>NC_142244.1:98820871-100070871 GCF_052056855.1 Sturnus vulgaris
GATCTGAAAGGGTTTTCCTTCCAACCTCAACAATTCACTGATTCATTTATAGATTTTTAAGAAACAGATGGATGGGCATACAGAATAGTGACACTAATGGAGAGAAAGAGACAAAACATCACATAAAAATTTTCAGAGAGTAAGTTAAGGAGAGGCAAAAAACCCCAACCCGGAATTATGTAAAGATGTGAAATTTAAATCCAACAGCAAAGGTCAAGTCAGTGAAAGAATTCAAAACACAACATAAAACAGTTCATTGCCATTTACAAAAAGAGCAATCTCCAGTGCAAAGTTGTTACCCTTGAAGTCAGCCTTGCAGATTATTTTCTTAGGCCAGGTTTTGATTGTATTTCACATGCCAAGTAGTCCTTAAATCCACATATAGCAGGAAAGATTGATCAGCAAATTTTATGGTTATTGTAATGTTTTAACGAAGTGAGTTAATCACTGATATTAAGGCTGGAGGCAGCCCAGGATGCAATGCTCATGCACTAGTGAAGTTTACAGTCCTGAGGGATGTGGGTCAGGCAAAGAATAAAGTCAGGACCCTAAATATTAGGAAAGTAAACTTCCAGCTCTTAAAGATGTTAGTCAACAGGACTCCCTGGGAAACTGCTTTAAAGGACAAGGGACTAGAAAAGAGCTGGCAGATCTTTAAGGACATGTTCCATGGAACACAAGAACTCTTAATCACTAAGTGTAAAAAATCAAGAAAGGAAGGCAAGAGACCTGCATAGATGAGTGGAGACGTTCTGGTCAAGGTAAAGGGCAAGAAGGAAGCACACAGGCAGTGGAAGACAGACACCTATCTTGCTAAGACTATAAGGACATGGTCAGACAGGGTTAAGGGAGAAGGCTGAAGTATTCAACATTTTTCTTCTCAGACTTCAAAGGCAACCTTTTTTCCACCACACCTCCTGAGTGGGTGGGCTGCAAGAGCAAAGTAGCTCCACCTGTAACCAAAGATCAGGCCCATAACCACCTGAGGAACTGGAACACACATGGCTTATGGGACCTGATGACATGTAACCCAGAGATCTGAGGGAATTAGCTGATGTAGTTGCCATAATACTTGAAAAGTCATAGCAGACAGGTAAAGATCGAGGTGGCTGCAAAAAGGTAAACATTGCACCCATTTTTGAAAAAGGTAAAAAAAAAGGACCGTGGGACCTACCAACCTGTCAGCCTCATCTCTGTGCCTGGGAAATCATGGAACAGATCCTTCTAGAAGCTATACTAAGACATGTAAAGTATAGGGAGATCATTTGAGATATATGGCACAGCTTGATTTAACCTGGCCTTTAACAGGGTCTCTCACAACACCCCTCTCTCTAAATCAGAGAGATGGATTTGATAGTTTCTCTTTGGCAGAAGAGAAACTGGTTGGCTGGTCTCATCCAGAGGGTGGTGTTCCCTTGAGGTCACCAGACTCATGGGCATCAGTATGGTTTATTATCATCATCAGTGGCACAAGAGGACTGAGGGGGCCTTAAGCAAGACCCTCTGCAGATGACTTCAAGCTGTGTGGTATGACTGACATGCTTGAAGGACAGGATGCTATCCAGAGGGCACTGGACAAGCTAAAAACGTGGGCCCATGGGAATTTCATGAGGATCAACAAGACCCAGTGCAAAGTGCTGACCTAGGTGAGACAATTTGCTGTATCAATACAGGCTGAGGGAAGAAGGGATTGTGAGCTTCCCTGTGGTAAGGGTACTGGTGGGTGAAAAGCTGGATATGAGCCCATAGTATGCAATTGCACTAACTGCATCCTGGGCTGCATCAAATGCAGTGTCATGACCAGACTGAGGGAGGTGATTCTGTCCCTCCAATGTGCTCCAGAGAGAACTCACCTGGAGTGCTCCTTCCAGCTCTGGTGTCCTCAGCACAGGAAATACATACCCCTGTTGGAGCTGGTCCAGAGGTGGTCCACAGAAATTATCAAATGGGAGAAGCACCTCTTCCAGGAAGGGCTGTGAGAGTTACTCAGCTTTCAAGAAAAGAAAGGGCTTTGAGAAGACCTTATTGCAACTCTTCAGTACTTAAGAAGGACTTATGAGAAAAATCAGAACTGAATTTTTAGCAACGCCTGTTGAACAGGACAAGGAATAACAGTTTTAAATCAAAAGAGAGTAAACTTAGACTAGACATAAAGAAAACATCTTTTATGATGAACGTGGTGACACTGGAACACGTTGCCCAGGGGCTGGGAGATGCCCCATCCCTGGAAACATTCAAGGCCAGGCTGGATGGGACTCTGAGCAACCTGATCCAGTTGAAGATGACCCTGCTCATTGCAGGGGGATTGGACTAGATGACCTCTTAGGATCCCTTCCAACCTAAACTATTATATGATTCTAAGTGGATTACATAAAGAGAAAGTTACCAGTGAAAATAAACATGACACATGAAACCAACCCTTCAGCTGTGTGCCATCAGAGATACATAAGAAAAAAAATACAGTCATGAAAAAGTGTGAATGTTTTCTGTATTTCTCCTGAACCCACAAAGTAAACTGCATTTCATTTTTAGAAGCAACAAAATGAAACTGCCAGATAACAATATCTGTACATAGAATAAAAACCATAATAGCATTTACTACCCTCATGAACATTGAGAATTGCAAGTAAAAATGTATAAGCTTAGCTCCAGAAAACACAAATCTAATAACAACCACATCTGGGCAGAATTCTTCTCTCTCATCACTAAACATAACTCTCAGAATGTCTCAGTAATTTCACTGAGAATTAAGCTTACAGAAAGAGCTAGAATCCATCTAGATTTTATTATGTGAGTTGTAATCATAAAATCTCTCTTAAAAAAAGAAAAAATATTTTAAGATCTATCATTTTAACAAGTTATAAACAATTCTCTATCTATCAAAAAGTGTGAATGAATATTTTTCAACAGCAGCACTAGACTTTCTGGTTTAGATACTGTATACTCAACCAACACTATTCTAAAAACTGACCTATTCTACTCTTCACTCCCTAGCAGCAGCCATTTCATCTAAAAATAGACTATTTTTTTTCTATACATTTCCATTTAGAGAGAACAGATCCGGTATTAATGAGTTACGTACATAGAATCATGTAGCAAAGCCGACTGACTACCTGTGTTGGAAACAAGTTGAATTATGTTTTAGACGAAACCTATACATTACAGACACTACTTCAGACTGTATATAACCTGTACCTCATAATGCTTTTAAATAATCACTTAGGTAACTCAGAGTTTGATATACCATAACAAATATGATTAGTTGGAGGGGAAAAGGAGGAATAAGCCCAAAGTAGGTTATATTTGCCTACCTACTGGCACAACCCATGTCAAAATATTATTTAAAGACAGTCTGAAGATGACAGGCATGAATATATTTTTTGCAAGACTTTGCCAAACATTTGGCTGCGATGAAAGACTTTAGGTCAGCTGTGTAAGAAAACTAGATCCATCAGTTTCCAGCTTTAACTGTCTTTCCCCAACCAGGGGTACCTCTGCAGAAGTTCTATTTTCAACTCCTCTGCTGAACCAGCTGTTGGAAACAGGAACTGGGGTTTTATGTAATCATGTATGCAGAAAAATGAGGGGAGTGTCTGTCTGGTTCTTTTCCCAGTTAAGCTTTTTACCCCTGTGGTGTCAAGGAATGAGCAGAGCTGACTGAGATCCAGGTGCTGGTCCAATAACTGTGTTAGGAAATACTGAGCCCAGCCCAATCCAGCCCACTTTCTTTTTCAGTCTCTCCATGTTGCAGTTCTATTTCCTCAGACTGTTGTTTGTAAGTCCACCTTTGCATTACTCAGCAAGTCTGACAAGCTGCCAGCCATCTACTGGTAAAGTAAAAGAAAATAAATACTATATTTTAACTTTCATTACCTAGACCAAATCTGAATAGAACCTCAGTACACAAACAATTCTATATACCATGTAGTATCAATCCTAATGAGGGTGTCAAGGCTAGTGGGAACATGGAGGGCTGAAGAGTAATGTGAAATGCTTCTACACAAACACAGTTAGAATCCATTCCCCTTGTCCTGAAGTGGCAACAGGGCCACTTCAGCTTTCTATCAGCACAGTGGCTTCCAACTCCTCCAGTCTGCTGCCCACACTGCATGCACTGGTGTAAAGGCACCTCAGCTGGCCTGTCAGCCAGGTTGCCTTCCTAAAGGAACAGCCCTTAATTCCTTTGAGATAATTCTCTGGTGTTTCCCTGTTGGTTTCCGTTATATTAGGAATCCCTGGCTTGTCTCTGTAAGACTGCAAGTGCATTCCAGTGTGGCCAGCACATTTCAGAGTCACTGGCACAGGGCCCTCTTGCACGCTGTCCCTCTTAACCTTCACTTATTCCACAGCTTTCCAGGCACAAACCTGATATTGTCCCCCTCCCCTATCACAACTAGTTTAAAGCTCTGTCAATGAAATGGGCCCCTCTGGTTCCCAAGCAGCAACTCTCCTCCCTGAGAAACGTGAGTCCTTACTGGCACAAGCATGCCCGGTACAGCACAGACCATACAATTGTCAAAAAACCCAAAATTTTGGTGGAGATACCAGCCACAGAGCTATGTAGTAACAGACTCAGCCCATGTTGCTGCCTTCAACTGGAAGTACAGAGGAAGTCATAACTTGTGCTCCAGATTCCCTTACCAAATATTCCAAGGCCCTGAAGTCCTTTTTGATCGTCCTTGGACTATGTGTTCCCACTCCATTATCCCCTCTGTGGGAAATCAGCAATGAGCAGTAGTCTCAGGACCACTCCAGATTAACAAGTTTCTGGATGACATCCCTACCCAGGCCCCAGGTAGGCAGTAGATCTTCCTGTGGGCTGGGCCTGACTGGCATATTGGGCCCTCTGTCCCCTTAGAAAGGAATCATCTGCAACTCAATAAGCCTAAGTTCAAAGAAAACAATGGTCTATGAATGAAGTTAGACAAAGAAATTTTGGTTTCAAATCTTTTTCCAAAGAAGTTCACAAACTTCATCAATCACAATGCCAATTTCATCTCCAGTGTGGAAGCCAACCAGCCAATTGTCAAGAATCAAAATAAGAAAGCCCTCAGTCTGCTTCTGTGCTGTGCCAGTAGACAAGGAGGAGTACATTATGGCAATGAATTAGAAACTACTGCAACCAAAAATGACAATTTATTTTATAATCCTATAGTTGTCCTAATTATAATGAAGTATTTTAACATATTGAAATTACACATGTCAAAATAGGGCAAACATTCAAGAGGTCTCTTGTGCTTCATCTTGAAAAACAGACTTGTGCAGAGATCTTACCAAATGAAATTTCATTTTAAATAATTGGTGAATATTTTTCTGCTCACAGTCATCTGAGATATTTAAGAGAATCACAGAATGGGTAAGGCTGGGAGCACAGTGGGTCAGCCAGTCCAACCTCCCTGCTCCAGTAGGGCCATCCCAGAGCACATTGCACAGGACTGAATCCAGAAGGTTCTTAAATATCTTCAGTGAGGGAGGATCCACAACCTCTCAGGGCAACCTGTTCCAGTGCTCAGTACCCGCACAGGAAAGAAGCTCTTGCTCATGTTCAGTGGAACTTCTGTGCAACTGTTTCTGCCCATTGTCTCTTGTCCTTGGCACCACTGAGAAGAGCCTGGCTCCATCCTCTTACCACCCTTCCTTCAGATAGACAACTGAGAGGGGACCTCGTCTGCTTCTTGGTCCCCAGGACACCCTGCTGGCTCATGGACAGCTTGCTGTCACCAGCACCCCCAGGTCCTTCTCCACAGAGCTGCTTTACAGCTCAGCCCCAGCCTGTCCTGGTGCAGGGGGTTGTTCTTCCCCAGGGGCAGGACCCTGCCTTTGCTAAATTTCAGGCAGTTCTCCCCTGCCCATCTCCCCACCCTGTTGGTCCCTCTGAAGGGCTGCACAGCACTCTGGGCTATTGGCCACTCCTCCCAGCTTTGTGCCCTCACTGAACCTGCTGAGGAGGCCTCTGCCCTTCATCCAAGCCACTGATGAACAAGAGAAGCAATACTAGGTCCAGTACTGAACCCTGGGGGATACCACAAGTGACAGGCCCCAGCCATACCCTGTGCAATTACATCTCTCTGTGAGAGATGTAATTTTGCCAGTCAGTCAATCAGTTCTCAATCCATCCAGTCCTTCCCTCCTGAGTTTATGAGGATATTGCGAGGAAGTGTCAAAAGCCTTGCTGAAACTGAGGTATTCAATATCCACTGCATTTTCCCATCCACCCAGGTGAGTTGTTTCACTGTAGAAGGCACTCCGATTGGTCAAGGACTACTCCTGATAATCTACTTGTCATCCATGTGATGGCCATCCAAAGATGGTTTTCAGAGTGAGGCACTCCACCATCTCTCCAGGGATTGAGGTGAGGCTGACTAGTTGATAAGTTCCCTAGGCCTTCCTTCTTGCCTCTTCTGAAGGCTAGGGTGACATTTGTTTTCTTCTAGTCCTCAGGCATCTCCCCTGATTGCCACAGTCCTTCAAAGCTGATCGTGGTTGGTCTACTTACGGTGCTCATCAGGTCTCTCATCACTTGTGGGTGCATGCCATCAGAGCCCAGGGACTCGTGGATGCCAAGGTGTTCTCTAACCCCATCTTCTCTGACCAAGGGAAGGTCTTCCTTATAACACTCCTTTACCCAGATCTCCTGTGTCAGAGATTCCTGAAGGCTGGTCTTGTCAGTGAAGATTGATGCAAGGAAGGTGTTCAGTAACTCTGCCTTCTCCTTGTCCTCCATTACCACAGTCCCCATTCCATTAATTCCAGATGTGTCTTGGCCTTCCTTGCCTCATTTCTACTCACTCTGACACCTCTCTATATTCATTCCAAGTAGCCTGACCCTGCTTCCATCTCCTGTGTATTTCCTACTTACACTGGAGAAATGACATGAGTTCTTTATTTATCCACACAGGTCTCCTGCCCACTTTGCCCAATTTCTTGCTCACCAGGATGCATCATTCTTGAGTCTTGCAGAAGTGATCCTTAAGATCAATTAGCTCTCCTGGACCCCTCTTCCCCATAGAATCTGTTCCCATAGGGTTCTTCCAAGAAGTCCCCTAAGGGGCTAAAGCTTGCTCTTTTCAAGTCCATGCTTACTATCTTGCTTGCTGCCCTGCCTCCTTCTTGCCCAATACAGAATTTCACAATCTCATGGTCACTGCAGCCAAGGCTGCCCCCAACCTTTGTATCTCCAACAAGGTCTTTCATGTGAGTTGCAGTAAGGTTGAGCAGCATACCATTCCTTGTGGAATCCTCCACTACCTATCACACTCATATAAATCTTCTCCACTGAGGTGCTGAGAAGATGAATTTGCATTTTTAAAAGGCTAACTGAATTCCCTGCATCACTTTGAAAATTTCAGTTAGCTAAAGCAATTGTTTAACTTTGCATTGCAAAACACAGAAATCAAATCTATCCTGAAAAGACAACATTATGCTTAAGTTCAGCTCTGCTAACAATTTGGCCAAGCTTCTATTTATTTATTTTCTAAATATGGCAAAGCTGCTTTCTTAAGGAAAATATATTATCTTCCTAAGAAAGAATGAAAAACAGGGTAACATGACTGCAAAGCACATGTTAAGTAATTTTAAACTTGAACTATTATTGTTTTGTAATACAATAGAATATAAATTTGTAGCATGCTGGTTTCAAGATACTGATTCAATTTTAAGATAAAATTCATGTCAGCTTATGTGGATTCAATAAACTTGGGAGTGACTCAGATATCCCTACAACCTTTGTCCTGTGTTAAAATCTGGACTACTTTTCTAGTATGATTCCACCTTTGTTGGGCAGACACAAACCATTGGAAAACCTTTCCGATTACTTACCACAGCAGCCTTCACAACTAAATTTTAAAAAATCTGTATCAGGGTCACTGTGGAACAAGGCCCTCTTGCTTTCCTGCAAAGGCAGCTCACTTGTCATGAAATACATCCCTTGCAATCTACTTGGGGATTTCCAGAAGAATTTAAAGAACAATAAGATTTCACTGCAGAAGTGAAATCCTTAGCAGTGTCGCACAGCTAATAGAAAATGTTCCATTATTTTCTTTCTGTTATACCCTGGATTTTAATACTGATAAAAGCAATCAACTTTGTTTTATTCACCTGCAACAGAACAGTCAAAAAAACTGGTTTATTTCCAAATCCTTTTATGTCAACAGAAGCTAGATCAGCAAATGTGTAATCTCATTCTTTAAATGTATACAAGAAATCAACGTGTTAAAATCAAGGGTTAGCATCAGCATTTAACATCAATTGCATTATTGAAACAGTACAGAACAATAGTACTTAGATTTAATTCCATTTTCAGTACAACTTTCATGAAGAAAGAATAATTATTGAAGTTAAAAGGCCTAAATTATTGTAGAAATACATTTTTAGAATGTTTAGGTAAATGTCCAATGAATGCCTCTTCCACTATGTTTATGAACAGTCAGCAACAAATGTGCAATTCCACTTGACCCACAAAAGCTCCCAAATCGTTGCTGCTTCCATCCAGGCACCACAGAAAGACCCTTGCACAGGAGAATCAGTTGACAATTAGCTCACTCACCCCTTAGGTTTTCAGGGTTTCAGTGCTAGAATGGGAAAGGGGCATCAGTAGAGCTACTGGGATTTGTGTCAAGAATACTTTCAAATAAACTCAGGTTCAAGATAAAAATTAAATCCCAAACTGAACGAAATGTTGAAATACCCTGGTGCTGTTGGAGGAAGATTTTTAAGTTAATGACAGTTTTACTCTCTTCTGACCAAAAATTCTGAAAAACCACAAATGAGACACCAGTTTCTAGCCAGTGTAAACTTTCTTAAAATGACAGAATTATGTTGGTTTAACTACGCTTGATATGTATCCTCCAACATGATTCCTTTGTCCTGAAAGAATAAATCACTTGGTTTTAATTTTTGATATTTTATTACAGGCTGAGGTTTCCAAATAAAATATAAACAGACACTTCTGAAAACAGGCTAAGAAGAAAAGTACAATCCACATACAAGAGACTGAAAGCAGATAGGTAATACAAATGAGAGAACAAAAACAGGTCTTACCTTTGAACACTGTTTATGATTCTGGCACCAAGCAAGTGACCCATTGTTCTGAAAGACAAAGGAAATGTACATGAACATTAATATTTCTTTCAGGCTAGACATATTCACCCTACATATTTAAATGGAATACACCACCCAGTTCTGCTTAGGCAATGATGTTGTGCCACAATGTAATTATCAATCCTGACTCCTAGTCCCTTTTGTGTAGTTAAAAACCTACACAAGTGTAAAGTGAACATTAACAAGTTAGGAAAGCATTTCAACAGGCAAATTTGGTGGAAAACTGACCAAAGTAATCTTTTAGTCCATCTTTGAAAACACTTGCTGTCTAGAATTGCTTAGTAAACAAAAGGTAACACTTGCATTTAAGAAACAGATATAGATTAGTAGTGATTCATGAAAAGTCCGTTAGTTGCATTTCAATATTGCACAACACTTAAAACAAACTGTCAGGCAAAGATAATTAACAACTTTAAGCAAATGGAAAATTCAATTAAATGCAACATGAGTTTCCCAAAAGGCACCTGTGTCAGTTCTATTTTATATTATTTTATTTAATAGAAATATATTTTCTATTTATATTTATATAAAGGGCATTTCTGAGATAAAGAAACAGTATAACTCTGATTTATCCTGACTGCAGTAAAACAACCAATACAGTATAACATGCAAAATAATAATTTAAGCTAAAGGAAAAGAAAACACGACGAGAAGAGAAAGAGAAGTATGAAACCAGCACAGGGACAAACAGCAACGTGCTGTTCTTCTAGAGATGCTTCTGAAGGGTCAATTCTGGAAACAGTATTTCCTGGTTAAAAAATCTCACAGCTCAGAAGTTTATGTTTGTGATGTTAAAAGATGAAACAAAATATTTATTTACTTTCTGTATAGTGGAAGATTAAAACAACATCAGGAAGACCTAAATGACTGAACATGAGAAATGGGGTACAAACTGCAACACATCCCAGGCTGACATCGTTAGGACATTGTATGTATGTATTTCTTTCATCATTTATAAGTCCATACTCTGGAATGGATGAAGAATCTGGTGAATTCTTTGTTTAGAATTGGACTACAATTGTCAGTCTATGAGGGAGTAAAAGGACACCCTTTCATGGGAATTAGGTAAGGTATTCCTGCAAGGAATGTGACTGCAGTATACCATCACTGTTGGCACCAGCTATAGATCTGGAAATCAGTTTCCAAGGAGGAAGAATTCAGGTAGACCAGAATGCTAAGTACTAATATAGCAGCACTATACTATTTTCTCTCTCTCTTTTTAATTTTTTTTTCTTTTTTATTAAAGAGTGTTGCAAATAATGGAATAATATACCTATGTTACATATGTTGGTTTCAGCTGTCATAATTTTCTTCACAGTAGCTAGTATGGTCTGTGCTTTGGATTTGTGCTAGAAGCAGTGTTGATAACAGAGGGATGTTTTTGCTACTGCTGAGCAGTGCTTGCAAGTGCTTATACACAGCATCAAGACCTTTTCTGCTCCTCACCCCATCCCACCAGGGAGGGCTGGGGTGCCCAAGGAGCTGGGAGGGGATACAGCAAGGACAGGTGATGCCAAGACCCCAGGTGACCAAAGGGATATTCCATAAGGGATGGATAGTTGGAGTGATGGTGTTTGTCTTCCCAAATCACCACTATACATGACACAGGGGATGGCTGAAACTCTGTGCTTTGCTTATGTGCACAGCTTTTGCTTTACCTATTAAATTGTCTTTATTACAACTCATGAGGTTTTTCTACCTTTACTGTTCTGACACTCTCCCCAGTCACACCCACAAATCAACTGAGTGAGCACATGTCAAACTTAGTTGCCAGCTGGCTCTTAACCACAACAACACATAACTTTTTATGTATAAAACTCGCACAGATAAAGTAAAAATTATTCTGTCAATGTACAATTGACAAGGAGAAACGGATACGTTAGAATCACTGGAATGCAGACAATCACAGTAGTTTTTCAAAACTGCAGCATTGTGCTCTGATCTCAGCAAAGCGTGTAAGCTTGAATACAGTCATTTGCTACCACAACTATGAAGCCTATGCTTTGAAGCTGGATCTCTCTTTATGAATGTTTAAAAAGATCATGTCTGTACATGTCTTCATACAAGTGTGTAGTCACATGTTCACAAAAGTTTCCAAGATGTGGCCAGCAGGTCAAGGGAAGGGATCATCTTCCTTTAATGTGCTATCCCAAGCCACACATGGAGAACTGCATGCAGTTCTGGGATGCTCAGAACAAGAAAATCAAGGACCTGTTGGAGCGGGTTTACAGAAAGGCCACAAAAATGATCTGAGGACCAGAACATTTTTCAGTAAAGGCTGAGACACTTGGGGTTGTTCTCTTCTGGAGAAGAGAATGCTCCAGAGAGACCTTACTGCAGCCTTTCATTATATAAAGGGGGTTTACAAGCAAGACAGAGAGACCAATGCCTGTAGTGACAGAACAAAGGGCAACAGATGAAAACTGAGAGAGGGCAGATTTAGATTGGATCTAGGGAAGAAACTTTCATGGTAAGGGCGGTGAGATACTGAAACAGGTTGCCCAGAGAAGTTGTGGATGTTCCATCACTAGAACTGTTTAATTACCAGCAGGACCTCAGAGAAGATCCCAGGGCAGGAAGGATGGACTAGATGACCTTTAAAAGATCCCTTCCAACTTCCATCATTTTGGAAGTGGCTCCAACCATCCCCACGGTCAGAATTACAGAATGGTTTGACTTTCACCACAGCTCTTAATCTGAACTTAATAAAATTCATCTATGTCCTTTTTTCTTAAGAGCTGAAATGCTCCTGTGTTTCCAAGGAAGCTTTGGGAACAATTAATATAAAGACATATCCACTCTTTTTCATTCCTTTCCACTTATTTGCAGTTATTCAGGAGCATTTTAAAACAATCAGTTCATATTACTTAATGTCAATATTTTATGAAAGTTTATTTTACCTTCCAGCAGATTACAATGCAATACTATTTGGTTTTATAATACCATTTTTATCTGTCATTACTGTAAAATTTAGCTAAAACTGAGATTTTACTAGCATAAGATTAGCTAACCATGAGCATCATCTAGGGCTAACCCCTTTGAAAAGAGACATAAATAAAAGAAATAAAACTTTAGAACAGCTGTAAATAACATAAGCTAGTGGGAATTCTTTAGTATTACTCTCAATGGTGTATTAGGATTTATTATTTCCATTTACAAATCTAGCCAGCAGCAATGTTAAAATAATATTTTATGTGCTAGTTTCAATTTACCCCCCTTTCTTCTTCACATAAAATGTGACAGAAGTAGCTGATTGCAATAACAGATCAGTAGCTGCTCACCACTTTGTTTCAGTTATGCTGCTACTTTGCACTGAACTAGAAAAAAGCATTTCTGCTTTTAAATTATATCTGTTACTTGAGACAACAAAGCCATAAATGCCCAGATGTGTGGCTCCCCTACTTGATACTTTCAACATCTACAACTGCTTTCATTTCTCTACTGAAAACTATTAGCACTTGAGTTAAAAAGGAGGTCTATCAAAATGTGAAAATATTGTTTAGCAATTTCAGCGTCATACAACCTTAACATGACGTGAATGGTCTTTCATTGTATAAGGAAAAACAAATTCCACAGGTTTCCTTTGAACAGCAAGGTATCAGAACAAGCACAAACACTACATGAACACTCTCCTCCATTCTTAACACATGGTTAATCACAGACATTCAGCTGTGATTATTGCTCATGCCAGTGTACCTGGCTGAAACCATAATTTCAAATAATCAGAAATTTGCATTTTATCTGTAGCATTTTACATGCTCCCACAGTCCATTCTCAGTTCCCTCCTGTCTGTTTTTCCTCAAACCCAATTCTGACTTGACTTATGCTGGTGAGAGTTTTGACTTAATCTTTAATAATAGTTTTAATCTGCAGTGCAGGAATGGCCTCAAGGAAGAATTAAATACCACTTTTCCTACCCATTTATAAGCCTTGCACAGCATATCTTCAGGGCAACCTTGAACCATCTTATGTGCATGCTGAAGAGAGCAAACTTCACTCAACAGGGTGAACTCCAAGGATCCCAGGCCTGATACATCATATGGAAAATGTCAGGCAGAGGAAACTAAAGCAAGTCTCCAACACATATAGAGATGGATTAGAGGAACTCAGGTCAACACCTGAGCCCCACACACTTTCAACCTGCCAGGAAGGAAACGGTAGACAAACTTCAAGAATCAGACCTTCAAGGACCAGGGCTGCTTGACATGTACAAGGAAAAGAGCTTACAAAAGCAAAAACAGAAGGGGGGGAAAAAACAAAACAAAACAATACATAAATATTACAAGATTCAGTTCAGCAAGTGTTTGCGCACATTTGCTTTCCTCTGGTAAACCACAAAGGTCCTAAACAGTTAAGATAAACATCTATATTCTGTGCCTTGAAAAAAGAAAAGCTGTGCAGCATCTCTTGTAAGGAAAAAAACACAAGTAAAGAAGGAAGAAAAATCGATCTTCTATCTACAGTGGGCCCCATGGGGGGAAAAAGTTAATAACATTCACAAGCAAGTACAAACTGGCCTTTAATTGGTGCAATGGCAAAAAAAAAAAAAAAAAACAAAACACAACAACAACAAAAAAAAACCACCCAGTATAAAATTACTTAATTTGCATCTCTGTCTATAATTATGTTAGGAGATACAACCCTTCTTTTGAAATGCCAGAGTGCCCGAGATGAGCTATGAAAATTAACTAGCCACTTAATCTGCTATGACAGTAGCTGTATACCTATTATCAGTTTTGGAAGCCTCTTCTCCCCTGCCCAATCTTCAATCCCTATTTGTGTGAAATCATTGTCTCTCAGAAGTGGGCTCTCCTGATGACCTCACTGATTCTTTCAAAATGACAGAAAAGCATAAAAATAAACCTTTGA
Organism: Sturnus vulgaris; assembly: GCF_052056855.1. Taxonomy (NCBI): domain Eukaryota; kingdom Metazoa; phylum Chordata; class Aves; order Passeriformes; family Sturnidae; genus Sturnus; species Sturnus vulgaris. The sequence goes on from NC_142244.1 coordinate 98,834,840, forward strand.
AGTAACAGTACCCGCTGAAGTAAAACAGAACATTTGAGTAGACAGATCAATAACTGCTGCAATGATGAATTTAAAGAGAGGCTCCCAATATACATTTTCCTCACCCTTTCAAAAATCTCAACAGCATGAAATTAAAAGTAACAGTAAAGTCTATCTTGTGTTTGACATGCATTTCCTGACTGCATGTTCACTATGACACAAATTAATACAGGCACTTATCTATATCAGTGCTGTGTGTCCCCAGGCCCAGCTCTGAAATGTGGAACTAAGGTGCAAAATCGAATCAACAAACTCAAACTAGGCTTTCCAGCTCCCAGATACAAAAGCATGCACTCAGGAATGAATTTCAGAAAAGCCTGTACACTTATTAAGGAGAGATATCAAAACCAGCAGATAGGAAATATCAAATAAAAATGTATTTCTCACTGCCCTTCTGTCAAGAGTGAACACAAACTTACTGTAAATATATGGGCAAGGGAACCACAGTACCGCCTCTCCTGGGCTCTAGTATTTAGTTATTCTTTTGCATATAAATAACTGGAACATTTTTTTTCTTTGAAAATAAGGCAGGAAAATGAAAAGAGGACACCCTATTATACAACATTATGAACACCTGCTCTGGAAGTCTTTCACCAAGTTACAGCAAATTTAAGCCCCTTATGCACTTTGAGATGACTCAGCAACAGGCTAGAGTGAAGACTAAAACCTGGCCAGTGAAACCAAATCATTCTGTAGAAATGAACAGGAGAAACATGGAGCTGGAGGTGGTGAAGGAGAAAGTTATAAAGTTCAACAGCGAGTTCCACCTCAGAAACAAGACTGGCTCTTTCAAGGAAAACTTATGCAAACATAATTTTTAGCATTGTTTCTATTACACGCTTGTCCAGTGTATGTCAAGTTTGAAGACCATCCACTTGAGAAGCCATGGATAGAAGAACAGTATGAGATGAAAACACACATAAAATACAACAAAATAGCAGTAATACTCTGCTTCCTTGGCTTCCGTTCATGAAAGAAAGAAATGAAATACAAACAACTGAAATTAGTACATTTTGCTCTTTATATAGTTTCTGATTTCATTGTACATTGTATTTTATGGAAAGAATTCATCAGTAAGGGATTTCTGTTGCCTTATAATAATTCTAATAAAAAATGAAAAGAAAAAAAGCAAGCATCAACAAATAATAAATTGAATGTTACTGTGTAGCTTTGAGCCATTCCCATCTGTCCTGTCAGTAGATCCCAGGAAGAAGAGATCAGCACCTTCCTCTCCACTTCCCCTTTTCAGATAGAGAGCAATGAGGTCACCCTTCAGCCTCCTCCTCTCCAAACTAGACAAGGCCAAAGTCCTCAGCCACACTTCCCAGGACATGCTTTCCAGCCCTGTCACCAGTTTTGCTGTCCTCTTCTGGGTGCATTCAAGGACTTTCACATCATTATTCAATTGTGGTGCCCAGAACTGCACACAGCACTCCAGGTGACACTGCACCAATGCTGAAAACAGTGGGATAATCACCATTTTGAGCAGCTGGTGGTGTTGTGTTTGATGCAGTCCAGGATGGGATTTGCCCTCTTGGCTGCTTTGGCATCCTGCTGATTCCCACTCACCCTGATGCTGATCATCACTCCAGATCTTTTTCTGCGGGGCTGCTCTCCAAATCCTCCTCTGTTTATTCTTGTATCCAGCATTATGCAGAATCCAACATTTTTTACTTGTTAAATTTCATCCCATTAAACATTGCCCAATGCTCTAACCTATCTAGATCCCCATGCAAGGCCTCTCATTCCTCAAGAGTCACCAGCACCTCCCAGTTTGGTATCATCAGCAAACTTGCACGAATGCTGCATTCACCTGCTTCCTCCAGAGCACAGAAACAGCCCCAGAACTGAACCCTGAGGAACACCAGTGATGATCAGACACCAGCCAGATGTGGCACAGATGTGGCCCTGTTCACTAAAACCCTTTAAGCCCTGATCTTCAGCCAGCTCTCTCAGCACACCATGAACTGACTCATCCCACAGCTGCCCCTGGCATTCCCTGCCCCTGGTTCATCTTTTGCCATGCCTGAGGCTGTTGATGACCCTGTTACCAGCACCCAGCTCTGCCAGCCCCTTTGGGGCTGCTCCCCTCAGAGGGGCAGAGCCTGCAATGAGGTCACCCCCAGCCCCTGGCTTTCCATGCCCTGGGAGCCAGCAATGCTGACAGCACAAGACTGTGCTCGAAGGTCTAGAATAACATCTTCATTTATTCCTGATGTGTAAGTAATGTCCTTAGACTTTATTCTAGTTCGCAAAAGCACAAAGCAAAATTTCAACCCCAAAACCAAATAAAGATCACCCAAACAAGAGAAAACAAAAAGCATATAAAACCATATAAAACCTGCCAGAACAAAACAATACTGCATAGAACTCTAATGTGAGAAAAGACAGGAAATCAAACAGCACTTGGCATATATTAGTTACACTGTCTAATATATTACTATAAGATAACTTTATGACTTTAATATAAACATATGTAGAAATTCAGCATTAAGCTTAACTACATACATATATTTCCTCTGCCATCTTATAACAACATACAACCTTTAAAAATAAAAAAAATTAAAATTAACTAAAGTATTAAAAAAAAAAAAATGCCACAAACACCACACTGAGCAACAGTGAAAACTGAAAAAAGAAGCTGAGAGCAAGAACACATTTTGGAACAAATACCTGAAATTATTCTGTTACTGTAACTAACCACTGTGATTCCTCACAACCAAATCAAATGTATAACCCCCTCAGAGAAAGCCATTTTTATACCACAGATGTTTAAACCATAGAAAAGTCAATGCTGGTTATTGGTTAACCCAAAGTAATTAAGCTAAAGAGATGACTGAATGTAAGAAATACTTATAAAACTGATCAGCCTAAAAATTCATTCTCTGATATAACTGCAAATATAAACCAAAATTCAATTATCATGGGTCACAGTGTGATTCACACTGCCATCTAATTTTAAACATCTGGATTTAACACCAGAAAATGGTTATCACAAATAACTTTTAGAAAGTCTTAGTCAGGTTTTTCTTTTGGATTTATGCTTACATTGCCATCATCTGCAACGTGCTAGTTCCTATCACAATGATATGGTGAGTCCTCCTGTAGATGAATGGTCACAAATAGAACTATATTGGCCTAAACTTAGCATTGAGGTTTCCTAAATAGTTCATATAAAGTCAATCTTTATTGCTGTTACAGACCAAAGCACTAAAAGCCACAACTTCATATACATCAAAAACAGGGGAAAAGAAATTAGACCAGAATAATTAAAAAAGAAACTAAGTAAAATCAGCAGCCATCACCTAAATCATGAGACACAACACTATTTGTTCTCTGGCTGTCACCATTAGTAGGTTCCTAGAAAGACAATCATCAAAACCCAAAGGCCATTACCAGTAAAACAGTAAAGGATCAGTAGTTTTCAAAGTAGACTATGCATTGCCTGGATTAAATTTGCATCTCTAAGTATGGGACACCTTTCCTCTTTTTAGAGCACTGTCTTCTCAAATGTACAGAAAAACTATTAGATAAACACAAGCTGTAAAAACAAATGAGCCACAGGAATCCTTGTGTCTCCACACACTTGTGAGTTATGACTGCCTTCTTGTGGTTTCACAGACTTCACTCTTACCACTTCTAAGACTTATCTCAACTGAGGTCTTATTCTGTTTAGCAGAAGCTTTTACCAATCTGTAAAAGAATCCAGATGAAATAAACTTCACTTCTCCATGTAACAGGAGGACTTCAATACACTGACACTAACTTGAAGATATTAAAGTTATATATTAAATCTCAAAATATATTTGGGCCAAATTTTGAACACATTTTTTGGGATTAAGTAATCCAGTTGAAGTGAACAGAAACTAGTCTAATAGCATTAATATGGGAAGCAAAAGATAGCTTGTCAACTACTTCTTTCTAAGCTCTATTTCAAAATCCCCACCCTTTCAAAATGCAAATGCACCTCTTCTGTTGTGTCATAAACTAGATTTGCTATACATTTGAAATAATGAGATAATAAAAGTATATTCTGGCTCAAGGATGTGACAGAAGTGTAGCCTTGGGAAATTAACATCAAAAAGAAAAAACGCATTCTAAAAACATAATGCTTACTTATGTAAAATACAATATAAATGTAGACATATACAACCCACTTTGTATTTGAAAAAAATACAACTGATTCACAATGTACTGTAGGATTCAATGTTTCAGAAATGTTTGCATGCTGCTTTGAGTGTTGATTTGATTTTATAAGTGAAAACTATAGTCCATGTTACTATTCTGTATAATTATAAGATTACTGGTTAGCTGGGTGACTCCCAACAGCATGTGATGTGGTATGTTTATCAGAGGCTGCATTTGCCTCCACTGCCTACCAACAGAGCATTCCAGAACCAGCTACAGACTCCCTGGGAAGTCATGTGAACCACAGAAACACACCTATTGAGCAAAACACCTGGTCTTGATGGGCTTGATGTATGCACTTACACATATTTCAACTTCCCCCTTTCCTTCAACTAATTCTAGTCTGGTCCATGGACACAACGCCTGTCAGTTGCTAAAGCACATTAGATCCCCCTGGATTATCTCTCCCAGTTATGTTAATCCAGAAGTCCATTGCATGAACTCTCAGACTGGTCCATGATGTGAAAGAAAAGGTGATCATGATACTTAAAGAGACTCACTCCCAAAGCAAACTCTGATCCACATTAAAACACTTATGTGTAGATGCACCTCAGACATTTCTAACATCTCCCAAACACACAAGAGTAGTAATTCAGTGCTTCCTATCAGACTAAATTTCCTCAAAAGCCACACTGTCTCATGGCCAGTCGGGGCAGCATTCCGTTCTGGACTTGCAAAATGCTTAAGGTTCTGTTGTCTCACATCCTTAAGAAACTAACCACACACAGACACAAAGAATAACCACCATGCATTTTTATATCAACTAAAATGTCCATTATAAATACTCTAACCATAAACTACACAAACAAAGAATAGTCCATGCATATTGCATTGTCATTAAGTAATTTCTGATTACAAAGACTGCTAAATGTGTTGTACTGTACTACATGTGATATTTCACTGCATCTTGTCCTGTTCTGTTCTGCCATGTATGAGAGGGACATCATTATATACTACACTTGTAACTTTAGCAAGAGTATGGATACACACCTGTCCTTCAAACTTAGCAGCTCTTCAGTAGCCATGTTACGATCACTCAGTCAGGTACCATCAAATTATATGCTCACATTCTCGGGCTTAACACACTATTTATTTCCAATATAATTGCATTAAATTCACATGATAAATTTCAGGAATTCATTTCCTTTCTCTTTGGCATGTGTTACTAGTTTACAAGATACTAAATATTTCAAGCTACAATAGCAGCCCACAAGTTGCTGGATACATATATTTTCATTTTCCTTTTAAAGGAAAACAAATGAAAATATTAATTCCATGCTGCACCTTTCTTAACATAAAATATTTGTGACAAGTATATTCTTATTATCTTGATGTATTACTATAAAATTTTTCCTCTTTGAAGGCAATAAGCTCAACAAACATAATTACCAATATGAATACTGTGTTTCAGTATCTTAATATTTTTAAAGCAAGTAGTATAGTATCATCTCAGCAATAAAACTTAGCACAAATAACAATCCTATAGATGAAATATGCAGTCTAAAATTTGACTATAATTATTCGTTGGTAGCTCCAGAGACCTATTAATATTTGTAACATTTTTTTTTTTACAAAAATCATGTTTTCGAGCAATTATTAAAGTGCATAGCAAAGCTCTCAAAAAGTGTAAAAATTAACACAGTCCTTGGAGGTCTAACAGTTGCATAAACAGTCTTTGGGGAGTTTTTTCCATTTTCCACAGAAGACCTGTCTCAATGAGTGAAGTGCATCTCACCAGACCTGGGACTTCCTAGAAACATTTGCCAAAGGGTTATGGCCATTCAGGAATTAGAGATTTTTTTCAAATAAAAATGACCCTTGGACTTAAACAGAATAGCCTATCTGCAATTTGAACCAAAACCAACAATATTGTCAGAAACCACACAAACACCAAAAAAAAAAGTCTTTCACCACAACAATTACAGCAGCATTTCAGAAAGAAGTCTTATTTCCCCGATATATTTTAATCTTTCCATACATCTGCCTTCACTGTAGATGTTGCAGAGAGACAGAAAATATGTCATGGGTGCAGTTTAATAAGCCCAAAATTTATTGTTTCATCTCTAAAGCACAGCTCAACAAAATATCTTATCAGACAGGTTAACACTCTTCTCTCCATTGCTCCTATGTTTTTGGTCCTTGGCCTGTCCATTCCCAACCCAGCTCTCACTTCTGCAGAAGGCCAACACACAGGGCTGCCAAATTAAGCCTGCCATAAAGACCAGTAGATGCCAGTAGCATCTGCTCAGACACCACACATCACATCACCTGCTGTATATCCTTCTCCTAACAGTGTCACACAAGGGGAGGAAGTCATGCTGCCCTACTCCAGACCAGTCAGCTGCTGTCTTTCCCCAGCTCCTAGCCCTGTAAACCCTCTTGGCAGGGTTTGTGTGCAGGCCACATTCTTATTCCTACCCTATTCTAAGGAATGGTAATAGCTGCCACAATAGCAGAAGTTGTGATGACATTGTGTTGACAATGGATGAAAAACAGGCATCAAGGAAGGAACACACTGAAGGGTGGGTGAGTCTTTCCCTCTCCACTTGAAATTTAACATACCTGCTAACCTGATCCTAGCTGAGACCCTTTGGCCCTGCAACACTGATAGTATATTCCTGAGAGAAACAGCCTTTTAATGCAAGTTGAAATATAGTCTTACAGTTTTCTTAGGGGCTTTTTCCAGTTTAAGAACTGTATGCTACAATAAATTTATATTCCATGGGACAATTGCTGCAGTCCAGTGTTCTAGACCACCTGGCAAACAACCTAAGACTGTGAAAAGACAGATGAGAGAGAGAAGTAATCACCTTTACATTCTACTGATAACAATATACTAAAACTACTCACACAATTCAAGGTACAGGGATATTAAGTTGATCTTTCTTCTGTGACAATCTTCAGTGGAAGATTTATGTTGCTTCATCACATTGCCATAAAATTCCCCACAAACATAAAAGCACTTCATATGCCAGGTTTTCAGAATAGTCCTATAACTAACTAATGAAGACATACCGTAAAAGGAAAATAAATCTCTCTTCAAGGCAGAACTGAAGCATTTGTCATTAACACATATGGTTACCAGAGATGTAGCTGTTATGCAGAACAAGCATTTGCTGAAAGATCCATTATGTTTCAAACCCTTCTGGCACCAGGTGAAAGAGTTAAAAATTAAATCAGGTTAATTTGCATTGAAGTTATTGAAAGGCTTGTAACATGAGAGATGTCAAAGCACGGCCTAAGTCCCTACCCAAGCCACAGCATTTTAAAGCCTCCAGTTAATGTAAACAATTGGATATGGAATTTCACAGAATTCCACTGCAAGGATCTCACTGGTTCTGAAGCCCAGCATATGCTTTTATATCTTTAATCTAAATCAACAGCCACAAAAGAAAACCGTTGTAATATATATCCTTAAGCTCATTAAATGTGGACAACTGCAGTTAATACCAGTTGTCAATAACTTGTACTGTCAGCAGGCATTTTATATTAAGATTTTGTATCTCTTTCTTAAATCACCCTTTTTTGCAGAACTGACAAATATTTCAGTTGTTCCCTTTTTGAAAAGTCTCTGATACTGGTGGTATGCTCCAGGAATTGTGTCACAATTATAAAGTTCCCTTCCATTTTAGCTGCCTTCTCACATGTGTAAAGCAATTAAGAAAAAGACAGGGAAGGGGTTTCTGCTACTACAAGTAGATTGATAATATTCCAGTTTCTTTTTCATTGGACTGAGGAGCTCTGCACGATTTACTTTCTCAGTGGGAAGTTCATGGGTGAGAACAAGTTAACTGAGGCTCGATCTATACCAGATGGATCTATTAGGTATGACTATGCATCTTAGAGGCATAAAAATTTGACATCTGCTCCTATTATTAAGGGAACAAGCCATGCCTGTTGATGAAACTTACAGGGATACTCTGGAATCCCTGAGGGTACCTGGATACATGGAGTAACAGTCAGAAACTGGGCAGTATCTCACCTTCTAAAAAAAAATTTGCCTACTGTCTTTAGTGATACTTAGCTCTGGTTACATTAAATTGCTTCTACCTTCCCTTGTCATCTGAAAGAACCTCTTCTAAAAAGATTTATAGGTGCTTTACATCTAGCATATAACTGGCAATTCAATTTTACTTTGTCCTAATGGCATTGTGTTATTTACTACCACTCTGAATTGAAAAGAAAGATGTCATGATACAATGAGATAGTATTTAACAAATTCAAGTTAATCGTCTTTAAATAGTATACTGAGAACTTTCTTGTTTTTATCTATAAACTCTAAACAGGTATTTATAGTATATTTTCACTGGCCTAAGCTTATTTTCATTGAAATCACTGGATACATTACTATCAAGTGTGGGGATATCAGTCAGGCCAGAAACAAAAGCTCCAGAAAAATCCTGTCTTAAGCTATTAATTACATAAATAGAAGAATCAATGAGTATCAGTCAGAAATCTGAAAGATCTCCAGTTAAAGAAAACACTATGAGCCTACCCTACATTAATTTGTAAAGCTCTTCAGTCTTTAAAACTGAGTGGTGCTTTCTATTCCAAAACAAAGGAAAACCAGTTTCCTCTAGAAAACTGTAAATGTTTACTTTTCTACAATTTGGAAAACAGCTGAGGTTAAGTTGAAGTTTCAAGTTTAGTTCACACTGCTGCTCTTTTGTTCTGCATAAGGACAGTTTTGAAGACAGGAAGAAGACTTTAAATAATTGTTTGCTGTTCCACATTAATTGCCACTGAAAATTCAGGCTTCAATGATGTCCAGCGCTCAAACACACAGGTGTGAATCTATCAATAAACCAATTCTTTTGTAAGATGAACTAATATGCTGCATGTGTGCATTTCTACTCCACTTGGTCAGTGAAGATCTACTGGGCAGAAAAGCCATGAAACTTACCGAAAGCCTACTGTCTTTCACATTGTGTATTCAGCTTTTGAACTCAAAGAAAAAAATCCAGCAATAAGCTCCTAGCTGTAAAAATCCACATCTTCTTCCCTCATTTATTCTGACAAACACATCCCATAGCTGCTAATAAATACTATATGAAGTGACACACTCTTCATTAATTGGATTATTTTTACCTCTTTGTGTCAGTTTGTCTAATCCCAAATGTTTCTTCTACCTACTGCATATCCAGACTGACCAATGTTTGGCTAATTCTTCATCTCAGTTCACAGTTGCATAGAAGGAAAACAGAAGAAAGCCTCAAGCTCTTTTAGTTCCAGTTCCCTTCCCAAAATTGTTAGATACAAATTAAATGTCAACATATTATACACTCTTTGTAACTCATTAAAATGGGGGCAGATAATGGTGTGATTCATTATTGTCTAGTTGTAGTTACACATTAACATGATTTTATTGTTGTCAAAGGAGCTACAACCATCACCTAATCGAAAAAGAAAAAAAAAGCGCCAGACTGTTGAAGTAGTTTCTATATAGGGATACAAATTCTGCATAAGAGAATAACAGATAGTCACTCTATAAGGACATCATCATCATCATAATAATACATTGTTATAACCCCTTCCTAACTATTTGCTTCACGTATCTGTTCAACCATGTGCTAAATTCAAAGGAAACCCAAAGTCTTATAGCACTGAGGTCAAAAAATGAATTTGTAGTGTCTAGGTCCAAAAATGCCCTGAGGCCTGACTGGAATGTTCCAGTCATTAGCAGTTAAAAAGCATGATCAGTTAAATACAAATGATGTATTGCCCTATGCTCATGGCCTAAATCACTAGCTGAGAAATCACGTTTATGTACATGAACTTAGATTGCTTTTTTTAAATATAAATTACTGTGAAGATAACTTCCCTAAAGAGTAATCCATTAAAAAAAGAAAAACAGAAATATGCTGCTAAATTCTTGTAAGAATGGCAAGGAAAGTTGGACTACATTTGCACTAGACTAAATGAGTACATTATTCTCATCCAATCTTCACCATCAGCCTTAATTTCTGACTGTCTGGACAGAAGACATTTGCTCTGAAGCAAATTCCTTCATATTATCTTATTACAAGATCCATGACAGCTAGATTGCAGCCCTCACAGTCAGAAAAAACAGGCTTCACTACCTTGGCCAGGTTTGCAGTTTCAGCTCTGACTACTTAAAGAATTACAGTGGCAGCAGTTGGTCTAAGTTTGATATGAAAGACAACACCAGCTAGAACTTTGTTGTAAATTTGCATAAAAGCTTTTCCTGGAACTGACCTCTTCAATGAAGACAAAAGGGTTTTCAAAACATTTTTTACCATGTTAAAAACAAGAAAAATTAAAATTTTTAAAACAAGTAAAACTTCAAGCAGCTGAGAAAGAACAGAAATAAAAAAGATTCACAAGAAACAGTTACAAACAACTCCTCCTACAGACCCGTTACACCTGTTCTCTGTTCCATAATTCCTGAATTTCAATTAATTGTGTCACAGGAAATTCTACAGCGCCCTCTACTCCCACATAATTTCTCCTTCCAGGATCATAAGCCTGCTAGAGTCCACCCATCTCCACCTTTCTCCATTCTAAGACTGTCTCTTTTCTTGCTTCTCCTACAAGTTCTGAAGACATGTGCTCCTCAGCAACCTCAGCTGCTTACCAGGGGAGTCACATCCTTTGCAAGCTTGAGACAAGTCTCTTCTTTTTAAAGTAACATAATTACATTTGTACAGATATATATATATATATGTACATAAAACTTTGATGTCATATGTCTTTGACAGTCTAGAGAGATACATTGGTTAAAAATGTTATTCACAGAAGACAACAGAAATTAAATTAAAACTTTGGACTCCAGTTGTTCCCCAAATCTGGAAATATCTGATATTCTTTTCAGGGGATGGAAAGACTGCGAGTCTTTTTAATCAGAGATGAAAGGAACAGTACTCTACTTTCAAGTTTAAAGGGTCCACTTACCTTTCAACACCCCCAGTTCTCCATCTCTGTGTCCTGTGACCTCTTGGCCATTAAAAGACTGAAAAACAGATACAACTGGAGTTGGGACACCCAGTTCACAGCACTCTATTTTGTTGACTACATGGACCTAGTGTTCATACATGGACCTGATCCAGCTGAAATCAACAGAAGGCTTTTCATGGACTTCAAAGGTTTTTGAAGTATAAAGCCTTATAAGGCTCAGCTGTGAGAAAGATCAAAAAATGAAGATTCTTGGTGTAAACTCCTAGGCAAGTGCTTTTGCAGTGCAATGTTTACATTTGCTAGGCACCAGCTACTAAATATCAATACAGATGTGTCTGTCTTCTGTAGGATGCTCCTGATATTGAGTCATTATTCCAATTTTCAATCTTTAAAAATAGGGATGCTTTTCTGTTTACAAAAGTTAGCTATGTACTCCAATCCAGCTAGTCAGAGCAAAAATTCACATAGAATGGCCAGTGGAGATGCAGGTCAGCTTGTGAATAACAATCTCTATCAGTCAACACGAATTCAGCACTCAATCTTCAGAAGTTTCCCGTTACAAAAGGACAAATGATGAGCATCTGGAAAATCAGTCTGCTTTTCAAGCCATCTCAGAAGTGTAATGTGTTGGGGCTTTTTTTCCTTATATAACACTTACTAAATCAAATACATTTAAATTAAGTTCAGAGCACTAGTTAATCACAGAGACAACTCATATTCAGACAACAAATAATGCTTTAGTAATAGTTTTAATATGAACACTACCCATCTGAACAACCCCTTGCCCTGTATTTAGTGGCTATATCTTCCAATGGAAAAATATTTACATTTTAAAACTGACAGCGTTTTTCTTTCAGAAGTTTTCAAATGCTTTTCAAAACCAGCATCTCCTCCCTTTCACCAACATGACTGTGACATTTAAACTATTCTTTGCCAATATTTTCTATACATAAAATGTCTGCTTTAAAACCTATTAGTAATTCCTGTTGGGTTTATTGCATCTGGTATCCAGCACATTTACCAAATTAACCGCAATTTTAATTTTACAAACACAAGCATAAAGAAATTTTTTCTCAATATGTAAGAATATACAAGTAAATGTGAGAAAAATATCTTGGCAACTCCCATTGTTCAGTACAATTGTTCACAATTCACTTACATTTTCATACAGTTCACTTGATTTGCATTTAAACTTACACTTGAGACATAGACAAGTATTTTAATTTAGAAAAGCAATGAGCAAGTCTGAGTCACCTAAGCTACTAGAAAACAATGACAGGTGGTGGAAACCCCTGCACTCATACCAATTATGCAAGTGTTCACTGAGGCCAAAGACATTTGGGCCTGGTTATGAGAAAGTAAATACAACTCCCACTGAAATCAGGCAGCTTCACACCAGACCAAGTTACAACAGCAAAGACTAACTATGGTTCAATTACACAATATGGTGAACACTGCAGCTGTTTTCACTAGATGCAGCCATTGTTATTCAAAACCAACCTTTCATTTTCACAGGTTTTACCTAAGATTCTGTTAGATCTCTCCACCTTTTGTTCACGACTGCAGATCTTGATAATAAGAGCACACCAAATGCCAGAATAATTACCCAAATTATAAGCCATATGAACATTAAAAACAGGAGAATGATTGGGACTTTTAATGAATTTTGAGAAAAACAAAGTAATGACAAATGCTACAATTTGTCTGTGGAAATAAATTAACAGCAATATGCTTAACAAGACATATGAAAGTCAGAATTATTTAACACAGGGATATTTTTGGAAAGGAGATGAGTACAGAAACGGCAACAAAAGCAGATGGCACACATCTTCACATTTAGAAAAGGTTGCAAACATGTCCCAAGAGAACTAGGCAAACTCAATGCCTGGGCAGCCTTGTCCATTGGAACTGAAACCTTCTGGGAATAACACACTACATATCTACCTTATTTCATTGCAAAAGTACCACACATGTTTTCAAAAGATTTATTGAAAACAATTTACAGCTTCAGAATTATTCGAGACAGTTACAATAAATGGCTTCTTCATGACTTCCAGCTTCTCTACAGAAGAGCACAGAGAGACACATGCACCCTAGACTTTGAGCCTGGCCACCACTTTCCCAGCTGGGACCCATTGCAGATTATTGCAGGTGCAGGCACTTCAGAGTTACAGGCAATTTGAAGGCAGATGTGCTGGCATTTAGACAACTAGCTTCCTGACTTGTAGGTGAAATCTGGTACTGCTTATCTAGAGGTAATCACTTGCACATTATTTGCTTGCAGATATAAAATCTGAGAACCTTTTATTACTTCAAGAAATGCCTGTCTTTCTTCAAAAACTTCAGTTGTCCTGAAACGCAACTGTCCTTCTACAACACTAAAAACAACCTCCTACCACCATATAGTTATCAGTCATTCAATATAACAAACTTTTAAGGCCTTACTCGTCCCTTTTATAGCTACTAAACATTATGCAACATATGGCTCTATTAGCTTAAAACAATATTTTTCCATACTTTCAAAAACAATTGTGAGTTAGCCTTGGCTTATCTAGCTTAATACTAATTCCTAAGTACTAAATCACAGTATATTACTATTAGATTTATACTAAATCACATTTACAAGAGGAAATTTCTCTCTAATTTCCTTCCATATATCACAAAACTGGCTTACTACTTGAGGGATGTCTATGTTGTAACAAAATTTTCAGCTACAATTCATCCACTTCACAAATAAGTCAACATGAACACAGAACCCCTAAGTGACCAAGGTAATCCATGGTGTTGCCCTGATGTTTCTAACCAGTGCCCATCTTAACGAGTTTAAACAATCTCTCATGAGCCAGTTCAAGCAGCAATCACAATTCTGGACCACACAACATGTATACATCTCCACAAACGTGGACTTCCCCCAATGAATAAAGAAAAAGATTTGCTAAGATTCAATTTACTACTGAAGACTAACCTCTCAAAAAATTTAAAACTATAGTGAGACGAATATCTAAAAGGAAGGAAAAAAATTGATTTAGCATTAGTATTTTGGTTTTAATGCACTGACAATCATAAATGGTCACATATGAACTCATGTAAGAAAATCAAAATCATGAAAATTAATTTAGAAGTGTGTAACAGTATTTAGCAGGCATTATATCTTTAAAATGTAGCCAATCCTACTGTCTGTTCTAGTCACTCCTTCATACCTGGAGTGCTAGGTCCAGGACTGGGCTCCCCATTACACAGAAAGAGATGGACTTAGTTGGGGGAGCCCAGAAAAGGGATAGTACTATCTCTCACATGAGAAGAGGCTAAAAGAACTGGGAATGTTTAGTCTGGAACAGAAAAGCCTAGATGGTTTCTCATCATTTTTTTAAGTACCTGATGGGAGAGAGTAAAGAAAATGAAGCCAGACTCTTCTCAGTGAAGCCTAGTAAGAGGAAAGAGATGATATCCAAATTTGAAACATGGGAAATTTCATCTGAACATGAGAAAACACTTTTTTTATTCCTATGAGGGTGGTAAAACACTAGAGAAAGTTGCCAGGAGGTGCTAATCAGCCTCAGCTACTGCTACTCTGTGAGCACATGGCTGTAACCCCTCCAGTGACTCCACACCACAAACACAGGCAATTTTACTGGCTACTACCCTGAATTCTTAGGGCATGTTTTACCACCCTCTCAGCTTTTGACCCAGTAAACAAGACTGACCACTCCTCTGTCTTAAGTAAATTATCAAGCTGCACATATTACACAGGAAGACACTTGAGCTTGAGAGGTCTATAACAGATACCAGCTAAGACAAAGATCAACAAGTTTACAGGTCAAAGTAAACAGTTTGCTCCCCCATAACATTTTTAGTCTAAGTAGTTACAAGATGTTCAAGCTCTTATTCACAAAGAAAATTTTAATCGTGCCAGTTTTAAAACATGGCTCAGATGGCTGGCAAAAGAGATTAAAATCCAAATTGATTTTTCACTCAACATGAGAACAAAACTAAAGGTCACTGCCATGCCTGCTCCCCCAAACTGAAAGGAATTCATCCACAACTAATATCACAAATGGGAATGTCTACATTCATAGATAAAAATGCAAGGAATTTAGTCTCACTCCACTAAAGCAGGCAGGTTATGCAGAACAGCCTACCAAAACGAATCTGAGCATTCAGGCTTCTTGTCCAGCTGTATGAGTTCCCTGTTTATATCAATACCCTTTTCAAGAAAACAAAAACCAAAACCTCATCTTCATGAGGGCTTTATCTACTGTACTAAATTACTATAAAACAAGATTTACAAACAAACTTTGAATACATCAAATTAAAATTTGTACCTTTCTCCTGGAGATCAATTGAAACCCTGAGACACAAACTGCCTTAAGAAAATGTTGAGGGAAAGAATATACCCAATGACATCACTGGACAGCTTCTGTCCCTAAAACAGTATGCCTTTTTCCACACCAGATTCACAGTCTTGGTGTTTCTTATGGACCCAGACAACTTAAGTCCTTCCTCTCATTCCAAACTGGAGGAAGAACCGCCCTTCCCATTTTATAAGGGCACCATACTAACACTAAGGCATATTATTTTAGATAATAGCCAAATGCACACAACACTGATTTATAAGACTGTAAGGTTCAAATCTATACCTTCTCCTCCTAAGCAGGCCATTTGATGGTCATGCTCTTGCTTACTGGAAGAACACTCTTGCCATCCTCCCCTGTTCAGGTGTTTTAGGGAAAAATTTTGTCAGAAAAAGAAGCACAGCACAAGGAACTCTGCTTTATCAAGGCAGTGACCCAAGAGCACGGAAAGGTTCCAGCGAATGCTCCAATTACTCCCTTATAAATGTTTTGCAACAGTCATAGTAAAACTCTAGTGTCAATACCCAAAATGGCTTAAAATAAGTACTCTGAACAAAAGGCTAGAGAGATGAGCTCTCTTTGTCCTTACTCTTTCTGGTCACAGGTCAATGAATGCTTCATTCAGTGCTGTCCAGGGGCCTAAGTTACACAGCTGGGATAAAAATGCTTTTCCTCATCTGAAAAATTTCAGAGCAAGCTAAAGCCCACTATTGAACACATTCCAGTAAGATAGAAGAGATATGTTGGAGTCCCTTAATTTAGACATTAAACATAATTCTCTACTGTGGATGAGCACGTGATTAATAAGATTTTATTTAAAAGAAGAATCCACTATGACCCTTTCTGCTTGAATATTTTTGTTTGATTGCTTAAAGAACTTTGTGCTAGCATGCTCTCTGTGAAAGTTCATGGCCTGGAGATAGGCCATAGATATAAAACACACATTTCATTGGGTGTAAGACCCATGTGGTACATAACTCTCATAAAGATCTCACATATCCTTTGGTATAACCTCTAAATGGAACTTCCCAAAACCACCAGAACTGGAAAACTCCCCTGGCCATGGGGTTTTTACAGGAATAAGCAGGCATCCATGCCCATTCAACAAACATTCTGAAGACCAAAGATCTTTGATTTAGGTGACTGATTTTTCTTCGAGCCCACATCAATAGTCTACATGGAAAAAAAAGATATATTATTTGACCTACGTTTCAGTTAAAATCTCCTACTGACAATGTACCCTTAAAATAGGCTAAGAAATGCTTCCCAAGGCTTTTTAGAAATAATATCTTTCTTGAAACTTTTAAAAATAAGAACAGTACAGAAAAATGGGTGAAAATTCTCTGTGAGGAGGGGAAATTAATTAAAATCCCTTGTGAACATTTGGAGTTTGGAAAAAATATTAGTTGCCTTTCAAACAAGAGCCAGAAGGTATAGAATTATCCCAGACTTCCTATTCAAACTACCTCATTCTCTTTAAAAAGTTGTTAGCAATGTGATTTTAGTACCATAAACTATGTGAAATTAAGTCTCTGTGAAGTTTTGGGGACATCATCTCTTGCAAAGCATCCAGCTGTTGTCTCCCTAACCCCCACTACTGAGGCTGCCTCTAAAGCAGGGCTGAGAAATGAGTGGGTCAGTCTTCTTTCAGTTCTTGCCTAACTGGGAGACACTAGAGTCCCTTCCTGCTAATTGGGAAGAGACAGCGTTTAGTTTGCTTCAAAGGTTGAATCCGATTACAAGATAAGCGAGCATCTGAAATGAAAAGAACTCCAGAAATTGCTACCAGTTGAGATGAAAAGGGGAGGAAAATGGCTAGAAGGAGGGAGAAGAGAAAAGAATGGAAGGAACATCATATCCTTCCACCCACATGGAATAATCTGGCCCAAACCTGCACATCCTGCATCCACTGTGTCTTATCAGTTTCCTGCGAGAACACTGGATGCTTGATGTACTTTAAAACTTTCCTCCTTTTCCTCATTATAAGACAATGGAGAGCTTAACTTTTATAAACGAGAGCACTTTATCTTCCAAACATTACAGTCGTTTCATGTCTAACAGGAGTTTAATCCCTAGTAATTAAGATAAATTACCACGTGCTTTAGCAGGTTGGGGTTAAAACTCTGAGATTTTCAACTGATTACAAAAAGGCAGCCAGTTATCAAATCCTAACTGAGTAATTCCCTACTTATTTCACTCTAGCTAATTAAAATGTAATCACGATTCTTTGGCAGTGTGCATTCTGTCAGCAGTTTTACTTTGAAAAAGAAATCCTGCCAAGAAAACACACAAAAAAGAAAAAAAAAAAGCCTTTCACTATGAATTTGCTTCATCTAAACTGCCTCTTTAGCCACTGAAACTGTAAAAAAAGTAAGTTACAACCGCTTGACAAGGCAATAAAAAATGCTGACCGCTCTCCGGGATAACGAGCTATATTAATGGGTATCCTCCTTTCAGGCCATCCCGTGATGCACGGACCACGCTGACAGCGAGCGCTCCGCCGCCCCCGGCCGAGCCCCGCGGAGCAGCGGCCAGGGCAGCCCAGGGCAGCCCCTTCTCGGCTCTCTTCAACCCAAACAACTTCCTGCTGCCCTTACAACGCACACACAGCTCTCCTTTAACGCTCCTTTTTAATTTTTTTCTTTTTAGATCGGTTTATCCTTACATACTTTTGAGACCTGCCTTTAGTGCCAACGCCTTTGCCCCGAACGCAACTCCACCTTAAGCGCTCGCCCGGGCGTTCCCGGTTTCTCGCCCACCGGCAAGCCCGGGGTGAGCGAGCGGCGCGTTCCCGGCGCGGATCTGCGCTAGCCCGAAGCAACGAGGTGGCTCCGTCACACCGAGCTGGCCACCCTTGCCCAAACGGGCTGCGGCTCTGCGGAGGGAGAATGGCTAGCAGCTCGGATGGGTTTCCATCACTTAGATGAATTCGACTGGGTTTAACATTTGCGCAGCGAAGAACAGGTGGGGAAAGGGAAAGGTGCGTGTGTAACTAGAAGAGGGGAAAGGACGGGCAGACACCCGCTGCTCTTGCACTAGCACCGCACTGCTTCCAGCTTTCATTTTAAGCCCCACGGGTCTCCCGCCACTTAAATTCCACTTCTCCCCCACTTTATCCCTATTTGTCCACTCCTGTTAGCCAGAGATGTGCATCTCTGTCCCAGAACAGAAAAAAGAAAAATCGTTACCGGCACCCTCACCTTCCAGGAGGTCAGAACCAAGTATTAGACGTTCACAATTATAGCTCTTAAAAAAAAAGGCTCAAACTTTCCCAGCGGGCTGGAGAAGTGAACCACCTGCGGGCGGCCCGGCGCACCGGCAGGCGGAGCCCCGCGGGATCGCCGCCGCACCGCCCGGCAGGACGAGCGCACCGCCGGCCCGGCAGCACCGTGCCGCGCCCGCCCCGCCTCCTGCACACCACCGGAGACAGCGGCCGGGAGCGCCGGGCACCTGCGGGGAGCCAGGGCACAGCGTGCCAGGAGCCCCACGACCCGCCAGAGGGGAGTCCGGCCGGCACCCACAGGCACCGACGGGGCTCGGCGCTGCCGTGCCCACCTGTCCGGCGCCTCCAGGTGCCGGCAATCCCCTGGGAGTGCGGCCCCCAAGTTCGCCAAGAGGCACCCCGGCTCCGGCAGTCCTTTCCGCCCCGACCCGCGCCCCGGGGGACACCCGCTCCCCGGCAGGCAGGGGGGTTCCCTGCGCGGTGCCATGGCCCTACCTGGAAATGCTTGAAGAAGGCGGAGATGCGGGTGATCTGCAGGCTCAGGCACCTAGAGGCGCATCTGGCCGTGGCGAACGCCTCGTCTTGCCTTCGAGCGGCGGCGGCCCCCGGCCCGTCTGGGCTGCCGCAGGCTGCCGTCACCCAGAGGAGCAGGGCGAGGGACACGCCGGGCGCCCTCCGCACCATCGCTCTGCGGGAGACGAGGGCAGAGGGGCGGCCGGGCGGCGCGGGGGGCTGCAGGCGCCGGGCTAAGCTCGCTCCCGCTCGGCGGGCTGGTGCCGGGCTGCGCCGGGGACGGACACCTCCGCGCCGCAGAAACTACACAAGAAAGTTCAATCATTCAACTCCCCTCACCCCCGTCCTCCCGCCCGCCCCGGCCCACAGCCCTCCCCCGCCGGCAGCGGGCGGGCCGATGCTGGCAGCGGCCGCGCCATTGGCTGCGCCGAGCGCCGGCGGTGGCGGGCGGGCCCCGTGCCCGCGGGCAGGCCGGGGCGGCGGGGGCAGCCGGAGCCTTCCCCGCACTCAGCAGAGTCTTCCCCGCACGCCGCCACCTGCGGGGCACGGGGCGGCCGCGGAGCCGCACGCCCTGTCCCTTACACGCAGGCGGGCTGCATGGGGGTGGCTGGGCGCCAGGGCCGCTGGTAGCCAGTCTTAACACCCTGGTTAAGTCAATTTTATTTCCTCTTATAAAAAATAATTCTAAAAAAGGACGGGGAAGCAAGAACGGGGGGAAGTCACTTTTTGAAACTCGGTGTTTCTTGCAGAGTAACGCTGCGGTGAGCGCTTGTCCCAAGGTGAAACATACACAGGCGCCTCTGAAGAGTTATTTGAAAATGAAAAAAAGTCACTAGTCAGAATATCTCTGTGTAATAGCTGCAAAGATTAAAACAGCACCTGTAAAATGGCCCCCATACAGTAAATATCAGCCTTTCCCTCCTGCCGTCAGCTCCCGGGCCGGAGCGTGTGCCGCAGGATGTAGCACAGAGGTTACCGACCACATTCCTCTCCCTGTGCGCGCTGCATGGGCTCCTCCCGTCACAAGTATGTGCTGCTAGAAAGAGCAAGTGGATCATTTCTCACCAGAGCCTGTGGATTGAACCTCCTGAACTTGAAAGTCCCACGGTTGTATGAGCTGAAATAAGTAACTTTTAGGCCGTTTTCAGGAGTTAATACTAGGTGAGTTACTATTATAAGTAGAAGTTTAGTGTGATTATCACAGCCTGTATTAAAAAGACTTCAGGATATCTTTACTGGTAGGAGTTCTAGTATAAGTTAAGTGTTCACTAGGAAAATCAACTAAAATCTCATGAAAGTCAGCATGATCTTCATTCTGGTACTAATTTTACATGGTTATGATTCTTCTATGAATGTTCTTATATATACAAATGTGAAATAGAAACATATTCTTCAATATTATTCTCACCAGACCATATGCATACACCTTTCATGCACTTATATATCAGAAATTCAAAGTATAAAAGGGTCTGCTACATCCCAAGTAGGAAATCACTTGTTAAATTATACCATTAGATTCTAGCTATAATTTTACTATCTTACCACAAAATTAAGACACAGATTAAGAAAAGAATTCTTGTCAAAAGTATTGCTAATGTACAAATATAACAAAAAGCAAGGCACATTTTAGTTTAGATGTTACTTTGCAGTTTATGGTCTCTCTTGCCAGCTATCAGAAATCTCCACTTGAGAAAAGCCAGAAAGCCAGTCAGTCCTGCCAGTGTTACCAAATGGAGATGACAGTTTGTGCCCTTGGATGTGCGAGGGAGAGCAGCTGCTGAAAGGTGAAGTCACCTGCCACATCCTGGCACAGAAGTTGCCCTGCTGTCTGCACTGTTTACCGTACTCTGCTGGCTGTTTTGGAAATGGCCTGGTTAATCAAGGAAGACCTGCGCCTCCTGAAGCCTTCCTCTTTTTTGCAGCTGGAATGGTTGCCTTTCCTCCTGTAGTGAGCAGAGATCATAAGGGGTTCACAAATGCTTTTCCTAATTCTGACTGATATCTCTAGTGGTGACCAGAGAATTGGTTACTTTGCCTGATCCGGCATCTCTATATTTACGAAGTAAAAACAGCACATGACAGAACAACACAGAAATAAATTTACAGTCTTAGCAATGTTATGACAAATAGTGGTGACCCCATTCAGGCCTTAGTGTTAAGTTCAGAACTTCCCAGTTTCTAGCTGACAATCTTTTAAATAGTGTTTTTTAAGCCTTGACTAAAACTTTTGCAACCTTTTGCCTTGAGTCATGAAAAGAAAATTGCTTTGCTGATTCATAGTGTTTACAGGCACACTGAATGCATTGAACTTTTACCACAGATAATAAGAACTGCCTGAAAAAATATGTAACTTTCTGTAAATCAAATGCAAATCTATAAAGGCCAGAAAATTCAGTTGATATATCTTCTCCATGTTAGTACTAATTCCTTTTATATCATATATTATAAGCTCCAGCTTGAAGTAAAAGGGTATGAGTCCTGTTTCTTTTGTTTTATAAAGTCTGGTAGCAAAGGGCATAGAGCCCTTAATGATTAAAAAGTTAGTGAATACACAGTTTACACAGTTGCTTTTGTTTGAAAGTTCATGGTTACAGAGATCATCAGTGTAGTCACTAAATTCCTTCTCAGTAAGGGCTGACTTGGTTAGCACACAAAAGGCTGGCTGTTCACTTCCAGTAAAACTGTAGTCACACAGGTCCTGTTCCCCTATGTGGAGATTATGAAACAGGCTCAGTAGCTCAAGAATTTAGTAGGTAATTAAAACCCACTGTGGACTAAGTATCTGTTAGACCAAAAGAATAGATATGCAGGTTTATGCAATATGCTAATTTTAAGGACGTAAATAATTTGGCTGCAGAATAAAGGAAATTTGAAATAAATTATATATACATTTCAACCTAAATTATGTGTACATTTCAACTAACCTGTAAATATAATTATGGTCTTTAACCGGATAAATAGACGTATAGATACATTCATATGTTTTGCTCCGTCTTTTTTGTCAATAAATAACATTAAATACTCTTTTCGTGTTAAAAGTAGTAGAATTAGTGCTCGCGAATGCAGAGTATTATTTTTGTGCTAAAAATATCCGCATTGTCTCCCTGCCTGTGCTTCAGAAGAGTCTGACAATGTACAAATGAGTTTCTTTGCAAACCAGGGGCTGTTTTTTCACAGGACACAGCGCCACATGCTGGCATTGCGAGGCGAGAGCCACCGGGCATTGCGCCGGCTTAGTTCTGGTAATGAGTTGGGTTTAATCGATTCCCAATTACGATAGCTTCATCTTAAATAATTGCTTCTTACTCTATAGGGAGCTGCCAACATCAGGTTCTCATTTCAGGAAAAAAAAAAAAAAAGAGATTGTTAATGTTAAAAATATTTATTGTTTTCATATAAACCACTGTATTCTAGCTCACGGATTTAGTTTATCGTATTAAATCATCCTAATGTGCCGTTTATTACTCAATTTTCTTTAGCTTTAACTACGTTATATCAAAAATGACCGTAACTCTGGGTACAACATAATCCCCCAAACCCTCTTCAGGAACTCAGAATGCAGGGGTGCCTCTCCAAAGTGCCTGTGTACTAACGCAGGCACCCTGGGGAGTGAATACAATGAGTCAGGGATCTTCTGCAGCTGCAGGGCCATGATCTTGTCAGGATCATGGAGACATGGTGGGATGGCTCCCATGACTTTAGTGTTGCAGTGGAAGAATCAATGTCTTTTATGAAGGATGGGGTGAGGAGGGGGAGTTATCCATTATGTCAGAGGGCAGTTGAAGTGTGTGGAGCTCAGTCTGGAATGGATGAGAAGGGAGATGAGCACATAAGGGTTAGGATTAAGGAGAGGACAGCTAAAGGTGACGTTATAGTGGGTGTCTGCCCTAGGCCACCTCACTAGGAAAAGCAAATGAATGAGCCCCTGTACAAACAGATGGAAGCAGCCCCAAATTCTCAAGCCCTGGTTCTCGTGAGGGACTTCAACCACCCCGACATTAGCTAGAGGGACAAGACAGCAAAGCATAAGCAACCCAGGCACCTGAAATCTTCATACCAACATAGAGGGGCTCGTTGGGATGTGAAGGTCAAGGGCAGTCTTGGTGGCAGAGACCATGAGATGGTGGAGTTCAAAATCCTGAGGGAGGAGAGGAAAATTGAGTTCAAAATGCAGGACTTCAGCAGAGCAGACTTTGCCATCTTCAAAGATCTGTTTGGAAGAATACTATGAGGTAAGGTCTTGGAGAGAAAAGAGACTCAAGAAAGTAATTTAATATTTAAGGACCACCTTTGACAAGCTCAAAAGCAGTCTATCTCAAAGAACAGAAAGGAAAGCAAAAATGCCAGGAGAACTCTGTGGATCAACAAGGAGATCCTAGCAATACTCAGGCACAGAATGGAAGCATACAGAGTGTGGAAGCAAGGACCAGTAAGTGGGAAGAATACAGAAACATTGAGAATACAGGGAACAAGCTAAAGCTCAAATGGAATCGAATCTGCCCAGAGATTTCAAGAACAAGAAAGGCTTCTATAAATATATGGAAATTATGGGACCATTGCCTAACAAGACAAGGGACTTGATTAAACTGAATGTTTTCTTTGCCTTAGACTTTATTATCATGACCAAACTTCAGGAATGCCATTTCCAAAGGAGGGAGGTTGAAGCAAGAAAGATGCAGCCCTGCCAGAAGAGTATGAGGTCAGTGAACATAAAAGTAAACTGGACATAGATAAATCCATGTAGCCTGACACAATGCACCCACAAGTGCTGAGAGAGCTGGTAGATACCATTGTGAGGCCACTCCTGGTAATCTTTGATCACTCGCTGGGAGAAATGCCCAAAGACTGGAGAAAAGCAAATGTGACTCCTAACTTCACAAAGTGGAAGAAGGATAACCCAGGGACCTGCAGGCCAAGCAGTTTCACTTTGATCCCTGGGAAGATGATGGAGCAATTAATGCAGAAATACAATTCAAGGCACACTTCCTTAATTCTTAACATGTTCTTTAACGACCTGGCTGATGGAGCAGGTCAACAAGTTTGTTTGATGACACAAAAGAAGGAGGAATAGTTGATATGCCAGTGAATTGTGCTGCCATCCAGAGGGACTTCAACAGGTTGGAAAAATGGGCTGTCAGGAACCCAGGAACCTCATGAAGTTCAACAAGGAGAAGTATAAATTCCTATTCCTGGGGAGAAACAACTCCATATACAGATAAAAATGCTGAGGACTACCCATCAGTTGAGGACCTGAGGACCACCCATCAGGAAAGCATCTTGATAGGAAAGGTCCTGGGAGTCCTGATGGAGTTGAATATGAGCCAGGAAAATGCCCTGACAGAAAAAAAAGGTGAAAGATATTCTTGTCTGCATAGGGTAAAATGTTGCAAGCAGATCCAGAGTGATCATCTTTCCTTCTCCTCAGCACAAGAGACAAGGACATAATGGAGAATGTCCAGTAAGGGCTCTGAAGAAGCTGAAGAAACTGGAGCATCTCTCCTATGAGGGAAGGCAAAGACAGCTGAGACTTTGGGCTATAGAAGAGAAGGCTGAGGGAGGATCTCCTTAATGTATATAAAATCCAAAGGGAGGCTGGCTCTTTTCAGTGGTATCCAGTGACAGAACAAGAGGCAATGGATGGAAATTAAAACTGAGGAGGTTCCCTGTGAACGTCAGGAAACACTTTTTTTTCCTGTGAGGGTGGTCAAGCACTGATGCAGGTTGCCCAGAGAGGTTGTGACGTCTCCATCCTTGAAGATATTCCAATAGTGTCTGGACCTGTCCTGGTCAACTGGCTGTAAGTGTCCCTGCTTGGGCAGGGGAGTTGGACCAGATGACTTCCAGGTGACCTTTCAACCTCAACCAATCTGTGATTTGAACAGTACAATAACTGAACAAACAAATGTATTTTCAATTGCACTTCCCAAATGTAAAAGAAATTTAAATAAAAATATTCATTTTAAATGTTTGCCTTGAAAACTCATTGCTTGCCATGGTCTTCACTGAAGTCTGCACGTACTTTTTTTTAGAAGTACTTATTTTATGCAGAAGTACAAATATGTTTGAACTATATGGGAATATGGGATTTTTGAGAATCGGTGGTCTATTTGTTTTGTTAATGAATTCATGGCCGGAGATTAAAAAGATTTTTACATGTCCCACTTACAGTGCATGTTTAGTTCACTAATTCATGATATACACAAAGAAGGGAATACATTTATAAAAGACATACAATAATTTAGATGTAATAGTAGGTATATTTTCACTGTATTAACTGCACTTATAGACAATGAAATGCTGGGAGATGGCCAGGTCACTTATGGTTTCTTGATTTATTTTTTTTTTTTGCTAGCCACAGTTCACCAAAGAAATTGTAATAACTAGAACTCTGCTAGACCGGTCCTTATTCTTCTTTCTGAGCTTTGAAATTAGCATATGTCTCCTATAGTTTTCTGCTACTCAAGGGAAAATTGGAAATTACCGTGGAAAATAAAGGGATTTTGAAAGATGCTTCCACAAAACCATTTCTTTTTGCAAGTAAAACAATGGAAGCCAGAGCAGACACTGAATTAATTTGTGCCAGAAACTATGCCATCTGAGGACAAATGCTCATGCCTGTGAATGGGGGGATGAGAAATACTTTCTTATGGCTTTGAATATTCCTCCAAGGTTTGAATACAACTCCATTCCTTTGTTAAGGACTGCACAGTAACTCTTTTTTCCCCATGGGTTCTTATAGGTGGTCTATCTCTATTCCTTCCTCATATGATCTCTGAAGTTAATGACCTTCTCCAACTCTTTTTGAGATGGAATTTTGCATAATCCTAGGTCAAGCCTATGAGTAAAATCCAGAAATCCACCTCTGTGTCTCCTAAAGCTGATATTCTTCATTCATAAATGGAGTCCTTAAAATAATGCTTTCTCCTGGGAGCAATTCAATAGGAATTTTCTGCATCACTGTTTCCTCTTGAGCAAGAGAAATCAGTAATAGGTAGTAAGAATATTACTAGTGCAGTTACCAGTCACAGTGGAAGACAAGATGAAGTGATGATTCACTGTTCCAAAAATCTCACCATTTGTGTATAAAGCAAGAGGAAATCCATGTCTATCCCGAGATTTTTGAGGAAACGTAGGAAACCAATTAGGTAATTTTGAGTATGTGGCAAGTCTCATTTTGCATCTTGGAGAAACACAAGAGCAGTGAGGTCTGTGGAGGGGCTTGAAGCAAAATGATGGGATAGTTTTAGTGAGATTTTTTCCAGGCATTAGAAACATAGCAGAAATCATAAAGATGCTTATTTTAACATTTAGGAAATGAAGAATAACTGCTGGCATAATCTGTTGTGTGTAAGAAAGATTGAGTTTTTCAGTGTTGAACTGCAATTTAATATTGTGTCTTCATGCAGCTCAGAAGAGAAGCAACTTCAGAAATACAAAGAGAGACAAGATGACTGAAACAGAAGGCTTGGAAAGCACATTTTGCTCTGCTGTTGGCAAATAAATATTTGCTACTATATCAAGGACAGAGAAAAGAAGTCACAATATTTAGAATGGAAAATGATAGGAGCTCAGCTGCATGGATGACTATAAAGGACTGAATATTAGAGACATTATACCAAAGAATTCAGATTTAGACAAACTAATTTTCAAGCTGTGAGGATCAACCCCTTAGACTCAGAGATGGTGCTCGGGTGATGATCCTGAATAAGGTTTCATCCACAACATTAAAGAAAGAAGACTAAATGAGATGAATTAGGAAAATATTGCCCTTGAGACACCTATAAAGAAAGGTCAGAGGCAAGCTATGCTATTAATTGAATGAACTTACTTATTTCCTCCCAGGGACTCTGATTTTTTCAGGGTCACACAGAATAGATCAAAGCCAAGGCTTCACTCATTCCAAATCTGTGTCTTCAACTAGTTTGCAAAAATAAGTTTTCCAACAAAAATATATCTTACTGGCATGTTCCCAGCTGCTTCTTGTCTCTTCAGTCATTTGATGTGATTTCTGGTTTCAAGCAGTCCATAATTCTTTGTCTTGCATTTTGTATATGCCTTACTTTCCTTCTGGTTGCACTAGAGCATATTTTTAAACAGGCACCCCTTCTTATATCAGGAGAGAAAATAATGTAAAAAGCAACACATCTTTAGGGAATTTTTTTTCTGTAGTTGTCTTAAATTAAGAATGTGTACCCTATTTCTAGTCTGACTGCAGTATTTATAAATCTTTAGACATTGAACTTTTTTCCACCTTTCAGGTAGATGAAGACTTCCTTTCACATTGAAATCCACCTGAAGATAGGTCAAGATATATCTGAAGCTAAATCTGGGATATAGGGAGGTTTCCCTGCAGAACATGATTAAGTTGTTTTATAAATGAATCAAACTGAAATTTCTTTGTGAAGTGTTGCTGTATTGCAGATTCTGTAAATCTGTTTTTTTTTTCAGAGACTTTCCAACCTTGGGTTGTATACCTAAGGATTGGACACATAATTCTAGTAATGGAGTCAATAATACCATACTGATGAAATATGGCATCTATAATCTGTCTTTATTTGTCTTCAATTTATATAGTTAAGAGCTACATTAGTCTTAGTCACTGTATTTTGCTGGGAGCTCATGTTCAGATGGTTACTCACCAGACCCTAAAGGCTTTCAGAGACAAAGGCTTTCCAGGAAACATTTGTGTCTGTGACTGTGACCTACTTTCTGTTTCCTAGATGCACAATCTTGCATATGGCAGCATTAAAATGCATGATGTTTAAAAATGAATTCAGATTACTGAGTGATTCAGAATTCTGTATATATTATTTATCACTTGAGTCAATAATCATGTCACATGGAATCTTTGTAAAAATTGATTTTGTTATAAGTTTCTAATCACCAATACACAAACTAAATAACACTGAGTCCAGAACAGACAGCACTAAACTCATACATTTGTTTATATTTTTTCATTTACAATTAGTTTTGGAGAAAGTATCATTATAAACATTTTTTTTTCTAGTCTACATAACACAAATGTTTTACACTGATTGTTGCTGAATGTCAAATTTTAATTAGAAAGTCACACAATAAAACAAGTGACATGCTTTTGACATTGCCTTTGCCAATCAGATATGTAATCACCTAAAAAGACAATATCAGATTTACTTTTTATATGTGCATGAAAATTGTTTCCATGCATTTATCAATTCAATTTGCTACCATACTTGCCATTATTGCTTTTGCCAAGGAGAGGCAGATCTATGAAGGTGAAAACCCTCTTGGGCTTGAAATCCATCAATGGATGTGTGTGGAGTCTGAACAATTGTAATAACTCTTTTTATTTAGCCTCAGTCCTATGCAATCACCCACCCTGTTATACGACACATATCAGTTCTCAACTCGCATCAATGGATAATTTTAATATCACTCATACTTTAGAATTTATTTGCAAATTATTTAAGAAAACATCATTCCAGATACCAGAACTGCAACATAATTAATTGATCCTTTTTAAACATACCTAACTACTAATTATAACATCTTAATATTCCTGTTCAGTGTCTGCAGCAACATTTTTGAACACGAAATAGTTAAAAGTAAGGCATGGTATATAAAAACATTGTGTTCCCTTGAATTAAGAGGAAACCTTTTGATGTGATTGAGAGGTTGTTGTTTGTGTACTCTGTCCTTCAACTTAAAGTAACACCAAAAGTGAAAGAATGAAAAATGACAATCATTAAGAAGAAGCTGATCCTTCAAATTTGTTTTTCATGGATTTTTCTGCTCTGTGTTGCAAATGCTAAGATTTTAAATACAGAATAATTCAGATTGTTGTTCACAGTCTTTTCTTCAAGGTTAATTAATTTTGAAATTAATAGAAGGAAAATCCATAGCAATTTATTTGCCTTTACACCAAATCTTTTATTAATTGTACTAAAAATGATTAAGTATGTAACTGTGCTTTTGCATGTGCCAACAGATATATATGTGAGAAACTCCTAAGTGTAATGAAGGACTCCAGAAAAGTTTCTTTCTTTCCCTCTTTTCACTTGGCAATTAATTTCAGTGGTGTTGTTCCTTGTGCCACTCAGAAGAACAGAGTCTGGTGAAAGTTCTGTGGTTCCCTGTCTTATCAAAACTTAGGGGGTTGCAGCCAAACACAATATAAACAGGGATGTCAGTACTGATATGCACCCTCCAGTGTCTTCAGATGTGATATCATCAGAAGAAAAATACTTCAGTGATCTGTGCCAGTTTGTCAGTCCTCAGCATGTGTTGGTGCTGCCCTTCATCACATTTATTGTTTTCCCAAATTTTAGGTTGAGGTTACTTGCAACCTTAATGAAAGTGCACTCCTTTAATACCTGCAGGTCACTGACACAGGTGCTAAACCTGCCAGGTCCCAGTGCAGAGCTCGGTGGTGTCCTCTTGTCACAGGCAGCCATGTAGAGTGCTCCCCACTGGCCACCCCTCCCTGACCCTGCCCATCCAACAACATTTTTGCCATCTTCTTGTCCAGCATGGGCTGTGATGGTATAATTTGGCCAAAATAAGTAATTAATTTTGGCCTAGCTAGATGTGTGAAATGAGCCTGTCAAATGTCAAAAATACATCCCCTATTACTACTAAGCAGAATTCCTTCTGATTACCTCCAAGGCTAATTTTGAGCTGTGTGTCTGAAGCAACACAATTGATTTGTCTGATTTGTCTTAACAAATGTCACTGAGCAGATGAGTTTGGCAGCTTGTCCAGTATCAGTGTATGTTCTTAAGATATTGGTTATTCATCAGGCCTTCACTAGCAAGAACTATTGCTTGTAGGAACTTCCCACTTTCTCTTTGCTAAGAGAAAAAAATCCTTTTTTTTTCTTTCTACAAAAACTCTGAAATTTTTTTTCCGAGTTTGAAGTAGTCAGAGCTTAATAATGAAAGAGTGATAGTGTTGTTGCTCTCCCACAACATACATTCCAATGTTTTTAATATTTTCTGCAGAGTTGATGCCACTGCATACACAAATTAAGTAGAGAAACAAATAGTTATTTACAGCAGGCTGAACTGAGCAGAATTCTTTCAGCTAAATGTATGTCATTGAAAATATGCTTTTTTGTAGAATAAAAATGTTTTTAAAAGATTTAATTTCAACTAAAATTTTCTAAGTAAAGACTGCTTTGAAAAGAAAACATGAAACAGTTTGATGCTTGCATTAAATAATCTCCTGTTTGGGTTTGTAATGAAGTGTCTTTTTTCTCAGGGGGAAAAAAAAAACGGACCAGTGTTTAAAAAATTCCTAAAAACCAGTTTTGGGACTGATTTCAAGAATAATAAAATATTTCAATATTTTTTCTTACTGTCGCATGCGGGTAGCAGTGCTGTAGGCGAATATGCTGCTGCTGCTGCTATGTCATGAACTAGTAGCTATAAAAATAACACATAGAATAAATTTTGAAAATCTACCAAATTAACAAAAAAATAATTATTACTACAGCTTGTTTTTTCATTTTAGCTAAGCAAAAATCACCTCCAAATTATACGTTTTCCCCGTTTCTGTTTCTTGGAGGTTTTTTTAAGGTTCAGTTTTAGTTCCAAATCAGAATGAAACCCTATTTTGAAGTAGCATATTTTCAATTTGAATTAGACTGCCAAGAATTTAAAAGGCCTGTCCATAGTCTTATCAAAAGCTATTTAATAGTTTTAATATCTAGGAAAAGATGTATTGGTGTCTGGCATTTCTGATGTCTTGGTGATCTGAAACAAGATAAGGATCCTCAGAGAATGTTTGGGTTTCGTACTACTCTTTGAACTTCTCTAATTTAATTGAGAATTTGGACTGATATTGCACTCTGCTGGATGTTGAGCTGTTCTTTGGACACCTTTTCCCATTTGTATCAGATCTATTTACCCTAGCTGAAAATATCCTTCCCTACCCACAGCTCACATAAAAAAAAGTAAATCACAATGTTAATATTTGTCACTGCAATGACAAATTCTCTTGTTGTTTCATTTCATGGTCTTGACAGGAATACCGTTTTTCCTGACCTGCTCAGGTTTTTTGTGTAGTTTTCACACTTGTGTAATGCTCAGCCTTGTTTAATAATGCCTGTCTGATCATCTATATTGCTATGAAGACTTTAAAAGCAGAAAGACAATGTGCTTGTCAGATGTTTTATCCCTACCAAAATTCTATGGTTGTCATGGTAACTATGGAAAGGAAGAAAAAGAAGGAAAATCAGGTTGCGATTTTCTTAAAAGATATCATTTCATGGTTGTTAGAATTAAAATTATGAGAAAATACAGCACTTTCTTCAGTGCTCTTTAAGGCAAAAAAGAGTTGTTCTTAATTTTTGCAAATAAAAAAGAAAACAAATCATGTTTTATGTTCATTAGAAATGACATCAAATCTTCCTTTTCATTTCAGTCCTCCTAGCCCAGGGCATTTCTGACAAAATAACAAAACTCAATTCAACCTGTGCATTTCAACAGCAGAAAACCCTTTCATGAACGTTATAGTTTTTGAGAGCTCTTTCATTATGTTTTCCTACCTTCTTTATCACCTCATTATCATAAAGGTGATATCTTTCACCCTCTTAAAATAAAATATAATGACTTTGTATAAGCTAGATCCCTTCCTAGTGACAAATTGCATTGTGCTAAAGGGCAGCATGACAATTTAGGAGACTTAAACCATTCTAAAAGCCTATAGATTTTACTGCAGATTTTTTTTCAGAATCGGGTAAATTACCCCCCATTTCCTAATTTACCTAGTTATTTTAAAATAAGCCTAGTCAATGTGAAAGTGAGTGACAGGATCAGATTATAAAAGGTTTGCTTCCCTTCTTCAATCTACTCAATTTGGAGTAGTCCATTTCTTTTTACATTCAGATATATAGTTTCTTTCTATGTTGCCTGAGTTTTTCCCGCTCTAAAAACTTCTTGGAATTGGACAGATGAAAAATCTATGCAACTGCTAAATAATAGTACTGTTTTGTCATGGCTGAAGAAAGGTTTTAAGAGTTTCAATACTTACACACAGGGTATTTGGAATATACTTTCATTTTGACATAAATGAAATTGTAGGGAAACTGTGCTAAAGGCATAGGAAGTTGAGCTATAATGGTCTGTATGGTTCGTAGTTTCCATGAGAAACATCTCCACTGTAGCCCAAAACTGTTTGTGAGTTTTGAATGAGTCACATGTCTACTTTAACAACTGTTGGAGAGGCGTTTTCATCCCAGTTTGCTGCATCACACTGGAGATATTTGTTTTTCTTTGCATGTTGCTCCCCACTGAACTCAGGAGGATTCAATCCTTATGAGACAATGGTATACACTGCTGTGACTGAATCTGAGAAGTGAGCCAGTTGCCTGGAATACAGTATTTCTGCAATTCCTGGGATGTATTTATGTAAAGGTTTGAGTGAATGATTCAACTGAGGTATATATTTCCAACAGAAGATGACAGCTTCATCTTCATGGGTTTTGTGCACCACCTGAGGCAGAAATCCTGTGGAAAATGTAAGTGGGATTTGATTGCATAGCTAAATATGTTAGCATGATGATCATCAGAAATAGGTACAAATAATTGTCAGGTCATTTTGATCTTGGCAATTTTGATTTTTGTAATTTCTAGTTTAGAATGCTTGAACTTATGATTATAATACTGTTGAATTTAGATGGAGCTTTATGGAATATAATATATTAATATCTAAAATTCCTTTGCTCAGTAGTTGTCCTGTATCTTCAATAAATACTTTTAAATAGAAATTTTAAGACATGTATGCAAAATGAAGTACATGACAACATAAGAGTCATGTTATAAAGAGGCCTTCTGCAGAAAACCTTGAATCTAATAATCCCCATCTGCTCCAGTTTAAATGAAACAGTGGGATAAACAAAAGCATGTCTGTAAGTAAGGATTCTGATTTTGAAAGGCCAAACTTTAAGTAATTGTGATAACTGGTTAGAGACAATGACTGGATTGAGAGTTTAAGGACTTTACTATAGAAAAGCCATGCACATTAACTCAAAAGAGCTAACTGTATCTGGAATTTTCAGGCTAAGCAAAAAAGAAAAGGTTGGACACAACATCTCAGGACTTGTAGAGTTAAATTACCTTCAGACTTGTAGTGGATATAAAAAGAGGAATGGTAAAAAGAAAAAAAAAAAGTTTTTATTTGGTATAGAAAGAGTAAGGGTAAAGATAAAGGCTTGCCAAATATATTTAATACATTAAACAATAAATTTGACCAGAAGTATAAAAAGAGAAAACAAAGTAAACATCATGATAGAAAGCAGAGGTAGTAATGAAATGTAAGATTTTGTTAGAGTAGGTCTAGACTAATATACCTGTTGTGCTTCAGTTTTCAGTACCACTAATGAATCAGAACATCAGCCACTGTGTCCCAGCCTTCCTGCAGGCCAGCCATGTGGCCATGATTTTCATACATGCTGCAGGGCCTCCTCTTTCCACATAATCTGGCATAGGATATATAAAACATAGCATTGCTAAGAATCCCTGTGCAGAAAACTCTTTGAAAAATGATAGAGTTATTCGAAAATCTATTTGAAATTTCTGTATCAAAGGAAGAATCTACAGAAATGAAAGAAAAATGTGGATTTCCACTGGTTTATTTCCTGAAATTTTTACACTTGTTGATATCAATCTTGGAATCAGTGTTGATTTTACCAGTTTATACATATCATAGCATTTATCAACAAGAAGTGGATTTTAAGTAAAAGATAGATATTTTAGAATTCAATCTTGCCATACTTTAGAAAAAGCTTTCAAAGTAAATTAGTTGGTTTTTCAACCAGATAAGTTACAACAGGCCTGCTCAAGACCACCTAGTATTCTGTATATTTATTCTTAAATTATTATTTTCATGAAGGACAATTTCCTGGTGCAAACAGTTTTTTCTGTACAGAGCAGAACAAGTTTCCTCCTCTGTGGAGGACTGAAGTTCCTTCTGCATGGTGTTCACAGGCAAATATAGTTTCCCTTAGCTCCCTGAGAATACATAAAAGATTCACATATGTTGTGTTAAAAGAAAAATTAGAGGCTGAAGTCATTGTGCAACACATTTAAAGACCCGACCACAAAGACACCATCTGCATTTCACTAGGGGCTTGTTCCAGCTAGAGTCCAGATTTGTCCCCAGAACTTCCAACATGAGGAAGCTTAATTCAGTTTTCCTTGGTACTCTGTCTTTAGTTTTCCTGAAAAGATGAATTAGTATTTGCATATAGCCAAACCTTTCTCACAAATGTTATTGGATAAGATCTTGTAGTCTGAATAAAACATTGCTGCTAATGGATGCATTTTTTCACATATAGCAATTTAAAAAAATACATCCTGTGCTTTGTAGCCACTTCTTGTCATTGCCAGCATTACCCCAGACAATTTTCTATTATGTAATCTTCAAATGTTTTGCAGCATCCTAATTAGAAAGTCCTCTCACTCCTTCTCACACACACACACTTTTTTTCTGTTTTCTTATTTTTTTTAAATTTAATAATCTAGCTAAGGAAATTGGTGTCTATTTGTAGAGATAAATCAAGAGCAGCAACAGTGACAGATTTGTCATGATGACTGTCCTAGAAACACATGCTTCATTAAAAAATTCATTTTTCTTACCTAAAAAAAACCAAAAACCAAAACTGCGGAACAGTATTTACAAACTTAGGCTTCTCTTCTGCTGAGTTTTGTGGTGTGACCCTGAGCAATTTTTTTTATTGTCCTGTGCTTAATTTCTGCATCTTCACAAAGAAGCCTACAGTTCTTTCTATGCCACAGAAGCTGTGTGAAGAGAAGTGATGATATACAATGTGAAAAATCTATCCATGGAAGAGTGATATTCATTTACTTACCTGTTTAATACATATATCTATTTTTCAGCTGCTCATTTTTGGTTTTCTTCATGGTCATTGGAAATAAAGGGCATCCAGGGCACAACTCATCTCATCCTGAAGGCAACATTGAAAATAAGTGAGCTGAACAGTGTGCCTGTTCCTCTCCGCTGATTTCATAGGAAACCTCAAGTGCAGATGTGCAAATGTCTGTAACTGCAGGTATTTGGTGAGATTGCTCAGAGAAAGAACTCCGAGTTTCTCATAATAAGGAAGTCCTATTGAAGTCAAGAGAGTACTTGCAGGCTAAATCACTGCCTATCACAGAATGAGAGAACAGTCTGAAAGAGACCTCAGCAGGTGATCAACTCTATGCTTTTGCCCACAGGCAAAGTCAACTGTACCTGCCAACTCTGATAGATGCTTACCCAACTTGTCCTTAGAGATTGCCATGCAGATAAAGCCTGGGCAGTTACTCAGGCAAAGATATACCATCTTCTGAGTGTAAGTTAAGTGCCCATTACTAAGGTGTTTATCTCTATAAAAGACATATATTGTAAACATATAGAAGATTTAAATGCGTTTCCATATTTTGCTCTGCTTATAATGGTGAGGGAGGCACTGTGGCTTTCCACAATCACCTTGAAAATTCAAACCCAACTGTCATATGCACTCTTGAGATAATCTATTTAAGATTTTTTTTTTTATCAGAAAAAGATTTGTGGGCTACATTTTCAGCCAGGAGCTCTACTCCTTCTATGCATACCTTTTTACTTTCAAAAAACCAGACATATCTTCAAATGTCTTTCTGATAAATTTTTTATTTTATAAATACCCTTATTGAAGCCATGAGTTTACTTGTAGACTAAATCACTACCTATCACAGAATGAGAGAAAAACAGTCTGAGAGACCTCAGGAGGTCATCTACTCTGCTTTTGCCTGCAGGCAAAATCAGCTGTACCTGTCAACCCTGATAGATGCTTACCTAACCTGTCCTTAGAGATTTCCAATGACTGAAGCTCTAAAAGCTCTTCAGGCAATCTGTTTGAGTGTTGTCATGATCCATGTCATTAGAAAGTTTTACTTAATATCTATCTTAAATCTTCCAAGCTGTAATTCAAACCCATTAATTCAGTTTCCATCCTCTCTAGGCAGGGAGAACTGATTGTTTTGTTCTTCATTCCAGAAGCATTTTACATTCTTGCAGATCATAACAATGTCATCCTCTTTTGTCTGTTTTGGGCTGTTTTTTTTCCTGAAGCGTTCATAGTAGTACACTTTTTCAGTTTCTTCTTTGTAGGCTTTTGGTTTGGGGTTTTTTTTGAAAGTGCATTTGTACCTGTCTAAAATTTTATATGTTTTAAGTAGAAGATATAAGGGAATCCTTCCGGTGTTGGTGTTTATCAGGTGTAGGTCCCAAGGTTTTGATATCAGGGGTGTGTGAGGAGACCAGGGTCTGCTCAATGCTGGACACAGCTGTTTCCAGCTGGATCTGTGACAGACCAACCAGGGGACTGTGCTGGTCCCATCAGCCAAGCCAATGCTGCCCTTGGCAAAGCATATTTAACGAAGAGCAAAACACCACACAGCAGTGAGGAGTGAGAAAAAAAAAAAAAAAAACATAAGAAAGAATCCTCCAAACGCCAAGATCTGAGAGAAAGGAAGGAAAACAGGTACTCCATGTACTGGAGCACATTCCCTTGGGTGTGTGGCCTGTGTAACCATTCTGGTCCATATATTCACACTGCACTGAATGGAGGACCCAGTGTTGGAGCAGGTTGTATGCTGAAGGACTGCAGCCCACAGAGAGGAGCTGTTCTGGAGCGAGGTAAAGTATGAAGAGGAAGAAGCAGCAGACAGAAACCATTATGTACTGATCACAGTCTCCATCTCCATTCCCCACCTTCCTTGCAAAACCTGATGAGGGAGGAGGTCAAGACATTGAAAATGAAGGGGCAAAAATGAATGGAGAGAAAAAGTGCCTGGGAGGAAGGTGTTTTATTTTTGTATCTCTCCGTCTGGTAAAACTTTTAATTGTTGAGAATTAAACTAATTTTTCCAAAATTGAGTTTGTTTTGCTTGTGACAATAATTGGTAGTGACCCTCTTGTCTTTATCATCACCCATGAGTGTTTTAAGCTTATTTACTTCCCTGTCCTATTAAGAAATGGGAGTGAGAGAGCAGCTGGGCCAAAGTCAACTCACCACATTCCCACAACAGGATAGTCTTTTTATATTAAACATTTACCCTGCTTTTTAAATGCATTCTATATATTTAAAGTAAAAAAAAAAAAAAATCTATATTTTTTTTAAAAATTAAAAATATAATTCAAACAACTGGACTTTCCTATGCAGAACTCACAAATGTTAAACTGACCATCAAAAACCCTAAAACTTCAGATCAGCAATGATTTCACCTGAAAGAAGCAAACCAAAAAATGCTACTTATTTTGCTTTAGAAAAAACCGTCATTACTAAAAATAAGATTAAAAATCCAGCCCATTCTCCTGATGGTTATATTTATGATTAATTATGTCAATTCAGAAGTCTCAATTAACCAAGATGTCATTTCAGCCATCCATTTAGGAAGAAAATAAAAAATTTCAAAACAGTGGGAGTTTTATATTTTTACTTTATTGCTTTAATTATTTTAGAAAGAAATTACAAAATTTTGAAGTCAGAAAGAATTTTTCTCATAATGATAATGGCATTACATTTTTTAAAAAAAACATTCAGCCTTCAGTCACATCTTTCAATATAACGTCATAGTCTAAAATTATGCTTTAAATCTGAAGTTCATTTTAAGCATTTTATCTTAGAAGTATATTGAGATTCTATAAAACAAATAAGGAATTGGGTTACACAGAGAAACTGCCTCATCATTCATCCTTCATAATTAGCATGGTTGGGTTTTATGAATTAATATGTGCATTCATAGGTTCCTGGCTCTTCTTATTTCTGTGTGATAGTGTTGAGAAAGGTGACAGATTTATAGTGGGAAAAAAAATTGTAACACAATTTCTTTCTTGTAAGTTATTTATGACAAGATAGTTAATATGAAGAGCTAGGAAGTGCAATTTATATGGGTTTATTGATTAAAGTAAAATTATAGCACAGGGGCAGTAGAGTAAGACATTTTCTTGAGAAATAGATGATGAACAAGATCTGTGACATAATTTCTGTTTCAATCTCATCATCAATCTATTGAAATATGTTCCAAAAACTCACAGAAGGCCCAGGCTTCTCCATTTTGTTTCTGGTGGTGTTACTGTCAGCATTTTATAGAACCATGGAATGGTTTGTTTGGAAGGGGCTTTTAAAGGTTATCTAGACCAAGTCCCCACCATGGGCAGGGGCACCATCCACTGCACCAATTTG
The DNA here is from genome assembly GCF_052056855.1 of Sturnus vulgaris. Lineage (NCBI taxonomy): Eukaryota > Metazoa > Chordata > Aves > Passeriformes > Sturnidae > Sturnus > Sturnus vulgaris. The sequence goes on from NC_142244.1 coordinate 98,873,277, forward strand.
TTCAAACCCCATTGACTCTGGCCTTAAACTATTCCAGGGATGGGGCTCATTCCAATTTCTTACCACCTTTTTCCTTATGTCCAATCTAAACCTACCCTGTTTCAGTCTAAGACTGTTGCCCCATGTCCTGTCTCCATAACTCTTCACTGACCTTGGTGCCTGCAGGGCTGTTTCTCTCCCATGTTCCCACTCCTCTCTCCTGGCTGCTGTTGCACAGCAGGCTCAGTCAGATTCTTAGATATGTTATCCAAGACATGCTTCCACTGTCACTGATGGACTTGCCCTTGGGCAGCAGCAGGTCCATCTTGGAACCAGCTGGCTTTGGGTCTTTCCAACATGGGCAAAGCTTCTGGCATCTTCTCACAGCAGTCACCCCTCCTTCCCCACGCTACCAAACCTTGCCATACAAAACCAATACATGACTACTGTCCAATTTTCCATCCAACAGTATCCCCAAGTCCTCTGCAGGGGTGCTCTCAATCCTATCATCATCCAACCTATGCTAGTGATTGCCCTGACCCAGGGGCAGGACCTTGCACTTGGCCTTGTTGAATTTCATGGGGCTCATGCCAGCCCACCTCTCAAGCCTGTCAAGGTTCCTCTGGATGCCATCCATTTCCTCCAGCATACCAACTATACAAATTAGCTTGGTGTCATCCACTACTTGGGAAAAAAAATTGTTACAGAATGACAGAATCACAAAATGAGTCAGATTGGAAGGGACCACTGTGGGTCATGTGGTCCAACATCCCTACTCCAGCAGGGTCATCCCAGAGCACACTGCACAGAATTCCATCCATCTGGAATATCTTGAATATCTCCTGTAGAGGAGACTCCATATCCTCTCTGGACAACCTGTTCCAGTGCTTGGTCACCCTCACAGTAAAGAAGTTCTTCCTCATATTCAGGTGGAACTTCCTGTGCATCAGTTTCTGCCCATTGTCTCTTGTGCTATTCCTTGGCATTATCAAGCAGAGCCTGGCTCCATCCTCTTGACACCCTCCCTGCAGATCCTGATGTACATTGATGAGGTTCTCTCTCAGCTGTCTCTTCTTGAGACTGAACAGGCCCAGCTGCCTCAGCGTCTCCTCATAAGAGGCTCCTGTCCCTCAGTCATCCTTCTTAACCTCCACTGGACCAGCTCCAGGAGCTCTGCATCCCTCCTGTGCTGAGGAGCCCAGAACTGGACACAGCACTCCAGATGTGCCTCAACAGGGCTGAGCAGAGGGGCAGGATCACCTCCCTGCTGGCAATGCTCTTCTGTGGTTACGGAGCTGCAAAGAGAGAGAAAAGACAGCAACACACACTGACCTCTTTGGGGAAAAAAGGCCAACTTTATTGTATGGACATCCTGCATTTAAAGCATGTTACATGCAGCTAGGACAGGACAGTAGTTCATTGAACAACTGGGAAAAACATCCCTGGGATAGCATGTCCGGATGTCCCACGGGAAAGACACCAGGTGTTAATCTTTAGTATGAATTCTCTTCTGTTTTTCACCATGTTATCACCCTGGGAGACTGCCTCCCTTAACTGAAGCTGTAGTCAGCTTGTCAGCCTGGGAATGGACCTGAGAGTCAGGAGAAACCCAGGCCTGAAAAGAATTTCCAAGCTGTGATTCCCTAGCTCTGTGAATGTGTGTGTCCACAATCTTCCTAATGCCCCCAGGATCCCATTGGCCTTCTTGGTCCCCAGGACACCCTGCTGGCTCATGGACAGCTTGCTGTCACCAGCACCCCCAGGTCCTTCTCCACAGAGCAGCTTTACAGCTCAGCCCCAGCCTGTCCTGGTGCAGGGGGTTGTTCTTCCCCAGGTGCAGGGAAAAACATTGCACTTGTCTTTGCTGAATTTCCGACTGTTCTTCGCCTTGGCTGAACTTTCTATAGCCTGGGTTTTTTTCCACTAGACTGCAGGTGCAGTCTCAGAAGCTCTGTACACTAAAGTGGAGGTTTAGGCTTGAAATGAGTGCATATAAGGTTTTGCTGCTAGTTTCAAGGCCTTTTTTGGTTTGCTGCATCACTGTTTAACGTTTGCCTGACAGAAGAGTATCAAAGAGCATGATATTAAAGTGCATTGAATGTTAAATTATATAACAAATAGTAGTGAGACTCTTAATGAAAGCTTTATGGCCAGATTTTTGTTTTTATCACAGAATAAAAGGCTTTGCTTTTTTGGAATCATTCCAATCAATCCAAAATATTCTCTGAGAGAATTCATTCTGCAACAAATTATGCCTTCATCCTATATTACTTTAGAAAGCTGTTTTGTACCTCAAGTGTATATGTCATGATTCTCTGCTATGTTCTGATCTAACAGCACTTTCACAGGCTCCATTGGGACTCCACTAACTTCACTATTTCAAGTCCATAAAGAAGATTTAAACCAGATCCTATAAATTTGAGTGTTGTACAAATATAATGGTTGTCTGATGGCTACTATTCCAATTCTCTTCGTACAGTGTAACTCAGTAATATGATCTCAGCCAAGGGTAATGTTTTTATGTGGATAGAATCTGAGCCTGGGAGTTAGTAACCTCATGTTCTGTTCCCAGATATGTTTCAGATTTACTGTGGAGCCATAATTAGATGTGATGTTCTGTCTGTGCTTTGGATTGCTTTTTGCACAAGGACAATAATGCTTCTTTACCTTGAACAACCCTTCTGAGAAATATGTGTAAAAACTATTAATCTGTTGATTACTTACCTATTACCTAAGTGTCAAAGATAGCATTACCATAGCAGCCATCTATTACGTTAAGACTCCATGACTTTTTATGTGTCTTCTGTAGTAATTAGGAGTGCTCGTGGATTTTGCTTTTGTAAGGATTCAGTATCTTCCAACGGAAACAATATTATCTGTTACAGCTATCATAGCTGCAACACGAGATAGAGCCCATGTTGGAATTAAAGTTTTTGCTTTGTATGCTCCAGGTTTTCTGTCCTAATTATTCATATCCATCAGTGCTTTCTGCATGTCAAGTGAAATTTCCTATCAAATTGAAAAGTTTTTGATGTGGTGTGTTCCTTTATTCTCTTGTTATAGCCAGCATCTAGCTTTCTAGCTTTATATACTTCAACTTAAAATAACAATGTAAGAATTGCCCAATATAGTTCTGCTCTTGTTCTGTAGATTTTGTTGCGGGTACAGTGATAATTGGTCTCTTCATGTTTCTTTCAGTGTACTTCATCACATATTATTTCCAGCTATTTCATGCTGTATTTTATATTCCTTTCCAGCCAGGTTAATAGGTCTACTCGTAATAATCTTTTAAACCTACACATAGTGTCTATATTTGGAACTTTTATTATTCCTTCTTTCAATCTTTCCTCAAACATACATTGTGCAAAGAAGCTGCATATCACAGTTAAATACTCAAGCACTTTCTGACCTACCTTTGCCTACATTTATGATGTTTTTCACTTCCTTCATCTAGCATTCGTATCTCTGCTGTTTTTCCTGTTGTGTACATAATTATCTGTTCTGTTATTGAAATGCATATTAGAAGCCAACATTTGCAGTGACATTTAAGATTTTGCAAAGTGTTCTTATTCTGCAAATATGGAATAACAACATTGTTTCTGCCACAATGCTTTGGAGTAAAGCCAGTCTTTTGGATGGTGATTACTGGCATTTCATTTTACAGTTCAAACAACTGCAATCCCTACAGTAGCACACCAGAGCCCAAAAGTAACTTATAAATATGGACTCATGCTACCCGGCATGTTTTTTCTTCATTACTTTTGCTGTTTAAGAGCTATGATGTACACTTAATAGTTTAATTAAATTAAATTGTTCACTTTTTTGGGTACCTTTTGTCCTTTGTTCTAGTAAGAAAAAATATTTCGATTCTCTGGCTTATTAAATGGATTTCATCCTTCATGTACAGAGAAGGAGCACTTCTAATGTACACAGTGTGCCACAAATCCTGCCTCTCTTGCAGATCCTGAGCACTGGGAAGATGCCAGACTGGGAGCAGAGGTGCCCAGAGGCAGACTTACAGACAGTCTGTATATACAACATGTGCAAACCTGCCCCCTTTGAGGATGCAGCTGGCCTTGGACACTCATGGAGCCTGCAGGAAGGCCTGGAAGGTGTCTCATATGGTGACTCTACCTGGACTTTTGGGACTACTATGGATATGCACAACAAAGGCAGAAACTACATAAAGGAGATGGATTACTGAGGTAATGTCCCCTACAGAGATTTTATTCTCTTACCTCTAACCCTCAGAAGTTAAATGCCTCCAGCTACGACATTTAGCCTTCAACTAATAATGCAGACAGAACCAGAAGACCACAAACACCAAATGATGGGATATATTTTTAAAAAGATGTTTTAATAAATAAGAAATTAGGTGAAGCACAATTGTCATGCCTTTCATAAAATAAATGGGGCAATAGACAATTCAGGCTATTAGAAATGTACTGCTGTTCCTACATTGCTGTACATGGTTCTTTATGGTTCAAGTGGAGAAAAATGGCAAGCAGAAAGAGCTGGAAGTTCTACATTTAGTGGATCAGAGACTTTCTGGACAAGGAAATAATTTCTATTAGTGAAGTGAATACATTTTATTTGAGCAAAAGTTTGGTCATCCCACTCCAGTTGTACTGAGTGATGAAAATACATCATACTCCTATGTGCTGATCAAGGTTTATCCAAAGGTCAGGCTGAATTCTTAAAAGAAATACTGAATCTGTTTGGTATCAAATTATCTGTATAAAGGGCTTGAGACTGTATTTCATACAGTTACTATTAAAATATGGCCTCAAAACGAAATGAAATAATGTTCAACTTTGTGTGTGAATCTATTAGAAAAAGAAAACCATAGCAATAATGGAGGAAAGAATTATCTATCATATGTTCTTCAGTATGAATGCCATATATTCTCCTTTTCTGTAAAGTGGCTTATGGGATACTGCATTGTCTTCTGCATTTCATTAAGGTCGTTTTTACAACAGTCTCTGAAATTCACCTAGAGGTAGTCCTGACAGGGAGTTTTGATGGATATGGTTTTGCCTGTAAAGTAAGGTAATGGTTAACCTTATTCCCAGTGGAGAAGTGTCCATAGTGCAAAGCCCAGCAGTGCTCAGCCAATCTGAGTCAAATCCTCAACTGGTTCAAATCATCGTGAGTTCACCAAATCACTCACTATGCACCAGCTGAAGTTTAGCCTCAGTAAAGGCAATAATGAAATTCATATTGCTACTAATGAAACCAGGATTTTACACTTCAGATTCAGCTAATATCAAGTCAAGATAGTAAACTATTATAAAATAAATTTTGAATTTAAATGTGGTAATATGCCACTTAGAACAGACTAAGTGCTTTTGTTTGGAATTCTCCTCTAGTACTACTGTGTATTAACAGGGCTTTTGTGCAGAGCATTTGCATTCTCCCATGCAGCAAATGCTGTGTATGACTTGGGTTCAAACCTAATAAAAAAGGAGGTCTTGAACCCACCAGTTCACAGTGGGAAGGCATGAATTGAGAGTGTCTGGTTGAAATCACACAGAACACAGTGACTGGCATCTCATCTCTCTGGTTCTTGGCTGTGATGCATTGGTTGAAACTCCAGAGAAAACCTTGGTTCTGCACTTCCTGCTGCATTAGCCAAGTGCTAACGTCCTGGCAGGGAAACAGGACTTGGGGCAAACTCTCTTCTCTCTCTTCTCCCCTGTCACTGATAATATTTTTAATTGCACCTTATCTCTTTGTCTACTGTTGAGCCACTTCTCTAACTGTGTTAAAAATTTGCATGCAAACACTTTAACATTAAAAACATGAAAAGTGGCATGGTTTTGAAGTTCTTGACATTTAGTGCTTTCTTCTACATTCATGTTTATCTCTTTTTGCTTTCCTTCTCCCTCCAAATGTCATTCTGCCAAACATCTTGAGCCATGACCTTTATGGGTTAGACAAACTGAGCAACTAGAAAAATACAGATCCAATTACAGCAACTTTTAGATTTATGTATGTACAAAGAATTATGCAGCTGTAGAATACTTAGAATGAAGTTTTAGTATTTCTATATATTAATATAGCTCAGATCATAGGTTCAAGACTCTCCAAAATTATATTCACTGAAGCCCACATATGTGCAGGTGATACATTAGTCCACTTAGAAGTAAGGATGCCATAAAACTCTGGACACTTTTGCATTAATAGCTTAAAGTAGCAATTAATAAACTGAATTTTATCATTATAAATATGTTTAAATATATGCAAGTTACACTGAAAATAAATACATCTTAATTCATATTTCTTCTCTGATTTGAATAGTTCCACCAGTTCCAAGATAATTATGACCAGTTTTTTAAATAAAACCTGGAAGCTTTTGCAGGAAAAAAATGAAACAAGCTAATAAAGAAATTAATTTTATAAAATATTTCCATTTTCCTCCATACAGTTTCCCTGAATGATGTGAAGTAAAGCAGTTCCTAATATTTTCAGTCAGTAAGAAATATTTTTTATCTTTATTGATTTTTCTTTCTTTTTTTTCTTTATTGCCACTGGATTTAATTTAAAATATTCTATAGGATTAGACATTTTTCTTGTTGAAAAATGGGTGAAGATAATTTATACTTTATAAAATTCTAGTGTTGAGGAAATTTTGAAATATTATGGAGCTGGAAAAAGGAACAGAAAGATGAAAGAGATTAGTAATTAACATAGATTTCAATGAACTGGCAGCAATAAAATTAAGATTGATGGCATAAATGTTCCGAGATTAGATTTCTTTTTTGTGACTGAGAAATAAAACATAAATTTTAGCTAAGACCAAAAAAAAAAAAACCAAGATTTGTTTAAGAGACTGAAATGACAAATAAAAGTAGGAAAGAAAAGAAAAAAATCACTTGTCTATGTGGGATTTTTTCTTTCTAGCTATATCATGGGTCTCATAAAATCTATTTCCCGTTTGTACAAATTTTGACTTCAGTGAGATTAATGATATCTTTTTCTGAGGAAAACAGAACCAACAAACTTTTCAAGAAAAACATATTTTTAAAAATAGAAATATGATCTACATCAAAATTATGAAGGGACAAAATCTCTTCCAATAAAATATAAAATCAACTCACAACTAATTTCAAGTAAGAATTAAAAGTAATGTTCACAGGATTATTACACAGTATTGCCAATAAATTACATGTAAATACCTGGTGTTCCTGCAATTGCTGATGTATAAATTTCAGAAAGTCCTTAGTAGTCAGTTTGTCAGGTTTTCTTCTGAGGTATTCCTTTTGGAAAGTAAGGATTCCACTTCCATAATAATTTCTGATTATCAGTGCTTCAGATGTCATCTGCTTGAATCCTGCTGGGAATTTCTCAGACCTTTAAAACTACTCTAAATAGGATTTTTATGGTTTCAGGTATACTGTAGGTCTTTGGGATTAAAAAAAACAGAAAACCAAAAGACAAAAAAAAAAAAAAAAAAAAAAACCAAAGCAAAAAAAAAACCAACCAACCAAAAAAAACCCAAACAAAACAACACCATCTGATGACAACCACATCACAGTTAAGAACTGACCACTGTCCCAAAATATAATTTAATCCATATGTACAGAGCAGCTGGGGCTGCAGCACAAAACCAATATCTATGACTTAGAAAGCTTGAATCACATATGGTTGAAATAAATGTCAGACAAGAGGAAAAGCCAACTTCATAATTTAATGGTAAAACACAAAATATTTAGATGCAGCAGGTGCATTTAGCAATCTATCAGTAATTCTTACCCCCATCCCAAAATTTGTTAGTCAGAAGGAAGGACCATTCCCTCATGGATTTGCTGGTAGGTACATGCTGTTCCCTCCTAATGACTCAACAGAACATTGGGATTTTCATTTATAAGCAAAATTGCATTTTAAAGACATGCACTTAAAACTGTTACGTTGTCTCTTTTTTACCTTTACAATAACAAGATATGGTACTTTGCAGTCATTATTTCTGCAGAAATATATAGGTAGCTTAGTGAGTCTGTTATATGCTGTACCATATATATAATATATCATCTAAGCCATATCAGAGGCTCTGTCAAGGGCCTCAGTCTTTGTCTGCATTGCTGAAATTTAGGTGCCCTTGCCATCTTCAGAAATATGTAATAAAAATGATACTTGAGCCCACAATTTCAATTCCTAAAGCAGCTTTTACTTAGATCATGTTATACTTTTTAGATTGGAATTTTCCTGGAAGTATTTTTTCTGCAATATTTAAAACCTGAGGCCAAACTGAATTATTACTGTTGTTGTTCTTCTTGTTGTTGTTGTTGTACTTAAAGGTTGCATCTGATCAAATCCATAAATAAATTTTAAATTCTATTTTATAATGGTTTTGTGTCCTGAAAGACTCATTTCAAAGTGTTTCAACATTTTATCTGTAGGTAGAATAAAAGTAATTTCCATATGAAAAATTATTCATGTGAAAAATGAAACCCATCTTTTCACAGAGTTTTTAAGTATTTTTTTCTCTTAATTTTTGCTATTTTCTTCTTAATTTGTGCTATTTTCTTTTGTTTATTAATTGTTATTATCTGGATTGAGTGAAATGTAAGTAAAATATTATTCTTGCTTTAACACATCTCATATCCTACATGTTTAGTTTGGCAAAAATAGTAATAGAATGGAACTGGTAGCTGAAGAAAGATTAGATAATAACTAAAATTGCAAAGCAAGCTGGCCTAAAGGAGTCTTGGGATTGATTCAGCAATGCTGAAGACAAACTGTTCTCTCTCCATCTCTACTCCTAAAGACTTCCTGAGAGTTAAATTTGAAAAAAAAATTGCAGAAGAGTCATATCTGACATGTCTTCAGCTTTCTAAACTTTTGTACTCCATATGTAATATTAGACATAGCCAAGAACATATTTTATGGGGTTTTACCCTTCAGTATGAGAAAAATAAATTGAAGCAAGTCTCCTAAAATATCTGCAGGATTTTGACATTAAACTCTAATTAACAGGGGAGGGATGTGTAAAATGCACTTGAGTTGATAAGGCATATTTGAATTTAATTGAAACGGGTGGAAGTCAATGTTAAGTAAAACTTCTTATGCCTTAATGAAATATTTAGCAGTTCTTGTCTGAAGGTGATTGGAAAACAATAATACTCAATGCATAATAATAATTGGTATCTACTACCTACATAATCTATAGCATTAGCCCCATCATTTCTGAGGTTTGTCCTGTTTTGTTGGGTTTTCCCTTTAATGCCCTGCATCTCTGAACTGTGGGCCCTGATACTGCAGATAAGCTGCAGAAAAGGAATGACTAGCTCAGTGTACCCTCTGCTGTCACACCAGAGTATCTCAGATTCCTCTTTTTTGAGACACTATGCTTAATCTCCATTTTCTATTCCTTTTTTTTTCTCTAAGTACTGCTTACAAGAAGACAAAAGAACTTTGTTGTCATCATTTCCCTTAGAGTTAATGTAAAACTAAGCAGTGTGAAGGGTTTTCCACTAATCTGAAACTGCCAGGACATCAAGATTAGGGAAAGGCTGCCGTTGTGTTTCTTTTCTCTTATGAAATTCAAATAAGATGGGAGATGGATGGTAGTAAAACAAAATACCTAAAATGGATTGCATTATACAGTTATTTTTCCCTCTGGGTTGTTGGGGTTTTTTTTCCATTTTAGGGCAAATAAAGAGACATTTATATTATTCCTCAGAAACAGTTAATTATAAAATGGCGAATGAATGAGAGAATGAAGGAGTGAATAGGAAACAGCGACCTTAATGGAAGCATAATCCCAAAGGTGAAATTAAGTTTTATGTAGTTTTATGTTAGGAACTTCTATGTTTATGAAGATTTTCTGACTGAAAATTTAGACTCCATCTTGTCTCTAAGGCCCTCAGGTCTCAATTCACACAGATTGTGTTGGTAAGTATATAGAGAATTTTTGTGGGAAACAACTTTAAATGAGTCTTTCTTATTTTATTAGAACCGGAATCTTTGGAGTCCTCTGGATACACTCAGAGACAGCTTCTGTAGAAAGCTGAATACTGCTGTCAATTATAGTTTAGCATTTTCTATATTTCAAAAAAAATTGTGCCAGAGGAATTCTTTTTGGGTTGAAATTTCTTCTTTGTTTCTGTGACTGTTATTTTTTCATCCTTTCTGCTTTTCATCCTAAACCTGAAGTACATTTCTTAACTGTTGTTTCCCTAGTGAATTCCTTTTCTCTTGTTTATTGCTCACCATCACATAAGCTATTTTAATAATGAAAACAAAATTATATGGATTAAAAGAATTTTAATACCTTTATATTACATACTCTATAAAGTATTTTAATATATTTTAATTGTAGTCAAAGCTTATTCCAAGTAAACATTTAGAAATTCAACACCAATTCCATTTGCATGCTTTCCTTAGTTTATGCATCAAGTACTTTTTCATTGTATGACTTGAAAGTGCATAGATGGTTTGTCATTGCCATGAATTTCCTCATCCTTTTCAAACAATAATTACCCTTCACAACTCCCTGATAAAGAAAAAAAATTGTCTTGTCATCTTTTAAAAAAAAAGTCATTGTTTTATTACTTCCATTTACAGCAGCAGGTGAGTAACTAAATTCCATTATCAGCCCTCGGCATGTTAGTGGCATACTGACAACTTCGACAGTCCATTTCAGTTTTTCTAGCCCATGTCTTTCTAATCAGGAACATTATTCTTATTATAGGTGTTGCAAACAGAAACTATTTCATTCTAGACCCCTTGAAAATCCTCTGCTTTTTCTCTATTTTAAATAACTGAGAAATTTTAAAGGGAGGTGATGGGGAGCTATAGAGTTTATCCTCAGCTCAACCATTTTACAGAGCTAAAACTCAGCTGTAAGTCAGCCTATAAAAGTCACTGACTATGTCCTGTCATGCCAGAAACAAACATCCACAGTGTCTCATTCAGGCTCTTTCATTAGTTGAAGCATTCATTCTTATGGTTTCTCTATCATTATTTCTCTATCAGGCAGCCAAAAAAACCCCCAAACACCTAAGTTATCCCTTCTAATACAAGAGAAGCAAGCAAATATGAATCAGCATTTTACCTATTCAATAAGGTACATGGAGAGAAATAGTGTATGTAGAAGGTACAGAAAGGTTTGTTTGAGGCTTTTTATGTGCCATTTCCCCCTCTCTAAAATAGTTTATCCATTTTACCAAGTGAGCCAATGACCATATCCATTTTGGATCAGCTTTACTTTCCCTTTATTTTATTTATTTATTTATTTATTTATTTATTTATTATTATTATTATTATTATTATTATTATTATTATTATTATTATTATTATTAATTTTACCCTGTTAACCACAGTTACCTTAAAGCTAAATAGAAGAAAGGCCAGAAATGCCACCCTGAGTGAAAAAAAGTTCTTTGAGATGGCAATCCAATATGTCTGAAGGCCGGGAGTCCAGAGACACCGTTGCGTGAGAGAAATTAGAATATTGTTTCTGTATATGGAATATCTTGAATTTTCTGATTTGAGGCAAATCACACTTACAGGTTATTTTAGGTGTCACTCAGAACCACCTTCAAAAAACCTAAGGAGCAAACACAGCTGTCATTGATATAAAACGATGTCAGCATTCCATTTCGGCACTGGCGTATGATTTATGTGGGGGACTCTCAGCAAAGCCAGGAAACAGACTCTGAAAGACCACCTAACTTTTCTCATTTTCTCCTCATTCCCTGCTTTAATTCTCAGATCTGCCCCATGAGGAAAGCACACGTCTTGCAGCTTCGCTGTGGACAAGTGGCAGCACACAGCTGCACAGTGAAACTCTGCTGAGAGGGAGGCACAGGAACTGTTGTTTTCCTGTCTGGGTACTTCAAACACTCTCTGGTATGAATATGTGCAGGTGAACAGATAAACAGAAAGAATTAATGCTGATTTTCATATCTACCATTAACATTAATCAATGTATAAGTGTGAACACCGTTGTTTACCCAGGAGTCTCTGTGAGAACTGAGGTGGGTTTTAACAATTTTGCTTCTCCGTTTCAATGGTCCAGATAATAGAGCTTAAATTATGCTAAGAAATTTGGGCTAAGGCAGGTATAAGTTACAACATTTCTATATTCTGTGAAAAATACATCTTGTCAAATGGCCTGATTTTATTTTTTGTAGGGATATGTGAATCTGATACAGAATTTTAATAAGTTTCTGAGTTAGTGCTACATTAGAATTTGTGGTGTACTGTACCATTAAAGCAAGAGTAACCCTAAATATAGTTGTCAGTGAAGCTTCACTTTTTTGTAATAGAGTTTTATGTGACATTTTTGTGGATTTGGATCTATTTGTTTGGCTTCTAGTCACATTCTACTTAAAATGTTTCATCATTAAAACTTCCAACAAATAGAGTGGTGTTAAGTATAGAAGTTTGATTATTTTTTTCCTGCAAAATGTAGATGCTGTCAATTTCATATATAATATGTGAGATGAATGAAATTATATTTGCTAATATCTGAAAGTCTTGATTGTGGTATGTGAAAGAAGTAGAGTGTGTAGTAGAGGTTATTCCTTTGTGTGTTTGAATCAAACATATGACATATGACATTTTTGGATATGTCCCATATCCCACATAAAGAAAGACTGAAAATGGGAAGTAGACCAATAATTTGTGCATGAGTAATAGAAATTTCATTAGCTCACAGCAGGAGCACCAGAGGATGTGTTAATCTCGAGAGAGAGTTCACCTGTGCCTTCCTAGGCATCTCTCCAGGTGTAGGGCTATGCTCCAGAGGAGCAGGATTTGTACCTCACCTGAGAAAAGTGTCAGTGAATAAGCAACCAGGTTGCTGCTTGATTTGAGTGGAAGAGGAAGGTTTGCTTTGGGCATAAGTCAGTGATGGGGACTGCTGTGAGAGTCAACACTCAGAGAACAAGATAAAATGTAGATGAAATCCCTCTACATCCATGTCTATCAGGGCTTTTGCCATATGCAAATCTGGCAGAGGGGGTTGTGGGGTGGGGATGTGTTTTTTCATTGATTTTAATGGACAGAAAAAGAGCTTGTAAATCAGATTGTGGTGGAGAACGGTAGAACAGAGCAGTATTTCATGTGGTTCTGCACTAGGTGACAGCAATACTCAAGGAAAACAGAGTAGGAAGAATTGAGATTTGCAAGTGCAGCTCATGTACAAATCAAGATCTACAGCATAATGAACTATATATACATATATATATATATATATATCTTATGTATACTAAAACTGAAAGGTATCATGGTTTTGTGCCAGCTACAAAAAGAAACCCAACAACATAATTTTGCAATTAAAACCAGGAAAATTACTGTTGTTGAAAGATCTTTAGTTGGATAAGGGGTATTTTTAATTTAATCTTAAATCAGAAGGAGGAAGGTGTTCCTGGTGGCATAAATCCAACTAAAAGCAGCTAAAAGGTTGGGTTGGGTTCGGGTTGGGTTCTGGTTTGTTTATTTATCGGTTTGGTGGGGTGAATTGCATTTCAATTCACTCAAAGATGCAAACCAACTATAGCGCAAAACTTCAAAAGTTGTATAGTGCTACTATGCAGAGGGGAGGGGAGTGGGGATGGTGGGGAGGGTATTGGGTTGTTGTACTGGAAAAATAAATGCCAGCAAAAAAATTAGTCCTTGCAGCAGGACAACCAAAATAAAGTTGCATCAGGACTTCACACAGTCTCATGTGGGTAATGAATTGCAGATCCCAGAAATGGGGAAAACACCTTTCCTTTCTAGGCACACAGCACTGTCCTGTATCAACATACACAACTGCTGTCACTAAAGCCAACTTGGTTGTGACCCAGGATCCCTTAGCTCATGTATGGGTGTCTTCCCTTGACTTCAGTGTTAGCTCACTTCTTTGACCAGTCTATATTTCCTAAAACCAGTGATCATTCTTAACAGCTAACACAACCCCAAAATTTTAAATTTCTGGATAAATGAGAGGTGCTATTAAACCTCATCTTTGCTCTCTTAGGTTTTTTGGAAATAATTTCCAAGCAATTGGATCCTGTAGTCGTTTGCTCTTTTGGGAACTGGCTTTGTTAAGCAGAAGAATTGACATTGCTATAATTCTTAGCCTGTGGAGAAAGATGACCTTACATAAACCTATAAATGTCAAATTCTGGCAAGAATAGAGGCTTCCCTGTGGGATAGTTTCAGTCAACTATATATGTTATTTTAGAGATTCAGACTAAACCTAGCACTGGTTAAAAGTACAGTCAAAAAGTAAGGGTTTGTCTATTAAATCATATTACTGGATAGAGATAATGTGGTACTACATTTCAGTGTGAGTGTGACATATAAAACCTAGCTTGGACTTATTAAAAATAGGATAAAGACCTAACTTCCTGGGTTCAGCACCAAATTGGGAGAGAATTTGTAGATGTCTGCTGAATAAAGATGCAAGGTAAAGCATTAGCTATTGTAGTGAAACAGGAGTGGAATATCTTCCTTTATTTCTCCCGTTTTCTTTTCATTATCAGCATTGCCTCGATTGTGATGACATGCTTTCAAAGTGTGTAGGGATAGACAAGAGAAAAGAGGAAAAGCTTCTTCTGTCAGGATGTTGAAGGGAAAGGTGGAAAAGTATGAGAAGGATGAGCACATTCAAATTTTTATTGCAGACTATTCGGTGCTTTTCTATCAGATTCTGAAATATTTCTGTTTATAACAAAAGTTATAATTCGGGTATTTAATGCAATTAACATAAACTCTGTCTTGCTTTAACTCATGTTAATCAGACCAAGTTGCCCTAATTACTGGTTTTAAGTGTATCTAATTAAAATTAATTTTCACACTGAGGAACATGAAATGTTAACTTGACGTTTTATGCAATTTGACAATATAATACAATTTTGAAGCCCTTTTAAAAATTATTTTTATGGTGATGTTTTAAGTTAATTCTATTCATATAAGAATATGATCTATTGCTGCAGATTATTATAACTAAGGTTTGAAAACATTTTCCGTCTTAACTATCCAAATGCTGTTTTATATCCTGGAACACTGGCAGTAGAAATCATGAATTAGTTAAGGCGAGACATAAAGTAAACCATTTATCTCTCATCTTTGCTGCTAATTGACTAAAGTGAAAATTCATCTGAAAGGTTTCATGTATTTACTGATGACTTTCAGAGAATGCTTATAATTGCCATCCATTGAAATGAGGATGCCATCCATAGTACCAGCAGGTTTTCCCACGCTGTTTCTGACCTGCAGAATCCCTGCTGCTCCAGTGTTTGGCTTTTCTTAAGCAAAGACCACCAGTTGTGTTAAATTATTCTGTAGTGTGTGCCTGAGGAATTACGTTCATTTCTGTGCCTGAAACATATCCCTCTCTGTTGACATAAGAGGACCACATGAGATGACTATTGCATGTACTAAAGCTTCCACCTAATTTTTTACATGGAAGCTTTATTTTGAAAAGAAAAGCTTCTAAAATCTTGCTTCCAAGCAACTTGTTTAATAGAATGTGCTGCATTGCACTTGTTTAGTAAAGCGTGCTTGGTTATAAAATGTTTGATATAGTTCTTCCACTATATTTACATAGGAAAAACAGTCACACAATCTAATAAGCTTTAGAAAAAGTATCTTCAGTTATACTGTTTTACCAACGGCAGATTTCATCCAAATTGTTTGTAAAGCTATGTGTTTTGACATGGCAAAACCCATGAAAACCATGTTACAATTTCCATGCTGCTTACAAGTCTACTTAAAGTGTTTAGAAAGGATCTGATCTCATATTTAAACTTATATCACTGTAAGATTATAACATACTCTACTGCGGCTTGTCATTTCTGCCTAATGAATAAATTTAAACAGCTGAAATTTGAAGACACCAATATCACCAGAAATATAAAAAGCTATATTTATCCTTTCTGGAAAAACATGATTAGTATAAAGAAATTCATTAAAATTTCTATGAGGTTATTAAGAGCCTTAAGACTCAATTTCCAAAATAATTGCTTTTCATTTTCTCATTCAGCATATACTTGCTTATAATAAGTTGTCTAGGTTTTCACAGCTGTTCTGTATTTATAATCTAAAGGGAAATTCACGTGTCAGGGATGGTATGACAAATAAATGTTCCATATGTGCATTTTATTCTTCGGTGTATTTTCTTATTAGCCAGCAAAATGTCAAGAAATACAGTTTGAAGCCATTTAACAGCACACAATCAGAGCCTGTAGGTTTTTTTTGTGGCACATCCCAACCAATTGAGAAATGATCTGCAATTTTCTTAAAGAAGTGTAAAATTTTACTGACCTTTCAGACCTTTTGGGACTCTTTACTACAGCTATTTCCCTTTCTGGAACTCTTGGAGTGGGCAGATGGAAATAATCCACTTCAGTGTGGCAAGGGAGAACAGTAATAAATCTTCTACTTGTCATCAAAATTTTCTGAGCAGCATCTTCAAGACACTGCATGAAGTTCTCTGTTTTCTCCCTGGTCTTTCCTAGGATAAAATGTACCCTGCATCATAAAGACCTTGTGAGGAAACTTTAACCTAATATTCCCAAGTTCCCAAAAGACTGAGGCTCTGCAGCCCTGTTTTCAGAAGGGAACCTGCAATGAGGTCTGTGTCTCTGGTAGTCTGTGCTGGGATGGCCTCTGTGCTCAGGTTTGCTTTAATGCCTGGGCCAGGCATGGAAATAAGTGGAAGTATTAATATAATTCTTGCTCTTTGTAGACACAGAAAATGAGCCAGCACATTACAGCAGAGATATGCTGTTGACAGAGGTTGCTAGAGTAAATGGGACCTGGAGAGAATTATTCAAGAATTATTCACCTTTGACATTTTTCATATACATCGTTGCCTATCTAGTCCATAATAATAAGTTCCTATTACATTGCCAAAAGGCAGTCATAATGATTTTAACTTACCCTAGGCCTGCCAGACAAGTACTAATTACTGAGACATATATTGGTAGATGGTTTTTGTTGGTTTTTTTTTTTTTTACTAGAGAGTAATGTAACAGCAAAATGAATTAGACATTATTTGTGCAAATTATAATAGAACCAGCTCTGAACTGGCATATGTCTTGCCAGTTATGAAAGATAAAAAGCCTGGCAATATCTACTAGAAAGATCAAACTTCCTTTCCTAATTTTCCTTTGGCTGAAGAGGTGGAATAGATCATCTTTGATCAACATGGAAAGCAAGAAGTGTTGCAGTATTAAGCAGACAGGACTCAGTTTCTTCATGCAGAAAAAGCTCATTCTTTATTCCCAAAGCTCATATTTATAGGAAATATCAGAATGTACTGTGTTAGACCTAACTGGCTAACAATACACTGACACTCAGTTTATTGGTCAATAAATGGCTAGGGTGTATGCCTGTAAAATCTCTCTATTTTGGGGTAGTTTACATATTTTTTCACTGATTCCCAGGGGGCAGATTTCTTGTTTATTACAGGTACAAACGGTTCTCTTACCAGAAGAGTTTGTTGTGCTAACTGCTTTCATCCTTATGATTTTTCACATGGAAAGTTACAAGCTAACTGTTAGCTTAGCTAGAGTAGCAGGGCCTAAACCATATTTAATAAGGCCTTTCTTTTATAATATCTCTACCTGTATGGAACAAAGAAGGAAAGCTGTGTTGACAGGAGCACCAAGGCAAACCAGGTCCCAAATAGAAGACTTCAGTGTTAGACAAAACTTCTCTATTATCAAAAATCTAGGATTTAATTGATTTTTCTGCCCTGGTTGTTCTCTAATGACTTTCTCTCTGGAGGTGTTTATCTTCCATTACAGTCAATAAGTAAAATCTAGATAAGCAAAAAAAAAAAAAAGGGCTAAAATTAGGTGAGATGAATCTCACTTCAGCTCTCAAGCTGGTGTTCTCCACCAGCCTTTCTCCTGTGACTGGTACTGGAGTATGGCATTAAAATGTGATCCTTACAATAATGTTGAATAAATGAATGTCATCAATGCATAGTGGAGGATGAATACCTCTATTTGTAATAATAGGTAATATTTCTCCTACCTGGTAATGCACTAGATGGAAAGCTGTCCTCTTGTAATAGATACCATAGGGCTAAATAAATGTTAGTGCTTCGTACTGAGAAAAGGTACTTGTGTAAAAAAATGTTTGGATATTTTTGCCATTCTCTGCCTAGAATAAATGAAATTTCCAACCTGAATTGCCAAAGTAATCTCTACTTGCATGAATTAACTATGAAGAACTCAGCTCTTTTGAGCTGACTCCTTCCAGTTACTTATTACTAGAGATATAAATTACATAATACACTTAAGCTTTTGCAGCTTATCTATAACCATGCCTGTGCTGTTAATAGGCTCCCCAATAAACCACCCCAGATATAACAGTTACAAGCACAGCTCAAAATTTCCTATTAAAACGTATTTTTATTTTGCATCACACACAATGCTGGTGGCAGCGTATCAGAGAAGAGTAATTTTCCAAAGCATTTAAGAACACATCAAGAGAAACAGCTAGAAGTGTTTAGATTAAATATTTAAGTTAGAGTTTGCTTAAGTAAGTGGCTAAATGTTTTACTGGACTGCAGCAGCTATGATGCAAAAAAACCTCACAAGCTCCTTGCTTCCTTAAGAATTACTCTATAAACTCATTATGTGAACAGCTTCTGCCCAGAAGCAGTCTCCTGGGAGCAGGCAATACCTTCTGGCTCTTTAATGGAATGTCATTTCCACCACACTATGGCTGAACATCACACTCTATGGATCTGATTATTCAGAATGTGAATTCATATTAAAAGCCCTGCTCACCTCCATCCATACATGCCCTGACACCTCTTCTGCTGATCCCTGAGTTTGCTTTAGGTGCAAGAGCCAGAATCTTTCTGAAGGTCAGTGACCAAGCCAGAAACCTTATTCACTCTTCAGTAATTCAAGTTCTGCACCTTAGCTTAAAACAATTGAAGAAGGAAAGGAGTGGGTTTCTTGAGGAATTTACTTGTGGAACAAGTTTCATAGAACACTCAAACTCGGACAAGAGTCTTAAGCACAGGTCACTGTCAGGGCTCACCTAAAAGGTGATTCCAGTGAGGATATGTCCTCACATATTTTTATAATGGTTGTACGATGTAAGTCATCAGCAAATACTCCATGTCCCCTAACAATGAAATTAAACTGTTGCAAATGTGGTATATTTACAGCGTGGCAAATACATTTATCTTCTCTTAACCACTTACCTGATTGCTAAAGGTTTTTAATAATGCCTAAAGTAATGGGACCTGAATAATTCATGTAAATTAGATATGCATTAATGATCTCAGTGTAGTTAACTGGAAAACTAGGATGTGGCTTAGTGTATGCTTAGAGCAATAAAACACTTTGAAGGCTACTGGGACTGTAACTGCTAGGCTCAATAAAGCTGAGTCACTAAAAAGGAGTGATTTAACCTTTCCTGTTTACCTTCTCTGAAGCACACTGCTTGCAGAACCAATACACTGAAGGAACACTTTCGTTTACATGGCCAAATAATCAGAATTTTGCTAACATTATTTGCAAAATACAATCATTTAATTATACCTTTTGCAGCGAATCTGATTATGCACATTTTCTGCAATAGATTGCTTACCAGTTAAGGACTTTGATAATCTACTTATATATTGAAAATTAATTGGACTGTAGCTTTCTGAGCATTATCTCAAATTTTGAGCACAGTTTCAGCTGAAAGTTAACCATATCCAGATAAGGCTGTCTTTTGAATAAAAAGACAAGATGTAAATGGGGTTAAGTGCACCATCTAATTAGTGGCTTGTCTTCATTTTCTTCTGTCTTCACTCAGAGTCAGGATTAAAAACACGGAGACAAATTTCTCGTGTACGGGCTGGGTTGTTTATTAAATCTTATCTAAAGTACAGAGAGTTCTGCAACATTTGTAGCTACCAGCTTAAAGTGAGCAAAATGGAGGTAAATCTAGCTAGTAACAAGGTCTTTTAAAGCTAACAGTCCAATCAAGAGCTAACACCTATATTACTTATATTTTTGACCCAACAACCAAACCTCTGTGACGTGCAGTGCAGCACTAACCATCCAACCAAAAACTGCTACCTGAAATCATGAAAAAGAAGGAAGAAGATGATAGAGACAACAGCCAAAAACCTCCATTTTATCCCATACCTATTACTATATTCTAAAAACCCCAAATTCAAAACCCTTCACCACACTTCCATTCTAACTACGCACCGGTGACTCTAACCCCATCATTCATATTTAGAATCCGTCTCCAAGGCTTCAAATCAAAAGCGGTGTTCTCCTGGGGGAGGTCAGTGTCAGAAAGCACAGAAAGCTCAGAACTCCCAGACTTCTGGGTTCCAGCAACAAGATTTATTACAAAAACAAAACCAAAACCAAAACCAAAAACAAAAACAAAAACAAAAACACATACACAAATAAAACAACAAACAAAACACAAAAAAAAAACAAATCCAAAAAAAAACAACCAAACAAAAAAAACACACAAAAAACCCAAAAAAAAGCCCACAAAAGAACACCAACCAAATTAAAAAAAAAAAAAAAAAATAGAAAAATTGACAAACAAGCCCTTGGGCGCGCGTTTCCCGCCGGTTTGCTGGCGGCGCGGCTGAGTCGCGCTCCGGCACCGCCTGCAGTTCCCCGCGCGGGCTGCAGGTGGCGCTGTTTCCCCGGCTCTGCGCGCGGCCCGCGCCGCCGCCGCGCTCCCTCCCTCCCTCCCTCCCTCCCTCCCTCCCTCCCTCCCTCCCTCCCTCCCTCCCTCCCTCCCTCCCTCCCTCCTTCCCTCCATCCCTCCATCCCTCCATCCCTCCATCCCTCCATCCCTCCCTCCATCCCTCCCTCCATCCATCCCTCCCTCCTTCCTTCCTTCCCTCCCTCCCTCCTTCCTCCCGCCCGGCACTCGCAGGGATACAGCTGCACCAGGAATACACGCTCGGCCTTAAAATCCTGCTCGCTTTAGTGGTCTGGCGTTACTCTTCCCACTCGCAAAAACCTCTCTTTTGTTTTCCTTCAGCGTTGTTGACGATTTCATGTTAAGCTTTATGGCTATTAACTTGTACAGCAACAAACCTCTCTGACTCTCATGTTGTGGCTTGATCATCGCTGTGATGAACCTGTTTGCAGTCTTTGGCTGGGATAGAATTAATTTTCTTTACATCAGCTAGTGTGGGTCTCTATTTTGGATGTGCACCGAACACAGAGTTGATAATATAGAAATGTTTTTGTTATTGCTGACCGGTGCTTACACAGAGCCAAGGCCTTTTTCCTACTGCCACGCTGGCAAGGAAACTGGGCATGCATGGGAAATTAGGAGGGGACAGAGCCAGGACAGGGGACCCCAAGTGACCAAAGGGATATTCTAGACCATATGACATCATGCTCAGTATAGAAAGTGAGGGGAAGAAGAAGGAAGGGGGCAACATTAGAAGTGATAGCCTCCTGCTATCTTTTTCTCAACCCACAAGTTTTTCAGTTTTTATGCTTTCGACTCTCTCCCTGATCCTAGTGGTAGGGAAGTGAGCAAGTGGCTGTGTGGGGCTTGGCTGCTGGCTAGGATGAAACCATTACAAAATTTTACCACATTTCATGTAACAATCCTGTACATTCTAATTCTAAATAGGTTAATTTATGCCTTCTTTACCAGTTCTGTCCCTAAGTTTGTGAGCAATTGAGATTTTATGACAGTGGCAGACCAAAATATATAGGTGATACAGCATGTGTCCTGTTTTGTGTGTATGCAGCCATTTTCACCCCAAGGCAGCCCAAATGTTCAGTGCAGAGCAGTATCTGAGTGAGGGAACAGAGGGCTTGTGTCAGTGGTACCTGGTCCAAGCAAGGGCACTGAGGAGTCAGCAGAAGGCAGTCATCTTTGTCCCTGCATTCCTTCTCAATTCCGTTTGTTCTTCACTCCATAAATGAGATTCAAACTCATATTTGACATTGATTCTGAGCACTCTAGCCTAGATAAGAATAAAAGGGGTAATAATAACGAAGAAGAAGGGAAAAAAAATACAGAATCTTTCCTTTCCAAGTTTTATATCTATACGGTATTGATGCTATAATGTTTCAATCTGAAGTAGTTATAGGTTGCAGACAATAGAGCTGTAATTTTAATATGTAAAACCCTAAAGTGGACGGCTGTGTATATTTTACCACAGTAACAGGACAGCTATAGAACAATAGAAAAAAAACAGTTTAGAAGAAACCTCTGAGGTTATCCACTCAACCCCCTGCTCAAAGCAGTCCCAGCTTGCAGCAGGTTGCTCAAGTTCTTGCTCAGCTGGATTTTGACTACCTGCAAGAATTGAGTTTTATGCATTCACTGTGCATCTCTTTCCAATCTGTGACCATGTTCATTCCCTTCTTTGCTAAAAGGGTGTAGGGCTGACTCATGATCAGCTTTGTGCACCAGGCTCCTTGGGCAGCTCCAACCTGTGCTGGTGCAAGGGCTTGCTCTGTGCCAGCCAGGACAGGATTTGCATTTGCCTGTGATGAAATTCACATGGTCCCTCTCAGTCTGCCGAGGCTCCCCAAGGATGGTTGCCCTGTCTGCTGGTGTGTCCAACATCACCTCTAATTTACACTCTCCTCAAAATTTCTGAGGGTCTCATTGTCCAGATCATGCCTGACTGTTTTGAGGGATCCTCCAAAAGTACACTGCAAAAGTAATTAGGAAAGGTTTATGAAGGAGTATAGGAAGTAAGTTAAGGGTGCCCAAGAAGGCTGTTTAGTAAAGAATGATGCTCAGTTGGCAGAGAGGTGGCTGCTAGTCAGAGAGCAGAGTGCAGATTACTGATCCTAAGGTTCAAGAGACAAACAAGTGGTGAAGCTGTGTGTCATTGGAATGAAAATACTTGGGCAATGGTCAGAGAAGGCTTTGAAATACAGCTGGAAGTAGGAACTTCAGGGAAGCACTGTACAGAAGGGGAAGAGGAGGCAAGTACTTTTATATTTCTAACCAAGGAAATAAGTTCATATTAAACCACTCTTAATATTTGATCATATTTTTGTTCAGTTAATGAACTCAAATTATTGTTACTTTTTTAATGCCTATGTAAAGTACTAGAGTGTATCGGGATCACACAACCTCATACAGGTTAAAAAAAAATAAGTCTTTAAAGCCCCAGATTGTTCATATTTCAATACTGTGACTGGGTATCCTGTAACAGATAAAAGAAAAACATTCCTCTGGAAAGGAATAACCCTCCCTGCCTTGGTAAATGCTAAATCTGTGTTCTGTTTCTATTTAAAACATAGCCAAGCTCTTCAATGAGATGGAATTTCAGTTCACTTGCAGAAAATGTGAAGCAATACTCTGCTTGTTTTTTTCCTTCTAGAGTCAGTATTACCAATGAATTTTCTTCCATTACAATATGCTTAAATATGTTTTTTCTCCATTGGACCAAATTCTCTCTGTAACTAGAGACATTGAGCTTCCCTTAAGTCTCCGTGATTTCTCATTACTAGCTTTCCTTTAATGAGACATGAAAGTTAAAATACAGAAGAGCACTGTCCTATTCCCAGCCTTAGATCTGAGTGATAGGAAGTTGCTGGGCAAGAAAATGAAAGCAATGATTTTAGCTTTATCAATATTGAGCAAAATTTGTATAGAGATCCCTTTAAATAGGGAAAAATATTCAAATCAGATGATGATTATAGGTGGAAGTACACACAGACTAACAATAAGAAGAGAAGACTATTCGGGAAATCCTCCATTTCTTACTTTAAGAACATTGTTTTGGCTCTTTCCTCAAATTTTTCTGTTTCTGAACTTGACTCTTAATCAATTATTTAAATCAGAAATAATATGCAGAGAAAATTGCATATGCATTAAAGGAAGAAAGCCGCTGGTAGATCCAGTTGTATAAAATAGTAACACACTGCTTTAGGACCTAACACTATTCCTTAATACATCTAGACAAAAGTCACTTTCTCTTACCAGTGGGAACTCAGATCCTTAAAAGCCCTTTTTTGGTCTCATTCAACATTTTTCATTGGAATTGTTAGGGATCAAGTGAAGCAGATAACTTCAATTATGATTTTAAATTTTTAATGATCTGACATTTGAAATAAAAACAGAAATCATGCAAATAAGGCCTGAATGGGTTTCTCTCTTATCTGTTACCATTCACCAATATGAGGACTAAATCTGACTCTTAATTCACTTTACCATAAAATGGACAAGACTGTCTCACAGGACAATCTTGTAAGTATTGCACTAAGTTTTCTGTCCTACATATCATCTTAACCTATATAACATTCCTCAGTTAATTAATCAGGAAAAAAAACTGCTTTAAGATTTTTAAACATCAAGGGTACTTTTGCACCATCAAATTTAAAGAACCCAACACATCAGGAGGCAAATGAAATTTTTCTGAAACTTTCATGACCATTCAATTAGAATTTTTTCAATCAATACAATATCTAATATATTGATTGAAGGCATTTACCAAATAGTCCCAAAGTGCAGACTTGAATCTCTGCAAATCTGTCATGTGAAAAATGAAGGATGTTTTTGTCTTAGGCTGAACTGAGCTATTCCTGCACTGACAAAGATTAATATTAGAGTTGCAGGATGCTGTTTAGATTGCTAGGCTACTTGTGTGGACCTTGATATCTTATCTTCAGGAATAAGCCTCCTGCTCTAATTGACCTTACTTTGAGCAGAGGTGGGACTAGAGGTCATTTCAAAACTCTTAGGTCCTGTGATCTATTTCAGTCATGTCAGATATATTTTGTTACTGTTCCAGGTGCTTTCTTTTTGCCCTGAGGATTACCATCCCACTTAACCACTTTGGTTGAATGGCATCCTCATCCTCTCCTCAGCCTCCTCAGCTTACAGACTGACATATTGATGTTAAGGACTGGTACATCCTGCAGCTGCTCCAGCTTCTTCCAGCAGTGATCAGAGCTCTTTCTCATTCATCTGTAAATATAACATCATATGATTACTGTTGGCCAAGGATGAAAGACAAAAGTCTCTTCAAGTTCCCCTTGCCAATATCTCCCCTCTTCCCTTCCCCTGTTCTGAACGTGTGCTGGAGGAGTCCCTGAGTAGCCAGTGGAATGCTTCAATGTCATTGTTTATCTCTCATTGTAGAATCTTTATTTTGGCACTGTCTAGACAGTTGAGTGGATCTTCTGCTAAAAGATATTAAGAATTACTCTACTTGGTAGCAAAACAGTCAATCCTTGTCAACAGCACTGCCCTGAGACAAATTATATCATAATACTTTTGCAAAGAATATGCACCTTATTATGTATTAAAATCTATGTACTAATTGATAGACAAAATCAGTTTTGGTATGTCAAAAGTCTCAATAACACCAGTAAAATGATTAATCTAAACTATCACATTTACAAATATAAAGACTGGAGCAGGTTTACCGTTCATAAGTCAAAGTCTGCCAATGATATTTATTGAATTGCCAGAGTTAGATAAAGCTCTCAGATTTAACAGCATGGACTCCCTTTCCTCGCTTTATATTTCTTATGTCCTCAACTTGCTCTTATTATATCTTCAAATGTTATCTTCAAGCATAAAATAAATTAAGCACTGTTCTGCACCAGACATACATTTTAATGGACACAGTCCTGTCAGCTCAGGTGTCAGATACCTTTGGAAAAGCAATTGTTGGAATGACAGTTTGCATCCTATATAAAGTCATGTGGCACAGATTATTTTATTAGATAATAGACAAGTGTTTGCATTCTGCAGAGCAATTAGCAATCCTAGTGCTTACTATCCTTCCTGTGTGGGG
Source organism: Sturnus vulgaris (assembly GCF_052056855.1). Taxonomy (NCBI): domain Eukaryota; kingdom Metazoa; phylum Chordata; class Aves; order Passeriformes; family Sturnidae; genus Sturnus; species Sturnus vulgaris. The sequence goes on from NC_142244.1 coordinate 98,898,970, forward strand.
ACCTGAAACCTCTAGCCCAGTGGGCTTCACTTTGAGACTATGTTATAGGAGAGAAATAAAACCCAAACAATACTTATTTAGATGGTAGTTAAACCAACCATCAACTCACTGGTGATATTTTAGTCTGTTGCTTGGCAACTGCTATGAGCTGACAAATTAATTATTTCTTTTAGATTGATATTAATTGCCTCATTTTATTAAGTTAGGAAAAAAAGAAACAAACAACATTACAATGAATTTAAAAGTTAAGGCAGAAGAAAATAATCTGAGGAGAGATAAAGAATTAATTAATGTAAAATGAAAACAGAGCAAAGGAGAGAAAGAGGAGAGGAGAGGATTTGAAACAGGATGTCCAAAACATTTAGTCTTCAGTGTAGGAACATGGCCATAAAATGATACTGGGTTGGTTGGTTGGTTTGGTTTGGGGTTTTTGTTTGTTTGTTTGTTTGTTTCAGCCTGAAAAAGCAATCTTTTGACAAAATAGAGCCGTTTTGATGCAATGATTTTTTTATTAAATATAGGCCTCAATTCATATAAGAATTTTGTTGGTCCAGAATTGAAGACCTTTCAGATTAATCTTAAATAACCTAAAAAATCCCATTAAGGATATTTATTTAAACTATCTTTGAATGAATAAGGAAATGTAAATTCAGGTACTTGCTGTAACTAGAGTAGAACAAAAACTTGGAACTGGATCTTCAGTAATGAAGGTGATTTTATCCTACATTGCAATAACATTTTCTCCTGGCTTCCAAGGTTTTAAAATGTTGCTCTGTTCCCAAAATTACTTTCTTCACCATTTTTCATGTTGCTTATAGGAGAATTTCAAAGATCATCTTCTGCAGTGAACAGGACAAATTATAATTAGCAGAGATGATGAACATGGCTGGACTTTGCCAAAAAGGAGCAGCTTTCATATAGCTCAAACAATTCATTGCAATTAGTTCACCTGATTATTTGGGTTTAAGGAAAGAAAACAAAAGAACTTTATAGTACAGGCACATTAACTACAATATAATTAGTGTAATTGTAATGTAATTATAATGCAGTTGCAATTTGTTAAAAATGATTCTTGCTAATGTATCTGAATTATGAAGTCTAATTGAAGTTTACTTGATAGTTTCATCTTCTGTATAACACAAGAGCAACTCCTTGTCCATTGCTTCAGTTGTCTCAATTTTTTGTTTTTGTTTCTCTGAAGAAACTGGGCAAAAATCCCTGATATTCTACTTCCTTTAAGGATGTCCAGTCAACTGCTTGATCAGAACATCTCTTTGTATGGAACCAGTGATTTTGTCGTGAGGTGGGGATTTGGATTGACTTTTCCTTTTACTGCATAAAATGTGTTCAGACTTAGTGAGTCTAAGTTATGTTGATTCCTTAACACAACTTTAGGTGATCCCTGATATGATTGGCAAAAGGACAGGGATGTGCCAGTGCTGAGCACATTCCTGTTAGGTGCTCAGTTCCAGAGGCCAAGCTGCTGAAGCTGATTGCCAGTGTGCTGAGGGAATGAGAGGGAGGGAAGACAGCATCTCTGCTACAAAATGTTAGCTTAGTGTCTCTCATTTAACCCTGGAGGTAGGACAAGGATGAAAGAAGGTACTTAAGTAAAATCAGATTTCATGCCTAAAATGGTGTGTGAGATTTGGATGATATCTCTTTCTCCTTAGACAACTGGCTTACTCTTTTTCCCATAGTCCTGCTAAGAGGAGTTGCTGTCACTTACCTTTAAACAAAATATCTTGATTTGAGGTGAGCCAAATGTGCTCAAGTGTCCCAAATGAGTGTCCTCAGTGCTGCAAGGACTCCCCATCCTCTCTCCACTGCCTTGCTGGGCAGGGCAAGGAAGCGCCAAAGGAGTCTGATCCAACTGCCCAGTGGAAAAGGCACTCTGGTGGGAAGAGAGAGCAGTGAAGCCCTCTGAGAGGCTGCTGCAGATTGATGCCCATGACTTTTCAATGCAAAATGCCAAAACAGTTGTGGGAGCAGGAGCCAGGACTTCATGGATTACATACATCTCCAGTGCAGCTTGCTAGAGAGTGGTATGCCTTTTCCTGGAGACAGCAAGAATTGGAGCACTTACTTGAACATTGAAATACCAAAGGAGGACTTTGGAATAACCTGCACAAATGAATCACCTCTCTAAGTTTCCGTGAGAAAGGTGCTGGAATGCATCTTGAAAGAAATGAGTTTCTATCGTTTTCTAAAGCCCCTGACCTCAGTGGTATCTTGTGAAAAAAAGAGAATTGCAAGAATGCAGGAGAAACTGTAGTGTCAGTTCTACTTAGTTCTCTGTATGTGGAATTAAGTTACTAATTAGGGTAGGGAGCCGTATGAGAAGTCACATGCTCTTTTGCCCTGAAGATCTTAAAATTAAAAATACTTGAAAAGACATTCTTAACACAGAACTGGGAACTAATTGGTTGTGGCTGTACACAAGGAAGCATTCATTATTTTCAGTTTGCACAATATACTTATCCTTAGTATTTCAAGATTCTTGCTAGTACTTAGATGGAAAAACATCATTAAAAGTAAATAGGTTATACTGAGGGAATTTTTTTAGCATGAAGTATTCAATCTCTTGCCAGAACTTAATGAAATTTATGATGTGAGAATGTCTGCCAGCTGAAAAAAAATCCAAACCCTAATTTTTTTTCAGCTGTAACAATTCTATAATAAAATAACCTTTGGAGTAGCTACATCAGGGATTTTCGCAGGCACCACACACTATGCATAGAGAAAGGACTAACTATTTGTGGGAGACCTAAAATCATTTTGCAATGTAAAAGTAGCTAGTCTAGCCTTCCTTTGACAGTTGTTCCCAGCTGTATACATTAAGTGGATCTCTTATACCTAGCTGAATATCCTTGGACTAGAATAGCTGTATCAGTAAAAGCCCATATGTCTTTAATGATACTCTACCACTCCATAGGACAGCAACTTTTGTTTGGGAAGAGCACTTTCTATGTAGACATTTCAACTGATGTGGTCCTCACAGAAATCCCCAGATCTTCCCAGGCACTTGGGTGGATCCAACCTGGAGCAAGGCACGTCCAGAGTTCTGAGCTGAGGCAGGCACCATCTGCCTTACTGGTTTCAGTTAGGCAGTAGCAGCTTTTGCTGCTCTAATAGGAAAGACCCTCAGGAAAGGGCATTATCTGGATGATCAAGAAGAATGAATCAGAAATGTGGCCTTTGTCAGCTGCTATGAAAAGCATATTCTTCTGCATGATGAAGAAAACTCAGTATATGGAAAAATATTATTATTTAATGAACTCCCATTGTCATTCTCATTTGAAGTTGCTAATGAGGCTGAAGTCAATATCCTTCATCTGTTCAGTAAAGCGAATTCTTCATCTTGACAGTCCAAGATTGCCAGTGGGAAGACGCAGATTTGTGAGAAGAACTAAATGGTGTTTACTGTGGTGACTGATTATCTCCTGAAGAATCATGTGTTTTTCTCCAACAGTAGAGGATATAATTTAATTAGACTGTTATTTTAAACGTTCTGACTTTTTTTAATGCATTAACTTATGGCCTGTGGCTGATAGAAAAGAAATTAACGCTGACTCCTTTGAGTGTGGAATGAATTGCAGTTTGCAAGGGGAGAAAATTAATTATAAATGCCTGCTATTTAAGTTTTCCAGATTCAGATGATAAATGAAGCAATTATTACATGTCAAGTGTATAAACAGTAATTCGTCAACATTTCAGCTTATTAATTCTAACATTTGCCATTCCATGTAACATATTTATCACGTTTTATTGCTTGTTGATGAAAAATCTAGCTTAGTTCTCTCAATTATCTTTACACAGCTGCATAATGAAGCAACAAAGTAAGGATGTATATCACAGTCCTGAATGCTATGAAAGGGTTCTTGTTTGTCTTCATTTGAGTTCAGAATTGAGACCTGAGCCTGGCCCAGCTACAGGTATTCATCCTCATTTCAGCTTCCCAGCCTTGCTTTCAAGGTGTTGTGCTGCACTTCAAAATCCATTTCTACCTGTTAATATGCACCCAAGGCCCACTAATTCAGTCTGCCCGGGTGCTCCTTCCTGCTCTTTCTAATCCCATCTCTGTGGCTTTCCTCATCCTTCCTCTCTGTTTGCATTACATAAGAGCTGGATTGGGAGACCTCCATCATTTCCAGATCTGTCTCTGAAATCCTGGTGTTCTGCTGCACTCCCCACAAACTCTGCATTGGCATGTGTGACCCATTTCCTTTCACCCTCTCATTTTCAGAGACATCTAATCCAGGATCCTCCAAATTTTACCTTATGGACTGGAAACAAAGGCTTAAGCTCCCTCTTGACAGACAGCTATGTTTGTTAATGATCTATTTACAGAGCTGCTGTAAAATCTGCACTGCTGCTTTGGTCTGGAGGCTCTTCTGGTCAAAATACAGAACCATGGCCATGCAAATGGATATACCACAAGTCAGACAGTCTGGGTTTCCTAACAGCTTTTTTGCTGCTGTATGATATGGGATTAATTGTTTTATATCCCAGGGTGAAATTCTGGCCCAAGTTATACTGGTGGAAAACTGCCATGACTTTAACTCCTGGTGTTATTCCTTCACAAGGTTATCCAAACCAGGTTTGGGGCTGCAAAAAACACAGTAAACACATGCCACTTGAATTTAAAGGAAAAGTAAAATTTAAAACCACATTTTGCAAACCAGTCACTCTAGGAAAGGCATGTATGCTGGCAGTTGCTGAAATAGCTACAATATAGTCATTTTAGGCTTACCTGTAATCAAATGTCTTTGCTAATAAACTCTAAGTCTTCTAGCCTTAAGACTGCATTAGTCCCTAGGACCATTTAGCTACAAACACATGGTGCATGTGCATTATGGAATAAAACAAAAACCTGCACAGAAGCACACATTTGTGGCAGGCACCTTTGCACCAAGAAACTTGATCTTTTTCCCTTATTGACAAGACTGAAGCTGAAGCAGACCGTGGATGACCGGGATGATGAATGCAGCCAGTCTGTGTTTTGTCCTGGAGTCTCACAAAACCCAGTTCTGCTGGGCCATCCACCCTCAGAGCCATGTGCATGGCATCTCCCTCTAAACTCATCTTGTGGGTCTTAAGTCCCATCTTAAGAACAACTGAAGTCTTCCCCCTCCTGGAAGGGAGTGCTTGATACCTTTGAGCTTTTTTGACTGTTTCAACATATAACATATTAGAAACTATGGCACATCCAGTAACTGATTTTGCTCTGATGCATTCAGAAGCAAATTCACTTAATTTGTTTGTGTGCAAGCTCTTTTTATTTATTATGAAACAGTATGTTTATAGGAGCTGGCACAATGTTGTCAGCATAGGATAAGTTGGCACCAGAGTCTAACTATATTGTATATGCAGGATTTGCATGTTATTATATATGTCAGTCTCACTTGCCCTGATAAGTTAAGCAGGCAAGCAGAGAAACAATTTTAAGCATAAACTTAGAAAGAAATACCCAACTTTGTCAGATTAGCATTTATGTTTTAATTTTTTTTTTTTTTATTGCCTGCACAAGACATTAACAGTATTATACTTGAGCATAGATGGAACAAATGACAGGCTGACAGTGTTTGTTCAGAAGGCTGCACAGGACAGTAGTAAAACTAGAATGAAGGGTGTCATAACATCTCACAACCCAAAATAAATTATGAGATCATGAATGTAGCTTTTTAGTTGACAACCTCAAGTTTGTTCCATATTTCCACCCATGTTTGACCCATGTCTTGGGGTCAAACAAAGGTTACCTCTTTAACAGCATTCTCTGTCTTGCTGTGGTTCAAAGAACCACTTGCAGGTGTTCAAAGTTGCTTTCCTGCAAGAGAGAGGGAAGTTATTACATTTCTCTTAAGAAAATAGACTCTTCTCCACATTTGCCTAATATATGTATCAGGCTGTGCTGCCTGTGTTATCTCACAGTGTAAAATAAGCCTTAGAAACTATGTTTGTATATGAAGAGTCCTTGTGATATTCACTGCGTAAACAGGCATTGTGGTTTAACTCCAGCTGAGAGCTGAGTACTGTGGAACCACTTGCTGACACACTTGTAAATAAAGCCCCTGGGTAGTAATAATAATAATAATAATAATAATAATAATAATAATAATAATAATAATAAAAAATAAGAGGAGACAACAGAAAGAGAGAGAAGAAGAAAAACACAGAAAAGCAAGTGATGCACAATACAAATGCTCACCTCCTGCTGACCAATGTCCAGCCTATCCCTGAGCTGTGAAAGGCAGCTCCCAGCCAGCTCCTTCCACTTTATATCCTGGGCATGATGTTCTGTGATATGGAATAACCCTTGGGCCAGCTGGTGTCAGCTGTCCTGGCTATGCCTAGTCCTGGCTTCTTGTACACCTATCCACTGGCAGAGCATAAGAAACTGAAAATTCTTTACTTAGGGTAAGTACTGTTCAGCAACAAGCAAACATTGGTACATTATCAACATTGTACTGCAACAGCTACTAGAAAGAAAGGAAATAAAAACTCTATCCCACAAAACCAGGACACTAGGAATAAGAAATAAGAGTTTCTCTTTTATAGCCTTATACACTCTAAGAAAATCACATATAGGTATTTCTGAGATGATCACCTTGTTTTGAAGAATCAGAATTTGTTTAAATTTCTGCTTGTCTGTAGTAGTACTTTCTTTCACCTTGTATGTTTTTAATGAAACAAATGCTGACTTTCATCTGATAGTATCTGAAGCAGTGTTGTGCAGATGTACATGTCCCTACTTAATTTAACTGGCTTTAGCAATGTTTGAGGATGATTTAGATGTCCTCTGCTGACTCAGTTAGGAAGCATGCTGGAAAAGCAGAGAATCCTGTGCTTATGATGTACCCTCTACCACCAGTGCTCTACTTGCTGCTGCTTTTTTCGATTGATTTATCTGAATACCTCAGTCCATTCAGGGGGATCTCTAAACACTGTTTAGCTGGAGGCTAGAGGTATCTCCTAGGAAATGTGATAGAAATATTTTAATGAGAATATTGTATTAAAAAAATACTTGCAGTAAATAAACCAAGTTTTGTTTGGTTTGTTGTTTTGTCGGCTTTTTTAACGGATACTGATGTTCACAGAGATAATTATCTTGTACAGAAGCGGCACCTTTAGCTACAGTAAAGGCTCTCAGGATACTTTCCATGCAGCCTCAGTAGAACTCTTCATTTGTAAAGGTATTCAAAATTTCATAACAAAAATATAAGGCTGATACTTATCCAAGCTGTTCTCATTTGGAGCTGGACAAGAAGATGAGAGAAAATATCTCAGAATCTGAAGGGTATTGAAGGGAGACCACTTCAGATATTTTTGAGCAGAAATCAACTCACTAGCTAAATTAAGGTGTACATGCTGTGCAACTTCAGTTCACTCAAAATGCATAAGCCTGGGGTTTTTTCTGTAGGCCTTCCAGCAAAAACAGTCTCAAAATAAAAATACATAAATCCATTCCATTCTGGACTGCCTGCAGGGATGTGAGAGAAATAAAACATCCCAGCAAGATGTATTTATGACATCTGGAGCAGGCTCAGTACGATGAGGTTTGGACCAAAGACTGAATCACCATTTGCTAAGCTATCCACAGTGACAGTGAGCAGAGAAGGAACATAGCAAACCATTTACCTAATAATTGAGCAAATAGTCTAGATCTTTTTAAACAAAACTATTTTGAAAAATATTTCAGTAACAGCTAAAAATTGTGACTAATAAAACCCCTAATTTTGTCCAGGAGCAATTGCAGTAAGTCACAAGGAATGCAGCTTCTATTCTCTCTGTATACCATTATCACCACAGAAATAAAGCAGGTAATTTACAAGACGCCAAAACTTTGCTTGCCAGGATACAACAACATTATTTATTTTTGTGCGTGTTTGAAGGTATTTTGTTGGGTTTTTTTGAGAGGTGGGAACAAGAATAGCACTCTGCTGAATTTCAAAACAGTTTGACAATTTTTTTAGCAGCATTGCAAACAAAGTCATGACCGTCTTTCAGTGTTGACAAAATCAAAGTTATTATGGCAAAGATAAATATTCTATATTCCAACCAATATGGGTTGAGTGAATTTGACTTATGGAATTTCTTGTATACTTACAAAAGCAATGTCATGAATATTAATCCTGTCTCTAGTTTAAAGAAGGAGCAGAAATACTGCAAATTAAATTTATCAATATTATACAGAAGTAATTTAAATTCTAAACATGTTTTAATCTTGACAATATTTGATACAGAAGTCACATACCTGTCTCTTTACACAAAAAGAAAAAAAAAGTGATTTTTTTCTCATATGCTTCCTCAAAAGTCTTATCTATCTGGATAAAAAAAAAACAAATTCAAAAATAATTTTGCAGTTACCTTTAAGTTGACAGCAGGAAGCATCAAGCTAAAGAATATCTGAGTTTCAATTGATGTATCTGATATATATATATATATATGATGCATCTGACATATATATCCTTTCCTTTTAGTTTTTGAATGTGCTAAATCTTGTCCTTCAGTGCGTATGCCTTCTTTTCATGTCTAGTTTTAAAAGTTCATGTTCTCTCAGAATCTTTACAATCAAAATTCAAAGAAATATTTTTGTTTAAGCACAGAAACTGGTTCAAGATAGTCTAGCAACCTCTCATTTAGAGAGAAAATCCATTGAGAGGGGAAGAGTAAATGGAATTCTCAGAAGGGAAGTTTTCTGAGAATCAATAAACATTTAGGAAAGTACTGGAGATGCGAATGTGTAAAATTGTTATCAAGCTTCCACGCTGGTGCATTTTTCCACTGTTCTTGGATGTGTGGAAGTGTCAGTGTGGTACTGTCTCCACTGAAGTCAGAGGAGGAGTTAGTTTTCAGACGTGGATCCAGGTGGTTTACAATACAGAGGTTTACCATATCACTAAGAAATGGCTTGTCTAAAAGTACAGAGAATATCCTTCAGGAGCCTTGTTTTGCAATGTGACCAGGAAAAACACTGTACCTCCTTTTGCAACTTAGTCCCGTGAAAACTGAGTCACCTATAGGAATTACACTCATAACTAATGCTGAGTTTAAGGTATGCAGTACCTTCATTAATATGCAATTAACCATCCCTATGAAAGAGAGGAGAAAAGCAAGCTGGGCTTTTTCTTGAATTCAGTTCTTTGAAAAATGGTTTTCAAAAAAGTCAACACCAGCATTCCCACAGCCACAGATACAAATCCATGGAGCTCATGTCCTCCTTATTTACTTCTTCAGGTGTGTGACCAGTTTCTAATCTCCTCAGAAGTTGCTTTGCTGTGGCAATGTGTAAAAAAGTCCTGAAACTTCCCTGAAATTCTTTCTTCCCAAGAGTAAAAGTGACAGGTAAGAAGCCAGAGGCCCACCTGTTTGGCCTGCATTCTGCAGGTAGAACCTCTCTGCATGAGCAGACAGCCAGCAGACAGTGCCAATAGCAGTCAGAATCTTTGTGTGAACTTGTGGGATGTGTCCAGCCCTGGCAAGGTGTACCATGACACCTTGGTACCTCAGAATTCCTGAGGGGAAGCAGTCTGCTTCTAAGTTCAGAGGAACTGCTTGGCTGTGTAATTTCTGAGAGTCCCTGTTTTGGTTTTGCTTTTGCTGGCTGGAGTGTGGAGGGAGACAACACTAAGTGGAGAGGCTCCAACTCCCACTTGCCAGCTGCTGGCCCTGGGAAGTTCTCAGTGCAGCAAAGCCCCTTCTGCACTGGCCCCATGGGTGTCCCTTACACCCTGGGCATGTGTCAAGTGATGTTTCACAGCTGCAGGCTAAAGCGAAGACGTAGCTGGGAAAGCAGCAGGTGAGCTCACAAGATGAGCAGTTCTTGTACATGTTTGGAAAATTGCAGGCCATTAAGTTTGATTCAATATTGGCTGTAAATCCAGGACTGCTGTTTCTTCCTCCTCGGATTAGTCCAAGCATAAGGAAGAATGCAAATCCACTCATGATGAAAAGTTTTCAGGGGATTGTTGTCTCAGGCATTAAACAGATCTCAAGAGTATTATTATACACATCAGGTCAAGGACCATTGTGAAGGCTATTCTTGCTCTTGTGTAGGACCTTCTTCCCTGTAGCTGCAGACTAAATTTTCTGTAATTTCTGACAGACCTCTGCACTTGTGTTCCTAATCTCCAGATGTTTTTTCTGAGTATTTGAATTTGCCTTCCAAGTTTCATCTTTTCATAATATTGAAGTGTATTTTCTCATCTCCACAGTATCAGCTTAGTTGGCTCCAAAGTAGTCGTGGATACACACAGTCCTTTTAATAAAATTTTCACTGTAAAATAATAAATTATTAAGCATTATCTCGGTCATATTTCTCTTTACATTTTAGCCTATGTAGCCAGAGTTCAAGGTGGGCAGTTTCTGATAATCAAATACTAAATAAAAAATTCTGTTTCATAAAGTATAAACATAGAATGCTTTGAGTTAGAAGGGACCTTAATGTCATTCCAAACACCCTGCCACACCTCCCACTAGACCAGGTTGCTCAGAGCTCCATCCAACCTGGCCTTGAATACTTCCAGTGATGAGGCATCTACAGCTTCTCTGGCCAGCCCTTTCCAGTGCCTCACCATCCTCAGGGTAAAGAATTTCTTCCTACTATCCGATCTGAACTTTCTCTCTTTCAGTGTGAAGCCATTCCCCTTGTCCTGTCACTACATGTCCTTGTAAATAGTCTTTCTTCATCTCTTTTGTAGGCTCCCTTCAAGTACTGAAAGGACACAAGTAGGTGACCCCAAAGCCTTCTTTTTCCCAGGCTGGCCACAGTTCTCTCAGTCTTTCCTCAGAGGAGAGGTGCTTCATCCCTTGGATCAACTTGGTGGCCTCCTTTGCACTTACATAATGCTGTGACTAACGCAATCACATGGGAGAATGCAGAACAAGTCCTATTTTTTCTCTTTAATGTTGGAAAGAGTTTAATGATGAGCTACTGGAATCAGTCATGGTTTTAAGTCCAGCTGGAGATGAAACACCACACGGTAACTTGCCTGACTGCTCCTCTCTTTCCCCTCAACTTCAGTGGAATGGGGAGTATTGAAGTAAAACTTGTATGTTGAGATAAGGCCAGTTAAATAATTGAAAATCAAGTAAAATACAAATGTAATGGCAAATAGTAACAATGATAATAAAAAGGAAAAAGCCCAACAAGTGATGCACAGTGAAATTGCTTACCATAGAGCTCCCTTCCCAAACCCAGATCGGCCAACCTTTCAGACAATTCCCCCAGTTTATACACAGGGCACGACCTTCTGTGGTGTGGAATATCCCTTTGGTTAGTTCAGGGCACCTGGCCCACCTATGCTTCTTCCCCCTAGAAGAAAACAGTCCTTGCTTAGGATAAAGATGATTTAGCAAACAACCAAACCATCAGCGTGTTATCAACACCTTTCACATTCTGCATCCGAAACAAAGCACTGTGACAGATACTGAGAAGGCATTAAGTGTACCCCAGCTGAGACCAGGGCAGAGCTGCTCCAGGCAGGCACAACCAGCTCCAGCCAGGCTCTGCACAGTCCCAGTTTCGCCCCACATCCTTCATCCGGCCCGGACCATCCAGCCTGGACCATCCATCCTGGACCGTCCATCCCGGACCATCCATCTCAGACCATCCATCCCGGACCGTCCATCCCGGACCATCCACATTCTCTGCCCTTCCCCACCAGATGGAGCTGAGGCACAGCATGAGCTGCAAAGGTCAGCCTTTCATGGGAGGGAAAAACACACGTTTCTGAAGAAAACCCAAAATGACAGTGGCAAAAATGCGTGCAAACTTTCTGTAATTCTGGTGGATGCCTTGTAAAAAGCGTGTGCCATTTCCAGTGCATTAATTTTGTGGCATTTATACCGCACTGTAATTTTCTGAGTACTGTTTGGAAGGAAGGGCTATATTTTCAAAAGAATGCAGAATTTTTTTTCTATAGCTGTCTGTTTACTAAAAAATGAGAATGTGAACATGATTGCAGGTATTCTGCAGGAAAAATTAATTAGATGGCTTGAACTTCTGATACTTTTTGCAGTTTCCTGAAGGAAGTAAATTTATTTACATCTTTTTTTTCCCCAATCAGATCTAACACTACAGTGTTTCAGGTCAGGAGCTTTAAAACACTTGCATATATAAAAAATATTATTTTAGTTCCTTTTATTATGACCCTAGTTATTGTTACACAACTTAATGTGTTGTTTTTTGAAATAGCTGCTTTCCCATCCACTCCATGAAAAAAGAGACTGCACAGCAGGGGATGTTAGCTGGTACACAATTTTTTTTTCAGTGTTATTGCAATGACAGCTTTGGGTTGGTGGTTGACATTAAAATGAAAGAAAAATATTTTCCAGCACAGCTAGTTGAAGAGCCAAGGCCATGACAAAGTTGTTTAGCAGTAAAAGAATTGACTTTTAGAGACTCTTTACAAGAAGCCTCAAGCAACTTAGAGGCACAATGTCATATCAGATAGTAGCACCACTTTTTTAACCAGAAAATAAATCTATTTGAAGATGCCAGCTCAATAATTGTTTTGCAATAGCTAAATGAAATGATATCAGCATTTTCAGAATCTGTGAGACTGGTTTCCTTTATGTTGCTATGATACCATATTATTATTTGATATGATATGCTTTATCAGGAACCAGCATAGGAATAATGGTCAAGAGTAAAAATGAGTAATTCAAATGAAGAAAATTCTGCCTTTTCAAAAAACACTGTTTATCTCATGGGTTTTTTCTCTGAAAAGAGATCCTTTTCTCTGAAAAGAGATCTAGAAACCTAGATCTGTAGGTTTCATGTTTTCTCTCTTTCAAGAGCTCCAGTATCAAATATGGTTACTTTCCAAGCTGTTTGCTTTTCCTAACTGCTATTTCTTCAAACTAATCTGTGGTACAGACTGATTTCCCAGACCTCTGAAATAAAATACAAAGGTGATTTTTGCAGAAGATACTGGAGATTATTTTTGTAAGGGGTCCAGTTTGGGTAGCCCATTTCCAAACTGATGAGAGTAAACAGGTACACAGGAGGCAGCTGACTAAATCATTCTCATGGGAGTGGGTAAAGCACAAGAAACTCTGTCCATTTATCATCAGTGACAATAAAGCTTAGTGCCATTTTTCACAAACATTTAGAGAATCAAGCTCAAGATCTTTTGTTTGCTGTATTTTTGGCTGAGTTACCTTCATCCCTGGAGATCAGGAGTTCTACAAAATCCACCAAGGACCCAGGAGCCCTGAGTCCACCTGGCTCTGAGGAGAGGCAGAGCAAGATGCAGGGCATTCCGGTGAGATGCAGTCATGCTCTTCCATGGTGCCAAGGCCACAGCAGCCCAGGCTTTACCCCACAGACTCCTGATGCATTCAGCTGTTCAGTGACGTTTATCTACATTTAAGAAATTCAGTCATATTGCCAAAGGGCCATAAGGGTCTGGGGAACATGTGGTCAGAGAAGTAACATTTGATGCTGCTACAAAATGGACCTTCTAATGAATTTGTAGTTCTCAGGAAACTTTGAATAGTTTCACTTGATCAGATGATTTAAAGTGAGATCAAATTTTGAAATGTAATTTGTCATGAATTAGAAAACCTTATTCTCTACAGTGAAAACATCTTCTGCTACTAACACAAGAAAGCAAGAATTCATATGCCAGGATATCATTAGGGTTAGAAGGGGTTGCTTTAAATTTACTTGAGCCAGTAAAATGGAACTCAAGTTCAGACTGTTTAAGAGAAAAGCAAAGAAACAGCTAAAGAATAGAAGAAATAAATGTTATAATTCTCTGCTCTACATTTAAATGATCTTATTTTATACTGTATTTTGTGTCCTTGCCTTCTCCCACTCTGGTAAATACCTCTTTAACCATTTACTTTGGGAACAGACAGTGTTCTGTAGGCACATGGTACTGAGTGAAACAAATGGACACTGGTGTAGTCCTCTTAAAACACCACACCAGGTATGATGGCACAAAACAGCACTACAGAGTTTTAGCAAAATGGAGCAAGAACTCATAGTCCTTTATATTCTGCACATATGTGTTTCCTATGACATACATGCAAGAAATTAATAGCTATTTTATTAACCAATCCACTCATACAAAATTATTCTTTGTTAGCTTAAATGTCCAGTGTGCAAATTTAAACATATATATGCTTAATATTTAGATATTTATGGGCTATAAATTATGTGATTTTGCATACTTAATTCACTAATGGACATGCTTTGCATACTAATGCAAATTAAAGATAATGATTGCTGGTTTATGACATACAAAGTCCTTATCATTTGTAAAAAACAGCTGGACCAAAAGACCACAAAATTATGTGGTTGCCTTATCCTGGAAAAAGAGAGTCTGTCATGCAGTATCATGAGGGGGTAAATTAATTTGCTAGAAATGAATCGGTTTGGCCAAAATAAGTACAATCTCTAATGGAACATCAGCCCAGACTGACCAGTTTTATCTGGCTAGTATTAGCATACAAAGTATGCCCATAGGTGAATTTAACAAAAATTCATTCTTGCACTGTAAGCTATCTTTACCTAGACGGCAACCTTAACAGAGCACAGATCACCCACTTCAACATCTAAATAAAATCTCTTCTGTTTTGTGACAAGACAATAAAGATTGATTCAGCACATTTGATACCTGCAAATTTAGAAAACAATAGGAACTCTGTCCATTTAAAATATCTTTCACAAACAGCACAGATATTACTTTTCTTAAGAACAAGAGATTTAACGCTGCATCTGCAGCATATTTTTAAAAACACCTGAGGTGTATAAAATGCCCTGGGTTTCTAATAGCAAAAAACATAGAACTAGGAGGGCCTTGAAACAGTTAGATTTGCTGCCATTGAGTATTTACGCATTGGCAAGAATTAAAAGAACTTTCTTAAGCAAGTAATTAAATTACTGCCCATTTTGACATTACTTTGCATTTCCTTTAAATGTCTGCAAAACTCCCACAGCCACCCCAACTGTGTATTTCTACAGGTGCCAGCAGGACTTCATGTGATTTTTTGCCTAATGTAGACCTGACTATGGTGGGGCTGTGAGATGTTGACTGTGATTTGTTATGTAAGCAAATGAAACTGGGGGTGACTGTATCCTCCTAAGGACTCACTCACCATGGTGACATATGATTTGTTTAGTGCATGAGTTAGTGCTAGTTTCAAACCTATAACCTGGGCTAGTGAAATTAGAATTCACAGCTTTCAAATTATGTTCAAATACACTCTGTCAACATTTGCTGCCATTCTTATTGTCAAGCAACCAGAATCTCTTGATTGTCAAATTTGAACTTAGCTTGATCAAGCATGATTTGTTCTTCACCTCCAACTCTGGATCTACAGAGGAGAAGCACAATGGGAAACAGGCACAGACAGGCCACGTTTTATCCCCTTCTTTCCCTCCTCTTCTTAAAGCTAGTTGCTACTATTTTGTCTGCAGCTACTTTATTCTGTTTCTAATATCTCTACATTCTGAGGCTCTCCTAGTTTAGTACTAATGTATCTCTGAGCCTAGATTTACTTTCAGACCCTTCAAGGTTTATTTGTTCAATTTATGATCTCAGTAAGGAAAAAAAATCCTTTCACTCAGAGAAAAAGATGTCAGGTTCAGTTGTCAATATAAAAATGGTTTCTTCTGGGCAAGATCCCTTTCTTCCAGGTTAACCTAGGGACAAGGCTCAGGTGTGCAGTGCTACCAGTCTGTAAGTACTTATCTGGTGTTGGAACCTGGAAACTGAGGACTCTACACTTTCCATGCTGACAGCACCAACCCACAGGAGGGCACTGCTTTTTATCTGAGGCCATGGAGAAAGCTTCCAAAATTGAGTGATAGATCTAGGATCATGGGTGTGTAGTTTAAATAGAAGTGTGCGATGTCACGTGGTGGAAAACTTAAAATTTAAGGTTTTGAAATATAGCAATATATAAAAAGCAAAATGAAAATTTTAAGACAAAGGTTTTCTTCTTCTTCACCTTCTTCTTCATAAATCTAAGTGAAATCTTGTTTAATTGAATAAAAAAATCCACATTGCGAGTCGTGAGTGATTAGTTATTAAGTTAAAAGTAAAAATAATTTAAGTCGCTTTTCTTAATTAAAGAGTTTAGCCTTAAAAGGCCTTGTAGAAAGTGAAATACATCTCCATTTTTAGCTTGTTAGCTAGAAGTGCTGTAAAACTCACTTTAATACAAATAAAAATTAATAAGCATCTTAGTCCAAACAAGAAATACTGTCTCTCAAACATTTAATCCCAAGTTTCGGAAAAAAAATTTAAAACACAATACAATGGCATTTTGTGTGAGGAGTTACATGGAGAGTTGCAAGGGTTTTCTGTAGCAGCTCTAGCAAGACTCTAAATCTCTAGCAGAAAAAAACCCCCTGCAATAATCTAGTACACTGTTTTATTACATGCTTGATATTCTGCCCTTTTGTGGGGCCTCTGAGAGTACCAGGCATCACTAGAACCACAGTGTCACATCAGGTCACTGGCTCCTAGGTGTTCAGGATAATATTGGGTTGTTTGCTCCTCCACATGTTTCAGAAAGCATCACAGTGATCTGGCAGCAGCAGTGGTTTTTTTTAACTGGAAGAACCAAACCATGTGAGCAAGGTTGACAACAGAGATGTCATAAACCATATTACTAGTAGAAAACAGAATCCTGTTTTGAACTGAACTGCCAAAGATCTAAAGTTAAACTTTACCCTAACCTTGTCAAGGTCACAGAGGTGTGATGTTGTCTTCATCTCTCAAGGAGATCTCATATTTCTGATGGTTTTCCCAGTTAGTTTTAGAGAGCAGCTGCAAGATTTTCAGCCCTGGAAACAATACACAGCATAAGCAGCTGGGGACAGCTGGAGCTGTTGTTAATGTCTTGTTAAATGGATACTCTTAAATATTATAAGTACTTCCCAGGAAAAAAAAATGATGGAAAAATTTAGCTCTGATGCTGCTGTGCTGTCGCAAAAGGGAGCATATACCAAAGAATTCCTTGCTTAGTCCACACTGTTAAACGTTCACTGCTAAAAAGAGACATAAATAATGTAACAATTGACTCTCATGTGGGAACATTCCTTGACTCATTGAAGTGTCTATCATGCCTTCCTTCCTTTTTGTGTAAGACCTTTGAATTAGATGTCCACTGTTGAAAATATTTCTCCAAGTGTCTTTTGTCAGTTGCTGTTGGTAGAGGGAGATGCTTAGTATGCATTGCCACATGCAATGTATGAAGACAGACCTTATGCAGTACCAAACTCAGTAATCATAATAAATTGAGTCATTTATTAAGTTAATCCTGAAAACTTAAAATGTAAATATCCCTGCTGAACCAGAAACTCTGTGTCATTAGTGTCACCACATACAGATGGTTTTAAACTAGAGAGAGTGCCCTGACAGAGCCTTACTGAAGAGAAGAATTTGATAATGAAAAGCAGTAATTCTGTTTTCAGAAAAGTAGCATATACTTTTTTTCCCGAAAAAAAAAAATGTATATACTACAGTAAGCTCTCAAAAATATGTCACGGGCTGAGCAAAGCTGCCCTCAGCTCAACCAGCAACATTATGATTCCTGTAACACATTCCAATGGCTTCTGCACTGGGCTTCTAACCGTGGTAAATTCCTCAGGTTATAAATACAGCTGAATTTTTAAAAGTAGTACTTTTAAGGACAGATGGAGAAGGGAAAGAAGACTACTGAGTAAGATAACAACAGTTTGTAGGTGGAAAGTACAAATATGAAGGAATGGTTATGAGGTGAGTCTGAAAGTAGTTGAAAGTATCAAAACTCTTAAAAGGCTGCCTCTAATGCAGCCTCTACTGTTTCATCTTGTCAAGTATTCATATTTATGTCTGGAATAAAAACCCTGGTCTTGGAGGAATTGCTCTCTAGAAACACTCAGCTGCCTCCCATAACCAGTGGCACAGTTCACTTAATCTTTTATGCAGTTCTGCATTTGAGAATGTGTTGACTCCTTGCAGTAAGCAAGTTTCAGCACACAAAAAAATCTCTTACTGGAGTGTTTTGATTTTTTTTCTCAAATTTTAAAAAAATTTCTCACGTTCTACAAAAATAACATTTGATATGGAAAAGTAAAACGTGGGAGATCCCAGAATAACCTATATCAAGGGCTCAGTGTATATCATGTATATGACATTCTATATAGCAATGCACATAATGTCTATGACAATGTTATGTAAATTTTCAAGGAATATTAATAGCATTAATAATGTCTTCTACAGCTACATTGGGCAGAAAAATAAACTGGTACATATAGAAGTCCTCTAAAAAGCTCAAATTGTAATTAACAAATTCTTTCTGACCTTTTATTTTTAATTTTGAAAAAAAAAAAAAAATATAAAAGTCCCATCTGAGCAACTTGTCTCAGTTTCAGCTACAGATAACACAGAAACGGGCACCTCTAGAGTAGTATTCATTAAACCTTGCAACAGTATTCAAAAATAGATCAGATAATTTGTACCTTCTCTCCACCACCTACAAAGAGAAGACAGATTAGTCATTTAAAACATGTCTGTAAATAGATAAAGATGTATCCTACCCCCAATTTTCTATTAAGTCTATCTTCCCGAACTAAAACATTGTAATTTTCTGGGTCCTACAATTTCTCTGTGTTGGCTAGATAAATAATAGGGTTTTTTAAAGAATGGTTATGCTTATGCTGGCCACCTAGTAAAATTGGGTACAGCTCTCTCAGCAATACTGTAATATATAAAATGCATGTGTTGCCCAAAAAGCTTTAAAATTGTTAAGCACCAGTTTCAGTATCTAAAACAGCAGCTTTATTAGGTAATAAGCAGTTGCATACAAAACTCCGTTTACAAAATTGAAAATTTAAATGTAGGGGAAAAGCAACTGTCTCATTAAAACTTTTTGTATCTGTAACACAGTGTTTCCAAACTTTTGCAGTGAGCACTTTTGGATAGATTACTAACAAATAAGCATTTTAATAGACCTTTTCTGACTTATATTCCTAACATTATAGACCTGGAAATCTATTTTGATTTCTCCTGCTTCATGTTTCTTTCTTCTGAAACTTCTCTCTCTTCTGTGGGATCTTTGTCATTCACTCTTTGTCCTTTTGCTTGAGCCTTCCCTCCCCATATTGTGTCTGGAAATTTGGATTAACACCTTCAGGTCACAAAGTCACCAGCAAAGCTTCCACTGTGATTTCTTGTAAGTTTCTTCACCGATTTCCATAGATGCTTCCCCATTATTGCAACAAAAGAGCAAGATGATAGTGAAACCAGCTTTTACACTGCAATTCATAGTCAGGTCAGTTCTCCTGGCAAGAAGGTTCAGTCTTGCAGTAAAAAAATGCCCAGTATTTTTGAGAAGTTGTCTGACAGAAGGGTTTCAAGCTTCCTCTCTAGAGAGAAGGCAAAATTTGCAATAAAATCTTCAATTAAATCAAATTTATGGGTACAAATATGCTGAAAAGCTTCACATTTATAACATGTAAAACAAATCTTTATTCTATATATGGAGAAGAATTAAGTAATGTATTATTTCCTACAGGCAAACACAAGGCTCTGATTAGACAAAGCTATTTCTTTCTAAGCCATTGCCTTGCTTCCGGTGCAATTCTCATTTTGAAAAAACATTGTATAAGATATCCTTGCATGCAGTGAACTTGTTTGGATTCAGTAAGGTTAGTGCTTGAATTCCATGTGGAATAAGGAACACGTGTCAGCTCTGTTTGCCTTAAGGCCAGTGAAAAGGAATCTGTCCATGAAAATTAGATAATTTCTTAGCAATATAATTTAAACATTCTTCTTTTCTCTCCATGTTATCAAAGATAGTGTGAAGCACTGCAAGATGAAAATCAGAAGTAGCTCAGACATTCCTTTTGGCTTGCTGACTATGTATTATTTTCCAAATCCATGCAAATTACAAACAGACAAAATAGCATTCAAGATGCTCTTGACTTATTCATAAGAGATAGGAGATACCAGATATGCAGAAGCTCCCTTAGTTTCTGAAGGAACTGGAGTTCCTCAGCAAATTATTTTCCCCCAAGATTTTGAGTCTTTGTCATTTCTCGTTGGACTGCTAGTGAAGGTCATATTTGAAAGTGACATCTGATTTATCTGAGATTATAAAGTTAACTGTATTTTCTGTTTTTATATCACAGCACCCCAGCAAAAACATTACAAACATGAAACCTACCAGGTTCTGGATGAGTCTGAAATTACCTAGTTCTGATAAAACTCACAGAGCTTTGCCTGAGCAAATCAAATCTCACACAACAAACCAACCAACCAACCAATAACAAAAAAAATCCACAAACCTCAACCAATTAAATTGAATTAAAAATTCTGTGACTTTCTGGGGTGATGTCCAAAATCAGCTTGGAACTGGATTTGGGAATGCTCACATCCAAAGATTTTTCCATTGCAGGTCATGACCATTAGAGGATGGGTCATCACCAGCCAGTTCAAGGTGCTTCCAGGCTCAAGGGCTATTTATTCTATTGGGAAAGTTTCAGGAATTTTGAGAAGCTGGTGTCTCAAACTCTGATTTAGCATATGCCTTATAATAACAACAGCAATCCAGAAATGATACAGGTAAAGTTTAACAGAATACCTTTAGAAGCCTTCACAGCTCTTAGTGATATTGCTTTCTCAAGAGACAATCCCTTCTGGTATTTCTTGTAGAGTAGATAACTCCTCTTCCCCCATCCTGCTCCTGTCCAGGAAAACTTATTGACTGGTTCCTTATATCTGGAAAAAGCCCAAATAATCGTCCTAGGGAATAATAATGATTAAATGGATATTTCTGATTACCGCAGGAGAATGTATTGTAACTCTTCAACTTATATTGTCCATATAAAGCATGCAAATCTTGCAAAATAAATTATTAATAAAATTTACTTTTTAAACTATACATTTTTCTTATTTAGAATATGTACCAAGAGAGAGAGAAAGAGACAGATATGTATAAACTTTTGTACATTAAAAATGGCCCCAAATAAAAACAGTAGTATAAGATAATGCTAAACTTTGATTGCTTTTGGAGTACATCCAATGCTCAATATGCTTAATAGATCTGTACATACTTAGAGGAAAATTCAGAACTTTCCTTCCTTGGAATCTCTTTTACTTATGAAAGATTTCCATATTTCATTTGATACTTTATACTGACCTGGTTTCCCTTGCATGCCTTAATCATTTTAATTGATCTCCTCATTGCCCAAAGCATAGTATTGCAATTCTACAATCTGTTTTTCACTTTGTATAAAAAAATTCCTTAACTCCTCAGGAAGTTATTGAACAGCATATGCAGAAGCCTAATCACAACGTTGTTTTATGTCTTTAATCCTTTAGTTGTAAAGCATTGCTTTTCCTTACATCAGAAAAGAAATTTGATAATTCTGGAATCAAGACTTTAACACTGCTAACATTCTTTTGGGAGCCCTGTAAAGAACTTTGGTGTAACAACACAAAAAATAGCGCCACATGGAAAATACAGAGAATACAGTGAGAGTTTCCAGGGAGTTCTAAAGCTACATAAAATCTCTGTGAGTTAAATCTCAGGGCTATTTTCCATTATAGTAGTCTTGCAGCAGACTGACCTGATGGAAATGATAATACATTGGGGCCTCTGATAGTGACAGATTATTGACTTTCATTGTGTGTGAGTGCCTTTTGATCTTTTTTTGATCAGAGCTTTAGGTACTCTGTGTGAGTTAAATGTTAACACAAGTTGTTTTCTTTGCAATAGCTACATTTTTTTGGTTTTGTTTAGTATGGTAATGTACTCAGAAATCATCCAACTGCAAACTACTGATGTAAGGTGAGATATGAACTGACATATGGAAAAACTACACAAGTGAAGACTGAAAGAAGGAGAGCATTACTAATTACTAATTACAGTATTGGTATGTTCAATATGACACATTTCTTAATACTGATAAAAATCTTGAAGAATATTAGCAGGACAGGTCAAAACTAGCCATTTATGATGGCAGCATATGTTAAATTGTCACCAACTCAGTTGATATTATCAGGAAATATTATTCAAAGATAATCTCATTTTCTTATGACCTAGAACTTAAAAGACTTATTTTTATTTTCTCATGTTTTCTATCAAAAATATTAACCATTCCAAATGATTCCTGCTTTCTGTCTGCAACTATTGTACAGTTTCTGTCTGTGCTCATGTATCAATACTCAGAGACTGGCAGTCTTAAAAATGTAAATGTACTTTTAAAATGTTAATAAGCCAGAAACCCTTAAAAAAGGCAACACAAAACACGTTAATAATATTTCCATGTAAAATTTGTCAATGGTTCCTGTTTTCTTTCTGGGCTGAAAAAAACCTACTGGAATATCTGAACCACTGAGGCAGCTGAAACACAGGGATGCCATGTATCCATCTTCAGATCTGTATGGAGCTTGAGGAGGAAAGTGTGAATTCTTCCTTGCTCCACTTGAGTCAATTTAACCATTTCTATTCAAATTCCATGCTAATCTCCAATCTTTAACTACTGTCAGTGAGATGTGTGAAACCAGAGTCTAGGTCAAGTGTGGGAAAGTGCTCATTCCCCTGGATGCCTGGGGCTTTCGGTGATAATACTTTAAAATTATGTTCTTTTCCTCCTGACTGATTTAGGTCTTTTTTTAATGACAGCAGTTTAAGAGAAATCATTTTTATTTTAGTCACAGCTCAAGTCCAGGTTGAGCTTCAAAAGCAGAGCAATCCCTGTCAAGTGGCAAGAAACTGTGAAATATAATTAGAATTACTGGTAGTCTGTACTCAAAAAAGACTTAAACCAGAATTATGTAATTATTTTTCTTTAGAAGAGCTTGTCGGCTGGATTTACTTTCCTATTAAATCCAAGAATAGACACATCCTATCAAATAGCAGTACAGAATTTGGTGAAAGCATTTCATTGACCTTAGCTCTGCCTTGCTCTGGGTGTCTGTGCCTGGGGAGACCGGGGGTCTTTTGCATTTCTTTCTCTCCATACAACTGGGTCTTCAAGATCAGAAGCTCCTTTAGAAAATTTCTATACACTCATGGCAAAACCTCTAACTGTAGTCTCCAATCACAATAATCCTTAGATAATCTTTCCTCATGCCATTATTCTGACATTGTGCAATTGTTTTACTGTTCTCTTGGATCAGAGCTGAGGAAAGGCATTTGTTCTCATGAAGGTGCTCATGCTCCTCAGTGCTGAGGGGAATGAATGCTCCAGACACCAACCAGCACAACTCCTCTGTCACCAGCCTCATCTCAGTTTACCAATGGAGCAAACTTGCACAGGGAAAGAGATTAAACACAGGTCATCATTTGTGCCAGCATGGGTAACTGGACCCCAAAAATTCTGACCCTTAGTTGCTCACTTATCTGGGTCCTAGTGGAAAAGAGGGGGTCCATCAGTTAATAGATGAGTCTGTTCCAGTTCTAAATGCCAAACTCAGCTTTATGATGGGTCATTCCTGATGTATTAGAGCAGATTTATCCAAGTTAGTATGGCTCATTTTCTGTCTTCTTTTTTTCTTTTAAATCTATCTGTTGCACTTTCTGTATTAGAGATTTCTACCTTTCAAAGAAAAACAACATGCAGTGAGTTTTTCTAGCTAGGAGGAATAGTGATGCAGTATCTCAGTGTATTATAAAAATGCTGATTTCAGAGTCACAATGAAAATAATACATTCAGCACCTTTACCTTAAGAGAAGGAGACAGGGAGTTATTAGTTTTGAAGACATAAAATAAATTTTCCATTACATGTATTAGGCAATTTGCAACATGATACAATACTCAACATGTCTTACAATATTAAAGTCTATATTTTAATATTTTTAGTAATCTGTGTACATATTGGGTTTATTGGTCTGGATTTCTAATTTTTCCTTGTGTGTACTTGGAAATAGAACCTCATATCTGAGGCTTCTTGGAAGTCCAGTTAGATTAAATAAATCAAGTGAAAATGAATGTTGTCAAACATTCCTCACGAGACTTGCACCATAGTAATTGTGATCATACTTTTAACTATACTAATGTAAATGTGCTCAATTACCCAATAAAAATGTTTGTCTTCCCAGCTACCTTTGCTGGGAACCCACAATCTAAAAATCTTGGGTTCACGTTGGATTTCTGCCACCTTCTATTTCCTTGCTTGGTAAAGGTTTTCCAGTCTGCAGCAAGCTTTCAGCAATTCAGATTGTGCTCTCAGTGAAAAGCTGCATGAGTCCACCCAGACTGACTGAACTTTAAGTCATGACTGGGGATAAGACCCAGCCTGTGAATAACGTGGCAGGTGTGACCTCATTTCCCCTCCCCATATCAGAAAGTAAGCACCCATTACCTGTTTGCTCTTCAGAAATCACAGAAATAAGCATCAACAGAAACCCTGCCATCAAATAAGGAAATAAAATTAATAATAGCCAATATGCAAAAAAAGGAATGTAGCAAGAAAATTATCTTTTTGTAGTAATTTTTGCAATAAAACAGTATATGCAGATAAGTAATATTCCAGAAGAACTTCTTTATCCACTATGTGGCTGCAGAGCATTACAATTCAAGCAGTGAAAAAATAGAAATTTCCTCACACTTACTCATTAATATACTTCAACTCAGTTTTGATACGGTTGAATTGATTCCTACAGCAGAATTCAAATAAATGTTCAGGAGTTCTCCTGAGATATTTAACCACATCACTGTGTTGCATATAAAAGTGTAACCAGAAATGGCCTCAAAAGTGCATTTTGCCTCCAAGCAAATATTTTTAGAACTATAGGCAATTGACATTTGTTTCCCTTTCAATTTTATATAGCTAAACTGTCTATCAATATTTGCTCTTCCCATTTAACTGCTTGAATATTAGCTCTGCCTGTTGTTTGTATCAAAAAATAGAAACAAAATATACTCTTTTATACACATGAAATTTCCCCCTTCAGCTCTTTCAAAGTGAGCTAAGATTTTGCCCTTTATTAAAAGTTTCATTCCCTTCTCCCAGATATCATAAAAGAAATGTGTTTTAAAGGGATTTATCCTCATCAAATGTCAACAAAATAGGATGCTTTGACATGGTGAAATGATACGATAATTTGATTTTTTATATCAGTTCTATCAGCTTTTCTGCCGAAATTAAATAATAAATCCACTTTTTGAACATGATTAGTGTGATTGTTCTAATATTTTTTTCAGGGGATTTACCATTTATTTTTTAAAAAATCTTCATACATAAATAGGTATTTCCTAAGACATAATTTGGAGCATTATAAGTTACAAGAGCTTCAGAAAAAGGATTTTCTTTTTATAATGCATCATTTGCCTCTATGATGCCATTGAAGCAATGAATAATAATTACAAAATCTGTAAGAAATAAGAAAAAAATTTCTTCTTTTTTGAATATCATAATATATTTAGCCTCTAGATATACTCAAGAAAATGACATCAAGGGCAACTTATGTTATTAATCAAAGTGACATTTGAATAAATGGCTTTGACTTTATGCACAAGGACAATACAGATGATCTGCAGATATCAGTTGTTTATCACACTGCAGTATTTTTTAATGCCATTACCTTGCCACTGATTCACTGGATGCAAACTACTTATCGTTTCAAGGCTTATTCTAATGGCAAAATATGAAATGAGAACCTTATGAATATGCAGAGTCTTTCCCCATGGCACTAACTGAGGTCTATTTATGGCTGTGATTTATGAGGCTTATGAGCACAGCTAGAATTTTAGTTCAACATTAACATTCCTTCTATGCATGACATGACAGTTTATAGTTCACAGCATCTCTGCATTACATTTATGGGTAAATATAAATGATTTTTTTTAATCCATTCATTTAAGATAAAAATCATCTTTCTAAACCTGTAAGCTTATTTCTCATCTACAATTGGATATGGGGGAGGGAGAAGAAGCCTTTTGGGTTGGGGCTTTCAATTCTACAATGCAGACAAGTATTTTCTACAGCTAGGAATAGATTTAAGCAGGGAATAGAGAAGTTTCTGGGGACATTCAGATCTCAAGGGGGTGTTTTGGTTATCCCACTCCTGCTCTGGTGTAAGTTTATTATAAAATAAACCTTTAAGATAAAAGGTTATTAATTTTTTTCTAGGTCACATTTGTAGGGCCACTGTTATTATTTTTAATCTTAAGTTTAATTTTACATTGGTGTGTTTTGGAAAATTTTCTCCTCTTCATTAATATTGTTATTCCTCACTTTCTAAGAAACAGCACTGGAGTTTGTGTTTCATAATTGTTTCTTTAAAAAATTTTACTCCAGGGACCTCAGACACTAAACTGTCTGCTTTTCTTACTTTCTTCTCAAGGCACATTGTCTAGCTTTCAGGCTTTATTACAGGTCTTAATTTTACTAAATATTAGTGGCAAATGGCTTTTTGACTGTAGCATCTGAAGCACACCTTCCATGACCCTTTCTAAACTTGTCATTACTGCAAGGCTGTTTGCAAGACCCTATAACTCAGATTGGAAACAGATAAATTTCAGTTATTTCTGAGCCCTGGCATTTGCTATTTCTCATCATCACAGCAGAGATCTACAGAACAACCCAACTGTGCAAGCTGGACAGGAGGTACTCTGCATTTCAATATGCCCTGAGTAGAATGATCTTAGAAACCATGTGCCCTGGGGAATATCCAGTATATCCCAGCCATAGATAGGTCTAAATGCAAGGTACTTGTTGTCTTGCAAGAAGAGTTAGATGCTGTATCTAATCCATGTGATTTGAGGACTCACAGCACCTCAAAAAAGCTAAAAGCAAAAGTCAAAATGTTCATGAACCTAACTCCTCGCTTGGTTCTCTTAAAATGTTATGAGAGATTTAAAATTCAACACTAATCATGTGGCCAAGTGAGCTCCTCAGAGATACACAGCATCACAGCTGTCTGTTTATAACCAAGGCAAGCAGAGATATCTCAGAGAAATAAAATTGTGACTGTCCAGCTGAAATAGTCTCTCCTCTGTAAATAGAAGTAGAGGCAGAATCTCTAGATTTTTTGTACTGTGACAGTCAATTACTTCAATAATTTGGGGCATCCAGACAGAATTCAGAAACTTCACTAAGCCACAGGTCTTTTCATCATGAACTCCCTACTTGCAATGGAATTTTTTGGGGCTTTACTCATGCCACTCCACAAAAGCTTGAAAGTTTGCATAATTCAACTTTTCAAGATGGGTGAAGTTAAGAGGCATGAACTAAAGGAAACAAAACAGTTTGAATGGAAAATTTATGCTTGTCTCTGGAAGAATATAGTCATATTTCTACACTTATATTGATGTGCAGCTAATAATGTTTTATTCTTAAGGGATCATTACTCACATTAGAAAATTAATAGGAAGTCTAGGCTGGAAGAGTGAGTTTGAAAATAAAACTGTATTGAGGGGTTAAGAAATCATTGATCATTGATTTCATGCTTGTATAACTGCAAAAACAGAAGCAATTTTATTGAACATGATTTTATGAGTGTGCATAGCAGAAATAAGCCTCCTGCTTAGTCTTAATGGTTTCTGACTCATTACAAGCAAATAATAATTACAGAGAGTGTTAAATGTTGGTTCAAAGCAGCAGAGATGAGGGCCTTTAATTGTGTCACTTTTTTGGCCTTTATCCTTAAAGTATCAGGTTCTTCCTAACTTATAGCCATGATGCTAAGCTTTTTGTGGATTCATGCCACTGGAAGTCATGAATAGAGCCAGCAGATGATTTGCTCTTAACTCATATTTGTAATTGCACAGAAAATAATGTTCTAAAACACATCACATTCATATTTTTTCTATACTACTTTTCTTTAAATATGGTGTTTAAATATCAAGGTACCTGCACAGAGACCTCTTGAGACATAGAATTTTCTATTCTTAAAAAATTTAAACCCCACAATCATAAATTGTACCTTGTAATTGTGCAGCTCTGATCCCATCTGTTCTGTGAAAGGGAGAGGAATCTGGCCTTCAATTGATTCTGTCTCCTTTTTTCCTATTTCCCCTTCTTTTTTTCCTCCTTCTTTGGTTTGGCTTGTGCCTACAGGAGTGCTTGTCAAGAGCTGTCATCTAGTGCTACCCCTGCTGACCCTGAAGTCTTAAAATATTATCAGCTAATGAGAGAAAGTGGCACAAGGAGAGGAGAGAAGTGTTAACTTGGGGATTTCTTTACAGCGTTTGAGGAGACAAGAGAGTGTGTATGGAGGACTATAAGAAAAGCCTGAGTATTGTGATGCCCTGGTGGTCCCTTCTTTGCTGCTTTGCTCCAGAGCAATGGCCAAAGTGAGTCAACTCCTGAAGGCATAGTCATAATACTCACAGGCATAACAGGGAAGCAATACTCATTAAAAATAGACATTCCTCAATTAAGGAATTAAGTGTTAAAAGTAATTGATAATAATAGCTTTAGATAAAAGGAAAAAGAGAAGAAATGTAGCAATGTAAGTTCATAATATGAATAGAGGTTGCCACTTATTCTATTATCAGCCAGACAAGTTAGTATCCAAACAGGAGGACCCAAGGGCAGAGCTATTCCAGAAACATTTTTTTTTCCTTAAGGAGATAATAAAAATGCACCTTGTCAACAACTGCCATTAAATAAGCAATCAGCTGGGATACATTGCAGAAGAGAGCTGCCCCATGCAACTATCAGTTCTTGAAAGATGCAGTAATTTGTGACTAGCAACAGGGACCAAAGGTTCAGAAGCACATCTGAGAATATTTTTAGCTTTCATGATAATAACTAAATGCTTTGGACAAGTGGAAAGTAAGATAGTGTGCCAAGTCAAGTCCTGAAAGTGAATCACAGGAGTCTTCATCTTCTGTACAGAAAAAAAAAAAAAAAAAAAAAAAAAAAAAAAAAAAAAAGAAAGAAAGAAAAATGAAGACAGGAAGGCAAGAAGTTAATATAACGAATTAATACTGCAAAGAAGCAGAAAAATATATTAAAAGGGCAGATGTGGTGGTAAAATCCTGATGAAAGAACAAGGTTAGATACTGCTCTATCTCAGTGCACAACAAGTAGAGGTAAATATTTGTATTATACAGTACTCATGTCTTCTGCATCACTTCTGTCTTGAAATAAGGCATCCTGACCTGCTAACCATAACTGTGATAAGAGATATTAAACACAAATTAAAACAATCATATTGTAATCTGTCAGAGGAACAAGCAGGAACTGAAGAATGAGACTGTGCAGGGAGGACATTAATGCAGCACAAAATGGCAAGAAAAGAAATTATTTGGAAAGATCAGAGAGGCACCAGATGCAGAGACACAGCAGCACAAAAATAGGTAGTGGCATGCCAAAAAGGCAGCAGGACGCTGGTGAATTAACCAGCTACAGAGAGTTCTGGCACTGTGGAAAAGGAAAAAAAACCAAACCAAACCAACAAAAACTAAATCCCAGACAAATTTAAATGACATAGACAAAAGAAAATTAGGAAAATATGAATTGCAAATCGTAATCAAGCAAAAGTACCTAGGCTTAAACTTCAGAAGTGCCACAGCCTTCAGTAAACTACCAATGAATACATGAACCTAATAACACTAGGAATGTGACAAGAAAATTTCTATTAATAGTTAGAAGAGCTAAATTAATGTATTTTTTAAAGCCAAATAATGACAGCATGCCTTCAACAGCATTGTGAGCCTGCTGAGTACTGCAGTCCCTGTCTCAGAGAGCAGCAAGTGTGTGGTGGCTCTTAGGGCACAGACTGGCAGCTCCTTCAGGTCACAGTCCTGTAGCTTCTAATTGCAGGAGCCTCCACTGGGTGATTCAGGGTCTTGGTTCTTAACTGTGTTTGTATAACTTCAGAAAGAAAAGGAAAGAAGATAATCAAAGAAAGCAAGAGACATTGCTGAGGTCAGAGTTCCCAGAAGCTGGGTAAGTAGTGCAGCAATTACTCAGATGCTTAGGTCCAAATTGTTTAAACAAAGCAGTGATTAAATGTTACTATGCAGAAAGCACTTAGAGAGATGGAAGATTGCACTTCAGCACTTCAGTGCAAAAAGACTGATTTTGACAAGTTATATTGTGTGAGAAATCCAACTGCCTTGCTACAAGCTGAACATTACTGTTTCTCAGAGGAAAAAATTTGTGAGAAAAGCTATTGGCAACTCCACTAAACAAAATCATATCTATATTACAAGTCAGTGAGTGTTCTGCTGGCTTTAGGAAATACTCATGGAGACACATGACAAAACCATTGCATATAAGGACTACAGTGGGCAAAATCTTTCCAAAGAAATCAGGAAATTAAATCTGAAATAAAATTGAAGGCGGAATTGTATTTAACTGCAATATTATATTCAGTACACTTGTTTGTCTCCTGCTGTAACATGATTCTAAAAAAGCCCAGGAAATATTAACACAACGTAGTGGACACGTGCCTAAAAATGTGAAAGAAATTCAGGGATAATAGCTTTTTCTCAGGTACATGCAAATGTTCTGAGGCATGTAGCAGATAGATGTGCAAGAGCTGTAGTTACCTCAGCCAACCTCTGTTAATTCCAACTAATATGATTTTTTAAAATGTAAATTGAACAATATCTTTATCTATCTTTCTCTATATAAATGCAATTCTCCATTCTGGTCATAGATGGTTTTTTCCCAATTTCTTTCCACAGGAGAATATCTGATGAAATCAACACAGTTTTCCCATAACTTCAGGGAAAATTTGCTGTCAAATGCATTCCTGTTGAAACAACTCTAACAGATTTGAGTCCAAAGAGTTGAGAATTGTTGCACAGAGCAGAAACAACTTCTTTAGTATAGTCTGCTATTTAGGTTTCTGAGAACCAGGAAAACTCCAATACAAAACCACAGTAGCCATTTTAAGACCTAGAAATGAAACACTTCAGGCACAGAGTGCCCGACTGCATAGTTTTGGTTTGCAAGTTTTAATTGTGCCAAATCTGTGCACATTCCTAGCAGTGATACTCCAACAGCATTGCAACAAACACTGGCAGCCCAATGGCCATATCCAACAATATCAAACCTCAGCAAGGAGGGTTATGTTAAAAAAAATTAGAGAAAGCACATGCTAAGCCATTCCCTGTTGAAATAGTGCTCCCAAGCATGGTCTTAACTTCTGTCCAATGTTGGATGTCAAAATTTTTATCTGCCTTGCAGTTACTACAGCAAAACAGAGTTTACTTTACTACAGCTGGGTGTAACCAAAGGAGATGCTGAAAAGTCGAAAGCAGTGTGTGCAATCCTGACAAAATTACAGGGGTTTTGGTGGGGTTTTTTTAGGATAAGCAATATATTTGGAATGAAATAGTGTATTAAACAAATAAAAGCTGCATAGTTATTCACATATCATGGCAGAGGACTCTTATATGTCTTATAAAAATTAGTATTTACAAGTCCTTAACAGAAGACACGTATGCATAGTAAGAAGTACACATTTGTCTGAGACTGAGATGCAGGATAGGTAATAATACAGCTCATCCCCAGCAACCAGCAGAGACCAGCATTTCAACACTCAGGTAAACTGTATAAGCCAAGAAGTCTTTAATCCTTCATGAATGACAGATTGAGAATTATGCCTGAGTAATTATGCCTTGGGCACAGAAGAAGAACCTTGAGAAAAAGAAAACTTAATTTACAAGCTAATCATGATTTAATTACTGTTACAAATAGAATGAGATAATGAGAGAGAGAAACGGACATTTACTGCAGGTTTGTTTTTTCAGTGATAAAACTTGTGAGCATATTTTAGGTTGCTACATACATCAGAAGGTTATTAAATGCATTATTATATTAGTCATGTTAAAATTGACTGCTTCAAGCTAGATGCATTTTGCTTCCCTTCTAGAAGATATTTCGAAGTAAACTTTAGGCAATGGTGTGACCTCTGTAATCTAACGTGAACAAAGTAATGGTAAAGAGTGATTCCAAGAGGCTGTGAGGTTTGTTTGGAGAATGTTTTCTGTTGTACAAAGTGTATCAAGTATTGCATTTCTGGATGAGGAAAACAGAGGGAATGAGAATTTCCTCCCATAAATACCTCACCTTCCACATCAGGTTCAGTAGGAGCATTGCAGGACTGAGACTACAGCAAGAGCTCTTCTTGTGACAGCGACATCAGTGTTGAATTCTCTTCCTGATACTCATAAACAGCACTTAGTAACTTACTGGAATGGAAAGAGTAAGTGTTTCTACAGACCACTTCAGGGACTCTGGTCCTACTTATCTGTAATAAATTCAGGGTCAGCAAAAGGCCTGTATGAATATATGATATGCATTCAGGCCCACATGTCTTCTCTAACATGCAAGCTCCGTTCACAGCATCACCCTGACACGCCTCTGTCCCTTGCACACAGTAATGTGGATATATCTGCACACATCTGCATGGACAAGTTACAAAGAAAATAAACTAGGGAAAGAGGTGATGCATTTTTTCACAGAATTCAAACAAATACCCTCTTTGCCTCTTGCTGTTCAGCAGCATTGGTAATAAAACAAGAGAGCTTGTTACTAGACAATAATTTATTTCTACAGGGCATTATGGACTGGCTGCTTCAGCCTCTTAGGGTCTGTCTTGCATTTCTAAGCAATTCCAAAGACAGGCTAGCCCTGGGGAAGTGTCCTAGCTCACAGCAACCCAGAATATCAGCACAGCTCTTCTGCACAGCCTGCTACAAAATACAGTGTGGTGCTCAGTGTAAGAGCATGCAGAAATAACATGTAGGCAAGTGGAAAAGGGAAGCAAGGACAAGCTATTTGTACTACTGGATAGAAGCCTCAGGTGCATTACCTGCCTAGTTCTTTTTTCTGTAAATGTGAAAGATTTACTTGGAAAGGTCTTGAATTGAAAAAGTCTAAAGAACAGGAATTGTATCTTTATTAATGGTCTTGTGTTGTGTCATTTCCACCTACTCTGAAAAGCACACTGCAGCCAAAAATAATCCCACTCATCATTGTTTTATGTCATGTTAATCCACAGGATAAAGAGACAAGAAATCAGGACAGATCTTGTTTTAATGAAGACTGAAGTACCAACTCTGATTCAAATCAAGGAGAATACTTAACTTTAACTCTGGGAGTAAGTAATATTACTTTGTTTATGTTCCCATAGATGGAAAATTCAGTAATGTGCTTTGTAGCAGTAGCAAAGAACTTTAAATATTGTTTCTGTATGTGCATGCATTTATAATTCTGTAATTGCTATGTAAAGTTCTGTAAATTTTTTCAACATAACATCAACCTATTTCCTTCTCAGGCCCATATAAAAAATATTGCCCCACAAATTTAAAAAAAAGGTAATACAGAAAAAGGGCTTTAAACTACATTTAGTGTGAAAGGAAGGAAGGACACAGTTAAAAGAAGAGAGTAGGAAAGAATATTTTCTTTGTGCAAACTATCTCTGCCAGATACTAGCTACTGCTGCAGTAATATTCTTGAACTAGATATACTAATGATTTTCCCTGTCTCAAGACTTGCTGAAATTCAGCGCTCATTTTGTTAAAGTTTTCAATTTTTTTAAGTGTCAGACTTTCATGTATCTTCTGGCAAGGATCAATAGTTAACATCCTCCTTTCCACGTTGAAGAACTAAAGCAAGTAGACTGTTCTTCACAGCTCAGGATGCAACATGGCACAGTAATAAAACCTGCCGTATTGACTCAAGTACAATAGGAAGAAAAATATGATTTGAAATTTTTTACTGAAAATTTGGAACAATTACCCTGGGTTTCTAAACGTGTGCATGGTACTTGCAGAAAAAGTGAGCAGCAGTGTGAAAAAACATGACGAAACAAAAGATGTTAAAGCCTGAGTCACATGAAAGTTACTTTCTTTGTGCTTTTCTTTTAGAAGAAAAAAATACAGATTATATCCCTCTATGTTCTTAAAAATAGAACAGAATGTTCTTTTGCGAAGCATATATGGTAGTATTTTTCTCTGTTGGATGTCTAGATTTAAACAGAGTATCAGACATGTTTCTCAAACTGCTTATTATATAGATTTGTCCTTTCAAAGTGGGAAGAAAGTCAAAATAACAGTATCAATCCTCAATCTCGGTGAAAATGACATTCCAGGAAACTGTGCTGCATAGTAGGTAGCCCATTTGCCTGGGAACGACTGAAGTGGGCTGATGACCTTCAGGAAAATGAGTTCTCCAAAATGAATCCCTTGGAGAATGTTTTACCACTGGCCTGAAGGCAGGATGAAGCAGCAAATGGACCTTGCACCCTGGGATGTGGTCAGGACCTTGGAGTTTGGTCCCTATGCCTCAGCTTAATTAGCCACATTTCTCTATTTTTGTTTCCTGCTGCACTTCATGCTTTGTCTTTAATCTTTATACAGGTTGTGCAGGGGTTGGGGAGTAAAGCAGGGGTTCCGTGGCAAGAGATGTCCTTTATGTGTTTCTCTCACTCTATTCATCCTTCTGGGGATGTGCTAGGCTCTTCAGAGCACATGAAGCATCACTGCTGATTAGCCATTAGATAATTACCCAACTGGACCTGAACTAATTCTGAATGGAGCCCATGGTGATCTTTGCCTGACATGACTGAGATCCAACCATGATAGAAAAGTGAGTTGATTGCAGTTAGTTTAAGTTAGTTTAAGTTAGTTTTTCTGCAGATGCCATTACCAAATGTGAGATGCATGATCAGCTGGATCAGACCCAGCTGAGGTGAAAAGGGCCAAGGCCCTCTGGAGAAGCATAACTAAAGAAACAACTCTATAGATTTCCCCAATGAACTGAACAAGATTTCTATGACCTAAGCTGAAGTCTCACAAATTCACTGGATTCTCACACATTCAGTCAGTCACCTATCTATGGATACCTGGGGTTTATGTGGTAATGGATAAGAACAACCCCTTATACCTGTTGATAATGGCCCCTAATTTCTAGGTTGAGAGAAGCACCTCCATTGTTAGCCATGAAACTGAGATCATTTGTTTTTCCAAGCCTGAACCAGAATAAGACTACTGGCAAGAAGCAACCAGCTCAGTTTTCTATTAAAAATACGTAGATTCTATTGCTACTTTTTTTTAGAGTTTAATAAGATAGATTTATTTCAAGTTCAGCATTGTAAAGGGTACCCAGATCAAAAATCCACTTTGTAGCTAGTGAGTTCATTAGCATCACTGATGCCAGAAGAATTTTCTTCTTAAATTCACTGTGAGCCTACTTCATTTTTTTTTTGTCTTGCATTTATTCAAAGCACAGTTCTTTTGAAGCAGGATCAGTAACAATCAATCAATTCTGTTTTTTAATGAATTTTTCCTTGTGGTCCTTACACATCCAGAAGACTGAGGACTCACTAGCAGTGCTTTACTTTTCTAAAACAAATAGCTTTAACAGATTTTATACAAGGAGGATTTTTTCATCTTCTCGTGCATCATCCACACTTCCAGGAAGGACTTAATTTAAGCTATACACTAAATCAGAGTTAGTGGTGTTGTGCTTCCTTCCCAGAAATGTTGACAGACTGGTACTTCCAAGAATACTCTTGCTACATGGCTACAACCCAGCTGTTTGGTAAAGACACAGGTCTAGACACAGACTCTGCTCTAATCAAGGGAAAACTCTCA
Organism: Sturnus vulgaris; assembly: GCF_052056855.1. Classification (NCBI taxonomy): domain Eukaryota; kingdom Metazoa; phylum Chordata; class Aves; order Passeriformes; family Sturnidae; genus Sturnus; species Sturnus vulgaris. Next base: position 98,934,485 of record NC_142244.1, read on the forward strand.
GCACAGTGGAGCCTTGCTGAGCATCCAGCACTCAGGGAACACAAGTCTGCCAGACTTGGAGCTTCCAGTGCTCTAAGAGCTCCTGCTCCATCCTCTAGCCCTGCCTACAGCCAGACAGAAATCCCTAGCCTCACTCCCTAAACTCAAACTTCTACTTCCTCTAGGGCTTGGGATGTCTGGGAAGGAAGGGAAAAGCTATTTATCTGTCCCTGTTGCATCTACAGCCAAGCCAACAATGGATTTGGTATAAGCCAACACATTCGGGGATTGGGAGAAGGCTGTGTGGCTCTGGGGTCGATCTCCTTTGTGTGAGAGCCAGTGGTAGTGGAAGAGATGAGAATATAAGCTGCTCATGGCATATATGGTTTCACTTGACAGACATTTCAGGTATTTCTGTCATACATATTTGCCAATTGTGTCTCCAATGGTTTTTACATCTCATGAGGAAAAAAGGGCAATCCATGGAAAAACCTACCATATCTGGACATCAGTGTATAAGGAGAGATTTCACTCTGAAGCTTTCTATAATGGAAAACGGTATAGGTTATTATTGCTCATCACTAAACATGCCTGTACTGCCTTAAAATATACAGTGGTGTATTCTATTAGGTTACCATACATCAAAATATCTGATTTGACAAAAGATTTTTACAGTCACCTGCATGCAGCTGCTCAGGCTGCAGAAAGTGCTGCAGCAAGTCCCATGGCACTTCATTATGTTTTGCCTAAAAATATCCCTTCTACATCACCACAGAAGGAAAGCAAATATTCAGGAACATGCTATATAAATGTGTACATGACGTCAAAATTCACTTACAGCCATATTTGCCTGCTCGTGGAAAGGAATGAAAATTAGTTTCTTTAAATGGTGGATGAAATATTCATCAAAATAACATCAGTAATTTTCACACTTCAGTTATTAATACTAATGGAGAAAGTAATTCTGGAGTGACTCCCATGCAAGATAATCAGCTTGAACCAGGGTGAACCAATTTGGAACAAACAAGATATTCCTCCACTCCTCTGATTGTGAATTTATCTGCTCCTTCCCTAGATGAAATAAATTAACAACCAAAGTGTGTGCAGCCTATGTAGGTCACAGAGTTGATGTACTATGTACTGCAGCCTCCTGCAAGGATTCATTTTTTACTACTGAGCAGCTGTGACAATCCCTCTGCACTGGAGTCATGTCTCCAGAATGCAACGTTAAAAGTGCTGCTGGCTTCTTCTTTCCAACAAGAGCCAAAATCAGATGAACAGGTGTCTGTCACACCCCTGAGATGTGGCTCTGTGTTCCAAGATGCTGTTTCAGAGTCCAGCTGCAGCATTTGCCTCAGATATGCTGGGGTGCTACAAAACGTGCTGTCATTCTCATTTCTGCAGCAGTGTGGGTGTAAATAATGTGCCCACATTAGTGGAGCTCACGGGATCTCCATGGAAACATCTAATCGTTGACATTTAAGCTCCCTGTGCTGATAAAAGAAGCAGCTGACTCCTGACCTATTAGTAATGGTTTATCAAGGTAGGAAGCAGGATTTTTAATTTGACCTGGCTAGAAATGATACAGTGACAGCAAATGCAACAGAATCCTTTCTCTTTTCCGTCTTCCCTCTCCTAGGCATAACTTGCTGTTCTACAACTGGATTTTTCTTGACCTTTTCTTGTTTGTATCCCATCGAGACAATGTGGGATAGCATTGATTAAGGAAATGCCAGCCTCCCAACCCACCTGCTAAAGAAGCATAGGTAACTTGTTTCAGACTGTAAAAAAAATTAAATTCAGGAAATCTTCCATATCATGCAAGGGAAAACAGAAGACCCCTCTAGAAAGCTACATTAAAGTGACATTGCATTTCCCACAGCATCTCCCCCTGATCAATCCAAATATCAACCCAACTTCTAACAGTCCCATGCAAGACAGGAATTGGCTTTCTCTAGGCATTGCTGAATGTTTGCTGCATGCTAGGTTTGAAGTATTGTTGCTTCATCCCACGCACAATACATTTGTGCCAGAAACCATGATGTGCCAACAGTTAGATCAGACTAAACTTTTCATCAGTCAGCAGCTCGACCAAATCCCTCACTCCCAGACCCCAGAGCATTCTGAGCACCCAAAGCACAGTTCCTTGTCAGCAGCAGCTCCCTGTCAAGACTTCTCACTCAGAGAAGCCCAAGCCCACCATCAACCAGAGATAATCTCTCTGCTTTTAAAGTGACAGCCAATCCTTAAAGAAAAAAATTTATTGTGCTGGTTCTGGCTTCATTTTGAACGAACAAGCGTCCAAAGTAATGCCTTATCAGTCTGAGACCCAGTCCGACGTCCAACCAGTTTCCACTGAGATAGTGGAATTGTGATGGAAAACGCCTGTGATCAACTGTCCTCCATCCAATTGTTAATTAGCCACAGTTGCGATCATGGTTTTGTGACTGGGTTTTTTTGCTGGCTCTGGCTTTGAGTTGTGCTTCATTGGAAAACATGGTTTGGGTTAAAGGAAAGCTCTTGAGATCTGGCTTGTCTCTTGGGGAAAACTCTCTTAATTCTTTTACTAGTTTTACTCCAGATTTCCAGAATAAACTAGAGGATTTATTCTCGCTGTGGTAACCACGTATACCTCCTGATACACCTGGCATGAATGACTAGCTGCAGAGAAGAGAGTCTTACATCACTGCATCATATAAATCAAAGGCTGATAACTGCTTGACCCATGCTCTGTTTTCCTCATAAAACAAGCCATTGCTTTTAGGTTACAAAGTACACTTTCATTTACCACCTTTGTTATTTTTATGGCACTTATTTATTTGTGTGGTGAGATAGACATTTGTCTGTTTTCTAACTTTCTTATCAGTAACTTAGGCTTAGAGTCTGACCCCAGCATGGTGTCAGTTTAAGTCCCTACAAGAACCACAGACTGGATCAGATGATAGGATCCTCTCCTGCATCTGCAGTAGACCCATCTCCTAATCTTGGAGCAAGATGTTTTGCCATCTTTTGTTTCTGTTGCAGGATAGATGTAATGTAAAAATAATTGGGATTTTTGTGTGGAAAATATTATTCATAAGAGGGATTAATATTATCAGAATCTAATAGCTCTACTTCCTACCTCTAGACAGCAATAGTGAAAGCAGATGTTGCACTAACTTGCACTGATAGTGCAGTGGATAGAAGGAACGTCTGATGGAAAATAGAAGAATTTTCTTCCTCTTCTAGTAAACATCCATTAAAACATATTAACGCATACCAGCTATGCTTGGTGTCTTTTTAGTTCATGCTTTTGGAATTCATAGCCCAAGCAAGCATTTATCATAAAACTTTACTCATTTACATAACACTGGGGGTTTTAAATGCTTAGAATAGGCTGTTTTACCTATATCAGAGGTGTATAAACACCATCAAAGAAGTGTCCCTGCTGGCTGTCAAAAGATGAATACATCATGCTGATAGCAGAATTTGACTACTTAGAGTAGGCTACACACACATTTCAGTGTTGAAGGTCCTGAATTCAAATGCAGCTTGAAATGTAATGTCACTCACATGCCACTTCCCTCAGATTTTACACCTCATGGAGCTAAAGGACTTGCTTTCTGATCCTATTGCAAGAGGTTTCATTCAGAAGCAGTAGGTTTTTATTTGAAAGCTACATGTTTGTTCTGAGTTTGTGCTCTCTCATATTACAGAGATTGATTTTCAATTTTTATTTCATTAAGAGTGTGCCCTTGGATGGTTGGAGTTTTTTAATTGATTTATGCTTAATTGCTATACCTTAGATATTCCTTAAGTGTTTGGAGACATAATTGAGGACATTGAAACAATGTTCCTTGGCTAAACCAGTGTAAGAAATGAATTTGTTATTTAGTATTTGTGTACTCTCTTTATCACCAGCAATCGCCATTATGTGGGAGGGATGTTGGGATAGAATGAAAAAGCTGGATAAACCAACATTTTGGAACTTCAAATGCACAATTCTGCATTAGGAATGGAGAGTCAGTTCTGCTCCTGCTTCCAGCTGTTATTAATCCTGACATTTCAGAGATTTTTTGGCACACAGTGTTTTAACCTCCTGAAGTCTAAATACATTTAACATTCTCCTCTCCCCTATAATGGCTGTAGTGTGTGATTTTGTTTTATCTCAGTAATCATATCCTTCTCTCTCTGAGAACAAACCCAGCCCAGCACCCTGGATACAGGCGTAGGAAGAGCAGGCTTATCTGTTTGTACAGAATGTGCCATTGCTTGTTACCATAGAGCTAATGCTACTTAATATCATTTAAATTATAATTTATATTGCAAAATATAACTTATAGTGTTGTGACCTGATAAGACTAACTGCCATTGATTATTATTAATATGACCAACTGATGTTTAAAAACAGATTCTGGAGAGAAAAAAATAAAAAAAGGAAACATTATCGTAATAGCATACATCAGTTGCTAGTCTTGACAGTAAGTACCTAAGCTTGTGAGGATTTTAAAAACATTCATTATGTCCCAGACTGTGTTTTTTCCTGCCTACATCCTTCCACATGGAGGCCCAGCTGCCAAATTATTTTTGTATGTTAGGTAAGCAAACTGAATCCTAAATTTCTTTCCATGTTCTATTTCATTATGGGACTACACAAAATTTGGCATAAGGATACACATCAGAGGAATGTTTCTAAAGGACATACCCACTTTGGAGGGATATGAGGAAAGCCTTGAAATGCTGCTCTCACAGCTATAGAACATAAACTCTTGAGCTCAGACCAGCAAACATCACACCTCTGTTAATTGCAGTGGGACAATGACTGTGAATAGGATTTACATTACTTGGGAAAAGCTCCACATAACAGCAACGACAGCCAGTGTGGCATTTTGCTTCCTGTTGGCAGACTGTTGTTATATCACTATGGAACAATAATTTTGTTTGTGACAGGAGTTGCCCAAAGGGACAGCGAGGAATATCTGGATAACAAAATGAAGAAGAAAGAAAGAAAAAATTCCAAGTCACTCTATATTTGATGCCATTACTGTCATAAACTGAGATGACATCTTTCCAAGAAAATAAATAGAGGTTTGACGTGTCCTAGAAAATCACGAGGTGCAAAAGTGACAATAGTTCTGAAGAGCAATCACAATTTCTAGAAGTGAAAATGTCTGTATAGCACTCAGGAATTCACCCATATCAGGCCCTTTAAAATGTGTTTAACAAATTAGATAGTATGGCATAACTATAGCAAGATAACGCTCACACACAACAGGTAAAATCCAAAGGGGCGAACACAATGGGAATAGGGCACATGGCAACAGGGAGGAAAACACATAGGCATCAGTAGAAAAAGTGAAATAAAGGTTTGTTTTTTAAATCCCACATTTTCATATGTGTGGATGCCACAATACGAAGCAATTCCTTGAAGAAAATTTTCAATCTTCCCAAGATAGCTGTCTATACCCTTGCTTTCATGAGTGTGGCAGGACTTCCTCTGCTCTTCAGGAAGGAGGAGCTGCTCTTTCTCCTACTCCACTTTCTTGACACCTATTAAAGATCATCTGAGGGGTAGAAGTTGGAGGTTTAAGATTAATTTCCCTTTTGGGTAAATGAGATTTGAATTCCTTTTAGGCCCATGGGATGACTTCAACAGTGGCTGGACATTAAAATAGAAAATCAATCACTAAATATATTAAAATAGTTGAGTTTAAAAGGGGAGGGGCTCACGAGGTTTTGACTCTTTGACGGAATTTCACCCTTTGCCCCATGGCCCTATAAAGCCCCCACTTCAGCATATAGGGTTTCCCTGCCATAAACCTGGTGTAACACAGGAGTGCATTAGGCCTTTGGCATTTTGATATTTAGCAGGTGTACCTGCATAATAGGCAGTTTAACCAACACTACTGGTCTGATTTCATTTTTCTCAGCAGCAGTTGCTGGTCAGTCTATTTGTCCCGTATTTTGATTGACCCTCCAAAGACACTTGTCAGTTAACGTTCCATTGACTTCAATGGCATTAGCTGGGGTCAAGGAAAAGAGAGTGGGTGGGTCTCTGCAGGGTCAGACTTACTGAAACTGTAAAATCTGAATCTAAAGGGCATCATGTCAAACTCACATCTGGTGGCATTCCATAGGGAACAGCAAAGATATTTATAGAAGTAAGGTAGGGGGACCCTTGATTATGCTATTAGCAGATGGCATTTAGTTCAAAATTAGCGGGAGAGGAAAGTATCATTAATCAAAAGTGAACTTTATTAAGCTTTTTATTACTTAAGTTGGAGCTTTAGCAGTTATTACTGTAAAGACATTTCTATATCCAATATTTGTGAAAAAGTTTTTTTCAGATGTCTTGAAGTAGAAAAATCCATTTTTATTAAATTACTTCCTGGGGATTAAAGTAATGCTTCCAAAACCATGTGTACTCAAATATGTCTGTAATATTTTTCCATGAGTTTTTTATAAAGTAGAGAATTATGTTGAGCTTTTTAAAAATGAGAAACAAATGGCATCAATAACTTAAATATCTTAATTATGCTAGTGGTTTGAGAACTACACTAATAAGTTCAATATAATGCTATAGAAAACATCTGAAAGACAATGCTCATTCTATATGGTTATTGACACAATGTGTGTGGTGTAATGCAATAAACCTCTTAATACAATCCATTCTAGACAGCAGCTAGCCAGAAATTTTACCAATTTGCAACATAACTCTTGCTCTATGTAAGACTAAATGCAGCTAGAAAAAAAACTGAATTATTTTCTGGGTCATATTTAACAGTGGTGTAATTTATTTTTGTTGACAGAGTGCCCAGAATCTGCTATTAAAATCAAGTAACCATTTAACAGGTGTTATAAAAAGTTCACGTGAAGTAACTCCTGTTCAAAACACCTTCATCAACTGAGACCTTACAAGCTAAGGGGAGGGCTGAGATGACACAAGCACTTACAGGGACAAAGCCATGGCTGAAACAAAGAGGAATAAATTGATGAGTCTTATAAAGAACCTCTATGTCCTTTCTGTTTTATACACATTTTAAAATATTTTTGTTCATTTCCCTTAATAAAAGATCTAGCTTTTCTCACTTCCACAAAGCCATTTCCATTTGTGGTAGTACCTGACATTGATGTAATCCTCAGACAACATGGGTGTGAACAACGACTGCAAAGGCAGAGTCTGTGCAGCTCTTGACAAAAGCATCCTTCTTTTGAGGACAGAGGAGCTACAGGCAGCATCTGAGTCACTTTGCCTTTGCATGCCCAGGCTCTTCAACCTGTCAAGTAATTTGTTATATGTTCCTGGAGAAATATTGACTGTATTAAAAGTTAGCTCGCTACAGAATCTGGAATCAGAGGCTGAGAAGAACTTTGGATGAAATTCAGTACAATTAAGTACTGAATGAGTGTTTTGTGCTGGCTTTTGTCTTTGTCTTTCTGGGCCAGAAACTTGTCCAGGTTCTGTCTAGCATTTGTAACCTCTGTTACACTGTAGGCTTTTGAGCTTGAATGAGTTCAAGAAGCTTGATTATGAATTAATAGGGGTTTTTTTTTTCATATTTGCATCTCAGGCAAGGAGTGTTATAATCACTTGTACATCTGTGCTGTGATTTCCCTTATTAGATCCTGTTTACATTTTTTGCGCATTTCAAGTTCCCAATGCAAATTCCTCTGCATGGCAGCTGTTAGCTGTGAAAGCTGTTTGCTGTGTGTCCTGAATCTTCCTGTCTAGTCCTACTAATTGTTTGAAGTACCAGCAAAAAATATTGCATGGTAGTTCTGCTTTTTAAGATTATGATGATCTGAAAGCTCTGAGTTCCCACTGTCTACACAGTCACTATATATTTGCTATTTCATGCTACGTATTTATTTAAGTGCAAATGCAGTATTGTCACAATGACTTTCCTTTGTTTTCTTGGGGACAAATAGTCCAAAGTTAAGCATAATGGTCATGTATTTACCTGTGCTAAGTAAATCCATGTAAATGAAATTTATCTTTGAGGACAGAATTTGCAGAGAGGAGCATGTGGAGCTGTTGAGGAGAGTGTGTTTAAATTACAGGACAGACTGGTGGATCACTGTTGAACAGTCCAAGAATATGCCTAGTCATCCCAAATCAATGACTGATCCCAGAAATGAAATGTGCACTGTACCTGTTCAGGGATGCCCCTGTCTAGCATAGCAGCCAAAGGAAAAGCCACACCAACATCAGGCATGTTCTGATACTCAGTGTTGCAACTGTTAGATTAATTTATTATTAAAATCTATAATTTTAGCTATAACACTATTTTTTTTCCTAAATAATAAAGGATATATTTTCTTAAACATTTTGAACATGTTGATTTATTTTCTTGTGTCTAGATTGCACGGGAAGGCTGGATATATGCAGTAGTACTGAGACATAAATTCCTCTACAAACATAATGATTTACCAGGCTCTTCATCCATAGAGCAATTTAAAATTATGTCCGGTACAATTTACAGCCTGTGAAAAAGAGGTAGCACCAGAAAAATGAATTATTCTTGTGATCTTGCTTTGCTAGTTTTGAATCAGAACAAATTCAGAATCAAAGAATATTTTTGGTTCTTGGAATAAGATCAATGTAAAAAGCATATCCAGTTTTACATCAAATTAACTGATCTGGCAAAAAATATCCTTATCCATTTGGTAAGTGGGATTGTAAGAAAAAATGCATACGTTGCTCCTGTTGGACATAAGTTTGTGAGCCATTTATTGCTTTCATAATTTTCAGTTTCTTTCAAATTCTGAGACCTTTTCTGAGGCTCCTAACCATCATTATGTCTGCATTAATAGTTCAAAGATCTAATGGTAAAGTTCATGAGACATGGCAGATCGTAATAAGAGACACAAACAGAGCCAGTAGGAGGCACCACAGCTCCACTTTTCTTTGTGTCCAAAATAATCCATGACTAGAACTCGGATTATTGGCCAACTGTTTTATCAGTGTGCTTTATATTGATATAACCATACTTGGGGCTTGCAGTCTTAAAATAATTTGAAGTCCACATGGTTTGAATATTTTTCTGGGTTTTGCAATTGCTTTGCAAGTGATTCTGGGAAACCACAGGGGAGGCAGAGAGAAAGTCTAAAGTTCAACTTCTAATTTTCTTCTGGTTTTCCTCCTGACAGTCACACAGACAAAGAAAATAAATGTATTTGACAAGGTTAGGGTAGTTGCCCACTTTAAATAACACCTGATTCAGGACCTAGCTATGCATTTATTTAAGCAGCAATTTGAAGAAAGTTTTTTCATAATCTGACTTTGAGACTTAGACTAATATTGCTGCTAGAATACCAGTTATTCCATAGCCAGAGTCATCTAGATATTTCTGTGTTTCAAATCCTTACTCCCTTTTAAAATCTAAACAGCATGATTGAGATATGTTTACATTTTAACTCCCCAGAGGTGATGTTACAACAATTGTTGTCACAGTGCTGTACACGGCAATGTTATAAATTCAGAGTTATAGCAAAGTGTCTTTCCCAGGAGAATGCTCAAATCCAACTGAAGCCTGACAAACTCCCACTGATTTCATCCTCATAATAGTATTTCTCATGAGGAGTCATGCAATTCAAATGTAGCTGCAGTGAGATTTGATCACTGGCAATTGGTAATTATTTATTTGATAGAATCCTCATCATGTATATGCTTGCGATTATTTCATCCATAGTAATTTCCAGAATAACTCAGCATTTAACACATTGACCATCTTGAAAATATCGGTTGTCATGCTTTCTGGAAAACCTGGTCTCAGGCTGAAGCCTTATCACAAGTCTATCCTTGATTACCCCATTGCAGATCTCTCTGGAACTGGACACTTAGGGGCTTCTTCTACAGGTCTAAACTGCACTAAAATGTAGCAGCTCTTGAAGTAGTTTAGGAAGTTGAATGAATCCAGCTACCATATCATATATTTCCACATGAGTTGATTTTCTATTTTCTCAACTAGTTTGTTTGATATCTGTTATATGACATTTTTTTAAACTGGCTCAATTTCTCTGCAGGCTCTGTAGATGTACATTTAAACACCAACTCACTCAAAGCACCGACCACATTCAGAAGAAAAGCAATAATTTGGGTTCTGCTCTGTAGGCAGGTACAGAGGAGAGATGGGTTGCCATGAGGTGTGTAAACCATGGTCATTCTGGAAAGGTACTACAACATGCTGCATCAGCTGCATCAGCTGCAGTTCTGTGGACACCAAAAGCTTTGCCTCCACGGATGGTTATTGTCATCATCAGCAATAACAGTGGAAGAATGAACAATTCAAGCTAAACCATCACCTCCTAAGAGAGTTTCTGCCTACTGTCTGTCACTTTCCCTTCCCATACTATACAGATGGCCGAGATCTTCCTAGTGTTGTTACAAGGGACACATACTCTGTATATTCCTTTCATATTCTGAAAAATGCAGACCATATATGAATCTAACTTTTTTCATGCAGTAGGAGGGGTTCTATCTTATCATATCTTCTTACCTTTTAGTCCCTCCTTTTTTGGTTAGATTTCTTTCCATATGTTTGTATAAAAATATTTTTAAAGGGAATTTTGTTGTTTATTCAAAGGACACCAAGACTTCCTATCTGTTTCTCTTCAGATAGGGCTGAAGAGAATAGCCAGGACCCATCTGCCACAATCTCTTCAGATTTGCAAACCCCAAGACTGCTGTGCAACACATAAGAGAGCAGAAATTGTACGTTTGACTAATCTAGATATTGCTATTATGTTTCAGATTCTGGTAATATAGTTGCAGAAAAGTCATATACATAAATTATTTTTCCCACAGAACTGTTGGTTGAAAAGTATGTCGAGAGATCTCCTAGTCCAACCTCCCACTCCAACCAGTGAATATTCCCTATATCAGCAAGTCTTGGGCTTGTCTAGTCGAATCTTGGAAAGGGGGATTGAACTAGCTGATCTCCAGAGGTCCCTTCCAACCCCAACTGTGCTGTGATTCTGCATAATAAACAAAGAAATTATTTCTGTAAGTCATATGTCCTAGTTCCCTGGATATCTTGAAAACACAGTTTCACACTCTCCATTTCCACAGAAGTCTTTTTGAAATGGGAGAACAAAAACCAAATGCACTATTGCAGAGCTGGATTCCCCACAACAAAGTAGAGGGGTGTACTCTTTTTCTGCAGTCTGCAGACCATAATCCCCAGAATGAATCTTACTCATAGTTTCCTTTATTGCACTAAGAACACGTCCTTGGCTCATAGTCACCCAGGAGTCCACTCTACTGACCTTGCCACCAGGAATTTCAAGTCCTTTTCAGTAAGTCAATGACCAGCTCATCATGTCTCAGCCCATAACAATGAGTGAAATTCCCATCCTGATTACAGGTCTTGGTAAACTCCACCAGCTGTCTGTTGGCCGATTTCTTCGATTTTACAGGGTCTCTCTAGGTTGGAACTCTGCAATTCTTTGTGTTGGCCACTTCCCCTAATCTGTGAATTCGCTGAGATCGGTTTGTGTATCACCACTCAGGCTGTTTCTGAGGACAGTGAGCAATGTGAATCCCAGTGTTGATGCACAGACTACAAGACTACTCTGCTTGTCACCATCTGCCAGCCAGACATTAAGCCATGATGACTACCTTCCATGCCAGCCAGTCCAGACAGGTTCCTAGAAGCCCATTTGCCCTGCTCACACCTCCTGAGCTTGCAAGTGGGAATACTGTGAGAAACAGTGTCAAAAGCCTCACTGAATTCAATGCTCATTAAAATCAAGGCTCTCTCCTTATCCACATTGCCAATTATTTTTCTAAAGAAGGGCCATGGCCATGGGGTTGGTTAAGCAAGAGTTGCCCTTGATAAATCTGTGTTGACTGTTCCTAATTACTTTCTTGTCCTTCACAAGCCTGGAAATGGATTTCAATAGAATGTGTTCCACAATTTTCCCAGGGACTGAATGGAAGATGACTGGCCTATAGATCCCTGGGTCTTCCACCTTGCCATTTTTGGAAACAGGCATTGAGTCAGCTTTTTCCACTTTAGAGACTTCCCCTGTTTGCCAGCTCTTTTCAGAGATGGTGATAATAATATGGCCATCACATCCACAATCTCTGCCAGCATCCCTTTGTAAATTCCATTATCTTCATAGATCATGAGTTCAGCTTCTCTAAGGAGTCCCTAACATATTGTTCCACCACTACTTTTTGCACTCCCCCTTCTAAAATCCAGCTGACAAATTCGGAGGTCTAGAAAAAGGTTTTGTTTAGCAGTCTAAGTAAGCACTGAGTACTTCAATATTTTCTACATTGCTCATTATTGTCCCCTCTAGACATCAGTGCATCCCTACTTTTTCTTGAGTTTTGTTTTACAAACAGCATGACTGTAAAGTCCCTAATTATAATGCTAAATGTGTCTTACACGTCTGAACTCTAGACAGGCTCTGGCCTTCCTGATTTTGTCCCTAAGCACCTAGGCAATATTTTACCAATTTTTCTAATCCACATACCTTCTTCTACCTCTTGTATATTTCCTTTTCTTGTTTTGGTTCAATAAGATTCTGCCTTCTAAGCCAAGCATAACTTCTGCCAAAATTCCCAGCCTTCCTTCACAAGAAGAGTTAACTCGTGAAATTTCAGTAAATTCTTGAAAAATCAGCCAGTAATTCTTACTAGACAATAAATATACACAATTTTAGATGGAGATTACATGTATCATGACTTGCCTTCATTTCCCTCAAATATTAAAAAAGCTTTTATGAGTGGTAGAAACAATATTCTGTTTAATTACCCAATTAAACAGCTTTTCTCCTTAAAATAACAGCTGCACTATACTTCAAATAGGCATATGTTATAGTACCAGAAGGAGGTACTCTAGTTATATATATAGGAAGAGGAAGAGGGAAGGGGTACAGCATATGTATATTCACCGACTATAGAAAATTCTTCCTATCCTTATCAGATTTGGACAGAGGAGAGTTGTGCATTTAGCCCTTGCCTTCTCTATTTCAGGGGCTACATCACCCCAAAAGTTAGTCTGTTATTCAGCTGCCCCTTGAGTCTTGAACCTGAACCCCAAGAAAACCTCCCACGCCCTTGAAGGAAGAACCACGCCTTTTCTTCTGTCCATGAGAAGCCTCCCATTCTTGTACCTGCACAAAGCCTCTCTCCCTTTCTCCCCACAGCTGGTGCAGGGTTGCAGCCCAGGCTGTCTGCCTGTGTAACACTTGGCATGCTGCAACTGATTGCAGCTTCCCTGTCCCAGAGAGAAACCCACCTCAGCAGATCTTGTAGGGCCAACTTGTTCCACCTGCCACCCGTCTCCCTTTTCTCACTGCAATATTCCAAACCCAACAAACACCTCCATAGCTGTGCAACTGCACCTTAACCTTAGCTAAGGAGTAATGGCCATTGCTTCAGTAATAAGAGTAAAATTTTCATGCTGCCTTGATTTAGAACTGCAAAATGAATTCCAAAGTAGTTGATATGGCTATTGTTTTCATCCTCTACACGGTGCTTTTGCAGACGTTGAAAGCCAACATAACTAGCAGAAGATATAAGATAAATGGGTATTTGTAAGAGGCAAGGAGTACACTTTCCTGGCAAAATAATAAAGCAATCGTTTTGTGGTGATGGGATAACAGCAGGATAATTAAACACGCACTTTACGTGCCTGATCTCATCAGCTATTGAGAGAGGGAGAACAGTTAGCTGATCCTTATTGTCACCTGAAACATGATGGTGTAAGCAGCATAGGCAGCAAGAGAGAATGCATGATGCAGCTGAGAACCATGGAAGGTGAAATCAGTTTGATTTAGAGAAGGAATTATTTGTGCTGCCTAAGAGATGTCTCTGATCTTCCATTTTGAATCACAAGAAACCATCCTGTTAGCAAAAACTAGAGGACCAACTGTCATTTTGGCAAAGGCTAAGAGAGTAGATGGTGCCAATGTTTACTATTATCTAAGGTGGGATAACATCTTCGTACTTAGGGAATGTAGTACAGTATTTGAAGGCAAAGAGGTGTTAGCTGGTGTCAGCATGAAACTGGAAACATATCACAGAGAAAAATGTGATCTTTATCTACTATGGTTAACAGGTTAACAGTGTGAGGTGAATTTGCATTTATATTAGCAGCACTTTTCCAAATATAGATCATAAGAAACTAGTAAGAAAAGTCATGAGGGAGGTATGAAGACTGGTCAGGGAAAATGGATTAATAAAAGGTAGTAAGTGGGCCCCTGAAGGATCATAATAAATGATAAAGGATTGTCCTGGCAGAATATGACAGATGAGGTTGCCTGGAGCTATTTTCTATTTAACATTTATATTAGTGATTTAGAAATTGATTTGATATGTAGTGCATCAAAATTTATAGATTACAAAAACAGGAGGATTTTTAAAGTCGATGCTTGGAGAACATGAAGGATTTACAAAATAATTTAATGAGGATGCAAAACCAAGCTGGTATGTGGAATTTAGTGTTGCCACATGGAAGAGGTATGCTCAGGGAGACTGAAATATGCCTCTGGTATGGTGAATTCTGTTCTTGATAAACAGCACCTTTCAAGGTATGGGAGGGTTCCTAAGACTTTTGTGACTTATTTTAGTCTTGCTGAAGTTCTCTAAATGGTGGTAAATATTCCTTTTAACACCCCCCTGCAGTGCTTATTTGGGTGATTATTTTCATTTTCATCTCAGTCTTATGTTGTTGCTGGATGTCGTACAAGAAATATCATTTTTATATGAATCATGCTTTTTAAGCACTCACACCTACTATGCCCAAACACATATCTAGAAAATATCATAAAAGACTTTTCTATTTTAAATGCTTTGGGTTTAGAGAGTGAGAATATAGAGAGGAATTATGACAGATGCTGTAGAAGAAAACTGTCAAGCTTTCTCTCACTCCAATGAGGAAACGAGATCCTCTTTTTGACTAGTTGATTTGGTAGGATATATATTAACTCTATTTTTATGATGAAGTGTTGCTTTAGGGGGAGGCTAGGCATAGCAGCTTAGTTCTCCACAAAACTGCAGGGCTTTCTTGCTTTAGAAGAATTACATGGCCCAGTACAAAATACCTAGTAACAGAGCTGAATATACAGATTTTACCAACATTAAAATTTAACTAAAGGCACTTGAGAAAAGTTAACTTCTTATGATACATTGTGTCCAAACTGTAGGATTCTCAGAACATCTGGGCATTGTGACTGCAACTCCTAAGAAAACAAGCCCTGTTACAAAGCTTATTAGTTATCACATCCTGGCCACGATAAAACCTTTGCATGAACTGACAAAGATAAACATTGAAATAAGACTGGGTCAAATTACATAGTAAGACAGTAAGAAATGCTGTACAGCACTAGACAAGGACCAGGCTAAGAATCCTAATTTAACTGGCAATGGCCCACAAGGGCATTTGAGAGCAAAGCAGATCTGAATTGCTTCAGATTCCATGGCAAATACTTCAGTTCAAATGTGTCCTCAGTCATAATTGATGTTTTTTAACAGGTGCCTCTTCAGAGCTTATTGTATTCCTTCTGGATGAATAGACTAGAACAGAATATTTCAGTGGGACAGGACCTAAAATTATCACTATTCCAACTGCCTGAACAATTCAAGGCTGACCAGAAGTTAAAGGTGGTTATTAAGGGCATCCTCCAAATGCCTCCTAGATGTTGTCAGGCTTGTGGCATCAACCATCCCCTTGGTAAAGAAATGCTTCCTAATGTCCAGTCTAAACCTCCTCTACTGCCACTTTGGAGCATCCCCATCCAGTGTCCTGTCACTGGAATCCAAGGAGAAGACATCAGCACCTGTTTTTCCATGCCCCCTGCTCAGGAAACTTTAGAGAGCAACTGTCAGAAATGGTGGTAAATCCTCTGTGATAACATATTTAAGAAGAAAAAAAAAAGAGAAAAGAGTGATGTTGCAGATGTAATTGCATCCAGAGAAAAGGGGAATGAGAACATGTGAGAGGAACAGCTCTGCAGACACCAAGGTCAGTGGAGAAGGAGGGGCAGGAGGTGCTCCAGGTGCCAGAGCTGAGATTCCTCTGCAGTCTGTGGTGAAGCCCATGATCAAACACCCGAGCCCCTGCCTGGAGGGCACAGGGATGCAGAGATCCACCTGCAGCCCATGGAGGACTGAGAGGAGACTGTGACCCTGCGGGAGGCCCATGCTGGAAAACAGAGTCCTGACAGAGATCCACACACCCACGGGGAGAGGAGCACTGGAGCAGGTTTGCTGGTGGGACTTGGGATCCCATGGTTCACCCACACTGGAGCAGACTGTTCTTGAAGGACTGCATTCCACAAAAGAATGACCCACGTTGGAGTAGTTTGAGGAGAACTGCTGCTGTGGCATGTACACATATTGGGGAAGTTTGTGGAGAACTCTTTCCCATGGGAGGGACCCTACACTGGAGAAGGGAAAGGACTACTCTACCAGAGAAGTGGCAGAAACAATCTGTGATGAATTGATTGTAACCCTGATTCCTGTCTCCCTGTGCTGCTGGAGGAGAAGGAGGGAGAGCTGAAAAGGAGAGAGAAATCGTGGAAGGTGTTTTTAAGATCTCATTCTACTTCTTACTATCCAGCTTTGATTTTGTTAGTAATAAATTCAATTAATATTTCTAATTTGAGTCTATTTTGCCTGTGACTGTATTTGATGAGTAATATCTTTCAGTTCTTATCTCAACCCCTGAACCCTTTGCTATATTTTCACTCCCCTGTCCAGCTGCTGAGGGGAGTGACAGAGAGGCTTAGATGGGTGTCTGGCATCCAACCAGGGTCAACCTACTACACCAGTTCCAAAGGGTATAAACACAGTGGCTTGTAATCACATCTAAAAGTTCTCCTTTCCATGTATTACTATTCCTTAATCAAGGATCTGACATAGAGATCTCAAATCAGAGTTACTGGTTCCCAGTGGAACAGGACAGAAATTGATATTTACAAGTTCAGATAAAATGTACAGTATCTCCAGAGATTAGCAGAACCTGCAGCTGTAATGGCAAGTGGCTTTGGAGATCTCTTCTCTGCAGGGCGCACTGTAGGCATTTATGCTTTTAAAGGCTCATGGAGTATACTTCTTCCTTTCCACTTAGACATCTTTAAATATTAATTACATTGTTTTGCCCTTGTTTTCATAGCTGAAATTCAGTAAATAGTGTGCTATACTGGTGACTCCTTCTGAATTAGCTTTTATAAGCTGTTTCAGAGCTGTCTTCTGTCATGTTTCCCCAAGCACAGGCAAGGAGGAATTATAAATTCATTTATGCTAAGCAATGCTTTCCTGCTCAAATAGCACCCACAGTTGGTTTTTTTTTGTGGATACAGGCAGAATATGGTAATACTCAATGTAGGACAGGGATTCTTGTGCCAGTCACGTCCCAGCTTGCAAGAAAGGAGAGAAACCTTGTTTCTTCCTTCCACAGAAATGCTGGTGCATCAGGATGGTGGCAGCACAGTTTTTTTCCATCAGCACTGGAAAAAACCTTGGATTTACCTTTCCTCTAGTATGTCCTGAGAAGCACTTCACAGTGCCATCACAGTTTATCAATTATCCACAATTTATGCTTTTCCTTCCAGTTCACCCAAAATCCAGAGTGCCTCCTTCCACCTGGGGTTACACCAGAAAGCTACAAAATACCTCTAAGAAGATAGCTCACACTGAGTTTAACAGACATGAATTTCCACTTTTCTTTGGGGGGGTTAAAAGTTCATGCAAAAATAGGAAATAAACTATTACTTTAAGAATGAAGTAAAATGTCTATTGTATAATGCACACTGACTTCTTTCCAACCAAGCATAAAATCTTTTTAAAGCTGGTTTCTGTTCCTATATTTTCCATGTCAGTAGTGATAATGCAGCATTCAAAAATATAATTGATAGACTAGAAATTTTGTTTGGTTGTTTTTAGAGAGAAAAAAAAAGGCCAAATTGAAAATTCATGTATAATTTAACAAAAAGGAAGAAGGAGAAAAGGCATATAAAAAAAAGGAAAAAACTGTCACAAGTGTTAAATGGTGTATGATAAGTTAATGTTGGTAATGCATCATCTTTAATCGTAGTGTGGATGATGGGACTAAAGCAGAAACATGGAACGTGAAAAAAAGAGTGTTAATTGAAAAAGGGAATAAAAATTTTAATCAAAGAATAAGAAACTCATAAATGACAAGATTAATAACAACAACAACGAAAAAAAAATCAGAAATGCCAGGGTTACCTTGGAAGCAATTAGTTGCCATCCTGGAAGGTTGTGCAACAATCAGCCTCTAATGTACTTAATGGGCTTAAAGGTCATTTCTCACTCTCAACAATTCTTCATAATTCACTTCAGACACAATACAAAAATCACTGGAATATTTGACTGAGTATTACCTGCTGAGGCATAAATGCTTCATTTCTGATAGGGTTTTTAGATAATACAGAGCATTTTTTAATAACTGATTTGCATATAAATATGTCTGCATATTGGGCTCAATGGGAAATTTAAGGGGAAAAAAGGCATTTGTCCATCATTATGTTTTAAAAATAGAAGAGAAATGAGGGAAAAATGAGGACAGAGAAAGATGAAGGGAGGTGTGAAAGCTTCTTTCATAGCTGTTTTATCATTGTAAACAGTTAAATCCAGTTAAAGAGTTAAAGCAGAGAGAGTCCATTCACTTCCATCTCTGAGCAGGCCTTGGCACCAAAGCCTAAACTTAAACCCAAATTCTCAAGTTTGTTTCTGGCTTTGGAATATGTAAAATCTTCTCACAAGCCTTAAACCTGTCCCAAATTTTTGAGTCTCTAAATCCAGATTTGAACATAAGCTTGTCCCTACTGCAGAGAGACAGCTCCCCAAAAAATTACTTCACTGTTTTCATGATTTCTTTTGAGCTACTTTGGCAAATGAAGATGAGACATTAGACTCCTACACATGCTTACACCCATTAGGGAACCAATAAACCAAAACGCTTATTTATCCATATATTTACTTTGGAGACTGGCTGACAAGATATTGTACCTCACTTACCTGAGATAGTTACTACAGATGCAAATGCAGAAACCGATGAGTGGAGGCCTTGGGCAGGCATAATCACTTCTGCAACAGAAAATAAAAAATGTTTTTATAAATGCACTAAGAGCAAAAGGAGGGGCGAGGAAAACCTCCATTCTTTGTTGGACATGGTGGGGAATACAGTCACCAAAGACAAAGAAGAAGCTGAGGTACTTAACACCTTCTTTTCCTTTCAACAAGAAAGGTTTCAAGGACAGCTTGACCTCCTCAGCTAATAAATGGTGCTGGGGAGCAGAATAGCCCCCCTGTAATCCAGGAGGAAGCAGTCAGAGACCAGCTGAGTCACAGAGATGCTCACAACTCTATGGAGCCAGATGGAATCCATCCTAGGGTGATGAGGGAGCTGGCAGAAGAGCTCAACAAGCCCCTCTCCATGATTTATCATCAGTCCTGGTTGGCTGAGGAGATCCCAGATGACTGGAAACTGGCCAATGTGGCAATCATCCATAATAGGGCAGGAAGGAGAATCTGAGAAACTACAGGCCTGTCAGCCTGAGCTCAGTTATGAAACAGATCATCCTGAGTGCAGTCACACAGCCCTTACAGGATGGCCAGGGTATCAGACCCTGCCAGCCTGGGTTTAAGAGGGGCAGGTCGTGTTTGACCAACCTGATCTCCTTTTATGACCAGGTGACCCACCTGGTGGATGTGGAAAAGGGTGTGGATGTTGTACCTGGACTTCAGCAAAGCCTTTGGCACTGTCTGTCACAGCACACTCCTGGAAAAGCTGGCAGCCCATGGCTTGGACAGGAGCACTCTGTGCTGGGATGGAACTGGCTGGATGGCCAGGCCCAGAGAGTGGTGAATGGTGCTGCATCCAGCTGGGATCAGTCACCAGTGGTGTCCCCCAGGGGTCTGTGCTGGGGCCAGCTCTGTTCAATATTTTTATTGATGACATGGGTGAGGGAATTGAGTGTACCATTAACAAATTTGCAGATTATACCAAGTAGAGTGCAAGTGTTGATCTGCTGGAGGGTAAGAGGGTTCTGCAGAGGGATTGAACAGGCTGGGTTTATAAGCTGAATCCAACAATATCAGGTTTAACAAGTCCAAGTGCCAGGTCCTGCACTTTGGTCACAATAACCCCTGCAACAGTACAGGCTGTGGATGGTGTGGCTGGACAGTGCCCAGGCAGAAAGGAACCTGGGGGTATTGGTCAGCAGCCAACTGAACATGAGCCAGCAGTGTGCCCTGGTGGCCAAGAAGGCCAATGGCTCCTGGCCTGGATCAGGAATAGTGTGGCCACCAGGAGCAGGGAGGTCATTCTTCCCCTGTACTCAGCACCTTGAGTGCTATGTCCAGTTCTGGGCCCTCCAAATTGGGAAGGATGTTGAATTGCTGGAGCTTCTCCAGAGGAGGGTAAAAAGGCTGGTGAAGGGTCTGGAGCAGAAGCCCTGTGAGGAGTGGCTGAGGGAGCTGGGGGTGTTTACCCTAGAGGGGATGAGGCTCAGAGGAGACCTTATCACTCTCTACAGCTCTGTGAAAGGAGATGGTAGCCAGGTGAGGGTCAGCCTCTTCTCCCACACAGACAGTGACAGGCAAGAGGACACAATCTTAAACTGCACCAGGAGAGGTTTAAGTTGGACCTAGGAAGTTCTTCACAAAAAAGGTGATTGGGCATTGGAATGGGCTGCCCAGTGAAGTGGTGGAGTTACCGTTCCTGGAAATGTTTGCTAAAAGATTGGGTGTGGCACTTAATTCCAGTTGACAAGGTGGTCTTTGGTCATAGGTTGGACTGTCAAGCTTGCATGCTTTCAAGGCAGAATAACAGCTCAGGACACACTAGATTTTCATTTACTTCACCCCCTCAAATAATCCTTCTATTGCATGAAATTCTTATCAAAGTTCCTATGCATATATTAAGTTGTATGAGTCTGTGTTTGTAGATTTTTGCCATGAAGAACTATGAACATATTGTAGCTACATTTATTATTTTGTCTATTTTGGCTCTATTTACTGAAAAACTATCTTTTTCTTTGATTTGCATAAAGTGCCAATGGCAATATTTTGTTTTATACCGGTAACCTGCAGTTTAAAAACGTGCTGTTTGATTTCCTTAGGAACTGTGGAAGCTAATGTCTTTTCATGTTCCAGACAGAAATAAAATAATATTTTTAATAGTGTTATTTATTTTGTCTGAGACATCAAATGACAGAGATAATTTTTTATGTTATTATTAGACACACATATGAAAATGCTTTTCCTTATATTTGTATACAGCATTCTTTTTTGTGCTGTAATTGCCAGCTTACGTTGACTCTTCTGTAGTGAGCTCATTTGGCATTTGTATTATCTCCTACTTTTTGATAAAGATGGCTTTACATAACTATGAAGGATTCAAGATGAGGTGGAAGGTTGTGTTTAAATAATAAGAATAAATATACATAATGCTGTTTAAGTCATGTGCATGACAGTGCACTTCATCTCCTGAGACGGGAGTGAAATAAAAGTGGATAAACACAATTCACTGGCAAAGCAGGAAGAGGGGAAATCTTGCATGAGGTGGCTGTCCCACTCTGGGCAGCTCTGTGCAATTTCTCTGCCTGCTACAGGAGGCGACTCATTGCCTGGAGAGGAATGAGGGAGCAGGGAGGGAGTTGAAGCACAGAGAGGCATCTCCTGCAAACCCAGCTGGGAACTGTCATGTGGACACGGCTTGGATGATGTTTCCTTTGCCCTCTTTGCTGGCTTGTGCACCTCGAAGAGACTTGCATGTTAGTCCCAGTGCATAACTAACTGCTAAAAAGACACTGAGGAAGGTAAGATGAATCCAAGAATCCTATCAGGTCTGTGAGCTGCTCACTGGGCTCAGCCTAGCTCTGCTTCTCAGTCTGATGCCACAGACCAGGCCACCACTATCCGGGTTGCCTTATGCCAGTGATCAAATCAGTTGGGCTGGGTTTAAAAACAAAAGAGGGGCTCATTTACAGAGCAGGAGCAATGCACCTCTCAGGGCTGTCAGTGACAAGTAACAAGCTGGTCACTACAGCCTTCCCCTTCAGGCAAAAGCAGCAGTACGGGTCACTACCAGCCAAGCAAAGACAGCTCCCTTTGTATTGTAAATCCTGCTTACTTTAGATTCACAGGACTGTTCTAGCTTTCTGGTCCAAATGAATAGGACATGTAAGGTCATATTTTTCCTTTATTTGAAAAAGTTAAGGACCATAAAAACTCAAGTGCTCCTTTTCTGTTTTTAACTGAGCTGATTTAATCTTACTGTCAGATAAAATCCATATGAAATCTTTCTACCCATACAGTGGTTTAAATCAGAAATTATTCTCTTTGCACAGTACTTTCTTCAGCAGAGTTTCAGAGGATTTGATGGATCAGACCATAGCCTTTTATCAGGTGACATTTTCTGCATTTGACCTGCCAGTTGATAAATCCCTGCAGTACTTCCTTCAAGAGAAATGAAAGTTGATTTTTTCCCCCCGTTGCCTTCCCACAGCCCCCCTTTCCTTCTCCAGAAAAGCAATGTCATCTTGATTGATGAAAGTATCACTTAATCCTACATCTCTCTAAGGTTTGCACAAGCTGTCCCTTTTTAAAACAAATATTGCTAATTTAGCATTTATTGAAATAGCAGTTCAAACACTACAAAATTCATAAAGCGCTAAATTGCAACATCTTTCCTTCTTTAAGAAAATGAAGCTATGTCAAAAGGCTTGGCACTAGATGTATTATGTGCAGTTTAAAGAATGTTTTCTAAATCTTTAGGGAGTGCTATGCTTATAATGTACTTTAAATATTTTATTTTGTTACGCGAGGATAGTCCTTTATACTTGGTAGAATGGACTTTTCCACAGAGGAAATAAGGAAACTGATAGTAGATGAGTTCTGATAGTAGATATTCACATGAGAGAATAAGAACAAAACATATTCTCTATGTGAAGCAGCAAATTTTAGGATGACAAGAAAATGTTTGATACTTAAAATACCAGACAGTAACTATGAGGTATTTAGCCAGATGGAACAATTACATAAATTTACTGAATTCAGTAATAAAAGGAAATAAGTTTATATTTTAAGGTACTGAGTGTTCCAATCCAATATGCAGTCCCATGAAATCAATAGGAGGTTCTCCTATAATTTCAGGCCTTTGAGATGACCTCTTCTGTGATCAGTTTGTTGGCTATTGTGAACTGCTTTCTACTCAAAAGCAGCTCTCACACTCTTGCTCTTGCAGGTTTTGCTCCCAGCAGCCTGGTGATATTTAAAATTGTTGCAGTAGTGGCAACAATGAAATAAAAACATCTGAGAGGTTCCAATATTACAAAACTCGAGTCTCATTGAATCATTTCCTGCTTCACCAGACATAAACCATTTATTTTTCTTTAGACATCTTCAAAGGGAAATGCTGAAACCTATTAAATAACCCATATTATTGCTTAGGATTAATTAGCAGATGGCTTAATGATATGCACTAGTAATTGCTACTGCTTGCACATATTTGATTATACTTTATTATCATAATTGTGTTTAAAATACATCATGGCCATTGATATTTTGTGTTATGTTTATAATTGGTTAACAATTTCCCTGAGAATTATGAGTTTTGTAGGGATTGCTATCTTGTTATGTTCTATGTCAAAAGGAATTGTAGGCAGCTTTTTTCATCGTGGTTAAATAAAGAGATATTCAAAATATAGATTAAGGATAGCTATATGCAGTGGTTTTAATGATCATTTTGAATCAGTTTAGTCCATCACACTTTCATAAAATTAATTCACTGCTTCATGAGTGTTTGCAAATGGTAATCATCCTCTTGTCTGCCTAGTTTTATTGAAAATGAATATTGCAGTAATGTCATTTTTCAAGTCTTCAGACACAGCCCCAGCATTCCATATTGATTCACACTATGAATGAATCTGAGTGCCTAAAAATACTTATATGGTGGTAAGGAAGGATTGGAAAATATGATGATACTTCATTTCTTACAATAAGTTAATTTGTCTTTGGGTCCAGGACAAATATAGTTTTTCAGTAATATAAATTGCAACAATTCTATTCAGCAATTCCGTTTTCTGCACACACCCTTCACAAACAAAAAAACCCCAATATCAAACACTCCAATAAGGTATATTAAAGGTCCAAACTCAAGAAGATAAAATTTACAAGAAAGATTTCTGTCTTTAATTCATTCCATTGTGCAGCATGAATTGTGCAAAAACAAATTCTGATCTCCAACTTGCCTTAAAATTCTTTTTAAAGCTAACCAAACCGGAAAGCTTACCAAATAAGGAAAAACTAGTCATTTATTAACCTTTTCAAGCTGTTTGAATTTTTTTGCAGCTCTTCAAAAAGTTATTAAGGAAAGTTGATAACCATTATGTCACAGTCTTCATTATTTCTATTAAGAAACAAAAGCAACCAAAGAGTAAGGAAATAGAAAAAAGACATTCCAGTCAATTCTCATTAGAAAAACAAGGAGACTAAGTACTGTATGTCTAAATAACTTAGTGATACATAAAATTGAATGAACATGAAAAATAAAATGTTAACTCTTCCTGTCACATGTTTTGATTTCTACCATGAAGCAAAAGACCAAAGCCAACAAATTATTTGGACTTCTGTTATTTCTTTATTCACAAAGATGAATCACAATCAATGCAAAAAGATTTATAATTCTCCCCTGTGTGTGAGCCTGGATGTGGACAAGGTTTATGATTGGAAAATCCCTTGAATTTCAGAGGCTGAGGACAAATGGTTTAAAAAAATATGTCTCAGTTTTACAGTCATGACTAATGAGTATTGTGGTTCTACTTCATTGTTCATTACTGCCAGGCTGTTTCCCATGTAACATAGAGATCATCATCCCTAAGGTGTTCAATTCACAAATATCTGTAAATCCATTCCAGGATTTCAGTTCCAAGTCAGGTATGTGACAATGTAGCTGATTTCAATTTTGAAATAAATTTATTTGGATTTAGCACACCAAAGCACATACTGTGTCTCAGAGAAACATAAAAACTTTTGGAAAAAAATCTGTTTATTTATAGAAATTAAGAGGATCATTGCCTTTCTTTGTTTTTCCTCATCCATATACTTTTACTCAGGCAGTGTTCTGTTTGTTTTCTCTTATCTGTTTGCCAGTGACAAATAACTGATGATATAAACCACAATCAGACTGAGAATATTATCAAGGAGATTTAGATGCATTAGTTTTGACAAACACCTTTGAAAATGGCAACCACAAATTTTAATATTGCAGCCATGTAATTAACATAATTCAAAATATTCATTAATATGAAATTTTCATATCCCTTGTAACTAAGATTTGGTATCACTCCTGTTGCATACAGAATACTTGTATTGCTGAAGTTTCTATGGGAATAACATCTGAGGCATCATCATTACAAAGAAATGGCAAGAGCAATCTGTCTTAGATCAAAAATGAAATCCCAATCCGAAGCAACTCTAAGAATATTCTCCTTATAAGAAGAATACAGGAAAGACATTTAAAATATTTTAAGGAATGCCACTGAAATCTCATAGCAGGATTTCATTACTTGCTTTCACTTTTTATTACTGTCCATTTAGTAACTGTCCTTGAGGAGGAGGGCTCTGCTCTACTGTGAATAACTGCATATCCCAGTAAATTGCAACATAGGCTAAGTGAGCAGAGCTGTATATTGATGCAGAGCAGCACTTCTCACACAAGAATCTATAAAATTGTGTGGCAAAACTATACTGCCTAAAGGGCCATCAGAGAAACTTTAGCTAGGAATGTTGCTCAAGTCTACCCCTTTAACCAGCCAAACCATCCAAGACAAACATAGGAATAATCAAGAGCAGTCAGCCCTTTATTCCCAATGTATCTCTGTTTTCCTTCTCTCACTTAGGTGATTGCCATTCATAGTTCTCATTTTAGATTATGAAAGTATATTTTATATGGCATTTATAATCCAGAGTTAGAAAAATGCTGTTTTGATTTGAATGGGTCATTCTCAAAATGCAGTTTAACTACTTAAAAGCATGCACCATTTAATAGAACATATAAATAATGCAGGTGTCCCTTGGGGGAAAAATTATAGCAGGCAATAATTATTTTGTCTGGCGTGGTTCACTTCCAATCTTAGTTTTCACTGCCATTAATTAAATAACTTTGTCAGCAAAAGTGTTATCAAAATTACACATACAATTTCCATCTGTTGGAAATGTAAACTCTCTTAAGAGGTGATTGGAACTGGACACCAAAAGGAATGATTGTCACAGCTCAATTTAATTTAAAATACATATTATGATTTAATTTCTTACAGCAAGCTTGAGTGGGGCTATTAGGAGTAAACAGGTCTCTATAAATGGTATGAATGAGGGGGTGGAGCACATCTGTTTTCAGGCTTTCCTATCCCAATTTCTCTCTGTTGCCTAAAGGCACAACTAAGAGGAAGAGTGTTACATTTTTAGCCTAATTTTGTTCCATATGCTGGGTAAATGGAATGGCAATGGGGCAGCTCTTAGTGCCTGAGTGGTTTGAACTGCAGTGGCTGTATTTTCACTAGCAAGTAGTGTGGCCCCCCAGAAACCCATCAGAAAAGTCAGATGGGGCTTTGCTGTTCAGGACATGACAACACTGTACAAATTTTGGAGACTTTTATTTTGGACTAGCTCTAGTCTCACTTGCATTCCAAATGCACCTGTCTAGGATTTGTGCAACAAATGCACTCCTTGAGTACATCTTTCCATTTTGTTTCATACAGAAAGGCAGTGTTACTCTGCATGCTCCAAGATGATGCTGCAGTGCAAACCAGTGCCCAGGACAAGGGATGAACAGGGGATTCACTTCCACTGACATGAACAGAAACACTAACTCATATGCATGTAGTTACTCCAGAGATAAACCATTTGCCAAAGCTAAATGGCCAAAAAAATTATTTTCTATCCATTTGTACTGCTTGTCAGTCTGCCTCTTCTACCCAGTGACATTAAAACACTGCAAATTTTAAAGAAAGAGGAAGGTGTTGCATTTCCAGCCTAGCAGAGGACACTGTCCTGAAGCTGGGACCCTTCTCAAGTGACAGCAGCCAGCAGCCAGTTCCTCCTCACCCAATGACTCTGGATTCCATACTTACTAGCCAAGATCCTTATTTTATTCACCTAACCTATTCTCTTGTACACAATTAAGTGTCTTTATACAGAAAATGGTGGATTATTTAGAATAACTTCTCTTCTACACATGCAGTCCAAGGATATTATCTCTTTTGACAGTATAGGCCAAATTTTCTGTCTTGTGTGATATCTTTCATTTTTAAAGAACTTTGTACAGCATAATATTGTCCATTCTTTCTCAGATGAAATGAGTTGTTTCCTAAACGTTGTGTGTACAAAAAGGTCAGCAGTAACTTCAAGTAATAGCCTTTAAAACCTGGAGGGAGTAGAATGTTTTCAAAATTTAAGATGGAGTTGTTCTAGAACTGAGATTTTACTAAGTCCTGCTCTTTCCTAGAGTGGAGGTAACTCACATAGTGACCACTTACTTCCCCTACCCTTTATGTATTATTTTACATTGATCTTAAATAATTTCCCAGGCCTTAAATTGAGGGGGATTTCCCAGGTATTTTGCAAAATCACAATCATTTGACTTTATCAGCAACTCAATTCATCACAATTTCACCATTTCTCTTCTTCCTCAGTCAGTTATAAACATTGACTGAGTAAATTTGAACATACCACAAGCTCCAACATTTCAGTGTTTCTTCCTTATCCCAGTCTTGTCTTATTCTCTCCTCAAGTGAGGCATTATTTTCCTTCCAGGTGAAGAATAGATTGGACACTCTAATAACGATTCACACTTTATTTCTTCTACCCTTGTGATCCAAAGAGTCTCATTACTTAGGAAGAATGTGAGATGGAAATCTCACACCCCAGCAAAGTAAAACATAGTGTTTTTGTGCTTTGAGTAACATGAGTCAAGGGAGTATGTTGTACTTTTCTGTAGGATTCTTTCTCTCTCTACACAATTTAAGTAATATATAAGTTAAAATACACAGTTGAATGTTGCCTATAAACCCAATATAGACGTGCATTACACCATTTAAGGAGTTGACAGGATTTGACATTGTGTACAAAATTTCCTTGAAGGAATTAACTAGGTTTCAGCACTTATGCAATCAGTAGTAATGTGAAAAACAACATGTGTGTCTGATTTTTTTTTTTCAAGTTGTGAAGGTCACAGCAACTCACATTCCCTGCCTGCTCTCTGAGATTAATTGCAGATAGTCTCAAAAAAAAAAATCAGCTCTCAGAGAGCAGTGAGAGATGCCTGCCCTTGTGAGAAGGGAAGAGGAGACAAAGGGTGACTGGTAATGGGCTGTGGGCAGCACGGGGGAGCCATGGAAGGGGTGGGCAAGGACAGTAAGGATTGCTGGTTCCCTCAGGGCACTGGCATCTGGTTGGTGATCCAAAGACAGTGCAAATTTTAGGATTTGTTTTAAATAACAGCAAAAGAGAAAAATCCCATTATGATGTTACACACTGCCTGCATGGTGCTCCCACACCCCAAGTGTGCAGTCCTGCTTCACTGCTGGGAAGTGTCCTGGAGCTGCAGAGGGCAACATGTGCACAACAGGCGTGATCACAGGAATGTGGTAGCTTCCAATATGAGGAAAAACTAGGCAAGATAGTTTTTTTCTGGAAAAAGAGATGACTATGGGTGAAATTTACAGTGACAGAGGTCTATAAAATTAAAAACTTGCAGAATTTATAAAGCAAGAACCAGTGGAGAGTTTATGACTCACAAGGCAGCAAGGTTACAACAAAGAATTTTGTTTTCATAGTGTGCAAAGAGAAAGCTATGGAAATCATTGCCACAGGATATTTGAGAGAACAATAAAGTAAGTGAGTCTTAAAAGGGATTAGTCAATCAAAACGAATTGTGTAACCAAGACTCTGCTGAACATGAGTTACAATCTTTGTCCCTAGACCCTAAACTATCACCTGCTGTAAGGCTTATGCCTGTCATTTCCATCATATCATATCATATACAGTTGGACACCTTCAGGGAAAAGGCACAGGTTAGTTTGGTTCAACCTGACAGCTTTTATTTTCTCACATCTCTTTGATGAATAGAGATTCAGATCTTCTTTGATCTTATGTCTCATCTGTGTCTCAACTTCTCAAATCCTACTGTGGACAAGTGGGAGCTCAAAACAAGTCATGTCCTGTGAGAGGCTTTGTCTCAAGAAGGTATGTGTATTTCAGAATGGTCTGGCACAGAATAAACTTCAGCAGAAACCTGATTAAAGGTTACCTCCAGAGTCTGTAGAAGGAGCTGGTTTTCTGACATCTCTTCCTATAGCATTATTCAGAAAGATATGTAGGTGTGTATATGTGTAGTCAAGGGTAATAAATCACCAACACTGGGAGTACCAAGCCCCCGAGGTTTTGGGGGTTTTTTTAGTTAATCCATCTGGAAATAAATTTCCTAGTAGTTAGACCAGTTACATCAAATAAGCCTATTTCAGCCAAGTGGCAATACTTACAATCTGCATATCTGACTGAATTCATGCTGTCAAACATCTATTATGTGGAACATTGCTCTCAAGCCAAGCAACATGCAGACATGTTAATTATTCGTCTTGTTCATCCTTCCCTCAAGCAATGTTTTAATGAAAGCCTCAGGCAACCCCTGACTTTCTAAACACCTTATTGACTAGATATTGTATTTTCTAGTGTTCAAAAATGAGAGAAGAACAAAAACCCTTTCTTTTCTTTTTGTCTCTACAGAGTCATCTTCTTTTGTCAGATTCAGAGCACTGGAAGCACAGGCTCTCTGCCCCCTGAAAGCAGCCCTGAACCATACAAACACATCAGTCTCATAGTCAAAGCAGCAGAATTTGCCTCTAGTTTACTTTTCTCTGTATTTACAAAGTAAGGTAGTATGATCCGAGCAGCTCCTTCAGACAGCCAACATGCCTGTATTTTCTTATGGTTACATCCAAAGAAGTGGGCAATATTGGGCCATTTAAATTTCCTCCTCTACCTCAGTTTCTTCCCCCATGAAATAGCAGATTGTAAAATTTATCTGTATGGAGAAAGAGAGAAAAAAGTTTAGGTTCAGAGATAAGGTGATACATTTGAGCTGTCAGGTATTTAAGCACTAATAGTCATGAGAAATGCAGTTTGGTTTGCTACTGCTATTTCTATTTTATCTTCCTCAGAGACATTTATATGTTTTTCCCTTTCTAAAAATTTTTGTTTACATATTATTCCCTTTTGCAATCTATTTCTTTTTAAGTTGATTTAGTTCTACAAGGAAACTTGGACTACAAGGTATTGTACATAAAATCTGGGAAAAACTCATTCCATCTCACTTGTTTTTTTTTCAGAAGGGGTCCAATCACCATCACTGTTCTTTTTGCAAGTAATTTAATGGTTGAGTTCCTTTTCATAAAGGTCTTCATTTTCAAGTACGTTCTTAAATTAATTCTTTATTGACCTACCAGTTCAGCTATATTTGCAATGTAAACAGATAAGTTTATTTGCATCATTTAATGGTGGTGGGATATGTGCATTGAGCATATCTGAAAGGTGCCATTTTGCTTTTCTAAGCAGCTTTGGTCTGTAGAGAGAAGAAAATTGTACATCAGGCAGTGTCCTGGACTCTGTGTGGGAAGAGAGCAATTTCCAGCCCTATCCTACAGTGCTGAATTTATCTGAGAGGAATTTCAGCACTGAGTGCAAGGCAATAGCCTAAAGTGTAATGTCAGACAATTGGATCAAAATTCAAGGCTACAGTGCATCAGCCTGGAAAATGCATAGAAACTTCATCATCCCTGAGCTGGAGGAAAGCCAATTATCTCTTAAAATTATCTCCTTCCAGAGCTGCCCCTCCAAAGACCCTGCTCCTCTTGCATCTGTCCTCATTGCCCCTGGTGGGTGGCACAGGAATATCAGAGTCAAAAGATTGCTCAAAGATTACTCTTTCCAGTTTGCTGGGCCCCTGCTGTCCCCTGCCTTGCACACTGGTGTGACATGAGCTGTTTAGATTTGGTTGCAGAGTGTGTGAGAAGCTCACAGACCTCTCCTTGGAGTTTTCAGGTGCTTTTCCCATGCACTTATCCTGCTATGAACCTGCTCTCAATGCCATTGCTCCACACCCAGATTTTGGGAAAATCTGTCAGCACTGAGGTATAGTGCTCCTGCATGTGACTGGAGAAAGTAACTCCAGGCAATGCCAGTAGTGAAAATAGACCATCCTTCCTGTGACCTCTTTATATAATCTTTATATAAGTACTTTACTTTACTATACTTTATAGAAGTATAATCTTTAGAGGCATCACAGTTGCTGTGTAAAGTGTGCATAAAGAAAAGAACTTTATTCTTCTTGTTTAAGAAATTTAACTTCATAAATTGCAGTCCCTTTAAATATATAGACACATACACTAGAAAAACATTTTCTAAATGTCACAGCAGCACTACTTCTTTTGAAACATGCATGTATCTTGTTCTGTAAAGGAAAGAGTGAGGAAAAAGCTGACAACTCATTACTCTTGTACAATAAAAAAAAGGAATGCTGTATTACTTGACTGTGTGAGGTATTTTTAAACTAAAATATAATAGTTCACATTTAATGGCACTACTCTCAAGTCAAAGTGAACAGTGACAGGATTGTTGAACTTGAGTGAAAAATAAAATCCTGTGATGCTCTTACCAGAAGCTTCTTAGCACCTCCACAGGCTATTGCCATCCCAAGGCTTGAAAGAACTAGAACAGGTAGGATTAGAGATGATTAACTCTGGTTTAGACTTGACCATTGTGTGGATTCCTTTCAGCATGTATAAAGTTGCTTTGACAACTTCCCTGTATTTCATCCCCTAAACTCATAATTGGATGTTCATTCCATGAAATATCAGGCAATGACACAGCACTGATTCTCCTTGCCTTGAATTTAGCACACCATGATGTGATCCAAACAGCTCTGCTTTTGCATAAATGAATGAGATTCACTGGCCTTATATGAAATGGAAACAGACTCTATCTTTTAAGCAAGTGAAACACGCATCTGAATTCAGGAAATCTTTGGTCAATTATCTCTTGCTGACCAGTCCCTAAGCAGAGCAACTTTTGAACATGCATTCAGCTCAGCCTTGTAAGCCAAATTTTTGTCCCACCAGTCCTTTTTCCAAACAGATTGGAGGGTGAAAGGGTGAAATGTTGCATTTCTTCACCCACAAGTCTCTTGTAAAGGGTAAGTTTATTCCCATAATACAAACCTTAGTAGTTTTTGCAAATAAGGCATCCTTTATTCTGTGCTCTGATATTGCATTTTTGCAGCTGATTTACAAGTTACTTCTCAGAGATAATTTTCATGGAGACTCAATATTCAATTTTAAAATTATCCTGCTGTCCCTGCTAATGCAGGAAAACTTCCCTGTCTTGCTCACTGCACTGAAGAACATTCGATCATAAGAGATGTACAAGTCTAAGTAGAATCTCCGAGACCAAGCATTTTGACAGACATCTCCTGCCCCTTCCTAAACCTCTCAAAGCACTTGTCCAAGAACAGAGCCATAAAATTGTTATTCCTAAACAGGTGCTCAGCAAAGCCTTCATGAAGTTGGAGAGCTTTTCAGACTGATTGCAACTGACATATGAGGTCCCCTCCCATGAGCTGAGACAGAGAATAATTTCATTTGAATTCTCTTTCAAAATGGCCTGAAGTGCTCCTTTTAGCTACTAGAAAGCTAAAATGGTTCTTAGTCTTTGGTTTTGAGTTTGGGGATTTTCTTTGCACATACACACCTCACTTAAAAATTCTGAAGTTTTA
The DNA here is from genome assembly GCF_052056855.1 of Sturnus vulgaris. NCBI lineage: Eukaryota > Metazoa > Chordata > Aves > Passeriformes > Sturnidae > Sturnus > Sturnus vulgaris. The sequence continues at coordinate 98,967,253 of NC_142244.1, forward strand.
AACTGAATTGCTCTGCAAGAAATTTGCCTACCCACCTGTGGTGATAGCATCTGTCATGCACACATGTTTAGAGTAGGAATTTCTCTATTTCAGTCCCTGTCTTGTGAGGTTACTAATCTTTTCTTTCCTCAGACTTCCTGTTTTATTCTTAGACCAGATACATCTCTGTGGCATTTGATTGCCTGAACACTATTTATCCATAACTGGACAGAAGCCAGATTGCCATTCCCCTCTGAGTAAATAATATTTAATGAAAAATACACATTACAAAAGGAGCCAGTTCAGGAAAAAAATCTTTCAAACATAGAATAAAAAATGTTTTCTTATGAAATAGAAACCTACAGTAAAAATGGCCATTTTAATTTTGAACTTTCAGATTCAAAACTAAATAAAAATTCTATTTGTCTTATGTCTTGGGATCATTTGTGGAATTAAAAATAGAGTCTTCTTCTGAGATAAAAGTCCAAGGGTTTAAGATGATGATGATGATCCTTACAAGATTTTATTTCACATTTGCTTTCATATGATTCCATGGACTGAACCCCTGATAACGTCTGAATAGTGTTATTTATGCTACTGAGGTGCATCTCTTCCCATTCAAAATTGATCTGAAAGGACTCAGAGACTCCTGCATAACGTGAACTGAAGCATGGAGAAAAATGGGAGATTTGCTTCCATCTGATCTGACCAAAACCACTAACAGGTGGACCCAAGGGAAAGTGTGATCTCTCAAATCAGTATTTCCTGCAGTGTTCTCATAATCTCATTTTACTCAGTATAAGACTTCAATGACTCAAAATTGTGTTGTGAATTTAGGAAGTTTAGCACTAAAGAACAATGAACAGCTATTTAGAATAACTATTTGAAAGAAGATGGATTGGTGATTTATGTGATACATATACTTCTGAGACACATTTCAGATATTGAACATTGAGACTGGATGGCAGGAGTTTTTGCTTTGTTGATTTTTGCTTTGTCCTGTACATAATATTGAAGGATAAATAATAATGAATTGGAGAAATGTACAAGGCGGTCCATCACACCATCTTGTTTTTAATTTTGCAGAGAACTTCTTTGTAAACCAAAATTTTGGTATTTGGTTCTCTGTTTTCTTTTAATGCCACTAGCAGTCATAGTGTTGTTCTAGTTGTAATTATACATGTGTTTAGAAATATATCACAGGAATTTTCAAGCATGAGCAGCTATCCCATTGATGCAGTGGGGTGGTGGAACAAAGCTGTAGAAGCAGAAAATTCAGCAGCTGCCTTCTGCTCATGAACTGGTTACATATGGAGATAAAGCGAAATTTTCTGTAATACCTTCAGATTCACACTGCGTTTTTGTCACACTGTTTTCAGGTGTGACAGTTTTTAAAGGTCATATCTCTCTTGCTAAGGGGAAATTTTTTTTATGCCTTTTTCCTTTTATCTGGTTGGAAGCCCATCTCAGACCTCATATTGTTTACAGACATGAGACGGTGCATGATAAGACAGAAAAACAAAGCCGTTATTTTTGAGAACTCAACTCAGAGCAAATTGCCTCCTAGAACAAGATTATCCTCTCCTGTGATCTTTTAAAACACATGGGAAAATGCCTACATTTTAAATTCTAACTAGCTTCATCACTTTTTTCCTGTATTTTCCAGGACTTCAGAAGATATTTATTTCACATCAGTTTCTGGGATGTTCCACTGCCTTCAATTTCTAGAATGTACAGAGAAGTAGATTGCAGTTTATATTTTAGAAGCCAGGAGTTACTGTGTTAGATTGCCTAAATAGTTAGCCTTGCTATCAGCACATTGGTTTCTAGGAAGTCATTACTGTTTCAAACTTCTTCTGCAAAAAACCATATCTTCTTCTTTTTTATATCCTGGCCATCCACAGTGTGAAAGAACCCCTGTGCTTAAAGTGCCTTCAAATAATGTTTTCCCCTCAGAGGAATGAAACAGCATATTCTCATATGAAAATCTGTCTTTGTGCCTCATGGATTAGTGTCCATCACAAAGGCATCACTGCAGGATAATGCATATGCAGTGCCTGATAAAATTATGGAGAAAATTATTCTGGCAGATATTGAAAACACCTGAAAGACAACATAGTCACTTGTCACAGCCAGCATGACTTCATGACAGGAAAGTCCTGCTTATCAAACCTTTTATGACAAGGTAACCCAACTAGTTGATCAAGGAAAGCCACTTGATATAATCTGCTTTAGATTTCAGTGAAGCTTTCAATACTGTCTCACAGAATCCTTCTGGACAAAATGTCCGGTTCACTGCTGGATAAACACATCATGTGGTGGGAGAGCAGCTGGCTCCTGGGTCAGGCACAAAGAGTTTACTGAAAGGTGACATCAGTCTGGTGAACTGTCACTAGTGGGTTCTGCAGGGCTCCATCCTTGGCCCTGTGCTCTTCAGCATCTTCATAAATGACTTGGACACAGGTCTGGAAGGGACACTAACCAAGTTCTCATATTATACAAAACTGGGAGGAGCTGTTGATTCCCTTGAGAGCAGGGAGGCCCTGCAGAGAGAAACCTGGACAAATTAGGAGACAGGGGCAATCACCAACTGTATGAAGTTTAACAAGGGAAATTCCTGGATTTTACACCGGATGCACAAACAGACTGGGGAATGAGATGCAGGAAAGCAATGCAGGAAAGGGACCTGGGGGTCCTGGTCAGTGGCAAGTTGAACATGAGCCAGCAGAGCCCTGGCAGCCAGGAGGGCCAAGCCTGTCCTGGGGGCATCAGGCACAGCATGGCCAGCCGGGCAAGGGAGGGATTGTCCTGCTCTGCTCTGGGCTGGGGCAGCCTCACCTCCAGTGCTGGGGGCAGCTCTGGATGCTGCAATGTAAGAAGGATATTAGTGAGCGTCTAAAGGAGGGCCATAAGGATGGTGAAGGGCCTTGAGGAGAAGCCCTTGAGCAGACGTGAGGAGTGGCTGAGGGCACTTGGTCTGTTCAGCCTGGAGGAGACCGAGGGGAGGCCTCATTGCAGCTACAGCTTCATCATGAGGGCAGGAGGAGGAGCAGGCACTGATCTCTGCTCTCTGGTGACCAGGGACAGAACCCGAAAGGATGGCCTGGGGTTTTGTCAGGGGAGGTTTAGCTGGGGTATTAGAAAAAGCTTCTTCACCCACAGGGTGGCTGGGCATTGTTTGGGCTCCTCAGAGGAGTGGTCACAGCACTGAGACTGACAGGGTTGAAGTTTGGTGTTGGTGACATGATGTGAGTCTTGGAGCTGGCCAGGAGCAGGACTCAATGGTCCTTGTGGGTCCATTCCAACTCAGAATATTCTATGATTCTGGGATAATCAAGCAACAGGGCAAAACAACACAAATTTTGTGGAATTGATGTATTTAATTCTGTTTTCACCACCAAAGATTAATTTGTAGGAATATAAAAAGATTAATTTTATCACTTCTTCTCAGTGAATATTGGCAAGAAACAGTGATGAGGAAAAGATTATATCCATCCCAGGAAGGAAATGGATCATACCAGTCACTTGCTGATACTATACCTGTTCTTTTAAACGTTGCAGAGAATTCTCCTTGTCCAAGTGCTTTTCTCTAAAACATGTATGTTGTTTAAATTTCCCTTTTGAAAGCACTTATTTTAAGTTGGATTTTGATTATTTAAAGTAATTTTGGTTCAATAAATAGAATAAATGGGATTCTAATTCAATAGGAGGGCTTTTTACAACTTTTCTATCTCATAAAAATTTAATCTTTTTGAACAAGTTGCTTTTTGCATCTTGACTCCATCAATTTTCCCTGTTAAGGAACAGAACCAAAATACTCTTTACCCACTTTTATTCCTGAAAAAATGGAAACCTTGTCATATGAAAATGTTGTTCTGCAAAAACTCATGGTTTTCATCTGCATTAGAAGCAGTCTTTTCTAGATTACATCTAAAAGTACAATTACTGCCACCCAGACTTGTTTTTATTACTCTGTTACGCCTCATCATCAGTAACAATCTTAACACAGAATTTCGAGGTGGATGGAGATCCAGTAGTTCTAATCTTTGCTCGCCATCCTTTGCTTCTACAGGAGATAGCAATACAATGGTCCTGCTTCAGAAACAGCTTTCCCTATTGTTTAGATCATCTCAGAGTACCACTGTTTCAAATACTGAACAAATATGTAGAAAATACATATTTCTATATGTTTCTCTAAGAACGAGTTTTGCTACCCTTGTTTTGCATCACGTGCACTGGGATTGTCCAACATGGGATGTTACAAGAAGGGCATGCTTGGATAAACATCATTTGAGAACAAACTGGCTAAGAAGTGCATCTGGTCCATGACTAAGGCAAACCTTTATTTTTCTCTGCTCACTGATTATACCTTGGAATATATTTGTTTTCCTGTACCTTCAAATGCAGTACTGTGGTTGATCAGGGAGATACCCAGCTGTTCTAGAAAAGCATGCTTGGATTATTTTCTTCTCTCTGATCTTCTACAGCAGTAATTTCTCTATACCGACAGCACTACAGAATTTTAAAGCCCTTAATTATAATCAAATTTTTTGTGAATATTGGCTCACTGTGAATGACAAGGTTATAAAACCCGCTGTTGTTGATGTATTAGTCATGTTCTTGAAAACCAACTGATGATGTCTATTAGTGGCTTAGCTACAAAGTAAATAATTTGCATTAATAAAACAGTGGTACACATATTTATGGATTACTGTAACAATCAATAAAGCAACAAAGTAGAGAAGAAAAGAAGAAAATGGCAGAGACATGAGGTTTTATTTATGCACTATCTCGGTCTCAAAAAACTAGCATGTCCTGTGGGATTTAAACTTTGAGCAGATAAAAAACCAAACTGGCTTTGAACACACAAGAAATAGATTTATTAACTGCAGAAAATTAAGTACATATCTCCTCATACTTCCAAAAGGACAACATTATATTTTCTCTTATATGAGTGCATCTGTGATTCTGTTTTTGTCAAGAGTTAATGTTATAGGTAAAGGGAATCACTCTTTCACTTTCTATAACTTTTGAAATCAGTCTTCTGATTAAAAATAAAGAATCAAATTATGAAACAGACAAAAAAACAAAAAGCAAACAAAACCAAATAAAAAAACAAACAAAAACACAACCAAACACAAGAGCACATAATTCAGATCTAGGTCCAATCTTTGTCCATGGAAATTTTTACATTCAGAAGATTTTGACAAAATTGTTCTCCTTAGACGTTTTAAAGGCAATTCTGTTTGAGTGTCCATGATTAATAGATGTCTCATACAATGACAAATTAAGGCATCTTGGGAACAAACTCTCTTTTTTCTATTAAACTCTGCTTTGTTCTATGGTAAAACTTACTGGCTAGAGTAGAAGATTGTGGGTGTAAAATATGTGATATGTATCTTACATTCTCTTCAGGAAAACATGAATTTGCATGAGTTTCTGGGATCTTTCACTTTTATAAATTTCAGCAACATTTATGAAGAGAGGGTAAATAAACAGAGTGCATCCTGTCCCAGGGGACATCTTGAACAATGGCAGGAAAGTTGGTACAGCCGTTGAATTTATTGTGAAAAGGAGAATTTTCTGATCATGTTAAAGACTGAAAAGCACATAATTATGACTGATTCTCCTTTCAGTTGCACTTTTCCTATACGGTTAATATTAAAAATTGTTAACAAAAAGGTTTTGTCAGAGACTTTAGCTGCAGGAAGATGGAACAAATAGGTGGCTTGTTGAACTTTCATTGGAAAAAGATTCCACCTCATCACCAACTTGTAGCAGTTTCTAAGACTTAACATCTAAGTTGACAATGACTAACTTTTGTAGATTCCTGAGCTGTTGTACATTCTGCTTTTTTTTCACATTTAATCAGCTCCAGATATTAAAGAGAGCCCTGTTCTAAATAAATAATTTCTTGTGTCAATATCAAGCTTTTATTTTTTTCTTCTAGGGAAATTTGAAATATCTTTGGTGTGAAACACTTTCAGGAGAGTCAACAAACTGCATTCTCATAATTTAGGTTAAGTCAGATAAAACACAACAATGACTCATGTTTATTTACATGAATGAAAGTGCTCCTATTTTTGTCTTAAAGTTTCCTTTGGGATGGTGCTGGAAGGGTGAAGATCACCTTGGACACAAGCAAAATGTAGCAGTAGATTCTAGCACTGGACTGGTTGGTTGTAACAGCTGATTATTCTGCTTGTCATCCATAATTCAAGTTGTCCCCTAGGAAAAGATTAATTCTGTTACTGCTGCTTCTTGAATACTTAAAAATATGTGCAATGCCTCAGAAACTTCCACAAGGCTCTATTTTGCAGAAATGCAAAATATGTATTTTGGGAGGGCAGAAGGAACTAAGCATATATGGATGATTTGTAAACTGTGTTTTCTGAAAAGAGCAGAAATGTGTAGGTTGAAGGGGAAAGAATTTTACTTGCTTTTATCCTTTTTTAAGAAGCGCTTAAAGTCTTTCTTCAACAATAGATGTAAAAAAGTACATTTATGGTTGTACAGTCCACATAAGAGTTCTTACATTAATGTTTTTCTAATCATTGTTTCTCAGAACAGTTAGGATCCTTACATCACTTGCTGATTAAGAGAATTTTTTTCACAACTCTACCCCAAGCTGAAGATTGCGAAATAGGTTACATATGTTATATCTTATACAGACAGATTTTGTATAAGGACAAAGTGCTGTGATTAAATCTACTGTTCTCATTTCCTACTCAAAACAAAGTTCTTAAAATTATCAAAGCTACACTAGATCAACAGAATATGACTTGCCACCTTTTGTCAATACTTTCAAATTAACCATGCTATTTCCTGATCTCTGACTAGAAACTTTAAAATAGTTGCACCTGGCATGAGAAGTTCACACATAACAGTACATTGACTGTCTGCTAAGCACATCAACAGATCGTATTTACTGATTTTTCTTTCTTCCATTCCTGATACCCCTTGCTATTCATCACAATATCCCACATCTAAAGAGAGGTCCAATTTTTCACTCTCAAGTGTCTGCAGTGTAGCTCAATTGCCTACTCCAGAAACTGCTAAATTGGCAAAGACAAAGGTGTTCTGCTGATTCAGGTGAATTTTATGTTCAGTGTTGAGTCTTCTTCAATGCTGATATTTCATATCCAGATCAAATGTATTTTTCAACAGGATTTTTTTTCCAGAAAATTATTTTTCCCGTTTAGTCTCTTTCCTCTTTGCTGCCTTGTATTGTAAAACATAAGCACTTGTAAAGGCTACTGAGGAATATGGAAGGCATAGATACAAGCAGAGCCCTAAAGGTTTCTACTGATGTGAGAGGTCTATTTATCCTGTACTCCTCCATTTTGGGACAAGAGACATCTCTGATCCATACAAAAACTTTCAGGCCAGGAGAAGCCACCATACTTGTAATCCCATTTGAATCACCAATATTCAAGTATTTTCAATCACACTAAAAATGGGAAGACAGAAAGTTGGATAGGAGAAATAAAAATGCTTTTCTCTGAACAAATATGTCATAAATATCCTAATACTACAGGTTAGAAAAGAATGCAAGAGGAGAAAAGATGATTTCACAGAACAGTGCTTAAATTGCCTGTTAATCCACAAGTTTTATACTGTGATGTAGTCCATCCTGGAAATTTTTCATCCTGAGGCTCTCTGTGGTTAATTCATGTAGTTACATGAAGGGTAAATGGCTGATTAATATGGAGAAACAGAGTAGGTTAGAGGTATTTTAAAAATAGAGATAAAGGAGGCAAAAATTTTAAAATTACAAGGGAAGGTATAGAGGTCCAGAAGCAAGGGGGTAGGGGAAGGGGAAGGGAGGAAAGTGGAAATTATATATGAGACTCATGGACTGTCTTAAAAAATTCCTACAGATAAAAAATTAGCCAGCTTACTATTTCTGACCATATATATTTAACCAGTGTATATTAGTCTATATTCTATACAGTATATTCTACAACCAATGTATATTAATTCTTTCTTTCTAGAACTTTGCACTGCCTGTCAAATTGTTAATATTTTGAGAAGAGGCTTGATGGATTGCTACTTATGACTAATATTTACTCTGGGTGTGATTTACCTGAATTTATTTCTAGAAGTGTCATCCTCACTACTTTATATCTGATGCGGCTGCTAAAAAATTCTGTTATGTCGTGAAAAATGACACCATATATGTAAACACAGGAATATATTTTGTGTTTGTTACTCTCTCTGTAATTTCATACATGAAAACATGTACATGCAGCTCTCTTGCAGTACCTTGAGAAGCCATCAATCAAGTTAGATGATTTCCTGTTGCATCCTACTGCTAACTCCCAATAATGTCCACTCCACCAGATGTTCTTCAAAACATCTTTCTGGTCTAGGGATAACTATTGCACCTTCAGAAAATAATTTTTTTAGAGCATAAGAAGTAGAGTTTGACTCATTCCTGCAAAGCTGACTTACTATAAATAATGGTAGATACACACAAAACTTCTTTTAAGCATTATGTTCTACTTTATCTGAAAAATTACTACAAAAATGACGTATGTTTAACTAAAATTTCTGAGTCATACCTGCTGAAATAATTTTCCACTGTTAGCTCCAGTTTTAGGTTCTTCCCATTATTCTCTGGGTGGAAGTAGATTGTTTCATGTGTTTACTAAATGGGGAGGAAAGCCTACAGCCTTATTTAATGTTGCAAAGTAAACTTCTCCTAGTGTTATATCTGTCAATTGCCCTGTATGTTTTTTTGCCAGCATTAAGTTAATATAGAAAACGAAATACTAAGAAAATGCAGGTAAAAGAAAACAGTTTCTCTCAAGACAGTCAACCTCAGAGGTCAGTAATTACCTTGCAATTTATCTGTGAATTTCATCTACCTCCAATATAGCAAACAGCTCCAAAAAGGTCATTTGTTATAAAATTATATGTTTCCATTAAATCACAAATGAAAAAATAAAGAATAAAAATACCATTAGATTTGAATAGCTGATTTTTTCTGCCTTGTCCTTTATAATAGCTTGTTTCAAATGCCAAATTTTAATCTTTCACTGATTTAAAAAAGGAAACCTGGAAAGAATTAAAAAGATTTACATAAATTTAAAATGTAAGTAGCAGGTACACTTCATAAGTTATTAAAATGCTCTCAGTGTGTGTTAGACACAAATGTATTACATTGTACTCCTGGAGAATCAGCTGCACTTGACATTTTATGAAGGCTTTGTTAGAATCTAGCCAAGCAATTCAACATTTACATTAAACTATAGATAATGTAAGATTGTGTGAACATTTCAAAGATCCTTTACCCCTAACAAAGTTCAGAACATTTATGCATTTTTCAAGTTGAAGTTTTTCTTTACCATCCCAGTACTAAGTAATGTAAGTATGGACACTGCTGCTTGTTGTTGCCTTTGTTTGTGCATGTACTATAATTTCTGTTTCTGTGTGTTTTCTCTGGGAGCATACAAAAGGAAAACATCACATATCCAGCACAACCCTTGACATATATGTCATATGCAGAATTTGCCAGAGGCATCATAATAAGGATTTATAAAAAGGAGTTTCTTTTGGACAGTACAAGTGCAGAAATTATCAAAACAAGTACATCTTCTCTGATTTATATTGCTTATTTGCCAAGCATGAATCATAGATAATCTACGGATTTTTAAGGTTCACATCATTTTCGTCAGTTACCCAGTATACTTTTTTCATAATGCAAACCAGTCGGTGCTGATATTGCCACTGAGTTGCTGTACCTGATCATGAAACCACTGACCAAAAGAGCCACTGAAAAACAGTGAAAAGAATTCTCGGAGGAGACACACAACTGGGAAACACAAAACAGAGAAAAAAATTAACAAACCCCACAACATTTTATGTAATCACTTTAAAGAGAAGATTAAGGGGTGACCATATTCCTTCATCAGGGAACAGAAATTTGTTCAGCTGTTCTGTTTTTAACAATGAAAGCAAGAGTGATTTCCTTTTTTTTTTTTTTGAAAACTCAACAGCAGCAGTATTCCTCATCTCTAGACTGGATTTTTAATTTTCTTTTAATTTTGAAATATTATTAATTCCAAATTCATCATCTGTGTTATATACTAAGTGATTCCCATGATAACATTTACAGTCTTGGTCTAGAGGCGATTTCTCTAAACTACAGCCCATTGGAGGTCAGGGTAAGTATAGTTAGGTTTATGAAATGAAAATTTATCCTTTGAGAGAAGCATGTAATCATTAAAATCATGAGAAAGCTCTCCCACAATGGGCCATCACATTCCTCTTTCCAATTCCTCTGGAATTGTATATCAAAGCTGATGGGTTGAAGAAAGCATTTGCTTTAATATTTCCACATGCTTCAGGCACACTGGGCCTGACTGGACTTTTAGCATTTCTACATGCTTTTCTTGTAGGCTACACTAGTCTAGAATGCCTGCCTAGAGTTCTGTGCATATGTACACATACAGATGGCAAGTTGAAAGTGAGAATCACTTGAATCCTTACTAAGTACAAAGCTGCTCCTTATTACACTAAGGTATTCATCTGTCATATGCAATCAACCTGTGTAAACTGTGCTCTGAACTCAATCCTTCTTCACCAACTCCTGTCTTCCCTTTAATTCTGTAAACTGCAGAGAATGTAAGAGAAGCTTCTCTTAATCACCAGAGTAATTTCATTTTGGAATAAGGAAAAGCTGTAGTGAGAGGCTTTTCCCACTTTCTTTGCAAGCAGAATGAATTCTTTGGATCAAAACAATTGATTAAGTGCCCATCTTCGTTTTATGGTGCTTCGTTAGATGAATTTTCAATCAATACAGACATCCCTTTCACCTGTACTGCCACAAAAACATGGCATTTGCTTCTAAATTTTAACCCTGAACAATGAACTGAGCATGGGAAATAGGCGAGGATAATTTTGGGAGGATAATTTGGGATTGAAACCTTGTAAAGAAAGAGAATAACAAAAAAGGGTTTTAGGCAGACTACAGTTCATGCCTACTCTACTGTCATGTGCATTTGCTTTGGCAGAATTGCAAGTCAATAACCAAATGGTGAAGACCATAATGCAGGGGAAGATATTCTGTGAAGCAGCTTTGATTGGTACCACCTCAGCTCATTTGTCTCCTACAAGAGAGAAGACTTGGACCACGGATGGTATGGAACAGCTCCAGCCATCTGGTGCTCTGTGGAAATAGAGAATTTATCTGGCTTGTACTGAGCTTCTCTGAGACGGACCTTAACTACTGTCTGTCATTTAGGAAAATCTTCTAAGGCTGCTAAAAACATATTTCTGCTTCTTTTGTGTTTGCTTCCTCCCCACCTCGATGTTGTGAATGTAACATTGCTCAGCAATTTAAATAATCTGCAGGCAGAGGTGTGGTTTTGATCTGGTTTGGTTTAGTTTTTGCTGGGATCTGAGAAAGGCTGTTTGAAAATACAGGAAACATGACTGAAAAGGAAACTTGACCCAGCATGGGTGTGACACAATGAAAGGAGCCTTGGGAGTCAGATTTTAGCTCATTATGTCAATACAGATTTCCAGCTGGAACTGTTACTAGAAGCTTGATTTTTCCTGTGAATTGTCAGGACTTTACATATTCTTCTAAATGAAACAGAAGATTGTCAGGAACATGCTCCAATGTCAATTTTTTCTGAAGTGGCCTATAATATCTCAAATTTTGATCAAATGAGTCCTGAGAATATAACATTATAATGGCATCTCAGCTGTCCTCTACATGGTGTTGAATAAATTTGCTGTCTTTATTTAAGCATTAAAAAAAATAAGGAGGATACTATTTCTCAGTAGAGCAAGAGCTTCTAGGATGTCTGCATGCTTTATTCTTTCATGCTCAGGACAGGTAATTCCCTTCCTACAGAAACTATTTATACACACCATTTGTTAATGAATGATATTAGCTTTGCTCACCATGAGTCCTAGCAACAAAGGGGGAAAAAACGACATAGTCAGAAAGTGTAGACTTGTATTAATTGTGCTCCACATGAGTGCTTGTATCAGCAGACAGTGAACAAGATACCTCACACATTTCTAATTGGGCTGCTGCCAGTGGCAGTGTTAGGGCAGACACACATCCTCCCTTTTCAGCCCTTGAGCTGGGGGTAGCTCCGTGTAGGATGACCCCAGGCTTCAGCCTCTTTCCCAACCCTGCTATTAAAGTCTCTTTGTGCAGCCCTGTGGCTTAAGTATTTTAACAGCTATTCAGGCAGAAAATATTATGTTGTCCCTATCCTGCTGAACTGTTTTGCATATTTCCAATTTTTAATTCTTTTCTGCACTTGTGACAGAGAGTGATTTAGTCTTACAATGTGGTGCTAAGCTTAAATGATAAGTATAGACTAATAAACGTGACATACTGAAATTTAATGTATTCATCTCCACCCTGCAATTCTAAAAACAATGATTAGTGATTAGAAAATAACTTACCATGATTTTATTTATGGAACATTGTTGTATTTCACTGAAGATAATTAATGAATTTGTTTTTCAGTGAATAATTGCAGTAATCAACTGAAAATAATAGTAGAAGCACATAGTAAATAGTATAGATTAAGTAAAATTTTAAATGTATGTTCCCAGATGTCTCTCAAACAATTTCTCTCTCATGGATTGTATGGCATTATCTTGTTGACTTGTATTTTCTTTCCTTCATGTTTATGTCTAAAATTCACACACAGGTTGATGATAACCTCTATGGGCAATTAACTTATATTCTTAATAGAGACAACTCCCTGTTTTCAGGTCTTTCCTCTTCTTCAGTATAGGAATGTCTATAAAAATATGAAATGACTGAATTTAAGATTCTTTTTGAAGGTGACTGATTTTTCTGCTCTTCATATTCACACAAAATAGTGAAATACTGTGGTGGTTTTATATGTTGGCATAAAAATTAATACACCTTCAATTTGCCCACAGTAGGAATTTAGAAGCTGTAAAATGAACTTCTACATGTGCCAAAAGTCATTGCCAGGCACCAGTGGCAGTCTGATGAGTACAGAAGATTACTTTGAGACTGTTATACACTTAAACGTATCCACTAACTCTTCAGACAGACTTTTTGTGGTCCTCTGTTTCAAACAAACAAAAAAAATAAAGACAGAAAAAGGAGAGTTTTCCCTCAAGGGGACACATCCAAGAAAGGAAAACAGCATTTGCTAGTACTGGCTGATCTTAAATCAGCCAAGAAATTTTAAACATGCCAAGTAATGCTGGCCAACTTGATTTTTAAACTCATAAGCCTTGAAAAATGACAAAACCAGAATTTAATCTGCATGTTGATAACCTTTAGGTTAAATCAATTATCTGGATTGAATCTTTGCAATTTGCTAGGGGGTATCACATGCCTCTGCCTTTTGTAACAGCTTTCTTTTTTCATTCTTAAAGATGTGCCAGAAACTATTATTTGAGCTTTTTAGATTTTGCTGTCACAAGCTCAGTTAGCACGACTGCCCCTATAGTTTGCTACTGACTTTATTGATGCATGTTTCAGCTGCTCCCAAAGTTTTCACAATTTTTGAAGCTTACCCGCAGTACACAATAAGACAAAAGTGAAGAGATCCTCAAATTAGCATTAATCCAAGCTATTATTTCTGCAAGGTATTGTTCTCTGGTCAAGAATCTTCACAGTTAAGAAGCAGAGTTTGCTAGTGTAGACCCAGAACTCACCCAAGGAATCATGTCTTGGGACTTGAACTAGATCAGGCCATGCCACAGCAAAAACTGAAAGAATACCAAGCACCAATGAACCACAGAAACTGTCAATAAATTCTAAACATGCTCGTGAGCATTATTTACCTTTTCCTTGTCTTTGTTCATGCCAGTAATGCCTGTTGAGTGTCCTGAAGAATTGCTGGGGATGCAAGTTGCCTTCCCAGGGCAACTAATCCTCATCCAGACGCCAGAAATCTGTTTCTCTCTTCTGATGTTGGTTTGTTGTTTTCATGTTTTAGGTATCTATTTATACACAGATAAGTATATTAAACCCTAATTTCATAACCTCAGGAATTAAAGTAAACCATTTCTGGGGATGATATATAGCTAGAAAGAAATTGTTAGATATCAACATTTCTCTTATATATTTGGCCCCTAACCTTATTAATATACACACTAAAGCTGATGATGCAACAACCTGCTTTTGTTTGTTTGTTTGTTACAAGACCTCATTTTCAAAACCATTTGGAAACACTCGTTAAATTTGTAAACACTGACAAAACAGAAGCTGTCTGCTGTGAAGGACAGAGCAGGAAGATATATTCAGTGGTTGCAGTTCCAGCAAACACCTCAGCAGCAACAAAAAAAAGAAAGGAAACAAAAGGATTTTCCAGCAATCCAGCAATATAAGTCTTGCAACAGAAAGAAATATAATTTTTCTCTTTTAAAAAATTCATTATGAGGTAGTTTCTGCAAACCTCCCCACCCACGCAAAGCTCTTTGCATCAGGAAAAACTGTAATCTTGTTAACCTGTACTAAACATAGTCTGTTTCAATGGGAGGGAGGGAAGGCTTCCAAAGGCACAAAGCTCTCTCCCCTGGCTGTTAAGGTCCCCAGGTTAATACATATAAATAGTGCTTTCGATTTATGATATAGACAGCTGTAACAGATGAATGGCTTTAATTTACCAAGCCAGAAAAATCAGCATTTCAGAATAAAAAAATTCTTTCCTTTCCACTGCAACAGAGAAGGCTTAGCGAGGCTTATGTGAGCTCTGCAGCAGATCTGTGACACACAGGACCTGTGGCTGGCCACACCAAAATGATGGCTGGTTTCTGTATCTGTTAGTAAAGATGTCACATAATATACAAAGGGAATCAGAGAACACAATAAGTAAATCCCTGTTAGTATTTTAAATATCTGTTATGTTTGATGTATCAAGGAGAGAAATTTGATTCAAAATTCAGCCTTTCTTGTCTCTAATTAGTCTCACCAAAATCTCACATGGGAAATGAAAGCTGGAGAGATATTCTTCAGTTCTTATAGCTTTTACCAGCTGTTTTTTGGAAAATAACTAGGCATTCTTAAATCCATTGAACTAAATTAGAATTCTCTCAATTTCCAGGATAAGCATCATATATGAAATACTGCCTATGACAACCCTAAAATTTGACAGCTTTACAAAGCAAAGGCACCAGAGGGACAACCCCTGGCTATATCCAGCCCCAAAGGAAAATTCTCCCGGCCACTAGCCTGTTTCCATCCACCATACTCTGAAATCAGATGTAGTAAAGAAATCATCTTTATCCTGCTTACTTTTCCCATTGGCAACACTCATTATCTGTAACCACACCTTAAATCTGCTGTAGATTGTGTCACCTGAGATATGTGAGTACATATTGCTAAGTAGCTCTGAACAGATATATCTGCAGCTGACCCTCCTTATGTTTTTCACTTTTTGTTTGAGGTGCAGTGCTTTGTCAACCCAATGTGGTCTTGGGCTTTTTCTGTTATTACCTTCAGATGTCTGCTCTCCCCCTATTTCATCTTGAGTTTTGAAACCACAATAACCAACAGACCAAAGGGCATTCAATTTGTCACTCCTACAGTTTCTCAGTCACCAAAGGAACAAAATATCAAAGTCCTCATTGTGTAAAACTGCAAGCAAGAGCAAAAAATGCAGTATTCTGTTACTAGTGGTGATACTGTTAAGTAAATCCTGAGGTATCCTTGGCAATATTATTTTATGAGAAGAAATAGAATGTTTAACTAGGAAACCACTTCTTCCAAACAATAGGATCTCTTTGGTGCTTTTCTTCTTTTGTTTTCATCAAGAAAGATAACAAAAGAAAGTAACAAAAGTCGAGCATCGCAACAGTGCCAGTTACTAAATTCATTAACTTCATTTATTAAACTCTATGGATGCTTAGTTTATTGTCATATATCAGTCCCAAGCTACTTAGAATCACAAATTGAAAGACTCAGAGACCTCAGCTTCCAGTTGAAAGATTTGGGTTTAATTTTTTTTTAGCAGGGATCACAAGATAATATTATTAAATATGGCCATGAAGATCAAGTCTCATGTCCTTTTAGACTTTCAAATTCTTCTTTACCACAAAAGAGATACTATGATAAAATGGTATGCATTTGAGATTTTTCTCAGATTTTTTTCTCAAATGGTATTTGTAACCATTACCTCAGTTCCAGGTCTGAGTTACAGTTTCTGACAAAATTTCTTTGAACTTTTAAAATTTTTTAGTCTGGCAGAGTCATTTGACACTGAAGCAGATACTTAAGGGTGCTGGAGCATAGTCCTGTACAACTTTAATTTGGATCATTCCAGTTCAAAATTTGTGAATGAAAAGGTCAATGTATAGCATAATTTTGTTATCCTTGCAAGTGACCAAAAAATCTAAAATTAATTAAAAAAAAAAAAAAGAGAGACCTCACTGCAGAAGGAAATAGATCTGCTTTATAATCTTCATAGTGAATCTGGGTTTCATTTTACTACACTGGTTTAATAGCTTATTACAGCAATCCAGCTGGTGTTCCAGGAATAGATCACTTTGCTGCTATGAGTGGGATTTTTTTTGTTCTCACATTTATCAAATATTCTGGCCAGCTGGCAATCTTTGCATACTTGGCTCTATACTACACCAGTCCCAGTGAGTGCAAATAATCTATAAAACCTTGATGTGGGGGATTAGATGGGTTTTAAGAGGACATCTGTGAAAACATGGGTGAAAACCTTGGAGACTAATGCAGACACTTGCCAATGGTGTGTCTGCTGCTTTTCCACATGGCTGTGAATTATGTAACGACACAAAGTAACGCGCTTCCTTTGGAGAGACAGAGAAAATGAATTGAAAACACATAATTAAACTGCATAGAAATATGATTTTCCAACATGCAAGATACTATTCAAAACCTGCCTATGAAAACCAAATTAAATACTTCTTTCTTTTTCCCCTACTTTTAGCTTTTCAGTCAGGAACAGAATTGGGAATATTCTTGTCAGAGGTTTACCGGTACTTTGGCATTCTGCTCTGCTGGCCCAGTAAATATCATCAGCCTCTAAGGAAACATGATAAACAGGAGAAGTTTAGCTAACTAAATATAAAGAATTTTACCAGGAGCTATAGTAAAACAAGCAAACACCAAACACGAAAAATCCACAGGCTGGGCTACTAACATAACTACTGAGAAGAATAAATCTTTTTTGCTTTCTTATGACTTTTCATCCTTATTTAGAACACTGAGAGGTGAGGATTTTCCACTAAGTGAAGAAAATGATAAATGTATTAGTCTCACAGTCTGAAGCAGTGCTACGAAGGCCTAAACCACATAATCCAAATACAGAGTGGTGCACCTAAGTAACATTTTGACTGAAAAGAAAACAGAAATACACTAATGAGCATCACATTTTGACCTGTCAGAGGTCTAGCAACCTTCCACGTAAGACTCAGGTATTGTTGCATAAAGGAGAAATAAAAGCTTGAAAGGTTTCACAGCTGAGACTCTGAATTTAAAGGTTTTATGTGTGGGTGTCTAAGTTCACAGTACAGTCTGTAGGTGCCAGGCAACAGAGCTGGAAAACATTCCTACTGACAATATCCAAACTAGCAGCACTCAGCTCCCCCAGCATAGGTGTCGAGCATTCTTATGGGCACTCTGAGGAATTCTGCCTGACCTCACACTCCCAACCAGAAGGGTCTGCAGCACCTTTAGCTCCAGTCCTGTCTCCAGCCAAGGCAAGCAGTGTGATGCAGTACAGCTGAGCTATCACTTGTTCTGATAACTCAGGTTTTTAAACAGTACACTTATTGGTGATACAACTCTGCTGAACTCTACTGAGTACATGAAGGTTTCATCCATTAATGGCCAAAACTCAGTAGGAGTGCTCCTGGGGCTTATGGTTCCATTTGAGGGCAGCTCAAATGAAACTTGACACTTTTGTTTAAGCAGCTGAATTTCTTTCTGGATGAATAAATGGTGAATTGAATTTCTCTGCTGATTTTCATTGCCCAGAACTTTTCTTAATATAGCATCAACCTGAACACAAGTAGATCCCAAAGGTGTCCTAGTTTGGAAATAAATCCTCACTCTACTCCACCAATAATGTCCAAACATAATATTGAAAAATATGCAGCGGTAACTGAACAAGTGCCGCTAGTAATTGAAGCTAAGGAGCATGTGTAACATATGGATAGGGTAATTAGCAAGTTCAAATGTGCATGATAAAAGATGGTAGCCAATAGAGAAGGCCTGATACACTGTATATGGCACTGATTGCACTCCATTAAGAAGAGGAACACAACTCGAGTTTGGTAGTTAGACCCTACTGTGTGCCCCATCAAAAGCGTTGTGTTTGTCCATCACACTGACCCTGCTCTGAATAAAAATAACCTGGGTTAAAAAGAGGAAGTGTTGAGGTAAATTGTGCTGCTAGGGAGAGTTAAAAATGTCTCATCTCTAGAAGACATGGTTTGGAAATAGGCTTAATGTGGCCCCCTAAGCTAGAGCTCCCATTGGGCTGGGAAGCATTGACTGAGCCTCCTGAAGGGCCAGGACACCTCAGGTGCTGCTGGGGAGAAAAGGGATGTATCCTGAAGAAAAGCACCATGTTTGTGAACACCCTGCTGGTTTGAAAGCTGCTATAAACTTTGTTTTCTAAAACAAGCCAAAGTAAAAAGTGAATTAAGCTCTTGTAGTTTCTAAGATTGGGCTCACACTGCCTCATGTCAGTCAGTCCCTGTACTCACTGCCTATGCAATCTAACTCAACAAAAATTCTTGAGATCAGACAGGTCCAGTTTGGCTTTTGTCATAGATCCACTGACCAAAGAGAACAAACACTCAGATGTCTAAAGAGATGCTGCCTGACAGCCTTTCTGGATCCCTCCCCTTGCTCTTCCCTGCCAAGCTGCCAAACACTTGGTGTCCTTGCACCACAGCCATGGGTGTATCAAGGAACCCTGTGTCCTTGCTGCCAGCCTCCCACAGAGGCTGTCACCCTCATTGGGGCATTTCAACACTGGAATGGGCTGCCCAAGGAGGAGGTGGAGTGACCTTCCCTGGAAGGGTTCATGAAATGTCTGGATGTGGCATTTAGTGCCATGGCCTGGTTGATAAGGCAGTGATTGGCCAAAGGTTGGACTCTGTTATCTCAGAGGTCCTTCACAACCGAAATGTTTCTGTGATTTCCCACGGTGCTGGTGAACTTCAGCACAGCCTGCAGGTGTCCACAGAGCAGGAGCTCCCTCAGAGGCAGCCAGGAGCACCTGGAGCTTAGGAATTCATGATAGATCTTAGGGGAGATGCTGGCAGGGAGACTGAGCATCTCAAGCAGTAAGATGTATTGATATTTACCTCAGAATAAAATACATATAGTTTCACTAATGAATGAGTAATAATCCTAAATTTCAGCTTTACTCAAGTGCTTATATCACACTGGAGTATAACAGATATTTTGCGGGGTTTTTTTTCAATGTCAGGTACTATCCACTCTTTGAGTTGTACTGTTTAATAAATCCAAAGCAGTAGAGAATATGCTTTAGTATTTCTTTTCAATCTCCCTGCATAGTGGAAGAGAGCAAATGCACAAAAAATAAGATAAAATCTGATCTTCTTAAAAATCAACCAGAATTAAATCACAGAATATAGTTTTAAAATCAAGTTAAAGGGAAAGATAAGCGTTAAGCTAGTATAAAAAAGACTAGCAATATCTTTAGAAAATGTTCTATTTTTTAAAGATATTCCTAGTCTTTTTTTATATTTTTGTAATATTTTATTGTTTCTATTGTCTTCAGGGTTTTCTTCTTGGTCTGTTTTTCTTTTTAGTATGAACATCCCAAATGTATGCTCTGTTATGTTGCATTTCTCCCCAGTCTCCACTTCAAAATAAAGGATTTTCTGTTATGTTAGGCAGTAGGTTTTCCTTATTTAAAGGAATCTGGGAAAACTATTTTCAAAACTTGCTACTTTTTGATAGGCAATATAATTTACAGAGCACTAACAGGAAACTTAGCAAACTTACATTTTAGCAACATCCTTGTCACTAATAACATACGCTC
Source organism: Sturnus vulgaris (assembly GCF_052056855.1). NCBI lineage: Eukaryota > Metazoa > Chordata > Aves > Passeriformes > Sturnidae > Sturnus > Sturnus vulgaris. The sequence goes on from NC_142244.1 coordinate 98,987,241, forward strand.
ATACCACATGCGTCTTGTCCAATAATTCTTTAGTGTCATGTTCATCTACATATTTTCCAACTGAAAAAGTAAATATTTGCCAGAAAAAAAGGAAAGGAAATGTTTTAGCCCACCAACATCCTAACCCTAATGCACCAATCTTCAGCTGAAATCTTACAGAACATGTCTTCCTGGTTTTCCTTGCTTCTTGCTGTTTGGTTCAATTCATGGAGGGGAATTAAAAAAAAAAAAAAAAGGCAAATTAACCTTAACCCAAAAATTAAATATTAATCCAAGTGAAAAATTGCTTTAGCTCTGTTTGTGAAGAAGCAAGATTTTCTACCAGACAAAGGACAGGTCAATGCTGGGAATCAGCACAGACTGCTCAGTTGAACTATTCATTGAAATAATTACATCTTCAGGGGATTACATTTATCTATGAAGAGCATGATAATCTCTGAATTAAATGTAATTTACTTAGAACAGAGGACAAGTACTTCGGTTTACAGGAGGGTGATACATGAACTATCAAAGAGAAACCAGTATGTCTTTGTAATTTTTCCTGGTTGTAGTTTTTAAGTATATTTATTTTACTTACGGACACTTTTTAAAATAAAATATCATCCTGCAAAATTAAGTGAGCCTTAAAATTCTGTAGTTTCGACTTTTCTATAATCAGGATTATCATGACAGAGGTTTGTGTTTTATTGCTTACTGATAGGTTATCAAACCTCATGTTGTCAACTATATCCCATTCTCTTTAGATACAAAATAGTTACTATTTGGTCTGAATTGCAGAGATGTTGAAGTGTATTGATGTGTGAGAGAACTGAAAACAAAAATTTAGTCCAAGCAGGAAGGAAAACAAAATAGTATGGTATGAAAACCTTTCCCCCAAAATACTTCATAATGCTGACAAATCAAAAAAATTTCTTCTTTTAAAATTGTTATGTACCATGTAAAACTCTGACATAGTGTGAAACCATGTGTAATCTCTCTAAAAACAGGGACATCTTGTAAAGTTTTGAACAGATCTGACCTTCCAGAGGCTAAAAACTGGAATGTGTCACTTTTGTGGACTGGGACTATCAACAGCCAGACTTTTCTTTTTATTTTTATTTCATTAGCTAAGAAAAATACACAGATTACATGGTCTAGTCTCTGAAAAGTTTTAGCTAACTGTGCTTTCAGCATTAAAAGATTATCCTTCTTTTGTAATGCATTCCCTTCCAAACATTTTGAAGCTTTTTATAGTTATACAAAAGACAAAGTACAATGTCTTCTGCAGTATAATGTGAAGATTCTGATAGGTCTGAAGTCTCTAAGGCCACTTAGAAAATCTGCTTATTTTAGGACATGCACTACTTATTAAAACATACACACAATTTTTTAACATACATAATTTTTTAAACTTTTTTCCATCCCACTGCTTTTCCAAGATTTATTTCCTCAGCCTTCTCATTTATATGATTAAATTCACACACAGGACTGAATTTTCAAATTGTTTTACCATGGTTTCAGCTATGTCTCTCTCATTGACTTCTTAATGAGAGTGATCTTGAAAAAAAATAGTTTTATAAAAATGTAGCATTTTGCTGCTTTTTTTCTCTGAGTGATGAGTACTGTGATTGCAGGGGTGGGAGGTAAGAGACAGATAATAAGAAATTTCAACTCAAAGTATCTTGATGACACATGAAAGATGAATTGAAAATGCTTAAGTTTAGAAATTAGTTTTCATGGCTTTTAAGGTGATTGATGAGATGACTTTGAACTAAATCTACCTAGCAGCGGTCACTGTGCTGGAACAGCAGAAGGCATGCAGTGTGAGTGTGTGCACTCCAGGGTTATCTACTCAGCTATTTAAATACTTCTGAACAGCTAGAGGTATCATATTGATAGGATGTAACTGGTATTTTGAAAAAAGATTATTTTTTCGTAAGAAAAGGGGGACCTAGTTATAAATAAAACCTGACACAGCTTTTAGGCACCAGTTCCAGGAGGACAGGGTTGATAAAAGGTAGGCACACATGGGGAAGATGAGAGGAAAGGGAAAGTGGTGAGTGCAGGGGTGGACATCAAAGTCAACCCCGAATCCACAAGAGCCTAAGGGAAGAAACACTCATCTGAGGCTTGGTAGAACAGGGTTCAAGTCTTTGGTCTTCTGGTTCAAATAAGTTTCTACTTGGGTTCCCCACGTTACTTGGTTGTACTCAAACACTTTTGTTCTGTATAAAGGAGAGTCTGGGAAGGGCAGGCCAAATCAGTGAAACCCTCACACCCATGCACTTCTCTGTGATGTGCAAGGCCCAGCAGTGAGCTCTCAGCTGATGATTCTGAGATTACATAAGAATCAGTTTCTCTGTCTTTCACTTTTTTCTCATGAAAAGCTTTTAGAGGTTCATCCCAGTGTGGAATAAGATTTTTTTTTTTATCTTGATAACTTTATCTGAGTGGGGAAAAGCTTGTCCACATAGTTTTATATGCAAGTATTTCATCTTCCCCTCAGGATTTAATATCACACTGAAATCAGAGCTGGAGATCCAGACTCAGATATGTTTCAGGTCACTTTAAAATTAAGCTAATTATCTTAATGAATATTTAGCTAAGGATCGTTAAGTTTGTTAGAAATGATCCTACTCCTGTTGTTTGGAAGAATGAAATTTTTGTTTTCCTTCTAGTCAATTCTATTTTCAAAGCCTTGCAAATTAATTTTGGTTCTACCTTTTAGTGCTGAAGCTTTACAGAAAGCAATAGTGAAAAGGAAGAATCATGACTGGTATTTTCAATGTCAGAGTGCAGCAGTGCCCATCTCAAGCAAGGATACTGATGGACCCCCACTTCCCTGCTCCCAGCTACATGGCATTTTGACAGCAGCAGGGCTCAGGCAGGCTGGTGGTGCATACCCAAGCCTTGTATTATAAACACCTAACGAGACAGCTACCTCTGACTTCTGCTTAAAAGTAAGATCAATTCTATTCTAATGACATCCTCAGAGAGCCCATTCTACTGCTCATCTCTATTTCTCAACTGGAATGCTTTCCTAAATGTCTAATTAGAATCTCCCTTACCACAAGGTAAACCCCTTCCATTCTCTTCCAAAATGCCTTGTTCCTTCCAATAAACAGCAGCCTGTCTCTCTTTTCCAAATCCTTCTTACATTCCCTTCTTTCTTTTCCAGACATATCATGATAACATGTATGACATCATAGGATTAGATTTTTCCAGACTTAGGCAGGTGCCAATAAGGCAAATAGTTGTGGCAAATCTTGTTTGCTTAGTGCTTCTCACCCAAAGCAACTTTCTGTTCTTTCCCTAGCAAGCAAGGAAAGTGACAGCCTGTATTGGGATGCCAGCCTGGAACTGGTCCTGGGGTGCTGGAGACAGAAGCACAGGTAAGGCACTGTCCAGACTAATACAAGCAAGCAGATTGCAGGACCTCTCTTCTTCCTTTTTCCCTGAAGTATTCTGCTGTATAAACTGCTGGCAGTATATACCACTATATAATGATGTTGTGGATGCTTCTCTCATGGGATATATTTTTATATCCTTGACATATAAAGTCTGGTCTGCATTTTGTGAATGTGAAACATCCCAAGGGACTCTGGTTTTGACAGAAGGGTTTTTTTTTCCTGCCATCTTACTCAAACGTTCATTTCTGTTGATTTTTCTCTACCATAATTTGGAACTGGTTCCTGTGACATTCTTCCACTTCAACTAGAGTGCAATGATATTATCTTCCTATCATTTGTTGAATATTATGCTCTTGTTTGACCTAATATAGCTATCTAAAACTTTGAGGTCTCAAACACAGGTGAAAAGGCCAGGGAAGGAAGACGGCGATTTGACTGCTGGAAAGATAACACAGTAATTTCTTACACATACTTTTAAAATGGTGGTTGTAACATCAGTTTCAACGGGATTTTATCTGATCAGAAAGAGAAATTTGAAAGTATTTGTACTCAGGAATAATAGTATCCAATGGGCAGGTCTTTCTTTCTTTCTTTCTTTCTTTCTTTCTTTCTTTCTTTCTTTCTTTCTTTCTTTCTTTCTTTCTTTCTTTCTTTCTTTCTTTCTTTCTTTCTTTCTTTCTTTCTTTCTTTCTTTCTTTCTTTCTTTCTTTCTTTCTTTCTCTTTCTCTCTTTCTCTCTTTTTCTCTCTTTTTACTATTAGGATTATTGCATTTGAACTCATGCCCCATCTTTAACAGACTGGACTAAGGGCAAACCCCTAGTGATAGCACTGGTGGGTGCCCAGTAACTACTTGTAGCTGGAAAAGCTGCTAGGAAGCAGCTTGTGGAGAGCACTGCTTCTTTTTCAATGCCTTATGGAATTTTCTAGCACACAGTCTGGCTCTTTTTGTTATCTGCCAGCAGATCTCTGAATGCATGACCCATAGCAAAATCTACTTACAGGGTGAAAAACCTGAGTATCAGTTAGTGTTAAGCTGATTAAAAAAAAACAACTGAAAACCCAAAACAGCAAGCTAGTGCTTGGGGAGAGAGAATGTTGACTTCGAAGGTTTGGGGTTTTTTTTCCTTTAAAAGACTCTAATCATGTTTCACTTCAGTCTTAGAATTAAATTAGAAGGTACAAGTGAAAGAATGAATATTTACAGGAAAAATAATGGAAATATTCCTAGAATAATTCAAACACATTAGTTGTAATAATTAACCATTAAAGAAAAATACTAGTAGCACCACAAATTAATAGCATTATAAATATTCATAATTCAAAGCCTTTTAAAACAGTTTATTGTGCAGAATACTAATTTAAATCTAACCTAATTTTTAAAATCAGAATATTTAGTCAGGCTTAAAAATTAATATGTAATATTTGTTAGAAACTGGGTATGCAGAATCAAGTGGCATATATTTAGCCTTCTGGAATGAAGATTCTGTAGCAGTCCAGAGAGTATCACTGTGAGGGGAAGGTTTGTAGAAGTGGCCAGAAGCAGCTACTAGGCAAAATCTCTTCCCACCAAAAGCATGAGCACAATGTTGATCTAAGAAATTCATCCCAACAGGGTGCTTTTCCAAGAAGCAGGCATGGAGCTGAGATGAGAAGGGATGTTGTGCCTATGTGTGTGTCATTGTCACCCAGGCTTGGCTTTGTGTCTGAATTCAGAGTTTATTGTGTCCCAGCTAAAGCCTTGCCCTGGGGCTCTGGCATCCCATCTGACGTCCTAACACACAAGCAGAAGGGAGTGGGAATGTGGGAAGATAAGCATTTTGTGAAGGACATGTCTAGTTGTATTTGATTATGAGACCTGCTAAGGTCAAAGCCTAAAATCCACGTCCTTGCACAATGCAGATGGAGCAGCACCAAGAATAGAACACATCTTCCTGTCTGGAATAAGAGCAGGTGAGCAGTGCCAGGAGAGCACCTCTGCTCCAGCAGTGTTGTTTTTCCTTTGTCGTGTCTTAATGTCACCTGAGAAAGCCTCGACATGAGCTCATCTAGCCCTGCAGTTGAAAAAAACTTGCTGTCTGGAAAGGGTCGTATCCTGCCATTTATCTTTCATTTGTGGAGGAGTGATACTATTTATCAATTGATCATATGGCAGTATTGATTATAGATTGTTAGAATATCAGGAAACCTTCATGGTTGTTATACAATTTATTCATTGTTAGGCTGCTCATAGGTATTTAATTGTTTAAATAAATCCACAGGAAAACACAACCTGAAGGTCCACGTAGCTCAGACAGAATTGTGAAGCAATTTCGCTACTCTTTTCTCTAAAAGTTCAGGCACATGAATCTGCACAGTTACAGGCCTGGACAGCTCTGAAAATGTAGGTGTTAGATTAAAGTATTACAGGAATTACTGATCCCCCAGTCCTGTGCCCCATTGGAGCTTTATTGCTCCATGGCAGCAGAAATGTTTCATGGCAGTTATTGCAGGGGATATAGAGACAGTTCTGCTGCAGGCTGTTCAGAGAGATTTATTGCAGGCATATTGATAAGATGAAAACAGAGATCTCTACTGCAGGAAAAGCCCTGCAGAGATCAGTCATGTGGATCTCCAGGAGAATCCCCTGCTGGCAGCAGTGGGGGCTGGGAGGCTCCCCCTCTCCTGCACACCTTTGTCTTGCCAGGCACTGCTGTCTCAGGTTGTTGTCTCCCTCCCCCGAGAACACAGCTGGTTCCAGCATGCTTCCTCTGGCCAAAGTGGCACACAAACTGGCAAGAATTTCTCTCCTGATGCAGTGATTTTTCCTCACAGCCCCCAGGTTTTCGGCTGGAAAAGAAGCCTCTGTGGTTATTGCAGGAGGAGTTTCGGGGACACAGCCTGGCCAGAAGTGCTTTGTATGAACAAATCTTGGGCTATTGATCCTGGCTCCACTCTTGAACTTAATTTGGCGATTTGAAGGCATAAAACCCCTTTCATTCCATTCTGGTACAATAGTCTGATTTCTTGTATATCACAGGGTATGCAACTTTGTTCATTAAATCAATTCTGAGCTAAATATTTTTATTTAGCTGGAAGTATGGCAGGGAGGAATTCCTTCTTGGCTAAACGAGTCATTTTCAAAGAAATTTGGGACTGGAATGTTGGTGCAGCATTTGCCTTCTACAGACAAAGCAGTTCCTTACAAGTCCTATTTGTCTGGTTTTGCTCCAGAAAAACAAAGTATCTTGATTTTAAACCAGTGCCAAAGCAACTTTCTTTCTGACTATTAAGTCTTTACTGAAAAATTATGCTGATCCCAGATTAACATGAGGATAAATTGCTTTAGTCTAATGGTTGCAGCATATCAAATATACTAAGTCCAAATCATAAAAATAAAGGATTAGCCTTTAAAAAATATATAAATTGATTTCTTGGCTTCCTCTTTTTAAACCCAGAATGTCATTAACATCTACTGCACAAATAACACAGATAAATTGCTTCCTAATGTTTTTTATTCTACAAAATGTCATGCTTTCGTCCAGTCTAAGATGGAAGGAAGGATATATTTGCCACGTTTTACAATTTAAAAAATAAATGCTCACAGTCAGAGCTGCTAAGTGTTCCCCCTTGTAAAACAGGTGCCTTCTAAGAACAATGACTCATCAATATTTCAATGCTGGCTATGTATTTTTGCAAAGTTATTTTAGAAATATTATCTAGTATATGCACAGGAAATATGTGCATATTATTCTTATTATAGTTTATTAATTAATTAGCATATATTATTAAAATTATTAATATAATAATATATCTTATAAAATTTTTATTTAAATAATAAATGGTTACTATAAAACTCTGATTTTAGATAACAAGTGCTTGAACTTGTCTCATCTGGAACAGGAGAGAGCACTTTTAATTATCTCCTTGTGTAGAAATCAGTACCTCCATCTGCCTTATGTGTCACAAATATTTCTTGCAATGTAGGCAACACTTCTGCACAAGGAATCTTTGCAGAGAAGAGAAAGCAGCTTTAGAAGGGACTGCAAGTCCTGAAGGAGACGACTCTCACAGGAGCAGCTGCCAGTACATCCTGCCTGATGCCAGTGTGTGTCATCTGCTCCCCAGATCTCCAGGGTACATGTCTGGTCCTCAAACAAGATGTGTCAAAGAGTTGTTTTCCTTTTATTTCTGCAGAAGAAACGAAGGTGCTACCTTAGGTAGAGAAAAAACTTTTTTTTTCATAGTTTATGGAAACCATTTAAATCTATAAACATGTCAAAATGAAAATTGTACCCATGTCAGCATTACAAGGATATAGATCTTGGCCATTTTGGGTGAGTGAGTTTTCTGCACTGACCTTAAAAGTTTCCTTCTCCAGGAGAACGCAGGGTGTGGCTCTGGGGGATCTGTTCTTCCAGCTTTAACACTGCCTATTCTCTGCATCTCAAGGATTGGGGAAGAAGAAGAGCCAGAGATGGAAGAGTTAAGAAAAAAAATGCATAGTTGATTTGGTCTTATCCTTCCTCCCTAGCAGCTGTCTTCTAGGAAGCTGGTAAAAAGGCTATCATGTAGCCCAGATAAAAGAGAGTCTCCTAGATCTGGCATCATGCCTTATCATGAAAAATAGGCTGGGTTTTTGATTATTTTTGTTCCCAATGAGCCTTCCCGCTCTCACAGAGTGTAAAATTCATTTAAACTGGTGGGTCTAGCTATTGCTCTGGTAACAGCTCCAACTGCTCAAAGAAGCAGTTAAATGGGGGGTGTTTAGTAAGGCACAAACAGATGCCAGACCACAAATGTCAAAGAGCGTGACATATAAATCCAGGGTATGGTACTCCCTGGAGTATAACATCGGCATGAGATAAGCAGGAAGAAAAGCCCAATAATTACTGGTGGGGACATAGTAGAAACAAGTAAAACAGTGAAAATTTGTGGACTAAATGCTATTTGCCAAACTATAAGCACGGATGTTCAAGCCAGAAACAGGAATTCCACAAGGATGTTTTGACCACCTTCTTGTGAAGCTGGTGAGGAAATGAGAGTTAAACCTTTGCCTCTGGACTCTCAGCAGAAGCAGAAACTAATTTGAGCGTAATTTTACAAATATCTGTATCAGACAGTTATTTTCAAGTCCCACAGAGCTGTCACACTCCAGTCTTTCCCATAATTTAACTACAGACATATAGGTGAAGAATAATTTGAAGTGCTGTTATACGGAGTATTTTTCTGATGACTAATTGAAATATGTTTCATTCATATACCCACAGAACAAAATGTTCATAAAAAATTTCTATCAAGAAATTGAATTATCTGCACATCAAGAGGTTGAAGTTCTTCTCAAAATCAAGATAATATGCAAAATAGTGATACATTATTCTAAGAGAATAACCACATTTGGACATAGATGTAACTTTCCAATTCTGCCGTATGTTTTCTTTTTCATTCTTCCTTTTTTGTTTGTGTTTGTTAAATTGCATAAGGTACCAAATTTCTTAAATCTTAAGTGTCCTGAAAGGCTCAATTCATATAGAGCATCCTGTAATATAAAGCATCTCAAATCCCCTAGGAAGCAGACCTCTGCATCTGGTGCAGTATGCTTTAGACATATATGATGCTTTGCCAGATTCAGTCCTCTCCAGCACTCTTCCTATTTGTCAGAAGATTCCAGTAATGCCATATGAAAAAGGCTGAATGCTTTAGACTAGCACATCTACACCAGAATTTAGACAACATTAATGTCCTTAAATCTGATTGTGGTTCACAAAGAAGCGACATATTTGTAACAGCATAGTTAATTTAATAAAAAAATCTGGATTTCTTTTTTTTTGTTTGTTTGGTTTTTTTGTTAGTTGGTTGATTTTGGGTTTAGGGTTGGTTTGGGGGGTTTTTTATTTCTTTAAAGTTGTTTTAGCGGTATCTTGGGAAAAAGAAAGGTGCCCTTATATTACTAGTGTTGTCAAGTGTAACTAGTTATTATTATCTAGTTTTTAGTTTACTCATATTCTCTGCATACTAGTTTATGTTGTCTTCTGGTTCATGCTGTCAGCTTTAGAGGTGATTCATCTGACTCTAGACTGTCTTGGCGAGAGGCTGACTTCTTTTTTGTTTGTTTTGTGAAAAGAGGGTATTCCCACAGATGAGCTAATATTGCAGCTCAGCTCTTAGAACACTTGTAGCACTTGTCAGCTGTCATGAGAAACATCTGAGGAGTATTAGCAGCCTCCTGACTCCAGTGAATTATTTTTCATGCCATTTCCATGACCTCATTTCCATGGAGACCCCTATTTCTCATTACGAGGGTTCTCCCCCCGTTTTCATGCTGTTACATGAGAACTATAAAGTCCTTTCAGCCTGTGCACTATTTAATGAGGGAGTTCTGGTTCTAAGATGACTAGTCAACAATGAAAGCTCTATCTGAAAAGCCAGGAAGTATAAGGAAAAAGTGAATAATTGCCAAAAAATCCATTTTAATTATTTTTTGCTAAGAAAATTAAGGAAACCGTTTTAGACAAGAAGAAATTTAGAAGAAAGTGAGTTATTATTCCAAATGATGCCCAAATGGAAAGTAGTTTTGTTATTTTAAGCAGAGGAACATCACCTTGGTTCATTCATCACCTTGGTGAGAGCTGAAGCCCACACCTGGATGAGAGGAGAGATACAGGGCATCCAACTAACACACTCAGTGTCAGGAGCAGAGAATTGAAGGATTCCTGTAAGACAGCAATGTTGCACATCCTCATACATTGGATAAGACCAGCTTTGGCAGAGTGGTGAAAGAAACTATTTAAAATAATTTTTTTTTAATTTTTAAAAAGTAACAACAACAACAAAAAAAAATCCACCCATCAAACCAACAAAAAAGGAAACATATTCCCTTATCAAAGAGAAAGTGCCAAAGGCACACATTAAGTATGAGAAGATAGTCAAGTACATATTATTGAAGAATGCTTAAATAATGGAAATAGATGCTATGGCTCAAAGTACATTCACTTAATTTACCCAAGCCTCCTTCCAGAATTGTAAAATAATTTCTAGAATACAGACTGCCAATTCATGAGAAAAGATTGTAAATAACATGTGTCTTGGAACAGTCAGCTGCTTCCTTAATGGAGCTAGCAGAAAATGTAGGTGAAATGGGTGGATAATATAAAATTGGGAAAAGTTATGTTGTTAATAGAGTATGATTGGGATATCATTTGAGGAAAAGTGAACTAGAATGCTCAGTGTGAGAATGGCTCAATAATTAAATAGCAATATAAAAGTAGAATTTGAACATCAAGATTAAACATTATGAAGAGAGAATTTGTCAGTTAAGAGCAATGGTGAGGAGAAAGAAACTGTGCTGTTGACCAGAGATGTGTACAAGCACTAGTGGTATGTGGCAATGAATGGGATAAATTAAATCACAGGGTATGGTGGGAAAACACTTCCAGTACAGACAGGGAATGATGAATAGTGCCATAGATTTCGTAGTGAGATGTAATCTAAGTTCTGGTTACCATTGCCAAGGAAAGATTAATTAAGACAGAAACAAACATAGGGAGGGACGTGAACAATGTGAGCACAAGAACAAATATATGCCCATACATTTATTTAGGCTGAACACTGACAGTGAGTTCAATGTGCAGAGCTCACAGGATGAACAGTGGCCAGGTAATGAGCTTGGTTTCATGTTTGGGCTCTGGATCACAGTTTTCCCAAACACCAGAGTACAGGAGCAGCATTTCAGAAGATCTGCCATGTTCCAGCTCTGGGGATTTGACATGGTCTTCTAAAGCCCTATTAAAGTCATTTATTATGGCAAAAAAGGAAAGTAAAATACAATAGTTCTTTCTTATGGGAAACTTATATCTCAAAGTCTCAGCAAATTTTCTCTGAAACTTCCCAAAAAATATCAGCCCATTGCCATCACCAGCTATAAATATGCAAATATCAATAAAGATAGATGGATTTAGATTAACCTTGTATTTGTATACACTTAAAATATGATATATAGATATAAATACTGTGTATATATATATATATATGTATGTGTGTATATATATATATATACACATCTCAGCTATAAATAACAGCTCACTAGGATAGGAGCTGCTCCTACCCTAATATTTTTAAATATGTAAAGTAATCTTTACTAATTGCAAAGCTTTTTCTCTAAGGATTTTGGTACAATGAAATTTTTTCAAAACCTGAAAATGGGATCATATTGTAAGAATACTTGGTAATATTTACATAGTAAGTATTATATTCTTATTATGACAGAAATACTCAGGATCTGCAATGAAAGATTAATAAAAATTTAGATAATATCCCATTGAAATCTCTGTTCTTTTTTTAATATCCAAACTTTCAAAATTATAATTTATCATCTTTCTTGTGTCTTCATCCAGCTCTATTTTACATATTACCTCTCTTTCAGCACTGACATTTTCAACAGTATCAAAGAGAGTATGTATTTTTGTCATAAGGAAGGAAATGGAAATCCATTCAACAGAGATACTGCTGTCTTTTACTTTATCTGCAGTGATACTTAGGGTATCAAACAGGGATCAATACCTGTTTCATTGCACTAGATACTCTGTGAACAGTAACAGAGAAGCAGCTACTTCCCCGAGAGCTCTCTTCATGACACACAGGGTGAATAAACAGGCAAAGGAAGGAAAGAACAGTTAATCACAAAGGCATGTACTTATCATTATTATTCTTATCATTCATTGCATTATTTTGGCATGCATCATCAACTCTCTTAATCTCTTTATATATTATTAGTGTTAATAACTCTGTATTAGCAATTCTTTTTGCTCCTGAAAGAACAAGGAAAGGATATGGAGATTTGGCTTCTGTCTCTGACATTTTATTGCAGACCTGGAAAATGCACTTATTAAGGTATATTCTCACACCATACACTGATTATTTTGTCTTATGTATTTCAGCTGAAAACAGCACCAAAAATGTGTTAACTAATACTATCAAAATAGTCAAATCACTCAGCAGACACAATTCCTAGAGCAGCAGCAGCCGCATCCCCAGGATGGCCTTCCTGCAGTATTTTCATGCACCAAGGTACTGTTGAGCAACTCTCCATTGCTGTTCCTTGGGTAAGGTTCAGGTACCTAGCAGGGGCTGTGGGATGACTGGAAGGTTTGCTCCCCCTTTGGCATAGCAGAATCATAAGAGCAGTCAGGTTTAAAAATCATCTGCAAAGATAGAACTGGGGATATTTTTTCTCATACGGAAAAAGAAACCAGAAACCAAAAACCATCAGAACGCACAACAAAATATAAAAGACTGCTGCAAAGTCAAAAGGAATAATTTGTGCTCCACATCCATGATGAATAGGACAAAAAATAGAACTGAATTTCTACTCTCTATCCTCATCTCCCTCTTGTTACTTCCCTCCCAACCATCAGGTCTGTGTGATCTCGCCTAGGATTTGAGTCTTGCTTGATTTACCATAAGGTGGAAGGGGGACAAATTTACCCTCTTAGTGCACAGTCAAAGCTGTCACTGTGATACGGAGGGTGAGAGCTGGAATAGAAGTGAAATCTGTGCCGAGCCTCAGGCTACAAACCGAATGTTGCATTACTGAGCATCAGCTGGGCCTCCAGGGTGACTGTATCAGATGAAACATAAACAACAGTATCTAACGTGACAGATCAGAAATTAAAAACTAAATCTGTCTGAGCAATTTACAGTGCTGGGTGGTTTTATCCTGGCTTTTTCTTCCAGACAAGAAAAGCCTTCCTTGCATGAATTTATTGTGAGAGTCTGAGAACAGTCCTGGGCTTTCATAAATGTAACAACAGGTATTTTTCTACAGTATTCTTAGGGTATATGGATGCTTTGGGCCTTTCTTTTTATATCCTTTTTTCCTTTATTTTAATTCAAGCTGCATTTATGCTTCATCTGAAGGGAAGAAAATGAGATGCAATTTTTCATGGTACCTCATTATCTAATGTATATTTTCTTGTAGCATGGTCATCACACTATTACTTGAGTCTCCTCAAATGGTGCATTAGGCAACTTGAGTGAGAGCTGTCTGTTTTGTCTCCTTTCATATATTTTTGAGAGATGTTTCCTGACTATTTGGCTTTGTATTTTAATGCTATACACAAATGGTTTCTGCTAGTAAATACACACTGCTTTAAGATCAGCACAGACAATTTATACTTGTGCCTGACTGACACAGGGTAGGTGCTAGTAGTCCTAAGGGAATTATTTCATAGCCTCTGGAACTTCAGTTCTCTGGAACTTCTGTCTGTCGAGACTGGTTTCACTTGAAGAAAGCTCCATCAGGAAAAAATATTGGTCATTACCCTTTTCCTCAAACATTGGCTGATTGTTTATATTTATTACTTCCCATGGAAGGCTACAAGAAATAAAAATGAGACTGAACTATTGAAATTTTTCTTGTCAAACATATTAATTTGAAAAGACCACAGTATTGAGGGTGTAAATACTGCAAGGAACACAGAGACCTTGGAGTGCCCTACAAGTGCTATGCTTGGTATCCCAGTTACTTCTCAATTTATTCATGTCATTCTGAGATTAATCTTCAGATTCAGAAAGCCAAATTCTGTCAGAGATATGAGATTTTATCTGTGTCTACAGTAAGATGCTCTGCACAAAGGAGCACATCAGTAGTAACCACTGGTGCAGCTGATCCCCTCCCCACTCTACAAGCATGTGGTGGCAGGGGATGGAGGTTTGACCCCAGCCAGCAACCAGGCACTCCCACAGCTGCTTTTCCAATTCCCACTCCCAGGGAGACATTAGAGAGTATAGGAGTAGCAAAAGCAATTAAACTTTTGGGTCAAGACAAGCTAAACCGGTGAAGGGGGAAAAAAAAAGAAGTGATTCAAAAGCAATGACTCACCACATTTCACAGACAGTACCCTGCCAGTCTCCAAGCAATAGCCACCCTGGAAGCTGAAAACTTCCTTTCTTCTTCTACTACCCCAGATTTTCTTGCTGAACATGAAGTTATATGGTACAGAATATAATTTTGACCAGTTCAGGTCAGCTGTCCTGGCTGTGACCCCTCCCACTCTCTTGCTCACCTCCAGATGACTTTCTGGAAGGACAGAGTGAAAATAGTAAACATTGACCTGGTGTCCAGCAGCCATTCAGCAAAGATTGATGTGTGATCAACAGCGATTAAGGCACAAACCCAAAAAGCACCAGAGGGTCTGCTATGAAAACGTTAACTCCACCCAAGTCAGACTCAGTGCAGGGACGGGATTGTTACTTTAGAGCAGCTCTTGCCTCACCTCAGTAGCCCCATGAGGATGCCTATTATCAGCTGGACCATCTTCTGAATGTGATTTGCTGGAGGACATCTTACATCTGTTTCATCTGAAAGACAGACAGTTCATGCACTCTTGAACCAGCATAAAATCCGAACCAGAGCTTGGTGAGTCTTTCAGAAGAGCACAGCTCATCTGAGCTGCAACACTAACGTAGAAAATATGGAGCTTGTTCCCAGCTATCAGCCAGCTTTGTGCAAGAAATCCATACCACCTGAGAGATGTGGTACAGCAAGGCTCAACTTGGAATTCTTGTGGCCACAGCTCATCACCAGATATTAGCCCCCACACAAATGGGCATCTGAGCTGGGAAAACAGACTGGTAATTAGAGTGTGAGATTAACTTTTCTGTTCTCCCTGAGCCGCAGGAATTGCCAACAGTGAGCAGGTCTAACAATTGGAAACTGTGTCCAAAAAAAGCATTACAGATGAAGAACTTATATTCTTTCAGAAGTCTAGGTGAGAGAAAATAACTCCAGGATGTGTTATGATCTAGAAAATAAGATTTTCTATGGGTTTGCTTAATTTTGTATTAATTTGGGGTGGAGGGGGTGTTTTTGTTTTTAAATTATTTTTGTTTCTTATTTTTTTCTGTGTCAGACAAATTGGGAGGGATTGCATGAACCCAGCTGCCTGTAAAAGAGGCAGCTTTGCTATGTTATTAATACAGGGGCTTTTCAAGAGTTGGATGAGAGTGTTTATATGTATACCTCTACAAAACTGAAGAGTATCCAGAGCACATCCAGGAACACAGCAAAAATTGCTTTCTCTATCATATGCATAATTTGGTTGGGCTTTGAAAACAAACAAGAAGATTATTATCCTTCCTCATACACTGCTTCAAAACATAAGGCCACTTTGAGAGAGAGGCTTTGTTTTAATCTCCCTAGAGAGATTTCTGTGGGGAAGACAAACCAGCTACCCAAGCACAATTCCTTATTGGAGCCACCTTCTGTTCTTCTGAGAGGATTTAGTGGCTGTGTGAGCAGGGCCAGAGACTTAGCAGTCATCTCCAAGGTGGGCTCCCATGGCAGGGCAGTGTGACCAAGGGAAACACTGCCAAGGGAAATACTACAAACGATGTATGTGCTGCATTGCATGCAGTCATATTGCCAGCAATCTGCCAAGTGGTTTTTTTGTTTTGTTTTTCCTATGGGTCTATATGAAGAGACCTGTCTGTTACAATACAAGACCTGTCTGTTACAATATAGATTCTTTAGGAGAAATAATTAGGCACAGAGAGGGCTCAAGGGAAGCCGGGGGAGATAATCCAACCCAGGATGTCTCAGTGCAATTAGGATTTTTCAGAGACAGTGTATATGCTAAATGAGTATCTTCTACGTTACCACTTCATTACTGCTGCCTTAAAAGAGAAAAAATAACTTCTTCATGCTTTTATATCTGGAGTGTAAAACTAAGAAAACAAAACTAAACAGAGCCCTAAACCAAAACCAAACAAACAAAAAAAACAACCAAACCAAAAACCCACAAGCAAACAAACAAACAAACAAAACCCCAAACAAGTAGTGTGATCAATTTGTTTCCTTGGGCAGGGCTAATCCTTTCTTAATCCTCCTATTATTGAGGTGTCTTGATGAATTTAGTAATCTCACTGGTCCTCCAGAAAATGGCAAAGACTGTACCAAAGATACACCACATCTTTTCCTATTAGTCCACAGGGACAGACCTAATCACAGCAAAAGATACTTTTTGCCTCATTAAAGCATGAAAGTATCATGGAAAGAGACACGAGCTGATGCAAACAGCCAGCCTGGATACCTGTAAAGCATTTCTCACTGCTACAGCACGCTCAGCTAGCTAGAGAACATCAGGAGAAAAAAACCCCGACACTAGGTGAAAAAACAGCTATGCCTCTAATGAGGTAATTTCTTTATACCTTATATCAATAAACAAAGAAGGAAAACTATAAATAGAATGCTGTTATATATTAACTTATTCTGAAACAAAATTAGCTTTTAGCTATCCTTAAAATGGTTCTAAAATGACCCTTAGCATTTTTATAGTGACATAAGGCACTTGGGACTGGATGGCAAGCTGATTCCTACAGATAAAAAGACTGCTGTTTTCATTCTCTGGCAGCTTAGATTTAGATTGCAAGCCCTTTGGTGCAGTGACCTTCCTGATGTTTTGTGTCCACGGAGATCAGCTACCATAATTTTGTTTTGTTTCTCAAATATTGAAAAGGAAGCATGAATCTAATGGATGTCGCCTTCTCCTAAACAGAGTAAGAAAAGAAAAAAAAGAAAACAAAACAACAAAAAACAGCTAAAAATTTGTTTACAGAAAGCACAAAACACTTAATATCATAAGTGAAGGAAAAAACCCTTTATGATTAGCTCACGCAAATCCTGCATTCACACAGCAGATCATATTGGTAGAGATGCCACCTGTCAGGCTGAAAAGGTAATAAAGTGCAAAGAGGGTTATTAAGGATGTTAAAAGAGTGTTTACAGATACCAGCCGTGCACTCTCATCTGCACAAAAGCAAGACTAACAGCTCAGTTTTGATGAAACCAGTATGGATAGGAAAATACTTTCCACTGCTCAGAGGAGACAAGAGAACAGGAGAGAGAGTTAAGAATGCAGCCTCAAAAAACCCTTTCAACCGATGCAGGCAATTAAGACTTCATAGTTCTAATTTTAATTAATTTCTCGGAAATGCTGGGGTTAAAATGCACCTGCCCTGTCCATGCCCTGAAGCAGACTGCATTGCAACAAACACAAGGACTGCATTAATGGCAATGCTGCACTCATATATCCCCCTTATTGTTTTCCTGGTGGAAAATAACGGTGTGCATACTTCCCAGTACTTTCAGCATACAAAATACTGTTGTGATGTTTTGCAGCCCAGCTACTATTATGTCCAGAGCATTTGTTGGAGGTTATTTCTGTGTTACTAAGGGTGAAGGGAAGAGCCAGTAGTGGAGGATGTCTGGTTGTTTATGCTAATCAGAGGCTTGAATCGCCCTAGGCGAATTGTTTTCACTTTGCAAAATACCCCTTTCCCAACTTTTCTATCCCTCTTCTGCTTTTTTCTCTTCATGCAGCAAGGAGAAGGAGAAGGAAACATCCTGACACACAGCCAGCTGAATAATGTCATTAATCATATTAACCTTCAAAGTCAAACTGAACTGCTTTTATTCCCCCCTCAGCTTTTTCCCAGATTGCACCATTTCCTTTGAGGTCTGGGTCAGCACAACTCTCTAGCATCAGCTCTT
Organism: Sturnus vulgaris; assembly: GCF_052056855.1. Taxonomy (NCBI): domain Eukaryota; kingdom Metazoa; phylum Chordata; class Aves; order Passeriformes; family Sturnidae; genus Sturnus; species Sturnus vulgaris. Next base: position 99,005,155 of record NC_142244.1, read on the forward strand.
TCTGGAATGCACAGTCCTCTCCAGCTCCCAAGATATTGAGGCAATTCCCTTAGAAAGCTGGAGAAGGGAGGAGAGCAAATGTCCTCAAGGGGAAGGAAGGACCCTTTTTTCCTGGGTGTGCTGATACTGTGGAATATTCTTCTGTGCCAGAAAGATGACTCTTCCTTTCACCATCAAAAAAATCCCATTCATCTGAGAGGAGAGCAGGGCTGCCAACTCCCTCAGCACTGCCTGTGTGTATTTCCAGTCAGGCAGTCTGGGCTGGGAAAATGAGGCACTTTTATGAGTGGGAGCTGTGGCTGCCATCAGCTGTAATTGTGAAAAGTAGTGTATTCATTGCTTGTGTCCTTGTGGCCAGGAAATGACTCACCTTTCTGTTTCATAACTCCAATCTGCCAGACATCATTTTTAAGATGTACCTAGTCAAATAACCAAAAATTATACAAATCTCCCATCTCGGCTGCAGCCACCTGCAGAGCTGCTTACAGAGAGCTTACAGCTGCTTACAGTCTCCTGTTCTGTCTCATCACCCCTTGGGAGTCCCTCCTGACTCCTTCCACCAGCTCTTCCAATGGATGGGGATAGCTTTCCTTTGCTCCTTCCTTGTGACTCTCTCCTTCCTCCTTGCTGTCTTGTGGAGCACAGTGCTCCTCAGCTTCATTTCTCCTCCTGCAGTCAGCCTCTCTGTCCATTTCATCCAGTGGCACTCACTGAGGTATCCCTTATCCTATCCCTCGTGAGGCAGTCCTGAGTTAGGCAAGGGGGACAGAAAACCTCGAGATTCCTGTGTGTAGCTCCCTCTCTCCCACTGTATCTTTACATTTTCATCTGAACTTCCCTACCCACACCTCTAAATCCTACCTTCTGCTGGGCAATATTTCATACAGAAATACTTCCATAACATCTTCCTCATGAATAACAGATCTCCTTAAATTATTTCTATAGGCATTCCCAGCAGCTCTTCTCCTGTTTGGGTCAAGATGTCAGAGTAAGCAGAACATTGATTTGATGTCTCAGTGTGCCTTTTATACTATTGCTGTTTGGTTTTGGTTTCCTCACCAGTTTTAGTCTTGGCAATAAACATGATTATGTTTAGTGCCCAAATATTATTGACAAAGCACAACATAGTTGTTTTTGTTTGTTGTCATTTCCTCTGCTTTATATTTCTAAAGGATATCACAACAGTTTAATAACCTCCTGGTGATTATCTAGGTAAGAACTTTAGTAGATAATCAGGTGTTGTTTACAGATTATGAATATCCCCTTATAGACTTTCGATTCCAGTAGGTAAAGACTCCAAATATATATAGAATTACATTCAAGTAATTTTGTTTTACCAGCATGGTAAATAGTAACTAGAGGTTTATCAGAGATCAGATGCTACCTGCTGAGCTGGGGAAATGAAAGCAATTGTAATTCTGATGCTTTTGAGAAGAGCATAGACTTTCTCTCAAGTCTTCTTTCTTGAGACTGACTGTAATCAAACACATTTGACTTCTGAACCCACACCTCAGATTTCCTACAGATCCTTAAAACAGCTGAGTACATATATCCTTCATAGAGCAGTCCTTTCCAAGCATGCTGGAAATACAAGGATGCTTACAGTGAGGGGCAAGGTTTATGTTGAAGGCATTGAAGAACACTTATTTAACCATGTGATTATTTTTCTTTTCAATGTATATTTCACATCTTTGAAATAAACTAGTAGATTCACCATCAGAATTTCCTAGTATGAATTATTCTGAAAGATGATTAGAGTTTGAAGGAAGGAACTATTTTTCTATTTTTATGAGATCTGAAATAAATGGCAGCAAAGCAATTAAAAAAAAATCCAAAAAGCATAAAGCATCCAGGACAATTTGTTTCCATTCATGTCAAACTAACAGCAATATCTGACTATAGATAAATTACTACAAACCTTGTTTTCACTTTTTCATGAAAGGCTGAAGCCTGCATACCTTTCCCAGTTCAATTTTACTTAGTTTATCATCCTGGCATTATTATTTTTAATGGTCCTAGTTTTTCCCAAAAAATTTCTTTAACTGGCAAATGTTCATACTTTTTTTTAATGTGTCTAGAAAAATAATACTCCTGTTCTATAAGTCTTTTAAAATTCATTAAGTTCATACCGTTTTCTAGAGCAAATACACAGAAAGCTTTCATAATATAAATACAAATACAGTAAGAATACTGAGATGGGACTGGAGACACAGCTCTTCAATTAAGTGTAAAACATGTACCCTAGCAACCTTCCATCAAAACCTTGAATTTTTTAATATTTCCAAAGATGTATGATTTCGGGAGGGGATATAGGAAATAAACAAAAGGTCAGAAAAGAAAAAGTACAGTAAGTAATTTTTCATATCATCTTATTGATATTGTCAGTATCTCATCCCTTTTCATCCTAAGCAGAACAGTTTACCTGCCATATGGCTCACTCCTCAGCTGAAGGAGGAAAAGTCATGGCCATGGATGTGACTGGAACTGTGCTCCATGATCAGCTCACTGAAGGCTCCCATTGTGCCAGGGTCACTCAAAGATACAAAAAGGCCCCAGGGACTTCAAGTTGCAGTTGCACAATAAAATATACACCAAACACACTTAGGAACAACTTAGATCCTATACTGGAAGTTAATTATTACGATTGGTAATAACTCCTACATTTATTTATGTAAAAGTATTTTTATTATGATTTTCAATCACTTGTAATCTGACAGGTCATAATTTCTGAGGCTACATTCTTGCCCTTAAATTGTCTGAAAAGGGTTTATTTATAATTCTACAAACTCTCTTAACACTTCTGTGGTGATTTTCTTGTTTGGAAAAATCCAAGACTGAGAAGTTCCTTAAAGAATAAAGGTCCTTCAAATAATGCTTTTTTTCTCAAGGAGCAAAAGAGGTGAAGTGATGGATTTGCAAGGTACACTAAACTAAAATATACCGATTTAATGCTAAGTCTACATCTTTGACATATGCTGGGTGCTGTTCAATATGAAGCATTTATGTTGAATCAGATTCTTTGCTTTTGATGGACCCCTAAGCTGGGCAATGTATCGTGAACACTGAAGTGCACCCAGCAAAAATAATTGTGTAAGTGTTCCTGGGTTTGAGGGACAAGAGATCAGTCTCATTATCACAAATTTAGAATTATACTTTAAAACACTTCAGAACTCTTACTATGTAAGGCCTGATAACATTGTCCTAGGAAGGACTCAGACTTTGTTATCTCTGTTATCAGGAAGAGTTGGCTGGAGAGCTGGCTGCAAGGGGTCAGTATGGCAGCCCAAATCCTTTTCCTTTCTCAGGCTGCCTGCCTGTTGTTTAAGCCATCAGCTTTGATCTCTCGTTAGGTGCATGTGCATCACCTTCAGTTCTTCTTAGCCCTTTATTCTGTTTTTTAGGCATTACCTTATACTCACACCTACACCATTTCCTTGCAGCGTCCCCTGCATGTTTGCCAGACAATGACAGGAGGTGTTTTCATCCCAGAGCTCCCTCACTATCCTCCTTGTATCATCCAGTTAAATTACCTGAAAAATCTCTCAGTCAAGCAGCAGGAGATAACAAACTCCAAATGACCCATGCAGTGTTTGCTGCCATGGCTATGCACATTTCTGGAGAAGTGATGGATGAAAAGGGAGAGCTGAATCAGGTGCAAAAGACACAACGGTAGCATAAAAATTTTGCAAGCAGATTTTGGTGCAGAAGAAAGTGCAATAAGAATATCAGGCAATGCCCCTAATTATCTTCCTAGATTAATTATGGTGGGAATTTCAATCTATGTAACCTTAAAACAAAAAGGCAGAAAACCCCCCACTATACCAGTAGTAAATTAAGTACTCCAAAGCTAAACTATTTATATTACATAAAGTCCATAAGGGACATGTATGAGATGTGTTTGACATTCTGTAGTACCTATACTGTAGTTTAAAAGCCATTAATAAGGTTTAACTAAAGAATAATTCTATAAAAGCTAGAAAAATGCCTTATATTCCTGCTTCAACAAATAACACCACTATGTGCATTTGGTGAGTCATCACTGCAAGCAGAACAGCCTCTAAGTGGAAATGCAGAGAAATCAGAGTGCACAATCCAGCATCCTGAAAATAATGATTGTTACTAGAGAGTGCTAAATAATCAGATAAAAACTAATCTTGTTATATAACTATTGCAGGATCACATACTTTCATTTCCATAACAAAAAAAAAAATCTAAGAGGAGGCTAAATGTATTAGTGAAACAGTATCTGACAGATGTCCCTGAAATTATTTGAACAGTCAGGTGACAACTGCAGCCACCAGTATGCAGAGAGAAAACAGTATTTGTATTAATATTGGCACTTGCTATTCTCCCTGATTACAAAATACACGGAAATGTAAAAATTCTTCCAGCCTACTGACTTAGTGCACTTTTAAACAACATCAGCCTTGATGAATCTAACAGATCTAAACTGAAGCTTAGAAGCTGAAGTTAGAGATTTAGAACCACTGTTTACATGAAACAAACAAACTCCATTTTCCTTATTGGAATGTTGCAAATTTGGATTATTTGTATACACAGCCTTCATCTTCATAAAAGCACATTGCAATATGGATAAATCACTTACAAGGCAACAACCACCACCTGAACCTCCCTTCTCCACAGGAGTATCTCCAATGATACTGCTGAAATGAAAGGCAGATTCACTGCACATCCTTATCATTTGCCTGCTGGGAAGCCTTTGGGCCTGCTCTGCAAGAATGTTTAATTACTCTTGGAAAAACCTTATCTTGGCTTGTGTGGGCTGGCACAAGACTCCACCTTGGAAAGCATGACCATTCCTGGCCACATCTGCAGCAGTACTGCATGACCAACACTCAGCTGCCTAAGGGGGTTTTGCATACATTATTTTCACTCTGAATCTGTCCATCTTCCATTTTCAACATCTGTATCTTTTTATTATACACTGTTGGGTGAAGTGTTATCAAAATGTCATTCCCCAAACAACCACAGATCAGCTTAACTGCCCGTTTTCCCTCAACAGCAAAGGAATAGAAATCTCTTACCCAAGATTTTGTTTCAATTCATGACATAGGTCAAGGCTCCATTCCCTCCAGTCTTCAAGGTTGAACAACCAGGCATTTTTTAAGTAGCTACTGTGACTAATGATTCTGTTACACCCTAATGTCTTCATTTAAATGTGCTTGATGTCATATCAAATAATTTTTGTAAGTCAGTATATTACACTGATGTTAACATAACAAGTCGTATGATCAAAAATATACCAAATTAGTTAATGTTAATTTTATTGCCATTATAAATTGCTCTGCTTATCCCCATTGTTTATTAAGAGCCATTTATACTGGACACTACATTATTTTGTTTGATACTGAAGAATTTACATCTGCCTTGGCATCATATTTATTCTATGAAATTCACACACAATAACTGAGTTTCTTTCAAAGGCATTTGCAAATGAATATTTATGACAGAACGTCCCCTTTGTGGGTCTCCCAGTATTTTAGGCGGAAATCATAGCCACATAATTAAAGAATTAGTGAGCAATAAACATTTAAGAAAACAAATTAACTAAGACAATAAACAGGTTTTGATGGATAAACTTGGGTTTTTTAGAGACGTATTTTCAGAAAAAACTCCCACTTCCTCCTAAATCATTTATGTTGGTACATCATAATATCATTTTATGAGAAAATCCAGGAGAAAGGAAAAGCAGAAAAAATATATGAAAGATTTTTCCCCTGAGATATTTCCATAATTATTTTATGGCAAAAAGCTGTAGCAGAGTGAGGTGATGTGATTTGGAGCTGCTCTTTGAAGCTTTCAGCAGCAAGTGGCTTCCTCCCCAGCATGTGTTTTAAATGTTTGCTGGATTACAGTCCACTTGCACAGAACTGTTCTGACCTTTTTACCCTTCCAATATTTCAAACATTTGACCTTCTTTCCTTCCTGCAGTTTTGCTTCCGAGAATACTCTTGAAATAATTATGTAAATGTCATCTTAATGCATTTTCACCGCCATGTGCATTTTCAGCCCCCTTATGATGTTATCTTTTCACAATGCCAGAAAAACGTGAACCAGATGTGATGAACACAAAATACAACAGCAGGGATTTCCCTCACAGCAATTGTGATATGAAGGTTCTTAGAGGCTTGCCATGAAGTAATAGGGTTATTTTTAATGCAAGAATATAACACAGGTAATAGAGTTTGAAGTGTATTGAAGATGTATATACATATTCACTGTGCTGAATAATACCGGTCTACAAGAAAACACTTCAACAATGAAATAAAATCCAACACAAAATTTCCTTGTTATTCTGAAATTTGCCACTACCATTATGGATTTCTTTAATATTCATAGGTAGTTGATTTTCTACATTCATTTATTACATAAGTACAGCATAAAGGTGAACAGCACAAGCTGAGCTGCAGACTGTTGGCATCCCACATAATTGCATATTGACATTCATTAGTCAGTTGACTCTTGAAATCGTGCTAACAGACTAAACACTAGTTCTATATTTGATTGCTGAAGACCTTTGGCTTAGACCTCCTGGGTGAAAGCACAACCAAGTCTTTCAGTCAAAGTGTCTCTTGCTTGTGACAAATTGTTTATGTGTGTTGGACTCTTTCCTAAACAGCATCATCTCTTCGCAATCCCACTCTATAGTCAAAAGTGAAAATAGTGCTGGCTCCATTCTATTACTGTTCAGCAAAGAAGCTTGTTTCTATCAATCTTCTTTATTATTTGACTTGCTTAATATATTGACCAGTGTGAGGAGCCAGACTGGAACTGAGGCCTTTAACCTATCCTGAAGTTCACAGGGTGAAGCAGGGCTCTGCAGACAGTCCTTTGCCCTGTACCCAAGTCTTTTGCCCTGCAACACTAATGGCAAGTGAGCTGACCCTTTTCTTCTTCTGTATCAAATCCATGTCCAGTCATAAAATGCAGTAAGAATATGAATGACAGCTGCAAAGTGACTACAGCTCCTACTAAAGTCACTTCATATGGAATATGTCCTGTGATTTGACCCAGTGAATTATAAGTGAGGCAGTGTTGGTGGCACCTATACTTTCATGTAGATCTCCTCAGTCACCCATCATTTGTAAAGAGGTCTCTCTCATGATTGCCTCACAGACTTTGGGGTTTTTTAGAAATGGCATGAATACTGTGACTACAAAGAGGACACAAAGGTGTAGAAATCTGTAAGGGGATTGCCAGCAAAAGTCATAGTTTGACTCAATGCATTAAACTCTTAGAGGTATAAGGTTAAAGCATTATTTAGCAGATTTTTGCAGAGACATTGAGAGCTTCTGCTTAGTGGCTTCAGTCTACATTTTTCTCCTTTCACTTTTTAATTATGTTTATACTGGGCCTGAGCCTTACCCCATAAAACTTGCCACAGACTTGGGTGGTTATTCTATCTTTTGACAAAATGTTGGGGTTGGCTGTGAGCTCCCACACATCTGCCATTTGACCTCCGTGAATTACAGCTGGATTAGGCATGCCATGTTTTATTAGCTTAATGGTAGCTGCCTTAGAGAAATCTGCACTCTAGTGCACAGATTTCTTTTGTTGTTCATGACTCAGACTCTGCTTATACTTCTCAGGATTGCTCTTAGCACCAATACTAAACTTTAAACAAAACTTGTTAAAAGACCCTGAGATGGACAAGTCAGTCTGTAGTAAAGTATCCTCAGACCACAGTTTTCATATCTTCAATAGGATTAAATTTTCTAAGGCTGAAAAACAATTTTTAGCACATCTTAGAAATTTGTTACAACCGTATGGATTTGTAACATATACATTTCTAATCTTAATTCTGGTTATATGAGTATAATAGAGTCTAAACACATTTCTGTATTGGTGTTGAACATGTCTGATTTAGACTAAGGTAATGTTTATTGGCAATCTTTCCTTATGGTAGGAAGAAAAAAATCACTGCTGTGAACTATGAGTCAGTGACTAAACAATGCTGAGTTTTGATAGGGATTTGACATGGCTCTGAGAGACTGGCAAAATTCAGATAGATGACACAGGGATGTAGTCTTGCAGTCGGGCGGAAAACGAAGAGAAACATGGGAATAGGTCAAATTCTGATTCTCTGAAATTGAATTCCCACTGAATTAAATGGCATCAGAAATTCATCTTATGTATTAATGTGTATGCTTATGGGGGGGAAGGTGTATTAATTTTACAATTCAAGCTTACAGTAGCTGGGCAAATCAAAAGTCAGAATCCTGTGCAACCTCAGTTCTGTTTCTTTATGCAAACACCTTCCAATACAGTCTCTGCTAACACTGCTACACAATATTATTGGTATCCCTATCTGGTTCAAACTGAAGAGATTGTAATAACTACAAGGTTGAAAAAATATTTGTAGTAGAAACAGGTAGTCAGCTTAGAATCTAATTATAAGGACTGTTGGATAACATTCTGTGACTCCAAGTCACAAAAATGTTTTTCAGTTATCTTCACAAAACACCTCTGAAACCAAATCCACATTCCAACAAGTCTGGCTTGATTTCAAGCCTCAAGGCAACATTTCTTAGCTTCTCTCTTGTGTCCCTTTTCTCCAACCCCCGACTTCACAGATAAATAATCTTATAAGGGAACCTTAAGAAGAAGGTAAAAGTGGGCAAAGAGAAGCCTGTGAACACAGAGAAGAGCTTGCTCTATGCAGAAAGGAAATGAAACATTTCTTAAGCTGGTCTGTTTCTCCAAGCCTTTTCCTATTGCCAGAGCTGGGACATCACCTGTGGCAGCCTCCACAGCCCTCACCTTGTGCTGCTCAACAGTCAGGATGTTGTGTTCTGCTGGACCACTTGGGCTGGCAATAGCTTTTTGCCTTGTAAGCAAACAAGCTGTGCTTTCCTTCTTTCGAGCTTTTCCTTCTTCCACTTGAAATAAACAACACTTTAATTTTGAATACAAGTGAAACTTAACATAGAAAAACATTGTGCTTAAAGATGAAGAGAGATGCCCACCACTCTATTAACTTTTTTGCACTTTCCCTGCAGAAGTTGTTTCTGTCAATTTATTTTCATTTCAGCTGAGCAAAATGGGAAGGAAAAAGCAGGTTGACACAGATGGTTGTCAGCCAAGTGATGACTGCAGCTGAGAATGACTGTACAAAAATATACAGCTTGCTAAACTGTGTATTGTTTGGCTTCCATGTGTATCAAATGTCAAAGGAAATAAAATTTGGAGAATATATTTAGAACTCTTTTTTTAAGACTTGTTAAATTATTGTTGTAAAATGGAAGGGTGGTCATCTGTAAAGGAATAAAATTGAAGAAAACAAAAAAAGGAATTAATCCTGCACCCAAAACTTCTGAAAAGAGAAACAGAATATCCTCTTAAGTACAAAGCTAAACCCCTAAATAAATGGTCTGGTTTGAGAGTCATTTGGGTCTTTTAGAAGTGTTAAGTATCCCCAGTCCTACTGAGGTCACCCAGTGAGGGGTATTTGAAAGCCAGACCAAGTTAAAAGTTTGGATGAAGGTTTTTGAGCCCTACTTTTAGACTTCTATTTTTAAAGGATCTCTTGGATCACACAACTGACCACATTGTATTTCAATAGACCAAACAAACTTAGCGAGGAGAAAAATTTAAAATAAGCTAAAAATAGTCCTCCTAGAGTTTGTTAGAGTGCTGCCAACTTCAGGGTGGGGACAGGCTTTGTCCACACTGGAAAGCTGCAGGATTTTAAATACAATTGATCTTATTTCAACTTAGATCTATCTTGAACCAAGGCTAAGCCTAATGTAGACACACTCAAATCGATTGTAATGTTGCCTGTGTCATTAGCTAATTTAAATGTACATGCATTAGCAGATTGCATCAGTTCAACTAGATTGATCTTTAAATTGCCTTGTCTAAAGTTGTGCCATTTCTAGGGAGCCAAGGTTCTTGTTTGGAAGAGAAGGCTGCCAAAGCAACTTACCCTTCTCCTATCCATCAGCTCTGCAGAGTAGTACCCAAATCACTCAGTAAATATCTAAGTTATCTGTATAATCACTGATCAACTAGCACAAATCAACACACCAACTAATACTCATAAAGCCAAGAATATTCCCAGGAGAAAAGCCATTGAGTTATATACGTCACTACTACGATTCTACTGAGATTAGTTAAATGTTACCAGGCATAACTTTGGACCGTGGCAGACATAAATATTGGTAGCATATGTTTTGTACTCGGAACTTAGGTAACTAAGTCAGTGATGACTTTTGAATATTTGATTTTTTTTTCTGCTCTTGAACTGCTGCCTCTGTGAGCTCCAAAGACTAACAACCAAGCATAAACTAATTTTAAATTGTGTGTCCTTTCCCTATCAGCTTTCAGAGCAATGTAATCTCACCTTCATTCTAGCAGGGCAAAAATCAGGTACAGAAAATAAGTGTGAGATAATGAATTTCTCTTACTTTCCTTGATCATTAATAAATGAGGTTATTTAGCTCCTTGACTCTTGGAATTAGTTGTGACACAACACCTTTATACAATCAGTTTGTTCTGAAAACCTGATAATAGGAACCCATCTGCTTAGAGACATAAAGGAGAATTCATTATATGCCCAGTAATTACTTTCAATGCAACATAAAGAGATTGCATACACAGCTTCTTAGAGTTAAATATGCTGTCAAAAAGAACACCTTGATGTGTGGGAATAAGAGGAGTTCAAAAATGTGATAGCTAATAACAGCATTTAAGGATTTAAATAGGAAAAATTTATATTGTGCCTTGTTGTCCTTGTCCCTAACTGCAGAGAAACCAACATCTTTGTGCAGGATTTTAAAAAAGCTGTTCCCGAATGCCTCAACTGTAGACAATTCCTTTGTCTATCTACCTATATTATGACAGACAATGACTTGTATAAAATGTACATTTTCCTAGAAAAGAAGACAGGACAAAATGTCAGGTTTGATGCCTAATCGTTGGTTTTCCCCAAAGCCTCCAAGTGCTGCATCAGGATTTTGTATATGATTGAACATCAAATGTTAAGGCCACATGAAGAATACTATTGCCAGGCTCCCAGGCAAACCTTTTCTGTTTCTTTACCGGGAGAACGAAATCAAAGCCTCGAAGGATGAAGTGAAATGAGTTGGGTTAAGTGGTGAGAAGCAGGTGACTGGAATTTAATCTGTGAGGAGACGGAAAAAGAGAAAATAACAATCCTTTGATCTTCCTGACATACTATCCAGATGGTCCTCGCTAATTATATTTCCTCTTGTGGTTTTAGTTACCAAACATGTACAAATATTTACAATGGACAAAAGTACATCTCAGTTTAAATGTCACTTTTTAATTGTGTTTTATCCATGGAATAGTACAAGTCCACCACTTTTCTGATTCATATTTTCACTTTATGAGGTGAAGTCCTCCAGTTTTCTTTTCCCACGTCCATTCTATTTCTTAATATCTTTCATTCTAATGAAACATGACATGCTAAGAGACCGTTATTCTTGGAAATCAGGAGGGGTTTTAAACGGCCTAAATATTCCTTTCAGCCAAGAATAAAGTTGCAAAGACAATTAACATGCTTGGGGTTAAAAATACAGTTAAGTGGTTTGTCAGATCAGGCTTTAAATACAATCTTATGCCAATAAATTTGAGATACTCGGACTTGTCTCTCTGCATGTAAGATTTTCATGTTCAGTAAAAACAAAACTATTCTAAATGCAGCACTGCAAGGATTTGCTGGATAATTCTGTAGCAGCTAGATTTTCTGAAAGATAATACCTTCTAAACATTATAAAATATCACACTCCCAGAGGATTTACCTCTTAAGCACATGTTGAATATAACTAGTCAGCCTTGACAGAACTCTCAGCCTAATGATATTTTTCCTTGTTTTTCAATCATACAATAAAAGCACTCACACTTGATGCAATTAAATATCCAATGACACTTCAAAAACAATAACGTTAATGATAGAATCTTGACAAAACTATAAGTATAATCCTGTCTCCACTGAGATCAATGGCAAAGCTTCCACTGTATTCCTTAAAGCCAGGATTTTGCTCATATCTAAGGTCATTACATTCTGCCTGTATAAATTCCTCTTACCTCTACAATTTTTATTGTCAAAAGGATGATCAAACCTGCACTAGGGTTGGTAGAAAGGCAATTCCTGTGTAAATTTGCCATGAGCAAATATATTACTTTTTCCCAGTGCTTCTCTACCAGACTTTTTTGTTCATGACCAGGTCTAGGAGAAGCACACTGACAAGTTTCCCTTGAAATGGAGAGGGAAAAAGCATTCCCAAGACAGTACCTCTGTGACAGGGGCGAGATGGAGGAAGGAACAACTATGAGAAGGCTTTACTGTCACGGTTTTAGCTTCCACTAGATTTACAGCCATGTCCTAGCAGGTCTCCTGGGACAGGTGACCACCCTGGTCACGGGGACCCCAGGGACTATAGGGGTAATAAAACTCTGGAATATAGAAGCTGTGGGTGCCCCATCATTAGAAGTGTTAAGGTCAGCCTGGATGGAGCTTTGAGCAACCTGATCTGATGAAAGTTGAGGTCCCCTTCCAACCTGAAATAATTCTGTGCTCCTGTGCATCTATGCTTTCTCAAAGGCTCCTAAAATCCAGCAGATCCCTTCTGTGCTGACTCTGTGTGCTGCTCCCATCCCTGTCCCCATCAGATCACTTCTGCCCTTGCTGCCTCCTTCACCTAGTCCACAATTCATCCCCAAATTTTCCCTCCCTGGAGGAAAAGTGCACGCAGAAGAGGTGCAGATGCCATCATGCTTTGGGAGAGGAGATGTATTAGAGACAGCTTGAAAAGTGCAGATCTAGCCTGTGCCAGAGGGGTTGCCTTACTCTGGAGTTTACAAGATTCCTTGATGCTTTCTGAAGTTCAGCAGTATTTTTTGCTTAGCATTAAATGAGGCATAAATGGTTATTTATAGCTAGTAACACTGAACTCAGTAATGTTTTCAAACCCTTTAAAGAAATTCAGAAAGATGTGGTTGAAAACAACTTTCTACATTAATTGCTGCATTTTAATGTTGTTTGTTTTAAAATAAGCCTGTGAGTTTGTACACTCTCTTTTGGTGTAATATGTTCTGCAATTAAATACAATTGAAGAAATCTTATTAATAGATGAATAAGCTTCTAATATTAGCTGATATCAACTGTCTAGTCTGTTAATCAGAAAGAAAGATGGATGGTCACACGGGGGTGTTGGAGATATTGGATATGCAAGCTGTACTGCCATCTACTATGTTTGAGTTTTATCTTACATATTTCAGCATAAAAATGAGCCTTGCTAGTTTCCCTGTGTCAGATAAAAAACCTTGAAGTATCACCTCTCTCTCTACGAGGGCTTTTTTGCTTCTTTGTCACAGACAGTAAATAGGGTCCAAACATTGTTTTATAATACTGCAGTTTGAACCACAATAATTGACAAAATCTAATAGATTGGCAACTGTCCTCCTATTGAACAAGGGCTGCTAAAATAAAAATAGAAACTAAGGCAGTAGCTAGCAGCTATATTTGGTCATGTTTGTTTGAAGGATGTCATAAGTATTAGATGTTTCACTCTCATTAAACCTTGGTGTAATCTTTCTTCCTCTGTGATGAGTGTCACTATGAATGAAAGAAGAGGAAAAGGACATCAAAGCTGGAAATCATTCTGAGTATTTATTACTCGCATGGTATTTCCAACTTAGAGAAAAATTCTTGTTCTAAAAAATGCTAATGATGTAGTACAGGAAAAATCCTTGAAGGATTTTTGACATTCATTGTCTGGGGAATTTAACCTCACAATTTAGCCAGAAAGAACCAATAATCTAAATCCGCCTATGCCATTCTGAATATTTACCTCCTGAAGTTGCCTGACAGAGATAAAAAAAAACCATGTGAAGCTTTTTTCTTTAAAAAGGAAATAAATAAAGACGTTTCCAAAACCCAAAGGGAAAAATCCAGGCATATTTTAATAGTTTAGGAGCAGAGCCAGGTTCATACCAATATGACTCTGAGTTCCCTGTTCCCTTTCAAAGCCATCCATGTCAATTTATGAACTAAGAAACAAATCTCAACATAATTTTAAGAAATTAATTTGAGACTAGCATAGCAGTTATGTTTGAAATAATTTATGCATCTAATTATTCAGGACAAAAACATGTATATCTGCTGTTTTGAAGAAATATGATTCCAGACTACAGTCTGTCTCCCAGAAGCAATAAAGGCAAGCCTATATCTGGGTTGGATGAGTTTTCATGCTTTTCAACAAACAAATCAGATCCACTGGGAATACAGATCAGTGGATATGGTGTTTTATTCTAAGCTCATATATCCTTGACAGATAATCACAAGAAAGATGACATTTCAAACCCAAAGTGTCTGCAAATGAAGAAACTGCCCTATGAGTACTTTTTCAAAATCCCACCAAGAGAGCTTACATTTGGAGAATAAAGAGTCTTTCAGCTTGTAAGACACCTTGAGGTCTCCCTTCACGGTTCTGCCAGCCCTTTTGTGTGTTCAATTGTAATGTCTTGAGCAATTTTCCCCACTCAGGACCAGACTTTTAGATAAGATGATTGTTATCTTCAGCTGTGACAGGAGGCTATAATGTCATCACAGAATTAGATTTGATTTTGTCTCATGTCATTGCATAACCTGACACGTCAACATGAGTTCATTTAACTTAGTTTATTCTTCACTGGTTTGGAATGGCTATTAGCAGGAAGTCAATATATGTTTTCCTATTTATGTCTTTTAACTCTTCAGTTATGGGGTTCTGGTTCTGCCAGTTTGGAAATATACAGCCCCTTTAAAATTTTTGATCAGTTTCTAAAACCTTTTTTGATTCTTGATCAAGAAATCTGGAATTCTGGGCTTTGGCCCTTAAAATTTCATCAGATATTTGTATTGAAACTGTAATCAGTTTTTCATTCCATGGAAAATGTCTCATGTGTAGCTGTAATGCTGATATCACCATGTATCAGGAGCAACCCAAGAAAATCCCTCTTGCACTTTATTTTGTAGT
Organism: Sturnus vulgaris; assembly: GCF_052056855.1. Classification (NCBI taxonomy): domain Eukaryota; kingdom Metazoa; phylum Chordata; class Aves; order Passeriformes; family Sturnidae; genus Sturnus; species Sturnus vulgaris. Next base: position 99,020,157 of record NC_142244.1, read on the forward strand.
AATGCAGTTATCAAAGAAGGTAATTTTACATAAGTCCTTGCAATTCTCTGTAATCCTTCAAAAACAATTTCCAAATGCATCCACCAGACAAAAGCATGAAATAAAACACTTTGAGCCTGATACTGCCCTGGCTATACGTATGCACCTCTCCCTTAGACTCAAAAGTTAGGTCCACTTGCATTGGATTTTCTTTTATAATTTTTCCTACCTAAAGAAAGAGAATATTGACGACAGAACTGTCATCATCAGGGCGTGAGGTTTACTTTTCAAAGAGATCAATACTTTTTTCATCTCTATATAGACAAACACATGAAGAGTTTTTTCAGGTGCATGTTTTGTGATCAGTAGCACTATAGGAATAATTTTCCTATTATTCAGTTTATAAACCTACCTGCTGATTTTATAAAGTTAAATAAGGGATAATTCTAAACACCAAGCAATTTCAAGCTAATCCTGTGAAATATCCAGAGTTTAGAGAACTGTATTATATACCATCAGCAGTCTTGGTGGCAGTTTTGCTTTTTGGGGGGATGAAGGGAAGTACAGAAAGGTCAAAGACTAAATCACAGGGTTGCAGAGGGAGGTCAGTGGGGTCAGAAGGATTTGCTGCTTTCACAAAGGACACTGCAATCAGTAATCTGCTGTCATGCTGCATGTACTGCTCTTAAGCACATTTGACACTGATGCATGGGAAGCAATCTGAGTAGAGAGCTAAAAAGGCAGTTACTTCAAACATATGAATAGTGCACTGGAGTGATGATGTGAAAATAGATTTAAGACCAAAATAAACACCAAATCAAAAAAAGAAGAAACCACTAATTACCACTATAGATGGTGAGCCACTTATACAAATGATGCTAGAGCAAACTCCAATTATAAAATTAGAATCATTAGTCTCACTACAATTTGAATGAAAAGTTTTAAAATCAAGGAGCTGCAGACATTGTCTGACTAGCATCAGACACTGCCTACCTGAATGACCCATTTCATTTGATTCATTAATCTAAAGACTCTGTCTCCTGCAAGCCACATCAACTCTAACAAAATTAGATATTTGGTTAACAATGATCTTTGAATAAGTAAATCAGGAAGGATATGAGAGCTCAGATCTGGAGCTAACCTATAGAACTAAAAAATACTGTGTGTTTATGTGGCTGATTTTCAAATGGACAATGTTAGATCAGTCACAAAGGCTCAGGCTTCCCCCAGTCCAGCACTAATTTCAGGCCTGCCATTATGGTTTTCATTGAATGTCAGTGATGGGGCAGGAGGAGTCAATGCCCCAGGAGTGGCACACTGAGTGCCCTAACCTGGCTCATTCCTTGAGTCCCTATCCAGATGGTTTTGTATCCTAATCCAACTGCTTATTTCTTACATCATAGACATAAATACTCATCTGAGCAGAATTCACCTACCCAGATGCAGCCCATTATTTAAACAACAATCTATCTGGACATAAATGAGTTTATTCTAAGCCCTTCTCTTTTTTGTACCTCCATGAAGTATGAAATATTTCCACAGACATTTGCACAGACTCCCCTGTTGACACATTTCTCTACCATGTGTCACACCAATATCTTGCTGTGCTGATATGGCTGTTGTCAGAAGTATGACATGGCATATACACCTGCCAGATGAAAGTTGATCTGAAGAGATGTAGATTTTTATCCTTAGAGAGGGGAGTCTGAGAGCATTTCCCTTTCATTTATAAAAATACCAAAAAAAAAGAAAAAAAACCTTTAAGAATGTACACAGAATTCTGTGCTTCTATATGAAAATACTGCCTGGGTCTTTTCAATAGAGTATTTATGGGGTTTTTTGTTCCATTGTGAGAAGAGTGAACGTGCCTGAAACGAGCCCAGAGCACAGGCTCAGACTGTTCGAGAAGCCCAAGGGTGAGTGCCTGGGAAAAACCTTGGAAAGCTGTCCCTGGGCATGTTTCCCACGAGGAGTGTGAAGGATGAAGGCCTGACTCCACAGGAGTCACTCCTTTTTTGGGGGCTAAGGTTTTCTCTCTGATTTCTGCAACCAAAGTTACCAAAGTTAGGGTTTTTCTAAATCCTTTTTCTCTTTATTGATTGAAGTAAATCTGTGAACTTCCCAAGTCCCCAAAGGTCTACTCTATATATAGCATATATACACTATATATACTATATACACTATATATACTATATATACTATAGACTAGGCTTCAAGCTTTAAAGTCAGCCAAACCAGATCTCTATTTTACATTGGCAGAAGCATACATGCCTTGTTTTTCAAGTCACTTTCATGGCTTAATGGTCCCAGTCAAAAGTGACACATCTCACTCCTTTGGTCACAAAAACGTATTTTTTAAAAATGCTCAAAATTGCAGCAAAGATTTGGGAGGGAGAAGGTCACTCTCAACATTGTTGCCTCAGCAAAAAGGATATTTGTATAAATTCTGTCCTTAAGAGTAATTGAATTAAAATAATTTCACTCATCCCTATTCCCTCTCTTGTAAGCCCTATCAGATGAGACATTTGACACTGAGAAATGCATTTTGCCTGTTACTCAGCAGTGCTCAAAATGCCTAACAATGCCAGACTGTAGCTGGGTGAAATCTGAAGCTGAATGTTTCAAGGGACCATTATTACTAATGGGCTTTTTTATTAGAAATCAAATAAAAATGGCAGGAATTTAAAGTGCAAGGAAGAGAGGCACTGAAGTTTGTGAGTAACATTAAAGAATAATATTACAGTTTTATGAGATACTTTTGTCAGGTTACAGCTCATCACAGGATAGGCACTGAGAATTTTCAAAAACATCCAAGCATCTCAGAAACACAGTGTAGACTTGCACACTGAAAAATGGTTTTAGCAGTCAATTTTAAAGTATCTGGTTAAAACACACCAACCCCCATGATGCAGTCTTGCTATAAGTGACAGAAGAAAATGTCAAAGGCTGGGAACAGAATCCAGCGAGTCTGAGGCATGCCTTGAAAATATTTATCTGTCAATACCTACATCATCCCTCTGCTAAGGGATCTCATCTTGGGGCATAGCTTCACCCTTGAACACACTATACAAACACCCACGAGGAGTCAGCTCTCCTGAAAGGAGGCTGAGGCTGAGGCTGGCACCTGAATGTGCACCGTTCACTTTTGAGTGCCTAAAGTTTCTGATACATTATGTTCCTGTAGTCTCAAATCACTAAATACGTTTTAAAATTTCATAACAAAAGGCAGAGATGCTTCACTGCAGTGCAAAACACAGAGCTGAAAGGCTGTTACAGCTTCACACTGCTGCCACTCATGGAACTGTTAAGAACTAAATTATACAGAAACCACTCTAAACCGCCCTAGTACAGACGAGTAAAATAATACTCTCTTCAGTACAGCAGCTTGCATATTTCAGCAATACCAAGAAAAACAAATTCTTTCCTGTCATTTGTGAAAATTTGTAGTGAACCCGGGCAGAAATTCACATTAAACAGCAGGAGTATGTTTACCAGTGCACTGTCATTGTTGCTTGGACAATATATGCAAAAAATATTTCCCAAGAATTTACAAGGTTTATGTCAACTTGCTGCCTATTTTTCTTTGAAAACAGGATGGAAAGATCTACTGTATTATTACAATTTCTCCTTCATAAGTGCAGGGATAATTATTGGAACCAAGCTCATATTTTCACAGCCACTCTGTAAATGCACATCTTCTTGTAATTGTGAATATATATGACATGTATCAAAAGTTGTATTTAAATTTAACATACCTACAAAAACACCCCACTGCAAGGATGTGAGGAACTTGTGAAAGTGAATGAATCAGATCAATCCTGGCTCTTTAGAGACCCATGAACCATGGAGAAAATCCAGTAAGGGAAGAAATAATGTGGTCTTCTGCAACGTACTTTTATTTTCAAGAGAAGGAACATTCACCTCATCTCCTAATTGGGAATAACCAGCATATAATCTAGGTATCTTTAGATCTGTGATTGCCTCAATAGTCTTATCAACCTTAGAGCCCCTAACATCAGCAAGTACTTCATTTACCGAATCTTTGGCTGGGGGTAGTATGTAGTTTTCTGATAAAGCCTTGAAGGTGCACACAGCCAATCTCATTTAAGTTCTCAATCACATTATTCTGCTTATGATATATAACTTTGGAAAGAAATTAGAAACTGTACCATGCTAAGGCATTTTTAGATGCAAAAATAGCAATATGATGTCTAATAACAGGAACATTGTGTGATCACTAGGTGTAACCAAACAATTTCACTATTGAGAAAATGTCATATTGATCACTGGGAAGTGAATCTAACAATTCAGTGTAAAAAAATTTTTTAAAAACAGATTAAATAGCTGAAAACGTAAAAGGCAATATGGACTTGTCACTTCTAACATTTGCATGGATATGTTCCCATAAAAACACCGACTCTGCTACTAAGTTTATTACCCATAAAAAATCGGTTTCTTGTCTTGAGAAGGTGAAAGCTAAAGTATTCCTGAATGTATTTATCCTGCAAATTTTTCAGATGTTCAGATGTTTGCTTGCTTGCTTGATTCCTCAGACGGTGCTGCATTCACCTTCAGTAACTTGGGAACTCAGGTGGGAAAATCTGACACCAGCTACAATAATAAATGTTGAAGAGTGATGACATGCATCTGTTGGGTTGCTTGGAATGGTTCTGGGCAGCTGATGCTGTGGCTGTAGGATAGCTCTGACTGTCCTGAAGGACAAGGCACAGGAACAGCTGCAGCACAGGAGCCACAGCGTCTCAGCAGCAGTGAGTAACTAGGAAAAGTCTGCTACACACAAGAGAGCCCAGCAAGGACGCGGCCCCTGAGCTTGCAGCAGCCAGTGTTTAAGGGACTGTGTTGTGCATGCTAGATTTCACAATTGCTGTAACCTGAGAGTGGTTTCGACCTCCACAGATCCCATGGAAGAGCTACATGGCATCATTGCATCTGGTCACTACAGGAAATGTTTTCTTTAGTTGTCTCAAGAGACATCACAGTTCTTCTTTGAAAAAGAGTGAATTGTTGCTGTTCATTAACCTTCTTCCTGCCATGTCATATTCCCCTTGCAGTTGCCTTTTCCCAAGCCTTTCTTTTAGGACTCCCCCAATTCAGGTATGGACAGGAACTGTTTTTGGTTTGCTCAACAAATACAATTTCTTTTACACATGCAGACATTAATTTTTTTCCTGTCATTTCACTGATCAGTAGAGTATATGTGCACTTCATTGCATGCTATTATCTTTCTGTTACTCTCTGAATCATCATCACATGTATCTTGAGACTGTGATGACACTTTTTTATTAACAGCAAGCTTCATCATTTCTCTGTTCATCCCCTCTGTGGAAATCAGGGAAATATGTGGAGAGAATACTCCTTCCATTTACAAGACTGGCTGTTTGATTTCAAGCCAATCTCCTAATATAACTACTCTCCCACACTGAAATTTTTGGCAGTGTAACCGGCATAGAAATCAAATGTGAAGATCTGTCACCATTATGTTTCTTGTAGCTATTCACTAGACAGCTAGGAGGCTTTTTGCTTCTTCAAGGAAGGACTCCAGAAAGTCAAGGTCCTTTGGTAAACTTATTGCAAGTGTAAAGACCATCTATTTTCAGCCATATTGAGTGAGAACAGAAGATGCTCGTCAGTAACTAGAATATTTGATATCACCATTATATTCCCTGAAGTCAGCTGTCAAGTCTAAGCCAGTCATTTAGATGACCTGTTTCATCAGGAGGAGAATGATTTCTTCAGAAGACAATTCATTTCACCCTTGGATAGACATCATGAATGATCCCATGGGAGGACACCTTCACCTTCAGTGAAATAAAGGAATACAGATAATTTGATTGGAAGACTAAACTGTAGACAAGTAGTACAGTGAATTTTACCATGTATGCTTGCAGTGGAAGAAATATCACTGGAGATAGCTATAACAGCATCACCTTAAAGCATAATTTGGAATAAAAGGAAAATGTGTTATGAGCAGCAGCTGCAATATAGATGAGTGCTGCTCTCACACATCTTCCTCCAGTGCCCTCCTAACTGCTCTCCCCCATCGCCCTCTCTGTCTCTTTATTCCTGACTGGCTGAAATGCAGCCCACACCACATCCTGTACCACAGTCCACACATATTGACTGGTCAATATGGGCTGTCAGGTGGCTGGCACAGTGCTTGATCCTAAACTGATGTCCTTCCTAGTTAGAATTTGCTCCTTTTCCTCTACTCCACTGTATAATTTTGTATATATGTAAACATAGTAGCAACCTCTTGTTCCCATTTATATGCAGCCAAGGTTATCTAATGGATTTCAAGGCTACAAACACAGTTGCATAAGCCTTATTTCACTGGGAAGTCAAGCAAAAAAAAGTATGTCTCAAGTGCAATAAACAATGTATTTCCAACATGATCTGTCATGTATTCTCATTCCATCCTTTTCCTATAGTGCCTCCTTTTCAGAAAGCCAAGGTGGGTGATTGGCTAACAAGCTTGTAAAGAGTCTATGAAATACATCCCTAAACTGAGAAACAGGGTCAAGTTTGATCTTGAGTTTTTCTGATAGAGACTGAATTATTAAAAGGCTATTGTCTGCTTTAGAGTGACATTCTGTCTGAACATATTGTACTTTGCACAGTTCATGAAGAAAATCAAATTTAATATAACTTAAATAAAAATAGCCCCATCTTTGAAGCTGCTAACCCTGTTCATTTGATAATATTTTATCCATACTCCATTTTACTGCTTTCTCTACATAATTAGTCAGTCAATTCCCCAGGCTGTTTTTGTGGGCATTTCATGCTGCAGCAGGGAAGAGAAAAGATTTAATATATACGTAAAGAAAAAAAAAAGCCAATGGCAGATGGAGTTGCAGTTAACGTAAATTGCATTTTATAAAAACAATTAGTTTTCAAATAGAAGAGGTCTTAAAGTGGTTTTCTCCTCTTTATATCTTTTTAAAAGCTCTTCAAAACACAATTAGCCAGCATTATTCTCATAACTGCAAACTATAATATTTTAATATGCCCTTCTAATTCATATAGGTGTAACAAAATCAAGTGTTACTTGGAAGATAAGTTGATTTCTCTCTCTTAGGAAATTTTTTATATGCAAGAAGTTTTTTGTTTGTTTTCTTAGAGTGTCTGACATAATATTTTCACATACATTTAAATAGATTTCTCTGAAGAAGAAATGAACAGGAGGAAAATATTAATCTGTAGAATTTTCTTCCCATTATGTAATAGATGGGTTTTTCCCTTTTTAAATATTTTAGCATATACTTTATTTTTTGCTTTACAATTTAAAGATCATGCAATTTTGATTTCCTCATCAGAAAATAAATTATTGCTGCACTGTGTGTGTGTGTGTGTGTGTGTGTGTGTATACTCTGTGACTAACAGGGGATTTTGTTACATATTAAAAATCAGGCCCAGACTATTTCTTGTTCTGACATAAGATGTGTGCATGAAAAATGAAATTCAGAGACTAGGAGGATGTTTTCCTGGGCCTCAGAATGCCATGATTGCACCATTTCTAGTGTGGTTTTCTAAAATCCTCCATGGATAGTGGGATTTCATTTCTCCAATATACATGTGTTGTATTGGCATAGTGGTGTTCTGTCTGCCTTAAACACAAGGGAAACCCCCTGCCTGGCTGACCTTACCTGCTGCTTCACTGCTGTTGTGCCATCCCAGGGCTTCCACACAGCTTCAGAGATGGCAAAGAGCTTTTGTCACTCCCTGCATTGTCACCTGCTTCTGCACTCAGCATCTGCAAACTGCAGGCAGCATGACTAATGTCTTCTGCAGAGTAAGGATCTCTTTGCCCAGGGAGAAGAGATGAAGGTTCAGAGATTCCTGGGGATATCCTGTTATCACAAGGACATTTTTGAAAGCCCTCACTACTGGACTAGCTGCTGGATCTCAAAACTACTAATCCAACTTACAGTGCCAGTGCAGACAAAAGTTTCAGATATCCTCTCCAGGAAACTCCAGGATCACAAGGAATTATTAGATCATATGTCAATATCACCACTCTCACATGTGAGCCACTGGAACAGGCTGCCCAGAGCAGTGGTGGATGCCCCATCCCTGGAAGCATTCAAGGCCAGGCTGGATGAAGCAACCTGGTCTGTTGGCAGGTTCCATGTTCATAGCAGGGTTTTTGGAACCTGATGATCTTTAGATCTCTTCCAACACAAACCATTCTATGATTCTACAATTCCACGACCAGGTATTGACCAGAATTTAGTCCCACAGCAGTAAGGAGAAGCAGACATAGGTTCAGCCTCCAGAACTGGTGGAAGTTTTACAAACAGAAAGGAAGTAAAACCTTAAAGCAGTGAAAAAGCCAAGGCAGACACAAGACAAGTGGGAAGATCAGACACTGCCATGGACACCCAGCCTCTGGAAAGCTTGAGCCTCCAGCTCTGTAGATAACAGCACTAGCAGCTTGCAGAGGAGAACTGCTTATCTGAATTCTGTTCATTAAAATCCCAGTGTTTATTTTAAAAAGAAAAAAGTACTGTCTGTCTGTTGTGAAATTCCCTTGGCTTTATTTATTTTTAAGTGCATGCTAGGTATCATTGCATCTGAGGAGCTGCCGTTTCTGAGTTTCATGCCCACTCCCATCTGGCAAAAATATTGACCACAGAGGGTGACAGTGTCCCAGATCAGGTTCCATGTGTGTATTTGAACACTCTCAGCCCTCCACCAGAAACTGTCACAGCTCGCAGCCCACCTCACAATCCTTCCCTTTGAACTCAGCCTTGTGACTACCTCAGCCTTTGCACACACATTCACATTAGAAAATCTTATCATGAAAACATGTTGGGGAAAGAATGTTAAATTTGATGAAGGCCAGATACAGCTACTATCCATCTTGTAGTTTTGCCATTTTTGGACACCACAGCTTTCATGTCATTTTATTAATTGCCTTTAAAAGCATTCCACCTTCAGATACACAGCATATTTTACAGTTGCCTTTTTAAGTACTAAGCACAGGATTTCCATACAATTTTAATTTGCCTTTATGGACACCAAAGCTGGCTGAATGCCATTAGGAAATAAATAGGTTGCATCACATCTTCAGTAAATCAGAAATATGAGATATTGTCAGCCTTTCAAGTTGAGAACTTTGTGCATGTCTGCAGGCATAAAAGAAAAGAGAATCTGAGCTCCAAGTGCCCCATGGGGGTGTTGGCATTCCAGCACAGAGCAGCCGTGCCACCCATGCTCCATGCACACCCCACGATGAAAGGGAGGGCAGTGGGAGCCCAAACCCAGCCTGTCCTCTGGGACTCACAGAGTATTGTCACACCATTCAAAGCAATAACCCTCAGCAAGACGCTGCAGCAGTGCACCGAGGGATGTGATGGCTAGCAGCACATAAGGCAACACAAAAAAACCATTTGTCATCTTTATGGGTTCTCAGAGCTCCTGAGAATGACAGCTTGAAATTAGAGAGGAGAGAGCAGGGCACAGAGAGAGGGATGAAGGACTGGAAAAAAAACCCATAACTTTATTTGTGTTGCTGTATCTCCAGTGTTGCAGGCACATCTCTTCCATTGGAAATTTAAAATGGTTTCTGAGAGCCCCTTTCCTTGCTCCAGACAGGTTGCTGTCCCACTATTAAACCTCTCAAGCTTCTTGAAGGATAATTAGACTTACATTTTTAAAAATCATGTATTTGAAAGCTTTAAGGCAAAAAACTACATGTATTTTTAACAAAATACTCTAAAGTACAAGAGTTTGAAATTATAATTTCAAATTATTTCACTGTTGTCTTAATTTCCTTTAGCCTTAATGATGCTTCTAACATCTTATTTTTCATGATACCACTGAGATAGAACTTCAGTTAAAAAATAGCTTTACCCAGTGGAAATAAATTTTCTAAAAATTTCCCTAGACAAGCTTGACATAATGAAAAACTTCAGGACTTCAGAACTTCAGAAAAAGACTTCAATGATTTTTAAGATTTTGTATTTTTAGTAAGAAACCATATCACTTGAAACATTGCCTCAGTCTTTAAAATTCATCAGGGAAAGTTATACTAGGACTAAAAAGTATGGTATACTCCATGAGGAGACACATCATAGGTTTAAATGATTGTATGAAATATTTCATTAATTTATTTTTTAGATTTTCTGTTAAAAACACATGAAAAGCTACACAAAACATAAAACACACACTGCGCATAATGTCACAGTAAATATTTAGAAATTCTCTCCGTTCACCCCATTAGAAGGCATTTCTTATTTAGCAGCCATTCCAGAGCAAGTCTTCTGCAAATGTAGAGCAGATAAAGGAACCTTCTCCAGTCCCTCCCTGAGCTCCTTCCCCCCTTTCTCACACTGGCTAGCCTGGCTCTCCAAGGTCTGCAGCCCAGAGACCTCCATGGAGTCTCCTTGGCACACACTGAACAAACCCTTCATGTATCACTGGCTGCTGGCAGGACCCTAAAACACCAATTTGCTGATCCTGTGGGAGACCCTCTCCCTTTCTTTGGCAGGTGGAATGCAGTGCACTCTGTGCCGCTATGATCTGAGCCTGACTGCTCAGCAATCTCCCCCTTGTCAGAGAACCTCACCTCTTGTCCTTTGATCTCCCCAAAGCACCAGTGTTTCTGCAGCTGCTCTGGCTTTAGTTAAAGAGTTTATTTCTTTCTTTCCAATTGTTCAGTGAAAGTTTTCACCCATCAAGAGAATTTTTTTCTGTGATCCTGCAAACTTTTTTTAGCTACATTGAGGTTCATTACAGTCACTCTGGACAGAATACAGTCTGAAACTGAGCCAGAAAAATGGCTTCATATTCCTTTACGTTCTTTTCCTCTCCATTACTATTCTCCCAGTAGGTCTGCTGTAGAGAGACTGGTGGCACTGCTGTACTGTATCAAAAACTGCCTGGTAATGGTGCTGGAATTATTTGCTTGCAAGTACATGAACCATAAGTGGTGGAAATGGAATCCTGAGAACAGCCAGATCCTGATACCATCACTGGTCTGATCTGATCTCAGCACATGCCCTGCAATGCACTGAGTGCAGTGACTGAACACCAAGCACATAACACAGAGGCTGTTCCTACAATTTGGAAGTACTGACCAAGTTACCATAGAGCAGATGTCATCTGTACTCCACCAGTGTCAGCAGCTTCAGGAGACAGGGGTCATGTGGTCCTGAGCATTTTATTGAAAAGAACATCTTGTTTTCTGTCCACTAACCCTCAATGCTGTAGCAGCTGAAGAAATACAGGAAATACCATGGGCCAGGTACAGTCATATGCAGTCATAAAAAGAATAATCTCCCTCCTATCATCACTAAATAGAGATCATTAAGAAATTTTTAATTTTCTTGGCAAAGGCAAAAGGTTGAGTCCTCTGGCATTATATATCATTGGTACTGACCGATTTACAACACCTTAAGAGAAAGTATTTGGGCAGGTCAATAAAATATATGTCTGTCAAAGATGTAAATTGGGAATTCATGGAGCCAGCACTGCTGTCAGGGAAGGAAGAGAGTGTGGGAAGTACTTGGCTAGCCAGCCTTTGATTTCCACACACAGCAAGCTCTGCCACCAACGTGCCCTAACAGTAAATAATGGTGTTTGTGGATACACATGAGTAGAACCTAAAAGAAATCTGAAGTCATTAAGTGTTATTGTGTTACAGAGCACAGCAGAGTGTATACTCTTCTGTATTTATATTTCTGTCTACAGTCAATAAATCATAATCTGTCATACCTGCATTATCCAAGCCATCTGCTTTACCACATTAAAAAAAAAAAATTAGTAGGTGGGAAAAAATTATGATAGCTTCTTTTTTTCCCCTGTTCCTGTTGCTAGAGAAACCAATTCTTTAAAGTATTTTCTGATGTCTGAAAAGGAAGCTGTCATGTTCCCTTCCCCCACAAAAACCCTGAAATGGTCTGTGTTTTATGATAGTCCAGTAGCTGGTGGAAGAAGGGGAGAAGAAATCAAAAGCACTGATTTTTCCACCTCTTCAACTGACTTGTTGACTGACCTTGGGCAAATTGTTAGGGGCTGCTGCGAGTGTAAGCTATATTAGGGATTCATAACAAGTGGAGAGCATAACACTGGAAGCAATGATGCCTTTCAGAGATTGATTGAAGTTGTAAAGCAGAGCATTTGTATGTTTTTAAAGTGCCCATACTGTCTTTAGCTGCAGAGCTGGCTGTTGCTATCTTTAGTGGGGTCATCCCCATTAAAATATTTTGGTCCAAACAAAATCAAATTAATGAGTGTTGAAGAAAAACAAACAAACAAACAAATAAATAAATAAATAAATAAATAAAAACAAAACAAAACACCATTAAAAAAACCCTCAAAACAAACCCACACATTATTTTCTTCCTCCCTAGCCTGTGAAAGTGACAGATAAGATTATTTATTCTCTTTGTCTATATTTACAGAGACAAATAGGGCTAATAGGTGTACTAATATTGCAGTGCTAGGAGAAGAGTTACTTGCTGTTGGCAAGTCCTTGGAGCTCCATCCACAAATTTGTATAATTGCAAAATAATAGAACTGATACATTATTATTATTCGGAGGGGTTTTTTTCTAACTCCTCCATTAATTTGTAATGATTTTGTATAAGATGACAGGGTGTACTGCTCAAATGACCTGTAAAGTGGTCACACAAACCCAATTCATATTTCCAACTACTGACGACCATAGCTTTTAAAACTTGCTATTCTTAAGTTTCTGCCAGTATTTATCCCTCCTCCTATAACTGCAAAGACCATTTTAAAAGATATTAATTATTATCTGATCTTGTCATTAATCTGAGATATGGTTCCCAAAGGAAAGGATATCAATTCTGCGAAATTCTCCTTTTGTTGTCTTCTTTACTCCTTTTAAGATCAAATTTAAAGAAAACAAACAAAGAAACAGACGAGACATTAACCAAAAGTACCAGTTTCAGCCTATGGTTGAACAGCAATTTACTCATTTATTTCAGGACCATGTGAAGGAAAGTTTAATATATAAATTTGTTCTCTGTTTTGGGAGACAAGACTAACTTCACAAACTAAATAGGTGCCATATAGAGAACTGATTTTACCTTGTTAATGTCCATGTGAAATTCAATAGCTTTTCACCATGCATGACTTCAGGATTTTTTGAATTCTAACAATTCTTCAAAAGCTTAATGACCCGTGATTTTCTTCTGCAAGCTGGGTTAGATGGGATTTTTTTTCCCAGTCCAGATAGATCTTGGTCATATAATATTTTGGCAGAATTTCTAGCTGTACAAAAGTGAAAGACAATTCATTTGATAATCCTGTTATTGTCTTACTGTAGTTACAGCCTGCTATAAAGCACATGCAGATGCAAGAAACCCTAAGAGAACATAGTGACCAGAGAAAAGAACATACCACTGCTAATATAGCAACACACGGTGTTTTAATGCATTTTTATTGCAGTTCATATTTCCTTTTTAATGTTTTCCGTTTCATCTTAAGAAACATTTCAGGGACTTTGTTCGTGCTAGATGTGAAATTTAGGGATCTATGAGCATGCAAATGTGAAACCTGAGGACTGATTTCTACTAACGTGAATGGCTGCAAGGCCAGTTTATAGCATTGTCATACAGCAGAAGGGGTTTTTTATACTCCATAAATGCGTGAAGGTGCAGCAAACAGGCAAGGAACTTTATTCCCTGTGCCTTTACTTATTTACAGTGAAGTTAAATGAAACATTTAAGCACATTCAGAATTCAGTGTGTGTTCACGTGTGGACATGGCCAAGTGAACATGAACATATGAATATGAACATACCTGCAGTTTCTAATTGCAGCCCAGAGCCAAAGTGAGAGAGATGGAAACATTTCTGAAGGGTGTTTGCAGGTTTTTTTCTTACATTTTAAGAATAAACCTACACTAAATATATACCTACTAAGTAATTTTCTATCTGGAAAATATTAAGTTTTAATACATAGATTTTTAAATACTAAAATTATTTAACATATACTATCCCACATTTTAAAGTTCAGTAACATATCCTAAGAACCAAGGCAGACTTCCATGATAGAAAATATTATTGCTTTGGGAATTAAGGAGAAAAAAATATTCTTGGTTCTCCCTGAATATGCTTTGCACCACAGTTTAAGATCCTAAGGCCAAGTCTTCTTTCAATTACCCTGACACAGCCTTATTGGTGTCTATGAATATGAAAGAGCCTAAAGGACTGCAGAATTTGTCCCCTAATGTCTACAAAAACCTCATTTATTAAGACTCCTCACTTTCACCAATATTGTCAACATTGTAAGTGAAGTCTGTTAAAAATTGTTCCACATTCTCATTACAAAAATGAAACTTTCTCTTACACTTTTACTCTATTATATATTTGGGAAAATATGTTCGATATTGTTTGAAATTGGTGTTAATCAGAATGAAATTCAGCCTTTGTGGTTTAGCTTAGATTTTGACCAAACCTGTTAATGAGAAGCACTCTAAATATTGCTGCACATATTTAACCAAGCTAATGCACTTATAAAGCTACACTCTCTGTTTATTTGAAAACCCACTGTTGCTTTCTGAAACACTCCAGCTTGTGACTCCAAAAGTTTAGTTGAAGTTTTTGATTTCCAGAACATTTTCTAGAACACCTTGCATCTGGAGGTGGCTGAGTGGTGGCATTACATTGAGCATCCCTGATAAACTTGACCTGTTTTTCTGTTAACTAGTCCCCAAAACGAGATACTTCCAAAATCTATGCTTTTCATAATTAATCATTGAATAATCCACACGATATTCATTTCGGATGCTGCTTTGTGAATTATATTGTGTATATCTGCCTGCACTGCCTGATTTACTGGTATTAATTTATTACCACTATTCATTATAATATTCTCTTGGGATATCTTTTGGCTTTATACAGTGCTGAGGACCATACCCTTTTCCTAAACACAGTGAAATTAATAAAAGTGGAACCTTTTATTTCCTATGGAGCTGAGAAAATCTTTTCCCCTTTTGCACAGGAACTGCATGCACGTGTGGCTCAGTGCAGGAACGATGGGTTTTAAATCACTCCCTGGTGTTCAGCACAGGCAGGCTCAACTGCTCTGCTCACCACAACCTGCTGTGATCGTGGGCAAGACCCTTATCCCACCATTCCTCCATTTGTCATCTGCTAGACAGGCTTTATGACTACGAAAGGTTGAGAAGTGCTCGATAATCTTATAATTGCAGCCCTCTCTAAATTCTTAAGATGGAAGGAGAACAAGAGAGTCCCTGTCAGAGAGCTCCAAAAAAATAGAAAGTACAGGAGCAGTTCTGTATGGAAAGGCAATGGCTGCTTCCCACTCCATCATCTGTTGAACACATGTGAATTCCACAGTGAGGGGTGATTTAGGGATACCTCTGTATTCTCCTTTGGCATAAGTGTCAAAAGAAGACAAAATATATCTGGTGTTTCACACAGCAGTGACTCATTAGGATGGATGGCCCCAAATGTGCATCATCCCAGCAGCCTTTCAACTAGAAGGTGGAGACACAGCAAGAGTCTCAAAAAAACTCACATGTAAAGGAAAAATGAGCAAGTGAGTTCTCTCTTCTGTTTTGACTTATTCGATGAAGTTAAACTAGTCTCTATTAAGACTTCTTGGAGCATTTCTTTACTACTTTTTGTTTCAAAATATTCAAGTTTTCTACTTGTAGCTAAAAATATATGCATGTTTTCCACAAGTGGAAGTAGTTTTGCTTTTTAACACATTTTAACACAGCATAAATGTGGATTTATTGTTTCACTCTTGTGAGTTCTTCTAGAAAGTTCTTTTTTTACATTAAAGAAACATTGTCATACAACACATACAAAGGGTTTTTTCCTGGATCTGGAAAAAAATAAGCATGTCATTTGAATCCCTTTGCAAGATCTACTTTCCGTTTTTAAAAATACTTAACTATTTAATTCAGAACCAGCTCCATTTTTCGTCTTCAGTGAGGGAGACTCCACAACCTTTCTCACAGGAGCAGCTCTGTCCCAGCTCCACCAACCTTGTACAACTTAGGGCAGGTTAGAATAGAAACCAATAGAAACTTCAGCATAGCACCAACACCAGGAAGCATCCATTTGTCTCTTAGTCTCAGTGCTTCCTGCAGAATTCTGGCTTCCCACTCGAAGGGATGCCAGGGATGCAGGTCAGATATCTCAGGAACTCCAGTTTCAGTTGATCTCCCTCTGCTGGGGCCTCAATCGACCATGCATCCCAAGCTGCAGTAATTAACACTGCAGAGCAGACTACTGCTATTCTTTACATCCCTAAATGCTGATGCCAATGTCTATGTCGGGTACAGGGGAGAGAGAAATACCTGCAGCAAGAAGGAGGAAAGGGATCTTCTTCTTGTTCTTTGAATCCAGATTCCTCTTCCTTCAGCAATAAAGGAAGAAGTTTGCAAATATTGAAACCACTTGCAAATTTCTACTTATTGGAAAACTATTAGACGGTAAACCTTTCTTTGGTTCCTGTTCCTATTAAGTTATGCTAAATAAGCATGACTATTGAAGTTGTGAACAGATTCACAGACACATGCCATGTGTCAAACTCTCAATTGTTTCTATAGGATAAGCTTAAGCACTTCATTTTGCTCTGTACTATGCAAAGAATCCTTTTGAGTATTGAGTTTTAGTTTGACAAGTCCAAGCCTCACAGAACTTCACATCTCTTTGAGCAGTGAGCACATTCAAATAGATTTTCCAGCAGGAAGAAGCAAAAAACGTATTTTTCCAGGGAAGGATATTTTCCTTCATGTCTCAGTCTGAGTTTCAAGAGTATTTTTAATACTAATAACAAAGAATATATTTTGGCACGTGGCAGCTGCAGGGCCTGATTGGCAGCTAATGAAAGATAAGGAGGAGTCATTGCATGGAAAAAATTATTATTGAACAACTGAACCAATGCTTGTTACACCTTGGCCTTCCAGTCCTAATGTGAGCCAAATGTGACATCTCAATCCAAAAAGTGTGTAGTATTGTACAGATGTCTAGGGAAATAAATTGTTGCATATATCAATTTTCTTGTGGCATTTGCTCTTAATAGCAATTGATCTGAAACAAAATGCATGTTACAGCAATTAAGCTGATAGAAACAATGTAAAAGTCTGGTGCTTTCAGAGATTTCCATTCTTCCAATGTGGAACAAAAAATCCAGAGTAATGCAATAAAGCAAATTCCAGCTTTCCAAACCTGCATACTGGACATCTGCAGTTTGTTTGACAGCATTGGAGGCTTAAAGTTTTAACAAATACAGGAAGGAATGCTCCATCTCTGTTTTAATGAATATCTATCCCATAACTTAAGGTAAGGACAATCTTAGTAACATATTCATTGTTGGTTAATGTGAATGAACACAGGGAAGGTGAATGTAGCAGCACACAGAATCATTCTGTGATCAGCTGCTTGTCTGGGGACTTGTACAGTGATTTGCTGGGTTTCTGTGTTTTTATGCACTTTTGGACTGGTTTACTTTACTATGCTATTGCCAATTTTCCCAGCTCAGCTACCTCCAGCTTTTGGCCTCAGTTCTGTCAACACTCCATTCTCATGCCTGAATTTCTACATGTGAGCAACCCCTACTGAGGTCACCATAACTATCCAGGTGCATAGCTACACTTGCAGACAAACAAGCGGAGGCTCAGGGTCTTGGAATGAAAGGTGCCATGAATAAATGAAATATGAGTTTGTACGAGAAGCAGTCGTGCCTACCATGATTGCAGCTGAGCAACTGCTATTCTGCTCATGTATAATGGATGCTGCACTGTGAAAACACATGGTGCCCTGTCTCTTGCCATCTCACTCAGCCTCTTTTTTTCCTCTGAGAGATTTTAAGATGACATCAGAGAACAAGAAAATATGTCCAATAGCATATTATTGTATCACTTTAATATGGTTTTAAAGAATGTCGTCATAAGCCAGGGACTATTTAGATAATCTATTTTTTTTTTGTTTCCCCTCCAAGATGCTGCCCAGACATGTCAAGCTGTACACTCAGAATGCCTGCAAACTCCTACATGGAGCACTGTCAGAAGTTAATGCATTTGCCCTATGGTCATCACACATAAAGCAAAGTCAGAAATTATTTTTTTCTAAAATAAAAAACCAAAAAAACCCCAACAATATTGTCATTTTGAGACCACCATTTAGCAGCAGCTTTAGTGTTTTAGTGACCATTTTCTTTTTGAGCTCAATTATGTAATTTCACCTTTAAAGCAGAAATCTGTGAGAAGTGTGTCTTTTGTGGTATTGGCCAGAAGAACTGGACCCAGTGACCCCAAATGCAGCTTGTGGAACAACAAATTAACATTCTCAAAGCACCATGGGATCCTTATTGTGTAGCTTTATTAGATGTGAAAACACTGATTTTGATTTAACCTTCTATAAGGACTAACTTTGCCATTTATATTAGCTTTTCCATTTATATCGCCTAGATATGGCAGTGAGATTTTCTGATATTGGGCTGAAAAGGATCAGGATTTCACCTTGCATCTCGTTTGTGGAGAACATTGCAATGAGAGAGGCTGCCTTCAGATGGAAAAGGGAAGGTTGTCAGTAAAAGATCTGTTTGAATAGACACATATAAAGGTTTCTTGCAAGTGCATTTGGAAATTTGTTTCTTATTAAAATAATAAAACAGTTTTAAATGTTGGAAAATACAAAGGCCATAAAAATGACTAGAATATATTCATAATTCTTTCCCTTCTCAGCCAACTGCAAAACAATAAAAATGTTTTCATTGTTCTGAAAAGAGATATATATGGTATTCATTTTCCACTGTTGGGTTCTGAAATACTAGGTCAAACCTATTAACTTCTGTGAGGTTTGTGTGGCTTAGAGATGGTTTTAGGGAATGCAAAACCAGTACCTCAGATTGACAGTATTTTTAGAACAGAGAAGATAACTCTACAGTGACATGTAAAGAAGCTGTTCTGAAATAATTTGTCATGGTAAAAAAGTAAAGCTGGAAAGATTTCATCAAAAATCTAATGCTTCTTAGAGAAGCAAATTATAAGTCAGTCAGTGATGAAAGGAACAAGGAAAATGTCTCTTTATGGGCTGACACCAGCTTTTTCCAACCGATTTTAAAGAAAAGCTTTCTTCATTTCTATTGTGCTTGAAACTGGCACAACATCGGCTTTTATTTCAAAAGGACTATTTATCTGCTTTCACAATAAATGATAGTTTTTATTCCTTTATAGATGTTACACATGTAACACATTCATTTTCATAAATTACAAAAAAATCCCAAGAGAAAAGCTTTGCTAGGCAAGTGTTATATTGAAAGCTTGAGTATGCACACATGCAAGGATGTGTGCATGCACTTAGGGTTCTTTTGTCACACAAGACATATTATCTAACATTACACCAATTTTTCTATAGCTTAAGTAAGACAAAATTATATAGTAAGACTATATGAAAAAATCATGACTCTTGAAATTTATTTCCCCTGAGACAAAAAAAAAAAAAAGAAAATAGCTGCTTAACAGATTTTTTCAATCCCGACTATAGAATCTTGCTTCCATACTGGATTCCATCAAAATTAATTCATTATGGCACAGGCATAAGGGTCCCACAGAAATTCAGATGTAAGATCACCGTTGTAATCCTCTCTTCAGCTCTTTAGGATCACTAAATTATTATCAATTCCACTTACACTCAATGTTACAGTATAAGTACAGTACTGTACTTTTCCACAAGGAAATGTATTTATTACACCAAAACTGATGGTTTTCTGTTGTTGAGACGATTTTTATTTATTTAGGTGTAAGTATTAGCTGTATTAAAACTGGTCACAATCTATTACAAAGGATAAAATAAAAGCCAGAATGGAAAGGCCATGCTCCAGCTGGCATTTCACTCCATGCTCATGAGGGGCTGACTTGATTCACATTTGATTAGGTCTCTAGAGATTCAATATTCCTCAATTTGTCATCTATTAAGTGTTTTATTTGTCACCACAGAGAATGAAATCAACCTTTCCTCCCCTGTCCTAACTACTGCTAGATATACTCATGTACAGCATGGTTAGAAGATAAGCAGAAATGGCAGCACTAGTGGGGAAAGTCAATTTTATTTACCAAGTTTCCTATATAGGTGATTTTTGTGCATGTTGTTATCATCCCAAGTCAGTAGTTCCACCTTTCTCAAGACTAAGCTAGGCTTTATTTACAATTTCAGTCATTCAAAAATAGACAGAAGCACAAGCTGTTAAACAAGCTTCTCACAAAAGAAGAGGGTTGCTTTCACAAAATCTTCTGTTGATCACCCAGTTTTCCATGCATTCCATGTTGGCATTCCCTCCCAACCTCATAAAAAGGAAAGGAGCTCATTACCACAAAGCTTTCTCCAAAAGGGGTGGGCACCAAGGGCCAGTAGTGAGTACAGTCCATTCTCCCACTTAAATGCTGAGAATTCATTGCTCTGGTGACGTTCATGAGCAGAGGTGACAGCAGCTAAACCCCAGTGCTGTGCAGTGCAGCCATCACTGCTAGACCTGCACACCTCTGCTGGCAAGTGCAAAGATGTTCTCACCTCTTGACAGGCACCCCTTACCCAGAGACCCTGGGAAGAGTCCTCTTGGTAAATATGACCCCACTGACAGGCACAGATTACTTTTCAACAAATTGAAATTATTTGATTTATACATCTAGTCTAAAACACTACGTATTAAAATTATTTTAACAATTAATCTGAGTCTAATGGCTCCTTCAACAAAGGATAGCTAAGACAATTTCCTTTTCACGTGGATCTTTTCAATCTTTTTTCTCTCACAGGATAATGGATATGCACTTGGTCATTCAAAGCCTGCTGGAGCTGCTACTGCTCTTGCAAAGGTGTGAGAAAAGTATGAAAGAAACCCTCCTTAAAAGCCACTGCATGTTCCCTAATAATACATCCAACAGGCTATTGCTTCTCTTCCCAATTCTGGGAAGAGGCAGACTCTGTAACCCACAGTCACACCAAACCCTAACAAGTACTGCCAGATTGTGCAGAGGGTTTCCTGGGCCTGCAGCCTGTCTAGAGAGAGCAGCTGCTTCAGCTTCAATTTAACTTTTCCATCCCTTTACCTAAGGTCAAATTTTAAAAAGTTGAGCTATCTGTGCATCAAGTAGATTTGCTCTAATAATAACAAATCCATAGAAGACCAAATACTAAAAGAGCAAACAGCACAATTTGTCAGCATGATATAAGGCTCTTCTTTGCTTTTTTTTTTTTCCAAGACAATTTGTGAAGTATATTTTAGAGAAGGTAATGTGGGGGAAAGGAAATTTTATGTTGCTGTGGCAACTCAAGCGAAAAAAAGAGATTCGTGCTGCAACACCTATGTTCAGCACAGTTTAGTTTAAAATACCATTGATTTCCTCAGCGAAGGAAAGCAATCAGCCAATTTTACAGATGACTTCTGCTTCCCATCCCCCTCATGTTAGAAGTTCAAACTAAAACAAAATCTTCTCCAGCACAAATACCTGTGACCAGAGGAACCAGCGTGCCTCTGACCAATGCACAGTCTTGGGTATATTACATTCACTTCAAACATTTAGCTTTTTAGCTCTTGGTCCAACCAGTAGTGTACGAAAAATTCTGGGAAATCCCACAACACTATGTATGATTCTTTTTAGTTCCTATGGCTGAACTTCAGCCCACCAAACCCCCTCCTCCCATAAGTAAATTGCAACCAAATCAATATTAAACCCAGAAACGGAGGAAAAGCCAGTTCTTCCTCCAGGGAATCATGTTGGTAAGGAGACTGCAATACAAACAGCTATAACTGGAGAAGCATGGAAAACACTCTGTTAATTACATAAGGGATTAATTAAAATAAAGACTTCAAGGGGAAGAGATGGTGTCCCACTGATCAGTACCAAAAAAAAATGGGGTTTCATGATAGAGAAAATTTGAAACTGAAAGTGGAAAAGGCAGATGCAAGAAGAAGCAGGATGCAAGCATGAGGATGAAAATGGGAAGTCAGAAATTGAATTTTCATATTAATTAAAAGAGAGTTTATGGACCATATTATAGATAGCCTAGACAATATGCAGACAGGTTTTTAAATTTGATGAAAAAAGATTGAAAAACTACTAAAAGGATTTGGTGATGTGAGAGGTAAAAATGTTAGGGCAGGAAATACAGAGATCCTTGTCAGCAGCTCTTTATAGATTAAAAATAAGATAACTAGAAAGTAAGCAGGGTGGATGGAAAGGACCACAGTAATTCGAGGAGAGGTAGTGAAGATGGAGATTTGCATGCTTCGATAATTTCTTGTTTATAACACCAGACTCTGCAGGCATGCTTGGTATCTGGCCTGGAGACTCCTCCTCCAGGCACTAAGGGTAGCAGCTGCAGAGAGGTACGAGCAGGAGATGCAGCACTCAACCCCCAAAACTGGGAGCTCCTCTGGCCAAATCAAGCTTGCTTGGCAAAGCCCTGGCCATGTTTTGGTACATTTAAAACATTTAGAAGCATAACTGCATATTTAACAGACGCTGTAAAAGATACAGACACTCACCTACTATAAAATACGTGGAGCCCTAAAACTGAGAATCACAATAACAAAAATCAGGCATGCATAGTCTGTGGCTTGGAACAAATGTGTCATGGAGAGAAATTCATTCTTTCACTTTCCAAGACTGCCTCAGAGTTCAGGGTTGCTTTTTGCTTTGCTTTTTTTCTTTTTGTCTTTGCTTTGTTCTTCTTCTTCTTTGTTTTTTGTTTTTTTTTTCTTTTCTTAGAACTGAGAATGTTGTTCAGTGTAAAGAGCAGGCAGCAGGCAAGCCTCGTTCTGCACTGACACATGAACATGCCATTCCTGAAGCACGAACTGCTTTCCAGAGAGGAAACATTCTCACAGCTCTCTCACTCTTGCTTTCTCCTCTAATGCCACACATTTCATGGTATTTGGCTTTTTCATGTGATTTGGCTTTTTCTCCTCTCTTAAAAACTTGCTTGTAATACTCCATTACATGTAGCTTTATTTCTAAATTGATATTCATTCAAAGTTACTTACCTGAGAAAAAAAATGGCATTTATTACAGGGAAACCCCTTTTCTCATGGAATTTCCTTTTCTCTCTTGGCCAGAATGGGTACTGGCAAATAATATGGCCTTTTCTGATGAAAATAATCTGTTTTTCACGGAACAACAAGCCATTTCCAGTCAGCATAATTATTGTTTGAATTTCTTCTACTGTTTTGATGATGTTGTTGGTTGCACTTAATTATATCCCTGTGGAAACAAAGAGATAACATCCTCCTTTCTCAATATACCTCTCTCACACCCATGCTAGGAACCAGCTTCCTAATTACCAAGTAAGGCTACTGCTAATGACAACATAATCAAAATGTAGGAATTCATATTTCAAATGCATGAAAAAACACCATCTGCATGCATCTTTTAAGTGAGACATTAAAAACCTGACTCCGTCTGTTCTGTGGACATTAAAAATGTGTAAAAATGAGGATTTTCCCTGGTGTCTTTAGTGAAAATCTCTCTTTTACCCACAACTGCTCAGTCTGTTCAGTTCAAATTATTCATAATACTACCTCTAATTTTTCTTTCTTTAATTTCATGTGATTACATCTCCTGACATTCCTTTTCAGCACTTAACCCTTTCCAATACGGATTATTATGAAACTCATTTAATTATGATTGAGTTAAGCTTGTTATATTTCATTATCTTTGTTTCAGGTTTTTTCTGTTTTTCTTCTTTGTCTTCCAATCACATTCCAATAATGTATTTTTGGTAACAAGATGCTCAGAGCTTAATGAAATAGTTTCTGTCTTGTCACATAGGGAAAGGGACTCTCACTTCTCCCTCATATCTTCAGATAGCCTAAAGGTATTTCTCATCCCTTTTATTGCCACATCACATAATATATAAATGAGAGGTAAAGTGATGTCTCATTTGCTATTTGGTGTCACTTCTATATCTCTGTTACCTCCAGTTCTTTCCAAGGCAGCATTTTGGGCTTTCCCTTCATCTGAATTTTACTATCTGAATTGTCTCCCTCTTTGTCTATGTATTTATATTTTAAGTGAAATACTTGATCTTCTTTTTCCTCTTGATATTTTCCCCTGAGACCTTTATTTTTAGCAGTGTTCCCTGGTTGGATTTTAACTTCTCTTTCTCTTACTAATATTTATATTTTTCACAAAGTGGTATAATCTGCAAATTACATTAATAAATTTATAAGACTGGTCCTAATAGCCTGTGCATCTGCCCTTATTCCCTGCTGATAATTTGTGCTATTGCCTAATGCTTTAGTAAGCATTCAGCCCATATGAACATATCTCAGTGAAGATGACTTGGAGGCAGATGCTTTTCTGTATATTCAGAATCTGCTTCTTTATACACTGAATTCAGCTGAAATGTTTCAAGTGATACTGTTCATTTCCAAGTCAAAAGAAACAACACAACTTCTAGATGATCACATCTGGGCTATATACCTTGGCAGTAAAGTTATGAGCAGAACAATCAGCAGGAAAAGGCAGATCACAGAATTATAGAATGGCCTGGGTTGGAAGGGACCATAAAGATCATCTAGTTCCACCCCCTGCCATGGACAGGGACACCTTCCACCACAGGAAAGATTTGCAGAGGACCAAAGAAGCTGAGCAGCATCACTGAGATGAGAGCTCCAGGCTACCCTGGAAATTAAAGGGATTCAATGAGAGTATATTTTATTAACAGAAATGCCTAAAGGAATAACTCCAGCTACCAAAACTCTGACAGCCCTTTTCAGTGTTTCTCTTTGAATGGAGCTACATTTGCCTCTCAGAACTTTTTCCAGCCCCTCTAGACTACAAACTGGTATCACCAACAATTTCACAAAATACACTCCTAAGAAAATTCTGTACCCAGTGGTGAACACTTCATAATGAAGAGGAAAAAAACAAATTGGGAAATTTTTTTTTGCTTATATACAAAAACTATCTTTCTTCATGCTGTACTCTGCCTTCTCAGCAGCATACCAATGACTACTGATTTGCTGTCTTGTGGTTCAATTACATTCATAAATGTATCATATCCAAGAAAAGACAGTCTAAAATTAGGTAATTAATATGACACTGTATTCTTATTAATAAATACATTTTTCCATAGCAGCAATTCATTATTCTCACAGCAACAGATTTTGTCCTCCTGTAAATTAGGACATTTCTGGAATTGACAGTGGGAGATTAGCAGTACTGAGCTGCTAAGGAACTTCCTGCAGGCTGTAATTCCAGTCACAAAAGAGGAGAGTTGAAAACAGCAAGGAAAAAACAACTACTTCTGTACATGGACTCACTGAATCAGGAGGCACAAAACCACTTTCAGAAAAAAACAGGGTTTTCTATACTTTTTGACACTCGTGCATCAGCCGGAATGCCTCCTACCTCTTTCAGGGAAAAATTACTGGTCTCGGTATGTGGAGATACTTAATGGCAAAAATAATACCTCCCTGAACTTCGAAGAATCAATTCTGGCAGGGATTAAATGGCAATGCTGGTCAATAAGTGCTGCTGTTGGGAGTTTGTAACATTTTTTTAGATCCACTAACTAGGATGCAATTTTGCAGGGCACGATCTGTTTTAAATAAGGAGCTAGCTTGTGCTTGTGAAAAGGCATTGGTGTCACGACCTGTAAGCCCAGCTCCCCCAGGTGTGTGGCAGCATGTTCTGGCTCATCTGGGATCTGCAGCTTCAACTTGTGTCTCAGATTTGCACCATTGAGAAAACAGCAGAGACCAATACATTTGCCAGTCCTACCAAAAGGCTGATTTGGGATGAATACCCAGCCCCTGAGGGTCCATTGCTCTCAACTGCACTTCTGGGTGATCTATTGGCATTGAAAGATAGGGAACAGAGAGCAAAAGAGAATATCATTATGTCTGTTTAGTTAAAAGACAGATCCTTTAGACAAACATGTCAAAATGTCACCCAGAAGGGGGAAAAAAAAATAAGAAGGAAAAAAACCTGAACTTCCAATGTAAGCCTAACCCTGTATCTAAAAATTACTTAAGGCCAATACAGAACCTAGGGTCATTTGAGAAACTTATGTCAAACCAAAATTTGTGATCTGTATAGATATTCACAGTAAGCTTGGGTAAAACTTGTGGTAAAATTTATTCCACTCATCAAAAGATGCCACTTAAGAACTAGAAAAGATACTGTGTTGAGAAGCAGTTGTGAGAAACCAATGAGAGCTGCTTTCCCACGGATTTGTGTCAGGTAGCTGAGGACAAGCCTCAACTGCAGCTTCTCCTGATGCAGTGGCATTCAGGAACCACCCAGCAGAGACCAGCTGTTCTGGTGCCTTGTAAAAGCTCACGTTGCAGCTTTTCTCTCTAGCACAATGACAGGTGCTCCTTACTCTCTCCAGCCACATATCTTCCAGTAATTCCTAAGGTCTTCAGTCTTACATCTCCTTTTCCTAGGTGGGACCCACAGAGCCAGTCATATCAAAGCAGCCATAGACAATTGTTTCAACCAGGTTATAAGCAGCACTCAACACAGGCATTCAAACTGTGGTTTTTCTTAGGTAAGTGACAGGTGGTATAGCAGGTTGGGGTTTTTGAAGGGACTAAAAGATGTTTTCAGAACCTCTTTCCTTTCCCCAACTACAGAAGAAATGGTAGATAAAAAGAGGAGGTGGGGGAAGGAAATGGAATCATGCTTGCTTCCATTCTATAAATCACTCCTTCCCTCCTGTCCCACCAGCACTGGCACATATCTAAAGCAATATGTTTCTGTATATCTGTACCTTGTGAGTCTGATTTTCTGTAGAGAAGGAATGTAGTTAATTAACAGATTTTAGATCTAGGTTTTTAAACACTAAGAATTTCACATCAGGCTTTCATTGCCACCCTATACAGCAAGGATCACTGCATCAGCAGTGCCCTCAGTCCCAGCCATGGGGGATTTCCAGCTAACAGAGGATGAACCAGTTACTTCTCAAACAACCCTATGAAAAGTATGTGCCAAAAGCATGTGCCATAAATAAGGTATGCTTTTGACTCTTCTGCCCTCAAGTCATATTCTACAAGTCTGGTTTTGCTGTTTTTTTAAGTCAATACACTGTTGATCACCTACCAAAAGAAAACATTTCTCACTCTTCTTGTAAGTTCAAGCTATAGACTTGAGCCACAGGTTTATGTCAGCACCATCACTCATCCACTAAACTGCAGCAAACCCAGACCTAGCTGAGAATCAAGACTTAACCCATTCCTCTACCAAAAACTTAGACAGATCAGATCTGATCCCTGATCTACATCTTGCAATCACATAATTGTTCTTGTCCAAACAAGGGAAGGCCTGGGAATGTGCAGATGAAAGCAGGAGAGGGGAATTACTCCATTCAGCAATGCCATGGTAAGCTGGCTGAATCCACATTTTAATCACTCCTCACTGGAATGAAATCCTGTTAAACCAACAATAAAATTCTTATTTGTGTTTGTTTCAGTTAAGATGAGAGCTAAGTGGCATTCAGAACAATGTATATCACTATGCTGAATTCTAATCTCACCCCAATTTTTGCCTTTCTAACTCTAGTATAGCATTACCAATCTCTCAGTTCCTCTGATTGAACTTCTGCTGTACACAGAGCAGAGTAATCCCTGGAACATATCTGATTCCAAAGGAGAGAAATAAGAAGAGCAATTAATAGATTTTCTTACTAGCACGCTTTTGAAGCGATTAGCAGGAGTATCCATTTTCCTTTGTCACTTGTCTATAGAAGAAAAAAAGAAAAGAATATAAGAGAAAGTATCTGAAGGCTACAATTTTCCAAGGTGGATTTACAGGCTAAAATAAAACTGAGATGTCTTGGTGGTATTCAGTAACTCTTAGTTTGTTCAAAATGAGGACATCTGCTTCACACAAAAAGGTATGTTCTCATATTGGGCTGCATCAATCAATCTGATTAATTCAGGCTAAAGCAGAAAGGCAACTTGGGAGTTAAGCTGGAATACCAACTGACAGGGAGCCTGAGGGTGAAGCCACACTGTCCAAATTAAAATCCACATTGCAAAAATAGCACTGCTATTCTAACTTGTGCTTGGTACATACCTCTTCTCTTGAATTTTGGAAGAAAATGGAGATATTTCCACTGCAGGTAGCCCTTTGTCCTAGACAGAATCATATTAAAGACTTCATAACTGTTGCTATAGTATAATCTTTGCTTATATGATTTTCCATTTGAAAGTATTTTTTTCACCTTAATCCAATATGTGCTACATTAACCTATTGCAATAGATATTGAACTGTAGCATGCTTGTTTTAAAATTTTATTGTTTAAGCAATTGGGGGAGGAGGCTTGGAGAGCAGGGCAGAAGTGATGCAGAGAGTATATAAAAAAGCATATATATGCTTTCCTTTCATACCTGTGCCTAGCTGGCTAGGAAGCTGCAGCATCACTCTGGAGGGCAGCACAAGGAAGGGGTCACACCCTCTTGCTTCAGCTGAGTGCCTGGTGAGCTCTGCATATCCTAACAGGAAAGCCACGTTGCCACCTGGTTAAAACAGCCCCCTACAGTCATCAGTAGCTTTTTATCAGTGGGCTGAGAACCCTGTAACACTTAGCAGCACACCAGAATATCCAAATACATTTGTTCCAATATTTCCATTTCAGTATGTAAGTAATAGCACATGTGGGATTTTCACTGCTCTTGAAAGAGGACCAAAGCTTGTAGCTACAACCCATAGAATCACTAGGTTGGAAGAGACCTTCAAGACCATCAAGTCCAATCCATGCCCTAACACCTAAACTAAACCAGGGCACAGAGTGGCACATCCAGTTTTTTTTAAAACACATCCAAGGATGGAGATTCCAGCAGACTCCCAGTAGGATGTCAGCCTTGCTGGCCTTCCCCTTAATTCTTACCCATAGGCACTCAACTCCATCATTAGTTTCAATACCCAGGCATCAAAAGCTTCCCTAATATAAAGGACCACCACTCCACCTCATCTCCCTTTCCTGTCTCTTCTGAAGAGCTCCAGCTGTGTGAGTTGTCCCACCACGTTTCTGTGATGGCGACTACATCACAGCTCTGCTGTTCCACCACAGCCTCCAGCTCTTCTTGCTGGTTACCCATGCTGCTTGCATTGGTAAACATGCACCTCGGCTGGGCTGCTGATTTCACCCCTAGCTCAGGCTTACCACCCTTGGGGCTGCTTCCAGAGAGCCCAGCCCCATCCCCTTCCCCTTCAAACCCTTTAGTTTAAAGCCCTCTTAATGAGTTTGGCCAGTTCATGAGCTAAAATCCTTCTGCCCATTCCCATTGTGTATGAGGGTACCAAACCCAGTGAATATCTCATATTTTGAAGATTAATTGTCAACAAGGTAGCTAAAAAAATACTCTTAAATGCGTGGTCATTATGTGCTGCTGATCATTTTTGTCAAGAACTGGGAGAAACAGGCAAACATTTTATCAGTTTGTCAGATAATCAGAAGCTAAAGAGGAGTTCCCTGAATGGAGTGGGTAGAAATATGGATCTTTATATGCAAATTTATGGCTCATAAAACTGCAAGAAATGAAAATAAAAAGAAATCTTTGCTAAAATGATGTTAACTTCAAATTTTCCAAGAACTGGTCAAAAACATCTCACAAAAAAATAGGTGGGTTTTCTGAGTAAATATGGGCATTTAATGCCTAGGCTAAGAAATGCTATCAAATAATCTTCATAGATTAGATGCCTTTGATTTCATTCCTGTAGCAGGCATCTACATTTGGTCAGATTAATCACTGTTGACTATGTCAGATTTCCCCTAATAGAGAGTCAAACAATTAGCTCAGATGTAGACATCGACATGATTAAAGTTTGCAAGGTGGATATTCTTTGGGGTTTTTTTTATTTTTAAGCTTGAACTGCCAAATAAGTTTTTTTTTTATCTTTTAGGTTTTTTCCCTACTGTATGACTAGTCCATCAAAGAGGACTAACTAACATGTTCTCTCACTGTTGTTCAGCTTTATCCTCATCTGCCCATTCAGGAGAGTGAATGGGAAAGATTACACAGCAACTCCAAATGTCAAGGTCAAACATCCCTTCAGTCCAAAAGAAACTCCTCTTAATGCTTTGTGAAGGACCATAAAGATAACATGAAATGCAAAGCACACAGTTCAAAGAGAGCACCATCACAAATTATAACCTTCTTTGGATTTCTTTTGTCTTACAAAACAAACTACTTACAATCCATCTGCAATGCCTATCTTCACTTATTGAAACTAAAATCTACTTTCATACTCTGCAATATGGGCAAGGAGGTGCTCCTACAGTTAATGACATAAAGTCAGTAACAACAAAAGAAAGAATGGGAAAGAAACCAATCTATGTAAATAAGTAGGAATACTGTAATGGCAGATAGCTAAAAAGTTAAAATTCATAATTTGGATCAGCTGATTTTACTAAATACTTCAAGGGTGTCACAATTTTAAATTATAAAATCTTCATCAGTCTTACAGTGTCACTTTGGAGCAGGGGGAATCATTTACAAACTGTCTGTGGAGTATCTAGCACCTGGGAGCAATTACCAAGAGGCTTTTAACTTTTGGTCCTACTGCAGTGCAAATATTAAATAATGATAGCTCAAAGCATGTTGATTCTGACAGAGCTCATGGAGAACTCCAGGACGCAGGGATGGCCCATGCACACAGGTCATCCCTTCCACTCACCAGTTTGGTTTTTTGGATGAGTTTATTAAACAACATGTGATGGACCATTGAGCTTTCAGTAATTTAACATCTCTGCTCAGCAAGGTTACTCACAGAGGCTGATGCACTTCATATATTTTAAAGACAGATTAGGTATTTTCTTTTTATTTTTGCTAGGGGACTTGATCAAACCACAGGGCTCCCTGTTCACTTTTAAATTTTGTTCTTGCTTCAAATGCTCCTCTGCAGTATTGCCCCAGAGTATTCCACCCACTCCCATATCCAGGGAGAAATTATTCTGGCTGATATTTTACTTTCCTGAGTAGCTTTACTGGCTGGGTCATTTGTTTCCCTTAGCACATTCTTATACAGTTTGACAGCTGCACGATCAAGATATACACATGATAAATGGAAGTCACCCCATCAGAAACCAAGCCCTTTAATCCACTAGACAAATGGTTAAATTTAAATCAAAAGAAGTGGGTCTGGGATAATTTCAAATCCACTTGAAAGCTGTTCAGACTAATTTCAGGCAGAAAGGGTTAGGTGAAAATAAAATTGCTTGGACTGAAATTTAGCTCCCAGAATTTGGCTAAACAAGAAAAAAAAAAAAGAAAAAGAAAAATAGACTTTTTTATGCATGATAGAGTTAGAACTTACTTGACTATTTTTCTTTTTGATTTACAATGTCTGAAACTGAATGGCTGTACATTATAAAAATAATTTCTGGAGCAATAGCTTTATAGCTTTCAAATGTTGCCAGTGTCATAAACAGTGACATTTGTAAGCTGCTGAAGGAAAACCTCAAGAACAGAAAACTGAATTTTTCAGTGTAGTCTTATTCAGACAGATCTGAAGCCAGAGCCAAATTCAGAATTATACCCTCAGTAAATTCAGGCCACTGTTTCTCAATAGCTACAGCCTACTTAATTAGGAATTTCAAATGAGGATGAAGCCAGAAATGAGTCTCCATTAAATGGCTCAGACTAGTAATGTGTTTAAAGTTAAGAACGTGTGGTGTATATCTGCTTTATCCTTATTACCAGTAGCTTGAAAATAAGCCAATTATCATTTAAAATAACTTGCAGTCTTATCCACCTCTTGTCAGCTTCTAAGATGCAAAGAGAGGGAGAGAAAGCGGGGGTTGGGAACACGGAGCAATAGAGTGACTGTTCCCTTTGATTCAGAAAAGAAAGCTGCAAGAGGCATCTTTCATCTAAGAGATGAAGCAGGAGGAACTTTCACCTAAGCACAGCCAAAGGTTTGGGTGAGAGCTTTCCCATCTATTGCTGCCAGCAAAAGCCATAGGAAAAGAAACTTTTCTCTGAAATTGAAAAGGAAACATACAAGAGAGAGAAAATGCCCTGTATCTGTCTTCACATATGCACAAGGAGAAAACACCCTATATATGTCTTCACATATGCACAAACCCTCTCCATTTCATGGCTGAGTATGGTTTCTTTCCAGAGCTGTTTTTTATCATTGGTTTAGAGAAACTATAAACCATAAAGCTGGGTGCATTTTGGCCATGTTCACTGAATAGCTAAAAGCTGCTTCACACCATCTTACAGTGAATATTTCTTTAAAAACGTGAATCTGATCAATCTTCCTTCCTTGTCAACTTTGCTTTCTCTGATCCTCCCCACAGGTACATTTCTGAACACCACATCTTACACAGCTGAGGGTTTGTCTCACTTCTGTAAACACCAAGTCTATCTGGAACAGTCTGTTGGGAGCCCTCCTGCTTCAAAAACCACCACCACTTATCACCTGGACATGAGAAAACAAAGCACCGATTTAACTGTTTCTGTGCATGTCCTGCACCTACACACAATTTCCAGCTGGTAGGAGGGGAGATGAAGAGAGGGAAGAAATGCTGAAATACAGCTTAGGCTGCAAAACACGTGGCAGCACGCCTGCCACACACCTCATGTACCAAGAGGAACGGGGTTTGTTTTGGGAAGAAAAATCTAGGAGAAACCAAGCCACTGCACACATAGCAACCTATAAATCCAGGCAAAGAAGTTTTCGCAGTTTCAGGAACACATGTAAATAAATACAGCTGTACAGTAAAACCATATCCACACCAGGAGGGAAAAAAGTTTAGAAAACCAAACTATGCAATTCTATCTTTACAGTATAGTACCTGCTCTATTCCTAGAATTTATAACAAGGCAGAAATTTGTATCTTTTACTCATCCAGGAATTGCAGTAGCTTTGCTTCTGGGAAAAGGAAGGGTATAGCTGCTTTTGTTTTACCGACATTCAGATTATTATGTGTGTGAGTTCTTACATCATATTAGTGATGCTCATTTCCCACCTCCCACCTCTTCCCAGCTTCTTTCAATCCACAAAGCTTGGGAGAGCATTCTAAAATAACCATCTCAAATGAAACTTCCAGGCCTCTGTGTATGCTCAAACATTCCACCCGGCAAAACAAGAAAAAAAAATTTAAAAAGAAAAAAGGATTAAAAAAACCTAAACCCAGAGGTTTCATGTAACACCGTTCCTTAAGCTCCCTGACTGCACCAAGAGGGCCCACTGCATCTGTGAAACTCATTGACTGTAACTACTGCCTTCATATGAAGCAAAATTTCAGTTTTATGAGCTTTAGCTTGTGTGAAGCTCAGCAATAACGTCATCAGAGCCCTGTGGGTATGGCAGGGAGGGCTGACAACAACATGCTGTAGAGTTTGTGGGACCAGCTCCAACAGGGCTTCGGGCTTCATCTGGAACATTGCTGAGCCTCAGCATGATCCAAAATACTTGAGCTGCCAACCACTGGTAAATTTATTGACTGTCAGGCAAAAAAAACCCCAGAGAAGTCAGCCATTTATTTTATTATACTTATAGATGTCCATTATTATGGCAAAATATAGTAGTAGGAAAAAAATATCTTCCCTCCTCTCTTGAGAGATATTTCCAGATTACTAGAATGGCTTGACTGCTCTTATTTGATAATTTTCATAGTGTACATGGAGCCATACAGTATATCATATATGAAAACACAGCATGGATTTATGGATTTTTGCATTGGAGGTCTGTGTCAAAAACTCCCCTTGGCCTCCACACAAAAATACAGGGAAAATAAATAAATTCTGCTGTGCTTTTACTACCTCAAGTACAAGAGATAACTAGTTAATGCATAATTACAGAACCCTACCAGGAAAAATGATGATCCTCTGAGAGCCTGATTTTAATTATGCTTCAGCCAATGACTGTTTTCAGCACTGACCTCAAGTGGAGAAGGCACATGACTTGCAGACTGCAATACCCACATAGATTTTAAGACCAAGATGGGACCTGGAGTGTAGTTAAAGTTCTACTCTTTATTCTTCCAATTAATGCACAGCTGTGAATACTATCCTGAGGGGACATCAGATAGGTTCATTCTAAATGGCATTTTGGTTTTTTCACTATTTCCATGAATGAAATTCCAGCAATAAAAGTGATCACCTTAAAAGTTTTGTGGAGATAATGCACTGCTTGGCACATCAAATTGTAAAATCTCTAATTATATGTGTCAATAAAGAGCCAAATGCTGCTGTAGCAACACACCACTAAACACAGCCTCCTTTTTGAAAGGTGTAAATACAAACAACACACTTCTACCACAGCTGTACACATTGATTGTAAGTGACCATTGTGCTTTACATTTTTGGTTTTTTTCTCTAAATCTGTTCACCCAGAGGTGAATTGGTGAATTCTCCAGTGATTGACACCACCACAACTTAACCAACTTCAAGAGCTCAGGTCCTCTTAACCACATGTGAGAGCACAACCTGAACAATGGAGGGGTAGGGCTTTCCACACAGAAGAACCTATCTCTTCCTCACCATACAGGAGAAGTTCCAGCAGATCTCTTTCTTCCACACTCCAGAAAAGCTTGATCTGCTTCTGATATATGTTTTCATTTTGGTCAGGAAGCTGTCCAGTTTAGCAAGGCCAATGAGGTCAATCAAAGCCATTGCTTTTTTGTGTGTTTTAAGCAGGAAATCAGAATCTTCAGCTTTAAAAAAACATATTCAAGGAAGAATAAACTTCATAGATGAGCAACACACATTCACACTCCTCCTTTCACTGTTTTTAGATGAGGCAAACCTGAGGCAAGTTTTAGGCTCCCAGAATAACTTCAGTTTAAAAATTTCAATGAGTCTTATATTCAGGAAGACAGTAGAAAACACCTCCTATCTTGGGACTAGCCAAAAAAATTATCTACAAGGCTAATTTTCTTCAGGGTTGAGCTTCATAGAGCCAAATTTCCTCTTTTCTTCTTGGCACTGTAAGAACAGAATTTTCTGGAGTTTATTGTTTTTTTTTTCCTTTATGTGTTATCCCTCTTGCTACTGAACTTTCCAGATATCACATTTAAAAATGTCTTTCAGAACCCTATGTAGCCCGGGGCCTTTTATCCATTTTCTTGTTTTTGCTTTTCCTCTCCTTGTTCAATGTTGCATGTAGTTTCACATTTGTGACACTCAGGCTTCTCTGGGAAGCCTCGTAATCATATTCATACTGTGCAAATAAAGAAGTTACCTATGAGGAAAACAAGCAGTGCATTGGGTTTGTGTGGCCAGGTCTTGGTAGCAGGGTGGCTATAGGGGTGGCTTCCATGAGAAGCTGCCAGAAGGTTCTCCCATGTCCAGCAGAGCCAATGGCAGCTGGCTCCCAGATGGACATGTCAGTGGCCAAGGCTGGATCAGTCAGGAATGATGGTAACACCTCTGTGATAACACACTTAAGAAGGAAAGAAGAGTTTTTGCAAAGAGGGAATTGTAGGAGAATAGTTTGTAGGGATAGTGCAGGAGGCAATCTTTCCCAATGAATTACAGCTGTACTGATTGCTGAGAAGTGGAGACAGCCTTGCCTGCCCAGTGAGGATGGGGGTTATAAAAGAGTGGGCTAGCTGGCTGAGAGTTAGTTGTAGCTTGTGACTTAGAGCCTGCTGTGGCTTGAGATGGAATCTGTTGGCTGTGCTGAGGCAAGGGACATGGAGCTGTGCAAGGGACAGACAAGGTAAGAAGATGCTGTGTGAGGGACAGGCAGGGTTAGGTGGCTGGGTGAGGGCCAGCTTGGGGTTAGTCAGTTGTGCAGAAGGAAGAAGAAAACTTGCAGAGAGAAGGAGTTAAAGCTGTGTGGAGTTGCCTCAGAAAAGGCATGAAAAGCTTTTAATAAAGGACTGATGATGGTGTCAGTCCAGTCTGTCTCAACATAATTACAACAGGTAGTTGCATTCACAGAAGAGAGGAGTGAGAATGTGAGAGGGACAGCTCTGCAGACACTAAGGTTAGTGGACAAGCAGGGGTAGGAGGTGCTCCAGATACTAGAGCAGATTCCTCTGTAGCCTGTGGTGAAGCAGCTGTGTTCCTGCAGCCCATGGAGGACCATAGGGATGCAGAGATCACCCTGCAGCCCATGGAAGAGACCTGTGCTGGACAGGATGCCTGAGAGGTGTGAGCCTATGAGAAGCCTTTGCTGGAGCAGGGTCCTGGCAGGACCCACAGACCCTTGGAGGGAGGATCCCATACAGGAGCAGGTTTCCTGGTAGCACCTGTGACCCTTTGGGAGACCCACACTGCAGCAGCCTGTTCGTGAAGGACTGCACCCCTTGGAAAGAACCCGTGCTGGAGCAGCTGGGGAAGAACTGCAGCCCATGGGAAGGGCCCATGCTGGAGAAGTTCGTGGAGAACTGTGTTTTATGGGAGGGACCCCACTGTGGAGCAGGGGAAGGATTCTTCTCCCTGTGCAGCGACAGAAACAATTTGTGCTGAACTGACCATAACCTCCATTCCCTATCTTCCTGCACTGCTGGGAGAGGTGTAGGGAAGATATTTTTTTTAAGATCTGTTTTACTTCTCAGTATCCCACTTTTATTTTGTTAGTGATAAATTCAATTAATATCCCCCAATTTGAGTCTGTCTTGATTGTGGCAGTATTTAGTGAGTGATGTCTCCCTGTCCTTATCTCAACTTATCAGCCTTTAATAATTACATTTCTTCTTCCCTGTCCAGTTTGGTGGGCACTGAGCATCCAGAAAGGAATAGCTGTACAAATTCTGCAAGCTTTTCACAGAATCTGAGTGAAAATCTGGTCCCATAACTTCAGTCTCCCGAAACTGAAACTCAAATAGCAAATAGGTGCTGATTGATGATCCCTTTCCTGCAGTATGATCTTGGGTAATGCATGGTTCTCAGATCCAAAGAATATTACCTATATCTTACTGATCAATATCTTAAAAATCACAGATGCCTAAATACTGACTCTTGAATTTTAAGGTATTTAGACATACTTCTCAAACTTGTACTTAGAAGAAGTTTTAATCTGTTTTGATGTGAAAAACTAGAACTACGGCAACTGTAAAATCTCTATAAAATGCACACTTGTCTGTTTTATAACAGTTATATTCTGTATTCTGAATTGTAAAATTCAAAGCAAGGGAAATATATTGCTTAAGTGGACAAATGCATGTATTGTCAGCTCTCAGCCTTCAGGCATTGAGCTCTTGACTTGGGCTATGTACAGACATAAAGATGTACTAAATCTGTGCCTAGAAACTGTATGTCTCTTCCCTTGCTTAAATGAACACTCTAAGATGTTTCTTCAGGCAAAATGTGTTATTATGCCACTGGATTTGGTATGTTTCATGCAGGATCACTTAGGTTCCCTGCAAGTTTTGCCAGTGGTTAAGGTAATGCTGCAAAGCTCATGAAAGATGTAAGTGGTAACAGTGGAACATGGATTTCTTCACCTAACACAAGAGAAAAGAGAAAGAAACAGCACTAGGGTCTGTACCAGAATATGGTCTGAAATGTTCATCTTTGAAAACAAAAATGTGATTTGGTTTCCATACCCATCTTTGGTTTGGCTCCCGAGGTTGTTCCTCAGAAGTTTTTATTCACTTCCAAGAAATTGCAACAGAGAGAATAAATGCTGTGAAATGTACGAAGTCAATATACGCAAGTGAAACTGGTTCCAACGTCATTAACTAAAAGATTCAGGACTCTGCAAACTCCTTTTTTGTGAAGCAACTAGTATGTCCTACAACAGCTATGCATTGACTGAAAAAAATGAAACTGAAACTAATGCCTAACAAGGGAAACCTCAAACTTTAACCAGGATCTGTACAGGGAAGCATGCCACTGCAGAGAAAAAAAATCATCAGCAGAGAAAAAAAAATCATCAGCCATTTTTAAACTTGGCATAACTCAATTCATTAGTCCTGCTTTGGCCTTATACTTTCTCATTCGCACTCACTGCACCTAACTTGAGCATTTCTCCTGTCAGAAAAAATAAATAAAATTACATGCGTTTCAAAGCTTTCAGAAGACTTACTGGCATGAAGTATCAATCAGAAAGTATGGATGAAAAGGCTCATGTCTTGAGCAAGAAAAGCTCAGTTACAATAAACAGAGATTGTCAAATGGTCTCTATGCTATTTAGATACCAGATTCTCTGCCATTACTGTGTTAAGGAATGGAAGTTAAATAATTCAGGATTGAAGAGTTCAATATGCTATTATCAAACTCTGTAGACAGCCAACACCCTATGACACAGGACTGTGCTGAATTCATCAGCAAATAACTTGCTGCCTTTCTCTGAGAAATACTAAAAAGTAAAGAACACAACAGAGTATTTATATTTAAAAGACCAAAATCAGATGATGGTCTCAAATATGACCAGCTCAGTTGCATTGTGTTAAAGACCTGAAAATCTTTCATTCCCTTTTAAGGCAACCCCCATTTGAATACACACAGCAGTTAAACTGTCCAACAAGATTTATGATCAAAGTAGAGGACCTGGGGAGGGGTGAGGTCGGGGGCCAGACATGAATAACTAAAAACAAAACAGGGACGTTCACCTCTGGAAGTGAATGTTGAAACTAAAATAAGTCACCTAGATCACTTTGACTTAAGTGGTATCACCATTTCTACAAGTTTCCACTATTGTGATGAAAATGTCTATCTGTTCAACAAGGAAGAGCAGGAATTAAATCATCTTATTGTCATGACACTTGCATGTCTAGCATAACATCTTCAACATCATTGCCATTTTAGTTTTTTGAAATGCTCTAAACAATGCAAATAATTTCACAATAATGAGAGCAAGATTAGTTTTCAAAAGGTTTGTGGTATTTAATGGATCACTGTGTTGTATCATGGGAGATTCAGAGCACAGCATCCTCCTTTCTGTATCGGAGAGATAAGGATTTGATGGGTGAACTGTTTGATGGATGAGAATTGGTTGTATGGTTGCACCCAGAAGGGAGTGGTCAATGGCAAAATACCCAGATGCAAATCAGTGGCAAGTGTTATCCCTCAGGGGTCCATACTGGGACCAGCACTGTTTAAAATCTTCATTGATGACACAGCAGGACTGAGCACACCCTCAGAAAGTTTGCAGATGACACCAAGCTGAGTGGTGCCACTGACATGTCTGAGATGAGATGCTATCCAAAGGGACCGTGGACAGGTAGGTCCATGAGAACCTCGTGAGGTTCAACAAGGCCGAGTGCAAAGTCCTGAAGATTTCAGTAAATTTATCAGGAAGGTCATAAACATTTTGCAAGGAAGTACAAATGAAAGAACTCATTGTCTGTAAAACTTTGAAAAATTATCTGTACTCCAGGCATCACCTGTATTTAAATACCAAAGTGCTATAATCTTCATTGTCTATATCACAGCATTCACATCTACCAGACCTCAGACACAAAAAAGGAAAAAATTCTTTCCTTGGCCAAAATTCTTGCCCTACAACAAATTCAGTATAAAGAGTGGTAATAGTGAGCATTAGTCCATCTATAGGATGAGGGTGAAAGAAATTGTAATTCGTCATTACTGACCACTGAACATTCACAGCTTGACTACTGAAAAGATGATTACTCATTACTGACTATTGGTCAGTGCTTTTTTAATTCTCTGATATTCTATTCAGCAGGAATGGCCACTGAAATGTTGACAGTTCTTGAAACACTCAACACGGACAAAAAAAAGCATAACAGATTTTTAAATCCCTATTTCATACCCAAAGAAAACAGTCATGTTAGCTTTGCTGCAGTGAAAAGTTCACACTTGCTAGCAACTGATAGCCATTCTATACACATCCACTGAAATTTATTACTAAATTTCACAGCAGTAATTCACCATTTAAAAAGAACTCTATCTTTAGGACTTAATTTCATCTATGCATTTTCTAACCTGTCACGGCTGGGAATAACTCCAAACCACACACTTCAACCCCTGAGAAACCACTTCTGGACACCAACTCCCTCTTCTCCAACCTGCCATACCATTCCTAAATGAGCTTGTAGCATAACTAAACAAAGGCCAGCTACAACCCCATCTAACTGATGCTCAAATCCTAAACTTGGAACAGTCTGAAATCATGCCAGAACACAGAATGGAGCCTTTTTAACAGCACAGATGATCCCCTATCCACAGAGGGAACACAGAAGATGGTTTCTCATCTGGGGCATATCTGCAGCATTTGACTGTGAGTTACATGGTCTTATGGAGATTATGAGACATTTGCTAAAAGAGATGACAGGAGCAAAAGGTAATTTGCTAAAATGTTTTGAGTTTTTCTGGAACGTATCCATCAAAACCTAATGGGAAAACCTCACTTTCATCTGGCATCTATTACTTTGGTGCACTGTATGATGGGTTTTCTTTACTACCTACTACATGGACAATTTAAATGCTAATAATGCAAATGCCCATAATCTATAATGACACACAGAGATGTCGTTCACACATACAGCCATGCTCTTTTGCATAGGGTAAGGTGAAGTGCTTCAAGGGCGAAGCATGTAGCTGGAGATGAGCCTCAGCACAAAACAGTGAGAGGTTCTCACCTCCTGAGAGCAATTTATTTCACCTACAGGTCAGATAAATCACTCTGTGTAATGTGTATCTCTCTTCATGGATGACACAAAAAGAACTTCTTTATTAGCTCTGGCCACGATTTACAACATTTAGATATTTATAATTCAGTAATTTGGGATGTCTCACCAACACTGAAGACTGTGGTCATGCTATGCTCAAACAAGAGTGTTGTATCAAGTTGTCGAGAAAACTTTAGATCATTCTGGTGGATGAAACAATTGCAGTAACTCAGCAGCACACAACATATAGCACAGTAA
Source organism: Sturnus vulgaris (assembly GCF_052056855.1). Lineage (NCBI taxonomy): Eukaryota > Metazoa > Chordata > Aves > Passeriformes > Sturnidae > Sturnus > Sturnus vulgaris. The sequence continues at coordinate 99,060,907 of NC_142244.1, forward strand.
CCCAGTGCCTATGGAAATCCATCTAAAACAAAATTCTGAACATGTCTTCAATCACTTATGACACCATAAATATATAAAACTTTATTCCTCTGCCTATTTTAGCTACCCAGAATATTTAGAATCGCAGCTATCTTTATAGTTGTAAGGATTATCCAGGTTGCAGATAAGCAGGAAAAAAAAAACAAACACCTACGGTTTCAGGATAATTATTTAATATTTGCTTCTTTGCAAAGAATTAGAAGAATTATCTGTAGCAGAGGCACACAACTCAAGACCTGTGCCACTAGTTAGGTTTACTGCAGAATTGAGTTTCATGTTTCTGTGGTAGTGACTGTACAGCTCACCATTCTCTTGGTCACTGGAAAGAAGTAATACCTTGCTCCCAGAGAGAACTTCTGCCTCTGTAAATGTGGAAGCAATCCTTGTGTTTCTACTCTGTAGCACTCACAAAAATTACTAAGCAGACCTCTATAAAAGCCAGCGAGCCTCAGAAAGTAACCAATTCTTTGTAAGAATGAATTTAGTGGCTGTGCTCTACAAGGAGAGCAAAGACCATTTCAGGATTGATCTACAGTTGTGGATTTCTAAGAAATTATGAATATTCACAACCACCAGTGCCTTGCAAGCACATGGCAAATTTCTTTGACTTTTCCTTCACTAACAGTAATGCCTAACATACATGTTAAAAAAACACCAGAGATCCTACAAGTATTTCTCTGCCCCACCCAAGGAGCCGATGAGTGTGTGACAGATGTTAGTCTTGTTCTCAAAATGCTACTGGGAGTCACTCACATATTACAGTTATGAGTATGGTAGTAGTCATACTCAGAATAATAAAGCTACACCAATTTCAATGCATGTTTTCAACAGAAAAGAGGTTTCTTTCTTTTATTTCCCATGTCTTGATAGGAGAGGAACAGTTAAGAAAGGTTCTCAAAGCTCATTGTGTTTAGGCAGCAGCAAGTGAAGTAGAAAGAGTAAGCTTCTTATAGAGAGGCCAAGACCTGCATCATCCCATAACGCTTTCTCTTAAGATATATGAACCACAAAGGAAAATAAATTATTCCTTGTATTTCAAGGAGCCACAGATCCATGCCTACTCCCCAGGTGTCCTTCTCTACCATAAAAGAATTAATTTTGGATGAAATTATACGATGAGAAAACAATTAGGTTTTTTCATATCTTCCACTTTCAGACTACAATAAATGGTCCAGGTTTAGACAGCTGAAAGAAAAAATATAAGGTTAAGCTGACGAACAGCACATAGAAACTTGGAAAAAGACTATCTGCAAGGGCACATAGTACAGGACAAGGGAAATGGCTTCAAACTGAGAGACAGTATTTTTAGATTAGCTATTAGGAAGAAATTCTCCACTGTGAGGCACTGGAATGGTTTTGCTCAGAGAAGCTGTAGCTGGCCCATCTCTGGCAGCGTTCAAGGCCAGGCTGGATGGAGTTCTGAGTAACCTGGTCCAGTGGAAGGTGTCCCTGTCCACAACAGGTGGGGTGGAAATAGATGATCTTTAAGGTTCCTTTCAATCTAAACTATTCTATTTTTATATTATGAAATTATGCCGTTTACAGACTACAGTACTACCTATTAGGGGAAAAAAGTAGAAATAAAGTTTTAAGGCTTCTAGGAATTAATTTGAGAAAAGTAACACTGAACTCTCTGGTTCTGGAAGGAAAAAGACAACACACTGATAGTGCTCTGAAGAGAGAGTGGGACCAGATAATCTCCACAGATTGCTTCCAACCTGATTCCACAATTTTATATAACAAACTAAAAGACAGTGCTAACTAAAGTGAAGGTTATGTTCTTGGTACAAGGGACCTCGGGAAAACCCCACATAAACATGTAACTTTATTGTTGTTGTGCTACCTTATTTGTTTGTTTGTTTGTTTTTTAATGAAAACTGACATTTCCCCAAATTTGTAACAGCCAGGATATTTATTTGAGATGTCAGGTAACTGTACACCTCTATACAGTGTGCACGTCTGGTTTTGTTTAAACATTAAGACACTCCAAGTTGTTTTACCATCCTTGAATTCTGCATACTTAAATGTCTGGATTTTCACCATGACATGAAGAAATGCCCTGAAATAGAGTGTAACATAGTGCAATATAAGATTCTGTTTTCTTTCCATCATGGTAGGAAGCCACATACCACTGCTGCTGAACCCAAAGAGAGCGAGACAGTCTTTCCACCAAAACCAACGTAACCCAAAAAGCAGGTTCCCTGTCAGTTAAAAGCTTTATTAAACTGACCTGATGCACTATCATGTGTTATGAATTTTATGGCATTTTTGTGTAATTTTTAGAAACATCTCCTGATTTTAGGGTTCTGCGCTTTTCCTCTCCACTCAATACTAGTGTAAAAATGTGCTAGCAAAGTGTTACTTTTAACATTTCCATAATGGAACTTTTTTTATCACTAAGCTACTATATTGAGGAAAGGTGCTAAAGTCCTGTGAAAAATGTATGCAATAGCTTAAGAAAAAAATCTGACATCCAAACTTGTAGTGGCAGCTTCTGGTGTGTAGATAAGAGTTCACTTTATCTTTGCCTCATGGGCTCAGATATATTTATCTTTGGACCTGCTAGCCTTAATGGTAAAATTTGGACAAAACAACTGGAATGGTCTATAATTGCTCTTAGATCATTGCATTTTCTCAGCTTTCTGCTCCAAACAACATTCTATTCTCTCCTTGAAAGGATTTCAGCATAGCTATCATATGCACCTAAACCTCCCCTGGACCTCTGTAAAAGCATTATCAGTAATAATCAACTCTTCCCTATTCAGAGGACAGATTTAAGGTATAGCTGATTTCAGATTTTTGCCTTCTCTCCCTTGCTTGTCTCTAGTAATGAAACTGTTTCCAAACAAAGCAGGTTGCAAACATTATTTTAACAAAGTAGTTATCCATGTTTTCGAATACATAGTGTAAATAAACTCAAATTCTACATGGTGACTATTTTTCAGACACAAAGGTTGTTGATCTGCAGCAACCCAAGCCTCTGGAACAGTGTGTGCTCGTGGCTGCACTGCAGAATGACAAACCAGTCATCTTCAGTTGAGGCTTCTATGTCTTGAATCCTAAGCAGCACCAAATCTGCGAATTTTTTATGTAACCAGCACTTGCCACAGATTCAAAAATCAGCTGTAAAACAGCACTACTCCTGTTGTGCAGAATATTTATGCTGGTGTGTCTCAGCTAACAGACCTGTTAGAGAATCCAGCAATAAATAAACATGGTAATAAGCTGAGATCTCTGTAAATGTTTCTAAACCAGCACACTGAGAGCTGTCTCTATGAAGTCTGTCATCTTATACACATCGCTCCAGACTGATCAAAGAAAAACATTTTGGCCTGTAAATTTTAAAGTACTGCAAAATGTTTAAAACTGAGATAATGTTTAGCACTTTGCAAAGAGTGTTACACAAGATGGTAATGCTTTGAGTCCTTTCACATTGCAATGTATAGAACTTTTCAGAAATGAGAATTTGACACCAGCCATAATTTAGGTGTTTCCTTCTATTTCATACAACAAGCAGAGTGGTTATGTATCTGGAAGAGGGCTGGTTTGAAAAGATTCCAACTGTTTGTAAAGATTTTTTTTATTCACATCCCTCTGACATGAAGCCTCTGGTTATTTGCTGTCTGTGATTTCTGGAAGGTACATTCACTGTTATGTTTTCCCATTTCTTTGACATAGTCTTTACATTCACTTGGCTTTTAATTTCTTTGAAGTAGACTGGTGGGAGGTTTTATTCTGTAATACATGAAGATTCTTGGGTGTCCCTCAGGTATTTCCAGATTTACTTTAATCAACTGTTACAGAATACAAGGCTTTTTATCTGGAAACAACACAATTATTTTTTCAAAGCATTTTATCTCCTGTTTGATCCTAGGAGTAAAAAGGCTTTTTTCTACTCTGTAGGTGGAGGTCTCCATGCTTGTGCCAATCTTGAGAATTTTAGACGACCTAACACAGCAGAGGGAGAAGTTCATAAACAGCACTGAGATGCCATGTTCCACCACCAACCTGGGCATTTATATATGAACATATATCTACATATATGCCTGTACATGCACGTATGTGTGAATATATGCACCTGGAGTCTGCTTCCATGTTCTGGGTACAACTTCAGCACAGGAAGATCCAATTGTGAGGCACTAATCTTCCAGGAAGACAGACACAAGTGTATGTCTCTAGCTGATGTGTGGTCATTTGCAGTGGAACTTCTGGCATTTAGCTGTCTTTCTTCCAAGCCACTGATGAACAGAGATGCTGTGACTATTCTTTTTTGATCTGAAGAACAGAGACAGCCTTCATGTCACCCATCACCAGTGACATCTGCTGATCACTCAGAAGCACAATAACAGAAGGGAGACTTGCAACTAAACATTCTGTGCAATTGCCATCCTCATCCACATCATTGCAAGCAAATCTGTGCTTTCGTCTCTATTTAATTCCTCTTTGCTCTCATGTAAATTTATTCCAGAAGCAGCTCCAATGTATTTTCCACCAAATGACACTGTAAGACTGCCAGATTTCTTCCTGCTGTCACAGTGCCTAATATAGATCTCTAGCCCTGCCATTAATGTCTAAGAGAGCTCTAGAGAAGGAGGCCAGCATTACAGAGAGCCATTCATTTATGATTACAATTATGGCTTTACCAGGATTTCCTAAAAACCTCTGTTTTGGGGGTGGGCAACACAATAGGAAATCTAAACAAGTACATGAACTGTTTCTAGATTCTTTTCTGAGCTGAAATTGCATATTTTGTACCAAATATTTCACTGTGGCTAAGGAGTATCTAATGGAGCTCAGAATGTAATATAGATGTGCTACGTTTTCCACAGTTGGATTCTGCATAAAAAAATGCTGGACCACACTTCCTGGCACAAACAGCATGGGGGAGGAGCAGTAGGAGGCAGCAGGATGTGCCATGGCTGGCTGCTTTGTGCTGGCCATTTGATGCAGAGTCATTTGCCCTACAGCGTAGGATTGGGCACTGTTATTATGAATGGGTTTAAAATGCTCACATGTCCCAGGAGATCAGAAAGGAGCATTTCAGTCAATAATGCAGCCTCAGCCCTGTGTGCCCCTGGAAACAGCCCCAGTTCAGCAACTGGCTAAGCTGAACTGAACTGAATGAGGACAACACAAGTGGTTCCAGTGTACAAATGTATACAAGCAGAGGGGGTTTTTTATACACATATGTAACTGTTGTTCTCCATATATCACTTTGCTCTGTGCTTTTCACTGAAACCGTGCAAGATGGAGCTTTTTGCCACATCTCTGAAGCCAAGCCTGTACTATATTTTGTATTGCCATTGACTAGGCCTTTTCTGCTATTTCAAGGCATATTGAATCTTTGTCAGACATTTACTTAATTTGGGGCAACTATTACAGGTAATATGGGTTAACTCTGGTAGCAATGGCCACTGGAATTTTTACCAGAATTTGAATATAATCTTTTGTCACCACCAGCCTGGATCTTTAACTACAATGGTTGGATTGATGGGACTTTTAACTCTAAATCATGTCTTTGCACAGGCCATTTGAAAACAAATGAAAAAGTATTTGAACTTCTCTTCAAATAGGTAAACAATTTAACTGAAAATTTTAAAAGATGATTGCTTATTTTGTCTCCATTTGCATTTTCATTCTATCACATTTATACCATACATGCAATAAGACAAGAAGCTGTCACTTACACTTTCCCAAAACCGACTAATTATTTCCCAGAATGTGTTTAATTATTTAAATACACAGTAGTTCCTCTTTCTATTGAATTCATACACTGCCTCACAGAAATTTAGGAGCATAAATTCTGCAAATGAGCGGCTTTCAATGCCTGTCTCCGTTTTCTCTGCAGTTGATGGAAGAACTCCAGTATTGATGACTCAACTCTGGTGCCCCAGCACTTCCTGCTGAGGGCATGATGGTATCACAGAAAAGGACCTTGTCTTTTTTCCTGTCACATACGTGGCTCACACTGTTACTTGCCATCACATCGCAGCAAGTCAATGTGACATCACCTCAGCATTTACTTATCAGACAACCTGTCAAACTTTAAAGGAAACATTTCTGTCTGCCAATCCACTATCTGAACCAAATTGTGGTAGGCTTGTGGTGGATCATGCATATCTACAGAAGCAAGTAATTGAAATGATCCATGGGTCAACACCCAGACATCTGTAATTCAAAATTGGAGTGGATTGTGCAGCACATGTTTTATAGATCAGCCTTTTTTTCACCTTTGCATGATAAGATTATCATCAAGATGCAGCAGCAGTGTCGACATAGTTAAGGATATCCCTGAAGCTTTTTATTTCAGATTGAAAGTAGCTTTTGAAGTTTATTAATATTTCAGGGGGAAGATAGAAAGACCACATTTTGAAGATAACACAATGTCACTGCTAATGTTAAGCCCCATTCTTGTCTAGTGCCATACCACTAAGTCAGACAGTCTATGAAAGTCTGTGTGCAGGAGAGTTAGGAGAAATGTGAAGAAAACTCTTTCAGAAAACCTTAAGTACAGAGCGAATAAAAAATGGGAGCTGAAAGTTTAGATGGGTGAATGCAACAGCTGAACTCCAGTCAAGATTACTCTCTCGTCCTAAATACAGAAATTCTTCTTCTTTTGCAGTTGCAAGAAATAACAAAAGAACCCTTTACCTCTATCCATTTTGTTTATAACTCCACTGGGAAGCAACAACTCTGTAAATAATATCCATACGTGAAGAAAAGCTTCTGTCTTTTTTTTTTCCCTGACTACATTGTCTCATTTAAGACAAGGAGCCAAGAGGGGTTCAGTTGTCTATATTATGCATATTTCCAAGTATGTACATACATTTATTTTATACTTTCAGAGAATTCCAGAAAAGCTTACATTTTGGCCATAAGCCTGCAAGTAAATTCCAGCATCTTCTCTGTCCAAACTGCTGTCACTGAAATCCTTGCAGACATGAACTTAATTTAAAATTAAGTCTTTTGGTTTTTTAGTCAAGACAGAGATGCCTTTTTAGTTGCTCAACAATTCACCCAGTTTCTCAGGTGGATTTGCAGCCTAAGATATATCCCACAGAACAGGTCTAATAGCATTTGTCCATCTTATTGGGAAAGGACCACTGGAGACAGAAAATCATTAGACAAGTATCTAAGGCACTAAACCATAGCTTGGTACTTTGTCTGAGACTTGTAAATTACATAAAGCCAACCAAGAAAGTCCATCTTGTTTGCAATTCACTTATACACACACACACACTCAGGATGCCATTGGGAAATGAAGAACAATCCCTTCTACAGCATTCTGTACTTCTCCCCCACTTTCACTGATGATCCTCCTCTGCTCCCAAGGAAAAGAATAGCAAAGAAAAAGCTCAATTCACTGTTCTCATGACAACCACTCTGCCTATCCTTCCCCTTTTCCACAGACCAGACATGAACCTGGAGGCATACACATTGATCTGGTTATATGGAGGTGGACATGTTGCTCACAAAACTGTGCCCACCATCACAGTGAGCTCCGTGATGTAAAGGCAACAACGTGAAAGTATCCCTGTTTCTTCCAGTCACTAGGGTTAGCAAAGAGTGTCTTAGCCTTTGGGGACAGCTAAAAAGAAGGAATATAACCAAAATGTTTGCATAGAAAGGATGCTTTTCACCATATGGAGCTATAGTCTCTAGACCTTTCCTGCTACACCCACACATTTCAATTTCTAAACTCTTTTACTCCATTTCTAAACCAACTGTGGCTTCTTGCTTGTAGGAGCATGAGAACTTGCATGCCAAGAACATTTCCCCACAAGACACTCACAGTCAGGTACAACCCATTTTGCACCAACAAAACTTTTTTTCTCCAGTCTCTCTCTAAGCTACTCTTGAATTTGTTGCAATTTCTGTGATTTGGCTGTCATACCATCAATTACTCCCTGCTCTGTACCTGTGATTTAATTTCATCCTCCTAAATAGAGCTTTTGAGGACTTTACCTAACTCCATTGCAGTGATTTGAGCCATCTCTCCTATTTTCCAGACATGGTTTAAAATCTGATCTTTCTTCTAAACTGATAATTTAATCTAAGAAATTTACACATTTAAAATATGAGAATTGTTCAATCGTGTATGTTATTAATGAACTTGTTTTAAAATAACAGTCCAGAACAAACTCTGGCAAGATCTCATTCTAAGCATTGATCAGTATTTGTGATAGGACTTTGATAACTCTGCAGAGTAAGGCTTTTCCAGCCTACACGGTCTCTTCAAGACCAAATTTCATGAAATCAAATACAAAAAATGTCAAGCTGGATAGTATCAGTAATCTTCCTGAAGACATGAACCAAACAGACCTTTCACAGAATAAAACCAGATTCAACAGACAGGTGCAGAACACTATCCCAAACATGTTAAAAGGCAGGTTTACCCATTAACATTCCATTTTCTTGTCAAAATAGGAATCTTCACCTTTCCTTGGTTCCCTGTCTCCTTTATAACACTCTAATACTAACAAAAAATGGGGCTGGCCAGAAGTGTCCTCCAACTCCTTCTCACTCTTGTTCTGATCTCTTTCTCTCACTGTGCATGACAAGCTACCTGGGTATCTTTATCTGATTTATAAGTTTCTTTTCTTTTCTTTTCTTTTCTTTTCTTTTCTTTTCTTTTCTTTTCTTTTCTTTTCTTTTCTTTTCTTTTCTTTTCTTTTCTTTTCTTTTCTTTTCTTTTCTTTTCTTTTCTTTTCTTTTTTCTTTTTTTTCTGATTCATTCAGTTTTAGTGTCTGCCTAAGCCTGGATCTTACCCTGAATGGATCATTAATCCACCTAATACTGCATGGGGGATCTGCTGTTCCCCAGCTGTCTTTAGCTATGCCCATTTCTCCACTCTGTTCTTATAAATAAATGAACTGCACTAAGCAAGACAAGAACTGGCACTACAAGCCCTGTATCAATATATTGAGATGAGAATAGATTCAAAGATGAAACTAAATAAAGTATGGACAAGTACAACAGATTTTTTTTATGCTAAACCGAAAACAGTGAGAAACTTTGAGAACAATATGTCAGAAGAGGACCTAGCCTAGTTTACTACAGGGCAATGTGCTAATTACAGTACTGATTTACATGAACCCTTTTTTATATACTATGTTTGCTTTGTAACAATGACAAATACAGACCCCACATACAGGCACACAAGCACAGACACGTAAAGCTCTCCTAAAGCCACTCTGAAAACTGAAAATCAACAGTTAAAAAATGATGATAAATACATGGAGAGATGTTAGCCCAAATATATACATAATGTATTTGCTATACTCTGAGGGAAAAAACTTTCCCAAATCAGTTTTGAAAGCCAAGTCTAAACAATATGAAAGCCTCCAGCAAAGGGGTATTCATCCAAAACCAATCAAATCAAAACATACACAGTTTTAAAAATTACGTTAAGAATTTGGCTATCCCAAGATTACCTTATTGTGTGGTTCCTTAAGGAAAATTCATTATTTAATCCATCAAAAGAACACTTAGGATTTCATTGCTTCCCGGTCTCCCCACACATTTCTTTCTTATAAGGTAAATTCCTTCTCAAAACAAAATCTCCACGGTGCAAAACAACCTCACAATTCAATTTCCAAATGAGTCAGTTCAGACAGAAACAGTCTAAAGTTAAAAACAAACAATCCAACACAGGAAAAAAAAAAAAAAAAGATGTTAGGACTCAAAATTCTCCTGCTGCTGAAAAATGTTTTTTTCCAAGGCAATAAACAGTCTCAGCTCAAAGAAACCATTAATTCATAGAGCTATTTAATGCTCTCCAGTGTCATAAGATTAATCAGTCTCTCTGCACACTTATTCCAAAGCCAGTACTCCAAGTTTGAATATCTTCCAAAACAGTTCCTTACTTGAACTGTACTTGCAATAAACATTTCCCCTTCCAGGGTTCACTTCCAACAGATTACCAGGAAATAAAAACTGATGTCATTCCAGCAGCTTTGCCGCATTGGAAGCCAAATGGATCTTGTACAAACTCATCAATTCATGAGTGTGAAGTCCTAGGTAATTCAGAAGCAGTTTAATGATCCCTCCAAAGCATGTGAGATTAACTGCTGTAGCTCCAATTCCTGCATGGAATGCATGGCTGCCAGGCCAGCAAAGCTTTACCTACTTGGCAGGTAAGAGCTGCTGTCCATGCAGATTAAAACTAGCTCACAAGATGGAAAATATGTCATGTCTCCTAAGACTTTTTTACTGTTCCCCAATCAGTTCTCTGATCTTGGAACTACCTCCATGTGAATAAAAAAAAAAAAAAGGCAAATATTTTAAGCTACCTTTCTTTTTGTTTCCTATGGGAAGCATTTCTATGTAGCAGCAGATTTCCACCCCAGCCATATTCTCAGGCATAAGAGTTTTGCACACCTTGTAAGATTCAAATAAGTTAAAATTGCTGTCTATTATAGTTAATATCAATATACATTTTCTAATACACATAATAGAGACACACCAAAGAAATGGAGGTTCAACAGTTAAAGTCTAAGCAGCCTAGCTAGCCAGCTGGCAAATTGTTTATGATTCTGCACATTTGTAAACACCTTTATGCTTTGATGAGGTGATACAAAATGGTAGCCTGTATGTGCTTGTCAGGAGGAATCATATCAGATTAAATTAATTCATTTCCTTAAGACCAAAAATAGATTTGTGCTCTCTTCCTCTTCTCACAGTAATTCATTCCCACTCACTTAGTAGCATGATGAAAATCAAATGAATACTTAGGTAAATCTGCAGAGGAAATAGAAAGCAATGAGACTACATTCTCCATGAAATTTGTACAGTAGGAGTCAGGCTTATGGGGGTAGATTGTTATGAAGGGTTGGCACAGTAAAGAATTTAATGGGTCAGAGTGGACAGACTTCTCTTTGCTAACCACACAGCACATTGTTATTTGCTTAGATACACACAAAGGCTTTTCCTATGACAGCATGTGCACGGCCCACAGCTCCACACAGCTGGGATAATCCCAGGAAACTCACTGCAAGCACCAGTTCTTGCCTTCTGCTCTACATGGAAATATCCAGCTCTGCCACAGCAAGGAACATGGACTGCTTGGCTCAGGAGGAAGTTTTTCCAAACCAGATGATTCTCTGATAGTGTCTAAAAATACCTCAAACTGTCATCAAAACACTCCAAGGAATTCCATCATGGTATCTCTTGTAATTTCATTATAATTTTACATAAACTCCTTTTCTCTAGTAATTTTGAACATTTGTATATCAAAAGAACATTCAGTGAGCAATACTCCAGTGAGCAAATAATTGCAAATCTTGAACTTGAATACTCACAATTAATGGTTTGCAAAGAAAATAAATGTTATTATCCTTGCTAGGATATAAGTATCCTTCAGGAATGCTTCAATACTGTGAAGTTTTCAGTCTCAGGAAAATGAAAATGGGCCTATTTTCCTAAACTGTTTCCTTTAAATGCATGTAGATTCATCATGGAATAAACAGTCCTCAGGTCTGGATTTCAAAGTATATTCACATCTTGATTTTAAATTTCTGTTTCCAAAACCTAAATTTTTCAGTGATGTTTAAATAAAATACAGAGATCCATTTCTTTCTCTAATAACAGAAATATTCGAGTAAGAAAGAATGCTTTATAAAACTGGATTTTTGTTAAGCTATATTGTAAGTAGCTCTAAACTATCCTGAATGTATATCTGGCTGATTTGTGTTGGTAAATATACCTATTTGTTGTTACTAGCCTCTGACATACTGCCACTTCCTGAGGGCTAGTCCAATACTGCAAAAACAGGAGTAAACAAGAAGAAACATATTGTCAGACAATGCAGGACAGCTGAATATATGAGATGAAGAAGGAAAGTTAATTTTCATATTATCAAAACATGAAACCCCCATCAGCACTCAGAAGATACATCCACCTGATAGGGAAAACTGTTCCCAAGTCAGCATATAGGAAAGACAATTCAGATTGTCTTCACCATCCTGCAGCAAAACACAGCAACATAATCAGGAAAGAAAACCCTGCAAAACTACAGCCAGCTACTACTATGGATGGGCTGTGCATTTCCATGTTCAATATAATATTTTCAAAAATCTTTAACAATTTCTAAGATACCACACTGTAAATAAAATGTAACAACGAAGTATAATATCCAGATTTCCTTTGAAAATTTTAAGTATTTTTTCTTCATTTGCCTCGAAGACAGTGTTGATTAAATCTTCCTGAACACGCTTTAATCCCAGTTACATTTTTTCTCTACCCAGAAAATGTGCATTCACATCTTCATGCATATTTGGTCCTTGGCTCAGAACTGAAAGGCAGCACATTTATTCATGTTGCAATAAATCTTCCAACCAGTAGAACTGGCAGAGCTGATGTGCACGAATGCATAGGATTGCCACCTCCTCTAAAACTCTGGGAAAACATAGCAGCACAGCTAAAGAAAATGAGGCCAAGGTTACATGGCACAGAAAACCCAGATTAAGAGTTTGCACACATGTGACACGAAAAGCTCCAACTCTGCAAGACAGAACAGTAGACCCATAGAGACTGGGAGTCACCTGGTCCAAGTCCCTGCTCCAAGCAATGCCAGTTACAACAGCTGATCCAATCCCCCATCCACCCTTCACTGGACTCACTCTGGTGTATCAGTATCCATTGTACTTGTATGGCCAAAAAGGACACTGCTCTCCAAGGGTGGTTCCAAAAATGTTGAACACAGGGAAAAATTCACTTGACCTTCTGGCTAAGCTCCTGCAGTCCATGGTGAGGCTGCTCATCTTCTTTCACAAAGTGAACTTGTCCAGTTTCAATGAACTTAAATCCACCAAGACCAGGAAGTAATTTTCTGCCAAGCTGCTCTCAGCCAAACAATCCCCAGTGCATGGGATTGCTCCATCCCAGACACAGGATTTTCCACTTGGCTTTGTGGAACTTCATTCAGGTCCTCTCAGACCAGCCTGACAAGAGGCCCCTAAATGGCAACTCCCACTCTCCAGCATACCAGTGTTAGGAAGTGCTTTCATTCCATCATACGAAGAAAAGGAGGCTTACAATTTTTAGTACAGAAGGCAGAATAATACATCAAAATAATAAGATGCGAAGAAACGCAAGTTTTCATATGACTGCTACAGCCATCAAGCTATCAGCTGTTCCAGCTGGCTTTGTTATGATCAGCTATCCGTCGTAGAAAAACATAAACCAACATTTTCAAAAAGACCAATATATTTCCATTAAACCATGGATTTCTACCAAGTGCATTACTAGACAAAGCATCTTTCACAACTGATGATACTTTATTCTTCAACGATTATTTAAATGCAAAGTCCTGGAAACCACAATATCCTGGAAATGCCCCTTCTTCTGTATGTTACAGCCATAGAACCCTGTGTGCCACAGGTTTTCAGTCTTTATGGTGAAGGAGTTAAACCTGACATGCCAGATTTGTCACTAATGTTACACAGGCTCCTTTAACACCGTCTCTGTTCTGTAAAATTGAATAGGTCTGAGGTCAGAATTCCCATGTAAGTCTTCTCATTTGAGTTTTTTTTCTCCCCAGTAAACACAGAAAGAGTTTGAAGCACAATTTATATGCTGTTTTCTTAACAACACACAAAATTCTTTGTTTATGCCAACCTCATCCAAAGTTTCTCTCTGTGACATAATCTGACACACTGGGAGATTCTTTGGAATACCATTTCTTCTTCTATTTTTTACTGTGTCATGTCTAAATCTATTTCAGTAGGTTTTCTCATTTACTGATTTTTTTTTCTTGTTCAATGGAGCACATTAGTAATATTTTTCTGCTTGCTGTTTTTCCTTTGGACTCAATGGACAGTACTTTTATTCAGCTTTGCAGGTAATTTTATTGTGTGTTTTTGGCTTAAAAATTAAAAGAAAGAGACAGAAATCTCTCATCTCTTTTTTAGCTGGCATGCCCAAGAAACTGAAGTCTTCCAGACTGCCAGTAGCACTAACATCATAAAAGTATTTCACATTCATTAATAATTCATCATATTCCGCCTTAAGAGAGTTCAAAAATTCACCAAGTCACAGTTCAGTAAGCTTGTTCCCAAAGCTTTTGGGAAGATTAAAATGCTTATCATAATTATATGAATATAACGTGTAAAAAGGCTGCATGAAGTTGCACAGAATGTTAAATGTGCTAACCTCTTTACACTAAGACATTAACATCTGTATGTTCATACAATGACATACTGCCTTGTGCCAAATGATGCAGAGTTTGTAAAGTCTCAGACTTCAACCCAGGTCTTGCAGCAGGGTCTTGTGGATTTTCTGTAAGTACCACTCTAAAAAATGTCACATTCTGTTTCTGGAATCCGACTTGGGAGCCCATTACAGAGTAAGAGTAATGACAATCTATTTGCATTTCATATGCATTTTCCTAACATATACATTTGAACAATTTGCTTTGACCTATTTTTCTGTTTTTCTAACACAGGAGTATGCTGCTGGTCACACTCTCTTCAGGCAGATGAGGGAGCATTTTGGAATTGCCACTGCTGAGGAAGACCATGCTAGAAATCCCAAGGCTTGCAATTGCACGAGTTTTATCATAACAAACCCCACTGTCTTTGACCCTCCACGCACACCTTCCCTTCCTCTTCCAAGCTGTCTGGGGCTTTCTCTAGCAGCAGGGCTGCAGACAGAGCTGGCTCTGTGGCAGGGATGACCTCATCCCACACCACACAGCTGCAGAGGCAAGCTGTGTGCCCCCCGTTCCAAACAACAGCTTTCTGGGGAATTTATTTTTTCACACATGAACAGTAAATCAGCGTTCAGCATTTCTAAGTTGCAGAGGGGTTTTGCTTTGTGGGAAATGCCTGAGTGTGAGGTTTGTATTTCACTGTTAGGAATGAGATATAAAATGCATAATCCATCTAACAAAGATATGTCAGAAACAGCTTAGAGAATCCTGGAATATAAACAGCTCTGCCTGCAGAGTCAGATACCCCACACAGCAGATCATGTACTAGACCTACACATTACAGTTAAAGGGCCAAACTTCAGTTTACATAAATAAATAATTAAACTAAAATGACTAAATAAGCCATTATATATTAAAAGCCTTCTGAGCTGTGCTATTTGCTCTGTCTCTCTGCTACCCTAAGCCTATCACTAGATGAGCAACAGGATACAAACACATCTTCCCACCCGCCTGTTTTCTATCATGTCCCTGGGTGCAACAACAGCCTTCCAGGGCTCAGCCCACCCTGCCCAGGGTCCAGGACCCCACACCCTTCCCCATGGCCATCAGCCCTTGTCCTAGCTCCCCATGGTGGGTGATAGCAGGGCCAGGCAGCCAGGGCCCATCCCAGCCTAGTCAGAAGCAGGGCAGCCCCAGCCCCAGCATCAGGCACCTCTCTGGGGACAGGGGCAAGCCAAGCCCAGGCTGGAATGGTAGGCTAAAATTCTTCCCAGGACTAAAGGCAGCCAAATATTCAAGAGGATGTGTGGTCCTCCAGAGCTGATTGTAGGGACAGGGCAGATGTGGTGTGCCTGCAATGGGAGCTCCCATAGGCCCTGTCCTCTGGTCTGATATGCCAGCTTCAGCATGCCTGGGCAGCACAGGCAGTCTCAGATGGCCCTTTTTCTGAAGAAACCTCTGAACAGAGCAGGAATGACAAGGCCATTTCTTGGTTCTCTGCATAGGAGACATGTCTGAGAGGAAAAAGTTGTTGTAACCTGGCTTTTGTTGATACAAAAAGCCAATTTTCTGATTCAAGGAATAGCCCCATGTCAGAATTGCAGCACACAAGAGGGGACAAACTACAGTTGTCCCCCTAGCTGGAGCCAGTCCATCAATCAGCTTTATCAACTCCTCTTCCACATTCGTATTGAAATTTTTTCTTGCTGGAATGTGAGGTTTGGGATCTAGACTGCCACCTCAAGTCTCAGCTAGTGATGAAATTACAGAGATGAAAATAAGCAGTTTCCTACAGTTCTTCCCAACACTGCTTTCCAGTGAGCAGGTTCTGAGCCTTTCACATCATGAAGCTGTACTGCATCACCTTTTGTGGAGTTTAATGCATGTGCAAAGAACCCCTTTCCTGCATTTTTTCATTATCATAAACTGCTTTTGATTGCGAAGTGGCTCGGCTGTGTGGCACAGCCATGCAGGGGACCTGCAGCAGACCTGTGCTTGCTTTGATGAACCACTGAGCTGCAATTGTTACGCCTGCTGTGTAGAAATGGGGAGCAGGGCTAAGGTACCTCCCACCCCTGACATCGCCCCTCATCTCTGTAACAGCTCTGGGCAAGCCCCACATTGGGGGATGGAAGGAGAATGAAAACAGTCCTTGAACTATGAAATAAATTGCATACGTTTCAAACACTGACTGGAAAGAGACCTCTGATATTCTGGCAGCACCATCCCAGCACTGCTGACTTTATGAAATGTGGGGAAATTTGCCAAGAAACAGCAGAGTTCACAGCAGGCAGCAGCCTTGAGAAGGTAGAGTAAAACCTAAACTGATGAAAATGTGTTATTCTAACAGAGTTTTCTCCAACTCTGTCACTTGATATAGAGTAAGGGTACAGGTACCTCAGTGTGATGGAGGTAAGGCAGATGACTGGCAATCATGAAAATTTTGAAAATCAATGTTTGAGAAGCGTGGGATAGCTGTAGAAATGGCACAGAGCAAAGGGAAAGAGCTGTGAAATAGAGTAGTCAGACACAGATCTACAAATATGATGGATATTTTTAGTTGATGGCAAATCCACTGTGGGAGGAGAAGGGAACGAGGACAGAAAAAGCAGTTGTCAGTGAACTGAAAATCCTCTCACTGTTGCACACATCAATTCAATTTTGACTGGTTTTTTTTTTTTTTTTAACTGAAAGCAGAGTTCTAGGCAAGAAATACATTTGAAATAAAAAACTAGGAGTTTCATTTTGAAAGTTGAGGCAAAGTATTCAGATTATTTTGGCATGTGTTGGATTTTCTTCAACATGAAATTCAACAAAGTCTCGCAAGTCCATAGACTATTTTCATGCCACTGAATCTGCATCTTTCCATGGAAAATGTTTCAGCTTTAAATATTTATCCAACATCATCAGTAAAAGAGATTTTTGTCATGACAGGAATTACAGCACAAAGTGTTTGGTATTCTTAGCGTCCACCCTTCACAACACATTTTGCATAATACAGATTTTCTTCTGCTATATACCACTACAGTACCATGTGTCTTCACCACAATATAACAAATTTCAAAGTAAAGATTACTTGCTGGATCTAACACAGCATTATATTATTTCTTATCATTCTATATAAATCAATAGAGAGGACCTAAAATATTGTGTAGAAAGCATTTTAAAAATAAAGGTTAGATTCCCTCTGGAGATGCAAGCAACTCTAACAGCATCTCAATAGCAACACTGCATTTTTAAACAAAGGCAAGTATTAACTCATTTTATTTGAACCACATACTTCTTAACTCTGCATACTGTTGCAGCAATTGCAAAATATGCTGTCTATTTGACAATACATAAAGTAGCTATGTGAATACAGATAAATTTCACTGAAACTGTAATGGATTTTTACAGCTTCACCTGCTCTAAATAAAGACACTCTTACAGGAAAGTAGAAAACCAGGGATGCAATGCAGCCAGAGCAGCCCAGTGAGAGGCCTTTGATCTCATTCCTCACAAAGACTGTGGGCAAGAAAAAATTGTCACCTTAAACTATCAAAAAATAACATCCCAAAGTGCCCTGGGATTACCTGGATGCCTAGGAATGCGTCAACATGATAAAATCATGGCCTATCCTTTGACATGCTGAAACAGCGTCGTGTAACTGGGAGCACAGACCATGGGCTGCCTTGGACCTACAATACAACCCTGTCACAGGCAAGTGACAGGAAAAGGTGCCTGTCTAGCACAGCCTTCCATAGATACCCAATAAAATTCCAGGTGCATCCCTGCTGATGGGAGTGTGTCCTACACAGCAACCAGATGCACCTTGTAACACATGTGTAGGTGTTCCAGCCCTAGCTGCAAATCCAGGTGAAAGCAGATAGACAGAACAGAGCGAAAGCTGCCCCCGATGAGAAATCTCTTACAGCTCTGGCCCTGCATGTGCATGCAAACACAGGCACATCCTTGGTTCCTCCAGCCTTGACCCTTCCCTAGAAGGAACTTCCAAGAGCCAGTCTCATGGGTCTGCTCAGGCCTGACTCTCCTGTAATTTTGAAAAGGTCCATAGCAGGTAAAGGAAAGGCCTTTCCAAAAGACTTCCTTATTAATTTAATGAACAACCGTCTCAGTCTCCACAAACCCCCAACCCAAAGGGGAGGAAGCAAGAATGTGTCTAGCAGGTGTACACAAAGGCACCCACATAAGCACATATGCAAATATTCATGAGGGGCTTTTTGGAAGTCTTTCCAAGAAGGTTTTCCCTCCAGCAAAAACGGAGCAAAAGACAAATATAGATAGGGAATTTTAACCCTTATTCTCAATAATCTTTTTCTTTGAGCTTGCATTTAATTTGCAGGCTGCAAATATTGAACCACAGACATTAAACAGTGCCTATGCCTATGCTTGTTCATAAACATTGTAAAAGCCAAAATGCCTTTATAGACCTACATCAGCCACCCCACCACCACCAGTGACAAAGCAACATCAATACCGGCAAAAAAATGAAGCTTCTTCAAAAGACAAACAAAAACAAACAAACAAACAAAAACCCCATGCAGACATAATCCTGATCTTCATCATCACTTATTAATGATTTTAACATACACTATGTGGATGATCATTGTCCAGCATTCCACCCTCTTTGCTGAGCCCAGTGATTCAAAATTCATTGCAAAATGAATTCACTGCAAAATTCATTGACCATGCACCACTGCCTTTCTGCTAATTGCCAGCTGCCACCCAGCTTGCAGGGCAAAGTGCAAATGGGGACCAACCCCTAGAGGAGTCTGGCTGGCCCACCTCTAAGCACCTCTAAGACCTAAAGGGAAGCTGATATGTGAAAGGGAAGCTAAATGTGACAGAGGCCACTGGCACCAAGCCACCACCATTTGGATCAACTTCCAAATCTGTGGGCATGATGATTAAGAAGCAGAAATGGGTTAGTGAGGGCTGACCTACTCCTGACAGCACAAGAGCAGCAAAATGTGTTGCTCTACTTCTACCTCTGCTCACTTATGTCTCCCATTTATGTACTTATCCTAGCATCTGTCAGTGGAACTCCATTTAACCAATCTTGCATCTGAGCTATGGATGCTTTGCAGAAAACAAGGCAACTTCTCTCCCATCAAATCTAGCCCTGCATGATGCTGAGTGCTGCATGACTACAGGAAAAAAATCCCCCTTCTGTCAGCTTCATCTCATGAGCACTAAGCATAAAGAAGAAAAAACATAGTGTCATTCAAAATGTTGCCTCTTTACAAGCATAACAAATCCTCTGCAGAGAAAAATTACCAAATTGGTTGATTTGTTCAGGAGGCCATTATGCATACAGAAATGTAAAAAATGTGTGTGTGTGCTATTTTCTGCATTCTTTCCTCAAAGCTGCTGATTGTTCGTGTGTGTGTAAATAAAGTTTTCACATTCATAATCAACCGCCTCCTTTTCCTCCCCTCGTCTTCTGCCTTATTCTTTACATATTGCTTCAATCATTTGTTAGCAGTAATCACACAATGAGATTTGCCTGAGAAATTTCAGGAGAATCAAAATTTAAAAAAAAATTTTCTTCACATTTTCACAAAAGTATAACATTTCAGGCTTTTTCCCCTATGTCTGAACATAAATTCACTCTTCTGAAAAAATATACATTTAAAACTTTGAGGCATAGGAAATTGGAATGTTTTTCAACTACATGAAAATGACAGTGATATTGCAAAGAACAGGCTATAAAACCTCCAAAAGAGACAGAAGAGCAACAAAATGCTTCCTTTGTATCTCCAAAAGATCTAGGAAATGAACAGTTGGAATACAGAAAATATCCAAAGTCAATCATTTTAAAATATTCATAGCTGTTAAAATATCACATGCCTTTTTCTTTTCTTTTTCCCTCAGGAAAGGTGGTTTAAGAATGGAAAGAGTCCCAGCTCACTCAGTTTTCAGCTGGTAGAGTTCACTGCAGGAATAGTTGACTGCTCCTTCCCCTGTCCTCTGTTCACCCTCCATCTATATTGTATCCACTAATGTCACAGAAACTAACTCAATCTTTTGCTGATCTTGATTTAGGTCAGGAAGGAAGAAGCATATATTCCTTTTTACATAAAATGCAGCTTTTTCACTTTTGGTGAAGAAGAACAGAAACAGGAAACAGGAAAGGGAAATCCTAAGAGGGAGGGAAAAAGGAAGAAAAATTGGAAGGGACAGAATATGGAGAGTTTCTTTTTTTTTCTTTTTTGATTCAGTGATACTTCTTATTGGCTTTAAGACTGACAGAAGGCAGAGCTATCTTATATAAGTATTCCCATCAAGCTTTATCAACGTCTTTCAAACTCTAAATCATACTGCAGCCCTCATAACTCATAGTAATTTATGCTCATAAGATCATAAGGCCTTTTTCAGGATAACTTTAACCTGGCTTGAGAACTGACAGACTGCAAGTACATAATTGTTCTTTAGTTACCCATCAAAGCTGATGTTGAATCAACAACTTGATCTGTTTTCACAGATAAATAATAAACAAATAAATTTTGAATTAAACTGTGGCATGCAATACATTAAGCATCTCTAGACCTAGAAAAGTCTCTACAACAAACCTTTTAAATATAATCAAATGGGAGTAATTCAGCTTGATTTTCGCTAAAACAATGAATAAAATGGCATTTTTAAGCAAAAGAAAAAGGTGGTATATTTTCTTCCCAGTCATGCAAAGCTATTTAGATTCATCAATTCCAATTGAGGAACTCTAGAAACTGTGGTTTGGGGGAAAACTGTGCGAAGTTTTCTGTAACATGATTGGATTACACATCATTTGTAAAACAAAAGAATCCAGATGTCAGTGACCTGGACAACTCATCACTAACACTGCCCACAACTGAAGCACATTTTGTGAAGCCCTCCTGATAGAACAGTGTGCTTGTGTTTATTGCTAGAACAGCATGTCATCATTATGTGTTAGGCATTTTCATCCATGCACTTTCCAAACAGTTTCATAGCGTAAAAAAATCAAAACTAAACCTTTCCCTTGTAATGGTTTCGTAACTAGATTTATACAAGATTTATACATTAACTTAAAGTGCAACAGATGGATTGCTAGCAGGAAACCACGAAATTATCAGGAAGATAGTAAGAAAAGGGGAAAAAGGAAAAAAATTAAAGAGCTCTATATATAGCCTTTGAACTACCATACTACTCATCAGTCATCCTTGTGAATGCCTATTCTCCTGGAAAACTATATTCTTATCCTAGCAGGAAAGTATAAGGGCCCACAGAGCTTCCTTCCCAAACTATGAATGATAGACCTGCAGCAATGGATTGACTGTGATGTGCCTTAATTTTTATTATAGTGCATTAATTGAGGTACATCGTTATGACCAGAGTAAAAGACAAGCAAGGTAATATTTCTGTAATAATTTCTTTCATTTCCTATTTTTCCACCTTTAGATATGCCGGAAAATTTCTACATTGTGCCATGACAGAAGTATTTAGCACATTTCCCACAGTATATCCAAGGATTTCTGACCAACCTTCAAAACCCAGATTTACTCTTTTTATATGATTTAGCTAAATCATTCCATTGATGGTACTTACTCTGTGGGAAAAACACGTACTGGCTAAATTCCTTTTAAAACCCTTCCTGTCTGTACTGCTACAAAATAGTAACAAGTTATTACTCTTACCAAACATCAACATGGGATACGGAGAATACGATTCATTATGAAAAAGTCCAGACATACAGGGACGCCATATAAGGGAACAATGAGTAACTGAAAGATGAATCATTAAAAAAAGAAGAAAAATGAGAGAGCTGACAAAAAGAACTTACAGAAAGAACAGGCTACTTTTTAGAAACATATTCACAGGTAGAGACAGAGAAATTGTTTTTGATTTCTAGATATGTAAGGGGATTTTTTTTTTTAAGAGAATAAATAGTTTGCATGTTTTATACTGATGGCAAAATATTTTAGTGCATAGTAAAAATCTTCTACCCATTCTAAAGGCCTGATATTCCCATCAGCAATACTAGAGGCTTCTACATCATGTTATAAACATCTTCTTCTCTCCTGGCATTAACCATTTGGAGGCTTTGCAGGTATAAAAGTATATGGCACCTGTGACAGTAGCTACAATTGGGCAATTAGGGCAAAAATCTCCTCCAGAGCTCCTCACCCTCCCTGACGACACTCAGGAAGGAAGCTGAGGAACAACAGAAGCCCAGGAGATGGATGGAGGAAAGGTTGGAGGCACAGACACCATGACTGAGCCGAGCAGGACCAGAATAAGTTGTAGACAGTCAAGGATGATGAGCACTGGCAGAGCCTCCTGCCTGTGACAGGCGCCGCAGGAGAAAGCTGCAAGCGGGCACGGTGCTCTATGAAACGCACAAATGACAAAAGCTCTGCTCCAAAAAGAGCTCGATCTCCTCATTCCTTTCCAATCAGCCAACCTCAGCTCCTGGAGCCAGATCAGACACCACGCCACATCTCACTGCACCACCTTGGTGTGCCGTTTTCCAAGACGTAATCTATTTGCCAACTTCTATTTTCGTCAGACCAACCTGTTCCCTGAAGCATAATGAAAACTCCTTGCCAGATCAATTTGTTTCTGAAGTTTCCTGGTTGCCAGCTCCACTCTGAGCTATTTCATTTTGTCTGCATGTCAGAACCATTAGTCTGGCGACTGCTTAAATCTTTCCTTATTGTCACAGGTTGGGGGGGAGGTGCTGGATACTCAAAACGAAGCAAAATGCCTGCCCTGCGGAGACAGAGCTCCAAGTGATGTGGCAACACTAAAAAGTACTAGCAGTGGGTGCAGGAGAGGTGATGGGGTTTGGGGCATTTCTCTGCAGCAGTGCAGGTGGCACAGTGCCTAGGAAGTGGGAAGGAGCTTTCAGCAGGGGCTGGAGCACTGTCCAGCAAGCAGCTCTTGTGGAGGGCCTGGGAGACACGGCCGGGAGGTACCAGCTCCTGATGTGGCTGAAACCTGCCTCTGAGCTGGCGTTACAATTAGCTGAGTAATCCTACACCATTCATGGCAAAGGCCAGTGTCCAAGAAGAGATGAGTCAGGTTAAGCAGACAGACAAAGGCATCAGATCTGCAGCCCTGCAAGAGGAGTGTGAGGCTGTCAGCATGTTCAAGAGAGGCACGGGGCTTTTATGAAAGGCGGTGCTGAGTCATGAATGACAGCAAGGAGACAAAGGGAGACTGAAGGTGAAACAGAGTATACACAGAGAGGATTATCAGGAAAAAGCCTGCGTTTCATATTATCCTTTCCATTCTTCAGGGTTTCACAGGAAATGATGTGCCTTGGTTCTTGAAAGTAGCTTGTTGCAGAAGCTGTGTGTGCTCTGCTCTTGGTTCATTCTCTATGCTTTGCTGTGAACCAGGGCAGTGCTGATTAGATAGACAGCTCATAACCCTATTCACGATTTTTCCCCTTAGGAAGGGAAAAAAAATAAAAAGCTGATGTAATTCCCCAGGGCTCCTTCTTTGGCTTTGCAATTGCATAGCTACACAGTCTCCCAGAGTAATTGTCTTGAAAAACATCCCAGCCCCCATCTACACTGAGGGACCTTCTGGCTGCATTTCTTTGCCTGTGTTTTCTGCTTTATGTAAGGAATGAAAGAGGGAGAGTGAAATCAGAAGAATTAAAAAGGTGATGAAATTTTCAGTTCAGACACAGAAGGTACATTCAGTACTGGATGTCAGAGGGAAATCTGAGAAAGAGGCTTCTGCGTTCCAGACTCTGACTTCTCTACGGATGGGGTGACGCTGAAGTGGGAGGCAGTGAACACAGACAGGCTGCTGATCCTCTGCAGCAGAGGCCTTTCCAAACGATATCAGCCATGCAGACACGGCTCAGATCTCTGCCTCCCTTTCCAGCACACCACGGCATCGGTTAATTGATTCTGAAAACCTGCTTCTCAATCACACCCACAGGTCTCATAAATGTGCTATGGTTAAAACCATCTTGGCCTGAAGGCTGAAGGATCACATATATATCCAAGCCTTTGTCTGAACCCCCCCAAAAAATACAAGTCCAGAGAAACAACAAAAAATCTGTTTTCAAATAAGCAGAAAAGAAAGGCATGCTGAAGGTCTGTTTAAAAGAAGTAAGTGCTGCATTCCCCTGAATCTGTGACCACTCATTCTAAAAATCGGCATCTGAGGAATCAAAGGAGAGTCTCAGATTTGGAAGGCGAGTCACATTTGAATGTAAATAAGAATAAGTGTTTATGTACTAGTGGAAGGAAATGATTTTACAGTATATTGCAAACCAGCTTGCTGCCTGCATGTCTCTTTTTCCCACCTGAAAAGTAGGTCAACAGTCCTTACAGCTTTGAAAAGCTGAAATGAGGAATTCTTGTTGCAAACAAGCAGGGTTTGAGTCATTGAACAGAAAGAAACGCTAGTTTTACCTCTGGCATGTAAGACTTCAGGATAAAGCTATAGTCAGGCACCACTGCATCTTATCTGGCATTCATACTAAGAGCCCACTGCACCCCAACTTTTCCATACTCTGCTTCATTATCCACACAAATAGATGAGTTGCAATATACTGCCTGCAGCAGCATAAAATCAGTACCCCTTCTCATGAAGAACAATGGCAAAAAGGGAGAGATGGGCTAGACCAGCTTTAAAAACAAGGAGCTATTCAGGTATAGGAAGATGGCAAGGTGACCAAAGGATCAGATGATTCAGCATATCCCACCACAACTACCAAGAACATTACAGAATAAATGGGATATTAAACTATTTATGGATGCTTGTGTCATCACAACAAAACCCAAAGGAAAAATAGTAATTACATTTCTTGCCTTCTCTTGGAATAAACATCCATCAAGGGCACTATGGACTTTATGGTCCCAAACCCAGCAAATATAAGAGAACTTGTATTCCCCCTATGACAAAAACATTTCTCAGTTAAAAGAAATAGGAATTGACATATTTTTAAAAATGACTGGGAAGGCTTCTGTCTTCTGTTGTCAGGGAATTTCCAGTACCCTATGTGAAGCACTTACCTACTATGGAGTAGCAGGAAAGCTCTCATGGAACTAAACATGCTGCACTTAGGCCAGTACATGCTCACATACACATGCATACAAACACAGTTTCATCTGTAACCATGACTGCTGCAGTTGCATATTTTTCTTTTTAGTTTTCCTGACAGCCTACTAAGAGCACTTTATTTTACTTAAACAGAAGAAAACGCCTGGGACCATGTGGTTCTGGCTGCCCCACTTCATTCCATTACACAGTAACTGCTCAGAAAAAAAATCCTGGGCAAAAGATGAAGCTTATTGATACTCTAGCTTAAATAAACATGACTGCATATGCATTAGTGAGGCAAAGTGAATAATAAAATCTCAAACAACACAGGATGGAATAACTGCATTTTGTTTAGCTATACAATGAATTTTCAATAGCCCTTAAAAAAAATTATTTTATTACTTTGGTTGAAATTGCAAGCATTTGTAATGTGTCCAGTAATTCTGGTGGATGCTTGTCAAATTGCAGCAGGCTTTCCATTTGGATTCTCTCCATCATTAAGTCTTATTTTCCTGTCAATTTGCCCATTTTGTCGTGAGTTTCTTTCAGACAACAGACTGGGAAACATACCTTCAGCAGCAAAGAAATCAAACAATCTATAAAAATAAAAATATGTTTTAATAATTATTTCCAAAAATATGGTTTATCAGAATGCATAATATGAATGCTAGATTCATGGTAGTCATTTCAGTTCTCTAAACATACAAAAAAGCTTTGCTTTTCCTTATTTTCTTCTAAAGTATAGTGGATACACTTGGATTCTATTTAGAACTCTTGAAATGTGTTAGAACAGCCCAAAAAATGCTAAGTGGTCAAACTCAGCTGTGATGAGAGTTGGGGTTTAAGCTGCACAGCAAGTTTAAATTAGTGAGAAAAGGGGTAGAAGTTAACATTTTTCCATTGTTGTCAGTCTAACACTCAAAGCTGACTCCAAAAACTTTTAAATCATACTGGAAACTTCTCAGAGGCAGAACTGATCCTATGTTTATTATGGACACAGTTGTAGATTTAAGTAAACATCAGTGAACACCAAGCCTGAACTCTACTGTCCCCTTTACCTGCTTCTGCTGAAATCCTGCTCTTATTGTTCCAGGATCCGAGTCACTTCTTGCATTAATCAGTGCAATTTTCTGAGATTACTGGAATGGCATTAGATTAAGTCAGCAGAGAAACTGGTTCTCTGCGTGTATGCTAATTTTACATCCCCATGAAATACCACATCACTCACATCAATCTGGCTTTCACACTTGGAATGAGTTTCACAGCGTTCTCTCACAGTGCAGCCTCATGCCATCACTGGCTTGGCTGTTTAATCTGTCCCAGGATCCCCAGAGAGATCTCTTGGAGCCTGTTCATTTGAGGCAGCACTTAACAGACTGGGGCTTTTTCTTCATCTTTTTCTTGTTTTTACAGTTTAATGGACATTCAGAAACAACTTCAAGAAAAACAAGAGGTGATTAATTGGTATCACCAAGAAACAAATCCCCATTCTTCTTGTTTTGACCAATGTTGCAGAGGAGGCTGCAGCTGCATCACTCCCAGGAGGTTCTGCGATGGTTGGCAGCTCAGTACACTGCAGAAGAACTTTGCACTCGGTTCTTCTGCCACCTCCTTCTGGGCTGACATGGAAGATCATGGCACAGACAAGCTGCAGAGGGCTTCCCAGATTTTGGTACCGCAGTGCGCAACCTGCACAGGGAGCGCAGATTTTGGTTTGCTATTCCACAGCTCTGCATCAGGAGTCACCTTAGAGGGCAATGAGCTACAGTCCTCACTGGTGAGGAAAGGATGGAAACTCAACCTGTCCAAATGCTTTTACACTCTCAGTGCCTAAAATCCCCAAAACGATCCAGGCAAAACTGTCCTGTGTGGGATCTTCCCTGGTAGCGTGGAACTGCAGTCCCTACACACTGGTTGCCATCTGGGCTAGAGCAGCATTTGTGGGTTAAGACCTTCCACACCTTAAACCAAGACCTCTAGAGCACCTGCTCCTTCCCTTACCCTTATTCTGCTTGAAGATGTAGAAGGAAATACTCCACACAAGCAGATTTTTGTGACGGTAATGTGAACCATTGAACGCATCGCTTTCTTTGCTCTAGAATGTACAATATGGATGAGTAGTTTCTGAGGGGGCAGAAAAAACTGGAAGATACAGAAACACCCAATTTTTTGGTTTATGTTTGAACCAAAGTAGATTTCCAACAGGACAAGATGACAGAGCCTTAAGCTGCACTAAGGGAGGTTTAAGTTAGACATTAAGAATTTCTTCACAAGAAAGGTGACTGGGCATTGGAATGGGCTACTGTAGGATAGGGAATAGGGAGGTAACGGAGTCACCCTCCCTAAAGGAGTTTAAGGAAAAACTGGATGCGGCACTCAGTGCCATGGTCTGGTTGGCAACGTGGTGCTCGGTCACAGGATGGAGTCCATGATCTCAGAGGTGTTTTCCAATCTATTTACAAGGATAAACGACCCTTTACAGCCTGGAGAATCACCTGGGCTGTGAGGAATCCTCTGGGCCAAACAGCCCCTTTGGTCCCGACAGGCTCACAGGCCGCACAGCACACGTTTTCTCCTTTACTGCTTTAAGCAGCCCAGCAGCCCGGCGGTGCGGGGGTCGCCGGGACACTGGCGGTTCTGCCCAGCAGTTCCCGGGGCGCTGGAGGTGAGGTCCCCCCCGGGCCGAAGCAGTGGCGGCGATCGGTCCCGCCGGCCTCAGCGGGCCCTGGGCGCTCCCCGGGCCATGGCGGCCGCCCCCCACCCCCCCCGGCCCCATCCCCGCGGTCACGTGACCCGGCGGGGAACCCGCGCTTTGTGGCGGGGTCAGCTCCGGCCCCGCGCCGCTACCGCCAAGGCTGGAAGAGCGGGGCACTGCGGGCCGGCCCCGCGGCCGCCCGTGCGCAGCCACAGCGGCTCGGCCTCAGCCCTGCGACGGCCTGGCTGAGGGGTGGTCATGCCTGCTCAGCAAAGCCCCTTGGGGAGGGCAGGGACAGCCGCCCCCCGCCTCTGAGGGCATTGCCCTCTTCGCCTTCCTCCTCATCCTCCTCTGCAGCCCCTCGAGAGCTGGAACTGAGGGGGCTTCAAAGTGTAAGCAAAGCGCGGGACAATTTTGTGGCTTCTGTAGGGGAAGGCAGATATGATGAATTCCCCTGGCAGAGGCTTCTCCCTGCCCATATTACCGGACTGCTAAGGCTTGACCCACTGGAACCAGCGGAGAAGAAAAATGCTGTTCTGTCGATGCACAAAGTGCCCTCATCCCCACTGTTTTCTTCGCCTGCAGGAAAACTTTCTTCGATTTTTCTCTCCTTTCCAGGCTTAATGATCAATTACATAAATACCAGCTTCAAGTCACCTTTCCTACACGTCCTTTCCCCTTCGGCCGGCAGCCCTGGCGTTGCACAGTGTGTTAGTCTGGGCTAAACCCTTCCCTTGGAGCCTCGGCGTGCTCAGGGGCCGGGCAGGGACAGCCCAGGGGGGAGAGCCGGGGTCTTGTCCTTTGACCTCTGTTGGGATAAGAAAAGAGGGTTAAAAGGTCAACGAAAACAATTGCAAGGCTCCTATTGCTCGAATAGCATGCCAAATAAACTTATCCTGGGGATTTGGAATGATCCTTTTATGGGAATTTCTACTTCCCTCGGGATTGTGCAGGCTGATTTTATGGGGCATGCTCAATTATTTTGGGGGAGGGGGCAGCAGTGCTGGAGCTCTTCTCAGCACCCTTTTTTAAGGACGAGAAAGTACAAGGGAGGAGGAGGAGAGCACTGCAGCCTGGTTTAACTCTCCTTGAGCTGCCCTGAAATTTGTCAGCTGCTACATTGGCTTCTTCCTTTCAGAATTATTTCTAATCTATAACATCAGCATATAAAATCAAGGAGAAAATACAGGCCTGCTGTACTTTTTACACAAAGTGCACTACAGTGACTCCATTTACTAATGAAGTTACCACTGTATATGTGTGCAGACTTTTCCCTAAGTCTGAATAAAAGCATACTTTTTTATCAATAGCTGCCTGGTAGTTGTGGGGCTAGAACCTTGTTAGAACGATTTTCTATAGGTACCTTGGGTTGGTTCTATACTGTTCAAACTTTAGCTGAGTAAACTGGCAAGCCAGCGCCTTCCTTCGAGAAATCAGTTTCTTGGAATAAACTCTTCCATATGCCTATAAATTCTTCAGAGCTTTTAAAATAAAAATTAAAAAAAATGTATTTAAGAAGAATTAAACAAAATATTTCCCATGTTTAATATTTTTGAATACCAGTTTCTGAGGGTAGAAAGCCATCGGATTTTTACCAATCAGTTTTTCAGGTTTTCATCCGAATCTTTATTCTTTTTTCTGAGTTGGTAAGAAATTGTGGACAAACCCCCAAAACCCTAAGGAAACCACTCGTCACTGTGAGGACACCAGCAGCCTTTGGTGTCCAACAACAGGGGGAGTGCTGGTGAAGGGGAAACCCCAGAGCACCAGCTCTCCCCTTACTATGCCATCGCCTTTGCACTTGGGTCAGGGCCTGATCTACCAGTTGTACCGGTTAGTGGTGGAAAAAGCCCAGCCCATGTGGGCAAGGCTTTGTGTAGGCACAGTTATAGCCCCAAGTCAAAATAGGCAAGTATACACCAGTCTGGCACCAGGGATTTCCTGCATTTGCATGTGTAAGAAGTCATACTGGGGTTGTGGGCAATTCTGAAGAGCTGGTAACTCCAACAGGGAATTGCTTGGAAGTCTTGGATGAGAAAAGAACTGGAAAAATGGATATATTAAGAAGAAACTGGACTTAGTTAATCAAAATGTTTATTAAATCAATTATCTTTTGGGTGACAGGGAGAATGAAGCAGAAAATATTTCCTTGTGTTAGGGTGCTGAAGACACTTCTATAGGTGCAGTATAGATGCAGAGCATAGAAATTACAGAAAATGTAATATGTACATTGATTTTTTTTTTTTTAGTAAATTTTTCCTCTTAAGGAGATAGTAGTTTGCTTGCAAGTACTGGGAGATCCTGAAATATGAATGAACAGTATTCTGAAACACTTTCTTGAAGAGTGGCTCCTTGAATTGCTGGTTCTCTGGTTTTTGTTCTTTAAATGTCTGTGTTATAAAATGTTGCTGCATTCATGTGTAAAAGCCTGTTTTAAGTAAAACTTTCATCATAGCCAAAGAAGTGTGCTAACCTCAGGGCTGTGCTGATGACTTTTGAAGGTCTGTGATTAGCCATCACATTCTGAAGGCAGCTAGGAAAGATTGGGAGGTCCTGGAAGGTCCAAATGGGCCATTTCACTTTGCCTCCAGCCTGGCCCATCATCTCTGCTTCTGTATAAACGCCCAGGCACTGTGACTCCCCAGGTAAGCTGCACACTGCTGGCCACAGCAGCAACAGGGGGGCTGTGGGATACCCCTGAATCCCCGCAGAGACATGAAACTCCCTGGGAATATTCCAGTGGCTGGGAGCAAAACTGGGGCTCGTGGGCAGGTGTGAACCCCACCTGGTTATGCACAGATTTGAGGGAGTTTCTGTGGGGAGGTGGTCATCAAGCCTCATTGCCAGCCCTCTCTGCAGTCTAGGATGTACATGAATCCAAGCTGTTGTTTCATCCTTCTTGTTCCTGAGGGTAAATATAGGCTTTGTGTCCTAAGAGGGAACATAATGTAATAATTTTAACGGAAAAGTCAGTTATCTCTTTTTGGGGGGCAATAAAAATATTGCCCTTCTCTGAGAAATTGAAAAACAGAGTAGGTTTGCTCAGCACAGGAAGGGCCCAACTACCACAATTTTGTGTCATTGCTGTTCACCCAGGGCTGGGAGAAAAATAGTCCCATCTCCTTGCTGTTGCTATGGGAACTTTTTTGGAGTTCTCACAACTTCTTTCAATGCTGTTGGAACAATGAGGAATATTGAGCAAAGCGTATCAACCATCATCCAAAGCACTTTAACGAATACCAAGTTTTATTTAAAACTGCACCACCATCAGCTCTTGCCTAATTACATTGCAGCAAATACGGTGGCTTTCCAAGAACTCTGCTGCAGCTCCCCACAGTTCTGTTGCTCTTCCATTTGGGTCAGCTACCAAGTCACACTTTGCCTTGCAGTAAAGCAAATTCTGTGTGCGTTTCCTTGTGATGGTACAATTAATTAATTTATTCAAGCAGTTCTCTGAAACATTCGACTAGAAAAGCATATGGCATGGCCTACTTGCACAAGTCAGAGTCAATTTGTTATTTTCAGCGTTGGTAACTTACTACGTTTGATACTTCTCAGTTGATTCATTTTTTTGCCCAACTCTGATATTTACTGCATTAACCTTAAGAAACCTGCATTTTAAGCATATGCATATATTCTGAAACACTGCAATTGATTTCTTGATTTCTTAATTCTTTACACTGTGTGGGCCACATTTTCAACAGCTTGCATCCAGGAACCTGTTGCAGCACAAAAGTCATGATGACCCTGTCGACAGAAGTTCCTGATTTCCAAATATGAATCAGTCACATGTTTAAGTCAGGGCATTTCTTGATTTTCACTCAAGGTGAAATTTAAAATTTTTTATATTATTTTTCCGGGCTCTACCCTGTATCATAAGTCTGTGAGAATATTTTTTTAATAACTGTTTCTTCTTAAGGTTAGGATTTGGAATTACCTCTAATTTTATGCAACATCATGAACGTGCCTAGTGACATCGGCGCAGTAGTGACCTGTTGCACTGAAATAGAATAAATTTTCTCTATTAGAATTTGGGAGTAGGAAAAAGGAACGGTTTTTTTAAAAACAATTTTAATTTGAACCTCTCCTTAAGGATGCTTTCTTCTCTTAGAAAATAGTGGGAAAATAACTAATTCATAATTGTAAAAGGAAAAAAGAGAGAAGTATTGAAATCAAAGTGCTGCTAACCTCAGTTTCAGGTGAGCAGGTGCGAAAAAGTTAGAAACAAAATGTGTGTGATTCTTCTTTCAAAAATTAGTAAAAATGGGAAACTCGGTATTAGAACCATTTCTGTGAGTTTGAGCTTAAATATTATACGTGTGGCTTTATGTCAGTGAGTACCTGAGAAAACTGGCAACTGAGCTGCTGGGCTACACTCTAGGCTCATGTGAAGGGCTGTTGTGAAGATTAGAAAATTACATCCCTTGGCTGTAGTTTGCATAGGTGCACACACCGTGCACTGTTCCTTGGCTTTCTGCCATTCTTAAATCCAGGCAGGGAGTGAAAGATATGAGACTCTTCCCTCCCATTGGTTAAGAGGAATAAAGCCCTTAATCTGTCTGCTCTGGAGCTGGGAGCTGAATGCCTGCCTGCAGCACGGTGACATAATCCTATTTGGAGGGAAAATAAAGTTGAAGTTCATAAGGAAATCTTCTAGAGCTGAATGAACCAATGGCTGTTGTGATGTGGAGATGTGTAATAAGGCTGGATGGTGTTTGGCTTCAGAGAGCTCCCATAGTGTGGGAAATATTCTATCTATGGCCACAATGATTCAAGGTGTTCAGGTTGCTCTCCTACCATCCCAAGCAGCTGATGCATGTTTCAATCAAACTTTTCTACAGTGTACAGTGACATAATCAAGGATTTCACTCGGTGCTTCTGAGTCCTCATCTCTGGTACCCCCAGTTCTTTCCCACCCTTAGGGGTGTGCTGGGTGATAACTACACCCCCCCTGTAATTACACTTGTGGATGGAGTGAGGCAAACAGCCTGGTTGCTTTTGTTTTGGGATGGGGAAGCCATGTGGGACGGTCAAAATCCTAAGTTCCCATTCCCAAGTTAGATGGTTGTAACCATGGCCACAGCTCTGCAAGCATGGCTCCCTCCACAGCCCACCTGTCCTCCCTTCTACTGGGACCCCAGATATCTCGAGTAATTGGGCAGCAGCTGGCTTTGTCAAAGGAACCACCCCATGGCTGAGGAGAGGAGAGGAGGCAGGGACTGCCTGGCACCCTGAGGGGGTGGGTCAGGTCAGAACTAGCTTAGGGGTGCCAAGCAAAGAGAAAAATGAGACTTGATTCACAATTTCAGCTCAGCTGCATGCATTTTGTGTTGTCAAAGGTGAACAACTGTTCAGTCCAGAGTCTCAGCCAGATGGGCTCTGCTCACAGGGTTTAGCTGAAACAAAGTTAAATGAGTCTGCTGAGGGGCAGAGAGGGAATGACCTGTGAAGCTGAGCTTTAAAAAATAAACTACACTCTTGTATCAGAGCAATTGCTGCTTGAAGGTCACACAGCAAAGGAACATCTTCCATCCTGAAGTTTTTATTGTAGAGATGATGTGGATATTTTCCTTATGGATCAAAGAGCAGGAGAGGGAAGGGTAATTTTAGGGTGCTCTTTTCAGAGGCATGGCTTCAGCTAGCCTCACCAGCAGAAGTCCCATCCACTGCAGCAGAAATAAATTAAACCAGTGTCAAATGCCTTTATAAATCCCACTTAAGATGCCATTGATTTCTATCAGTGTTGATAGTACCTGTCTGCATATTGATTTTTTATTGCAAAATTGTCCTTTGGTCTCTGCCTACTGCCTTTTTTACCAGCAGCCAGTGCTCCCCACCTCATCTAATCCTCTTCCTCACCCTTTCTAATTTTCATAGCAATGAGTTGTACTTATACAAGCTCAGTGTATTTTTCAGAGTTCATCTATATTTATTGTCACTAGATTTTTTCATCTCTGTTAAAAAATGTTTTGAAATATATTCAAAATTGGAAATTGTAAAACATATTGGGAAGTGTAGGCACACTCTCAGAATGACATTTAAAAATGCAGTAACTTATAAAAATATTCCTGTAAATTCCATAAAAATGAAAAAATACAAATGTTTCCATTAATTTCTCATTAACCGCGTTGTGATATCCAGTCCTCGAGCACGTTACATTCCTGCAGGGCATTATTTTTTCATAATGTAACTCTGTTTCTAGCAGTACTGGACAACAGTTTCAAAGTTCTCATTTTTTCCAAGGTGAAGAAACTTCTTGCTTTGAGGCTCTGGAGCTCCAGAATAGCTCAAATTACTTGTATTCTTTTTCCACTCATTGTTAGTACTTTGAGTCAGCAAAACAGGAAATGTCGAGGGATTGCTGAGGTATGCTCTAGGTGTAATAAATGGGTAGAAACATATTGTCATCTGTTTCTGTGTATTAGGAAATCTCTGCTGGAAGAGTTGAGATACTGCTAAAACTGAAGGACATTTCAGGTGTTCTCCAGATAAAAGAGAGGTTATGGTGGGCAGAGAGAAAACTAAAGGGCAGAGAGATGTGTTCTAAAAGTAAAATACATAGAGGAACATCTGGACTGGAGTTTGCAAAGAGCACTTTTTTATGATTATCTGAATGCACAAGAGATCACCAGGTAAAGCAACTTTTCCAGATGTGTGCTTCGGAGTTGCAGGGCACTGTATATCTCACAGAAAAGAGTTTAGTTTCTGATTTTGGCTCAGATTCCCTCATACAGTTATCTCATAATTAACGTGAAGTCTGTCTACCAGACGCAAACAAAGCAGACTTACATTGGACTGAGGTCATTATTTGGCTTGTAATCTCCTATTTAGACTAGTCTGAGGTTTGCTTTAAATCAGAACAACTGAGGAATTACAAAACAGAACAAAAACGTGATCAGCAATAACCATAATAAAAATTACTATGTTTTCAGTAATGTTTTCAGGAAACAAAAGTTTATAGCATTCACAGCCCTGGGGTTTAATTAATGAAGTTATTTTAATTAGAATAATTATTATCTGCATGTGAATATAAGATTTTACAAAAAAAAAAAAAAATAGTATCCAATCTGCATTATCAGTAATCTGGGCTATAGATCAGCTGTCTATTGTCTGTACCTTATACCATTTCTTAAACACCTTTGTATTTGAGGGAAAAGCCATAGCTCAGCTGGGCAGGTCTCTAAAGATTTCAAATTTTTGTGGTTATTAAGAATTCATAAAAACAAAACTTTTCTCATTTACAAGTAAATGTTTACTTAAAATTTGCTGGTTTCTTGTGTGCACATGATGAGCACAAGTGTGCGAGTTTCATTAAAATCCCTCAATTTTTGTTACATGAATTTGATAGTATAGTGGTGTTCTGCTCAGCAAGCACTGCAAAAGGTTTCTTCTCTTTTTCAGATTTTCTCTTGGTGCCATAATATTGAATATTCAGTTATTCTACTGCCTTTTTCCCCCTTCTCTGTTTAGGAGCCTCCAGGAGCAAAGGGCAATACATAGTAGCCAGTCCTGCACTACAGAATAGCTGTTCTCTATTCCCAGTCATCCCACTGGGTCATCATCCTCAATGAGTGAGGATAAAGTGTCTACAGGTTAGTTAAGATGCATTCACAGAGGACAGATTCAGGAACTTCCTCTGCCACTCATTGCCTGTGAGACCTGTAAAGGATTTAACCTCAGTTTCCAGACCTCGTTAGGCAGTTACATTTCATTTCTTTCAGGGCATTTGCTAAAACAGAAGTACAGAATAGAAATTCCTTTCCAAAGGGACATTTAGACACCAAAGCACAGGCTGTGAATACTAATACTACCCTGGCTAACCCAGGCCTATACAGAAAGGCTTAAATTTAGGAAGAGGCAAAAAGGACTTCAATATGTCCTACTGAGCACCTACCATTGTCTGAATGACTTACACCCAGGCCCAAAGCCACTCAGAAAGACTGTGAAATTCTCACTTTTTATTTACATTCTGAGTCACCTAAGAATCATCATAACTGAGTCCTTTTGAGAACTGAGTTGAAACATCTCTCAGTTGCATCTAAACTCTAGAGCATGTTCATGCCATATGATACAACCCAAAGTCATGCCTAGCAAAGCTTCCAGACCCATGGATTTGTTGGAGTACTCCATGACTATCTCCCCAACTGAGCACTCAGGGTTCTTTTCAGTAGGTTATTGGATTGGGGGAAGGAAGAATAATGTGTGTTCAGGTCTCACTGCAATATGTTTTGGGAAGCATCTGAATGTGGAACTGAAAAACTGTTCTAGGTTCTTAGTTATACATCCTATCTCTATCCTCTTGCTGAAATGAAGAAAATACCAGTTTGAGTATATTCAAACAGAAATTTATCTTATTTATTACATGAGCATAATTCCAATGAATACTGCAAAGAATTCACATGCTGTGAATTGGCATCTATGACTTAGCCTTGAATGCCATATCAAACTTTGACAGCTTAAATGTGAAACATAAGGCCTCTTGTCCTGCTTTTTTTCCACCTGCCTGTTCTAAGCTAAAGCTGTCACAGGACCCTGAAGACAACTGTATGCAAAAGCAAAACCTATAAATCCAGGTCTCTCTTTCAGACCTTTTCTCTGATTATTTGGGAATTACTTTAGCTAATAAGTTAAATTTGTTTATACTTGCCAAGTGTAACATTCAGCACAGGAGTAGGATGGACATCCTCACATTGGTGGGATTTTGTCTTTGTTCAAAATTATAGCTTTTGATTCAGATTGACTGTCAAGATATTTGTCAGCTCGAGTCTGCATCCCATTTTAGGCCCATGGGATCCTAAGAACCAAGTCAGTCTGCAAATATAACCTAAACTGAACTGCAGGTACTTATCTATTGTGTACCTGCAGTCCTGTATCATGCCATCTGTAACTGCTGTTGGAGCATGCACAGAAGGAGACAACAAGGAAGCAGAATGGGGTGGTGAGCATGCTGGTCCCTTCCAGTGTGCACATGGGTTGTAGCTGCGGGATGCTCACATACCTGAGCAGTCAGGATGGTTTTATGAGTCCCATAGTTCAGCTGTAGCCTAAGTGTCTCGACTCAGGAGGGTTTCTTGTTGAGGTCTTCAGTCTGATATTCACAATCCTCCCCCGTATGTGCATGTCTCCTATCAAAGGCCAGGAAAACCTGAGAAGAGACATAAATCAGGCAAACAAGAGCCACACATCACTAGAAGTGTTCATTGCCTCATCTGACCTTTGGTGGCCCTCTTTTCTTCTCTTTCCATTCTTGTAAGAGAGAGTTGCTCTCTGCTATTGTCACTGTCCTACTGTGTGAGCATCTAGCCCAGATGTGTCTGCCCCTGAATGATAATACTCTTCTGAATCTTCCTAGAGATTTCCAGCCCAAGTGTGGGATTTAGATTTCGTAGCACATTCAATAGAGAAATACAACTGAAGTGATGAAATTCACTCACCTATGGCAATTTAGCTCAAAATGAAAATTTCAAATATGCTTATAGAAAAGACTGTCTCTCAAAGACCTAGTCAGTTAAAAGCTCACTTGCTTTTTCTAAAAGATCTGTATTTGCAGTACTTTTCTGCAAACAGCACAGATCAGTTCTATTTTCTTTACTTATCTCAACAAAATGCCACAGGTCGATTACAACATTTCTTTAGGAAAGGAAGGGCAGTCGTTCCACAGAACATCTACCTTAATTACATGGTTTCTGAGCTGCAACACCATGGCTTAGAGTTCAGTGGTTGCATAAACTCCCCAGTGGGGAATCTGAACAATATTTAATTAGCCAGGTCCTGCTGTGTGGTACTCCAAACACCCTGTTTACCCAATTAAGACAAAGGTTGTGTGATCTTACAGTTAGTAAGAGTCTCTATATAATTGCGGCTGGAAACTGCAAATGTAGAACATCTCTCTTTGTAACTTTTAATTGTGCCATGTCTAAATAACACTGAGCAGATAGAGAATAAGAGAGTAAGGAATCCTTTCCAAAACATCTGGTTTAAATATCTGCATGATGTAAAGAAGGCTCGTCTAGCAATAGGATTCTCGTTCATGGCATATTCTGTTGTAATAAAATAAGACAGAGGACATTTGAGATGATAGTTTAGGTCTCTGGGAATATGCCTAAAAAAAGGAATCTTCAAAATCAATACACTCTGTACCAAAATGCATGAGAACATGAGAACTACTGTATATGAAATGTACTGAGAGGCATATGGTGCTAGGAGACAGAAAGGAAGGAACACACTTAGTGCTCATGTGACTCTTCCCAACTCGTTCCAATAAAATGTTTTTGTCCAGAATTGAACGAGAACATAGAGAATACTCAAATAATATGATGCAACTTTTACAAAAACTTTCATTTTATTAATGGTGAAATAGTTTCCTCATCCACAAGATAGTCTTGAAAATATCTCTCACCCTGGGGATCATCCTCCCCCAGAAGGGAGGCTTCAGAATGTTGCATTGCCTTGAGGAGCACTACAAACTGCAGACCTGCTCTTCGAGCTCTGGTAGACTCTACTGCAGTCTAGCTCCCTTTTGTCTTCAGCCTCCATCTAGATATTATTATTCCAACTGTGGGCTCCTGATAGCCTCACAAAAATCTAATCTTCTCTAGGGGTTGTTTTAAAGTATGATATCTTTAAGGCCTATTTCAGTGTTTAGAATACAGTCTTCATTTTCTTACATTGCTCCTAAAATGATCTGAAAGTGGAAAATCTGGGTCCATTTGATTTTCCAATGAAAAACCAAATTTAAAATATGATCAAAGTATAAAATTCCACTTTCCATCAAAAACCTGTTTCAAATCAACTCTAGTTCTGACACACATACTAGAAATCAAAAGTGTGGCCTTTTCTTTACATCACAGTGAATCATGCTGCATCAACATTTACATGGAAGAAAATCTTAAAGGAAAATCCTTGTCCTTTCAGTAAAATCCAAGAGATTTTATGCCTTTAAATTTAATGGGGAAATTGGTAGAAAATTTTCAAAATAATGTTATGAGTAAAGAATATTTCAAAAACTCCATCCTTTGCCTTTTACTTATTCATGCTGGAAGATATCTGTGATATTAATCTTTACTTGCCAAAAGTTTTCTTAGTGTAGATATCTATTGCTAGTTGTGTTTTATCCCAGATAGCATCATTGTGTGTATGTGCCTGTGTACGTGGGTGGGAATTGTAGTCATTGTTGTCTGGTCACACCAGTTGAAGTAATTTGTAGGAGGTGGCAGGACAGCTAAAACTTAGGTGTTGCCATGGCCAAAAGCAGTACACGTATATTGCTCCAGTCTTGCCTGTGCTGTAATTTCCTTTGATCATACCGATGTTTGTCTCTAGAATTACTTTTACATGAAGCCAGAAGCACTCCGGAAGCATTGAAGAGGTTGGGAGCAACAGCTGAGGCAAGGAGGGGGCTCATTGTCACTAGTATTTGTAGTCTGCAAAAATTGTTTGGCTGGTATTTACAATTTTTACAAGAGAAACTTAAAACTGCCCCTACTAGGTGGGTGTAACACTAGTGATGTGTGCAAGGATTGATGACTAAACTAGGAAGATGCAGTAATCCCTAATTTTCATCAAGTAGCCTGAAGTGAAGAAGAGCTAAGCAAATTATAAAACCTTGATCCTTTTAAGTATCCAAATATAAGTACCTTTAAAGATTTCATTATGCTTTGCATTATATAATTGCATATCTAGCACTTACCTGTATAATAGATAAGGAAAACTATGTATATAAAGGATGATTGAAAATTAGTCATTAATCTGTAGAGGTGAAATGATCAGCAAATCTCAAATAGTAGGAGGCAAACCAAAATCACACCGGCAATAACTTTTACAAGCTCACACAAAAGCTGTCCAAAGAGCTTGTAGGAAATCTATTACTCAGCCTTTTGGAGTTAAGTTCGAGATGTGCTGTTAAGCACTGGTTTCCTTTTAAGACATGTAAGGTTGATATTTAGGCAAAGCCAGCAGTGACAAACTTCAGGCTCAACTGCTGTCTAAAGCACCTGGACACATATGGCCACGTCCACACTAATAAATTTAATTGTGCCAGGGAAAGATTCCCAGCACTGGAACTCAAATCTTTTATTCTTTACATAATCAATGGTCTTTGAGGATCCACCATCACCATCCTGAACATTTCCCTAACTTAGTTCAGGACTTTGCACAAACCAGAGACTGTCTCCACTTGACAGCATTGATGTGGATGCCCTACCTGGAGGCTAAAAGAGCTTAATAGTATGGATTTGGCTATAGCTGTAGTGTCAAAGGAGGGGTCAGGGAATGTTTAACTTCCTTTTCAGGACATGTCCCAGGTATAGAGAAGGGAAATTCAGATGGAAATATCCCATCAGTTTCTTCTTCGAGGCATGTGTAAGTTTTCACCCAATTCCTGGCCATGTTTAGAAACTGGTGAGTTGATCTGGTGAAGAATTGCATGTCCCAGCCCTAGATCAAATATTTTTCTAGGAAGGGAAGAGATTTGAGTCTTTATGCCCTGTAATGCATGCAGCATGTTCTGAAGGTTCTGACCATCTCAAAGAACTGACTGTTGAAGGGATATCACGCCTCAGACCAGCACAAAAACTGGAAGTGAAAAGTAAGACCTGAGTATGTTTTCTATTAGATTTCACTTTCTAAGCTCAAAATTTATATTAATTGATACTTGAAAATTATTTTTGCTCTGTTAATATCTTGGTATGTATAGTCAAGACAAAGGAAAAATGTCTCACAGCTCAGAGCATACAGAGCATTTATATTCTTTTATAAAAGTGGTCTTTTGTCTGCATTTTGGCTTCTGAGGCCACATTTAGTTACGAAAATAAATTGTCTTCTTTTCAAAAATGTTGAGTGCTCTTGAATCCAACGCAGTCATGTTCCCACATATTAAAAATGCTAGGCTGGAAGAATTTCTAAGCACTGTTTAGTAGACAAAAGCCTAAAGGTTTTGTTTACAGACTCTTTCACAAAAGAATAATCAAACTGTGTAGAGAACTGCTACTTCACTTAGTCGCTAGCCTTATTTTGACAGCCTTTGCTATTCTGAACTTCTTTGTAAAGGGTGAGTTCATGTGGAAGCGAAAAGAGTGAAATCATATTTACTGTCAAAAAAATACGTGTGTTTTAATCTTTCATGTGCCACTAGCAAGCAATCAAAGATGTCAGTGGTAGCAGCCCTTGTAGTTAACCCAGTGCATGTTCATTAAACGGCAGGGGGTACCCAGAGTGTTTATTTCAGTAAAAACAATTAAGCATATATACATTTATTTTTCAGTGTTAATGATTCCCTGTTGACAGAGCTGAAAGGCGAGTGCTTCTTGAGTCTCTGAAAGTGATTATTAAAGAGAAATGACTGTCAGTCTTCTAATTTGGGTGAATGCCAAGTAGACCAAAGGTGACAAAAAGGGGGAAAAGAAAAGAAAGAATATTCAAGGCTCATTATCAACATGCTCTTTTTTATTTTTTTACATTGTCACAAATAAGCTTCACAGCTCTCCCTTTATTATCAAACTACTGGTCATAATACAGTCACATTTTCAATTGCATCATGATGTGGTTTCATATACGCCTGAGATGATTTCTGCTTCCTAATTTCTTTCTTGGAATTATTCATAATTTTCTTTGTAAAATACTACCTCTCCTACTGCTGTTTGTCAAACTTGTCTCCTATATGTGGAGAATTTTGCTTGCACTCAAGTCAACCATTTCAGAGGAAAAAAAAATAGAGATTTTTCAGGCTCTCCAAATCTGTAGAGAAAAAAAAACAAACCGTGTCGTGGTGCCAGCAAAACATATTCTCTGGAAACCGTGGTTGTTAGGACCCAGGCTAGGAATTGAGTACAGAAAAGCCAAGAAGAAAGAGGACATGCTCTTGGCATTGTTTTATAAAGCAAAACCAAGGAATGAATAAGTTCAGAGCCCTAAAAAGGTGTGGTGTTCCTTACAGGTTGGCTCATTCTGTTAATGAGAGTTAGCAAATGTTCATACTCCGTGTCTTTCATATTGCTGCAGACCAAGTTCTGCTGGCTCATCACGATTGTTATCTCTACTGGAAAGCAAGCAAACCTCTCATCTGTGTGAGATCTGATGTGACATTCTGCGTTTTAGTCAATTCCAGCTGGCTGCTCCAAAAAAAGCAGGCAATGTTTCATAGGTACCAGAGTTATTTCTTTCTCCAATCCCCTGAAGCAGTAGCTGTGGGGCTGTACTTACAATGAGGTAAGGAACTGTAAATTCATATTTTATTATATAGAGATTTTTTTTATCACCTCTTTCACCATCTTTTTAGTAATCCAGCTAAATTAGGTGATGTGACTAAATGACTCCTTCTTTTATCTGTTTTGACAGTCTCCCATTTTTTATACATTTCTGACTGAATTGTATGTATATCTCTGGATTTCATAATCTGTTTAAGAGCCTAAATTACACACTCCAGCCATACAAACACGATTCCTCTCTGTCTTACTAATTTCTAACTTAAAGACGAGTTAATGAAAGTTTTCATGTGATGATTTTAGGAAGAAATGGGAAGGCAATGCAGAGTAAAAATTCTCTGCTAGCATAAATTCCAACTGCTGTCTGTTTATTTCAGTAGAATTATGGCTGAGGATCATCTCCCTGGTAGATCATGTTAGTTTAGCCTTTCAAACAGATATGTAAAACATATATCTTCTATGATCACCCTATCATGGAGTGACTATCCTATAACCTTTATCAGAAGCCAAAATAGGCTCAGGAATATATACCTTTCATTGACTCCTGTCTAAAATAAAAGAGTGTAAATTTGAAGATAAATGGACATAAGCAGCTATCCTGAGAAGGAACAAATCAAAAGCAAGCATTTATTTAGTTTGGATATATGCACTCATCAGGTAAAAACTAAAAGATTTAGGGTTAAAATGAGTGACTAAGTTCTCTAATGGTGGATGAAAACTTTGGACTGACATGTAACATGGATTGTCTGTAAATTAAAAAGGTGGTTTATTTAACTTGTACAGTATAAAGTATATTTTATGATGTAAAATTTTGTAACTTCTGCATTAAATTACGTTTTTGGTTCGTAGAAATTATACCAGTTGCCACTGCCACACACTCGCTCTGTTGGTGGTAGTGTTGGCAAATTAGTCCAAGGAATATGTTTTGGTCATAGCAGTCAAGGTGAGATGCCGTGGAAAAGGAGACTGCCCTCTCCTTCAAAACACACAGTTTCATAAAATGGCTCCATGCTGGGCATTTGCCTGTTATCTGAGCCACCAAGAGCTCAAAAGTTTCAGTTTGACATTGTTTGGACCAGGAGAGACACACGGAGCTGTTACACAGCCATTCATCACCAAGGATCATCACAGCAATAAATAATTCTGCCTCTGTGGCATCCTGAAGAGCCAGGAGGCCCCTGCAAGGCTGCTGCAGCAATCTGCTGGAGCAGCACAAACAGGTAAGCCAGGTGTCT
This sequence comes from Sturnus vulgaris, assembly GCF_052056855.1. NCBI lineage: Eukaryota > Metazoa > Chordata > Aves > Passeriformes > Sturnidae > Sturnus > Sturnus vulgaris. The sequence goes on from NC_142244.1 coordinate 99,104,252, forward strand.
GGGGATGTTTCTTCATCACCATTTCCTGGCTTTCCCCTCCTTACCTGGCATGCCTCCTCCTAAGCAAAGCTGTGTTGCCATATGGTTTTGTTTTGCTGAAAGGAAATCCGTCAAACCTGCCCACCTTAAGATAACGATTTCCTCACTGCCAGTCATCACCTCGAGGCTGGCACCGCCGGGATGTGGAAAGCCATCACCCTGTTGGTGAAAACAGCCTTATTGTGTGCAAATCCCCAGCCCAGTTGCAATTGAGCCGTAAAAAAGGTGAAGGTTGTTCTGTGACTTGGCTGAGAAAAGAACCTGCTACTGCCTGGAACATGTTAATAAGGGGTTTAGTGTCCTAGTATGGTTGTAATTCTTTCCAGTCTTTTCAGTCTGGAAATTGGAATCCGAGCTTTTACAATGTATCAATTCCTTGAATGCTCGCGTTATAGACTGAAGCTCCACACACCTACACATTGGGCCAAATCCCCGATGACATTATTTCATAGTAAATCTATTTATGTCAGTAGTGACTTCAGATTTTATCAGCTTTGTAATAGCTCTGAATTTTGTAATAGTTTTTGGGTTTTTTTAATTAAAAAAATCTTTCTGATATTTTGACATGGGCAGATAGTGGTAAGACAAGGGGGAACAGTTTTAAAATAAAAGGGGAGAGATTTTAATTACATATGAGGAAGAAATTCTTTACTCAGAGGGTGGTGAGTACTGGAACAGTTTGCCAGTGGATGGCCCATCCCTGAAAGTGTTCAAGGCCGGGCTGGATGGGAGGGTTGAGAAGCATGGTGTAGTGGAAGATGTCTCTGCCCATGTCAGGGAGGCTGGAAATAAATCTCAAAGGTCTCTTCCAAACCAAACCATGCTATGGTTCTATGACAAGGTCAGAAATATATAGTTATAGTGAAAATAGAATAAAACTGATCTAAATAAAATGTAAAACCTATTTCATTAAACTTTGAAATATTCTGACTATAATAGAAACAATGAAACTTGCATTCAAAAAGCAAAACCAAACAGACCCTCACTTTTCCTTTTAATTTTTGGTTTAACATTCTACGTGCAGTGAAAAACCCCAGGAGCACTTACTTCAAAGTGTTACCTTGAAAAGCAGTAGTTACAGATTAACAGATTCCATCCCTTTGTATTTTTTCAACTGTGCTGCTTTTTACTGTAGTTTACAATTGAATGAACTAAATTTAGTGAGTAATACACTAGTAAAAAAAATAATTATTAACAAAGAATGGCCTTTAGCTGAAGCTGGAATTCTTTGTACTAGTGAAACATGATATGTTAAATGTTGTAGATGAGATAGGCTTACTTTTTATTATTGTTATTTGCTTAGGGATTGTAATAAAATTTAAAATACTCTGAAGACAACAGGAAGTTTCCTCTATTTGATAGTATTACTATTGGATGTTTGATTTCCAATTTAGTATATGAGACATTACTCATACATCATGATTCAGCCTGTTCCTTAATAAATAAAATTTTGTCTTCTGTACTTTACATTTTCCTGAGCTGCCTACTCTGCTATCCAGAGCAGGTTCAGATCATACAGCTTTGGGACAATCTGCACTATGGCAAAATAGTACCATATTTTGGGCCATTCATATATTCTTCTCTGGGCACCTGCTCTAGGCTGCTGTCACTGGACACAGTGAAATTTCTGTCTGATCTTCTCTGCCTATTCCGACCTTCTGTTGAATCCTCCTTTTTAAGCAAGAGAGACCGTCTGGCAATCCATCTATGAGCGAGCACTGCAATGCCTCTGCACGGAGATTGTGCTCTTCTGGGATCCTTAATCCTTCTGCTCATGAGAGGTAGATAGCTTTTGTAGGGAAACACTCTTTAGGTAGTCCAGGTTTGCCTAAGAATTTGTTCACAAGTTGTCAGAACTGCATGCAGTTCAAAACACTAATAAAAGGAATCTCTGATACCCAGAAATGAAATAGATTTTGAATTTTTGCAGTTTTTCACAGCCCCCTCAAAGAGTCACAATAGCGAGAGAGGCATTTGTACTGATATATCTACATAAATTAAACTTCCAGAACAATAGTTCACACTGAATGTACAATTTTGTCTTCCAGCTCTTTTCTTCATCTTTTGTGGAAAGTAATATTTTCTCACTTCGCACAGACCCTGCAGCTAGGATTGATTTTAGTCATAGAATCATAAAATGGATTGGGTTGGAAAGGACTTCAAGGTCCTCCAGTTCCAATGTCCCTGCCATGGCAGGGACACCTTCCACCAGAGTTCACCATCAGATTCCACCAGTTGCTCAAAGCCCCATCCAACCTGGCCTTCAGATCATTAGTGAGATCCTTTCTTAGCTCTCAGCTGAGCCAGTACATTTATTTTATTAGAATTATCTCCCGATAGTTTCTTTCTTGTCTAAGACAAAATTTTGCCCCAGTCCTTAGAGCCCCTTGGTTGCTCTACTTCTTAGACAGTTTGATTTACTAAGTCTCACACTTTCCTTTTTTTTTTTTCTCTTGCCTTGTTTGAGCTTTTATTCTTTTATATTATGTTAGTGAAATCACAGAGCCAAAACCTGACCTGAAGATTAAACAGAGAAACTTCCAAACATGTTGATTCTGACTGTGGAAAGTCTCCTATGCAGGGCATACTGCAGCAAGGAAATTCTTCAAAGTGTGTTCTGTTTTCACTCTCTTCTAGTGCTGAGTGTTAAACATTCCTTTTTTCTCTTTTGTATTTTTTCCCTTTGCTGTGGGTGTCATTAGTGCCGGCTCTGTTTGATCCATGAGGAGAGCAAATTTCCTGCTTCTGCCTACAATGCAGTTGAGAACCTTTTCACTAGAGCCAGTAAGAATGCTTTTGCAGTAAGGAGGAGAAAGAGAAGCCAGATTAAGAATGTGATTTGTTTCTTCTCAGGACTTTCATATATAAGATGCAGCAAGCCAAACCTGTATTATAAGAAGAAGTGTCACAGCAAATTCCTCTCACTATATTTCCCCAGAGGTTACAGCTCAGAGTTGAGAGCTGTGCAGAACCAAATGCTAAAATTCTGCTGCTTCCCTGTGTGAGTTGGTCTCGCAAGTTGTTCCCTCTGAAGCTGGTCCAGCTGGGGTGGTGATGTAAAGGATAGTTTGTATTTTCTCTCTGTTAAGACCTATTGTTGATTTCATTGGCATTTCAGATGTGTTCTTTGATTTCAGGATGTGAGTCTTTGTTCTCCAGCATTTTGGGGGCTCCTATGAAGTGTGTCTATGATATCTGAACACTCAAAGATTGTAGCTGTAGATTCTATTGCATGGTGCTCCCTCATCACAGTTTCATGATTCCCATGTGTTTGCAGAAAGTGTAAGTCATCTTCTAGTTTGAACCACTACATTGTGGAAGGAAGGTGTAGGTCTACCTTTTTTCACTTTAGGTGTCTGCACTTGAGCTAGTCACCGTGACCTTCCTTTAAAGGCAATTTTAAAATATAGGCAGGTCTAGACTGATGTTGATAGCTACAGTAGGATGAGATGAGTCACACTGTAGAAACGATAATATTTCTCACTAAGCATTAAGGAAATCCGTACAGCAGCTCAGTCATAAACACGTGCACTTGGTCACATAGACCTCACCTGCAGTGTCCTGCTTCTATACTGCATCATGTTCACACAGAAACGATTTATAATTGAGCAAAAGCTTTCTGGTTTTGAGGACTCATGACATCAGAAAACAAGGAGTGTAAGTCTAGACAATTCTCCTGCCACCAAAACCTAGTCGAGCTGTCTGTACTTAACCTCTGTAGCACTGCACTGGGCAGTACCAGCGGCCCTTTTATTGCAGGACATGCACAGAAGTAATGCACCATTTCATGTGTTAAGATTTTATTTATTTATTTAAGATGTTTATATTGTATGTACTCTATTTTGTTAACACTTAAAGAAACACTCAGTTGAACTTTATTTCAGTTAAATTTTCTTGGAAAGTCTCACCTAACACAATTTCTCCTTTCCAAAGAATGAAATAGGAAGCAATCTCTTTATTTTTTTTTATATTAAATACATTTTTTATCTCAGTTTCATTGAAAACTCTTGCACTTCTATGCTGTGAAGTGACTTTAAAATGTTTAATGGAAATAGGTTCCTGTGACATCTCTGATTGCTCCAATAAAAATGCTGATCTATCTTGGCTCCTTGAAAATTCCCAAACCTTCATCATAGCATATGTGTGTTACAGAGGAGTGTAGCAGAAGTACCTTCCCAGAAACTAATTTTTTTTAGTTGTCAACAGCTAATACCACTACTGTGATGCCTAAATTTGAAACTAAGAGTAAGAGTTGTCTGTTGTGCTTATCAGACCTCTCTGCTTCCGGCAAGTGACTCAGTGCAGGGAGGTGGTGACTTGATTAAATGCAGAGGGTGAGAAACACAGAGAGTTAAGAACAAAGAAAAAGAATGATGTGGGGCAATAAGAAAAAAAACTCTGAAGTGGCATCAGGAACAGAAATAGGCAGATAACAAGAGGAGAGTTCATAGAAGGGTTGGTTGTTGGATGCACAAACCAGAACAAAATGGGGGAAAAAAGTGAAAAATTATGGGCAGGTCTAATTAATAGGCTAAGGCAGGAGGCAGAAAAGAAAGCAGGAGTGGCAGGTCCTAAGGAGAAGAGAGAGGAAAGCATCTCAGATTTCTAGAGTCACAGAACCTCGGCATGTGCTGGCGAACAAGCACTTAGGCACAACTCTAACGTTTTTCTAGGGGATGATTCAGTTTCTTAATAAGATCTCATCAATTAATACCATTTACTTAAACTTGGCTATCTTGGGCTAACATTGCAATCTCAAGTTATTTGTGAATAGTAGTCCACATATAATTCTCTCATATTTCATTTTCCTGGAGTGTTATTTGATACAGGAGATTTCAGCCACCAAAACCCTCATCAGCACATAGAACAAGAGCAAACAGGTTTTGTGTGCATGTAAAATCATAGAAGTGAGACAAATTCACATATATTAGATGGAAAAGAGGTATAGAAACCTGCAAATGGAAACTGAGATTACATTGAAAGTGTGAAACTATAGGTTATTTTATATATTAAAAAGAAATAGAAGAGCTATGAAAGTTTTATCTTTCATTCTCTTTGTAAAGTTCCTGTGCTGCCCTTCACAAGTCTCACTTTCATTCAAGTGAAAGTAAATTCAGCTTTACTACACCAGACTATGAGGCCTTTGAAAACTGTCTCGGTCTTTCCATATGAAGAGCACGTCACCAAGAGCACAGAGCCAAACTCTTAATATTGCGTGACTCCAGACAAAGCACCTATCTTTGATCAAAACCAAAAAAAGGAAAAAAAGTATAATGGCATTCACTAGCTGAGCTCCACTCAAAAATAGAAAACAGCGTTTTCTTTCTTCTTGTGCAGTTTCATGTGATCCTGAATGTTTTCTTGTTCCAATGTAGCTTCTTTCTTCTGTTTGCTGGAATAAAATCTAAAAAAAAAATAGCAACCTATCCTTTTACCTTCCTCCAGCATTCAAACAAAAACACTACAAAGCTGTCCCCTCTCTCAGATGAAAGCTTAGCCTATATTTCCATTTCCTTCTCCCACCATAAAAGACACCCTTCTTGCCTTCTTCCTTTACATACCTTGCAGCTGAGCTGTAAACGAGCTCCAGACTCATGAGTTCAGTAACCTGTTTTTCCTAACCTAAAGGCTTGCTAGGAGAAATGGATTATGTTTCTTAACTGAACATCACTGTGGTATTGTCTGGAGAGTTCACTATCCCTAGAACAACTGCTACAGACCTGCTGAAAGCTCCTCGTAGGAAAACAGTGTATCCAAGGCTTGCACACCACGGTCAGGAGTGCAGCCCACAGACTCTCCTAAGGGGCTTGAACTGTGCAGTGTGTATTTTGTAGAAGGGCAGAATACATGACATCTGGAATCTTGGCAAGGTCTAAAGAAACTGTTTAGAGTCTGGATACAGATTGGTCTTTCCTAATTTGAGAGTAGTCACATGTCTGCATGCCCTAGTTAGTAGGGTTGATGCAGTCCACAGTAGTATCTCAATAGTGTTTTGAAATCTGTTGCTAGAGAGATGTCAGGAGTATAATTTAGTAGGTAATTTTTCCACTTAAGTTACTATCCATCTTCAGCTCAGTTCTTGTGTGGGTTGACATGCAGGGCCTGTTAAATGTGTTCAGATTTTGGAGTTAAGGATATCAGGCCTTAAAATTAGTGCCTTTCCTCTTGAAAGTGCCCAGAGTGGAAATGACCCCAGCAGCATGTAAGTGGGACGTGGCCTTGGGTGCCCCAAGGAGGGGTGGGATGCCTCGGGGTGCTCACAAATGATGATTCTGAGACAAAGCCTTTAAGTGGAGCTGGGGCTCGGGGGAGTCACCTCTGGACCACTCAGCCTCCTGCCTGCCAGACCACCAGCTGACACATCTGTGATGGCAGTGGGGTGTCCGGCCACCTGGAAGTCCCAGAGCCTGCAGTGCTGGCCCATGGAAAGTGCCCAGGAAGTTGAACACAGGAAGAGCTTTATAGCCTGGCATCTGCAGGGGAAACACCCATTAAAAGGGCATTGGGAAGGAGGATTGGAGAGGAGGAAAAATATTTATAGCTTAAAAATGTTTGGTGTTGGTTTTCCTTTGTTCACTGCTCCTCCTCAACTGTTCGAGCTTTCTACTTTTCAAGGGTAATTTATTGCAGAAATGTGTATTTTAGTCATGATCTTTCTCAGGTTGCCTAGGCGGAGGAGATAAACATCACAAGTCGTCGATGTCATTCATGGGACAACTCTTAAGTAAAATTTCATATCTATCATGAGTATTTGTAAATGGGATCGATGCATGTTCAGTAGGAAAAATGAAGGCATGCCCACTTTGGTCTGAATGAGTCCACCTTCAGGAGTAAAACATTTGTCAGGTAAAGGAGTAGTATGCAAATCAACTGAACTTTTAAATTAAGTTTAAAGGGGCTGATGAGGTCGATGTAGGAAGCTTCTGTCCATCAGCAGGACTTAGAGGCAACCTTTCAGCAGATGAGCTGAGGAAAACCAATGTACAGCCAGATAAACTCTTGAAGATTACAGCTTCACCTGTTTTCCTTGCAAGTTTCCCTTATATCTTAATAATCACAGAGGTGACAAAAGCTCTGCTTAATACCACCTTTGACTGATATATATTAAGGGAAATATATTCAGTCATGGTTCTCCTCTGGTCTACTGCATGTCTTTAGTTATTACTGTGCTGTTTCCAAGCTAATAAGCCTTATAAACTAAATTTGATTTTTTTAAAATAATCTATGAATCTTAAGATTCAATCGGAAGCCTTTTGAAGCTTTACAGCATATAACTGGAGCTGATCTCTTATTCTTTATTCTCCAACCTGCAGTTAAGGTCAAGCAGTTATTACTTTCTGTCTCTTACTCTAGTTTTGTGCCAGTCTATTTTAGCTTGCCAACTGTCATGTTGTTGGATTGAGCTTTTCCATAGTTCAACATAATACATTTCCAGCTCAAAGAATAAAGCATTTTTAAATTAAAATGCATTCTTTTCTAAGAAAAATGTTAATATAAAATCAGTATTTAATAAAGCTGTAGTCCTGTCTGATGCCAGTTTCTATTAGTCTAGCTAGACCTAAAATTAAAGACAGTTTTCTGTTTAAATCAGAGATCCAGAAATTAAATCCATTTTCTCTGTAAACATGTTCCTGAATTTTTTTTCAGGACCAGAATAAATAATTATCTTTTTGTGATTAAATTATGTGATGGCTGTAAATGTGGTCACTTGCATGAAGATGGGTGATTTAATACGTCTGGCTGTCAAAGAAATAGGTTTCTGTGCTTAAGTAGGCGAAGAGCTGGATTAACAGGGGCAGATTATGTTTATTGGTTTGTAATCTGTTTTTGGGCAACATTTGAGTAAGAAAATGTTGGGAAGTAACTGGTGAAGGTTGTCTAAACTGCTCTTTTCATGTTATGGCTCCCACCTTTTTTTTTACACAGAAGGTGTTTTGTTGTGGACTGAAGCAGAGTAGGGGGCTGTGTGTCTGGGTCAAGTGCCTGATGGGCATCAACCTTTCTGTTTTGCACCTTCCATCCTTCTTTTGTGTGTGGATGTGTGGGCACACGCATCTGTTCTCGCCTACATATACATATATGTACATACATTGTATTTATGTGTACTTAATTGTACATTGTACTTACTCTCAATGTGTGTAGGGCTCTGAAAGCAGCATTTCAAATTGTCAGAACAGAACACAGAGATGTTTTGTGACCAGCGTTAGTTAGAAAAGTGGCCTCACTCACAGCACGAGAGCCTCTGCTATGCAAAATACAGAGGAAAGATTAGCAAAAATTAATGGGCTACTGGTGACAAAAAATATGATCTAATCACTAGGTGGGAATAGAAGGCAACATGGCATTACTTTTCAGCTTGCTCTCATTTATACTGATCTGTAAATTACACAGTGCCTGAAGCTATGCCAGGGCTCTGTAAACACTTTCTGCAAAGAGTATACAAAACATAAAGACATTGCATAACCAATAGGATTTGCACTGAAGGAATGGTGAAGTAAAAATAATAACAGCAGACTCAAGCATGGCTCAAGATTTTTGCTTGAAGGAAAATCTCTTCAGGATATTGCATGAAATAAAACATTGAAGAGACAAACGCCTGAAAAAGAGGAAGTAGGGTAGGAGTAAGGGATGAACAAAAGTGTCCACAGCATAGAAATGGAGATAATGAGTGGACAGACAACTGGAATTACATGAAAACACATTCAACAAATTGTGGTGAAATCCAAACTGACAAAGATTTGTAACCAACCTAGCAGCAAAGACAGAATGGTGCTGGGATGGATCATGGAACAGAAGATCTTTTTCACAGTGTGCCTCTGCTGTTTCCCACATGAGCTACTGCACTGAATTAAAGCACTCCCTGGCTTTATCTAGACAGTTTGACTAAGCCAATTCATGAAGCTTCACTTATTTTTAAGGTAAAGGAGAACATGGTGGCTGTGGAGTACAAGGTACGTCATAGAGAAGTGAACAAAAGGCAGGAATGAAGTTGCTAAAATTAGGAGGCAAGTGGGAAATAAATAGTGAAATAGGCAGTGTGTGGTCTAAATGTAGGGGAGAAGGTTTAAAAAAGAAATAATGAGCTCACTGATGAGGTTTTTATGTGTACTGTAATGCATGCAGTGAGACAAAGAAAATAGGAAAAATAAAAATACATAAATCCAGAAAGAATCTGAACATCACAACTGATCAGATTTGACCAAACCGTACTGAAGACACAAAACTTAGCTGGTAAATGTAAAGGTTGATGCTTTCAAACACACATAAGTAGATGAAAAGGGGGAGGGAGAAATAAACTTGCCTTGTAAAGGGAATTCTGTGAATCTCCATGGCACAAACTGTATATTGCTCAGACTGTTTTAAAATATATTAGCCTGCATATGGAATTTCACACTCTTAACATCATCCTTGCTAAATTAAAGGATAAGAAGGCAGACAGATCTCCCTAACAAAAGATTTCCCATCCTAATGAGGCCACTGTATTTGCTCAGAGCTAGTTATCCCATATTCACTAGCCTGTTGGGCACAGAGATACTCATTAATAGGTACAGCCAAAGCACATGGTACTTGATCTACTCCTGGCCACCTGATTTTCCTCCATGGACAATTTCAGCCCAGGTGCAAATTAGAGCTTCCAAAAAAGAGTAGAGTCCCAGAAGAGCAGGTGGGCTTTATGTGTCTGGAAGGACAAAAAAAGCTGTTAAAATAACACATCTGTGTTTCTGTCAAGTAGCAGACAATGACAAAAGCCTTAACCTGTCTTTCAAAGGCAATCAGGATCAAGCCTTGGTAAAAGATCTAAGCAGCTCCAGATATTAATGTGCAGAAAGTAAACAGAGAAAGATGATATTTGTCTCATAATTTGGAGGAAAATAAGCTCAAGATACTGATGAGGTGTTTTTTTTAGTTTTAGGCAAATTTTACTTCCACTTGAATTACTGGGAAGGTTTTATTGCCTGAAAGGGGATTTAAAATATTAAAAACCAACAATTAGATCATGAAGACGTGAAAGTCATAGTACAACTTTTCAAATATAACATGAAATGTTAATCCTGGGAATACAGGAGAAATTTCTCTGATTTGGGTTTCAAAAAGCTGTTGGAGAATCAATTCTAAAGTTGTATTTATCCAAATACTTTATTTTCTAATTTTTCTGTAGTTATCAGTCTCCTCAGAACTGAAGCAGGAGTCTTTTGCTAGAACTTTCAGGACTGTTCTTAGCTCTTTGCAAGTCTCAGATCTGAACTGTGCTTTCTAAAACCACATAGCAAGTTTTTCTGGCCTTTTTTTGGCATACAAGCTCTTTTTAGTACCAGTTCAACAGAAACATGAGCTAGATGTTGTTTCTAATACTGTACTGCAAAACCATCAACTCAAGTAAGAGCAAGTCTTCTGTAAGAGAAGATGAAATTTGAATAAATTTAAAGCACATTTGAAAATATTGCAGCCTTGGATTTTGCCATTGCACCACTTCTTGGGGGTAAGAAAGGACAACCAGTCTTTACTTATTTCTTTTACCTAATCTTCTCTGAGTACTGTATAACTGATAGCTACATATTATTGTAAAGTCCTTGAAAAAAGGTGAATGTTAAGTATTGTTAGAGGAAACAAGTAGCTGTTGTATTTAGTTTTGGCAGAAACACAAGTGCATTTTAATACATTTTCATTTCACCTAAATCCATTAAGAGAGCTTTTCCTTTTCTGCCTACATAAAGTGCAATCTGCATTTCGTGTTATGATAACACAAATTCTACAGAAACTTTACCATTAATGTACTTGAGCATTGCTGCAAAGTCCTACAGGAGCTGATGATTCTCTTGCTTTGTAGTGATGAATGGCTAAGCAACTCAAAACAGAACAGCTCTTAAATTGAAAAATTAAATCTTCAATCAACGTAAACCAAAGTTAGTGCCTTAAAATTAAATGTACCCAAACCTTTAACATTTTCCCAATTTTTTTTCTTGGTTTTGTAATGTAGCAAGGGGCTGCAACCTGGCAGAAGCAGGCTGCAGAAGTTACCATTCTCACTTCACATTCCAGGTGCACTGACTGCAGAAAGCTCCCTTTGTTCCTTCCTCAAATGTGAATAAACAGTAGCAGCTTTTATAGCCCTGACAGAGTGTGAGCCATAACAAGAGAAAACATGAAATGCCAGTGTACTGTGAGGCAAAATGTTGCCTTTCAAGGAGATATACATTTTAAAAATATACATTTAATTTTAAAACTAAGCAGAGTTTTAAATTAAAAAAAAAATCAAAGTGCCTATAAAACTCAAAATCTCTAGATAAGAGAAAATAAGTTTACAGAGAAAGAAGTAACACAAAGTGAGATTAAAAACGAAAACAATCGTCTTGTTTAAAAAAAAAAATTGTGCAGATACTCTTCCTGCACTCCTGCACCCTTTAGGATGTTTAGCTTCTCAATTCATATAGTCACCAGCTCCTATGTTGTAGTCTAAACCAGTTATCCACATTAAAGATGCAAGGCCAAATCCCATGCTCAGTGTGCTGGCACTGCTCTCCTGGCCCTGGTGGCACCGGGCCAGTGACAACATTTGAAATCCAGCTGAGAGGCAGAGTCCAAGTGCATCAGCTTGAGGCTGGCAGCCACATGGCTTCTCTTCCCTGCAGAGCCAGTGCCGAGGAACAGCACCTTGTTCTGCATAGGAGGGTGTAAATCAGAGATAGGGAAGCAGTAGCCTCAGATTTCTTGTACTCTTTGTCCATCACCACAAGTTTTGGGGTGTGTATTGTTGTGTACACTGGATAGTGCTAAGGATGTGTGGCATGCCGAGGTCTACTCATCTCTTACCAAATAATTTCCCCACACCTGCCAACCTGCTCTAAAGGAGAGACCAAATTATACACCACCTCTTTTCTGCTTTCCTCTATCATTACAAAGTTTTAATAATTATATTATAATGTCCAGCACTGTAAAAAGGCAAAAAAAAAAAAAAACATAACAAGCCAAAGGCTTCACAACTGAACTTTCAGACAGTGCTGCAGGCATGCATATTCATTGAGAAAGGCAATAGAACTTCTGATGCAAAGTAGAATGAGTCAAAGGCCTCTTTAAAAATAACTAAGGTCAGAAGGAATGTCAAATAGACCGAAAGTATCCATGTGGCTGATAGAGCTAAGAACCAGCCAAGACTGTTGGTTCTCCTCCTTCACCAGGAGCCACAACCACTGCAGGTTTTGCAGTCACAATCAAAGCTCAGGAATCTCAAGAGTTCAAGAAGTGGTTCTTGACAAACTTCATCATTAATTCATCTAAGGCTGGAAGCTAGAAATATCATCCACAACCATGGCATGTTTTTTGAGTATGGTTCTAATGATCAGCTTTTTAGCACCAACTGACACCACCCAGACCTTCCTAAGGAGTTGAGAGTCATGGACAGGAGCAGCACATCTCTGCTGGCTTTCCAGAACAGTGAACCCTGATTAGGGTCTAACACATTACTAGTCATGTACTTGCCCAGAGACTAAGGCAACCATGCCAAGATAGCCTTTCTAATAATTTCAGCTTTCTAAAGTGGCACATGTATGTTTCTCATTTCTCTTTCTGAGCCTCAAAGTTTTTGCATTATTCCCTTCCCATTCCATTCCATATACTGCCCTGAAGATCACTTTGCAGTTACAGAATCAACTAGAGCAGATTATATTCCATTACTGAGATTCTTCTGAGATTTTTAAAGAAACATTTACTTATTTTTCATTTTTAGATTTTGCTTTTCATTCGAAGCATAAGTGCTAAAAGATCTCTTCAATCTTGTTTTATCAGAAGCCAAAAACAAGGGGCAATGTAGAGCTCCTACACTGAGAGAAGGGAGGGTAAGTGAGAGGGAGAACTTATGTGGAAAGGAAAATTAGGAAAAGACTGAATTTAGTCTCCAGAGCTTGAAACTGACTTAGTTTGTTGCAATTTTAATTTCAGCCCAATCTGATTCAAATTATATGCTTTTTCATTACATGACTACTTTGCAATCAAGTGTTTGTCTCTGTACCCCTATGTTTTGTATACATGCTAAAGATGAAGCTTTATTTCAATCTTTGCCATCATTGGATTAAGAGATGTGGGAAGGAAGGGTGAAGATGCTTACAGTAAGTGTGTTTTGATGATTCATTTTACACTGAAAAAGCTGCCAGATATGCATCATTTCCACTCACTGAGAAATGCTGTTTCAGTCAACTGAAATAGTTTTTGATCTAGGGTGGGGGGGGTCTTCAACCTACAAGCAAATGGAGACCACATGGTAATTGTCCTCATGTTGATGCCAAAGCCAGAAATGCTTCTGTTTTTAAATAGCAGTACCAAGAGAAGAAAGAGAGGCTGTGCAGTTATAGTCTATTTACATCTGGAGTATAATGAAAGAGACAGCAAAGACCACAAAGTAGACGGGATCAAACGAGAAAAATTGACATGAACCTTCTTTAAGTGATCAAAACCAAAGTCAAATGTGCTTCAGCACCTGAATATCAGTACACTTTAAGTGCAGTAATATTAAGTAAAGCTTTGCAAAGGTAACTGGGTAGCTGGGAAACTGCAGAGCTTTCTGTTTTGGAAGGAACACATGGGTTTTACATAACCTCATTCTTCCCCCTATATTAGAGAGGAAGATTAGATAGCTGTCAGAGATCTGATTACAAAGAATTTCTGAGGTATTTTTATCGCACTACTATTTAAAGAGGTAGAATTGCTAGTGGTTTTATAATGGAAACATTTGCTATTTACAGGCTTTAATTCAATTGCTTAATTGCTGATTCAAAATGCAAAGGACTGGAACTTGAGCCAAGAGTAATTTTTCCCAAAGAAAATATTTATTAAAAATAAAAACAAACTTCAGCTATATCGTGAAAGCTCTAAATTGAAGCAGAGGTGGCAGGAAGAAATCTCAACCATTTTCTACCTCTTCAGGAACGTCCATTAATAAAGACTTTAAGTTCCTTAGGGAAAACATAGTTTCTTTTCATGATTAAGAACAGGTCAGTGTGACCCAAGGTACATACATGCTTAGTGAAATTCAGAAAGAAATCTAAATGGCTGCTGTGCCTAACTTCTTTTGACATGGTACCTTGCCTGTAAAAAACACATACCCAAATACAGGTAGTTTCAGCATGTAATTGCAGTAATATTCTGATGGTCATCAGCTAACAAAAACCCTCACACTAATCATGTTCTCAATGCCAGATAATAATTTCTAAGGCACAATTATCATTGTCTAAAAAAAGTCTCTGTTCTGATTCCAAGTTTGACAGCTTACATCTGCCTCTACATAGTAGAGATAATAGGAGGAAAAAATAGATGTATGGAAATCAGACACGTTGTAGAGTTAAAGCTATCATATTTCACAGGGCTACCTCTCTAGATGATCCTTTCTTGGCTCACATCTTGTATGACATGTATCCAGCCATAAAGGATTTGATTTTGAATTCCTGGCGTCCTCAGCTGGCATTGAGCTAAGGAACACAGTTGATTCCAAATAGGTCATTCATTGCTTCTCTTCTTTGCAGAGCTTGATTTTCAAAGGTTTATGGAAGGTTTATCTTCAAGCATGGGGAGCAGAGGCAGTGTGTTCGCTTAATATTGAAGAAGTATTTAACACACCAATACAAAGTGTTCTGATAATATATTAAGAACTACCCTGGATATATTTGCTGTAATAGATTCTAGGAAAGAACAAATTGGCATTTGAAGAGCCTAGTGGGTCATCTAACCCATCCATGGAATATGCAGAATTAATAACTACGAGCCCTTGGATATCATCCTGAAAATAAGCTGAGGAGCAATAAATAATTTATAGTCCATTTGTAGTTGCAAGTCTTTCATTCTTACGGATATATTTGGAACTGGAGCAGAATTTAATCATGCAAGAAGCACAATAAGAACAGTGGCAGAAAGCTCCTCCTCAGTGTTATCTTTGGACACAATTGTCTGTGCCTAGCTCTGCATAACTCAGCCAGTTCTCCCTCTTGCACATTCAGGCATGAAGTTTAAATTCTCAGTAGACCATTATAAGCTCTCATTCAAGCTGGTGTAAATACAGACAAGCTCCTATGATGTCATTGAATAAAGTTACTCTGAATTTACTGCTGTGTAATTGGGAGTGGATACTGATCTCATCCACTTTATTTTTTCTGTAAATTACTATGCCAAATCCTCATGGCCTCACATAGGCAAGAACTCCTGTTTGTCCTCAGCACAAATTCTAAATGAGCAAACAGTGCTGGGTTGCCCTTTAATCTCTTCTTGGTTTCATAGCTTAGCCATGCACTCCTGGCAACTCCGTGTATTGGCTGGTCACTCCTTTTGGAGACTGTGGCAACAACGGCTGAGGATGTAGACATTTATTAAAGTAATTTTCTACCTGTGTTTCCATCAAAACAACAGGGGTGCTTGATAGATCAGTGCCTGCTATGTCACCATTCCACACCTCCCCTAAAGAGCTGGGAAATTTTCTGATTGATATCAGACCTGTCCCCACCTCAAGAGAAAAATCACCCTTCTTTAGCAACCTAAAACTCAATTTTTCAAACAGAGCTTATCTGCAGCAAGCTGACAGACTGCTGAGCTCCAGCAAGCAACCTGGCCTCTGGCATCAGTAACATGTCCTCTAGCTGCATCCCTCTAAAGCCTTTTTCTCTGGGAAGCAAGCTCTAAATTGCAGTACATCTGAAATGAAATAATGGAGTCTTTGGGCTTATACTCCAAAGTGTTATTACAAGTGTAGGTACTGCAAAATACTTGTTTGATATATTGAAATAATTCTTTCCATGAGGGTTTATGTTGATTTCTTCCACTTCATTGCAATATACAGAAGTATCTCTTTCCATTAGTTTTATAACAATAGTTTTATTACTCCATGTTTTTATTAGCAGTAAAATTGGCATAAAATGAAAGATGTTTACAGTTTCAACATACAGATAATGGAAAGGAAATCACAAAGAAATGTGATGAAATCTAGCTAGTTACTGTCTGTAAAACATGCAGGTTTGCAACAAGAGAGTAGTACAGGAAAACAGTGAATCATGAAGGTGAAGCATAGCTAGATATAATGCATGCAGCATTATAATTATCTGAAAAACAGTCCAAAAAAAAAAACCACAGAACCAAGGACAGTAACACCACAATAGTTTGTCTTTCAGAAGCACTGAATTCAGAATTTAACTTAAAGAAAGAAAAATAAATCTTCCTAAAGATGAGTCTGCAACTCTGGTCAGATTCTCACAGCATGCTTAAATTAACCAACTGGCCATAACCCAAACCACTGTGACTGGAGATCCATGGAAACATGGCATTGTTGCTCTTTTTCCTTGCCTAAATTGTGATAATTTGGTGTTGAAAAAATGCCTCTCACTGTGTCTTGAAGTCCATTGCTATAATGATTGATGATTGCAAAATGGTGGATTGCAACATCTTGAATGTTTTATGTTTAGTTTTAAATGTCTCTGAACTAAAGGGCAAAAGAAAGTTTTCTATGATCTCATGCACTCATGCCTTAGATCTGTGACAAGATGGCCCCAGACTCTTAGACAAAGGAACTTGCACAATGCTGGCCAGGACAGCCTGCAGAGGCAATCCCAGGTGTCAGGGTGCATCCAGGCTATGGGAAGCACGACGCCTTTGTCAATGGCACCAAACGCCACTGAAACATCTGGGGCTGTGCCATTTCTGTACAAACATCTGTGATTGTATTAGGCTCAAGTGGTGCTCACAGTGTTGCACAGAGGGGCTGATTATAGCACAGCTGTGGCCACCCCTGTGCTTTTCCAGCTGTGCCTGGGGTGTAGATCCCAATGCTGGCTGAATTCTGAGGGAGCAGAGTGGCCACAGTCAGAGATGCATGCGAAGACCCCACGGTTTGTCACAAGGACAAATGCACCCTCTGGAATCCCTCTGATGCTGATTAAGCATTGCTTAATCAAAAATAAACTATTCCTAAGTTTTTTTTCTTTGCTCTTGAAGCTTCAGATGGAGGTGATTTTGTTCAACTATCTTCATCAATTATGCCATGAGACATAGGGAAAATAAGTCTAGAAGGGACTTGCTGAATTATTTCTTTGTCTTCCTACTGAGGAAAGCCCTTTCCCACGCACTACAAAGAGGATTGGGCTGCTAGTTTAGATTGTTTTGCAATGTCAGGCCTAGGCTGGTATCAACAGCAGATGACAACAGCTATCCCAAAAGCCCCTCGTGTTTCCTTTACAAACTCCTCACCTCTGGAAGAAAAATTAAGATTTGCAATTTAACTAGAATGTTACTTAACCTATTTAAGTGACTTATGTGAAGTCAAAACAACTGAAATTCAAAACAATAGAATTTTGTTAAGCAGAGATAATGAAGCTGAGGCTTCTCTGAAAATTCTGGAATTTTTTTTATTATTTTACTTATGAATCAAAGAAGTTTTTATTAACTCTGGGTGACAGAAAAGACATAGCTGGCTTTTTAATACCAACATTGAAAGAATACACTGCAGGATTGTGGTCTAAATTTATTTCTTGACATCCATTTTATTTAGGGAATGATATATATCTAGCCCACTCAGCACCTGCTGTCTTCAGACACACTAGCCATTTATGTCACTTATTTAGGGTTCCCCCTTAGGCTCTGGAGAGCAGTTCTTCTGCTTCAGAATCACCTACTGCCATCATTCAGTTTTTATCAGATTCTCACCTCTAAGTCCTACCACAGCCAGTTGTGCTGGAGAGGTCAAGAAATAAGGCAGGCTGCTTCATATGCTGGTGAGACACCCCAGGGAGCTCTGGCTCTGCAATTCAGGCTCTGGAAATGCATCATTCCTTTCATTTCATGACATTGCTGTTTGTTTGATGAAATGTTCAAAATTCGGTGGCACCAGCACACCAACAGGCTTTACTATATTATAATCTTTGTGGAAGTCTTCATGAACTTGCACACAAAGCCTTTCAAAGTCAAGTTCAAAACAAAACAAGGACCATATCCTTTTTCTTTATGGAATTTTAGGGGGAAAGCCTTCCAATTTTAAACTGAAAAATACTTTACAGAAAATGTTTTCATTAATAAAGCAGTAGCCATTCCTAGCAACTACAGCAATTTAATAGGAACTGCTTTTTGCAAAGGACTTGGGTGACACCAATCCATTCATTAAGAGCCACAGGAACTGAGACTATTTCCTGCTTCTCTACCATGATGCTCCCAGCTCCCAACTCTACAAATTGTCTACAACCACAGCCACAGGTTTGGGTCATAAAACCTTACTGTGAGCTTGTGCTGCAGATGTGCAATTTGGGAGATGAGTTTGCCCAGCTCCTGGTTCTGCTCTAGAGGGGTGTTAGTGAGTGAGTGGTGAATGCCTGGGGTCAGGGGACAGCAGCAGCACACACACACTTCAGGGCACAGATTATTATCCTGAAATGGGGTATAACACAAAGGAGTGCTGTTGTGACTATAGGTAACTTAAGAACGTAATTTTGGATTATTCACGAAGTTGCAAATACTGGTAATTGCTTTCAAAATGATTCCTAAGAGAGACATTTCTCTGAAAATGGTATCTTAATGACTATTACTCAAACTGTAGAAAAAAAAATGCCTATGATCTGCATCGAATCCCTGTGACTGTTTGGCTCAGCAGGCATGTACAGCTCCTGGTCCTCAACCAGCTCAGGGTTCTTCTAGCATATTTTTAGATGAGCAGGATGCATAACTTTAAAAATAAAACATTTGCCAGACCACACATAATTTCATTTTTGCAGCTTTATTTTTAATAAAAGATTACTTCTTCCACAACACTGTAATATTTTCCACAACACCACTTTTCCAAAGCATTTTCCAAGCCTCCTCTGGGCCCTGCTGCAGCCACTGCTGAAATTCTTGCATGATTTATTTTCCCAGGCACCTTTAGTTCTCTTGTGGATATTGAAAGAACAAGAGTTTTAAATACAACCATACATAAAAGAAAGTACTTTTTGACAATTACAGGAAAGGCCTATTTGTATTTCTTACATGTGATTCATCATCATTATGATGATATGAATTATGAAGACAATGTAATATATTCAGTGTTTCCTCACACAAGAATATGCCTGGTTTGCCTTTGATTTCCTACTGAATCCATTGGATTCATAGAGTGGGTTTTCAGACAATGAGGATACAAAAATCTGAATTTGATTGGGTTTCTGGGAAGATCTTCCCATCAAAGAATGACCATATTATGTGGCTCCTTTTCTTCTACTCTGTGGGTAGAAGAATTCACAAAGCAAAAAAAATGGAAATACAGATTCTGAAAGTACTGTGCTGGGTCAGCTATTTGAACTGTGAAGTTTAATTTTAGATATGTTTTTAATCTGTATTTATAGGCCAGAAAACCTAATTCTTGTTTTCAAGAAAGCATTAAAAATAAGTTTAATATTGAAAACTTTAAAAGAGTATCAAGTATGGCATTTAAAACTAAAATTTTTTATATATTGTATATCCAGAATTAGACTTTTAAATTATTTTTTTATTTAAATCTGAACGTTCAGAATCTATAAAAACCTGTATGCACCATTCATTCCAGGTATGTACAAACTTTTCAAACACTGCGTAAGGGACTCCACATAAATTTGGAGGAAACTGCCAACCTTTTATCACCAAAGTCTGGATTGTCTTACTTGGGGATGCCCTATAATGGTAATTATGTAAGACTAACTTCTACTTGTGGAGGTTATGAGTAAGAAAAAAGCACCTCGGGGACTGTACTGGGGTTTGGTGACTGAGGATGTATACATTTTAAGTAATGCTCACAGGTGCATAAAAAAATTAGTCACAAGGAACCTCTGGATGTTGAGTCCTCCCTGCCACTCAGAGCCAGCAAGCTGCTTCCTTCCCCGTGACTGTGTCTGATGAAGACAATGCAGCTCTTCCTCTCAGAAAAGACAAGAACATCTGAAGGTTTGGCCAGGGTGCTTCTCCCTGTCATGGGCTGAGATCAGCTTCTCTGTGTGAGTTCAACAAAGCACCACAAACCAGGACAGGAGATGGTTCCACCAGACTGGACTGGGGGAATAGACTGACTGCAGTGCTCGGAGTCCATGCATTTGTCAGCTCTATTTCAAATAAATATTTGTACATTTTTAAGGCCAAGAGATCATCCCATAGAAAGATCAGACTCTCGGCATAAATTCTTACTGTAAGCTCATAGTCTGAGGCAAGACAGATATTTTAGAGAAAAATCCAAGTTCTGAAGACTCAGCTGCACTTTATTAAGTAGTTTCAGTGGTTAATTCACCTCATTACACAAATTGTGCCTCCAATTTTTATTCTAAATTCTTCTGGCTTTTGCTCTCTGACACCGCATTTTGCTAAAAATATGTTTGCTGGAGCAATTCACCATAAGAATTTCATGTTTATGCCCTGATACTACCAGATAGCAAGACAGCATTTTATGTGCCTTATCTTATGGTCACAGTCCTATTTAAAGTAGAGATCTGTCTGATTGTGGTTTGTTAGATAAATGTCCCTCTATCAGAAATGTTATCACATAGATCCCCTGCAATCACATGAGCACTCACATGTGCATACAGTTGCAAACACAGAAGTATTCGGTTCCTTGGAATCAATTATAACTTTCAAGGACAAGTTTTTATCATTTTGCAATGTCAAAATTCATATTTTATCATTCACAAAAAATAAAGACTCAAACCACAGTAATGGAACAACCAACAATGACAGAGGAGCACATTTAAAAAAAAATTATGTTACCTTTTCTGGCCCAATGCACAATTATAGATCAGTTTTCATGGTGTTGACTTAAATAATTGTCGTCTTAGAAGTCAGGTTAATATCCAAATAATTTAAACTAGTATTTTGCTGAAGGAAGAATCAACCAACTTGTCTAGCTCTCACTAAAGGAGCTCAATGGAGATGTTAATTCCAAACTCAGGAATTTTAGGTCTATGTGTATCTTACATCTCCCATCAGGAGCAGATATAATATGGACACAGGAGAGCTGAGTAACAAATGGGAATGTAATCCACATGCTGCATTACCAGCAAAGCCTATTCTTTATGTCATTGTTGCTAAATCTACTTCCTTCAACAGTTTCTTACTTTTATAAAAAATTGTACAGCCAGCAGGACCAGGGCAGTGATTGTCCCCCTGCACTCAGAACTGGTCATACCTCAAGTCCTGTGTCCAGTTCTGGGCCCCTCACTACAAGAAGGACATTGAGATACTGGAGAGTGTCCAGAGAAGGGCAGTGAAGACAGTGAAGGGTCTGAAACACAAGTCCTGTGGAGGAGCAGCTGAGGGAGCTGGGGGTGTTTAGCCTGCAGAAAAGGATGCTCAGGGGTGACCTTATCACTCTAGGACCATCTGAAAGGAGGTCAGAACAGGATGGGGATCGGCCTCTTCTCCCAGGTAATCAGGGACAGGATGAGAGGAAATGGCCACGTTCTGCTCCAGGGGAGATTTGGGCTGGACATCAGGAGGAATTCCTTCACTGAAAGGATGGTTAAACATTGGAACAGGCTGCCCAGGGGGGTTGTGGAGGTGTTTAAGAAATGACTGAATGTGGCACTGAGCAGTGACCAATCGGTCAAAGGCTGGATTCCATGACCTTGGAGGTCTTTTCCAGCATTAACAATACTATGACTTTATGATTCTATTCAATGATGTCTCCAAGACATGAATGAAATACCACATTGGCTTCATACCTTTTATTTAGATGCATGCAGCTGCTAAGGAATAAGTTAGATAGTGTAACATACATCTCAACAGCATCATGCCTTAACAGGTATCTCCCTTATTGGCTCAACATTTTGTAAGGATTGCTCTGCTGAAAGGGAAGGTGGCCTTCTAGCTGCAACGTATTTTATAAAAAATTCTTGCACACTTTTACAAAAGTTATATTACAAAGGTCAATCCATCCTCAATATATTTCTAAGGAGGATTTTTTTTAGGAATTTTAACCTAAGCTAAAGGTCTAACTCCAAGCTTTACTTTTACAGGAGGAAACAAAGACTCCTAACAGTGTGAACAATTTCATCTTCAGTAGTGATATAGTGCTTATGAAACTCTGTATTTCCTTAAAATGTAAAAGACAAACAGCTCTTACAGGATGAAAAAAACTAAGGACATAATAAGCCTGGCATTCTGAAGCGAACAGTTGATGGATTGAGCTGAGGTGTGAAATATGCTCTAACACAAAGAAGGCCAAAAGATTTCCAAACAGTTCTTGTGATTAGATATTCCTGTAAATTAGTGTTTTCATTTGGGTGAGTAATGGATTTGTCATAAGATATTATTGTAGGCTTCATTTATGTTTAGTTTTAGGCTTTTCTATGGCATAAAGAATAATGCTTTGATTCTTGCAATTGCGTGATCCTTTGCATGAGCTGCTTGGCATGATCATTAGCATAAAATCAACAAGTGGATAAGGACCAAGGGGTTTAGATAACACAGAGGTAGTTCTTAGCTTATTCTTAGCTAAGTTCTTAGCTTAGTCTTATTTATATCTTTGTCTTTCTTTAATCTGCACATGCAGATTCTCTTCCATAAATTAAAATAAAATCTGAAATTGTGTCTAAATTTCTCATAATTTCTTGAGATGCAAAACCATGATGGCAGAGTGGAGCATTCAGTAGAAAGATGACATCAGGAGTTAATAATCTTAATTACATTTTATTATATGGTGTTCCATTTCTCAAACTCCACTTCCCAGTGATTAGATTTTTTTACGCCTTTATGGAAAGCTCACAGCCTCAAATAGCTGTTCAGTGTTTAAATCTCTATCCATGGTAATCTTCCCTTCTCAAGTTGTAACTAATTCCTTACATATAATGGAACTTGTCTTGTACTTTTTACTCCATGTTATTTATTTTTATATTTTTCTCAAAACTCTAATTTCCATCTGAAATGTAACTTTTTCTCTTGGACATAATGCTTTACATTCAGCATTACACATATAGGTGCAGCCACTTCTCTGCCATAGTTCTTATCTTCAAGATGTTTGCAAATGCCTGTGGGATATATGCTTTCTTGTCTTTGGAGCTCCTCTGAGCATTCACCTCGAGGCAATTGCCACAGATTACTAAATATACCTCTGTGTGACTGCTTGCCAAGACAGTCTCCCATCCTCAAAGGAGAACTTGCAATTTTGTTCCATGTGTATTATTGTCTATTTAGTTTTATTAAAATACATTATGCTCATCATGACAACCTAATTAAGCCATTCAGCTTGCACAGCACAGGCAACTTTTCTACCTTATTCACTACCCTGGCCAATCTCTCTGTCACCTGCACACATGATTAGCACAGATGCAATGTCAGTGTCTAGAATGATCTTTCATTGGATGGAGCCATTCTCTAGTGAGCAGACTAAAATAGGCCAGCCTTTTTTTGTATATTCCTAATTATAACAACTGCATTTTCTATCTATGACTAACCCAGTCTTCAACCCTTTCCATACTAATTCCCTGTAGTGCAAGCTTTTTAAGCAAATCATGATGTGGTTCTAAGTTAATATTGCGATTTCAGATAAAACCCAGCCTTCTGAGAAATGAGCTTTCCTATAACTGTTGTGTAGGTGGGAACAAATGGGGATTGATATCACCTTATCCAGCTTCCTCCTTCACTTCCTGCTATAAAGTCCAAGAGGAGTATCCTGGCTCACCAATGGGACAAGTGTTTGCCATATTCATTTCTTCATGCAGTCTGTAGTGACCAGCTCCAGAACTAATGAGTTTGGAGTGTTGTCTGTACCTCCTTCCTCAATTGTTCTGCTCTGGCAGTGTTCAAAAACATATATAGTTCCAGTCATTTACTAGAATGTAGCTTTACATCCTAATCAGATATTGCTTGATGTGGCAAGAAGTATCACACGTGCACATGTATTATATTGTTGTATTATATTATTTGAGCAGTGAAAACTGATAAATACTGCAGCTGCAGAGCCAAGCCTGAGTGTGCTAGATGTTAAAAAAATGAAAATAGAAGTCATAGTCTTCATCCAAAGAGATTTATATAGCCCCAAAACACAAGTATCTGTCCTTTTGTTCCACATATGCTTTCTTGTACTCTTAGCTATTCATAATACTTCTCATTAGTAATCTTGCACTTTAATGCACCAGGGTCAATCCAACAAAATGCAAGACACTGACTTCACCGAAGACAAAGGATCTGGTTTTCTGTAGTGCAAAACATCCTCTGGCCAATTCTGAAAGCCTCTGAAGTGTTTTGTTTCCAGTGTCTACTCAGGACTTTCAGCATCTCTGAAGAAGTTCTTGAACCCTGCCAGGTGGGTTCAACAAATAGCTAGCAGTATATTAATTAAAGCACCCTGAGAGTGAGAAAGTCTTGGCACAAAGCATGAACAAAAAAAGAGCCAAGTACTCACCTAAGGTAAATGGCTATGTTCCCATCAAATACAATTATGCCAATTTATACCATTTCAAGATTTATCTATAAATGTTCCTACATCCATATAGATGTAGAGATGTGTCCACCCTGAGCAGTGCAGTCAGACACAAACATCCAAGGCAGTTTGACAGCAGCAGCAGAGAGTGTCCCCCCTTCAGCAGCTGCTGTCTCCAGCTCTGTGAGGGAATCTGCAGGACACCCCACTGTGGCAGCCTGCACACACCTCTACTGCTTTCAGGTACATCACTGTGACTTCCATGTTTTCAGGCAGACTTGGAAAACAGAGAAATAGAGTTTATATGGCCACTCATAATGTTTTTTTTTTCTACATAATGTTAAGTGAGCAGAGTTATGCTGTCGATTAAAACAGAAGGTCTGCCAACCTTACAGAAACCATTCAGCTGAAGTATCTGAGTGCTGCCTTTTTCTTGGCCCAGCATAGCTATAAATACTTAATATTCATGGTGTGAGAAAGATCTTAATAAAAATATTTGGCTTGAAGTCTTGAACGTCAGTAGCTTCTCCTGAGGAACTTACTTCCTTAAATGCAGTCAAACCTCATAGATTAATTGGGAAAAAATGCAGTGGAACAGGTAGGCTTATCTTAAAGAAACATCAGAGCAGGGAAATTAGAGATTTATGCTAGCTGTTACCTTCGACTTGGAGAACAAATTAGGTGACCTGAGCTACTAGAACATTTTTCGAAGGTAACTGTCAAGTGATCTTTTAAACTGCACACCTGTCCTGTTAAATACAGAAATCTTTCATGTTGTGGGTAATATGGCTCTGCAATGTAGCTAACAAAGGGACACTGACATGTTTAAAATTGTGCTGCTCTCTGGCTCTTTTAATGTATTTTTACACTGACTGCTGTGGCAGTAGAGGCGGTGTGGGTATGGACCTCAATGCCAGCAGAGTCTGCTCCAAGGGCTAATGAGGCTGGTGGAGAATCCAGGCTTTGGGCTGCTGTTCTAGAAATAAATGTAGCACAATGGCACACATGAGGGCTTCGGTGGGTTGGAGAACTATGATCCATGAATATTCTGCCTTTCATTCACCCTGTTGAATTGAGCTTCTCCTTCAGTGTGGGCTACAGGCAGCCCTGCTGCCTGTGGCTCTTTGCTAACCCCACGCTGTTTGTGTTGAGTTAGCTGTGAAAAGGGACCGAGAGAATAAATTCCACAGCGCCAAGGTGTTAATGTCAGTCTCCCACACACATCCACTTTGAGGCAGAACCAAATTTCCTTTTAAAGGCTCTTCAACTTAAAGGTGAACAATGTGAATCACTGCTTCACCAAGAGTAGGTGTAATTTCTTTTCACTTGACTTACATGACAGCAACCAAACTCAGGTATCACTAATTTCTTGCTCTTCTTTCTATTCAAGTTTAAAAGTTTTATGAAGGCTTTGCTATAAGTTTGAAGCAAGAAGCTGATCCGTGAAAGCATTCTGTTATTTTCTCTTCATTTGCTACATCTAACAAAACCTGAATATAGATTATTTCAAGCAAAACACGTCTTATATCAACATGTCTTGGTCTGGGGAGATAGTTTAAATCTATTGGAAAGAGTACTCTTGATGTGGTACAAGAAAAAAACTCCAGCATCAGGGTTAGTAATTTTAATTTCAAATGCATGTCCCTTCAGGTACAGACTAAGTTCTACTAGCCATTAAAATTTAATGATAAAATTAATACACCCTAAAAGTTTAATAAATCCTATGTATGAATCCATCTGTGTTCAAGGTTTATTAGAGGCTGTCAGTGTAAGCAGTAATTTAAGTGCTGTTAAAAAAATTAATGTTATTAGGTTTCAATAGACAGTTAAAAAGGGGAAAACACTCATATAGACTGACAAAGGTAAGAGTTGAAAAGGTCAAGATTTCAACTACTGTAAGTACCATTGCTCTCCATGTACTACAGGGGAGTGATAGCAACACACGTTGAAAATCTGGCCTTATATTAAAATCACAGAATCCATTCAATGGGTACATCATTAGATTGGACATCAGGAAGAATTCCTGATATACTGAAAGGGTTGTTAAACATTTAAACAGAGAGGTGGCCGAGTACCATCCCTTGAAGTGTTCCAGAAACAGCTGGATGTGGCAGTTAGAGCTGTGGTTTAGTTGACAAGGTGGACATCAGTCAAAGATTGGACTCGATGATCTTGGAGGTCCTTTCCAACCTAAATGATTCTGTGACCATGAGACTCAAGAGGCAGTGATGTACAGGGTGATAAGTGATAGATTTTTTCTTCCCTCTGCTTCCAATCTACCTTAAATCTCACTACTCCCAACAATAATTATTTTGTTTTTCCTACAACAAAAGATATTTCTTTTCTTCCCTTCCCCCCATCCTGGTAAAACCCTCAAGTAAACAAATCTTTCTTGGTTTTATCCTAAAATGCTTGGATGAAGTCACTTCTTGCTGTAAAGTTCAGTGCTAGCCTTGAGGTACAGGATAGTAAAAATTCTATTTGACATTATATTTTAGAGCAGGACAATAATGCATCCTGGTTCCCTTGCTTTAAAACAGAAATCTTTTTGGTAGTAGAGATATACCACAGCCTGTGTCCCCACTGAAAGCAAATCCCACAGCAAATGGACCTTTTGTTATGGCTTGTGAGAATCTACAGCATTTCCTAATTTGGGGAAGAAAGTAATAAAAAGATGGATGAATGCCCATCCGATTCTCTGTTTGTCTGAAAAATCTAGATAAGAATGTTTTAAAAGATAAACTCTTAATTGGCATGTTTCTCAATAACTTAAGAGGAAGGTTAAATGCATGATAAAATGTGTAAGAGGATGGGATTTTCTTCTGTTTCTTTTTTACCTTTAAGCTACCAGGGAAGCTCATTTTCTTATAACTTTGCTCGAGGAGCCATTGGAGACCTCACATGTTCACTTTGAACCTTTTCTGCCCTGAAGAAAGACAGAGAGATAAATTTTCTTCTGAGTATTTTTCGGTAATCAAGTTAAAAGTAAAAATTAAACAGTGTGAAACCTTCCCTCTCATTACTAAGGATTTATTTGCATAGATTTTTCTGCTGTCATAATTTCCTCCTCTTCTGTGTCCAGAAGTCTGGAGACTCTGAGGAGTCACTTAGGAAAGGAGGATAAGAGATGAATTGTCACTACGACATAAATGTACAGATCCAGAGGTAAATATGTCATCTGATATTTACACTTCAAGACAAGGAAAAAAGAACATAAACCAAACTTTCACCTCCTCCTTTCACAATGCATTATTAGTAACAGTACCTTTTTTCTGTAAGGTTCTCACATATACCCTCCATTATTCTGAAAGAATAGCAGGAGATTAGCTTGATTTATCATTGTCATTGTTCCCTGGCCTTAAAAAAATGTTGTCTTTTTAGTCCACCCCACTGAAAAAAAAAAGTTGAATGAATTTCTTAGAGGTGGGTGGAATAGTTGCCATAGCCTGAAGGCAGCAACAATGTAAATGTTAACAAGTTATTCTGGTTTTACATGTCTGTTCACCTTTATACAGATTCTACCACCTCTGCATCTCATACTGCATGTGTTAATGCTTGGGAAGTTCTTTTGGGCCCTATAAACAATCCCATAATACTCTCGAATGTAAACTGAAATAGTTTCTTCTAATTCTCTGATGCCTATTTAATAAGCATATTCTTGCTCTGCACATTTATGTAGTGCCCAGTTTTGCCACCCATACACAGTCTCCCATTTTATTACCTTTTTTTTTCCTTAATTCAGCACAATAGCTTGGATTGTGACAATTGCTTATTCAGTTTTAGAGAAAGTAAAAACACAATATCCTTCTGTAAAACCAGCCCACATCTTGAATCCATATGTTTGAGTGTGTAAGAAAATTTGATCTGATGCCCCCACCATGAAAAAATTAAGCAAGAAAGGGTGACAACGGTGATAGGAAGAGCAAGGAGCAATCCAGTATGTAACTGTACCCTTTAGGAGGGCTTAATCAATGCAAAATTCAGAGGAAAGATGCTCTGTTTCATTATGACCTGATGTATAGTACATTTGTCCCTTGTCCAGTTCAAGTCAGAATATTCTTACCTAGGGCTGACAGATAAATTTACAATCCAGGCCATTTAGTTCACAACACATTGGAGTAAGAAACCTCCCAGAAGTAAGAAAAGCTTTCTGTGAGCTGAAGCACATTTTCACCAAAACCTCTGGATCCCAACTGGTTCTTACTTAAGTAAAAGGCCCAAATCTGCTGCTGTCAGCACCCAGAGGTTTCACCCAGAAGTGAGATGCCCAGTACCAGCTGCTTGCCACAGCCAAACCCCTTTGTGCTCAACACCAGAGCACCCTGAGGGCTTCCCCCAGAGCCACCAGCTCCAGGTAAGCTCCTGCTGTCCAGAGCAGCTATGGTAGTGCTACCAAAATATTTTCAATTTTTTTCAGGGGCTAATTAAGTAACAAGCAGACTACAAATTCTTCTGGTGTGAAGAGCTGCAGAAAACAGCAACATCATGGTCTTCCTGTCAGTCATGGTAGCTGCCTGCAAGCTACCAGGGGATCTGAGCTGTTGCAGCTTGCACACAGGTGAGGACAGGCTGGAAAAGGGACACTTAAAAGTTTAATCAAATGACATGTTCATCCAGGCAGCTGCAGCCATGCTGAACCCAAAAATCTCCACAGGAACCACTTGTTAATGGTCTCACACTAGATTTTAGCATGGGAAGGGGCAGATTGCAATTAGAAACACTGAACCTGTTCTTGATCTCTCTCCTGCAAAGCAAGAGAGCAGTGTTAGGGCTGCAATGTCTGGAGAGGGAGGAGCTGTCACTTGGAGAGGTGGCTGGTCCCAGCCAAGGTTTCATAGGCTCAGAAATGAAAAACAACAAGGGAAAGAACAGGTTTCATGTTAACAGAGCAACTGGAATTTGAGCCTGAAAAATTTCAGGGGTTATTTTTCTTTCTATTAATACAAAATTTATAATGCAAATACAACTGTGTTTTTGTATGCTGTGCCTTTCAGCTCTATTTATAATTTGACCATCATTTTCAATCCTGGCTGATTAATATTAGGCCATTAAAATCATGCTCAGTTTTCTAAAGAAACATTCTCCTTTTTTTTATTGTTGTTGGAAGTGGTGAACTCTTGCCTTCCCCTATGGCCTGTGTAGGATGGTTTTGCCTTTCGGCAGACTCTTAAGGCAAAGTAAAACACTTTCCCATCACATTAGAGTCTCAGAAATTAGGCTCTTGAGGATATCCTGTGGGAATAGAAATGCTTCTCTTGCCCTGTCTCAGTGCTCCAGCAGAGTCAGCCTGTGAACTTGGAATCATGGACTCCCACTAGTTTGGAAAGGGGATCATCTGTCCCAGCCCTTGTGTAGAATGGGGCCAAGAGCAAAGCTGGGACAGAGATTCCTCCTCCTCTCCCACCAGGTATTTGCAGGGAGCCATAGGGATCCCTTTCTCCAGGCTGAACGAAGGCTGTGCCCTCATCCTCTCCTCCAACAGGGTGAGATCTGGCCCCTGGGATGCCCCTGTGGACCTGCTCCCATCCCATCCACTCTCTCCTGTCCATCTGGCTTCTGCTGCAGGGGCTTCCTCCAGCCCTGGGACAGCAGCTGCGTGCTGGCACATTGACCATCAGTCCATTCCTATCCACCTCTTCCCATAGCAGCTCCATTTCCTTGCCTGATCCACATGCAGGGATATCAGAAGTGCCACTGAAATCCAGATCACCTTTGCTGAGGACTAAAAGATCCCATCCACACGAGTGAGCTGAGTCTATAAATTGTTCCCAAATGTTTGCTCTTGCCATCCGCTTCCACAGTGACTGCCTACGGACTCACACCACACATACCCTGCTTTCATCTGAGTGATTCACCATCAAAATGTCCTGACCAAAACCATGTTCTAACAATGGTCAGAAAAACATTGGTTTATGCATTTGTCACTTTCTCTGTAAGATAATACTCTCACCTTAGTTCAGCTGGATCAGAAGGATGAATGAATTATTAATCTCAGCAGCATTCAGATCTGGGGGAGGGGAGAAGCACCAATATTTATGAATTATCTTATGAATACAATATAAATTATTCAGCAGCTATACATCCTCCTCACAAAGGAAACAAAACATTTTTTGGCTTGCAGTCTGAAGTAGGCTTGCAGACTCCTAAACAGAGAAGGAAAGAAAGATAAATCCTAAAGCATAAATGCAAACAAAAAAATGTAAGTAACCATGATTTTAAAGACCTCATTGGCAAAGTTTGGCCATGTCACATTTACCTGTGATTTTGTCCACCGTTTTAGGGGGGAGAAAGTCTTTCTTTTCTTAAGATAAACACTTTTGAAGCTCTAGTTTTACTTGGGTTAGTTAATTTCATTGTATTTGTTTATTGTCTTTTGTGTGTGTGTGTGTGTGTGTGTGTGTGTGTGTGTGTGTGTAATGAAATCTCATAGTCTGTAATATGCCAACTTTCATCAATTAGAACAAAACACCTTTAAGATTAAAACTGTATTCCTGCCTGTGGTAATTTTACCATGAGTTTAACAAAGACAGAACTCAACTCTAAAATTTCAGAAACTGGGGGAATGACCGACCATACGCAGAATTTTGAACCCACTGGACTTACTGTTTTCCTTTTTGAGCTCATACTCTTTCACAGCTGTAAAGGCTTGTGGTTTAAAACAGGAAAGCACTTTGTGTGAGTTAGGCAAGTGAGGTCTTTCTGATCAAATTGAAGATTTTTTTTCTTTCTTTATAAACCCAAGGGGAAAAAACTCCCCAAATATTTCTTTCTACTTTACTTTGTTAGCTGCGGTATCTCCCACTCATTGGCGTACTTCTGCAAAGAAATTGTTCTGCCAAATGCAAGTAAAGTGTACTGAAAGTACTTAACTGATCTGTTGATGGATCATGTAAATACTCTCTTTAAAGGGGTACTAATTGTGGAGATAATTATATGCATTTTAAGGGACTCTTTTTTTATTGACAGCATTGCTCAATATTAGCAACCCATTTTATGAGCAAGACAATCATGCAAAAGAAATGTTTGCATTCACAGCAAAATAAAAAAGTGCAAAATTCAGTTTAGAGGGTGGAAAAGCAAATTAGGTATCACGTACAAGATGCCCTTTTCTCTCTGTCATTCTTCATACCCTGGGACCATCTCCAGGCAGAACATCAAGCCTGAAACTTGTCCGCAGCTTCATAATAAAGATCTGAAATTTGCTTTGCATATTCTGCAGAAAGAAAACAAGGACAAGCCCCTTGGCTGCTGTAAATGGAAATAGCTCCATTGGCTGTAGCAGTGCTCTGCTGCACTGCACTTCTTCTGGACATGCTTCCTGCAATCTGAAGCATTTCTGATGCAGAGAAAAAGGGAGGCGAGAGCCTGGGACACCATTTCTTTTTGCTATCTCTCAGAAACCACTTCAGATTGATCCACCTTAGGAAAAATACATTGCTTTAATTATATTCATTAGGAACATTATATTTTAACCTATTTTATACCATAATAAAATATTTTTTATTTCAGTTTATTTTATCTCTTGTTTAAGGGAAGGGATACCACTGCAACCACCTCTACACCATGGAAGTTTAATTTAAAATTATACTTAATAAGAAAACTAAACCTGTAACCATTCTAGTTCCCCATTCTAGTTAGCTCTAGGCAAGCCCCTTGTTCACCTTTGCTTGGACATACCTTTCAGGGCTGAGTGGGATAGCACTTTATCTGAGAGGGGCGTTGGGTTGTTGCATGAGCTCAGGCCCTGGATGACTGGTCACAAACACCTCCATGGCTGACTTCATGCTAACCTACAGAGCAGAGTTTTAGTTTCAGAACCATAGAACCATTAGACTTAAAAGGTGGGAAAAGACCTTCAAGGTCAATGGATCCAGCCTTTGACTTTGTCAACCAGACTATGGCACTGACTGCCATGTCCAGTCATTTCCTGAATACCTCTACAGATGGTGCCTCCACTACTTCCCTGGGTAGCCCATTCCAGTGATTAACAACCCTTTCTGTGATGAAATTCTTCCTGATGTCCAGCCTGAAAATCCCCTGGCACTGCTTAGGGCCATTTCCTTTTGTCCTGTTGCTAGCTGCCTTTATTTTAGAAGTAAGAAGGGGAAATTGCTTCTCTACAATTCTGTCACTAGAAAAAGAACAGAAACCTCAAGATAAAATGCATTTGCTGCTCTCAAAAAGAAGGAAAAGCCTCAAGAAATCATTGTTGCTCTGTTCCTAGATTTGCGTAGATCAGGGACCGAACACAGATTAATCCCAAGCTTTGGGTTCTGATTACTACTGAGAAGTAAAGAGTACAGGGCCACAATTGGCTGGGTGCTAATAAGGATCCTAGCACAGCACTAAACAAAGACATCTTGCAATGCATCTGGAACAACACAGCTGTCCTCTTTGAATTAACAGGATGCAGCAAAGGACTCCTGGCACCTTGGTCCTGATGGATTCAGTGGGGTCTTTGTGAGGGTAAAGGCTAATGTGTGAGGTCCAAAGTATGTGGCTTTAAATGAAGCATATTTGCATATTGTGTCTGTGTGTTTCTTGTGCAAAAATACACATAAAAATACACATATGGTTGTGAGCCCTCACACGCTACTGAAAAATAAGTAATTTCATGGGTTTGTTTTGGCTGATAAATCTGATCATTGTTTTGTTGGTTTACAGCAATTTGTAGACTTAGTAAGAGAAGATAACACCAAAGCTAACAATCACCCCACCAGAAAGATTCAGGAAATTGGTGCATTTTCAAGCCACCAGGAAGCTTCCACTGAAGCTCATCCTTGTAGAACACGAGCTGGTTAGCTTCTCCTGGCACTGGGCAAATGGAAGAGGTAAAAAGCAATTATATTCTTTTCAGTGACCACACTCCAGTTGCAAATGTTCACGTGGCTCTGGCTTGCAGATAAATCCTTCTAACTGAACTACTCATTACTCTTACAAAAGTAAACATAAACACTGATGAGTGCAAACATAGACTGTTACGGAAATTCTGTGATATCTGAAAATCTTGCAGCTGCTCTTACTCCCAAGTAAGTCCAAGTTCATCTGGAGGGCCTAGAATTTGCTGAACTGAGAGTCCAAAAGACTGAAAAAACCCCCCAGCCAGTGTTTTCTCTATCTGGAAAGTTATGGAGCAATCAGCTTGAAAAATTACAGGCTCTCTCACCTAATCTTGAAGCTGATTCTGTGAACACTCAGTGCTGAAATTAGACACCCTCGTAGGTGGTATCTTTTTAACCTGATGGGATCCCTGTGTTGCAAAAATCCTTAGCATATTGGCTTAAGTATTTTTGCCTCAGGGTAATTTCAGTATCTTGCCCCTTTGTGTTCTAGTAGGGAAGCAAGTGAACAAATGTACAAATATGCCACGGTAAATATGTAAAGACAACGCTTTTACTCTTACCACAGAGGGATTGATCTAAATTCATTAACATACAGAATGGAAAACTTGATTGAAAAACTAATTGAAAAAGAAATTGCAAATAGCATTACACTAGAAGTCTTGCAAAAATGTTGGTTTTCCACATAACCTTTCTTTCAAAAGCATTCGATTTTTGATAATGCATAAATGTTTATAGTCAATTCAAAGTTTTTCTTAAAAAAAAAAGAAAAAGTGTGCTTTCAGTTCCACTTTCTTTATATTTATGAAAATTTGGGGCTCACCTTGCATATTTCAGTTATGTTTTCTCCAGTCTTTCATGGTTGACAGAGTTAGAGATTTATTTTAGATAAGTTAGATAGCATTAGATGGTTAGCAGCCTTAGTTAAAAAAAAAATCAAAAACCCCACCCGGAAACAAGTAAAAGCTTAGGGCTGACATGCTAATTCTATTCTAAGAGTAAGTAAAGAAATATTTTAAAATGAGGACGTAAAAATATTTCAAGTTGACTCACAATTTTTCATCCTTCATAGCAAAGTTTTAATTTAACGAAAATGAAATATTTAGAGTCTTGAAAATAAAAGTACAAAAGGTCCTAGTACAGAAAATACTAAACAATGTAATCCGTTATGTTCTTTTAATATTTCCCCTCTTAATCAAGAAAAAAGAAAAAAAAGCCAGCAGCCTACACAGAGCCAATTACACAGAGAAATCATAAGCAACTGCAGCCTGTGAAATACTGCCAGTCACAAATTTACCATGGCACAATACAGAGGAAGCTATAGTTTGAAGCCCAAGCTGTCAAATCTGAATTTGGAAGTCTCAAAATATGTAGTTAAACTTAGTGACATTAGGAAGATATTCAAGGGAGATGGCCAAGAGGCACCCAGGAACTACCTCATTTCCTATTATCTCCCCTAACTTATGTTTCTAATACAAACATTAGAGGAAATGCTGAAATCAGTGAGGAAAAACCCTGGCACTGCAGGATTCAATGAAAAGGATTTGTGGCATCTATGTGATGGAAGGGAAGGGAAGGGAAGGGAAGGGAAGGGAAGGGAAGGGAAGGGAAGGGAAGGGAAGGGAAGGGAAGGGAAGGGAAGGGAAGGGAAGGGAAGGGAAGGGAAGGGAAGGGAAGGGAAGGGAAGGGAAGGGAAGGGAAGGGAAGGGAAGGGAAGGGAAGGGAAGGGAAGGGAAGGGAAGGGAAGGGAAGGGAAGGGAAGGGAAGGGAAGGGAAGGGAAGGGAAGGGAAGGGAAGGGAGGAAGGAAGGGAGGAAGGAAGGAAGGAAGGAAGGAAGGAAGGAAGGAAGGAAGGAAGGAAGGAAGGAAGGAAGGAAGGAAGGAAGGAAGGAAGGAAGGAAGGAAGGAAGGAAGGAAGGAAGGAAGGAAGGAAGGAAGGAAGGAAGGAAGGAAGGAAGGAAGGAAGGAAGGAAGGAAGGAAGGAAGGAAAGGAGTCAGAATAGTTGAAATAGTTAATTTGAGAGTAAGGAGAATTGTCCTGGTAAAGAATGAAAAAATAATTTTGACTGTAATGAAGGTTTGTACTGATTTATTGAACCTGTTTCTCCCTTGCTGCTTAGTCTTTCAAACCACTTTCTGTGTTACTTAGGAACTGCAACAATTAAAAAAAAAAAAAAAAAAAGATTACTCATTAGGGGTGCATTCATCCCTACTGCATACAGTGTTTTTCCAGTAGTTATAAGATATTGAAAATTAAAGGTCTCATATTCCCAAGGAAGTCGTGACAAACCCACTTTTGGTTTCAAGAGGAACAAGACAGAAACTTAAAATTGATTTTATACCTGAATGTCTCCGTTTAAATATTTAATATAATAAAGTTTTCAAACATAGCTGGTCAAAGCAGGGAATTAAGAAGTATATTTCCAGTAATTAAATATTAATTTTTATTTCATTTTGCATATCACAATATGATTTAAAGATTTCCTAGTACTGTATTTTTAATTTAATAATCAAAAATTAACTGAGTCTCTTCTCCCTCTAGTGCGGTTTTTTTTGTGCCCAAGTAGAGCACTGGACCCCATGAAGAAAGGCTCTAAACTGTACCAGGTCAACTACAGTCATAGAGAAATTAGGACTGAAAAGCAGGCCTGATTCATTGCCCGTGTAATAGTTTGGTTTACTGCTAGAGAAAAGGGCTTGGAGATTATCTTTGGTTTTGGTTTCCTCTCTTTCTTTAAAAAGGCTCTAGGAAAAACTTTCGGAATATGAAAAAAACCCTTAGCCAAAAACTTCAGAGAAAATGTACAAAGCTATTCCTGTTAAAAATAGAACACAGACAACTTCACACGCATATGCAGAAATAATGCAGGTGCAAATTGGGAAGGCAAATAAAACTTCTTTGTTGTCAGTGTATTAACAACATGTTTCCTGAAAATTTATATCAAATAACCAATATGGAATTATTTAGCCAATCACACTTTGGCTTCTCAGAGGTCTGCACTTGCAGGTTTGCTAGAAAGAACCATTGTGATAGTTTGCACTAAGCATATCATGTCATAACATGGGCCTTAAGACTTCTTGCTGCCTTTTGAGGCTCAGTAGCTATGCTTGGTTTAAGATTCCAATCAAAGGACATCCCCACCAGCTGCTTCACTGGTTAAATTCCTTAAAAACCTGTTACTTGCCTGTAACTTCGAGCTGTAGATCTCCCTATATTTGTGGGATGGACTGGGAAGTCCTCTGATAGATCTTTTCCCTCACTTTCATTCTTCCAGAGGGTTGAGTTACTTCATTGATAAGTTAAATGGATCACTGTCTTTAAAAATAAGGTTTTTCCCAATCCTTTTGTCATTATCAGTACTCTTCTCTGTAGTTCCTCCATCATCCTTCTTGAAG
The DNA here is from genome assembly GCF_052056855.1 of Sturnus vulgaris. NCBI lineage: Eukaryota > Metazoa > Chordata > Aves > Passeriformes > Sturnidae > Sturnus > Sturnus vulgaris. Next base: position 99,140,896 of record NC_142244.1, read on the forward strand.
TGCAGATAATTGAATGGGACTGCTTCAGCAGACATCACACCACCAGTGCCAAGCAGAGATCGTTCAGCCTCTGTTCTTCCTGACACATCCATTTCTGTGTACTCAGTATTACAGCAGCTCTTTGGGCCACTGCACAACATAAGGTTAATTTTCTTTCAGCACTGGCATCACATATATGAGTTTATTCAGAATCCTTCTCTCCTCTATTCGCTGTTCCCCAAAAATGGCAGCTTGCATCTAGAAATGATACAGCATACCTTGTGTTCTTCAGTAGCCATAGAGATTGTGTAAAGAAAAACTATTTTAGATTTCTTGAACCTAAAATTTTGCATTTGGCAAGGGAAGCAATCCATATGTCTTACATTTTACAACAGTGAATCATGCTTTAAATCCTGAGTAATCCCAGTGAATTAAGTGAAACCTTTTAAAGTGTAAAATATTATACAATGCAATGTCAATATAAACAGGGAACTGTCACAGACTGCATCTACACCACTCTCAGTCTAAAACAGGAGTGCACTTCTGAAACTGATCTCCCGACCCTCTCCCCATGCTGAGCTTTGGGACCAAGACCAGAGTGGTTTCTGAGCAGGAGAACTGCTTTCTCCTTGGCTGAAACTAACCCAACCAGTGCACCTTGAGATCGTGTCCAGGGTGCTCCTTTCAGGCAGCCTGCAGGACCAGCCCCAGGAGGCACCTGGATGCTGATGTTGGTGCAATGCAGACACTTGGTCCTTACACCCCTGTTTCATTCTGTCCACCTGCTCACAGACACCTCTGTGTCCTCTTTGTTTGTTTGCTCCTCTGCGTGCACACTCCTCATGAGAGGGATTGGGCTCTCCCTCTCCCCTTTGTCCTGACAAAGTCCCCACTGGGGACCAAAGACCAATATTAACAAGAATTATTCAGAAAGACTAGGCCTTCCCAAGGGTAGGCTCCTGGTTCCCACCTCACTTTAGCCACTTCTCAAAGTGTGTGAGCAGGGCTGCTCCTGCTGCTGGCCTCAGAGGGTAAGATAATCCTCAGAGGACCAGGGGAGACATCTGACAGCACTCTCACAACACTCAAGATTCGTACACCTCCAGAAAACTGAGCAGCTAGGGGTGATGATGCATAGTTAACACCTCTCACATCCGTAGCACAACCTCCTGCTAAGTCTGGCTTCTCTGCAGGAGACCTGATCTTGTTCACTCGCTAGGTGTTTCACTCTCTTGCAGCCAGCTCCTAGGTAGAACTGCTTTCTCTTCTAAAATCTTTCATGGGAGGAAAAAAAGGTTTGAAATGATAAACTGTCCCTGACATTAATTCAGCACAGCTGGGGCCATGCAACACTGCATGGATGAGGAAAGACAAGAAAAGAGATGATCACCCCTCTCTTCTTTCTATTCCAGACTGGCAGGAGGCCAGACTGTCTCTAAGAGTAAATTAGAGCAACATAAAAAATCTCTGTTCCATCTGAGGATCCTCAGGGACCCATACTGCTAGCTCAGCCCTTCGTGTCAGCCCACTAAATAGATCAGAGGACTGTAGATTACATACATCAAAGTTCCTGATTTATTTTACCTTAAGTAATAACAAGTACGTGTTCAACATACTAAAGAATATTTTCCATATAATAGATAGGAGTGTTGCCCTAACTTGCGTAGATTTTTGGAAGAATCACCAAATTTGTTCGTATGATCTTATAGAAAGAAGCAAAAACACATTCAGTGTGATGCCCACCTAACACACAGTGTCCCTGAGCAGCAGACATGCATTGGTTTATAATGGCATGGAGAAGGAACTATGAATAGCACATCCCTCTTTGCAATCTCTGCAACAGAGTAACAGCATCAAAATTCTTATCAGAGGTTATTAAATTAGATTGAATTCCTGCTAAAGCTTGAGGAATCTAAATCTTCACATCTCCAAATGGTGGATGAAAAATGGTCACTAGAAAGTGCAAGTGCTACAGGCCACATTAATCAAACTACAGAGAGAAACAGGATAGAAAGAGGATGAGACCATGCTTCCTTTGCAAAATCAAAAAAAATTTTGACAGTTTTGTCTTCCAGAAACTTTGAAACAAGGCCTTCCACTTTACTTTTTTGTTTCTGGTAATATTGTTTTACTCGAGATATCTACTTGCACAATTAAGCAAAATCTTTCAGACAAATTCAAAATATATCAATAAAGTAATAGGTGAAGAAAAACAGTGATGGTCTCAATTCCTGAAAATATCTTAGTCAACCAGAATTTCCTTCTAAAATTGAAACTCTTGGTATCAACAAGCAGGTAAATGAGAAAATGTTTTTTGATGCTGTGAAGCAGTTGCTCTCATGAGTGACTCCATCAGAACATTTACCTGAAGAATATCAAATACTGTAAAGATGCTCACAAAATACAAGTCAAAGCTTGCTGCTACAGAAGTGCTAAATAGTAATAATAATGTGCTAAAAGTCTTTATTTCCAACCACAAACAGTTTGGCAGGACAACTCATAACAGGAAAGCTAGGGATTTAACATATTTGTAAGTGTGACAGAGCAAGGGCCTACCATGTCACATTTCCATGTATAGAATGTCTACACGCTGCAATGTGAGAATGGCATAGTGCCCCTCTGTCCCAGTAGTGTGGAAATATCTATACAAGTTCAGTTTTCACTACTGTATCAAAAGTTTGCATATGAATTTGTCTTAAAAACTAATTAGCAGATGCTCTTTTCTTTCAGTCCAGAACAGGAGTAAATAATTAATTTGCATTTCAGGGTTGGTTTTTATTGTTTGTTTGGTTGACTGGTTTTTGTTTTTTTTGTGGGAAGAATTATTCAACTAATCTAAAAGAAGAAGCAATTATTTATTTTTTAATTATTTGCTTTTTCAAGAGAACTTACTTTTATTTAGCGAATGGAAAACATGGGGAGAGGGAAAAACATAGAAACAGTTGCCAACACAGTACAAGATGATGAAGCACTAGAAAAATAACAATGGGTTTCATCTCGTAAAATACAAAATATTTTGCCTTATGATCCCATTATCTCCCCAGTAGGCCAACCCTGCTGGCCCTTGACTTTGATTGTTTCAGGTTAGAGTTTCCATTTTAATGAGGGTAAGAAACCTCAGCTCTGGTTCCCTTCATTTGGAGCTGCAGGGCTGTGACATTACTGCTGATCACCATCGCAGCGTCACATTATGAAACTGGAAAAACAAGGCTCTTAAAAAAATGGTGATTTCTTTTATACGTGGTCACTTTGGGGTCTTCTCTTACACAAAGGCCAAAATTATTGCAATGGCCAGAGTAGTGATTCACTCTTCTATCTTTTCCTCTACCGTCACTTTATAGTTGAGGATTTTTTTTTTTTATTTTAACTGGAAAAAATCCAAGTCTTTATCATGGGTCTGTGCAGCTCCTCTTAGCCAAGCATAGCCTGGAAAAAGTGCCTTCCTTGATAACCTTCATTTGAAGTTCTCGGCAAGGATTACGTCAGTGTTTAACCCTGTTTCCCCGGGGGTGGCTGCCTGCCTTCCCGGTGTGGCCAGGACACGGCTGCACAAAAACAGGGAAACAGGGACCCGGACTGGCCACAGCGTCAGCTCGGGAAGTGAGGGGCAGGCGGGTGGGCCCTCCAGACCTGCCCTCTCCTGCTTGTCCTGCTCCCTGCAGGACGGACTTAAACTCCACCAGAACAGGCAGTGGAACTGTGCCCAGTTAGAAAATAGGGAAAGTCACCTCCTTGTATCCGTAGGACATTGCAGTTTAATTTCCTTGCCGTCACAATGCCTTCAGCTGCCCACCAAGCGTTCCTTGCCTACCTGTGTCTCCCTGCTCGCCCAGCAGAGTGTGTGGCCAGGCCTGGCCAGGCTGGGGCCAGCTGTTCTTGTGGCTGGTCGGGTCACGGTGCCTTTCTCGGCCGGAGGCTGCAGCACTGCGGTGGGTCCATGGCCGGGCAGCGCAGGATGAGCAGGATGAGCGCTGCTCCTCAGCGCTGCAAACCCCAACACCCGCCTGGGAATGCTGCCAGGACAGACCTGCAGTGCTGCCGCTCACCAAAGCCTGCGGCTCCCGGTGTCCTACTGCCCCCTCACCTGCTGGCCATGCTGGGCCACCTCCTTAGTGTGGGGGACAAGGACGGGACCTACGCAGCGGGGACAGCTCCACCGCTGTCCCCAGAGTGCACAAGGAGAGCCTCAGCTTCCTTGCTGGGCGACCGTGCCTTGGGAGCTCTGCAAGGCTTCACTTAGGACCATTTTCTGATGAGTTCACCTCATTTGTGAGCCCACAGCATTTCAGAAGCAAGCAAGCAAACAAAAAAGCACGGGAGCTAAAAATCGTGGCCCATGTCGCTATGAATCTGGAGGGTGTTTTTTGTTTGTTTACATTGCAGAGTAATAAAAACGTAATGTAGGTTTTGCATTTGGAGAAAAATAAGGGAATGGGAGCTTACTTAGGAAGGGAGACACGTGTCTGCCTGTCTGTCTGAGCGCAGATGGCCTCGCACTGCAGTCTCGAGGCTCTGAATATGAAAATTAATCACATCAGCCCGCAACATTTCCCAGTGTTTCCAGAGTTCTGCTTTCGACACATATATGCATATATGTAGCAATGATCTTTGTTGTCCTGACTTGGGTGATGCCATATTTTTCCATGAGGATGACAGCATATTTGTAGACTTTGGGCTAAATGTATAACGAGCATGAAATTCCTTTTAACGTCAAAATAAGACCAAAAGAGAAAAAAAGAGTGGAAAGGTCATATGGAAAAAACCTCCAATAACAAATATGACTTTTGGGGCCGCGCGAGTCTGGCTGTCAGCAGGATGAGCCCACCGAAGCAGACACCCCGGCAACATCCCGATAATCTTATTATTTGCATGACATTAGCCATGAGGCCGGGGGGGGGGTGGGGAGGGGTGGGGGAGGGGAAGGGTAAAGAAAGCAAAAAAAGCATCCTGGCGGCTCGGGCGGGCCCCTCCCGGTGGTGGCGGGGAGCGGCCGGGGCCGGGCGGGCCGGGCCGGGCCGGGGGCTGGGCGCGGCGCGGATTGGCGTGCGCAGCTACTCGCGGCGGTGCGGTAGCGGCGCGCGGGGCCCTGCGGAGCGCGGTAATGATGTCAACTTGTTATTTACTTTCCAGCGCCGGGTGACGGCGCAGCGCGAAAGGAGAATCAATCAGCCGCCGGGTGACCCGCCAGGCGCAAAAAAACGGGAGCCGGGCGGGGGAGGGGAAGCACATGGAGCCGCGTTGCATCATCCGCCCGGGGGTGGGGGGGACACGGCCGGGACACGGGGACACGCGTGGGACGGGCGCGCTGCGGGCTGCGGAGTCGCAGCGCTGCTGCCCGCGGGTGTCGCGCCCCAGCGAGATGCAATAAAGCCCGTTTGTGCTGACTCACAGCCCGCCCGGGGCGCTGACCGGGCACCGCCGCCCGCCCCGGGCCGGGGCAGCGGTAGCGGCGCGGGGAGCGCTCCCGCAGCGCCGCCCGTTCTGTCCGTCCACGCCGCGGCGCGGGACGAGCGGCCGCATCCCGTGCGCCGGCGCGCGCCCCGCGGTGCCCGGCGCGGGCAGCTCGAGCGGGACCGGGCCGAGCGCGCGGGGCACAGGGGGGCGGCCGCGGGCACCGCGCGACCCCGCGCGCCGGGCCGGCACCGGGGAGCGCGCGGGTGCCCGGCGGGCGGGGGAGGGGAGGGCAGGGCTGCCCTTCCGAGCGTGTGCCGGGTTTGTCACCGGGTTTCAGTTGCGGGGGGGGGGGGGGGGTGTCAAAGCACCACATAACCACAGGCGGGGCGAGGGCTGGCGGCACCCCGGGGCATCCCCGGGGGCGTTGGCGGCGGCGCCTCCTCGAGTTGCGCGTCCCGGCGTGCGGGACCGCCGCAGGTGGGGGAGGGCGCGGCCGGTTCGCCCCCCAGCCGCCCCGGCCCTCCCGGTGCGCCCCCTCCCCCGCCGTCCCCTCCCTCGCTCCCGCCCGGTGGCGGCGGCCCCGGGCGCGGCTGTGGCTCCCCCTCGGCGCTGCTCCCGCCGCCGCCGCGCGTCCGCACCGGCCCCGCCAGCCCCCCCTCACCGCCATTCCGCCCCAAAACTTTCCGTTTCCCCCATCCCACTCTCCGGGACTTCCTTGTGCCGCCCGTGCGCGCGGAGAGGGGGGGGAGGAGGCGTGTGCGGCGGCGGCGAGGGGGGATTCGCAGCCTCCTGGCAGGCTGGCCGGGACCCCGGGGGAAGAGGAGTTGCACCATGCGCGGCAAGTGAGGGAAAGTCTCCGCCAGCAGCAGCGCCGCCGCCCCCCGCAGAAGTTGGGGCTCTCCCCGCCCGCGGGAGCGGGAGCTGTGCCTTTAACGCCCGCTGCGCCGCGAGGTGAGTTCCCGAGGCGGATTATTCATCCCGGGGACCCTGTTGTGGTTTCTTTTCCCCCCGTCTTTTTTTTTTTTTTTTTTTTTTTTTTTTGCTTTTAATTTTTTTGTTTGTTTTATTTTTAAATTTCCCCATTTCTTAGGCTTTTCCTTCCCGGCGCAGCCCCCCGAGCCCAGCCCAGCCCGGGGCCCGCTGTCCCCCGCGTCCCCTCTGCAGCCTGACCCTCCCGGGGGGGAGGGGGTCGCTCAACCGCCGCTTGTTATGACGAAGTTTTTTGAACGCGGACGTTTTGGGGTCTGCTTGGGGTTTTTGGGGGTGTTTTCTTTGGGCCCGGGTGATGTGTGTGTGGGGGGCTGGTGTTTTGCAGCTGCCCCCGCGCACAGCGACCCCGGGGCGTGGGGGAGGGGAGGCGGGCAGTTTCTCCCTACTTCTCAGACAGTATTTTAATGTATGGGGGGGTTTCTAAAAAAAAAAATAAAATAAAAGCTGCTCGGGGAGGGGGGGAGAGAAATGCGAGGCATTCACGCTCCAGTGTGGAGTTTGCAGAGCCTGGGTGGGGGAGGGGATCCCATTCATCGCCAGGGCTTGAATCAGCAGCGGGCGGAGGGGCCGGTCGCTCCCCTACATCGAAGTTTACTTCCAAGTAGGTAAACAAGTTGGCTCCTCTCCCCCCAGCCCGTGCCCAGCCCCCGGAGCCGCGCTGCCCCCGGCCCCGCTCCCAGCGCCGCGGCCGCCGGCGGGGCGGGGGTGCGGGGAGCCCCGCGGGGCCGCAGCTGCGGGGCCGCCGACCTGTTGCACGGCCCGGGCCGGCCAGCCCAGCCCCGGGCCGGCCGGCGGGCGGGCGGGAGGGCGGCCTGCCCCCGGCGCTGTCACCGGGCCGGCCCGGGTCCCCATTTTGTGGTGCGCGTTCAGCCTCGGCGGTGGGGCTGGTGGATGGGTTCGGTGCGCGGCTGAATATCGGTGTGGTGTGATGTAAAGCGAATGACCCTTGACCTATTTAATGATATGTTGTTGCGTTCTCGGGCGGGCATCCCGCACAGCGCAACAAGGGGCAAAAACACCAAGCCACACCCTGAAAGTTCGGCTCGCATATTAATTCCTCAAAGTCGGCGTTTAGACGGAATAAAGGCTCCCCTTTATGCGTTGCCTTAACATGCCTCTTTGCTGTTCTCCACGAGGATTCATTCGTGCGGCGTTTCTCCCTTCCTGACGCACGAGTGTGGATGTGAGCGGTGGGGGAGGGGAGGCGGGCTGCTCGGCGGGGCTCACCCACCGCCTCCTCCGAAACAAGAAAATATCGCCGCGTAACGCTGCAAAGAAACATAAAACATTCCATTGAAAGGACTGATGGCTTGAAATAAAATGGAGTGTAAAATTAAAATTTCGAGACTAGTGTTTTAGGCTCATAGAAGGAAAATGAATATGCTGTGCCAGAGGGAGATCTGATTGTAGGTAATAAATATAAGGTCTTTCTGTTGACAAATATGTCCCATCTTCCTTACCCGTTTATTAGTGGTCTTTTAACCAAGACTTCTGGTGTGGATGTATAAGGTTAACATCATATACCTTAGGTACCATGTGACTGCACATATTGGGTTTAGGCCTCTCCATGTCCTGCAGTCAGTGTCCTGTCATGTACAGAGGCATTGGGCAAGTTTTAAATTAAATATATCCATTCTGTGATAAGAGATGTTGTTGGCAAAGAGAGCCAGATTTGTCCTAGCGTTTGTTTTGGTGTTGTTGTTTTTTTTGTTTGGCTTTTTTTAAAAACAATTAGAGATAATAATTGCAACATCTCAACGACAGCAATAGTAAAACAGGGAAGCTTTCCCACAGAAGATTTGTAGAGGGGGTAGGAGGAAAAAGGAAAGCAAGAGGGGGAGGATGCTATCACATTAAAAATGCGTTAAACCTCTCTTGTGCTATATGTAATAATGGTAAAAACAGTGGAGAATTGAGCAGAGCTGCTGTAGTTGTCTCAATGTTTAACACCTTCAGTGAGTTGTGCAATAACCAGGGACAGGGCAGCCCTGGATGTACAGACTGGGGAATGAGATGCAGGAAAGTAGTGCCAGGAAAGGGACCTGGTGGTCCTGGTCAGTGGCAAGTTGAACATGAGCCAGCAGAGCCCTGGCAACCAGGAAGGCCAAGCCTGTCCTGGGGGCATCAGGCACAGCATGGCCAGCCGGGCAAGGGAGGGATTGTCCTGCTCTGCTCTGAGCTGGGGCAGCCTCACCTCCAGTGCTGGGGGCAGTTCTGGGTGCTGCAATAAAAGGAAGACATTCAGCTGTTAGAGAGTGTCCAAGGTGTGAAGGGCCTTGAGGGGAAGCCATATGAAGAGTGGCTGAAGTCCCTCGGATTGTTCAGATTAAAGGAGACAGAGGGGATGCCTCATTGCAGTCTACAGCTTCCTCACGAGAGGAGGCAGAGGGGCAGGCACTGATGTCTGCTATGTGGTGCCCAGTGACAGGACCTGAGGAAATGGCCTGAATGTGACCTGAGTAATGGCTGTGTGTGGGCAAGTTTAGGTTGGATGTTAAGGAAAGGCTCTCCACTCAGAGGGTGGTTTGGCACTGGAACAGACTCCCCAGGGAGGAGATCACAGCACCAGGCCTGATGGGGTTCAAGAAGCATTTGTGCAATGCTCTCAGGCATATGGTGCAATTCTTGGGGTGTCCTGTGCAGGGACAGGGGTTGGACTTGATGATCCTTGTGGTCCCCTTCCAACTCAGTATATTCTGTGATTTTAAGGTTTGTTTTTTTTCTCCCCCTAAGATGAAAAAGCGTGTCTCAGAAGCAAAGAGAGTTAAAAATTACACATACATGTAAACACTGGCAACAGCACAACTCTCCAGGTCTCTTAGGACATAAAAAAGCCCTCTGCAGATAAGTTGTCATCTGAATACATCCTCTGCCCTTCCCCCACCCACTGAGTAAGATGACTCCACTGTTCTCTGCTATGTCACTGCTGTGAGTTATGCTACTGCTTTTTTTTTTTTTTTTTAATGGTTGCAGATATTCTCCACAAGAAGTATCTAAAGAGCAGGAATAAGTTAAATCATTGCTAGGGAAGGAGCACCTGGAATTGTCAGATTTCTGCTCCACCAGTTTGCCCAGTTTTCACCAAATCATAGAATATGCTGAGTTTGAAGGGACCCACCAGGATTGAGTCCAACTCCTGGCCCTGTGCAGGACAGCCCCAAGAATCCCAACATGTTACAAACTTACCAGGCTTGGTGCTGTGATCTTTTCCCTGGGGCAGCTCTTCCAGTGCTCAACCACTCTTGAGATGAAAAACATTTGCCTGGTATCTAACCTAAACCTCCCTTGATTCAGTTTCATGCTGTTTTGATCCTGTCATTGATTGTCAGATGGGCTTTTCTCATTTTTGTGATGGTGGGGACCAGAAGCAGACATGCTGTCCACTTGATACGTCTAATGTACCATGGCTCCTGGAAGAGCTTCCTGAATGGAGAGTCCTCCTCTGGCAGCAGCAGCTGTTAAAAGATTGTCATCCCTTTGCTTGGAAGGAGTAGAGAAGAATGTCTCCAAGTGTGGATGGGATCTTATTTCTCAGTAGCTGCTATAAGTCAGCAGTGTGATCTGCCTAGGATTTAGCGATGTGCTAATTTGGTTCATTGTGGAGATGAGGCTGGAAAAGCCATCGCAGGTTTTAGGTTTAGGCTGCCGGGTGATTGCTGCAGGTAGCAGGGTTGGTGCATGCTTCAGTGCTGCTAGCCCTTGCTCTTTGCTGCTGCTAGCAGTCCAGAGTTAGATTTCATGTCGTATTGAACTGATGCTGTTTGAATTTTAGTAGTGCCAAGGGGCCCCCGTTCAAATCAGGGCCATTTGGAGAATATTGTATGTAGTGGTTCTCACCCTAAACAGGTTGTAATGTAAGTAAGGGAGACAAAAAGCCAGGAGGGTAAATGCTGGGAAAATATGACTCAGGGGAACAGCAGCTGATTGTGGTGCCTTATCTGCAAGACCACGGTGTGATGTCAGCTGGTAGGAGAGAGAAGAGTTGTTAACACCTGGCGGCACTGCTGCTGGTAAATCTGTCTGTTCTGCCCAAAGAGGGGTGGGATCTGTATCCTGAATTCACTTTACCACTGCTCTTTTAATTCCTAGTACTTTAGATTATGTACACCGGCCTGTCTTTAAAGTGATCCAGGTTTTGTAACTCTTGGGACAGCTTCTTTTTTTCTTAATCTTCATTATGAGGCAAGATGGAAGTAATTTTGTAAACTCTTTTTTCAGCTGCTAAATTAAACCTCCATTCCCTCTTCCCCTCCCTCATCTTGCCTATTTTTAGTTAGGAGGAAATAGCTGACCTCTTTACAGCAAGAACCCAGACCCCCTGGGTGCCATTTATAGGTTTTTACCAAATGGCCTACTTGGACAAGTTGGTTGAAATTAAACAAAAACATTGGAACTACAGCTGTACGTAGGAATAGCAGCCTTCCTGTCAGTACAAAATCTGTCATTTTAATGGTACTGAAACAAGCATGCAAGGGTGAAAAATAGGGTTTAAATTATTTTTCTTCAGTATACAAGAGAATATTTTAAAGACTTTTTTGTTGTTGTGCTCTGATCGTTAATATAATGGAACTTTGTTTAAGGATGACTGATAGTGTTCTGTTTTACAGTTACAGGAAGTTCCCTAAAGCTGTGGCTGTGTAAAAGCTAGAAGCAGGCAAAGAAGTGTGTTCATTTAGAAAACATCATCAGTTCTTACCAGTTATCTTCTTGTGTAGAGATTTCGTCCTAGACAGAGATTTATAAGTTATAGTTATTAACGTCTACTAATTCTGTAGAAATATAAATTTGTTTCTGCTAGCTTAACTGAAAACAAGTTTAACTCCACAATGGATACGTGAGTTCTTGAGGTAAAGATGCACAGGCCTTTTACACTGCTTTTCTTGAGCCACTTTTCCTATGCATATTTGTATTTACTAGCCTGTAGCAATAGTTACTGCATTTCTTCATTTGTTCTTTGAGAAGAGAAGAATATATTGCCTCTGTTATCTTCTGTTGGGGTCCCAGCCACCAGTCCCTTTCTATACTTAGGATTATGATCATGACTGCAGCTTGGGGTTGGGTGCATCTGATGATGTGGCTTCCATTTTTATAATGCTGTCCACTTTTATGCAATTAAAGGGACATCATAATGTTTGACCCCATTTCTTGGCTGTCTCTCTTGTTAGAATGAACAATTAATATGTGTCTTGTTTAAACTGCAGTGCTTGTAAAAAGTCGTAATTTTGTGTGAAGTTACAATGTAAATTTCTGCCAAGAACCCTGTGGTGTTCATGCATGATGTACGGATCATGATGATAGTCCTGTAGTATGACGAAATAATTATTTGAATATTTTAGCTAAGTGCATTGCATAACTACACTATGACTTGGCTGTTGAGCCTTAGTCACTCGCTGGGTGAAGTTACTCAGCCCACGGAACGTGTGGACAGACGGTGCCTCGGTGCTTAGGTGGCACGACTATGGCTTGTTTCTGAGCAGATGAGTGGTACTAATCATGTCTAATAATTCTCTGTATATGCTCATCAAAAGACTCTCATCTAATTAAGTAGTGAGTTTTATTGACCCTTTGCTACTGGGAAGTGACACAAAGCTTTTTGAAGACCAGTGTTCTCCATTGGTATGTAACACTTGCTCTGTACCTCACTCCAGTGCCATTTAAAGTGTGATTGCATTTACTGACCTAAGTTTCATTTAGGCTGCTGATTCTTAGTTACAGTTTAACCTCTTACCACTGTGTAGAGGTGTTAGAATGCGTTCTGTTATATAAAATCATAATTTTATTAAATGAAAAATGTAGTAACATTAATTATGATTTAATTTTTTTCCTATTGAAGCACAACTTTCCCATACCTCCAATAAATTAACCAGAGAGCAAAAAACGCAACATTTTTCCCTTAGCCATTTAAATTACTTGGAAAATATGCTTTGACATTGTCTTCAAGAAAACAAAGAGGATTTTACTCTGGTAGATAGATTCCTTTTGTCATTCTGCAGCATAATGCATTTGTTGTGCTTCTTTTTGAAGGCAGCAGACTGCCCTGGATGTACAGTGACAAACTTTGTCTTCTGCTATATTTTGCTGCATAGCACCATCAGCTCTTCATTAATCCTCGGCCATTGAATGGAGAATATTTGCAGAATATTCTCTAGTTCTATTTATGATTTATATTTAGTCATGTTACAGAGGCCCCGCTGAAAGGGATCAGTTGCATTGTTGTGATTAACATATATACATTGTTGTTGTGTTTCATGCTTAGAAGAGTCCACTGCTGAGTTTGTGCTGATTTGAACACAACCCCATAGCCTACAGCAAAATAATTGGAAAGATGTTCTTCCTAAAAAATTGACCTTCACAGTGTGCAGTTAATAAATATGTGAGATTTCTATACAGTGAAGTAAAAATATGGATTCTTTTTCTTTTTGTAAACTTGTGTGTTGGTAACAGAATGAGGAATTGTTACAACAACTCGATAGTTTCAGTGTCATTTAGCAGCTACAAGTTGCCTTTTCACTGTATCAATAGGTTTAGTCTGGTTGCTACTGGCAGAGGATATGTGTGTGTCCAGAGACTCATTAGTATTAAGACTTGTATTAGCACATAGTCTCAACTGGGACTGTAGAACAGGAATCCGTTTCACAAATATTGTTTAAAATGAATTACATTAATTGTCGTGTGTGAGTGCATGCATTTGCACGTATATACACGTACATGAATAGCCTTAAGGTAGTCCGAAAAGTAGTTTTGGAGAAAAAAGGTGCAATCCTGACATTGGAAAGTGGTGCCAGCGTGCAGTGGCTTGACTCACACCCTGAACTGGGATGTGCTCAGCTCAGCAGCACCTGAGGTGTTGCAGAGCCAGTGAAAGGACTGTAGGCTGGGCTAGGCTGGATGTCAGGATTTGGAAGACAGAGGTGCAGCAGCCTTTAATTACCTGCTTTTTGAGATGTGGCAAGGTCAGGAGTGCATCCTGTGCTTGTAGATCTGACTGAGCCTGGTGAGACCAGGAGATGACAGCTGGGTCTGGAACATGCGTTCAAACATCAGAATTATGTTGTCTTTATATTTTCCTCCTTTTTAAAAATATTTTTTTATTTTTTGGTTTTTGGTTGCTCTTAGAAGTAAAATTTAAACCTTGATCTTGACAGAGAGATTGAGGTAAAATTGCCCTCCTGCATAGTGTTCTCCACAGATAGGGTCGAGCTTTCCTGACGAGTTAGGACTGGGAATCCAAGCACAGACAGTGCTGGTTCATATTGTGGGGATTAGTTTCCAAGGATATTTATCTGTTGCTTTTTACAGTCACAAAGCAAACTTAACCCTTTTCATGACTATTTTACATGCACACATGAGTTAGACCTCTAAGAATTTGGATATAGAATTGATTGAAACACATGAAATGTTTTCTAAGTATTTCAGAAGTTATTGGTTATGCTGCTAAATATGTGGATTCAAATATCTGTCCTTGTATCTTAACTTTCCTCTTTGTTTTTGTTTTTAATTTTGCTTTTTTTTTGGTTTTGGAGGGGTTTTTTTTAACCTTTTGGCTTTAGTTTTGTCCTTTTTTTAATGTAAGAGCTGTTATAGTTTGTATAGTTTACTTTTTCAGTTGTTGACTTTTAAACTAAAATACTGTAATGTGGGAGACACAGGTAGAAGGCATGCCTGAGGATTATTATCATGAGGAAAACATCTTCCTTCCTATGCCAGTTCTCAAAAAAATGAAAGTAAGGAGCAGAAGCAAGTACATTGTGCAAGTACATGGTGTTCACAAGACAGATTTTATATCGTTCTGTGAAAATTGTTCGAGGTTCCTTTATTTTCATTTTGACTACTACTGGGTTTGTTTGGGTTGTTGGTGTTGTAACTCAATAACAATGCTGATTTGTATTTGGAGGAATCTGGTTTTGTATTAAAAAACCCAAACAATCTCAGCTCTGATACTTCTGCTAGTATCAGTAAATGTCTTACATAATCAGTTAATTTAAATGAGCCAATTAGTTTAAAATTAGTGCATGACAGTGTATCATAAAAATTCATCCAGCTTCATTCTCACAGGATTTGGTGTGCTTGGAAAGAAAAAAAACAAACCCTGAAGCTGAAAGGGCGGCCCAAAATGCAATATTAGAGAGGAAGGAAAGAAAGGAAAGAACCTATTTATTATATACAACTCAAATTTACTAAAGCATTAACATAATGATTTCCCTCACTGTTGATGAATGAAAGTTACTTTTCTGGAGACCACTGTCCTGTGTTTACTACCTAGTCTGGTACTGCTGGGTGGAGGTTAGGTAAAAAGTGAAATGTATCTTAAGCCCTCATGGGCAGTTTACAAGGAGGAAGGAGATGGATGTTAGTAGGCTACCTTAAAAGCTCGGATTCGTTATTTTTAACCTGCTGACCATCAAGTGGACACTTGTCTTGGTTTTGTTTTTGTTTTTTTTTTTGTTTGGCTAAGATGAAATGTCTTCAGAACACTTATTCCTGTGCATTTCTTAAGTGTTATGATGATAGTATGTGTTATATGTGGGTACTTTATAGTGTGTTGTTTTGTGGTTACAAGAATGGCTTTTGGTGTGTGCTTGCTTTTTCTAATGTTTTACATATTTGTATGCATATATGCCTCAATGTGGATGAAATATTTTATTTTAAATTTTGCTTAGCCTAAGCAATGCATTCTTCATTGTGTCTACTATGTTGCCAGCAGCATATATTTTCAGTTTAAAAAAACACTTGAAACATGGAAGAGTTCTGTATTCTCTAATGACAGCATGTTAAATGCAATTATACATTGTCAGTTTGATCATGTGCTGGCTTCGTAGATAAGATTTGTTGTGCACAGTAGATATTTGTGTACATGGAGTCCAGTGTATAAGAAATTTGATTTCCTCCTACTAAAAATAATATTGTGACCTGCATCTTCTACCTGTTTAAAAAGTGTCAGATAATTGCAGTGAATGATTTTTTTAGTTGTTGGCTCCTGTATTCATTTTCCCATGAGCTTTTGAAGAACAACATTTTTCTTTTTTTTTTTTAATGTAAATTTGAAATATATATATCTATGAAAAGAAAGAAAAGATCTATTCCTTTAACAACCTCAAGGCAGTTGATAGGGCACACCCTTTCACCGCTGGGTAAATCATTTACATTCAACTTAAAGTGGAATGTTATCTGCCTATCATGCTACAGAATTACTGTGAAGACTTTATGAATGACTGCTTTTGAAGAATTTTAAACATCAAAACATATTGTCAGTTTATTTTGTTGCTAGTTTATTAAAACATGTGATTGTAAAGCTCTACTTACTAAAGCATAATCCCGTTTTTTCATCAGTTTATCCTTTAGGATAGCAAAGTATCAAAAGAAAATTATGGAACAAAAAGTTTTTTCTCCCTTTCAGTGTTCAGTTTAGAGTTAGAAGTAATGATTGCTTTAATTTGTTGATCTTCTATTAATCTGTAAGTTAGTTTCCTGGCTAACAGAGTTGGGTTTAGGGTATTAGTTTGCCTCAGAACAAGCCTTTGTTGTTTCTTTTCTTCAAACTTTTTGTAATTGCTTTTTAATCTTTCTTTTAATTACCTCCCTCCACAGCAAAAAAATGTAATGGGGTTTGCAGGGGAATTTAAGAGGTTTCATTTTAATGGATATTTTCTGTGTTCCACAGTCTTTCTTTTCTGACAGCTCCCACACCCAGGTTAACTCCAGCAAGGACAGAGTTGATGATACATTTGTGTTCTGAACATTCAACAAATGCTGTTGTAGCTATGGCCTGATGTTGCAAAAATATGTTTGGCCCGTGCAAGAGATTTTTAGGATCAGGCCTTATATGATGGCAGCACAGATTCTTGACTGATTAAATAAACATTTCTGAGCCTTTTTTATAGCAACACATGATGTGTGTGATTTTAGCTTTAGTCCTGCCAGGCAGTGTTCCTGTAATGAAGTGGAGATTGTGATGTCGCTCTCCTTTCCCCTAGCCTACATAAGTAATTTTTTTGTATGGCATAACTTCCACAGTCTAGTTTGAATACTGTTCTTATCTGAATCTTCTCCATGTTCTTGGACGTTTTTGTAGATGACAGATGTGAAGTTGAGATTTAGAGCCTGGTTTCTTCAAAATGTGCAGGAGCTGTGTTGGCTGTGTCAAAATTTACTGGGCTTAATATTTTGCAGTATAAAGTGTAAGACTTGGTTGCAAACATATACATTGAAAAGTGACCTGCACAGGTGGATGGTTGGAACCTATGACCTTACTCAGTGAAGTGCCCTTAGTTTTTCAGGCAAGGCCACATCATGAGGTTTAACAAACTCTAGCAGTGACTGGCAGGCAGTGGCAGGATGGTCTCATTGCCTGTCTGGATCATGGGTAGTCTCTGCCAAATGTGACCTACCGCATACAAAGCCCCAATACCTCAGGACTGGCACTGGATGTTTGTGTTGTGTAAGGGCTGCAAGCATCATAGCCTCTGTGGAGAGGATGTACCACCCTTTTCTCTTCTAATTTACTGTTTTTCTCTGGGGTGGTTGCTCTGCATTTGACTACAGTAGATAAGGAAAATTACACAGAAGGATCATGACTGTTTTTCACCTTAAATATAAATAACTTTTTTTTCATTTGATGACTCAAACATCTACAAATAGTTGTCTTAAAAAATATTTAGCTACTTATGCTATTAGTATTGTCTTAATTGTTATTTTTGTCTTTGGAAGTACATATGGTACATTCTGGTGTCTCAAGTGGAGCCAATGTCTTGCCAGCCTAGTTAAAGTGCTAACGTATGTGAGAAAGTGTGCCCTGTGGCCTGAAACATCATTCGTGTATTTGCCAATTGCCTCAGTCTTTTAATTTCTGTTTGTATGCATTGCATTTGGTTAGGTTGAATTTATTATTGATTTCAACTGTTTGCAAATAGTCTACTGACAGAGCATTTGCTCGTGTCTCCTTTGAGCCAGCATTTTACCCTCATTAGTCTATGGATGTGTTCTTCTGAATGTTTGCCAAATGCATTCATAAAACCGGTAAAATTAATAGAAGGAAAAGTAGGAGAGCTGTGTGACCTCTTATTTGTAAACAATATTAAGAGACTGTCTTTCAGTGTTTGACCATCATATACTACATTTATTTTTTTCCCCTCTTGTTTTCCCTTTTTGTTCATTTGGGTTTTACAAGCTTCCCATCATATGGAACCATTTGCTCAGCAATGTTAATTACCTTTTTCTTTTGGTATGTTTTGGTTTGATTTGGTTTTGAAGACTAAAGCTACTAGGTAAATAACAACAGTAATATATATCAGTTCTGTAATTATGTAGTTTCAAATCACGGCTTGCAAGCTACTAAGGTACACAGGATTGTTTTTATAGAGAGCTCTGGAGTTAAAAAAGAAGGAAATCTGTTGTCATTGTTCAGTTTTACTGTGGAAGGTATTTTTATTTGTACACAAATTTTAAAGTGTTTTAAAAAATGGTCTAATTACACTGTAAACTTCTTTAGGATGTGATGATATCTATTTTTATGACTTACTGCTTTGTGGGTGTATATATCATTATGCAAGTAATAATCCTTATTTTCACAGAAAGTAATTCATACCAACACTACATTTTGGCATCACTTTGGTTATGTTGTGTAGATATTTATGAAAATATCCTTTCTCTTATGTAGGACTGTGAACTGTATTTTCTATGGTACAAGACAGATCTGGTTGATTCTTAATTGCACAAAGAATAATCTGTAGAGAAGCATTTGGATTCCCTTCGTTTGTGTTTTACGAGGTCTGTCATATAGGAAGCCTGCCCAATTGATCTTTCCTTTCTTTTTTTTTTCAGGGTCTTATGCAGTAATGGTTTTGTTTTTAGACTGCAGCTATTTATATGGCAACGTCTTATTTCAGTAAATCCAAATTCTTGCATCTTAAAATGTCAAGAGTTTTGTTACTTGATGTTACTACATTTGTGTTCTCTCCCTTCCTTGAGAGCAGCGCTCCTTGCTAATGTTAGGAGGGGTGAGGTAGAGGAGGTGTGTATGGTGAGAGTGGGGGTGGGAAGTAAAACAGGCTCTGGCTGTTTACACATTCCAGGCAACCATAGATCTGCTCTCTTTGAGGTTTGAAATATTTTCCTTTTCACTATCAGTCTTGCAGATCTGGGGTATTTGGGCACACTGCCAATAAAAGTAAAGAGCAATGTGTTAATCTCTTAGATTGAAATGCAATAAACTATTTTACCTTTTTTGTATGTGCATAAGAGGAAAATATTAACTGCATTTTATAATTAATATATGACATTTCTTGAAAAACTGGAAGTTAGGACTATTGCTATAATTTCTTCAAGAGTTGCCTATAAAAGGACAAAGTGAATTTGACTCCTTTCTTCTTGCTAGTTTATTCCAAAGGGAAAGTTGCCTAATCAAAATATTTTTGCTAACTAGATTTTCTGTTTTCAGCATGATAACCATTGGGTCAAGGAGCTGAGGATGACTCCCTCTTTCTCATTTCCATGTAATGCGTGTATATACATGCATTTTTTTCATTTATTTTATGGTAGGATTAATCTGTTTTGAAGTCTTTCATTTGATCATTCTGGTTTCCAGTACTTACATTTCAGAGTTCTAATGAAATCAGATACAGAAAGCCATCCACCTGCGTGTCTTTTTTTTTTTTTTTTTTGCTTTTTTTTCCCCAGTATTGGAAATTATTTCCTGCAGCCTGCACTAAAATAGACTGAGCAGGCAAGCAGATGAATAATGATTTCTTCCAGGTTCTGCATAATGTAATGAACAGACCTTCTGTTTATTAATATTTATTATCAATATTTGTATACATGCCACTTCCTTCCCTGAAGCTTGCTTTCTTGGTTTTCTTAAAGCTGTATGCTATGTGTGAAATTATTGCTTTATTCCAAGTGGTGTAGTAATGCCACTTTGTCACTCCAGCAACTTGCTTTGTCACCAGGGCTTGACATGGCTCAACTTCTCGTTGTAAACACGTCTTGAACAAAACATGTTGCCCTCCAGAAATTTTACCGTATCAGTATGGCAAACACAAAAAAAGACAGTCCTACCTTCAGTCTTAAGACATTCTAGAACATACAGTGCAAAAGGGGATTCAGACCGTACAGTTGGGGTTTTTTCCAAAGGCAGCAATTGCTTATAACTCTCTTGCATAGCTGTGACTGCCATCTAATCTGCATTTAGAGGCATTGAACTGCCTCTTGGAAAAGTTGTGGGCAGTTCTGCTAGACCACCAGAAAATTGGATAAACTGGTAATGTTTCTCTTGTCTGTGTTTTTAGGAAAAAAAGTGCTGTTCTCATCCTGTAGTGACCTGGATCTAAAGCCAGAGGTTTTTTGGGGCTGCTGTCAGGCGAGATCAGACTGTTGAGTTTAAGCTAAATGGAAGTAAACATGAACATTACCTGCACCTCATTATTTCTGGGCTTTTATGACAGACACTCGAGACTGTTTGTATAGTGGCTAGGGCTCATGCTGATTATGTTGTTAATAATCAGTGTCTGTAGCATGTGTACTGGCTGGGTGATTTGGAAGCCAACATTTTTGAATATAGATAGCTAAATAAGTGGCTTGTTTATCAGAAGCCTTGGGAAGGTACAGTTCCAGTTGAAGTCAGTGGAATTGATGCTGCTTAGTGCTTGGATAAATAATTTGTCTTAGTACAGGGATGCATCGTAACATTCTGCCACCAAAAGATCACCTCCACCTTTTTACTCTAAGTTAAATAAAGCGTTATGTTAAAAAGTATTTTTAAAGAAAAAGATCCTACCTAGTGACTACTATCAGTCTGTATGCAGATAGGTGGATTTTTTCCCATGTGCATAAGTTTCTTGAAAGGGAAAAATCTGGCACTGATTCTCAGCAGCAGGTTCTCACATTTAATATATGAGTGACTGTGCAGGTGGTATATGGTTTGTGTAGGGGTTGGAGGGTCTCTGTTGTAAATTGATACCAAGTTTGTTTACCATACATGTTTAGTTTCATTTAATGTAACATTTGATGCAGTGAGAAGATGTACTATTACTGTAGTAGTGATTCTGTTTACTATTTGTTACAAATATTTCTGAACTAAAAAACCATGAGAACTTGATTTATGGTTGAAATAGTAGGAACTGGGAATCTTGTTCTCCTTTAAACAAGCAATATGAGGTACAGTGACTTACTAATTATGTGTATAAATATCTAGACGTTAGCAGTATAAAATGATGAACTGTATTATATAAGATTTACATGCAAATTACACTGGCTTGGAGGTTTCTTCTTTTTTCTCTGTAGCTTAGAAGTGTCATTAAGCTGGTTGTAAATTTAGTGTAAGGTATTTACTGAAAGTAATTTGATGTGAAGAACAAAATGTGATGTACTGTTCTGGTCCACAGAGGAGTTTAGGACCTATAAGATAGTAGCTTAGACTTCTTGGTTTTTTTCCCCTTTTTGTTTAGGTTGAGAATATTGGCTTGTTTGAAGCATACTGTAGGCTGTTTAAATATTGACCATTAATTTCAAGCCACAGAAACTATGAAATGAAAATTTAGACGTACATTTAAAGTTTTGATTTTCATCCTTTTTTGCTAGTAACAAGTCTTTGACAGCCAAAATGTAACAAATTTGCATTGTTCATCTAGCAAAACAGTTGGGTTAATTGTTCAAATTGTACAACCTGATAGCTTTCTCTAGAATTATTACTTAGTACTCTTCTTTTGATTCACTGTATTTCTTAGAAGTCTTAGTTATGCGTCTGGCTGATGCAGTAAAAAAATCCCCAGTCACAGCGGCATGCAGCTTGTAATGGAAAGAGGCTGTTATAGTACTTAATTTGTTTCTTCAGCTCTAGTGATGGAAACATAAGAACTCTTCTAGTACATCAGCAAGCTACTGTTTCAAGAGACCTTTCATAGGGAAATGATAAGAAGTAAACCATGATGATTTAAAGAAAAGGAGCACAATCTGGGCCTTGCAGGAGGAACCCTCACCTATATGGTGGATTTTTGTTGATCTTATGCAATTGTTGTTTCCAGAAGGTTTTTCTCACCATTGGTTTCACAGTTTTTAAACCTGATAGTTTCAAAGCCTATTCTCAGCTAGGCTGCTTCCTGTGAAAAATGGTGTTTGGTGAGGTGTTCATGTGTGCCACATCACGCTGCTGAGAAGGAAATTGTTTTGATCCTACAGTTCTTGCTTCACTTATTACATTTAATGTTCCTTTTGGGGGAGAGGGAGTGAGAGAGTGAAGCAAACAACAGTGCTGATATGGTGTGGTTTTATTGGAGACAGAGGCATGCATGCCAGCTTTTCCCAGGTTTGATCTTCTCTCTGATTCTTATCCATGGTAGGTCTGGTTGAAGCTGGTAGTATAACAGTAGCTTAAAGAGATTGATCCATTGAAGGTAAGAATTTACACAGCACCAGTTTCAGACAACTGAGAATTGGCCTTTCTGAAAGAGGAAATTGGTTCTGCAAGTGTTAATACATTGCTTTAAATTGTTCTGTTGATGAGTCTTTAAAAAAACCCCATGAAAATACACCAGAACAAAACAAAAGAAAAAAAAATACCAAAGCAACAAAAACCCCTCCCACAAAAACAACCAACCTACCCACCAAAAAAAAAAAAACCCTCCAAAGACTCCAAACAAACAAAAAAACCAAGCCCCAACATCCCCTGCCAAAACAAAGTTAAGCAGGTGACATACTTGTTAATTGAGCACTGATAGGTTGCCTTAGGACATAGGTGCTTACATTTTGAATTGATTCTCAATTGTCAGCTTGATGTGTGTGGGAAGTAAAGTGAACTTTTCATGAAAAACATTCTCCTAAGAACATTTGCTATTCGTGGTTCTTCTGGTACACGTAGGTGTATGTTTGGGGAGAAGGGAAGTCACATATTAGTATTTTCACATCTTCTAAATCAAAGAGTTGCCTCACTTATCTTAAGCAATGTAGTCTTTAAATCATATCCAGTTGTTTGTCTGCTGGACAGATATATTAATTTTCCAGTGGAAAAAAAGTTTCCTTATTTTAAAAAACTTTAATTTTGTCATTATAATTGCAGACACGTTAATTAAAATGCTGATGATAAAAAGAGTATTTATATAAAGGAGCTGATTATGCTGATGGTACAAGATCAGAATTAGGCTAAAATGTTGACGTTATCTGTCGTGCTTCCTTGCATAGACATACATGCCTTTATTCCAGTTCTTTCAGCAATAGTTTGCAGACTATTTTGGCTGTTGTATGATTGCCAGCACTGTACAAGTCGACACTGATCTAAAAAGGAGCTGTGTTTATAGCTGAGAACTGATCTTTTTGCCAGTTACAAATACGTCTTTTTCCTCATTGAACTTACTTCAGTGTAGAAGTTAATTTCCCCCTTAATATCTGTACTTTCAGTTCTTAAACATTAAAACCAAAGTGCTGTTAGCTGTATTTTGATAAATAGAAGTGTTCAGGGGTGGGTTGAATGGGACTCTGAGCAACCTGGTCTAGTGGGAGGTATGTTCCTGGCCATGGCAGGGATGTTGGAATGAGATATCTTTAAGATGCCTTCCAACCCAAACCATTCTATGATTCTGTGAATACGTTGAAGTTGAATTTTAAATAGTTTGACTTAAAAAAACAGCCAAAAACAAACAGAAAGGGGGGCCTCTTACAAATATATTTATGTACTTAATATGAGATACGTGTCTTTATTGTAGACCAGACATTTCCTTCATATAGGATGTGGCTGTATGTATTCAATATTTATGTCTGTGCTTAACAGCATACACAATGGTTTCACAGGAATAAACATCAGCAGTTGTGTGCAGAAAGCTTTGTGTGTGTGAGTGTGTGTATGTTTAGGACCTGACCTTCATTGCTAGTTTATAATTCCTAAGAATTTCCTGTCTGGAGTTGAAATGTTTTAAAATCCATCTTACTTCTATGTTGTAGATTTTAAAAGCAGCACCAGGTAACTAAGAGCTTTTAGTAGGCAGTGAGCACCTACTTGTTGGGCCTTCTGGTTTGTCTTTGTGGTTCACGTTTAATCTTTGGGTACCCCCAGCCCCCTCTCAGTGAAGGCTGGACTGAGGAATGTTTGCTGCCCACAATGCTCTTAGGGAAGAACAAGTCTGTGAGGCTTCTATGTAAATAACACAGCATTTAGTAATGACAAAATTAGCAACTCTCTTAATTGCTCATGAGACATACCTGTGTAGAATTGTGCTTTGAAATTTTCTTTCAAGTTATCTCCATATCTCTGGTCTGAACTTTATATCCACCAGCAATGCAGACTTATTCTGCAACTAAAAGAAAAAAGTGTACATTTCAAACATTGTCTAGTCATGGTTAGTTCCTCGTGTTACAATCCTTAGAGAAGTTAATGCTCCCTTCTGAGATGAAGGAGGCCTGTTGCCAGAGGAATTGAATAAATTACAGTGGTATTCAAAGGGCGGGCACAATGAAAAGACAGGTGCTGGGATCGCAGATGAATCTTTACTCAGATGAAGGAAATGGCCATAAATATGCAGTCTGGTTCATAATGTAGGAAAAAGGGAATTCATGAAGTTCCCAGACAGTGTATATGTGGAGTTTGGGTATTTCATAAATGTTCAAGGTGCTTTTTCCCTCTTGCATGAAACAGGATTTTTCAAAAGCTCTCTGTCTAAGGCAGGCACTAGGCTTCATTTACTCAGCCATTTTGAGAAACCATGTGAATGTCTTTTGTGTTAGTAAAGGACATGGTCTGCAGTATTTTCCAGACCTGCAGTGAGGTCAGCCTGTGGGGCTGTGTGTGCCATGTGTCCCCAGTGCCGGGGACCGGCATCCTGCCCTGGCAGGGTCTGTGCTCGGGCTGTCATTGCAGCACTGCTCTGTGCCCTGCCTGGCTCCTCGGGCACATTGCTGCTCACAGCTCTCCCCTCACCCGGGTAGGGCATCTTCTGCCACAGGGTAACACGTTTATGGAGCCTCTGTGCCTGTCCCCCGAGAACATGAGCGAGACAAGTTTGCCAGGAGTGTTTGTTGTGGCAGCAGGCGTGGGCCAGCAGAGGGAAGCCAGGGAGGAGGGTCACAAACAGCAGCGGTGTGAGGCAGCAAGGCTGAACTTGCCTGGCACAGCCATATGTTGAAATATTACTGTCAGATCGCTTCTTGCTGCTGGGCAAGGGGCTGGGGTTGGAGGAGGCATGAGCTGGGGAAGAGGGATGGATGACAGCCTTCCCTGGCTGCTAGGGGCTGTAGGATGCGCTCTCCTCCTCTCCTGCCCACTGGCAAGGGCTGTCCATCATTGCAGCTGGTGTTTGATGCAATTAGTTTTTATTGACTAGGATGACCTTAATAGGTTTCACTTATGTATCTTGGTTTTATTGCAGTTTAACCCTCTAAATACCCGTGAGGTTCCTAAAATAACAAGGATACTATTAATTAGAAGCTAAGGATTGTAAGCTTAAAACAATACATAGTTTCTTCATTTTTAACTACCTGTATGTATTTAAAAATAGACTTTCACTAAAAATGTTTTGATAGGTGATAGCTGATTATTATAAAACAGAAATCTGTGTATTTTCCTTTTTTCCCTCCCTTTTTGTCTCTTGCTTATTTGAGAAACTGTGGTCACATTTAATGTCATAGTCTTCCAAGGTCACTGTTTTTCCTGTCTAGTCTGTTGAATGTTTTACCCCATGGTGAGGGTATTTTTTAAATCGTAAGAATAACATGAAATCACTTTCAAATCCATCAAAGCAAATATAATAATTACAACTGATTTAACCTGTGAAACTACTCCACTCCACTTGTTTGAAATTGAGCAGATTTCACACAATGTCTCTTAAAATGGAGTGGAAGGGAGAGAAAGGAAGTAGCAATAGCTAAATGAAAGGCCTTAGAGCTAAAAGCCTAATATGTAATAGAGTATTTTTATGCCATTTTGCAGTCAGCAACAAAATAAAGCAAGTACATTGGACTAGAAGCTGAAGTCTTCTACTGTGAAATGGAAATTTATCTGGTGTATTGTACTTTTAAAAATATATTGTTTGTTTTTCTGCTAATGAGTGCATGCCAGATTATTGTTTACCAGTTACCATTCTAGTCCAAATCAGAATTGAAGTTGGCAGAACATAAAGGAAATCGCAAGACAGCTAAATATCATCATCCGGAGCTTCATTTACTGTATGTTTTTGTAACTTCAACAGTACAATACATCAAGGAATAGGCATATTAGTCACCAGCACAGTCCAGTTCAAATAACTCTTTATTTTTATCAATTTGTCCTATTTAAGAATTGATTAAAATATCAGTATTACTGCCTTTAAAATTAAAAACCCAGTTGTCTGTTAAGAATAGAGCTGCTTAGACTGGAATACAGTACTTCTCTGTAACTGGAAGTGCATATAAAGCACCATGCTTTTCCCTTGTGAAGTGGCTTGCCTGGCTCTGGTGTTGTGCAGTTACTTAGGTGTTTTATGTTACTTAGGTGTTTTACTCTGCTGGCAAGTAGAGCCATTTCACTGGATCTTAACTTGCACTGCCTGAATGTAAGAGTATGAAAAGGTTGAGAGGAAAAAGAAACTGAAATAATGTTAGTGTACCGTCGGCACATTAACAGCTACAGCTAGAGTGAATTCTGTCTGATTTCAGCACTTGCCAGCCAAAGCCAGACTTTACGTGGTAAAAACTAAAAGGTGGGTCGGCCCACAAACTTTGCTTGGGTAGCATGAGCTACGTGGGGGCTCAGGCATCTTGAGTAGGTGTATGTCACTTGTCTAAGCATTGTCGAGGTTTTCCTAAGAAACAAAACCCGTAGTTTGGATTCATAAAATCATAGAATATCTCAAGTGTAAAGGGGCCCAGAGGGGTCATCAAGTTCAACTCACTGCTCCTAACAGGAGTGCCTAAAACTAAACCATAGGATTAAGAGCATCATCCAAGATGCTTCAGCAGACTTGGTGCTGTGACCATTTTCCTGGGGAGCCTGTTCCAGTGCCCAGCTACCCTCCAGATGAAGAACCTTTTCCTAATGTGCAATTTGGCATTGTCTGTCACTCCGTTCTTCCCAGAATAGAGCACTGGGTTCTGTTAAACATCAGCCACATTCCACAGTGTTAATGTGCTCAAAGATAAGGAATTCCTCCAGGTGTTGTAAGGATTAGCAGCTCAGGGGGTAAAGGAGACCAAAGTCATGCACTCCCTCACCAAGTGGGGCGAGCCCTTGGGGTTTGGGGTGCATTCTGTGGGGCAGCACTCACTGGCCAGGTACTACATGGTGTAATTGTCTGGGTAATAGCAGGAGTTTGTGAGGCTCTTCAGCAGGCCTGCTGTATGAAAGTGTCAAAAAACAGATTCTTTAAGTTCTGCTGCTTATAGAGCCACATTTTTATTCGTTATGTGAGCTGCAGTCTGGTATGAACTTAATTCAAAGCCTGTTGCAAATGCCTATTTGCGGAAGGGGCATGAACTTACTCTTTTTAAAATACATTCTTGAATGTAATTGTGAAATGCACATAAAGTTATAAATCCATCAGCAAACTGACTATTTTAAGGCGATATGGTCATGTTTCCAGAGATTAGATTTTTACAAATGTGATATTTTTAGATGGATGAAAATGAGCATATATCACATGCCGGAGTTATGAAGCAGCTCTATAAGCTGTAAGTTTAAAACCTTCTGTTTACAATATGATGTTTTAAAATCTAATAGTGTACAGTATTTGTCAAATGGTATATCATTATAGTGTAGCACAATTCTGAATGCAGAATCATTGTATAAATTTATTATTTATCATGCAATTAGAGAATTTATGCTGACAATTAAGACTTCTTACATAGGTAATTTCTGTAACACTTGCACAAGGAATTTTTGTTGCTATGCTATGTAGAAAAGCATGTATAAATTTCTTTTGCAATATTGGGCTGTGATGTACAATACATAAAGGCTAATTTATTTTTAGACCACATTTTCACCCTAACCTACAGTAGGAATGTGGATTTTCATTACATTTTAATTGGTTATTTTTGATTATGGCCCAGCTGACATTTCAAAATACAGCTTATATGTAACAAAATGCCTACCTCTGTTGGTATGTACATTTCTTGAAATCAGTTGTGGTACAGTTCTCATCGAGACTGATCCTAAGAGGGCAAGCTGCACTTAGGAGTGCATCAAACAGCATCACCAGCCACTCAGAAGAGGTAATTTCCCCTCTGTATTCAGCATTGGTTCAACTTTACCTTGAGCACTTTGTGCTGTCTGGGCCCAAAATTTAACAAGGATGTGAAGGTCCTCAAATGTGTCTAGAGGAAGTCAACAAATGTGGTGAAAAGGGCCAGAAAGCATGTCCTGAAAGAAGCAGCTGAGGACTTTGGGCTCGTCTCTATGGAGAGAAGGAGCCTGGGAAGCAGCCTTATGGTTCTTGATGGCTCCTGAAGGAGGGAAGGCAGAGAGGGAGGTGCTGATCTCTTCTCCTGGGAAGGCAGTGAAAGGATGTGTGGGAATGTCTCAGACCTGCACCAGGCTAAGTTTAGACTTAACATTAGGATGCATTACTTTACCAAGAGGGTGGTCAAATGCTGGAACAGGCTTCCTAGAGTGGTGGTCAATGCCCCAAGGCTGACAGTTCTTGAACAGTCCCTTTACACTATGCTTTAACTCTTGGCCAGTCCTGAACTGGGCAGGTTGAGACTAGTGAGAGTTGTAGGTCCCTTCCATCTGAAATCTATTCTGTTCTGTTCTATCCTTTAGCTAAGAAGCTCCTCTTTTGTTACTGGACCTGTAGAGCTTAGTTTCTCACAGATCAGGCTGAACATACATCCTGTAACCATGCAAAACAGAAGGAAAAAAAGTACCCGGGCATTCCTTTATATTTGGACTTCATGAAAACCCTGCTCTGAGTGTGGGTTCAGCTGTTTTGGAGCGTCCACTGTGGAGAGTCACGTAAAAGTGTTTGTTACAATCTGTTCTCAATACTGTTTTCCAGGCATAAGAAGCTTATTCTCCAGTAATGATGTCAGTGTAAAGATCAGTGTGATAGCCCAGTACCACCTGTGTAGGTGGAGCTATTCTGCTAAAAGTGATGCCATGGTTTTTGTTTTTTTTTCTCCTAATAATTCTGTTGTAACCTGTCTAAACCTTAGTCCATTTATCTATCCCTTTGCTGTAACCCAGCATGTATCAAGTGGTTTGAACCACATTGTATTAGATTATAAAATCCTTCTCTAATAATGAGGTGCTTATTCTCAGCAATGGTTAAAAAAATTTAATAGATATAAACATGAGTTTATGGAAAAAGGAAAGGACTTGTGAAATGGCAGTAGAGGGGATGACTGAGCTGCTACATATGTTTCATTTTGGTATAATAAGCAGAGCATTCTGAAAGCATGCAGATTTTCTGTCAGAAATTTTGCCAGTTCTTAATTCTGGAGGAAACAGATTATATTGGTAATTGGAAGACAGCTCAAGAGAAATATTGGTTGTTCAGGGTTAAGCTCACCATGTCTGATGATGATTTTTCCTAGATTGATACATCTGGGTGTGATCAGTGCTTGCTTTTTTTTCAGTGTTTTCTCATTATGCTGAGATTTAATTACCTGTATTTAGAATGAAATCCCCTGAAACTGGAAACTAGTTACATTACTTTGCTCCGTTTTTGAAATGCTACACCCACAATAAGTCATTTCCCTCTTGCTAGGTATGGCTGTAAAGAAGTGGTGTTTTAAGGGAGGGGACCTCACTATGTGGTTAGTTGGGATCAGGTACATGGATGAAATAGTTAAAACTTGAAAGCCTCCCTTCACCTGCTTTTACTCTATACATTCTACTGACAAATTATTAACAGGTGCTGAAGGCACAAGTGCTGCCTGCCCTGAGCTCCCAATGTACAAAGAAAAGATCAAACATAGTATTTTCGTTGTTTTTTTTCTTTTTATAAAAGGAAACCGCTGGAGTTGGAATTTGTTGTGAGTGAGGACTAACCTGACAATACTTAACTGAATTTTCAGTGACACATAACTATTCTATATTAACTATTAATAGTTATATTTCTGTGAAATGTAACTATTAATAACTACATCAACTGTTTTTCAATCTGTTTTTCATGTCCTACCACAGGGAGGACACTAGCAGAATGAGGAAGGCTTTCTCTCAGTGCTCATCCCATCCTCCACATCATGTTTGTTAGCCTGTAGATTTTGAAAGATAACATTTGCTTTCTCTCCATATCAAGATCTCAATCCCATTTGCGTTGACATTTTAGTTTTATGAAGGAGAATGCATTATGTAAAGTTTCCATTAGCCTGCAAAATATTAAATTAAGTGTTGAAAACATGAGTTGTTTGTGGTGAGTGAAGCAGAGCAAGCCATGGAGATGATTTGTGCTCGTCAAAATTAGATAAAGTTGTTGGTTTGGTTTTTTTTAGGTTAGACAGAGAATGTAGCCTACCACTCACTTCCCATCTTTTTACGTTTGTTTAGAAAATTAAATAGACAGAACAAAGGCCAAGTTCTTAATAACACAAGTGAAAGCATAACTGTAATTTGTAGCTGGAAATACTATGAGTAGCATTTGTGGCCATACGTTCCTTTGGCAAGATGTTACATTCTCCTAGAACATATAATTATGTAGCATTGCTTAATAAGGAGAGAACTTCGTCAAACATTTCACTGTACTGTTAAGCTTTCACACTGCATGTTGTAATAGAATGTTTTGGAAAGCATCAGAAGATTCAACTGCTGCATTTT
Organism: Sturnus vulgaris; assembly: GCF_052056855.1. NCBI lineage: Eukaryota > Metazoa > Chordata > Aves > Passeriformes > Sturnidae > Sturnus > Sturnus vulgaris. The sequence continues at coordinate 99,170,966 of NC_142244.1, forward strand.
TTTTCCTGGTGGGAGATAACACTGCTGCAGCATTAACTGTAGTCTAAAATGGGTAAAAGTGTAATATGCAGTGGTGTATTTGTGCATAAGTAGTACAGGAATATAAATGAAATCTGTCTCAACATGCACTCATGATAACATTCTTCCAGTTTGTTTACAAAATGAAAGAATATCTGTCTCTGATAGAAAATTCTATGTTTAAAGCAGTGTCTCACTATCCTTTGAAGTGTTAAATCCTCCTGGATTTCATTTTTTTTGGCACAAGAGTAGTGGATGTTTAAGAAGCCAACAACATTAGTTTGCACAGGAGCATTCCTGTCTTATTTTTGTTTCTAGGTCTGTTTCCTGTGTTGGGGGAAGGGCAGTGAGAGCACAGCTGCTCCCAAAATTCAAGATGAAGCTGCTTCTTCAGTGCGTTTTAAGCCTTGGTCACAGTTTCTTACTGGAAGTCTTTAAATGAGCTTTATTCTGATCTTCAATTGTGCTTTTATAGGCATGAAATCCCCTTCCTTCCCCATCTCTGTTCCCTGACCCTCCATCCCAGTCCCCAGCAACAAAACCCACTCTCTAATAAAACAAAACTCCTCATTATCTGCATCATAAATATCGAAGAGGACTCTCAAAAGCAGAGTATTTGCATGTTGCTGACTTCAGCATCAGCTTGCCAGAGGAATTGATCAATATTTGTTCTGAGAAATTTTTTTCCTTCATTTTTAAAGTGTTGATGCAAGCTAGCACAAAAGATTGGCTCCTCTGGATACCAAAGCTGCTCCATTTGAACCTTTATTTCTGAGATAAGCCAAAACATCACAGACAATAGGAGATCGTCCAGGCAGTTTTTTTGCCTGTTTTTTTATGGTACCTCCAGTAATTCACATGGAAAAGCAGCAAGCTAGTCTTCTCTTACATTGACTTATACATATTTTAAACAAAGTCTTCTATCTGAATTTTTACATGTATTTCTTGAGCAGAAACATTTCTAGCTTTTCGTAATTCTACAAACATATTAAAACACCTCGTTCTTCCATTTGTCCAGTTAACATTTTCATTGTGTTAAGTTGCATTCGTATGTATATAGAAGGAATAAACCAAGCCTGCAGTGGGAAGAATGTAATTGTTGCAGTTATTCTCTTTTCCCGCAGTGGTAGGGCTTTCTTTTGAGGTTCCTTTGCTTATATGGACTGCTTAGGTGAGAAAGAAAATCACATATTGTTGGCTGTATTTGAGTTTCTTACTGGAGAGTAGATTGATGGTTGGATAGGAAGGGTGTGTTTTGTTTAAAATGCAGAATAATGTGGGGAAAAAAAATGTTGCCTCCCAGAAGTACTTAGTCTGGGACAGCAGGTACTTAGCTAGAAGTCCACTTTTCAGTGTGGCTGTTTCAAAGTCTGAAGATTAGTTTAATCCAGACAGAGCTGAGAAAGAATTTAATGTTGGACTCTCATTGTTGAGTTACAAAAGTGTTGGCAGATCAGGAGGACAGGAGAAACTTGGCTGAGCACCAGCATGGGAGACCAGATAACTGAGGTAGTTATGAGCCCAGATGATGATCGAGGTAAAATGATGACATAACTGACGTAGGGCTTGGTTATAAAGGACAGAGGAGAATCAGACAATATTGCTAATGCTTGTCAGCATGAGTTTGTTGAAAATAGGCCCTGTAACACTACTACTCGTGTTATATTTTTGAGCTATTTATATACATTGGGCTGTTGACAAGGAAGAAGTGTAAAAATACATGTTTTCCATAAATTTACTGCCTTGGTGCTCTTGGGCATTTTCACAATTCACAATGAGATGGACACATGGTAGGGGAATTTGACATAAGGGAAGATTTTGGTCCTTGAGTATCCGTGTGTACCAGTGGGCTGCCAGTCCTCCACACTTGAACTTTTATATCGGCCCACATAAAAATAATCACTTAAGAAGTTCATAGAATAGTTCAAGATCATGAAAATAATAATGAATAGAGCAGATGGATGAGTGATTGTGCTTGTCAACTGGGAAGAACAAGCTCTTTGCTTTAACACAGCAAATGCACATGAAGGGGCAAGGACATAGAGCTTCTTTAAGAGCAATGGACTCCAACCTGTGTAAAACACCTACAGCTGAGGGGCTGATGGGCTCTCTGGGTATGTAAGCTAGAAAGTGTGGGAATGGGAGATGGTACTCTGGCTATGGGACGTCTCAGGATTGTTTTCTCTAGTTCTAGTGACTACAGATAAAGGAGAACATAGATGAAGGTTCAAAGAAGAGTTGCAAGATTAAAGGGTGGAAAGAAGCCTTAAGTAAAAAGGTTCTTTGAGTTTAAGGTATTGAGCTTAACAAAAAGCTAAAATGTATTCTCTTTGAGCCTTCTTAATGTGTTAATCTCTGAACTTCTGTGTTTATTTCTAACTCGGAGAATAATGGATCCCCTCTATTCTGATTCCAGTTCTGTCATGTCTTGACAGTTTTAAAAGCTTCACAAATTTTATATATAATAAGGGCTTAAGAGTATTCAGTGAAGTAGTTAAATATAATTACCTGATTTTATAGATGGAGAAACTGGAATAAAGTCGGATGTTTTAGTTCTGCCTCTGGATTTTTTATGGAGTGCATTTACAGAAATCTCAAGGTAGGGCTGTTTTGTAATTGTATTGTCCATTGCAGTGGTTCTGTGAACTTTCCAAATTCAGCATAATGTAATTTTTTAAAAAGAATTTACATTTGTTACCTGAGCTCTGATCTTGAGGAATTGTTAGTACCTGCAATCCTAAAACTGAAATTCAGTGGAAACTAAGATGGAAAGTTAATGGATTTGGTTATTATCTTATAACTGCAAAAAGGAAACAGTAGCATAATGAAGAATATATTAAATACTTTATTTAATAATCCAGTAAAACACAAGCATATTCATTTATGGGCTACTCAGAAAAAACAAATAGGTGAGACTGGTATGAACTGTAGCACATTCTGGAGAAAGACTGAAGTGAAGAAATGTCTGATAAAGTGAAGCATACTGGAAATAGTCTCAAGGAAGAGCAAGTAGTCTTGCTCTTCATTTTTAAAAATGCCTTACTTATGGAATCAGTATAATACGCTATGTATGTATATAGAAACATATAAGTGTGTATATATATGTTATTTCTGTGGAAATTAAAATATTTTTTTCTATAGTAAGAAGTGCCATATGCTGATGATGGAGAAAAGTTGTAGTGCCATTTCTTACCATTAGAATATATATTAAAGAAGAAGCAATACAACCTTTAAATTATTTTTGTATATTTTGCATAAATGTTCATTATGTACTGTCTTTTTCTATATTAGTAGTAGGAGGTAAATAGTGAACTAAATAATGAATGCACTACACAATATAGTGTTTTCAAGCAAACTGCTTATAGTTACACAAAGCAGGAAAAACATAAAAGTAATACAAAAATGTGGAGGAGGTAAAAAAATTGTAACCAAAGGAATGGAGTATGGAAATAGATATAAGCAGTTTTCATATTAATATATAAGTAAATATACATATTTATCTGAACAGAGTTTGACTAACCCTTCTCAATTTGAATTTTCTCAAGGATAACTGCATACTTGCTATCCTATATCAAATGAATTATTTTTCAGGTATAAACTTGTCAGCAGATGTTCCAAGGTTCTAGTCTGCTTCCACCCTCATGATATGATGGGGTGTGGTGCTTCAAAACTTGGCTGCTCTATAGCTGGGAAGAGTGATTCAGCTTTAATTAGGTCAGTCTTTTAATGTCTAAACCCTCAAGCTTTCCATTGTCCCAACCGATGCATGACAAAAAATTGAACCCACAAATCTCTGCTGTGCATGTATACACGAACTCTTGGAACTTCAGTGTTGTGAGCACTGTAAAACCAGTATTGTTTATGCTACCAGCAAACAAATAACACCAGGTCCTGCCTACAGCCTGTTCTGAACTCTTAATAACCAAGTAAACATGTTCCAAGTGGATTATGAATGGTGGTAGTCTGGCAAATTATAAGAATATTGAGATAGTGTGTTTATAGGAAGTGTTGGGCAGATGTTGGGAGTCAGTGCTGAAGGGCTCAGCCCTGCAGCCAGACACAGAAATTGTGGCTGATTAAACCTGAACTGATTCAGTTTCCATGTCAGAATTGTGTCGTTGCTCAGAGGCTTTTTAGCTTGTCTCAGGTGAAACAGGGCTCCCCTTTTGTTCTTCTATAGCTGTTGTTACTTTAGAGAACAAACCCCAAATAGGAGTTGTGCATTACTGTTGCTGTCTGATGTGATCAACTGGGAAGATTTTCCTCACATGTGTATTCATGTATAGATGGTGGATGATCGTGTGTGTGTTTTTTATGTCTTGGCTGAATTTTCTCTAAACATTGTGTGCATTGTGCATTTGTCACAACAGTCAGTGTTCATTAGAGTTACAATTAATAGAGGTGGAACATGTAAATACATCTATAGCCATGGTTGTACCAGCCTGTTCTAAAATACCATATTCAGTTCTGTAATACTTCTGACTTATTATTACTTCTTTTTTTCAGCTCAGAAGTATTTTTTTTTAACACCAGAACAATATAAGCAAAAACCCCACAGATTTTTAAATTGAATGTTACCAGAAGGGTTCCTTAGACTGTGTATCATTATTTGAAGGGAAAGGAGGGGAAGAAAAAATACAGAAAGAAATCAGCTTTTTCTCCATCTCTTTTATGTGTTCTCAGGCCACAGCAGAGTTTTGCACGTAAATAATACATTTGGTGGTGTATTTATTTTGAAACTATATTTCTCACATGCAGGTATATTTTAATGATGGCAGCTGTGTTTGTCTCCCACCTCAGTTCAGCACTACCCTGTCTCTTTCAGTCTTTATCCTTCTGGGAAATGTGTGCCTGGGTGAAGGGAAAGCGAGGTTCTCAACTCTCCTGTGGTTTATAGCAGTATGTGAAGAAAATGGCAAGACCCAATGATACTGCATCATATATAATAATTGTTGTCCTTCCTCTTGTCACGCTTTCCATTTTTCCTCTTGGTGTTTTCTGGGTCACAGTTCAGGTGTTAGTCTAATTCTGTCTCTGTCATTTGGCTATCCTCACAGAGAAAGTGAATTCCATCCTTAACCATGCTGTTTTCTTCAAGACTCTATCCTAATTTTCAATGTTCTTGGATTAAATTATTTTTACAAGAGCATGCAGTGACAGGACAAGGGTAACCAGGTTCAGATTGGAAGAGAGTAGGTTTAGGTTAGATATTAGGTAAAAATTATTTGCTGTGAGGGTGTTGAGACACAGGAACAAGTGGCCCAAGGAGGCTGTGGTGATTTCCCATCCCTGGAGGTGTTCAAGGCCAGGCTGGATGGGGCTGTGAGCAGCCTGGTGTATTGGAAGATGTCTGTGCCTGTGACAGAGTGTTGGAACAAGATGAACTTCAAGGTCCCTTTCCAACCCAAACCATCCTATGAGCTGGGATGGAGCCAAGGATTGTAATGTTTCAATCAGACACCAACAATGTGGAATGCTAGCCTTTTATGCTGGTTGGTTTTTTTTTCTTTTATTAATATGAATTGAAATGTAAAGATGGTATTTTAAAATTCAATACTAAAAAGCAGGCAACCAAAATGCTTCCTTTTCAATCAAGTTACCAGTCTTTGTTGTCATGTTGATTATTGTGTTTGGACCGTTTCTGCAGTATTAAGCATGTATAATACGAATTTAAGGAAATTATTAAAAATAGAATATGTTTTTTGACATAAATTTCAACTTGATTTCATTTTACATATTTTTAATTACTTCCGTATTTCTTCCGTAGCATTTCTGCAGGATATGCTCCGAAATCTGTTTAGCCTATATATTTATGGAAAATGTTCTTCCATCAAATTTTCTGGTCAGAGGTACTTACACTTCTTTTAAAAGCAAAATGATTTTTCATTTTATGGACATTTGAATAACTACCTTGCATTGATACCAGGAATAATAATAATAGTAATAATAAAAATAATAATAATAAAAGAAATATTCCTGGCAGCAAAATATACCACACACTATCTATCTTTGTACCTTGTCTCTAAAATCTATTTCCATTATGGAGATGCCGTGGAACTTCTTGGTATGTTTATGAGTGGTATAGATAAGTGTTCACAAAAAATATAAAGCTGCCCTGCCATTCCCGTATGTTCCACATGTTAAAGTGCATTACAGAGAAAAATAGACAGTTTTATGTTATATGGTTGACTTTCACAGATCTGTGGATCTTATTGCTGTGGGCAGCTCTTTAAAAAGTCTGACTTCTGATTTTATTTGTCTCATATTATGCCCTCTAGTCTCTGTGCCCAGTGGATTGAACAGTGAACTATATGAATTTTGGAAGTGGTTTTGGGCCATTCATCCTTGCTGGTTTTATAGGTGTTGTTCAGTTATCAGGAATCACTTGGAAAATTATTTCTGCTTTTTCACAAATTTGTCAGCTCCTTCTGGCAGGTGCTTCTGTTAAAGAGCAGAGAGCTAAAGTAACAGAACTTGCTAAAAAATAATGTCGTGTGGCAATGGTAAAGCATTTTAAGCTTCTGATTGCTAATTTTGTGTCTTCTAAGTCCAAAATAAAGTCTCTCCCTTACGCCAGAATACACTAGTGCTTTACAACTGAATATAAAGTCATATCCTGTAATGTACTGACTGATTCCTCAAAAAGTCGTTTGACTTAATAGCATAAAAATCTATGTGATCATACCAATATGTAAAAATTCCATAGTTATGACATGCAAAGCTCATTTTTGAATTTGGAGGTATTACTAAGTGTTGCATAACACAGGCCACCAGAGCCTGGCTATTACAGACGCCTAAAGCTTCCTGTACTTAAGATCCATTCATCACGAAATGGGGAATAACATGCCTTACATTCATCCTGCATAGCAGTGATAATAAGGGCTGAACTGAAGTGCTTTCAGCACAGCAGCATCCTCTGAGTGCTGAAGAAAACTGTCACTGGCAGAACAGGTTTAAGTGTTCACGAAGAACTTGATCTTTCCAGTCTTTGGATTTACCTGTAAAAAGAGGCTACTTACTGTATGTGGTCATGTGCACATATGTGGGAGATCCTTCTGCCATTTTTTTGCAGTCCTTTCACAAACAGAATTTTGAATTAAGTTGTACTATCACACAAAAAATGAAATATGCTTATATCAAGTTGTTTTCTATCCATGAATACAGATTTGAGTTGAGTAGAATGTTTAACTCGCTAAAACATGCATGGACATTAGTATTACCCTCTTGGTGAGCTATCAGATGTTGCTTCTTTGCAGAAGCTGGCCGTACTGTTGTAATTCCAGATTCTTCAGGCTTCCTGTTAATTTTGGCCATTCCTAGAGATGGAGGAAGAGCAATGAGGGTGCCTCTCTGATTTAGCTATTATGTCACGTTTGTTCACTGACTAAAAGGAGAACAGCTGATCTAAGCTACTTCAGAAAATGGTGCTCTTAGTCTTTCTGTCATAGAAAAAACAAGTATCTTCATTTGTGCTCCATTCTCCTCTCCCCATCTGATGTTTGCTTCCTCAGGCCTGATTGCAGGTGTAGGAGGGGACCTGTGTTACGCCTCACTTCCATCTTTCACATCTAGAAAGGAGAAGTTGATCTCGGGCCGTCTGTCCTTGATTGGAAATTAGGTCTTGGGGTAGACTTGGCTACAGCAGGAGGAACAGACATGTTCTGGGGGCAGGAGGTGCATGTGGGTGCAGTTAGCTGACACTCTGAGCTACGGGCAGCTGTAAGGCTGGCAAAGCACATACCTAGTGAGAAATTTGGAGAGGTGCAGGGAGCTCTGCTGCGCTTCTGGGTAGCCAGAGTACAGCTGCAGCAGGAAGCGAGGTTAGTGCACTGTGTGAAATGGCAGCCCTGCAGCTGCTCCCTGTGTTGCAGATGTGTAGGAAGAGTTCGGAAGTCAAACAGGGCTAGAAGAAAACTGAGGGCATTCCTACACAAAAGGGCTAATTTTTAAGTCAGTTATTTCTGGTCTTTGAATGGAGTTAGCACTATAAGGGAAACATTGTACACATGCTTAATGTAAATGGTTCTGTGTTTCACCAAACATGATTTTCTTACGTGTGGTTGGTTTGCTCAGTGCTGATGAGAATTGTGTTTATCTTTGGTTAAAGTAGAAAAGATACTAGATTTGTTAGATGACATCGTGGTGTTGTGATCTTTTCCTTCTGCCTTTGGCACTCAGTTGTATTTTTGATCAAGATGGGAACACATCACAGTTACAGTGGGGTTTTCAGTTCTGGGCAGACCAAGATAAAAACAGGTGGTGATTTGGGAAAGCCTAGGAAAAAAATTGCTAATACTGTTTGTGCCTTGGTCTTTGAAAGTCTTTGCAAGTTTTTTTGATTTTTGTTTTGTTTTGTTTTGTTTTCAAAGAGAAGCCTTTCAGCAGTAGTATACTCAGAACATTTATTGGAAATTTTATGCACATTTTCCAAAAGAAATACTCTATAACAGTGCTACCGAAATTTTTTTAGGCATTGGTGTTGACTATTTTGGCCAAATACATTTAAATTCATATAAGCTGTTGAAATTTAGAAAATTTGTAAGTTTAATAGAAGTCCCTCATTGATTAAAAAAATAAGAACATTTGATGAAACAAATCTCATAGTCCAGCCTGATCTTACAGAATTTTGAGGGCCTTTCCAGCTTCTCAGTTTTTCATTGCAAAATATATAGTTCCATGAGAGACCATGTATGCAGAAGTCCATGGAAAAAGGAAATATTTAGGGCCTAAATAATAACAATGCAATCTTGTATAGTGAGGGAAAGGATTTTTGCAGCAGCAGAAGTGCAGCAGTGGTAATATCTTAATACATTGATAATGTTCACAAACCACTTAAAAATATTTGTATGAAAATATGTTTTACAACCGCCAGTGCTATTCTGTAATCTTAACAGTTATGCAAATACTGGTGTGAAAAATAAAACCAGAAACTAGCATGGTTTTGGCTAGGTTGGTGTGCTTGGTGGGCAGTGATGTGTAGAGACAGGGGCTGCCAGGGACCCCCAGCCCTGCCCTGGCACTGGAATCCCACGCTCCTGCTCCTGGGCTGGCAGGAGCCACATCAGTGGCTTGGGAGAATATTCCTTAGAGTGTTCTGCAGCGTGTTTTGTAAATCCTGCTTAAACGTCTGCTGAAGGGAGTCTATAAACTTGTATGGCACAATATGACCACAGCTGAATGATAAAGAACTGTCTTAAAGTAACAGCACAATTTATAACTGGCTCTGCTGAATGTGGAGCTGTGTCTTGCTTGGGAGTCAATATTGAACTTCCTAGTTCCAGTAAAATTGGAGGCAGTAAGCCTTCCTCCTATCTCTAGAAAAGATACAAATCACATTTTAATTAAAAAAAAATAGCAGGATGATTCACAGAAACTATTTTCCTTCTCTTTTGGAGGCCATTTACAGTTGCTAAGCTGTAGCTGTATGCCAGTTACATCAGCTATTTAACTCCATTTTCCCTTTTTTTGGTGGATAATTTAGCAACAAGATATCCCAGTGAAAATACGACCAAAAATATCATTGAAAATAGCAATGAAGACATTTCGTAGTTATTACAATGGTCTTGATTATTGCTAAGATCACAAAGGGCTTGGTTTTTCTAACACTCTCCTTCAATAGGAAGGGCTCTGTGAGGTCAGGCAGTTTTGGTAGTGCAGTTTGTTTCAGAGCTCTGCTTATTCTCTGAAGTTTTTCTCATGCTGTTGATAGAGCAGGTTTGCAGGTGTGGAGGAATATATGGGTAGTATAATTTTATTCCCTTGTTACTCTAGAACATACTGCCTCTCAATTTCATAGTTAGAAACATTTTATCCGGAAAAAAGTGCTCTGTCAACTTCCCAGAAGATAAAACAGATACAGGCCTAGTTGCAGTTCTCTGGCTTGAAGATAATCCAGAAAGGTTTCTTATACAAATCACTAGTAATAGACATCTTAGAAGAATTTAGGAGTAATTCTTCTGTTGATCAGTTTGGGTTTGGGCTGCTAGCTGGAAACACTCCCCAGTGTATTTCCCCATATTTTAATTTGGGTGAGTCGTTTTAGGTTGGACAATCTTCCTCTGCTGCTCCTCGGCTTTCATCTCCATCCTGCCCTGTGGACTTTCCCTGGGAACTGTAGAGTAGTGCTGTAGGTGTCTGCCCACAGCTCCTTGGCTCCCTTGGCAGATTGTTTTCCTCTGCAAAAAGCCACAAGAGGAAATGGTGGAAAGGACCAGCCAGCCTTCCCCCAAAATCCCAAGGCAAAAGTCTGTGCTGTGTCTAATACCTGTCACTAATAATGCTTCAGATATATTATTTATTTTCTAGGATCTTTTAAGTAAAGTCTAATGTGAATATTTGCTGTACTGTGTTAGTCTTAATTTTGTTCAATATGGAAGTTCTGTATTTTTGCCAAATTTGCTGTGAATACTTAAAATTTGTTTTTCCCTTCTGCCTTTTAGTGTGTTAGGGAGAGTGGGAAGACACAAGTTCATACTTTTCTATAATGTTTTTGAGTCTCTATTTCTTATTGTTTGAAGTATGTTTTGGAGAGAATGCAATGTTCTTTAATTTTGCTGCAAGCTGTTTTAACTGATTGGTCAGAGATATTTTCTGTACACACACAAACACATGTGTACACATGTACATGCAGAGACATATATGTGCATGCACACACATAAACATATAAAAGCACCCTAGCCCGAACTCTTAAAGAAACTGTTTTTCTTCTGTATTCTCTTCCTGTAGTAACTTCAAAGATTTTAACTGGTTTTCTGCGTTCTCATCAAATACAGTATTTGGGCTAAGTGTTAAGGTGTCAGCTTGCCCTGCTTCCTCTTCACAGAAGCATTCTTCACACCTGCAGCTTTCTTCTGTTTTTCATACCAGAAATACTTGGATCAGTCTTAAACCTTTGCCAAGTCACTGCTGACACATATTTCTGTAGCTCTTTATTTACAGTGTGGTTCTCTTTCTTGATATGAAATGTCAACATCTGTACTGGACAGGTTAATTTATTTGGAGAAGGTCATGACACCACTTAAAGAAATGCTAGGCCTTCAGCTGAGAAAAAGGTTTAGCGTAATCCTTACCTGTTATGATTATGCTGAAAGTAAGCTCGTTGTAATGAAAACAGTATGTCAAACTGAATTAAATATTATCTCTGGTATAGGGAGGAATCTCACCACATAAAAAATTTGGCACATTTTTTTTTTCTCTCTTCTGAGATAGGAATAAATATTGCAATAAACAGAAGATGGTTGCATCAAATAATAAATTAAGGTAGTTGAGTAGGAGTGTGTTAACTCTTTATGTGACACATCTACATTTCAGTAGATCTGTTAATGCTGTTGTAGTTTTTGGCCTTTTAAATATATGATAAATAATACTTACATTTAGTGTTGCTTTACATCAAATGATCATACTGAAATCAGTTTTGTGCAGAGAAACTCATAAATGGGTCTTCCACTTGAGGAATAGTTGAAGAAACTATCCAGTACAGAGGTGCTTGTTTTGATCTGGCAAAGCTCATGGACAACATAGTGCTGTCCTAATTAGTCCCTCTGGTGTGCTGGAATGCTGAGCTTGTAGTACCCCATTGCTTGTAACAAAACCATGGTGTTTAGGAGGAGGTAGAAAATGCTGAATGTATAATCTTAATTTGTAATTACACCAGGCATACCAACTTAAACATTTTAACTCTTTTTGGCATGGCTTGATGGTTTTCTCCTATTGTCAAATAGTTGGTAATGCCTTTCTTAAATTCCCTTCATCTCCTTTGATCATTAGGGTGCATTGACAGGAACTGGTTTAGATGTTTAATCTCTCAGGCATTATAGGGTGACTAAATGAGGTAGTAAATATGGTAGCCTTTGCAGTCTATTCCTTGTGATGGTTAAGCATACTGCAAGAAAAACCTTGAATTTCTTTAATTTGTTGGTAACTAACTTGGTTTTTCATTTTTTGCACTCTTGCTCTCTGAGGCATGGAGGAATAGTTTATTTACACTTCGTGTGTGAGAGGCAGTGAGGACTGGGGTGAGCTACTGCCTGTGTAGGCATGTTTTTGGCAATCCCTAGCAGCAGTAGCTGTCCAAGATTCTCTGACCTTGTTGCTCTCCCAAAAAGGAAAAAAAAAAAGTACAACAGGCTCACAAAATACTTTCATTAACAATTAATTTCAGTATGACTTTTAATTTGCATAGTCATTCCAACACATAAAATATATTATCCTTATTTGATAAGTCGGGGTGCCTTATTTTGAGGTGCAGCGAAAGTGTATCATCATCCCTTGCCACAAATTAAGTTTGTGTTCAGAGCAAGTGACACATTTGCTTATTGCATGGTATGTAAGGTCTCCTTTGAACTTGCTATGTGTGATATTTCTCAGGAGCAATGTTACTTTTCAGAATGCACCATCAGACAGTGCAAATACCCTCAGTTCTCAAGATCCCAGTTTATGGGAACATAATATTTTCTGAAATATATTATTGTAAAAACTATGATCGAGTGATGACAAAAATCAGTAAATCTAGGGGATTTTTAGGGCAGAGACAAGTCTGAAACATCTCTGCTTCTTTCTTCCTGTTGTGCACTGGTACTAGCGTCTGCTCAAACCTTAGGTTTAGTGTCAGTTCTAATTCTTCTGAATTTATCTGACAGATTTATCTCTGCCAACCACAGGATTTGTATGCCATCTCATACTGTAGTTTCTGATGCCTGTACTTAACTGATTAGTTTCCTATCTGCCTCGTTCATCTTTTCATTTTTGGCAAACTGGATTTATCTTGTTTTTATGATTAAATGGAAGGAGTTGCTAAGGAATGAGATCTGGATCCTTTATTACATTTTAGCATTGTTCCTTGGGAACCTGATTATATCTTGCAAATTAGAGTAACATTTCAAAGGTAATAAATCCTGCATAGCTTGTTAAATATCTCATTTTTTACTTATAGATTCTTACTGAAGCAGAATAATATTATTTCAAACTTTGCCAAGTGTGAAGTGTTCTGCTGTTGCTCTGTGTGTTCACTAGTAACTAAGCATTTGCCATGCTAGAACAGAATTACTTTGTCTCAAAGACTTTACATTCAGAGTATGATTTTATAACTGTCAGTTAAATAATGGCTTTTTGCTAATAATATTTAAATATTTATCGCTTCTCAAACCGTTGTGATAAAGCAAGGGAGTATTTTTCTAGACAAATTCAAATCCATGTGTGTTAAGCCTCTGTTTATCTTCAATTTTCAACTACACAGCTGATACTTGGCTTTTGTTATTTGATGGGCTATAAAATTTGTATCTGATGCATTGAAAATGCACAGCATATGCATATATTTTGTTACTGCTGATAACTGGATTAGAGTTTTGCCAGTCATGCTTGCTTTTAAGAGTTTATGGCATAGATCCATTTGCATTTATGAAATTATTTTTTGGTGTTTCTAACTGGGAAGTGTTTACAGTATGTGTGTGTGTTTTCTCCTCTTGTCCTGGAATTTGAATACCTTACAACTTCACTCATGTGAGCAGCTTTCATTCTTAAAGAATTCTTTGACAGTCTGCTCTTGAGATGTTTCTTGACATTTTTCAGTATTTTTCTGTGATGATAATCTTGTTGCTGATGACAGTGAGACACTGAAATGGAGACAGTGCAGAGAGCTAATTGACCTAGTGTCAGATGCTCTTGGGCACAATGCATTTTCAGTCATCTCTAGATGAAAACCTTAAAAACAAGTGTGTTGCATTTTCTCTTCTAAAAAAATTCCCTGTCCTACCCACCCCATTGCAGATTTTGGCTTCTTATCATCGGTAATGATGCAACTGATCACTTTTGGAAAGTAAATATATCATGTGATTGTCTCTGACAGGACTTTCAGTGACAGAAAAGGACTGTTTCTTCAGCAAATCAAATTTTCAGTGATGCTTACTTGAAATACATGCTTTTGATAAAAACTAAAAGCTGTGATCAGGAATAATTGCACCTGTAGGCAGGGATCAAGGAAACCAAAGTGATGGATTACAGTGTGCGATTAAGAAGCTAGACCAAAAAAAAAGAAGTGTTATTTGTGGAGAAAGCAGGAGTGAAACTATGAGTAAATAGAGCACTTAAGCATTTCCTATAAAGGAAATTCCTGCAATGATGCAGTGGACCCAGGAGTACTTCCAATCTGAGAGGTAGAAGCTGGGTTCATATACCTCCTGACCTGTATTAGATGGGAACTTCACAGGCAGCAGCTCTTTCACCTTAATTTCCACAGAGGGGACGCCCTGGTGAAAGTGGTGGAGGAGCTTTTGTGATTGCACTTGGCCCCCAGCATTATGACATATGGACAGGCACATTCTGCTGCTTGCTCACAGAAATACGGGAATGCTTAATGTAACCTCTCCCTCTGGAGCTGTAGGGAGATCATGGTTTCTGGCACACCGGGACACAGCCCTTGCTGCTGAGCTGCTGCAGTCCCTCCTCTGGGTTATTGGTCCAAAGGGGAGCTACTTGTGGTGTTGGAACCAGAATGTCACCCCAAAATAAAACATTCCCATGCTGGGCCAGCACTAGCAAATGGAAAATTGGCGAAGTACAAAGAATCAAATAAATAAAGACTTATTTTTAGTCCACTGGGGGCTCTCAGATTGGTTGCTCTCTGTACACAAGCAAGCTTCCATCAGTTACCAAACCCAGATCTGGCAGCAGCATTTTTACAACTAAATCAGGACTTCCCAGTGTCATGTAGTGAAACTGAAAATTAAAACTGGGAGACATGCGACTTCTTCACTTGTTGGCTTTCTAAAAAGAAATGTGGTTTTATTGCCCTTATTTTATAATGCAAACTCATTTGAATACATATTTTTCAAATTAGTTGTGGTTCATGATAAGCATTGTCCTTTCAAGTATTCTATAATGAGTGTGATTGATGTAAGGCATTGTCCTGCCACTGAGGTATACCTGGCAGGAGCAGCAGATGTGTCATGTGGAGAGTCAGGGCTCCAGGCAGCAAACTCCTCTTGTGCAGTGTCTTTAGTAATGGTTAGTCATGGTGGCCTAAGGTTTGCTTTGATTTATAGACATTGGATGTGTTTCTTACACAGGGTCATGTAGTGAAAGATATGTGTTATGGGGGCTCTCTGCTTCCATCTCCACTCCTGGAGAATGCCACAGTAGGAGAAGGCTGCCTTGTCAGTTTGTTAAAGGTGAGTGTTCCTGGGCTTTAGCCAGGGACATCTTCCAGGTAGAATAGTTTCCAGCTGCCTACTTGCCTGAAAAATCTGTCCATTTTATGTTATTTGAATTCAGGATGAGACCATATTTCATTTCAGGAGGGCTCGCCATTTCGGTTTCCCTCCTTCACTTCAGGGGATCACTGTTCTCAAAATTATGTGCTGTTGGTCCACTGATAGTTGCTAATTAGAGAAGATAGGTGGAAAAACCTCATGTGTGTGTTTCAGTTTCAAAGATTCCCATAACCCTTGGCATATACTTCATTACCAAAACAATTGAGAGCCTGCACTCAGAGTGATGGGATAGTATTATACTGGCTTGTCAAGACTTGTACTAGGCAAAGAAAGAAAAAAGGATTAAAGGATTGAAAGAGGAAAACTCATTTCCTCCCCTTCTCCACTGCGGCTTCTTTTGGTTTATTTTTATGCCAAGATCAAGAAAATTTCTCTTTTATGGACAATATTTACTTGCTTCTTTTAATCTCTATGGCATAAAATGGTTAAATACAGGAATGCACATGCAATATTTATATTGCTGTGAGACGAAGATATGCTCTTAACTTGGCCTGGTCTGAAAACAAAAGCTCTTTTGGTCAGAATCACCATTGCTTTTATGAAGTCTATAATGATTATGCTGCAGCTCATAGTGTTAATGATGTTTATGAGTACCTCAGGTTTCCCTTTCCATTTGGGATTAAACTGGTTCTGTATAAACACATGCCATGTCTTGAGCAACAGTGTCACTGAAATATGTAAAGCAGTGCTCATGTCATGTATAATGGTAAAAATACCACTTATTTTTCTGTGAGGTTGCCTTTCTTGGTAAACTTTTCGTTCTTAATTCTTGAGCATTGTGGCTGAATCTTTATTTTCTGTCCAGATACTTTCCTGGGCTGTACGTCTGTTCTGAAGAGCTGCAGGGTAATGAATGGCAGTTCATTCAGTGTTTTGCAGGGCTTAATCACCTGCTGTCAGAGTAGGTCAGAGGATAAACTGTGACTCATTGCAAGAGAGTTCATCTTAACTGGTGGCCACAGTGAGACCTGAAGTCAGTGAAGTTATGCAGTAGCTGTGGAGAGGAAATTAGCAGACAAAGACTTTATGCAATACTGACAAAAATATGTGGAAAGCATAAGAAATCATGGGAAATTCTCCATTTTTATTTGCCCAGTAAGATCTTAACCACGATACAAGCACCTTCTTTGAAGTGAAGAAGATTGCCTTGTTATTTCAAAACGGGTTGTAATTTTCTATCTTCTGTTTGACTTTTGCAGGCATAGTTAGAGTCTTGACTTTTGTATTGCACAGAAGTCAACTAACTCCTTCTTTCCTTCAAGCTGCACAGGCACAGGGTCAACATGACTGTTAGATTGCAAGTATTTTGATAAGGGCCATTTTGACAATATGCAAAAAGACTTGCTGCAAAGGATAAAATGGCTGAAGATAGAAAAGAATATTTAATTTTCTTGAACTTAACAGGATAGAGTATTTAGACCCTTGATTTTAATTTCTCTCTTATCCTTTCTCTAATCACTTTCCTTACTTCCTTTGTCTTTGAAAGGAGGGAACTTAAAAGGTAAGCATCCAGAGCTGGGAAGAAAGATATTTAAAACAGTGCTCTAAAATACAAAAAGTTTTTGAATGAAGTAATTGAAATGGGAAAACCATCATATCATTGGCAATTGCTTTTACTTCAATAAGTTTCCCTTGAAAAATTCCGGTGTTCTAGGTATGTTGAAATATGTGGATATCCTGCTGTAATTTGGAGTGGAGCCTTTCTGCTCTCTCACATTTGCCTTTCTGATCTCAACAGGATGTACCCCAAAACAATACATTGACTCATTTTCTTAGTCTCTTCTGCTGCTACAGTGGCCTAATCTTGACTTAGTATTGGATTGGGTGGAATTGACTCAGAGGAGTGTCTGACTGCTGATAATGGTGCAGGTGATTTTTCAGGGAAATTGGAAGGCTCTCCTTTTTAACACTCCCTGAGGGTACTCGAGTCATTTAACAACATTTTCAGTGAACTTAATACCTGTAAAAAATGTTTTACTGTTATTGCATAGAGTCAAGCTCTTTCAGATAGCATGGGTTGTTTTATTGTTATATTGATATTTAGGATAATTGGGATGTCAACTTTATTTAGCATGCTTGACCATCAGGAAGGCATAGAGGTCTTTATATAAATATTAGTATCTTGCATCCTTTTCCTGTTGCTCTAAGTAGATAACATAATCTTTTCTGGCCTTTTTTTTTTCCTTTTTTTAAAATAGATGTTTGACTCATATGTCAGGTAGCTGCAAACCAAAAATCTAATCCTGCAAACACTAAAACATGCAAGAAATTTTCTCAGATAAGGAGATTGCTGTGGTGAACATTGGTACACTGCATGTAGCAAGAAATCCTTGAGTGGAATCATTGGCTCTTAGAAATGTGAAGGTATCTGGCAATTGGCTTTAAATTATTTTTTATCTTTATATAAAGAATTACTTCATTAAAAGCACTCCCATGTGTCTTATAAGAGAAAATAAGAATTCTCCAAGGTGTTTCTTTTAAAAGCCTTTCTCAGAGGTCTTACTATGCAGAATACACCTCTTCTTGTATCTAGACTAATTTTCAGAGGCTTTGATGAGGCAGTTTAGTCTGATATGCACCATAGGAGTTTATTAAATAAAATATACATAAATTAAAATTCCTATGATATTACCTTTTCTAAAAAAACCCAAATTTTTCATCAGTAGGTCCAGCAGGAATAATATGAAATTGTATTACAATAATGTTTTTTCTTTCACATTGATACTTTTTTGCTTTTAATGACATTAGCCTAGTTTAATACTCACCATTTGGCTCAGTAATGATATCAGGTATTTACGTCCAGCCAATTCATATTAGGAGTTACTCAGTTTCTAAGTAATGCAAATATTTCTACAGATCTTTCAACAAAGCTGTAACTTTGTATCTCAACAACCAATGTCTTGTGCTAAATACGGGGTACTCTGTTCTGTGGAGAATCCCCTGTACTTTGAGTGTATTTGCTTGTACTCAGCTGTAATGTGTTCCTCAAAGACTGAGTCTGCTTGGTGTAGAGGTTCAGCGTGGTTTGGTTTCAAATTCTGGATGTGGGCAACCTTGCCAAGTGTCATCTGTGACAGCCTGGAACCAGTGGTACCTCCCTGTAATTAGCAGTGTCCCACAAGGTTCAGTGTCATTTAATTTGTCCATCAGTGGCTTGGATGAAGGGCAGAGGCCTCCTCAGCAGGTTCAGTGAGGGCACAAAGCTGGGAGGAGTGGCCAATAGCCCAGAGTGCTGTGCAGCCCTTCAGAGGGCCCAACAGGGTGGGGAGATGGGCAGGGGAGAACTGCCTGAAATTCAGCACAGGCAGGGTCCTGCCCCTGGGGAAGAACAACCCCCTGCACCAGGACAGGCTGGGGCTGAGCTGTAAAGCAGCTCTGTGGAGAAGGACCTGGGGGTGCTGGTGACAGCAAGCTGTCCATGAGCCAGCAGGGTGTCCTGGGGACCAAGAAGGCCAATGGGATCCTGGGGGCATTAGGAAGAGCATTGCCAGCAGGGAGGTGATCCTGCCCCTCTGCTCAGCCCCGGTGAGGCACATCTGGAGTGCTGTGTCCAGTTCTGGGCTCCTCAGCACAGGAGGGATGCAGAGCCTGGAGCTGGTCCAGTGAAGGGCAGGAAGGATGACTGAGGGACAGGAGCCTCTTACAAAGAAAGGCTGAGACAGTTGTACCTGTTCAGCCTTGAGGAGAGATGATTGAGAGGGGACCTAAACAATGTCTGTCAGTACCTGCAGGGAGGTGTCAAAAGGATGGAGCCAGACTCTGTTTGGTGGTGCCAAGCAGTAGGACAAGAGACAATGGGCAGAAACTGATGCACAGGAAGTTCCCCCTGAATATGAGGAAGAACTTTTTTACTGTGCAAGTGACCACATAGAAAAACAGGTTGCACAGAGAGGTTGTGGAGTCTCCCTCATGGGAGATATTCAAGAACAATCTTGTTGGATCAGGCGTCCCTACCAGAGATCCCTTCAAACCATACCTATTCTTTGATTAATTTACTTGATAGCACTAATTCCACTAAGATTTCATGAATGTCTCAAAAAGGACATGAGATCTAGTTGATAGTCCACTGCCCAATGTCTGAGTGGCCAGCTGGTTACTTCGTGTGGAGAACTTCAGTGGGTCTTTGTGGAATGAGTAGTATTTGGAGATTTTTATCAGCAGTTATGCTGCTGCTTTGATGCAAAATTCAAGAGAGTAAACTGAAGGAAGTAATTCTGGTCATGTGTGTTTGCTTTTGATCTTCTGAATAAATTTAGGTTTACTGTAAATTCTTCAAAGTTAGGAAACTCAAGCCAAAAGCATTTCTGAAGTCATGCCCTTAGCAAACCTGGTAAAATACCAGTCATAACATTTTTGAGTGCTCCTCCTGTAGTTTCTTTCTTCCTTTTTATGGCTGTTAACTACACTGTATTGTTTCTGGTTTGCAGGTTTTTATCCCACCTGACATCTGTGTATGCTGAGACCTTATCCTGTGTCAGATCTATACTTTCATATCATACACGTATATGCACACTGCATTTACAAAATGCATTAATCACAAGATACTCTTCAATGTTAGAAAGGAGTGTGCTGTAGATAAACATGTTTAGGAGCTTTAGATTCCCTGCATTTGAAGGGCATTAGGCTTGCTAGTGTAGGCATAGGCTCTATGTTGGGCTTATGCTTTTTTTAAATATATAATCTCGATATAAAGATTAAAAGGTAAAGTTGTGAGGTTAGTCAGAATGAATGAGTGGGACCTAGTGACTAGAAATGGAAGTATTGATGAGAATTTGTCCAAGTGTGTTGTGGTTTGAAAACCTCTTTCTTTCATGCTAACATCAAAACCACTGCTCACATACAGATAATTTAGTATTCTTGAGACTGGAAAACCTCTTTCTTTCATGCTAACATCAAAAACACTGCTCAGATATAGATAATTCAGTATTCTTGAGACATTAATTGAAAGATCAAGCACCATAAGGCAGGAATGCAAACTTCCTTAATTTAGTCTCATAACTGTGTATTAGCCCTGGCCAGTAAGGGTAATTTACTGTAAATCACTGTGATTCTTGTCCTTCCTGATAGCACCATATCACATTGTCAGTTTGAAACACTGCCTGCTCATTTTTACTTGCAAACTGTGAGGCTTCTTTTTTGTACATATACATACAAAGATTTCAGTATCTGTTTGTATACATGCAAACTGTATGCCTTATTTTCAAATGTATCTTGACAAATGTATTTTCCAACTAAGAATGAGAGTGGATTTTACTGGTGGGACTTTATAAGAGGCACATACATTTGTGTTCAAATAGAAGTAAATTTTGAATTATTCTGGATATGCTGCTAGTTTTCTGCATGCAGATTCCATATTAGAAGTAAAAAGTACACTTCTGTTGTATGGATACTGAAATTTTGAGATATAAATATAATGTACATAGATCCCAACTGCAACCACCAGGAAATAGTTGTCCTGATTTTCAGCTTCCTTACTTTTTGTCAGTATAAGTCAAGCATGCACTTAGTTAAAAGTATGTGTATTTTATATTCCAGGTGTCATAGACCAGGAACCTCACCAGAATTGTGCCTGATATTTATCTGCCGTTTCAGGGAAGCATAACCGTTTCCATCATCAAGGACCAAAGGGCCAAATTGATACATTCAGATCCAGCTAATGAGTGCAGAGAACAGAGAGCCATCTTTGCAAGCTGGGACAAATGACACTAATGCAGTTTAATAAAATGCTGAGTGCTGCTGTATGAGATGGGTCATGATCAGCCTTGGGAGAACTGGACGTAGGATGGAGTTTCATCCCTTCTGTTGAAAACTAAAACTTAAGCCATTATGGACGGTTTTTCCCCTCACTGCTGGGCAGGGAGGTAGCTGTGGAGAGTATCTACCCCTTTCTGTAGCTAAGTTAAGCTGGTCAGCAGTAACATGCAGGGTCATGCCAGTTCAGTTGTTTCTGGTCCATACCTTCCTTCAGCGATGCATGAGAGTGCTCTGATTTCATCTATGGAAGCGATGTAGTGAGTTGTCTACAATTTCTCTGAGGTAGTGCACAGCTGCAGTATTTCATTTCATTAACAATGAATTCTACACCATGGGCTATTAGCAGAAGTTATCCTGCCTGCCTTAGCTATTTGTGAGCTTTTTCCAGTACCAGTAGTGGGTTAATCTGTGAAGTTGGATCTAAACAGGAAATGGTTAAGGTATATATGTGATAATGAGTGAAAAAGAGAAACCAAGTTTGAGTGTAGCTAGGATATTTATTTTCTGAGAAGGTAGTGTTCTGCTTGACTAGAATGCTTGCTTTATTTATAGAAAAAAAACAAAACTCCCATGTCCTTAGCTCACAGGACAGTTCTGGCTCTGCTAGTTGCTTGGTAGAAAAAGTACTTTTTGGAATGTGACTGCAAAACATTCATGGCATTTCTTGGCAAATAAGAGATCCTGAGCATTAAGGGAAAGTAGTTCTTGTTTTGTCTAGTTCTAGTAATGTTCATGTTTTGGGCAAACTTTCCACAAAGATAGCTTTTTGTTGGGAGTATTTGATTGTAATAATGAAACTAACACTATGATGTGAGTAGCTGCAAGGTACTGACTTGTGTAGGAACCACCAAGCTGTACCAGTCAGCCTCGTTGTCCATCATGATTCTTTGAATTTGTGCTTCTGTATTTTTAGATTTTCTGTGCCTTTTTCTTGTGAAACCAGGAGACTGACACTTCCAGTATTTTCTAAATTCTTGAACAAAAAGAGCATTCAAATTATAAACTCAGAATCCTGTAAGCATTTTACAGGAGAATGTATTGATGTTGATGTGAGCTTCTGTTGAAGTGGTTATCACTGAGCGGCTTTTGATCTGGCAGCTAAGAGCTGTATGTGTGAGAGGAGGTGGCCTAGCACCTAGTGACTTGCCTGGGTGGAATTACCACAAAAAGGCACTTTCAGTGCTGGCTGAGGACAAAGAGACAAAGTGGGTGGAGGTTTGGCCTTTCTGGATATCTTCTGTGTGGCTCCTCAGCAGGCTGATGTAATTACATGGTAGACAAGTGTCCATGTAGAACCATCCATTTAGAAATGATTTCTGGGTGCAAGCACAGGCATTTGGTGTAGAGTATCAGGAGTGCTTGTTACTGTGCAATGTGTAGTTCATCTGCTTGCTGCTGGAGTTCAGGGCTTTATATTTCAGATAAAGAATCTGAAAGTCTCCGTTGCTAATTCAGCTCTGCGAGCCCTCAGTGCCGCGACTCAGACAGGACACACTTATCTCAATATGCAAATATCTGAAATGAGAAGAACATCTGTTAACATCAGAGGAGGTTGTGTAGATGATTTAATGGTTGTAGCAGTCTGAATTAGGTAAAGTGCTGTGATAATGTCACTGCGATGGCTCTAAGCGACCAGTACGATGCTGCTGTGAAAGAGTCTAATGTGCTTCTGCAATACATTAGACATGGTATTTCTGGAGAGAGAGAGAGAGAAATGCTAACAGCATCTCATAAAGCCATCCTGAGACCTCATTTGGAGTATTGTGTCCAATGATCCTCCTTGGCAGAACAGAAAGATGGACTTAAATTGGAGCAAGTGCAAAGACAGTTTAATAAGCTTGCACAGCAGATTTATTCTGGAATGACAGTAGAAAGTTAACTTATGAGATGAATCTTTAAATTTGAAGTATTGAGGTCTCCAAGGGGTCTGAAGGGAGACTGAAACTGCTTGTTTTGATTATATTTATTTGGCACTAACAACATGCTTCAGTCTTTCCAGTGGTTGCTAGTGGAAAAGAGAAGCATGTTTTTTCTGCTCTTCTTCCAAACCTTTTAATAACCCTTTAATAAAAATTTATTTTACTTGTCCCCTGTTCCAGCTCCCACCTTCTAACATTCATCATGGAACCAATTACTAGATCTAGAGTGAATGGGTCCGCTCAGGAAAGAGAACATACAATAGATATTTTTATTCCTTTTCTGTTGTGTTAAACACGGTCCACTGATCATGATCATTTAGGAGAAGTTGCTACTTAAGCAATTACTAAAAACATGCAGCTATGGCAAAGACATCGAAAATAGCAAGTTGCAAAGCTGTAGTAGAATTGTAGCTTTTCCTGTAGCTGTTTTGCCTTTTGTAGGGTATGGAGAAGCATTTTGTGAGGTTTAGGACACATGGAGCAGATACACAATGGAAACTGCAGAACATTCATCGTGTGGCTGCCTGCAGCTGCACGTGCATCCCAAAAGGATCATGCCATGTCTCTGAGCTGTGCTGAGGCACAGTGAAATGCTGGGTTGGTGATCCAGAGCAGGTGTAGCATTCTTTCTGCTACTCAGACTGTACTGTTTGGTGCAGAGAAGTTTCTCAGTCATTTGTCACCTCCTGTAGCCCAGAACAACTGTTCTCAGTAAGTGATGTCTTGCAGTTCAGTTATCACTCTCCCTTTGCATTTTTGGCATTTCTGTGAGAAAGTAGACTTGCAGGGAAATCAGCATATCATCAACGACCTCAGATTCAGGAGCGGAACTATAGAAGCAAAATAAGATGTGAAATTTTTTCAAAAGCTCTAAATTTGGTATTGAATTAAGTAACCAGAATGTGGGCAGGAAGTAAAGAATGGTAAAAAGAAGTGCTTCCATTAGGTTGTCTTGTTTTTTTCAGAAAGCTGTGCAGTCTGAGCCATAGTGTCTACAACATATTCATGGCATAGATGCTTCCTGGTAAGTGTGCAACAGGAAGAAATGTTGTTCTTAAATTATTAAGTGAAAAAGTGGCTGATGAAGGATGGGCTGCAGCTTTCTAGATTTTATTTCAGACAGGATTTAAAGAGAAAGTTTCTTTTCAGTGTCTAATTGGAGAGCTAGATAGTAAAAGTAGGATGTAACTTCCTGGTGTTGACAGGTTCAGTCCATCAGCAAACATTCAGTTGGCTGTGAAAAGACTCTGTGCTTTATGTAACTATCGTAATTTTAAAAAAAATCTTAGGGAATGGCTATAATGTAAGCCTGGATATTTGTAACATACCTTGTTAGGCAGTGGTGCACTCTCACAGAAGAGAACTAGTAACGTAGGATATTGTTCCTGCTTCTACTAGTAACTTGCCATGTGGTTTTATGCATATTTCAAAAGGAGGCAAATAACTTTGAGCAGATCATTAATGTTACAATTGAGGCCAGTTGAATGTCACTTCTGTTTTTTACCATAAAAAAGCAGTAGCTCCCATTTAAGATGAATTCTCTTTCAAAAATGAACTGAGTTCAGAAGACTGTACTTCTACTTGGCTGACTAAATGTAATAGCAAACCTTTCAAAAATTCTGGCCATAACATTTACATTAAACTCTTAAAATGGATCTGACTTATTATTTACTTTGAAGTCAAACACAAAAAATGTGCTAGGGATTATGTTTTAATTGAAGGGACTTGTACTGTGGTAAATTTCTTTCCTATTCAACACCTTACAGATCATCAATCTGGGTGGAAGAATGCACTGAAACCTTTCACGGACAATTATGTGACAGCAACTGCACTGTTTAAATATAAACATCTCTATTACTTTATAGCAATTCCCTTCACGATGAATTCTTGTAATTAGTGGTTCCTGAAAGTATCAACACCTCCTCTCTCCCTCAGCTCTCTGAAGTGTGAAACCCAAGGATCAAAGAAATGTTAACTACATCGGCTTTAGGCTGTATGAAGTATAATCCCAGATCACCTGTTTGCTGGAATGTTCTAGGATTTAGGTGCTAAAATCTGCTTGTTCTAGAAAGAGAGATGTTCTGAGGTTAGCTGGGATTCTTTTGAGTGAAGATTGTTAAGCAAAACTTTTTATTGCCAAGCCCTCCCCACCAGACCCTTTCATGGAAGATTTGAACTACTTCATTGTATGATTCTGTCACCATTGCCTGGTAAATTTTCCATGTCAGGAAACCAATAGATAATAAGAATCATTATTTTCCTTCTTCTTTAAGGCTTTGGGGAGGCACAGGCACTTTTGATTGTGACAAGATGGGGAAAGGGGTGATTCTTGTCTTCATTCTTGTGTTTTTTGGGGGAAAATGATGGGCCTTCATGTGTAAATTATTGTCTTGACCTTTCTGGCAAGGACATATATGTGGGTGAACTAAGTGTATTTTTCATATCGTTGGTGATGGAAACTAGAATATAAACATCATAGTACAAGGGATGCCAGGAACTTTTGAGGAAGGGGAAAAAAGAGTAGAAAGATTTACGAAAATAAAAGGAAGCAAATACTTAGAGGTGTTCCATGGCTTTTTGATCAGTTTACCAATGATTTTTGTATTTTGAGGGATTTCATGTGTGTATGTGTTGGGTTTTTTGTTCTTTATTTAATTCAGAATCAATATACCACTAATAGCTGTGTTACTAATTTCCTGTTATCCTAGGTAGCAAAGCCATTTGAATATACTGATTAATAGGATATTCAGAGTGCCAACTTTGGAGTAATGCCTCAGATCACAAGTGATAATTGGCTTCTGTATGAGTTGTAGTCATTGCATTAGTTAGGTTTTGAAGCCCAGTTCCCAGAGCATGATTCATATTGACTGTCCTCCTTTCTCCATGGGAAGTGACAGTGGTGAATTTCCTGGGTCAGGCAATAATGGGAGTCAGGATAACTAAATCTCTTTCTGCCCTCAACACCAGCAGGAAATATAAGAAGTGGAAGAACAAGCAGTTGTATGAATTAAATATATTCATGTGACTGTTTGAGATCTCCTCAGAAGAAATAAGAATAAATACCATATTACATTATCCAAACACGTACCTTTCAATGTTGAGTGCATATCAGCAAGATCCAAGTATTATGAACATTTTTATTTCCCTGTCTCATTTTGGATCAAATAAAGATAATTAGATACTACTTTCAGCATTTAAGTGTACTTAACTCAGTGTGGCTCAATGGAGGAATGAGTGATTTATTTGTAAATACTGTGTTCATTAATGATATTGCATTTATACTTAATTTTTATATGTTGGACACACAAAAAGGTTGTTGGAAGGTTGTGTTGTTGTAGTGTACCTAAATATTTTTGATCATTTGCTATTGAAATGTACAAAGATAACTATTCTACAGGATTTTTTTTTTTTCAGTTAAATCAGGGAGATATTTTTTTCTTTTTCGATTCATTACTGGAAGATTCAAGACGTATTAGAAATTCTTCTTTAACAGAAAATTTCTAGCACTGAATCATTCATCTGTGCTCATTCAGTAAAGTATGCTCTTATTAAATGGCCACAGTAGCAGTAATACAGTAGTAGCATTGGAGGGATCTGTCCATAATCCAGGAGTGTGGCACAGGCTGGTATCTACTCACCTGGGAAGCAGCTCCATGGAAAGGGACATGGGTGTTGAGGTGGACAGCGAGTTCCATATGAGAGAACAGTGTGCTGCTGTGCCAAGGAAAGCCAGCAGGATGCTGGGCTGCATCAGCAAGGGAATCACCAGCAGAGATAAGTTAAAAGTCACTGTCTCACTCTACTCAGTGCTTGCCAGGCCACATCTGGAATGCTGTGTCCACTTTTGGTCCCTGCTGTACAAAAACGTCTGGACAGGCTGGAGAGGGTCCAGAGAAGGGCCACAAAGATGATCAAAGGACTGGGAACCTGCCTTGTGAGGAAAGGCTGAGAGAACAGAGTTTGTCCAGTCTTGTGCAAAGAAGGCTTTGTGGCTACAGAGGTGGTGGAGATTCCCTTTTTACAAGGAGTCCCATGGAAAAGATGAAGGGTAATGGTTAAAAGTCACTCTTGGTGAGATGCTGATTGAACACAAGAGGAAAAATTTTCATAATGGGACCAATCAGCCACTGGAATAATACGCCCAGGGAAGCTGTGGATTCCTCAGCATTGGACACTTATGTGATTTGTCTGGACAGAGTGCTGGGCCATCTTACCTAGACTGTGCTTTTGCCATGGAAGGTTGGATCAGATGATTCAAGGGGTCACTTCCAACCTGGTATTCTATGATTTTACAAATTCACTGTAAATTCAGCCTAAGCACTCTTAACCCACCCACACACCAAAGGCTTGAGACAGAATAGGCAAATGTCTTTGGTTAGCCCATACTTTCTGGCAAAAATAGATGAAGGTTTGCTACAGTCTACTTTCTTATGTAGCCTAAAGAACACTTATCCTTGTAAATAATGCCAAGAAAACCCTGTTTTTGATTAAAACCTCTCTTCCTCTCCCCCACAGTATTTAATATATTTGACTGAATTAAGGGCTCTTTTCTTTTTGGAAAAAATGCTTTTAAAAGGTATAAGTAACTTGCTGTTTACTGAGGTGTAGATTGAGTTTAGGTTGAGACTTAGACTCTAAGTAACTTTATTTTGGTTCATCGTAGAAGGATTTTGTTTTTAAATTTAAAAGAGTGGATGGTGTTCATCTAACAGCAAGCTGCAGAAGTAGCTACAGTCCACAAAGCCTTCATACAGCTGCCTCGACATCTAAATATATAGGTGCCTGTAGTGAGGTATTTAAATGCCTGAAATTCTATTTCTGCACTGCTGATTTGGCTTTTCTTCTGCCCCAGTTTTTCTGGGATCCTGAAATTAAGTGTTCCTGCTCATTAGCCCTTGTACAGATCTATTTAACACCCATCATTAGAAATGAGTTCTGCACAAAGTGTAGCAGCCATAGCCATGGCATGCTAATCACAAAGACTGCATAGGAGCCAGGAAAAGATATGGAGTTAGTTGTGAGAAGAAATTTTGAAACTGCCAGGGCAAGAGGGAAACACAGGAAGTGAGTGGGGGAGTAAAGAAGTGGGAAAAACATGGGAAGGTGAAAAGCAATATGGAAAAATGAACATCTGTGAAGGGCGCAGAAAACTGAGAGACTAAAAGGAATGCTGGTGTGGGAGAGCTGGAAGCTAATGGGACTCTGGTTGTGGGGTGGGAGCAATGTATCATATAATGAAGTTGTTGAGAATGAAATGGTCACTGAAAAGAGGCAGGGAGGCTGGACTGGGATCCTGAAGAGGAAACTAAGCCTAAAGACGAGTGGATGTGGGCAGCAGCACATGTCCACAGGATTGGCAATAATAAGGCTTGGATGAGAAGTGGCCAAGTTTTGAGGGAGGTTGAATATCTGTATTGAGCAAGATGGAGCTGCTTCTTTTTAATGGCTACTGTCTTTTAAAAAACCAAGGTCAGGAAGCTACCTTGAATAAAGAGCTACAAAGAGTAAGTCCTGCAAAGCTGGGAAAGTGCAGAATTAAGATTGTCTAAAATATGTTAACTGAGCTGCTCTGGACATTTGCATTATGATGCAGTTTTAAATTCTGTGATCTCTTGAATGGTGTGGTCTTTCCAGGTGGAACAGATACGTCTGAAGCTGCAGCAAAAAGGAAGGTCTCTGGAAACGTGCTTTTATTTGTTGTAGAAATCCTAAGACAGAGAGTGAATGGGGCAGTTCACAAGTGAGGGGAGATGTCACCTTAACTAGGAAACTAGGTGGATACAGCTTCTCCAGGCAATTAAAGTATTATAGAAAGCTAAATACTCTGAAAAAATGAGTTTTAGGAACCTGGTTGCACACTAAAGTTTGCAAGGCTCCTGATTCTGAAGTTTTCTTGTCTGTGGGATCATCTGATGCCCCTGGCAGGGGTCTCTTGTTGCCTGCCAGCACCAAAGAGGAGCTCTGTCCGAGAAGGGGCGTTCCTGTCCTCAGAGTGCAGTTCAGGAACAGCACAGGATAACCTGGGGCAGTGTGTAGAGCTGTGCTGTGACCACATGGAATGCAGTCACTTGGTAGAGTTTCACTACTCTCTTCTAGCTTCTGTATTCACTGAATGAGATTGGGGTCCCATGGAAAAAAAATTGTGCATTATCACCTAATACAAAGTCAGTCAAACTAGATTTGAACAAGGGTTCCCAGTTAACTGCAAATCCTTGGGAAAAAAAAAAGAAAAAAACTTCCAAAGAGCTTACCTTAAAAATTTGATAGTTTCCACATCACTGGATACCTATCATATTAGGATTTTATTTATTTAGAGTGTTGATGTTTGTATATAGCTTGTTGTCTTCTGTTTCTTTAAATGGCATGCTTCCCATACATTTATTCTGGGAAAATACATGCAAAAACCCTAGGAGAATCTAGGAATTATGGTTACAGTCAGGTTTTAAATTTCCGTTGACTTCTGCTAACATCTTCTTTGAAAAATTGTACCTTGCTTAATTTTCCAATTATATATTTACTTGCATGGTGGGGAAGACAAAAAATTATTTTCTTTTGATCTGATGTAATTGGAGCTGTATTTTAGGGGAACTAATTCGATCTTATCTGATTATATCCTGACCATGGTCAAAAGTAAGGCTGCAATTGCTATTTAAGGAGACTGGTTACAGAGGTTGTGTCATATCAAATACATTGCTTTTCTACTCTGTTACTGTTAAATGGGCTGCTCTAAATTAGATGGTCTAATTCTGGAAAATTTGAATACGTGCAGGTGGACTTTTGTGTCAGCAAAACATATGTCTGCAAAAATTGATTCCATATGGTTGAATGGCACATTTTGAAAATGTTTCTTTAATTCATACTAGTGCCAGGAGAAAGAATAACTCTATTTTTTGAGCTCCTTAACTGAGTGACAGTGCACCTGTACACGAACAATTTTTCAAATTTTCAATAAAAATATGTAGGATTTGCTTGTCACATGTTAACAGCTTTAAGGTAGCTTAAATATGTGGCTACAAAGGCTTAACTCTGTGCTCTCGGTTTATACTCCTAAAAACAAGTGATGAAATATACCTCAATCATACAATTCCACCATCTATTAGGTTGAATTTACATGAGTTTTCTTTCAGAAAACTCATTTAGGGTCATGACAAATCGAAAAATACATACATATACATATATATATATATATATATATATATACTGGTCAAATAAAACTCAGGTTATTTACATGGGGAAAACAGCTTTGAGTTTGCTTCTGGTCAGCCATATTGATGGGAAATAATCCTGTGGGAAATGCTGGAGATACGAATTTTTAAATTGGGGTCGTAAAAGTTGATATAATCAAGAGATGAAATTATGAGGAGTAATGTAAATTAATTTTTTAATTTGTTGTTTGGTTTTTTTTATTGTGCACAGGTACCTAAGGATAAAACTGGCCTGAAGGGAAAATCTGGAGGAAACTGGGGACCTAGACTGTTCTTGTACCTGAGTAAGTGAATACTTAGTGGAAATCAGCTTTACAAAATGTTTAAACTGTGAAATATTTGTCAGCATCTCTATGCCTAATTGCAGTTGTAGCTTTAGACAATACTTTGGCTTTTGAATTGACAAAGACCAGAAGTAGGGCTACCTGCAGGGAGGCAATATGGTATAGAGCCTTCAGTGCTTTGCAGTAGCTTTTCTTTGTATTGCTACCCTTGAAGTCTCCATAGAATGAAACAGCTTATAAGCAGAATTTCTTGGTATTGTGATGTTTTGCCTTTTCAGTTATTTATCTTCAAACTAATGTCTGAGTTTCTTAAAGCTTAACTTGATCTTGCTGGTTTGTAATAACAGTAAGGCAGTGAGATTCAGCAGAACTGGAGGTCAGGCCAGGTTAAATATGAGGTCATCAGAGGGTGAAGGCTGAGAAGATGACCTCGTGGAAGCCTGTCTTGGAAAGGATGAATGCTCATTTCACGAGGGGTTTTTTGAGACAAAAACTATTGTCTTGGTTGGGGTTTGCTTTCACTAAAGCAGGACAGGGACAGCTTTTCTTCATCAGCTGGGATGGGGCATGCAGTAGACATTCCTCAGCATCTGGAGGCCCCCAGTTCTACAGAGCTTTCTGAAAGGCAGGCAGAGTATTTTCCATTTATCCACATAGCTTTCTTTCCTGGCAGCCCAAGCATTATTCTGGTTGCAAAAATTTATTTTACATGTTGAAAAGGTACATTGATGTGTTACTTATTATTTAATGCATTTATTTAGTCATATATATTAATATATGAAATTTCTGTAATATTAATGAGCAGATAAATTTTTATAGAATGAAACTTTTTTCTACTGGTAACATTTTTAAAAATGGGCAAGTTAATTGAGTTTTCTGAAACAATTGCTAGAGCTGGAGCCTTTCTTCCTGCTGGCATTTCTCATGCTAAAAGAATTATCTTTGGTTTTAGAGAGCTTTACTAAGCTGAATATCCTTACTGGTACCTACATTAAATTTTGAAAACAATACTTACCAGCTGAGTCTCTCAATTTAATCTGGTCTAAACTTGTTACCAGTACCGTTTATTCCAAATCTGTGCCGTGGTTTATTCATATTCATGTACTTACTGCATTAACTTATGAATTTCTATCCATCGCATCACTGGATTAAAAAGTGTATTTCATTTTTGCTAGAGTATTTACTGTGTTTGTCCCTGCAGTAAAGTAGTAGACAAGAATGTTTCTCATTCCTTTCAATATTAAAGAGAATTAAATATGTAACCTAAAAATTTGCCAGGCTTTGTGAGCTACATAAGACTTTTAATTCATTAAGAAATACATCATGGTAGCATTTAGTATTATCATTCTTTGATTTGTAATTTGGTGCTGAATTACAAATAATGCCTGAGACTGTATTATAAGTAACTGGTTGCTTTCCTGTGCATTAGCAGTTCTCATTGGAGTTCTGGTTCCTTGTCTTGCACTTTCTGTGTATAGTTTTAGAAATTAGGTCTCTGGGCTAGTGAACAGGTGCAAAGTTTATTAAAGAAGAAAAGTTCAGTGTTCTTAAATGATAGTGGCATGTTTTGAAATCACAGTTGGCTCAACAGCTCTGTTTTAAATCCAGCAGGGACCTTTGAGAGAGATTTTTGCCTTGTTTCTTTTAACTTCTATACTAACATGAAGCAAATGTTTTCATTTATTTCCTGTGTTATCAGTCCTACTCTGCATATTTTAGTCTATTGCTTTTGACAGTGATGAAAGGCAGCTATTTCCCAACCTTTTGTATTTTGGGTGCTACATAAGCTCAGCAGTTCATTTGGGGAATATTTTCTTCTGATATGTTCCTGTTTCCTTATTTGAAAGGCAGCATAAGAAATTCCAGATACAGTTGCCATTTTCTTGGAATTGTAATTTAGATTTTGTGCTTGTGTACATGAGACAGGATCTTGGCCATACAAAAGAAAGGCAGTCATTCTGCTGGACTGGAGAACCTGTAGGTATAGTGACAAAGATATTGTGTCAGTGTTGTGTTACTTTGTACTTGAAAATTGTCCTTAATTGTTGTCTAATAAGGTAGAAGTCAAGAGCTAGTGAACTAAGAAATGGGGATAATCCAATTGAATTGTGTAGTGTGTTCCTTCATGAATATAGGATTGATCTCCAGGTGTGGTACCCAGTTTATTATTTGCCAGTTACTGTAGTTACTGCATCACCTACAGATTTTCTCATTCAGACTTGAAACTGAGTGCCTTGGGGCAAGATTTTCTCTGTTAAGCATGAAAATGAACTGGCCTTGGTTTTGAGAACATCCTGTGTGTAACAGTTCTTGTGCCTGCCGTTTGAAAGATCAACAGGTTTTGTGCAAATCTACATCTGAGTGTGAAGCAAGATAAATGTATCTATGACATAACCCTTGTTGTGCTGGGTTTTGTTCTTTTCCAGGGATTGGTAGGTATTAGTCTGTGCCATATTTAGAGGCTGAAGTGAAGCCAACTGGTACTGCTGCTGTAGCCTGTTGATACTGTAGGATGAAGCTTTACAACTTCTTTTATCAGTTAATTTCACGGAGATTGCTATTATTTTTGTAAATCATAGTGTATGGTTTCTGACAGCTTTTTAAGATGTCATATGCTCTGCTGTTTATTGTGTAGAAGTCTCTGGGGATTTAAAACTCTTTCTCTACAGTATCTCCCTCACATAGATCAATTAAGTTTCTAATTAAAGTTTTATCAACCTAACAGCTACTGAAATCTTAAAAATGTTGATATTTGTTGACACAAATATAGGAGGTTTTCTAATTTCATGAGAAAATTTTTGTTGAGGATTCTTCGAGATTTTTTATGTTTTTGGGAGTGTTTCTTTGTTCACAAAGTGGTGTTTCAATAATGGAAAGCTTTAGTAGTAAAATTGTAATGAAAAGGAGCCAAACAAGTTTATTTAAACAATTTTATTGATTAAAATAGTTTGTTCTCAGCTAACAAAACTGTAGTTGTAATCCTTCCCCATTCTTTTTGTCTTTGAAAGACTACTTATTTTGATCAGACCTAAAATGTTGATGACAATTATATCTCTTTGTTTCACCTGAAGCCTTTCTTTGGTGTTTGGAAAGTTGTATATCACTACATTTGAAAGGTAACAAAGCCCTGTGGTTGGCCTCAGCATTAAAATATATAGACACTTTTGCTTTATGAGGCTGTAAACCAGATAATTCATCACTACTGACGACCTGGAAGTATATGTGGGCTTTTAAAGAACAATATGTTATATTACAAATTCCTTGGAAGGAGGAGTGTTTGTTTTTAGGAATTCCTGGAGAGTGGAAGCCTATTAGGATGGTATTGTACGTATAATAAATCATATACTTGGCCTAGGCTGGGGTTTTTATTTTTCCTTTTTCTTTTAAGGTCTAAGACCATTTAAACATTCTGTCATAATCATCATAATAATTAGTATCCTCTCTGCAAACACAGAAGAGAGGAGGAAGCTTTTTTTTTTATTTTTGCAGTGTAATATTCTCAGTGTCTATATAAATAAATGATAGTGTGTGGCATGATTCACATGAATAGCAATGCAGCTGTATTGCTGCTGTCTGCCCAAATAACAAGAAATGAGAGGGAAAGAAGAGGTGATGGGGGGGACATGAATCGGAGAGGAGCATTGTGGTATGAATAAATTGACACTGTGGTTTTGCTGGGGGGGGGGACACTCATTACAGGAGGCTTCATCTGTTTTCTGCTTTCCCATATTTAAAAAGCATCTTTAGTGATCCTTTTTGCAAACAGCTCATGCTGTAACTGGCAAAACAGAAGCAATTAGTGGTGTAATCTCAAAGGGAATCTCAAGCTTCACTTTAAGTGCAATGATTAAATCCACTAGAGTGATAACCATTGCTGCCAAGAACTCCTGTAATTGGTCACTAATGTATTTTGTTGTAGCAGTCGATAACTACTGCATTTCATGCACATAATTAGTAATGCATACGCATTTGGCCAGTAAAATTGAAAATCTTGATAACCGAGGGTAGAGGGGGTGGAAGGAGCACAGAGCTGGAGAACTGAAATACTGCTCTGTTGATAGTACCTAACTAGAACTGTGTGCTTCAACAAAACAAGTGTCCTACTGTGCTGGAATACAAATGGGCTGTCTGTGGCAGGATATAGCAAAGACATTTGGCAGAGAGGGATTTGAAAGCTTCTGGCATAATGTAATTGAATTGGCCATTTCTTTAAAGATACAGCAAATTGTTTGCTGCAGCATTCATCATCATGAGGAAGGTCAGACAGCTTGCCAACCGTATGATATTCATAATAAAAAGTAAAATGGTGACACTTATATTTAAACACAAATCATGCTATCATGTTTGTAAAACCTGGAGAAATGAATGGGAATATTTTTGGTGGCGCTGAGCATGAGTAATCTAAGTAAGATTGTAATTCAAGAGGGGGACACCTTATAAGCAGAGAAAAGATCCACAAGGAAATTCAGCTACTGAGCAACATATGATCCCCCTGAGTTGAGAGGGTAGTAGGTGTTTTGGCAGGATTATTGCTGACTCTCTCTTCTGATCACTTAGGGGAAGATAAGCTTGTATGATCCTATTTTTTGCCTTTTAAGAAAACAAAGGCAAGAATAACAAAGAAGAAGGACTCAAGTCTTTAAAAAGAGACAAAATGTGAACAAAGCATTGCTGGGGTTTTTTTTGTTAGTCAGTTATGCTGTGACAAAATAAGATGATGCAACAACCTGTGGCATATCTGAAATGTTCTATGAAATGCTCTGTATCGGTACTCTGGGAAACCCCTCTCGAGTCACATCCAGAACACTGAACGTAAATTGCCCGGTGACAGGGGCTTTGGGCCATGCAGTGATGCTTCTGCAAATGAGTAGCTGTTAGCTTTTAGGTTCTAACACATTCAGGAGACTGGCATTTTGATTTCTTGCACCACTGCACCACTGATAGGGTTGGAAATGGGAATCAAAATAATTAGATTGGATATATAGATCCCAGCAAACCAGCCAAGAAAGCGGCTGGGCTGGGAAGGGCTGCTCTGAATTCTAAAATGTGCCAGTGCTGTTCTTATGAGAGCATGAGGATGGAAGGACTAAACTAGAGTGCAGATGCTCACCATTTATATTCAAAGCATGTAATAAAATAATTGAATGTATGCTTCCTCCTATTAAAGCCTGTTAAAATCAGTAATAAAGTACATTACTGTTGTTTTAAAAAGAGAGCACAATTTTTCAGGTAATATGTCACAGTTGTATGCATAGTATACAGATAAGCAGACTGGGAAACGGTTTTTTACATTATCCAAGGCATTCTTCCTTCTGATACAGGACTGTTCCCATCAGTTCATTTTCTGTTACTTAGTCTAGCAGTATCTTTGCAGTATTCCCTCTGGCAGTTTTTACAGGCCAACAGTTGTTCCTCTGCAAAGAACGTTTCCTTCTAGTCCCTCAATATTTTTTTGTAAAAAACCCCAACGAAAACAAGCCAACAAACCCCCCCCCCACTTTCCATGCACTCCTTCTTGAGTTACCATAGCTGTTAGAAAATGTCATCCTTTTTCTATGCACATTCTTCCTTTAGATATTTGTAAACAATTACCCCACTATCTCTTTTTCCACTTTACCATTTTTCACCTGTAAAAAAAATACCTCTTTCTTTACTCAAATGTCAGTTCTTCACTTTTTTGCTTTTCAGAGACCCACCTTCATTTAATCAGGAGATTCAAGAGTCCAGATTCTTCTAAATCTCTAGAGAGTATATTTTTTTTCTGTTAGCATGATTCCTAATGCTTTTCTTTTTTAAAATCCTACTCTCTAGATTGACTGCCCATATTACCTCCTACATCATTTATGTCTCAGTGCACTCTCTCCCTTCCTTCCCTACCTTCCTTATTACTGATATGAATGTTTTTCATACCAAACATGTTACATCTTGCATTTTCTCAAGCCATACCTTGCTTTCCATTTGTATTTCTATTTTTGCTTTTCATTGCATTAAATCCCAAGACCTTGTGTCTGCAACTTCCTATCTAGGAAGTCAATGTTAAGCATCCATCCAGAATAGCCTATTGGTTTGCATGCACACCTGCCACGAGGAAGGCAGTGGCTGCAGTATCTCCTCTGCTTTGAAGCCACATGCACAGGGCTGTGTCTCTGGTAATACTGTATGATAATAACACATGTTACTATCAATGCAATAGTACTTGCCTACGTTTGCAGAAGTCTGTCCTGCATGCTGCCCCTAAAATACCGAGTGAATCTGTAGGCAAACACAGTAGTTATTGTCTCCAGTTGTAGTCACTGGAAAAAGCTATGTTGAGCTGTTTCTGAACTAAATATCAGCATTTTTTTCCCGTTTCCCTGCTTTGGATCTCCACGAGGTCTTAGATGTTAGTTTTCTTATTGTGCTCTTCTTCAGTTCATTATTTCACGTTACCCTACTCAGTTGTAAAGATAGTGATGAGGAATAGCAAAGTGATGTCTTCTTGTTTTAATCTGTGCAAGCCCATAATACCTGAAGCTCCTTCAGAAGTTGTCATTTGTGTATCCTGAAGGTGCACTGTGGCCATACTGTACAGCTTGCACATAAGTCTCCCATTCAGTGATTTGAGGTGTTGACCTCAAAGATTAAGATTACAAGAATAACAAATAAAAAGTGTATTTGCTATCCATAGGGAATGGACAATACTTGGCTAGTATGAGAGTGCAGCATGGATGAGGGGTACGCATACCAGGAGCTCTAAGAATTTGGGTTTACTGCAGAGATAGTTTGGTGGTTCTGCAGGAGCTAGTTTTTCTAGTAGAAAACACAAAAACCAACCTATTTTGCTAAAAGAAGACTGAAATTATGAGTTGGTCATCATCTGGTAATAACCAAGTGAAGATTTATGATATGAGAAGGCTCTTTTGTTTGGATGTTATAGAAATAAAAAGATGCACTGGAAATAAGAAAAAGAAGTATTCAACAGGAAACAGATTTCATCATTCCCCCAATATTCATAAAGCTGGCAAAACTGTTGAAGTTGAGACAAGGAATTAGCTGAAATTTTTTACATCCAGCTCAGATGAATTTCTGAAATACAATTTCTTTCAGTGTTTGAGCATTGTGTTTAATGCAAGAATTGCATATTTGAGTTTCAAAACTTGTGTTTTTGAGAAAACTCAGTTAGAGGTAGGGGGTAACTTGTGTCTCTTGTTGGATTCGTTCTTATTAGGGCCTTCAGTTAGGGTTTTGGGCTTTCATACCTGCTGGTTATTTAGTTCAGATGATAGTCACAGGTTTCTGGAGGGCAGTTGCAACACAGTAGTTGCTGTGCAAGAAACAGTTCAATACGGCTCCAAAGGTTAGCTCTTAAAACACACAGCTCACTTACAAGCCCATTAAGGATTGACCTATGTTGAGAGTTTATTTAAGTGCTTGGCACTGTTCTTTTATATAGGGAGTTTGGAAAAAAAAATGTTATTTTTTACTAATTTTTTCCTTGACCTTTACTGGCAGCAAAATTGGTTGGCAGTAACACAGCAGGTCTAAATGCAACTTTTAATTTATGGCCTTAATTTTATAGAAGAACAAATGAAGTTTGGAGGCAAGAAGAAATGAAAGACTCCTTAGCTTTTTACATTAATAACTTGATGAATGTGAATGAATGCAAATGCCACTGACTTGAGCAAAGAGATCAAATTAAATACCTTTGGCAGGTTACACAATGTCTGTGTAAGGGGACTGCAACACCTGATCCCTGTGTTCTGTCTGCTGCCATTGAGACAACAGTATAGCAGTGTATTGCACAGGTAACATTTTCTGCACCTTTTAGGGTATTAACTGTTATTTCCTCTTCCAATATATAAATAACCTGCTATTATATGAATTCTAGTAATGAAAACGCCTTGCATATTTCAGCACCACATTAGTATAGCATTTGTTTTATTTTGGACACCTGCAAATATATTTAATCTTCTATTGTATATTTATCAAAACCATTTGATATAAACATCAGGACATGTCATATGACTTGAATGTGCTGTAACTCAGGACAAACTGGGCTATTTCTTCCTTGCCTGGAAGAAACATACTTCTGTGCTTGTTGATGTCTTATCCTTGGTTATTGGAGCTGAGTTTATGCCCTTCTTCTACAATAATCTTCCCAACTATGTTCAGTGAATATCTTACCCCTTTTCACTGACAATGCAGTTTATGGGATGATTTCTTTTGCTGTAGAGCTAATAACTCAGCATGTTATTCTGTGTTGACTTGGCTTTTGAAGGCCATCTCGAGAATATGCAAAAGAGTATTCAAATTACTTTCTTTTTTCTGATCTCTTAGGCCAACACAACATGGTGAATGGTCACATCTTGTGAGATAGTATAGACTCAAGGAAATTTTTAGATTCTTTCTGAACTGATAGAGCAGTTTCATTTACACACAAACTTAGCTGGAAAGAGATTCACATATTTAGTTATTTTAAAAGATAAGTATCGTGGCTGTGTAGGATTGAATTATACCAAAGTGTGTGGAAAATATTTTTCTATTTTTGAAAAAAGAAAAAACCCACATTGTTTTTATGTATTCTTAGGGGAATATGGTTTGAATCTTGCTTTGTTACAGTAGCAAGTTTTTTAGATTTTCAGAGCATTAGTCCTTAAATGAATAAAACCCTTCTGCCACCTTCATGCATTGTTTGGGAAAACTGAATTTGTTTAGGAAATGATAAGTGACAACACTGATATCTTAGCTCCTTATCTTGGGAAGTGCTCTCCTTATTTTCCTTTTCTGTGCCCCTCTCCAGAACAAAAGGAATACAAGAATGCAGATGTTGAAAGGCACGAAAATGTGCTTAAAGTATTTTCCTTCTGTCTTGGAACAATGGTTGCTGACAGCAGAAGGCTTGCTTGCTTGTTAAAATTAGATTTGAATCATCAGTGTAATAGCAGTAGGAAATTGTAGGGTGGAAAGGTGCCAGGAAGCCAATCTGTATCTGCCCTTTTGGAGCAGGGGAACCCGCAGTGACTGGAGCTGTCTCCTCAGCTGAGTGAGCTTGCCCTATATGACAGGTACTGCTTTAGGCATCCTTAAAACAAAATTGTCCTTGGGCAGAAGCCATTGAGGTGGGATCCCCAGAACAGACAAAAGCACAACAGTTCAAGACAGCTGTTACATACTACTTAGGCTTCTGAAGAGTTTGTTTCTCCTTGGTTCCTTACATTGCATTTAATTTGGCCCACTTACATTACCTCCCACTATTTTCCTGCACTCAGATAAAGAAAAAAAATCTGTGTTTTGGGGCTTGGTTTTTTTTGGATTTTATGATTGTGAAAACACTGGGAAGTTTTCATAAGCTAGTTGTGAGTAAATTAGAGGATGATGCTTGCTCTGAAGCTGCATCAGAATCAGCATCATTCTATCTAGCTCATTCTGTTTCTCTTCAATTGTTTTAAGGCAGTCCAGTGCCCAGTTACTTCTTTTATGTAGTTATTATCTGTTGGCTTTGCAGTAACCCAATCTATGGAACACAGTGACCTCTCTATGCACCTTAAAACCATTCACAGAAATGGCTGTAATTCTGCTGATGCAGAATGCAGCTGCCCATTTAAATCTCTTTTTCTTACAGAGGGGATGGTTATGTCTCTGCTGTGTACTGGCTTCTGTTTAATTTCAAGTGCAGTTTTTTACATACTTCCATAAGCAGCTTAGTTCTTGATTACTTCAGGGAGTGCTTTGCCTGATACAACAGTAATTGATATCAGCTGAAGTGCGAAATTTACCAGTCCCTTCGTTTAAATTAGTGCCAGTTGGAGATGGGAGAGCCAAAAGCAGGACTCTGCCTGGGAGAGGACTCTGCTTTTGGAAATTTAGTTTGCTATCATAACACAGAATTTTCTGACCTTCTGGTTATGAGGTTATTCTTGTCCTGGGGTGGCAAAATAAAATCAAAGTGGTTGTATAGGGACGATCAAGGAGGAATTTTAGTTTAAGTATTTAATGATATTTAGTCCATTACTGTTGTCTTCATCAGTGCTATGAGTGCCATCAGACATATTTTAAAATAAATGTACATAAATAACAAGGTCATAATAAATGCAGCGTTGGTTTATATATATATTTTTATCATTTGTTTACATTTACTCCATTTAACACTGTTTTGTGTACGTATGTATCCATCTATCCATATACATCTGGCATTTTTATATACAATGTTCATTTATTTTGTGGAGAAATAAGCAATTCTACAACTGGGCTGTATTGTTTATAGGTACTATTTAATTATTGGCAAATATTTAGAAGGCACAGGACCACCATGGTTTCATGACACTGCTGTAGCAAATTTGATGGTGCACAAGAGAAAACTGAAAGCAGTGCTTGAGCATCAGTGGACATCTTGACTTGACGTGCTTGTGTGTCCAGCTTTTAGACTGCAGTTGCTACTCCTGCACATTTACCAGCTGGGAGCATGGTGTGTTATGTGGCAGATTTTGCTGGAAGTTGCTGGTATATTTGTGATAGGAAAAGTGGGTAGGGTTTGATCTGCCTTTTTTCCCCCAGGGTCGTTACAGGACAGTAGAGTGATGTAGTGTAAGATAGGCTTCAGGTCGCTCAGATGACAGTGGTTTGTACTTGTTCTTTACTGTAATGAGTCAATTATCTATTCTTATATGTGTCCTGTGGTCCTGTATCATATTTGTAGACAGTTATTTACCAGTTTCTCAAGATGGTGACATGAGCCATTCCCCTAAATAGCCCAGATACTTCTGTTATATAGAACCTTTTTGTAATTTTTTGTAAGTTCCTATTTGTCTTGTAGGTGTCTATAAAAGTATGTAAATCTAATCTATAATATTAAGAGGTTTATGGCCTTAGTACTTACATTTCAGTTCTATGTAGTGCATTGTGAGATTGCATGTACTCTTAATCATATTGTTAGCCATTATCATCTTTAAGCATATTCCATGTCCCTTGGGTGTCCACCTACCATCTGTTATTTTATCCCATTAGATTTCCACCAGATTTCTCATTTTTTCTCTAGCATACTGTGTTGAAAAAACCCTCCTTATAGCTTCCCTCATTGATCTCCCAGTTTAGTTTTAATTACACAGCTAATCAGATTATGATGACTCTCTTTATTTCTAACCTCCCTGTGCTTTCCAGTATGACCAAAAGCATGTACTTCATTTCTGCATGCAGGTGTGTATGTGCATGCAGGGTGACTATACAAGATTCTTCTAAGCAGTGCTTTCTGTTCCACTCACTTTGCATGGAGGGTATAAAGACACCTAATTCTTCACAACTTCATCAACTGCTCGGCTTCCACTATCTCCTGTGGACCAAGGGAATCCAACTCTCAGCAGCTGACCTGAGCCAATTCAAAAGCAGCGTCCTGCCCTCCTTCCCCTTCTCCCTGAGCTGTGCTCCCATTCCAGGGTGCTATCAGCTCTGTTGAGCTGCTGCCTGGTGCAGAAAGATGCACAATGAGCTTCCAGCCAGCTGGACAGTCTGTCCCCAACACATGGCAACCACAGGCTCTTAAATGAGCTTAGGCTGCCTATTAATACCTAGTGCTGAGTCACTGCTGAAATGCTTTACTTTGCTATGCACCTTTTTAAAGCAAAGCATGGCCAGATCAGGTCT
The DNA here is from genome assembly GCF_052056855.1 of Sturnus vulgaris. Lineage (NCBI taxonomy): Eukaryota > Metazoa > Chordata > Aves > Passeriformes > Sturnidae > Sturnus > Sturnus vulgaris. Next base: position 99,213,028 of record NC_142244.1, read on the forward strand.
GCCTAGGACAGGCTATACTTCACTGTCCCGGCCATTGAACCACGAGTGACTCAGCCATTTGTGTGGAGAGGTGAGGAAGGCACTGTGGAGGATTACCTCTGCAGTGTCTGCAGCCACCCTGCTCTGCTTTGAGCATCACTGCTTAAACTAAAACCTGGGAAAATACTCTCCATGCACAGAAAGCATCTTTCTGTTTTCTTTAAAACCTGTGAGAAATGTAGTGTTCTGGGAAGATGCATGAGAATTATTTACAAACCTAGTGACCATTCCAAACAACTCAGACAGCATGTTTACTGTTAGCTGGCATTAACTGACATTCCTGCATGGGGAACCATGTTTTTATAGGGCAGGAAGGGTTCATCTATTCACTGTTCATTTTTTGTATTGCTGGACAAAAGCTTGCCTGATAAAACAGCATATTTTCATGGCTAATGAGCTCAGTCAGTCCTTGGTTTCTATCCATGTACTACAGGAAATAAACCGTATGGAATATTACTGTGGAATATTTAGGTTCATTTATAAATACAAAGATTCATGTGTACAAATTGGCTTCACTCTTAATTGATTTAGAATACTTGATTAGACAACACAGCTGAGCCAATGTAACTCTTGCTGCCACTGAAAGAGGTGGTTCAGCCCTCACTTTTGTCTTCCCATCCCTTCTAGCCATATGGTGCTTGTCTGTCTCCTCAGTCCAGTGCTGAACTCCTTCCTTCCTGGAAGAGATCAAGCCATTTTAACTGGTCTGATGGTATGAAACAGGTGTAGGGAACTGTGTGCTTCATTTCTGGCAAGGATGTTTCAGCGTGAGGGTTGCAGGTCTAGTGAGAAGCCTCCAGTGCCAGGGTAGATCTATATGGGCTAGATCAGGAGGGTTTCCTTTCTACTTACTGTTTGGATGAAGTAAATGAGTAGTCTGGTTTTACATATATCTTCTGTTATACATTTTTGCATGTTACCACCTGCACATGATGTAACAGTCTTGTGGCCAAAAGAAAAAAAAAAAAGACATTTTTAGCACAGATGGCATGATTGGTAGGGCTGTGGTTTTACATATTTTGAATTTTAGTGGAGTGAGGAGACTTTATACTCTAAAACTTAAGCTATCCTGCATTTCAAAATAAAAGATATTAATAAAATGCCTTAGTGCATGAATACTTGGCAGAAAAACAAGACTTATTACTTTATCCAGTAAAAATCAATAGCCGCAGAACAAACATGTTCTTCACCAGCTAGTCATGTAGAACAGGGCTATGTTTCAGTAGTTTTGATGGCTGATGAGGGCATCACATGCTTTAAGTAGCGGTGCTCTACTTGTGTTTATTCTCACTTTTTGTCTTAAAAAGCTGGCCAGAATCATCTCTGGTGTACAGCCATCCTTTATGTTAGCTCCTTGCAAAGCCCTGTAGTAACTTTGGGAAACAGTTACAGAGTCTGCTGCGTTAGGAATGATGTTTTGGGACCCATTTTTATTTAACAGCCTTAGTGAGCATGTGTGAAAGCGCAAATGCAAAGTTCAGGGGCAAACTTCATGCTTGTGCTCAAGAGCTGGATCAGGTACTGGGGCACAAAATGTCTTGTTAGTGTTGCTGAGTTCAGCTGCTGCTGTTTGCCCAGCGTGGGAGCAGCAGCAGGTGCTGGGTTGGGGAAGCTGCTGACGGCCCAGGGAGGCAGGCAATAGGAAGGGAGAGGTCAGAGTAAGACTGTGCTTTTGTCTGGAAAAACCAAAGCAGAGGTAGTGTCTTAGATTTTGGCAGCTCAGGTGTGCTTTTCTCATATTTAGGTTTTCTGCAGTCTTAATAGCATTTTCGTTTGTGTGTCATCTCCTTGGCTGTTATCCTGTTTTCTGTAGAGAAAGGAAACTTCCTAGGTGTAGTGCTAAAAACACATAGTATTGACAGCAGTCCTAGTTTTGGTATTCCTGGCACTGATGGCCTGTGACAAAATTACTTAAAGCTGACCAAAATGATTACGTTAGGTAACAGGATTGTACTGCTATGTCTTGTGAACCAGCCACTGGAAAGAGATGTCCAAGTTAGATGTCATGAATTAAATGTGCGTTGCACCTGCAGAGCCAAGCCAGGCATGTATACCAGACCCTGTGTGGGTTGAACTGAGCTGGAGGCTTGGGGACTTTGATGGCTTCAGGGAATCACCTTCTGTCTGTGAAGCCTCCATCCAGGTGGAGGGAGCCCAGTGCAGCACAATCAGGTCAGCCAGGCAGAAGCCCTTGGAAGTGGCCGAATGGAGACATGTACCCACTGCCCGGACTTCCTTTGGGCCTGGCTGGGTGGTCTGGCTAGAGCCTGGCTTAGTGTTGAAATGAAGAGCCAGGGCTGGACTCGCAGCATGCAGAGGGTAGTGGGGGACTTCAGCAGATGGATTCTGGTAGTTACTGTTGACATAACTTTAAGTGGGAACTTTTTTTTCCCATCAGATTTGAGCATAGCTAAAGCTGAACACATTTTGCTGACACTGAAATGGCATCGCCCAGGATTTCTTGCTGCCCAGTTTCAAAACACTCTTGTAAAATAGGGAGATTCACAAAAATCTTCCCAAGAAACTGGATTATAATAGAAGACAGAAGTAAACCTAAGTATAGGTGCCATGACTTTTACTTTACATCTAGAGACAGACCTTTTTATTCTCAAGCTATTATATTGAATCTCCCTATCTGTACACTGTACAGAGTTGTGGTGCTCGCTGTTTTTGATAGTCTCATTCCCAAAAAAAGTTATTACGGTGAGGTTACTTACATGTGCGAGAAGTTACTTACAGCCAGGTTGCCTACGAAAATTGCATCACATATGTGTGTGCATACAGGTGCATGTATACCTGTGCTGAATGCAATTAAAATCCTTCATCCACAAGCACCACAAGGTTGGAGGCTTTTTCCACAAAGAGCAATATCTCAAACACACAGGTTTTGTAAAAATCCAAGTACTTTGTCACAGTGGCAATTTATTTTTGTGACTACAAAACCGTGAGCAAGCAGCACTATGTCGCACAGGCATAAGGTTTTGCACAGATGTAGGGTAGTGCAGCCCAGGAACATGGATGTGTTCACATCCAGGCCTGCCCATCTCCCTCCCTGCTGGCCCCTCCGTGCCTGCTCAGGCTCTCGGCAGGAGCACAGAGATGGCTGTGGTTGTACCTGTTGGTGGGTGATGGGTTGTTTTTGCCCTCGATCGCTGCAGGAAGAGAACAGCAGCTTATCGAGCGCTTCAATCTGGTGTGCTGAGTGTAACAGTTTATGAGAAAATGGCTGCCTTGTTTTCCAGCCGTGTCCCAGGGATGGCCACGCAGGAGAAAATGAGGATCCGAGCCTGAGGAATCTCTCAGCAGTTTCCCTGCCATTTAACATTTATAAATATGCTGCGAAGGATCCTTTTTCTTTTTTCTTTACAAGTAGCTCCCCGCATTAGTCCTTGCAGCACAGTGGGGGGGGAGGGGGGAAGGAGCCTTTCCAGACCCTCACCAGCACTCCTAGGCAGGCATGCATGCACACATATCTCTCCATGTATATGCATGTATATATGTGTATACAATATATATTGTATATATACAATATATATGTATATTGTATATACAATGTATATACAAGGTGCGACTTCAGGCTTGAAATTTGTCTTCTGAGGTAATCTAATCACTTGCTTTTTAGTGATTATATTAATGAAGTGTTGTTTCCTAATGTATTTAGTGCTTCTAAAAATTACTTTCTTCATTTTCTCACAGTTTGAGTGACACAGCCTTGCATTGTGAGCAGACATTATGTGCCATGAAATAAAAATGCATACAGCCCTTACTTACATTGAAGTAACTCGAGGTTGGAAAGGTTTTAATACTAATACAGAAATGATCTACAGAAAACAATTCCCCCTGAATAACCCACTAGAAAATTCTCTGCTGTTCAAGTGTATTATTCCATTATTAAGTGGGATAATGAAAACAATTTTTAGCAAATTGTTCTAGCTTTTTGCAGCAGTTTATTTCCTTCAATTCTTCAAATGATCCTGATGTTTTAATGAATTAATTCCCTCAGTATCCTATTGGAAAAGGCAGAAGTGGCATAAGGAATTATAAACTCTTGAGAGAGTAAGAAAGCCACTTAATTGGAATATAATGGAAAGTCTTTTAAAAGGAGCGATTAGCTTCTTTGGTATTTGGACCTCTAACATAAACTACTGTCTCATAAACTCTGGTAGATTTAGCTGTGCTGGTTTAAGATGTGACAATTACCCGTTGTACTCATCTGCTGGGCTTAATCCTTCATCAGCTGCTCAAGAAAATGCAATCCAGCCTGTGAACCCTGTGGAAGAAGAGGCTCGAGATCATGTAACCCATTCTGCCTGGCCCTTCCTGGGGACTCTGTGGGCTGAAACTACCAGAGCTCTTCAAGCTAGGCTCTTAATCATCTGCATCTGTTTATGGTAATAAAGGAGTAGGGAAAGAAACAACCCTACAAAACAACCAAACAAAAATTCCAGTCAGAGCCAGGCACATTGCTTTCAGCTGTGGACTTTCCTCCCAGCTTCCAAGCAGTGTTTCCAAAGTGTGCTTTCAGGTAGCTATTAGTGCCAGTTTTGTGGCACTGATATACATAGGTTTATTGTATTCCTTTGAGTGGGGCTTTTCTTCTTCTTCTTCCCTGCCATCCCTTTAAAACAATAAACAATAAGCTTTTTCTGCAGGACCAGTGTTGCTTTTGAGCATAATCGCAATTTATCCAATCCACATTAGTGCTAAAGGCAAAAGGTAGTGTATTCTGTTCATTTTGTAGTGAATCATAGAATGTTAAAGGGTTGGAATAGACCTTAAGGGTGAGCTAGTCCCAACCCCCTCTGCCATGGCCAGGGACACTGCTCCAGACCAGGTTGCTCCAAGGCCTTGTCCAGCCTGGCCTTGAACACCGCCAAGGCTGGGGTTCCCTTTTTCTGAGTTAAGCAAAGCACTAACAGACCTGTGCTGGGGCAGCTCTCTTCCTGTGACTGTGAGACTGCACATGGGTCAGAAACACCAGAGTGCCCATGTAGCTGTTTCCCTCTTCCAGAGGTCAGCTGTGCTGCTTCGGTGTCACTGCAAGCCCAGGGAAAACACTTCACACTGCAGCTGTACCAGTATCAAACAAAGGATGTGTTCTTGTGAATCAAACTCTCACTGTCTTCTCTTTCTATTTTCTAGAGTTGTCCTGATAGCCTTTTTTTTTTTATTATTTTTTTTGTACTGGTGGAAAAAAAGGCTTTTTCAAAGAACTGCACATTCAGTATCAAAGGAATAGGAGGAATGCTATTTGTAGGAGATACTACTGTTTGCTTCACATTTATGCTGCCACTGTGATTTCCTTTTTAACAACTGGAGCAGAAGAGTCTGAAAAGGGAACTGGAAAGACAACTGCAGGTTTTGTTTTGAAAAGCCCTTTGGAAAGAATACCTGTTTCATACTGCCATGGCCAGCATGGAAGCTCTCTGAGCAAGGATCCACTACAGTACTTTTTGGAGCAGGCTTGTTACCTGACTGGTTGCTTTCATTATGTCCCTTATTTTGGATGATCCCACAAGGTCTGTGATGACATGAATGAGGGCAGAGTGTGACAGGCTGATCAGGTGACTCTAGGAGGTATCTGCTTTAAAAAAAGAACAAATTATTGCATTGAAAATGCTGAGCAGTGTTTGTTTATTGGCTATAGCAGCACTGAACAGTGGGGGGCTTTGTGCTGAAGCCCAAGTTAGCATGGTTAACAAAACCGTGCAGCTTCTTTAGAGCAATTCTTTACTTGGGCCAGTCATACTTTCTTAAAGGAAAAATTGTGGAGTGTAGCATGTTCTGCAGTACTCAAGCTACTATGGATGTATCTTCTGCAGTGTGGCCTGGAAACAAATTCATTGTTTTGTTCTGCTTTTCATCTAACAGAATCCATCCTGTATCTCGGATTTTATTCTTAAATTATAACTTCTGAGGACAAGAACTATCTTGTCTCTCTTTTCATCTGGATTTTTCTAGATTTTAATATAATCTTCCATATAAGATTTATGATTAGCATTTCTAAGCAGCAATTTAGTACAAATAATACTACTTTATTAATAATAATACTTTATTATTGGTCAAGGTTTCCTGTCTCCTGTTATGTCTTGATAACTGCTGGCTGGATTCAGTGCTTCTGAGCTTCTTTATACTGATATTTGCTGGCTTGTAATTTTGAAGAGAAGAATAAATAATTCACATGAGGCTAGGAGTTTTTGTTTATCTTTTTAAAAAATGTTGCAATGAAGTGATTCGAGTGTTAGGCCATATAATGCAATTCCAAATATTTTTAAAATAGAAAACTTACGAGATAATGTTATTGATGTTCTATCTTGCCAAATAAATATTTCAGTGGACTGATAATGTGGAGCTGCTTTGGAGGGATTTCTGCTGACATTATTGTTACACAGGGTGATTGCTGTGCTGCCGATGTTATGCACCAAACCTGACCCACTGTAAAACGTTTACAGTTTTGCATTCTTCTGTTCTAAAAATGGAGCAGCTTTCACAGTCTTTTATTCTCATATAATTTCTCCCTTTCACGCAATCATACTTAGAAATCAGCAGCTTGCTTTGCTGGGATGACATGCATGCTGCTTTATTTTTCAATTTCATCAGTAATAGGTTTTTTTCCTAGCTTGTAATGCTACACCACTGACACAGTGATCGTTATTCCTTATTCACACAAAAAATCTAGTGAAGTCTCTCTAAAGATTTCAGTCTTTATGGTGGGGTTATTAAAATGTATAAAATTATTCAGATAAATAGCTTTCATTTTGCAGCACTTCATTATATTTTTTCTTGAAATAGAGTATACATTTGTAATACTACTCTAGGGTGTATGGAGTCTGATACGTATCTCCTCTGGCTTCTGTATTAGCTGGGCTTTGAAGTGACAATATACTGTTTGTGTTCAGACTTCCATAGATGGGGGAAGAGGAAAATAAAACTCTTTTCAGGATTTGAACCTGAGGGTTTTAAACCCCCTTCAAAAGTATCAGGGCCATAAAAAATGTCATCAAGAAGCCATGTCTGCCAAACTATGGCTGCTTCTGCTTTGGTGCTTAGTGGTGTTTGGGAAGACAGTGGGTTCATAATGGTGAAGCAACACTTCCTACTTGTGTGAGTGGCATCTCTGCTGGGCCAGAAGCAGCTTTCTAATGGACACAGGTCCTCAGAGCTGAAGGCCAGACCTACTTTTAAACTCTGGCCACCCAACTTTAAGCTGAAGTGGGTATGTTATTTGTCCTTGCCTGTTTTACCAGTGAAGTACCATCTATCTCCATCACTTGCTTTGGTGGTAACTACTCTGCACAGCTGATACCTCTCCATGGTTAAAGGCTCTCAAAACCTTTTGGCTCTAGTGGCATATCCACATGTGCCTGGTGCTGTTTAGTAGCAGATAGCTGAAGGCTTTTTGATTCATATGGTTGTAGCTTCAGGTGGAACTAGGCTTTATGACAGTGTTTGTGTACAAGTTCAAAAAGCTTTATGTCAAAAGGCATTGTAAATCTAAGTAAAAATAGGCTGCTTTTCTTACAATGTAGCTACTCAGGTGCTTTAATGCATACACTTGGGAGAGGTTTGGTTGTTTGGTACTTCTCTTAGTTCTGAATCCATGAGGAAATAAACCTGAACTGGGTTTTTTTTCTGGGTCATAGTTTTAAACTAAGGACTGTGGTGTCTCACCCTTAAGAAGGAACACCGAAGAAGGGAGCACCAAGTAGATGCTTGGTGGTCAAAAGGAATGACAGACATCAGTCTCCACAAAAGCTGACAAAGCTGTTTCAGTGAATGACACACCTGGCATGGAAATCAGTGTTCATTAGTCCCTTCTCTCCAAGTATAAATGTGTGGCAGTGAATATGGATAAAGGGTTAGGGCACAAGGGAAGTGAGAGTGACAGAGATGAATTAAAGAGGGGGAGAGAGAAACATGGGATGTAAAGAAGGAATAGAGATATCACCAGTCCTGGTTCCAGCATTGATCCAGCTAATGGTGTGGCCAGGATCCTGGGCTGCATATGTCCTTAGGCTTTGTTGGGTGCCTTTTTAATGATAGGATTCCCCACTCTGGAGATAAGTTTCTAATTTTCTATGCAAATTAGCTATCATGTGCAATTTGTTCTTATAGACCTTTCTGGAAATGTGTGAGAGGGCTTCAGAGGTCTTTTGGCAGTCTTGATCCCCCACTACTGTCCGTGCCTTCTTCTCAACCTCATCCCTGTGCTTGCACTGTACTATGTTGTGTTTATGTCCTCAAGCCAGAACAAGGACATTTCTCTCAGGAAGGTGCTGCCCTACCTCTGTATGGCCCCCTTCTCCAGCCACATCCTATTCCTTCTCGCTATGTTATTGCCAACAATCCTTGGTTGTTATCACACCAGTCCTTGGCTGGCTCCACAGCTATCGGTGCCTGAGACATACAATAAACATCAGCCCTTTATCTTCTACAGGAACACATTACATGGGGCTAAAAAGTTATTTCATGTTCAGGAAAGTGTGCTGAGTTAATTTGTGTTACTTTTTATGTGCTATGAGGCTAGAATATCTATATAAATACACCTCTCTCTTTTCACAGGTAGTAAGTTATAGAACCTCAGTTATTAAGCCTTCAAATGCAGTTCTGTCTTGGGATCCAACATAGGGAGCCATACTACTGTCAGTGATAATCACAATTGTACTCATGCACTAATCATGCACTTATGATTTCCTTGTTGTGATAGAGAGCAGGATGAAACACATTGTCATGGATGTTCTGAGGAAAGGTATTTGCCTGGCTTTCTGATAAAGTTGGCAGTTTAAAAATTGTTTTTATTGTTAAATTGGACAAATTTGATCTGGAAGTAGCTGAACAGAGAAAGCAACAGGCAGAATAATGTCACTAGAATCAGTTTTCGCATTAAGCCTCACCGACCTTGGTTTGGACCTCAGATTTGCCAGTGGAAATCTGGAATAGCTTAATCTGAAATTCATTTGAGTCTGTCCAGGCATACTTTGCTGGAATTGAATGCAGCCTCAGCCAACCCACTCCAGGCTAAATTGTTCACCTGTTTATTCACCTATGAACACGTGCATCTACTCACCCACTGACACAATTTCCTATGAAGCCAAAAGACAGGGGCACATTTTATAAAAGCACGGAAATCTTGAAATTCATAACTTTTGACAGCCATGACAAATAAGCAGCCGTATCCATTACCAGTCCCCAAAGTTATCTAGTATCCTTTCTACATGTAATTTCTTACACCACTTTTTTTTTACATCAATCTTCTTTTCACTTGATATTTATTATTCATAGCATTAATAAGAGTTCACTACTTCCCTTTTATTTTCATTGGTGTCTTGAATATTTTAACACAGTAACTTTGTTTCCTTGCTGTGGATTTTTTTGTGCTTTTTTTTCATCTTGTGTTTTCTAGTTTTATCATCTGGAAATATTATTAAAGACATTATATACCTTTTCTTCATCCAAAGACATGGTGCATCTGTTGACCTTCAGGGCATATTGCCGAGGCCATCTGGTTTTCAAGGGTAGTGGGGGTTGGCAAGGAATGGGGAAGGATTTAAGGCAGAAGGAGATATTAGGTTTCTTATTTATTATTTGATTAAGGTTTTGCTTTGTTGAAGGATAAGACTGATTGGCACTTTGTTACAGTGTTTGTCTTTTTGTAATCTTTGGTTCTTCTTGTGGTTTTTTGTCATCATTATTGTTTTGAAGTGGTGCTGGGCTGGGGAAGCTCTTGTGTGCATGTGCTTGTCTTTATCAAAATAAACAAAACAATATGGCCCCAAACTGGTGTGAGGTGTTAACCAGTGCTGTTGTAGTCTGTTAATACCAGGGTTAAATGACATCATTTCAGACATTTCTCATCTCTCAGTTGAAGCAGGTGTTAGTGACCAGTGAGGAATTAACAGGACAAAGTACCAAGTCCATTTCAACCTGAGAAAAGTTTGGGTTCTGGAACTTTTCCCCCAGCTTTTCAAAGGGAGCCTGATAGTCTTTTTTAGTGAATTCACAGCATGTAGATAAGAGATACTGTTTAATTTCTACTCTTATCTTTCCAGAATGAAGGAGTCTGACATGTGTGCAGGTTTTACTGGGGCTGGAGGCAGAGCAGGAAAATACAAAATTTTATCAATTCTGGATGCTCCCTTTTTCAATATGGCCACAGCAATTGCTATGTTCAGTGCTTCAGTGGTTTTGATACACCTTTGCTTTGTTATCTTTTTCTCTTAGTACCATTAAGAAACCACTGGTTGGCCATATAGGATATAAATTGGTGATTTTTCTTATATTTTATAAATGTTTGTCATATATCATATTATTAGATACACTGCAGTGCATAAAAAGCTTTGATTTACATGTGTTAAAATCTGTTACAATTCGGTCACCCAAAATCTTATACATGAACTGAAAATATGGTGCACACTTTCTTAGGAGAGGAAAGAAATTATTTTAAGTAAAGTTACGGAATAAACTATTTGTTTTAACTGAAAATAAGAAACAGCCTGGTTCTAAGAGAAAAGTTTAAGCTCACATGTTAGAAATCATCTTCTAAATTAAGAAGGGGCTAATTTCAATTAAAGCAGAATTTCCCACATTAAATTATCATGTCTCCATATGTGTAAATTCTGAGTGATCTATTTAAAACTCAGAATAAGTATCCCAGGAGGAGGGGGAGTGTATGTGTATGTGTGTGTCCCAATTCTTCTCCTCATTGTGTAATCTTCATAACTGAACCCCAGTATATCAAAATCTCCCCCCAGTCCAACAGCTCCTGCCCGTGCACAAGCCCTGTCTGGGTTACAGTTATGACAATATGATGATCTTGTCATATGCTTTTGTATTTAATGATGTCCAGAACACTTATTAATTATTCAATTTATTGTCAGTCTTCTCAATGGATTTATTTCTCCATCTTGACCACTGTATTTTAGGAAGACAAAAACCAATTGATTTATACACTTACCTTACAAATAAACCAGTATGTATGACAAGGAAAGAGTAGAAGAAATAATGCACCTTTGTAGTGTTTAATCCTTTCTGCCTGGATTTGGGAGAAGGAAAAAAATTGGAGGGGGGGAAGGGAAAAACTCCTAATTCTTGTGAGGAGAGAGGAAACTAAGTAACTTCATTAGGAAAGTCTGCTTAATCCTTTGTGATTTTGGGGATATTTCATGTTTAAATGTATTACCTGAGGTGTCATTCCAACCTTGCTCTTAGCTTTTTCTCCAGTTTCTTCTAAATAAGTGGTGAATTTGAGAATAAGGCAAAAGAGCTTATAGAAGCATAGTTAAAAGCTGGCTTTGATGTGTGCCTTGTGACCTAATAAAAGCATTGCAGAAGCTTACCTAAATAAAATGCATAGGGACCTGGTTCCTTGTCCCTTTTTGTTTGTTTGTTTGTTTGGGGTTTTTATTTTGTTTTTTAGAGGAGGATTGGTTAGCTGACCTTAATTTTGAGGAATAGCAGAGGACAAAAAGACAAGCTATTGTCTTTTGCAATGGTCATGATCAAAAGCTTTCTTACCAAGTCACACATGGGTTTGTAGAAATTCCACCCAAGGCTCGTGGCTGCCTGTGTTAGCTTTCAAACCTGTAGCTTTTCTTAGGAAAACACATAAAAACACAAAACATCTGTCAGAAGAACTTTTTGTTTGGAGAGCTTTGTGAACCACACCTTGAAATTCCTTCCTTGGTGGTAGTGAGTTTGTGCACATGTGAAATAACCAAGAGTAGTGTAATCTGATTTCAGCAGCTCGGGGGCTTGTGAAGGCTTTCAAAGAGATTCATGATGCCATAAAACATAAAACTTTGAGACAATTACAGGTTTTGCTGTTTTAACAACATACAGTAAAATCAAGCACAGTATGAACAAGCAAGGAATCATGTTGTGTTCAGGTAGACATGCAGTACGAAAAGTTAAAGACTGCAAATTTTATTTTACAAAACTGAAAGCCTGTACTCTAGATTAATTTGTTCAAATCTTATTCTGTGGATCATATCCCCACTTCCCTTATATTTTAATGCAGAGTTCCTGTCTGCTGCTTTTTAATTCATGCAGAAGTGCTTATGGAATTGTAAATTAAACTGTTTTCTGAATTAGACACCAACTAGATCATTAATTAAATTCCAAGTATAGAGCCAAACCATATCCTGGCTGTCTCTGTAATGTTGATGGAATTAAAACAGGTGCGGTGACAAAAAATTTTATGTGGAAAGTCTTGATTACTTTGGTTAGACATAACAGAGTAAGTCTGTTTGACTTTCAAATCCTGAATGAATTTGCAAGATGTGAATCTGGAATAACACTGGTAGGCTGAACAGATTCACTGACAAGTGACTGGAGTCCCTTAACTATAGCCATTCTTCCCATGCATTTTTGAAGGCATGTCTGAAGGCATAAAACATCTCTAAGTTCTGTTGGAATTTAAGAAGTTATTTTTTTCTCATTAGAATATCATATTTTGGTTTTCTTAACAAAGCAATATTTTTAATAGAAAGCATTCAACTTTTCTAAAGTTCTGAAGAATGTGAAGTAGCTTCATGGATGTTTATAGGAAACATTTTCCCAATAGAAGAGAAAGCATGAAAAGAATGTGCAGATTACCATTTGGAAATGTAGTAAGTAAACAAGGGCACTAACTGATGGAAATCAGATAAAAAAGGTTGAGAAGGGCTCGAAAGAACTTAAAAAAAAAGAAAAAGAAAAATTAGACCCTGGAACAGGTTGTCCAGAGAAGATGTGGATTCAGCCATTCCTGAAAGGCCTTGAACAACGTGATGTAGTGGGAAGTGTCCCTGTCCACGGCAGGGGGTTTGGAACAAGATGATCTTGAAGACCTCCTCCAACCCAGGCTATTCTGTGGTTCTATAGAAAATTTAAGTTGCATACATAAATTTGGAGATTTTTCCAAATGTATAGGTTAAGGTAATGTTATCAAGGGTTGCAAGTGTGTGAAAAACAAGATGACTGTGAAGTTGACAGTAGTTAAGCATAGAAGTAGTATAGCAAGAACGGATGCAGAGCAAAGGGAGAAAGAGTGTTCAGAATAATTCTGGAGAATAATTACATTAGAAATGGATAAGGATTCAGGTCTTCAGTATAGAAGAGGCAAGTCTGAAGCACAGAGTATCTTTCCATAACTGATAATTAAAATCAGTTTTGAATGAGATTCCCTATTTCATGGAGAATAAGAGAGTCAAGGACAGAGCTCCATGAATTCCCCAAATGAGGTGTAAAATGCAGTTAAAAGTAAATAGAAGCACCCAAAACAAAAATTAATTCCATATACTGTAAGAAGTGTAAAAAATGAGCCGCTTCTTTTTCAGTTGAAGCCATGGTTATATGCACCATTCATGTTTCTGTCAGTGGTTTCTTTTGGTTTCTTTACTGAAGAATTGAATTCAAAAGTAGAAAAACCAGTATACTAGAGTACTTGAGGATGTGCTAGGTGTTGAATGAAAAAACCTTCTGTCTTCTGATACACATTTTACATCTGCTGTTTCTGTAGGTTGTTAAAAAAAAAACAACCTGTCATTTTGCCATTTATTATGTGATACAATGGATGCGATTAAATATATTGAACAGGAACAAATTTTGAACAAATCAGTGTATTTATATGAAAAGTTAGATTAAACCCCATAGATAAATAAACAGTATAAACATGGAAGATGTTTATTGAATTTGGATTTTCAGGGCAATGCTGCCTAACTCCTTTTCTTTGAAAAAAACCCTGACAAAACACATATACACACACACACATACATACATCCGTGAAAAAAAGAACTTGGAAGCGTGTATTTCTAGTCTAGAACATTGGTTCTTTTGTGTGGGATCATCTCACCTAACTTTTTACATAGATGTCAGGTAACAGAGGTGTCTGGCTACTTTGGAGCCATCCCTGATGCAGGCTTAGGTGCTCCCAGCACATGACCTGTCTCCTCTGGGCAGGCTCACCCATCAGGGGTATCACGCCCCAGAAGTGCCTGTCTCCCAAGATGGAAAGGAGCTGCCCTTGGACACATGTCTGCATTGTACCTGTCAAATAGACATCAGCCCAACTATTAGCTTCTGCTGCATCTCACTAACCTAAATAATTACTCCTTTCTGTCGCTCAGATACTTAGTTTAAAATATAACTGAGCTTGCATTCATTTTTAATGTAGTTTTAATCAGCTATGCCTTCTGACCAAGGTTTTTATTTGTTATAGCTGATCTCAGATGTTATCATCTTTCTGAAATTAAAATAACTTGCTATAAGGTACTTGATAAGAGAAGAAAACTAAAGTAAAATTTTTAAAGCAGAGAGAAGACATATAAATAAGAACATGGGTTCACATGCCAAAGCAAACAATGCTCGAAGGGTATTGAGTGAGGTCAGTAGGGAGGGGCTGAGTAGCTCCAGGCATGTGTATAACTAATTTTTGAAATACTACAAGTGTAACTTACATTATAAATAGCCATATGTTCATTAAGTAACTGAAGAAGGAAAATCTGGGAAAAGTTTGTCCAGACATTTATAACTTTTTTAAAGGCAGTTGATTCTTTCCATATGATTTTCAGATTAAGAAGTGATCTTCATCTCTTGAGGCCGCTCATTGTTGAGAGCTGCAGTAAAGGAAAAGAGCAAAGTTATCATCCAAGCTTAAATGCAAAACATGAAAACCTTTGGGGTTTAAGCTGGCTGTTGGTTTCTTGATATAGCTTTTACTTTATAGCAGTGGTATATAGCAGATCTTCTCCAAAAACTTAGTTTAGGTTTTTTTCCTAAAGTCCAAAGTGGTGTTTGAATGCCTGAACAGCAACGGAAGAATACGCCTTCTGTCTATCAAAATGAAGATGTTCAGTGCATATTATGCAATTCATTCTCATCATAAAAGATGTACTGTTTCTCTATTTCTAATTTCATATTCATAGCCATAGTATAATTGTAAACAAAAAAAGATAACCTTTATATGATGTGTATGCAGGGAAAGTGAATTTATAAACTAAGAGCAAGGGCAGCTCATAGAGGAAAATATTGGAATAAAGATAGGTTACTCTGCAGACACTATTATAAATGTCAAGTAGATTTTGACAGCTGGTAAGTTGGAGACATAATTACAAAAAACTTCCATACATATATAGACTGCCTTTTAGTGTGAAGAATTGGCATGCAGTGAAATGAGAGGGTGAGTAGCATATGGGGGATTAAGGCAGCTGAATTCTAGTGAAATCTGGGGGCAAACAAATAGACCTCCAAGACAAAGACTTGGTCACACTGGTGTTATGTATTTGTTGATTTGTGGAGTAGTGATCTACCCTAATTAAAGGAAGGTTCATCTCATGCAGTTTTCCATCCCAGAGAGAGCGTCTGTAATACAGAAAAGAGGAAGTTTTCAGAGGAAAACTTGTTTGGAGTGATGAAGATTTCTCTTTAACAAACTGGTCTCTGTGGCAGTCTGTTTTGATGGAAGCTCTTTGTACACTCAGCTAAATTGTTAGACATCATGGCCAGTTGGGTTAAATAAATGCATTTTAGGGGAGATCCATATTTAAGCAAGCATTGGTATTTCTGTTAAACATATTTTCCAAAAATTACTGTGGATTTAGGCATCTCTTAAAGTCTTCATAGAAAATCAATTGCATATATACTTGTACACTTTAAGTATTACTTCAGTATATATTTGGTTTTGGCTTCAGTTTAAATTACAAATAGAAGGACACTTGGTGACCCTACAGAGGGAGAGATTAGTTTGGTAATGCAAACTATATCAGGAACTGAGCTATACATTTATTTCTGGATCTTTGTCTTTAGTCTTTTGCTTGGATTTCTCTGGAGCCTTTCTTTATAGCTGTGCTTACCACTCCATTTTTTAAGACATGCATTTTAATCAGTGTTCTGCAAGTCCAGCAGTACTGCTTGACACAGGGCTTCCACTCCATGCAGTTGCTGCATCAGGAGGAGATTCTGCTGAATCACAGCTCAGTATGAACAGCTTAAAAACAAAATATTTGAATGTTCAATAGAAACCAAACTTGTTGGAACCCTGGAAACTGGGAGGGTTTTTTTTTTCATGTAATGTGAAATACGAAATCATGAACTATAAATTGGGACCTACTAACTAATGAATTATTATTTGCATTAATCTAGTGAAAGTAGTACTCTCTATTTGCTGCTGGAGTTTTAGAGAATGTCATCAGCTCAATTGTGAGAAGACTTAACTGTGTACCTGGATCTCGCCAAGGCAGTAAACCCCCATCTGGCAAATGTAACCTTTCCAGCAGGTTTTCTTCATTTCTGCTTATCAATTTAGCAAATAGCTTAAAGATGAGAAACTGCTTGGGAGATTACTAGTCAGGAAAGCCCCTGCTTTCTCCCGGTTAGTAATTTCACTAGAAAACCAAGAAAGAAGGGCTGAGATCTGCTGGTTTTGAAATCTTGGAGGGCATAGGGACCAGAAATACTCAGTTTCTCTAATTACAGATAATTTCTTTTGTATGTATTGAATTGATTCAAAATGTTCAACTGTTTACAGGGTCATGTGTGTTTTACATAAACCTTTATTAACTGGTAAAACACTGTTTGAAAAGATCCTATTGTGTTTAAAACTTGGATTTTTCTCTTTTTTCCCATTTTAATTGAAGTTTAATTTCCATTTTAAAAAAATTATGGCCCTATATATAAGAAGGGGTCATTCATTATTTTCCAGCTAAATGATGTGTAAGAATAGTAAATGTAGGTTGGCACACATTCTTCCTTAGGTGTGTATGTGACACAGCTTCATGGTAAGCAAGTTGCAGTATTGACCTGGCGTAAAGATTGTATTTCATTGTAGGGTAATTAGTGTGTACTAAGAAACACTGAAAAGAATAACGAAAATATCAGTGTTGTAAGTGGCTGTGCAGCTCCAGGATATTTTGGCCAAGATCCACAAAACATGTAGGGTGTTGGCTGAATCGAAGTGGGCGAGCTCTGGGAGGGGAAGATAAGAGCAGCAAGCCCTTGAGAAGGGATGGGTGGGTGACCCTGGGCATTCCCTGCTGCTGTCCCCGGCTGGCTCAGCAGCATCGCTGCCCTGCGAGCCACAGGCTGGCCAGCCTTCCTCGAGGCACTGGAGAAGCTGGAAAAGCCCAGGTTGGTTGGAGGCTGTTTTGCTGTTCTTTTCATCATTCATGTACGTGGACTGTGTGGAATATACGTTTCGTGGATCGTTTTGAGAGAGGTGCTAACTGAAGCACAGTTACTAAAGCTTGAAGCAAATCTTGGTGAGACAGAAAAAAAATGAAATAAGTAATAAATTAGATCTGAAACATGCATGTTATTTTCATGTTACCAATAGGATTGGAGGGAAAATACTGTTCTTGCTTTTTGCAAAATTGAATTTCAGTGAAACGCTTCAAAAAGTATAGTATTAAGAATAATCAGTTACTTTGTAAGCTTTTTTCCATTTGAATTGCTGACTATTCCTCATTACTCAGTTTTTTACAATGTGCATGGGTTAAAGTTGAATTAGTGTGTTTTATAAAATAACAGGTCTTTAAACACAAAATATCAGAGGCCACCCATAGCAGAGGAATGTAAAGAGTACATGAAGTCTTCCATCTCAACATCAATGACTTGATGGTCATCATCATTATTAATTAATTTATTTGACTACCTGAAATTGACCTGTTTGACTTTTGAGTTCATTTCCTGGCCTGGTAGGAAGTTGGAGTTATTTCTAACTTCAATAATGGTGTATTTCCTTCAGAAAGGAAGAGACTTGAGAGCTGTGCCACCTTTTGTCCAGGAAAAGGTGAGCACCAAGCAGGGGGAAAATTTGCAACCCTTTGTGTGAATCTTTTGTTGGTTATTCTCCACCTAAGGTTGATCTTCATAACCTGTTGGTTCATTGCAGAGCAAGAACATAATGAAAAAATACGTAACTTGTGGACAGTTCTTAGAGAGTCTAGAAAAATTCCTCAAACGGTTGGAAATATAAGTCTTCCTAAATATTTTACACTGAGCAGAATTGAGATAGTGTTTATTAAATGCCTTCTGTTTATTATTTCCATCTGCAATCATATGGTAGAATGCTCAGAACTGGTTCCATGCAGTCAAATTCTCCCTATAAACTGAGTACTTCAAATATGCTGGTGCTGAGAGGTTTTTTTCAATCCCAAAAACATGTGAAGAAGGGAATTTAGGAAAGAATGGAAGTGACTGTTCATTGCCATTATGGTGTAACAAATCTCTGATATTAATTTGGATTCCCCCATATCTGTACATGTATTGTCTATTCTCAAGACTTGAAAATATAGAAAATTAGTCTTCTGTATGAAAGAGAAGGTCTCTCTCCATCTTGTCTTATCCATCCTGCTTTGTGCAACAGTTGCCTAAGCCTGATTCTCTTTTATGTGATATTGATTAACAGCCATGCTGAGTTTAGGACTGTCACAAGGACTAAAGGGTGTTTAATTATTCAGCTCCAATAAAGTGGAAGACAGCACAGCAGGAGCAGCAGCAGCTGTAACATAAGTCATTGGTACTTCACCTCAAAATATAAGAATTGTTCAGTAATAACACAGCAATTCTCCTGGCTTGAAGGAATTAATAGAAATCTGGACTGAATATTTGGAGAATGTGTGAGTGATGGGCTTGTCCTCAAGATAACTCCATTCTTAGGGTATGTTCTTAGGCACAATGCCAAGTGATTGTACTCACATGAAAAGAACACCATTTCACCAGAGGCACAATATTCCTAAAATCAGATTTTCAAAAAGGAAGGTGTGCAAGAGCATTTTTCTGGTTATTTGTTTATAGATCTATCACCTCTACATGTACATGAATATTTCACATTTGTGAAAATCCCCAGTTCTCATGAATGGGTTCAATGTGCTACCTTATTGTAAAAGTATATTTGTATGGTTTTATATTCCACAATATATTGTGGAAATATTTTTGTATGTTTTTGGATTTTGACTTAGTTGAAAACAAGGATTTGATGGCATCTTTTTCAAGCCTAGAACAAGACATAGAAAAATAAAGGACACTGTTGTATTCAACAAATAATAGACCCCTAAAACCACAGATATTTTGTGCCATAACGTGCCAATGAAGCATGCCACAAATTTGCAGCATTATTCTGCATTAGCGTTCCTCTAAAAGATGTGTTGGTTTATCTCAGTACTGGAACCATGAGGAGGTCTCAGAGCTGTAGACTCTTGGGGTTTGGACAATACCACTGTGTTCTGTGCTTCATTCATGCAATCTTCATGAGATAGTTACTTTTGTCATGGTTAAAGAAGAAATACTGGTCAAAGTGGATGTTTGACTTCATATAGTAAGTCTGTTTAATTTTAAATTTGTATTTAAAGTAATTTTAAATATTGCATATATTATGCAGAATTGTGTTTTGTGAGAAATATATAATCTTTAACATGCATCATAAGACTTGGAAATTAGAACATAACACATCTTCTAATATAAAATTGTGAGTTACATTTTGTCTGGACTGAGCTGTAAGAAACATCTTAATAGAGTGTGATTTCTTAAATCGGATAGTAACTATAGCCTTGTTTGGATTTTTAATAACATTTTGTACTTCAGCATTGGGAGCAATGGCAGCCTGTCCCTGAGCATTATGCTTCTGTCTTGAAGAAGACAAAAGAGCTTGGATGTGATATTTTTCATTGCTAAAGAATAGAAAAAACACCAGTGTGCTGATGTTTAAAGGGTTTTGACTTTATTTATGTTCCTATTAAGCTTTCAATTATGGATAATTTTTTTCCCCTTGTTTGGGGGAAGTCGGGTAGAAAAGATAGGAAACGAGGATCCAGTAGCTTGTTCTCATGTTTTGAAATTATTATTATTGTTGTTGTTCTTGTTATTATCTTAATCTTTAAAAATAGTTCCTCCTTACAGATTAAGATTCATCAGAGCAGAATAAAGATGTGAGAAGTGCTGTGCTTTCTTGTAAAACAGTTTATTGCCCAGTCTTTCCACCTCATTAGTAGATCTTCACATCTTTTATTCTCAATTGTGTTAATTCTTTGGCGGTTTTAGGAATGCAGATGGAAGGCAGCTCTCTGCACCAGGGTTAAATCGGATCAGACTGTGTAGTCACAAGGCAGAGCGAAAAGAGAGTGAGTTTATGGGAAAAATCAATTGTTGGTATGTGAGTACAAATTAAAGCCAGCTTGCCTCACTGTTTATTTAAGAGATGAACTTTACTGTGACTGGCAAATGGATCACGAACCTAAATAATGTCATTGTTGTACTCATTAAAGCTGGAGCAGCGAAATAAACTAGCACAGCCCATGTCTGTGCACGATCTCTTCGGAATGAGATGAGGTATAGCTGTTAGAAAAAAATAAATTATTTTAAATTAATTCTTTGTTGCTTTCACAGCTAGACTTTAATTAATTGGTACATGATCAGGATAGCACAGAGTGCTAAATCTCTAGAGTGGCTGATTTTCTGCCCTGTGCTGTTCAGTCCTTTAATATTTATACATGGATGAATGGATATATATGGTCTGCATGGATATTTTTATACGGATACTGGACCCACAGTCCAGGGTATGATTTTGTCATTTCACAAGCATTGTCTGGTTTTAGAACAAGGTATATAAACCTCTACATTTCATTTGTATTGGATAGTATTTTCAGAACAACAGTTACAAAAGTTTCTCAATGGTGTCATTTTTTTTAAATAACAGTCACTAAGTGCACAGATGCACTTGGTCCTTTGTATAAATTCTATATTGTACTAGAAATAAATGCCCCAGTGCTGTGCATTCAGTTCGATTATTATTGCATTTATTGAATGGCTGGGGTTGCTCAGCCGTTGGCCTTGAGCCGTTGGCATGCCTCAGGTGGTAAGCAAATTGCATACAAATGCACTGCTTGTCATATCTTGCTGCTTAATTTGTTCTTTGGAATAAGTTAGTCTTATAATAGGCAGACATATCACAAAGCAAAAAAGCATGGGAGGGAGATTAAATATTGGCCTTGTAAAGCCCTTCCCAATATTGCATCACTTATCTTTCATGGAAAGTAATAAATATTGAAATAAATGTTTCTGCTTTACAGAATTTGTCAGAATGTTTGCATCTGTCAGCAGCCTCCTAATAAAGTGTCCCTTCACCTAGCCCTGTGGTGGGTCTGCATTGTCATCTGATGGGAATATTTAAGCACCCTTTTCATAGGAAGGTAGGGAAATGCATTGATGGAAGAATTCCTGTACCCGAAAAGCTGATCACCCATTAATTAGAACAGATTTATTGCCTTTAATGGTAGTGACAGTCTAGAGTACATTTTTGGGGTCACAGAGTCAATACAGTGCTATTTTTATGATGGTTTATTTTTAATGTGGTATTTCTGAAAAGTCACACCAATGCCTCCTTTGGAACAAAGAGGTACACATACATAGTTCTGAATAGCTCAGCAGCTCACAGAAATAATAAAGGACAAACGACAGATCATTTAACTTTTGGGTAATGAAGAACTTTTTCTTCCAGAGTATTCATTGCAATGCAGAGTATACATTGCAATGCACACAACAGAAAATTACTCAGATATCGACCATGGTGTATATTGCTAGAACCTCAAAATAGTATTATTTAATGATAGATACCAGGATATGTTGCTCTGCTTGTATCAGTTTTTGTTATGTTACAGTGTATCTCACAATTATTTGGTGAATGACATCAGGTTTTAGAAATAATTGTCATTTTGGATGGCTCAGTATTTATCTATTGGCTTTTGATCAGACTATGTCCTATTATATCTTGCTACATTCAATTAACTCAAAATGTATTTGTAGGTCTGTGTGTCTGGCAATTTCTATGGATGAGGGATTCAATCTTATTAGACAATCACTTTGATTTCTTTGATAAATTTTTAATACTTTATGCCCAGAATGACAAAGTGTGGTTCTCACTATTTTTGATGACCAAGCCTGGACTAGATCATGCTGTCTAAATAAATAAGGCAGTATCAAGATTCTTCAAGCCAAGTATATAATCTTTTCACTTTAGTGATGAACTGCAACGTATTTCCAAGTTCATCATGCTTTTGGGTATTCTTTATATCATAGCATCAAAGCTTGGATGAGTTTTTATCTTGTAAAATGTGAGTCAGTAGGATCTGAACCCAGCTGAGTTTATGGACTAATTTCCAGCCTTAAAATGTGACAAATATAATGGACTATTTTATTTGTTCCATTTGCAGTATTACATCACAAGTCCATCCTGTCTGCCTTTTGCACAGTGTATAGCCTGTGAGGATGAAGAGAGAGCATTTGTCACTTGCAGTCACCTTTGTTTGGGATTCACAGCATGTTTTAAGGACCCATTGGGTGTGTGTGGAATGGTGACTTTCATATTTCATATTGTGACCATTGGCAACTACAGATAAATTTAATCATACCACTCAAAGAATACAGAAAGCTGTACAGAATACTAATAATGTGAATCATGAATTTTTAAGCTCTCAGAGGATGCTCCAAAAAGAAATTGATTAATCACTGTGCTAAAATAATATAATACCTCGAAATAGACTTTTACTTGGGTGAACATCATAAGATAGTCGTTTAATGTCAATACTGGATGGCAGGAGTCTCCATAACGCAGTTCTGGCTCAGTAATGAGTTTGCAGGTATGTTAATTACTTTAGAATCACTTAGGATTTCTCTAATGTTCATCTTCTGCTTAACATGGTGCACCTACCACCTGTGTACACGCTCAGCACACGAAACCCTTCCCTGAATCTGATGGAGTTTTTGTTAGTTCACTCATTTGTGTTAAGAAAACAAAACCAACCAGCTCGGGAAGCAAGGTTGGTGTTGAGACATATCTCCAGATCATACCACAGTTTTCTTTCTACCTAGGGGGCAAAGTGCAGTATTTCACGTGTTGGTACAAAAGGGTTGTGTGGAGTTTTAGTGTTACAGCACTGAGAATATGGCATATCCTCCAGAAATCCTGGCGCTGCAGCCAGCAGGCCCAGAAATACAAGCATGGTTTTGCAGCACAGCCTCTGTCATGAAAGCTACTCCATCACTCAAGTAAATCCTGACCCATCTTGTGGTGAAAATCTGTCAATTTATTGATTTTTCTATTTCTCTCTCTTTTTTTTACACTTTCACCCTGCAAAAAAGATGCTGTAGGGAAAATGGTAGCAAAGCAATTGGTAATTCTTTATAACAAATTGCATAGAAGCAGCAGGATGCACTAGATGCTTACTAGAACTACAGTTTAAAAATAAACATCATCTATGAGCATAATATTTAAAGCTTCAAAACAGGTTAACATCATAAGTGGCACTAAACATATTTAAAGAAGTAAAGGATAAAAGTAAAATAAATATTGTAGCATCTTAATCAAAATTAGATTTCACAGAGTACAGGGGGTAGAACTGTCAAGTCTGAGAGATTGGTTCCATTTGCTGTTAATATTCAGCTCCCATGCACTGGGTTTTCTGCCCTGAAAGAAAAATATGACTTCTCTAGAATAATCCAGCCTTTCATTCTGTTTTGCAGCCTTGTCTAAGCAGATGAATCTGATAATTCCTTAAATGGGAGATTTGCCAGCTGAGAGAAACCTAGAGGGCAACAAATGGGCAGTGATGACAGAATGTCTTGAATGCTGAGAATGTTGTTTTGATTCCACACTGTTTAAAAATATATTTGTCTAGTGGAAGGTAAAATGTTACATAGACAGATAACATAGGAGATTTCCAAGGCATTACACACATACGTACACACATGCACACACAGTATTTGTTTTGGATTATTTTTTTCTGTAGGCTTAACCCAGATAAATTAAATTACAAAAGCTCTCAAAAAAAAATAAAAGGAGGGGGTAGGGAGGAGGCAGTGCACAAAGCAGTGAAATCAAAGCAACTCTGCCTTAAGGCTGCAGAGATTTCCTTATCTTATCCTGCTGTTTCTAGGTATTGCAAAACATATGGCTCACCTTTAGGGGCAGTCCCCAAACAGTGGGAGATGTTGCATCCCATCTGTGCTGCAGCAACTGGAGGTGCAATAACAAGGTGAATTGAGGACGCCAAGATGACTGTGTTTAAACTCATTGCTGGTTTACTAAGGTGCTGTTGGGGGCAGGGTGGTGGGGCACATTTTGTTTGGGTGGGGTTTTTTTTAGCTACCATGTGGATGTGCCTAACAAGTCTGAACATGGGTTCTGCTGGAGAAAAATTGTTCTGAGGAAACTTGGTAGCCTGAATCAGGAGTAAAAATTCCAGGATCCCAGATATTGAAGTATGAAAAGCTAAGAAGGAAAGCGTTTCTCTGTCTCCCACATTGTATTCTGGCAGCAGCTGAGCTGGCTGAATAGGCTCCCGTCCCCCACTGTTCAAAACTGCTCAGTGTTGCTCCCACGAGATTTGGTTGATCATGTAGTCACTCTCTAACCTGATTCGTTCACTATAATCTAGCTTAGTTTGAACACTTTTTAGCAGTAACTCTCTGAACTCTATAATAAGAATGATTTGGACATGAGCAGTTATTCCACAGACACTGAGAGGCAGCCATGTTCAGCAGGAATGTAAGGGAAGAGTGATTATGAGGAACAAGGGAATAATGCTACACTAGTGAAGCTTCACTCAGAGCAAGAAGCGTAATGACACACTGAAACTGCATACTGCAGTGGATAGAATGGAGAATATAGACAGACTTACCCTGATGAAAATTAGCTTTCTAATACTTGACCCCCAAAATTTCTAAGCCAAGCTTCTAAGCTTCTTAAGTTTATGCTGCAGAATTTTCCTAAATAATTTCAAAGGCCAGGGCAAAAAATGTCTTAACACCTTTGCAACTGGCTAAAACACTTTAATGTAAACAAAATCTGTGAACTGACATGCAAAAGATCTCTTAATGATCTTTCTTGTGCTGTTGTTGCTTCTGTCATTACTATAATTATTCTTTTACTTCAATGAGTCTTTTACTATTAAGTCCTTCTTTACCTGCTAATGTGATACAAGAAAATCACTTATAATGAAGACTGAATATTCATACCCAGCTTTAGGCATCAGCATCCATATACATAAATTGGAATCAAAGTTAAGTGGCATGAACATCCCTGACATGTTCTGTCATGATATAAAAAGGATCTTTTTCATTTAATACAACAAATAAAACTAGCTATCTTCCTGTGCAAATACTTGTTCTCATTTTTCATAATATTCTCAATTTGCAGAAGGAAAGTTTAGCTTGCAAGATGAAAAGACTGATGGGTTGCCAGAACTGCAGGCCACTTCCCTTTTGTTTTGAAGTCAATGGCAATTGTACTTCTGAGACTCTGTGTAAAATTGCCTTTTAATGCTGACAAAAAGTAACATCACATACTGTCTGCATAAAATTCAGTGATACAAAATGTACATGAAGGTGTAGTGCTGCATCAGGGCATGCACGCAAATGTGCAAATATGAATAGTCTGCTTTGCAATTTGAATTATTGTCCTGATCTGTAAGACTTTCAGGTGTTTTTAATTTATTAGTTAGCATTTCAAAAAATAGACCTACTATTCATTGAAAAGACCTAAATGTATTTATTTAATAAAATTAATGCACAGGTAAGCATTAAATGCTGTGGGACACTTCACGTTGATGGAAGAAATAAAATCTTCTATCTCTTTTTACTTTTAGCTCCGTGTAAGATTCTTGCAAGTTTTCAAGAAATTACATTTGCAGCAACAGGATCAGTGCCTTTGGACCCTAATGCTGGAGTAGCAAGGCTGAGGAAGCTTCAGGGAGAATGAAAGCAACTTAACTTCACAGTTTTCTGCATTTCAAAAAGTCCTTCTCCCTCCTCAACAAGTTTAACAGTTGAATTAGTTGAATTTTCAGAATTTGTTGGGGTTTCACATTTATTTCGTCTTATTGTGTGATTTGATTTTATTAGAGTTTTGAAATGTGATGCAAATTTTTTTCATCATGGCTTTGGAAAATACTTTAGGAACGTTACTATGTGTGAGCATACCATGAAGTGGAATGATGTATTGACTGAATGGCTTGGATAACAATTTGCTAATTCTAAGATACTGAGTATGCTTTCTGTGTGTCCCTTCAATGAAGTAGTCTAAAGAATCATTATAAATCTGTGAGCTTCGTTATCTAAATACCTCTTGAAACAGATAGAAAATTGAAATAAAAGAAACTGAAGATGGATAGATCATACTATTTATGGTGTCAGAATTGCATCAAAGCACAGAACATAGGTATATTGAGAGATAATCCTTTAATGAATTCATTAAAGGAATTTATCCTAATCTTTTTATATAAACAAACTTTTCTAACATATACACCAGTCAAAATTGTCATATATGCTATCAAAAGAGGTGAATTTTGTTTCAGTGTAGAGGTTTTGTTTACTCCTATATGGCATATAATGATGAGACAGCTACTATCAACCATCAGGTTAATCAGAATAATAAATCAACAGGACCAAAATTTATCAAAGTTATTTCCTATAACATGAAGATGGTCATTTTGAAGGGATTTTTCCTTGAAATTTCACTCCTGCTTCTGACTCTTAAAATATTTTATTAAAAAGTCCCAATGTGTTGAAATTACCTGTGTTACTGACCAAGTCCAAGGACTGGGTTCCTCAGACCAGTGCTTTTTTCCACCAAGTCTGTGTGATGTTCATTGACAGGTTATTTCATCCACGTCTTTTGAAATGCTCAGGTTTTTCACAGCCATGTTTACTGCAGATGATGTCATGTTTCTGCTCTTTTTCCTCATTTAGTGTATTTCTCTAGCCAGTATTCTCAGTTATATTTTTCATATCCAGACAGTATAACATATTAATCTGTCCTGCCTTCTAATTGGAGGTAAATTAAAATTAACATACATACCGTAAAACTGTAATTTAATTTAATATAAATAGTTTTTACTCCTACATCTCTACAATGATTTTAGGTAAAAGGAAAAGGTAATGTTGAAAGAGAATCTGCAGTGTAACAAAGGCATTCTGTATCTTTAATTATCAGTTTTAGCTTTCTTATAGTTGCTTAACCAGCATAAGCTTTACATGGTCAGAAGGAATGCCTCACATTTGGTATCTTTAAGACCTTGGATGTATCTGGACTCAATATGCAATTTTTTGGTGTTTTTTATTAAACTCTCTATTTTCTATGTAAATAGCACAACAAGCATATGTAATTTTAGTATGGAGAGATTCTTACTGTAGGATCCTATGATAATTCAGGACTTGAGAAGGTCCAACACCCAGGTCAAAGCAGGGCCAGCTTTGGGGTTAGTTATGGCTGTTCTAGGTTTGATCTAGTCAGGAGTCCAGAAATGGAGACTGCACAGAATAATAAATGAATAATAAAATTCATTATCTTTCTAATGCTGAAGACAGTAATTACTGAATATAAAAATTGCTTTTCAAATGCATATTACAAAGAGTGCTCTTTTTGTAGATCAATATGTTAGGTCACTTCTGCCATGCTTTTTAGAACAGGCATTTATGTGCACTCCTAAAATGCTCTGTATTTTTGACTGCTTAACATGCCATGTCCTTCCAAGTGTACACTTCCTGTCATACAAAGTATGGATGTTAGTGGACTGTGACTCTAGCTGTTTCACTCTTACATGGTTCTTCTCTTTTCCTCAAATTCTTCTTTGCTGCTTGCATTAAAAGATCCTAAGAATTCAGTGCAGCCATTTAAATATAAAGCTGCTATACATTTGCCCCTGATTTACAGGAAAGAATCTGTATGTATAATAATTTTGACGGTGCTTTGAAGAGATACTATTAACCTCAAGAATTTTAAAATTGTCTCAGAGTTAGTACCCAGGAAATTCAGCCTCACTGACAGTATAGCAAGTTTTTTCATAAAGCACACAAATTAAGTCAATGTTTTGTTCTTTGCCTGGCAAAGACTGTTTCCTACTTAGAAATTCAGGACCATGATCTGTTTTATTAAAAATTACTAAAAACAGGAGAAGATTTTTTGACATTTTTTTACTGCAGAATGTTCTTTTGATTAGATCTGATGTTTGCTCTGCTCAGTACCACTGCATTTCAAAGGAGTATGTGTTAACAAGAGTGTGAAATTCTGCATTTCATGTGCAAGTGCGACTGACAAGTGTTGAGCTTGGGATGGTTTGGGGCAACCCTTGCTCAGGATACTGTCTGCCCTGGGTGGGAGTAGAAAATACTAAACAGAGAAGATGAGGCTGGGAAGGAAGAGACTGTCTTTGAGCAACGGGCAAGTAGACTGGCTGATGTGCGAGTGTCAGTGTCTCTGGGATGAGTTTTCCAGCTTCAGGCCGGAGGGAAGGAGTGGGTGGAGAGTGCATGTGAAACTGAGATTTCTGCTCTGGGGTTCACAGGAAGCAATCTCAAACAGCTCAGTATTTAATAACCTGCTCAGTACTTTACTGGGTGGTGTAAAGACCTGTGATTGCATTTTTGAAAATCAAGTAATGTCCAAGTAGCTGCTGTTCTTTCTGGCCTTGTTCTGAGGTTGTTGGTGCTGCTCCCAAGAACTGCTGGCTGTACCTCATCCTGCTGCTGCTGCTTGATTCACCAGCTAAGTCAGTTTACATCACTGAATATATTTTACTTATCTATTTCATTGTTAAAAGTTCAAATATAGCTTTTCTATTCACTCTTTGAATTCATACTGATGTCCACAAGTTAACTTTAACTTGTGGTACTACTTTTAGGAGAATTTCTGAATGTTGGCTGTTGGCTTTACTACAAGCATGTAGAGTACAAGAAGTACAAGTTTCCTGTTTTATTGTTTTTCGACATCAATATTTTCTGTGTCCATGATAACATCCAGAGGAAATAAACAGATGAATAAATGCTACTACTCTAGCTGGATCCTGTGATTCCAACCCAGAATGTGGATTATTGACCACAATGTAATGGATCTAGAAGAAGGGCACCTTTTAAAATCATCTTTCTTACTGCTCATTACCAGCTTTGTCACTTTTTGTTTCCTGTCCCACAACTTCTTAGAAAGGAAGCATAAGCAAAAAAATCCTAATTATTTTTTTCATAATTTACAAGAAATTGATGAGAATTTAGCATTGTTACCATTATTTCATTTCAACAATGTGATATAATTTGGAAGGCCTTGGCGCCCTATAATTTCAGCCTCTGCAGAGGTCCACTAATTGAAACCTGTCTGGAAATAAAAGTCATGGGGATAAAATGGGTCTCATTACAACATTCGAAAATTCTGCCCAAGAAATTAAATAATTGGTTTTTGTACTTTTAGGAGAATTCTTGAGCAGCTTGCAAAGTGCATACATTTGTGGCAGCATGATGTTCAATTCATGGCTATACAATATAACGCAGTTACAAAATTTCTTTTGTCACCCATTGTTCAGAAAGATGTACAAGAAGTAAGTAGTATGAAGAAATTTTATCTTGACAGCTGTAGTTGGGCCATCCTCAGGAGGATATGCTGAAAATTGTCCTCTTATGCAAACTTCTCTTGAAACTTCAGAATAGCTGAGAAACTTCCAAAAGTCTTTTCAATATTTTTGTGTTCCCCTATTTTTGGCATTGCATAGTTCCATAATGCATACATTTAAATTTCATTTTCTGCCTGATAGCTCCAGCATTTTATACTTAGTGGGCTGATCAAACAAATAATATTGTTCAGTACAGGAAAGAGATGAACTAGTCCCTCCACTCTTAACACTGGTTTTTCCTTTGCAGAAATGTACCCAATAAAGCACAAACCAGAATGGGGGCTTGAAAAATATTATTAGTAGAATGAGTCTATACCACCAGTGATTCAGTCATCTGTCAGCCTGATAAATGGATTAGTGTAAGAGGTGTTCCAGTGGGGAAATGAAGCCCATAGGGCTTCCAGCTAATTATATTTAAGTTGTTTAGTACTGCTGGGAAGCAGCATCCAGGCAATTACTGAAAGCTTTGATGCAGTGTGCACTATTAGAGTGTGGGTTCAGAAACTCATTACCCTTTCGTGCTTGTGTTGGATGGATTCTAGGAAACTGACATGAAACAGAGAGCAGGAATCAATAACTAGAAAGGCATTTTAGTTCGCTTCTGATCCATTTCCTGATTCAGCAGCTTCTAGCCTAGAGCATTTCATACAATTGCTATAATGTAAGGGGAAAAATGTGACTTAAATATATTAATTATCATATATATATACATCCTGTTACAGTGATGTGTAGCTGAGGTTCCACCCAAGATGAAGTTTCAAGAGGTCTTTTAGGGACAAGCTGCTCCTCTAATGCCATGCCACAGTTCAAAGCACCTGCCATCTCTGCTCCTCCAAAGCTGATTTTAGTAATTTCTCCTAAAACCTGACCTTGCAGTGTTTATTGATGCCTCCACAACATCACGATTATATTACCACAGTGCCCATGGTATCCCACCTTCAAAATCTCTTGGAAACTACAGCTAACCCAAAATGAAACTGATGCTATTGGCTACACGTATTAACCTTGTTTAACAGAATTGTACTGGCTCTGTCTTTGCCGTGGGCTGCAATTCACATTACTGATGCACCTTGAGAAAACTCTGCAGACTTTGGGTCATTCAGATGTGGGAAACAGCAAATCCTTTCACTGTAATGCTCTGCAGTTGGGCACCTACAAGGTGTGCATGCTGAAAGAAATGCAGTATTTGTACAGCTGGGGGCCAAAGACTTGAAAGTTCATTTCTTAGGTTAGACTGACGGATTTACTCAGGGCAAAAGTTACATGAATTAGTCAAAACTGTGTGGTTTTCTTTTTAAGCTTGCACTCACTTTTAAATCTAGTAATGGTGACTGCTAGGATAGTGCAGAGGAGGCTGCATTTCTTCTTTCCTGTTTCTTCCTCTGTGCTTTTGCCTGAGGTAGAGCTAAATAGGCAAATGAGTATTACAGTTCAATGCTTGTGAAAGGGATAATTCTTTCACACCTACCTGCACTATCACAAAATTAATAATTAAGCTTCTTTCTTTATGTTTCATCACAACAGTCCTAGACATGCTGTGGGTTTTGTTTCATGTTTAAGAAGTTCAGCAGAAATCTCATGAGTTACTGTCAAGAGAGAAGTTTGGGAGTTTGGGGTTTTTTCTTTTAAATCTGGACTTGCTAGTTAGAAAAATGACATTTGGTTTGCCTGAGGGTTGGTAAAATAAACGTTGTGCTATTTGATATTCACATATTTTTCTGATAAAAGAGGTATCAGAATTGCTGTGTTGTAGGCCACAGCACCCATGAATCCGTCCACTTACTGCAAAAAATCCTCTTGCAGTAGTAAGCGTTTCCAGTGTTGGTACCAGGTTTGGGTGCTGACAGCTAAGCTTTTCATAAATCCATTATTATCACTGAAAGTTCTGGCCTATTAAATGATGGTAGATAATTCATCTATCTCCTGTGAAACTATTAAACATGGTAGAGAGAATATCTTCTACACTCCAATACACAGTTGAAACAGAAAAAAGCTACAGCTGTCAAAGTTTCTCTGCAGGCAAAGTGCTGACAGTGATAAAGATTTTGAGAATTGATGCTGTCAATTCCAGTCTGGCTCTAAGACTGGTTGGATTGAGTCACTGCTTGGGCTGCTAAGAGTTAATTTATCTTGGGAGAAATTTACACCTCTGTGTAAAAGGGGAAGCATAATACAGCCAAATTATCCGAGACAGTGCTTCTGAAATTCTTAATTTCGTGATGTCCACTAGCTTTGACAGAGTTATTTAAGATGAAACATGAGAAGAGTTTCCACCTGCAGTTTTGTTTTCCCTTGAGAGACTTGCTTCAAAGGGGCAGCCCAGGCTCTGTGAGTTGCACCTGAGGACAGGCTTTCAAGGCTTAAGCATTTTAAGTTTTTGTGGGAAAATGTAGGTAATTTCTGAGGGTATTCTTGTTGCTTTGGCTTAGATATTACCATGGGGAAGCTTTTTGCATTAGTGCTATAATGAAGATTTATTTCAACGTTGATTTACAGATTTTTAACTGACTTCTGACATTTTTTCCTTCATCAAATCAGGTCATTCATCTATGGTATATTTAAAATAAAAAAATCTCGCATAGCTTCCTTTAGAGGAAGCAGCTGTGGGGCAATAATAGATACATAAGTGTCTACAGCGGGAATTTTTTATCATAGCAAGACATTAAGTGGTGTTTATTTACTCTGTAAGACCTTAGGGCAAATTAATTAATATTCAGAGATTGTGTGGGTTTTTCTAAACAGACATTGCAGCTCCAGTGCATAGGTACTCATTGGAAACATGGTAGAGAAACCCAGCACGTTGTGTTGTACTGAAAATGATGGTCCTGTTTTCTGCTCTGTGTGACTGCAGTGTTATCCATGATCCTTGTACAGACTAATTGCTGGTCATGCCCCAGGGGAGCCACAGCTGTGGTTATTCTGCTGTGATTATATTTATACATTATGTTAATCCATAAAGAAACTAAAATCCCAGCTCATCACCAGGAGTTTTGCTAATGTGTTGAATGTTCTCCTCACTGATTTGTACACTTTTTAGGAGTTGCTTTAGAAAATGCATTTTAGGTTGTTTTTTTGCAGAAAGGTGGCATAATTACTGATGTCCTGTTAGAATCTTCTATGTAGCCATGCTATGTACTTCTGTATAGTCTAGTCTAGTATAGTATAGTCCACCAGGGGTAATTTGAAAATATTGAAGCTGTTTATCAATTTGAAAGAAAGAAAAATGTTGTGTACTAGATATCCTGCATTTCTTTCCCAGAGATATAATGCATTCTCTGCTTTTGTAATTCAGTGTCTTTTGAAGATGGCCTATTTAGCATTTAAACTTCCCTGTGCCTTTAAAAGCCAGAAGAGAGTGGGATAATAAATTAGTTACCCAATTAATGTTTTGTTCATTATGAAAGAGTTAAGAGAAATATGCTGAAACAGGATAGTAATGGCACTGGTTTGGTTTCTCCTCATCTGTACTGTTTAGAAAAAAGAAAATTATTTATCTGAAACTATGCAGAAGTAGTATTTTAAAAGAAATCAGATTGGAAAACTATTTAAGCAGCTAAATGTATTTAGAGGAATTGAATAGAATTCACTAAAACATATTCCAAAGTTATGTGACTGATTATTCCAGGTTTAAATCAAGAGTAAAATTGCTGTTATATATAGGTGCCGTTACCCCAGCCACCTGCCCAGCCAGTAATTTCACGTGCCTCCTATAAATCTGGCCCCCAGTTTCAGTTTCCTAAAATTGCTCAGGTGCCTGCAAAAGGAAATGTACGTATGAAGCAGAGGATAAATGCACTGTTTGGTCTGTGGCCCACTAAGGGCAGCACCAAATTCAGCCCTCCTTTAAGGAACATCCCTTCACTGTCTTCTCCATGCAAATGGTGCTGTGCAGTTTGTCCTCTGCCCTGTCCTGGCCAGGGCAGCAAAGGCTCATTGCTTTTCTTGAGTTGAGCTGGCACTGGGGACAGTCACAGGGGGGTTGGTGAATTACTTCATTCATCCACTGCCCACGTGCGAGGTGGTGCCAGGGTTTTCCATGGCTTTGCTTCACGGTGATTGGTCCAATGGAGGAGCTGAGAGATAAGGGGATCAATCAACGTGTTTGCATAGGTTGACTTTTAAACATAGTGCAAATCCAAAGTCAAACCTTGTGTACCAGAGTTACAATTAGTAAAAAGGAAAGAATTTTTTTAACTTTTCTTTTTGGTTGATATTTAAACATGGTTACATTTCTTGACACTTAGCAGCCCAAGGCATAGATTAGCAACAGCACCAATGCTAGCTAAATTAACATGTCCAATAACTTTCCTGTGCTTTCCTAATGGGGTGAAATTTTAAAGCTTGCTCACTGTGACACCAATGTAACCTTTAGGCCATAACTTTTTAAAAATTTATTTTCTTCTTCCATTGTCCCTTTGCAAGAAGTGTGTATTACTTGTATAACAGCCCAGAGTGAGGCTGCTGCTGCAGGGAGAGCTGTAAGAGAACTGCTGGATTTTAGCTGCTTGGCTAACCCACTGAAATACCCCAGTAAGAAAGCTTTTCTGCCCAGAAAGCCTACTGTCCACGGGGACAGGACTGGCAAGTAGTTAATAATGTGAAGCATTGTATTTATTGCTCCATGCACAGATTCAGAGGGCATCATTTGTATTGCCTGCCTTCAGTATCTGATTGATGCCCCAAGTGACCCTTGTGAAGAGAGCTCTCGCTACCACTCTCCTGTGACTGAGTCCTTTTGGCTCATGAAGGACAGTGCAAGCTTCCTAAATTAGAAGTCAGAGTATTATTCCAGCAAAATTCAGAGACAGCAAAGACATTCTGTGTCTGGAAGGATGGCAGTAGTTGTGTGGCTCCATATGGCCTGAGCACACAGTCCCTCTCTCACTAAAAGTGTGTACGTGTGCACATGTATGTCACTAAGTGTTTGCTGACAGCAGCTCAGCGTGCACAGTGCTCATCACCACCCAGTGCTTTCGGCACAAAACCAGACAATTTGTTTTGATTATAAAATATTTAATTTATGAGCAGCATCTAATCTCCCTTTCTCCGTATTGCAGACTTGGTCCATCTGTATAAAACAGAGTAACTTGTATGACTGCAGGATATCTTGTGTATTCACAAAAATACATCTCCTGGGAAAGTTCCACTAAAGCTTGGAATCAACAAATGGAGAATCTTTGCATTCTCCTTTGGATACTTGCACTAATAATTAGTCACAGGTGATGGAAGGCATGTGCTTTATTTCTCATTTGAGTTTTTTGTCAGCTTCCAGATGCTGTTTTGTTTTATGTAAACCATTTGCTAGATTAACAAACCAGTTGGTACTTACTATATTCTCCCAATGAAAATACTTAGGTGCCGCAATTAGGTCATCTGTCTTTTTTTTTTCTTTTTTCTTTTTTTTTTTTGCTAATAAACTATACCAGTGGAACTCTCCAGATATTTCATAGTAAAGTACTTTCTACACTGTTCTAATCACTTTTGCAGCTGTATTCTGTGATCTCTGGTGATGGATTATTTTTCAATCTCTTTGTAAGTTGTGAAGACCTTTTCCTACTGTAATTATCGTTTGTAATGCTAATATTACAGATGAAAGTTTAAAAGAAAATTTTTGTCTTTGCCTAATGTTTATTTCAAAGCACATATTAGTATTTACTTCTGTATGAAATTGGATTTGAAGAAACTCTTGTTGTTGAGTAAAACACTGTGGGTAGAGCCATGATACCATATGATTATTGTAATCATCAATACATGTATGCTCTCACCCAGCTATAAGGGAAATATATGTAACTTTTAAGCTTTGCTGACACTTGCAGGTAATAAAATGATAATAATCATATCTTTTCACTTCTAATATGTCATTTTCACTTTACTTTTCACTTTTTCAATAGAGAGCCTGTATTTGCCATAAAGTTGTCTTGCAAGGTAACAAAAGCTGGTCTTACCAAAGGATGTGATGAGCTCTTCCAGCCTGTTACCAGTGCTGCTTGCATTGCTGCCTCCTGCCTCTCTAGCATTTTGGCAAGATGAATAGCCTTTAAGTGATCCTTTCACTGATAGAAACCACCAGTTATCCAGTTTATAAGATTTGTAAACAGAACAAATGAAAACATGACCCAACCAGTTTATGAGTATAATTATGACAGAAAGCATTAATAGAATTTCTTCAATAACTCTGATTCATCCACAGTGCTACAGTAGGAGTAGCTGATATTCTACAATGTCCTTTAAACTCCGTGAATCTTGCAGAAACCTTCATTCCACATGAGCCAGTTATTTTCCTGGTATTTGACATGAGATCAGTCTCAGCCTGTGTTAGTTACTGTTGCATAGTATAATGTAAGGGTATTGAATAGAGATAATTTTAGTATAATAATACTCTTAAAATTTTTCCCATAAGACATGGTAAATCCTCTAATTGTTGCTTGGATTTTCAAATTTCATATTTGCACACAGTTATGCTTCTTGAGTATATTGTATTCTGCAAAAACATAACATGCTCCACAGGAAAAATGAGATGGGAGACAAATAGTTGATGCTGCAACCCTGGCAGTGTTCAAGGCCAGGTTGGATTGGGCTTTTAGTGGGAGGTGTCCCTGCCCATGGCAGGATGATTGGAACAAGATAATCTTTAAGTCTCTTCAAACCCCAACCAATCAATGATTCTATAATTACAAAAAAATAAAATAAACAAAAAAATACGATGAGATGGAGAGATGAGAACAGTTGACTCAGAATGCCCTCTGAGAATTAGGTGATTAGATACATAGCCACATAGATAAAGATTTATATGCATTCAGTAGACTAACACAGAAAAACTGTGGATGTCCAGCTGATGTATTGTTAATAGTTTGTGATGCTTCAGTGGGCGAGTGTTGTCCCTTGTGTAGTCATTCACCTCCAGTTAGGATAGATGTAACTCTTTCTGAAGTGAGTAGTTGTATTTGGTAAGATGGTGTATTTATGTCACAATGAAATAAATGAGAACATGTTGTAGTACTGCAGACTGAGAATTAGAACTGGATTTATGAAAGCTTTTCCTGATGATGTGTTTAAATATGTTAACTATTAAATTTATTGTATCATAAAATGATACTTAAGGTATAGTTGTTGTGGTTTAACTTCAGCTGGTCACTAAGTACCACACAACCACTTGCTCCATCTCCCTACTCACTCAGTGGGATGGAGAGGAAAATCGGAAAAAAGTAAAACCCACGTGTTGAGATGAGTTTAGTAATGGAAATAAGTAATTAGTAAGTAAAATAAAATGCTAATTATAATATTAATAAATATAATAAAGATTAAAAGGGAGATAACAAACCAAGAGAGAGAAATAAAATGCAAAAAGGACAAGTGGTGCACAATACAATTGCTCACTGCCTGCTGACGGGTGCTCAGCCCAGCCCCAAGCAGTGAACAGCCCCTCCCAGCCAGTGACATTGTATGGCATGGATTGGCCAGACCATGACAGCTGTTCCACCCATGCTTCCACCAGCTTCTTGTGCACCTGCTCACTGGCAGAGCACAGGAAACTGAAAAATCCCTGACTCAGTGTGAGCACTGCTCACTAACAGCTAAAACATCACTGTGTTACTAACATTGCACTGCATCAGCTGCTAGGAAGAAAATGAACTCTATCCCAGACAAAACCAGGACAATAGTTTTAAAAACTGTCAGACATTTGTGTGGAAGAGGATAATTAATTTTAAAAGTCTCCAATGACTATCTCATTTCAGTTTACAGCATTTAATTATTAAATTATGTAGACAAAAATTGAGCATAAGACTTAAGGCTTGAAATGGAAGAATAAGAAGCTAGTCAATGTACGTGGTGCTCGAATGGCAAAAGCAATAAGAAATAAGGCTTTACTCATCATGCTTGTTGGCAGGCTTGGAAAAGTCTCCAAATATATTTATTATTGCAGATGAATGCCAGGCTGTCTTTCATATTTGAATTTCATAAATGCTTGCCCTGAAAACATTCAAGAAGGTGACTTTTTTTGCCTGCCTATTTCTTGCACAGAGGTGATGCTCAATCAGTTTCCCACTGGAGGCTTTCTGAGGGAGCACTTTTGTGTGTCTCATTGCTCTGAGACAGCACACTGCCATTTCAGTCCTGTGCTCAGCCGTGGTTTGGGTGAATTGCTTGCTGTTGTTATACTAGACCAGAGAGGCTGAAAATTGTTGAGTCTTACGGTATATTAGGATCCTTCCAAGCTCCTGAAAAAGTGCATGGCTTTGCAAAGTGCTCAAGTGCTGTGTGTCACTGTGGGTTGCCCTCACCTCTCTAATTCTTTTGGTGATAGGTATTGAGTTGTTTGCTCTTACAGTTTAGCTAAAGTTCCTAATCTGGGAGCTCAGACCTTGGTGAATGCCAAAAGCAAAAGGAGTCAAGTGCTTGTGTGTTGATGAGGTGATGGACACTGGTTTGACAGGTACCTCTGTCTCTCATTGCAGCCCCCTCAGCTGTCAGATGCGGTGATCTCCATGGTAACTCAAACCCCCAGACTCTGGACAGCAGCCTGCGAGGAGCAGCATTCAGCAGCTCAAGGGTCTCACGACCAGGTAAGCCAAAAGGAAACACCAAATAAGAGCTCACTGGTGTGCCACTTCCTGTACTGTCAGGTTTTTCCTTGGTGAAGTCACCCAGGCAGTCAGGTCCTGTGCACGTACATGATGATGGACTCTTGCCAGTGTTGTCACTTAAGGCTGTGGCAGTCCAGCTCTCTTGAACAGAGGCATTTGACAAAAAATCTACATTTGTTCAGGGTTGGTTTTAAAGATAAAGATTGAAGAAGCAAAACAAAGAAGTACTGTACAGTTCTTTGGTGTTAAGTAATTGCTATGGTAGGAAATAATCCCAAAACATGTCAGCAGTAAGACCTGGCTTGCCACTGTACCTACACCACCATCAGTACTGCCCGAGCTCTAACTTTAGGCCTGAGCAATCTTATTCTGCTGCAGTAGATCAGAGACAGCTTCTGTGTTCATGTAACATTCATTGGTTCTCTGCAGCATTTTCAGATTGCTGCTGTGCTCTTTCCACATGAATTTCTGTGCTGATAGCAGCAGGTGGGGCATTCTGGTTAACATCTTACGAAGGTACAGAATTCTTCCTCTTTTTTTGTGAATAATGGAGAAAAGAACTAGATCTTTGCCATTTTGGGAAAACAGTGCAGGGACTATATAAGTATATTCACTATTCCAGTACCACTGATGCTGTAGCCTAAGGTATTATCTCTGGTCTCATGCACTTACATGTGTGGGAAGTTTATTACTCCCTTTTGTTGTCAGGCTTCACTGTCATTTGTATTGAGTTGTTTCTATGCCATTAAGATTGTATGTATTTTGGAAGTCCATGGTTTCTGTGCAGTTTTCTGGGTATTAACTTCATTGTTTCTTTCTTGCTACGTAAGTCCACTTGGCTGAAATACACTGTCCCAACCATACAAAGAAGTCTGTATTATTCTGGACAACAATTCTGCCACCTTTACTGACCAGTTTGACAATTTTTGTGCTCCTACTACTATCAACAATATTTACTTTTGTATCATTGATGAAACTCTTAAATAGTGTTGAGGGAGTACTGGATTGTTTTATTGAAGGACTGTAGAGCACTTTTTCAGTTAATATTTCCTGTTAACAGCTGCTTTTTCATATCTATATCTTAATCACATATGATGATAATGATAATAAGTTATTACTCTGAGTTTTGTGTGGCTGTAAGGTAAATGCCATTCATTTATAGAATAACTTCTGCTGACCAGAGTTTGTAACTCTATCAGATGATTAAATAAAATTCTCTATTTTATTTAGCAAGCTTCTATAAAATCATGTTGACTGGCATCAGTTTTGTTAATGTAATTTCCTAGTGAATTTATCCTTTATAAGTTCAGTGGTGTTTTTGCCTGAGATTAGTAATGGCGTAGAGCTCTAAAATTACTGAGATCATACTGCTTACCATCCTCAACTATTAGAAAATACTAGCAGCCTTACTGAATTTCTATGGTGCTCCAAAATGTATTGAAAATTAGCATCATTGAAATGATCCTCCCACAAACATTTTTAAGACTCTTAAAGCACAAATTATTGCCGTGTGCTAATTCAAAGTTGTCTTCTAACATTAGTTTTGGTTACTAACAGCCTCCTTGTCCCTAAAAATACTTTTCTTCTACTTAGAAGAAAGTATATGTTGCTTGTTTGGGGTTTTTTGTGTAGTGTGTTTGTATTCCTTTAAAACATGAATCCCAAGGTGGAGGTCTTATGCTGTTTCAGTTAGCCACATTTTCCTATTAGAATTAATTTCATTGGGTTTTCAAGTGTAATCTATATTTCAAGCTAATTGCACCCGTAACTCAGAATGGGAGTGTGATTTTTTTTTTGCCACAGATTGCCTTTTTTGGGCTATTTAATCATTACCTTTGGTCCCTGGTGGCAGAGGGGTAGCGAGAGCTCTCCACATTTTTGCCCTTGTACTTTCTCCCAAGTGCAAATTTCTTCCCTAGTTTACTGTACTGGGCTAATGAACTTCCATGCTTGCTCTTAACTAAACTTTTCAAATACCAAAATGATAATTACACTCTGGGCCTGTGCATTCAATATGTATTCTAGCAGTAAAATTTGGGAGTGTCTGATGAGTTACTACTGACTGCATGACATTTCGAGCTTACTTCTTTCAGATGAACATCCTTCACAGTTCTTTTTGTACTTCACAAATATATACTTAAGCAGAGCATCCAGTTCTCTATTATGGTTTGGTGGCTTTCTTTATCTCAAATTGCCAGGAGTATATTTTTCTGGGATCTGCTAGCATGTTATCTGTATGAATTCAAGACCTTCACATCCTGAATTACCAGTAATTTTGTGGAATAATGGTGCTAATAATGTAGAGTACCATCTTCCATACCTTTTGTCTGGCTCTTAGTGGAAATGTCCCCAGCAGTTAGAATGATAATTATTGATAACTGCTGTTGGTATGATTGGTGTGACAGTGGTAAGAGGTCAGCTTTATCAGGATCATGTGGGCTATGTTGTATGAATGCACAGGGAATTACAGTATTTTGACTGGAAAACCTTGTAAAAAGCAAGATAAAGCAAAGAGATGAGGCAAAATTAGATGTCAAAAAATGAAAGGTTGGAGAAGTTCAGTTTGAAGAAGTAGGAAAGATAGGTGTATACACATGATACCTAGGAAGAAACAGGTCACCTTTTCCTAGTTTTATGTTTCTTGTATGAATTTTGAATTTAAGAACAAAATGGATAGGATGTAGTGGAAGGTACTTCAAATGTATAAGTATATCAACAGATTTCTGTTGTTCAAAGAGCTTGGAAAAAGTACAGTTCAGGAATGTCACAACTAAAATGTGGTAGTGCAAGTTGCGACTGTTGGTAGAAGTGCAGAGGCACAGATTAATACAAGAAAATGTTCATTATTTTTTTTAAAGTTTCCAGTACAGTTTTTTTTCAGAAGCATTCATTTGGTGTGATTGAGAAGAATGTTTCATTATCTATAAGTTAGCACTAACGTTCTTTATTTTGAGGAAATTCGTATCTTCTTGTTGCATAAGAACACTGCATTTAATACAAAGAAATTAGGAGAAACTATAAACAAAAAGTTTGCTTGCAAATTCACAATTCAGAAAAGTACAATAATACCCCCGTGCGTGCTGTTCCATAACAGCTTTTATAATTTTTTTACAGTTACTAATTTTTAATTTTTTTTTCAATTTATTTAGAACTTTAAAAGTGATATTGCACAGGCACAGGGTACAGAGACTTTCTCTATGTTAACTGAAGTTATTGTTGGCACCTGATCCCAACAAATAATTTTATTGGTCAGTTAGATTTATGGACTAGAAAATCAAACTGCTTTTAAACAATATCCTTTATAATTCTGAGGTTAAATTAATAAACTCTGTATTGATTTTGTTTTCTAACATTGTTTTTCAAGTGTTGCCATCAAATAATATTGCACCTGTGGGTATACACATGAACTATTTATTCATAGAGTGGCTATTCTTAAAAGTCTAATGGCATCATAACTGATGATTGTTCACTGAAAAATAGTTAACTGTTGTAATAATATTTTTTAAATAAGCATATTTTAAAATAACATGAACATTCTTCAAATGTACAGCTGTTTAATGGCTGAAGTAGATCTTTATATATATATATATAATTTTTTTTAATATATATATTCCCTGGTATTTCTCTTGCTACTTGGTGAATCATGGTTAACTGAACTCTGATTTTATTAATGAAATATTAATTAGTATTTTTTGGGCTATCAACCAAGTCAGAAAAAAGTATACGTAGCTAGAAAATGGACCTATATATTTTATATTGTGGTTGAGAGATGAAACTACTATTCCAGTCATGGCTAGATTCTGAAATACTTGCTTTGAGTCTTTCTCTTACACAGTAAAGTTTTAAACTACTGCTAGTGGAATAAAATTATTGTGCTGCTTTTTAAAAAAATCTTTCGTTTTTAATGATAGTAAGAGGATGCTAGCATTCCAAAATGAGGTGGCAAAATGCCTTATCCTTTGATTTGTAAACTAAGCTGGTGATTATTTAAGGCATAGCTCAGACCTTGTAGGACTGAACTGTGATAATCCCATACTCTGCTATTTGATTTGTAGAGCACATTATGATACTACATTAACTGTGCCAGTCCCTTGGAAGTGCTAATAAGAGATATGCAAAGTGGGAAAAGGCAATTTTTGTTGTAGTCATTAATAAGTATGTATTTCATTCAGCTGCAGTGCCAGCTGAAGTGAAAGGTTCATACCTTCATGAGCAAACACCGTGCCACAAGGAGGGGAAAGTGGAGCTCTGCCGAGCCCAAAACTGCTCCTCTGACTTTGCCCAGCAAAGACTTCACACAGGTCAACAGTGCTTTTTCATCCACCCAAAGTCTGCTTAACTTGTCTGGGCAGAACTGCAGAAATATGCCTGGGTCAGTGAACTCAGCTTAGGCTGCAGCACTCTTGGGGAGCTCAGGTATTTATTTCTTGGGACAGGTACTGTGCACACAGTGTGTGTGTGTAGCACATTCCAGAGACACAGTAATGAGGGACTGTGTATGTGCAGTAAATTGGCTGCTTCCCAAACAGAGCTAGGATAGGATAGTTTTCCTCCCAAAATAAATAGGATTTTCTGCTTTGTAAAGGTTGATTCAAACAAGGCTTTTATTTTAAACTGAATTATTTTTCCACATCATGGTGTGGAAATGGAATTACTACAGGCAGTCTAGTTAAACATGCTCCTGAATAATTTGAATGTCTCATGCAGCCATCCCACACAGAAACAGGACAGGTAATACAATTTTTTTTCAGTAAGTTGTTAATTAAGCCTTGGAGATGTACAAGATCTGTATTTCCATTTACATTTTTGTATGATTTTGTTCCTATATGAACTGCTTTGATTTAATGGAAGATGAATATAATTGATGGATAGACATACTGATATATAGATAGTACATGCTAAAAATTTGTGCCCCATATACAGATTAACATCAGTTAATTTCAGAAGAAATTCCATCTTCAAGCAGCCTGTGAACATTTTCACTGGCTATTTTACTGTCTAGTCTTCACTCTAAATGCTGTCAATTAAGAGAAATAAAACTATTATTTTTTTCTCAAAAGTTTACTTAATGTAGTGGTGAAAGTTAAAGTGTAGTTCTTTGG
Organism: Sturnus vulgaris; assembly: GCF_052056855.1. Lineage (NCBI taxonomy): Eukaryota > Metazoa > Chordata > Aves > Passeriformes > Sturnidae > Sturnus > Sturnus vulgaris. Next base: position 99,256,159 of record NC_142244.1, read on the forward strand.
TGTAAACTGGATATATTTATAATTAATCAGAGTGGATTTGCAAACACGGTCATCACTGATAGTGTGTTTTTACTTAACGGACTGCAGTCACAGGTTCACACTTGGCTTTGTAATCCAGGACCTTGGTCCAAGCTTGGGTTTTTTTTCACAAATGTGAATACAGTGATTAGTAAAGTTGTTGTAATGGCATATTTGGAGAGTGAGTGATCACCACATAAAAGCTGTGGTGATTTAAGGTATCACATGAGCCCACACCTCAGCTGCAAAAGCAGAGCGCTCAAGTCCCCCAGCTGTTCTAGTGCAAAGTCCATTCCCAGCCAGCTCTTGCTGAAGTCTCTTAAAATGACCAGGATGTTCTAACTTTAAAGACTGCAATGAGAGATCAGTCAGTCTTTAGCTCGGGTTCAGCTGCCAGGGACAGTAAACCCCAGGTAAGGAGCAGAGGCAAACAGCTGCAGCACAGCTGGTTTCACACCGGTGCCATCATTTGTGCAGTAGGTCTCAGAATAGGCTTTTATTGACTTGTCCATAGCCTTTGAATAATCTCTGCTGTGTTCAGACCTTCAGGTGTGAGATGGCTGCCCAGGGTTGTATAATGTATATATCTATGCAGCTATAGATATATCTGTATCTTCTAATAAATGGTTCTGGAAATGGGGTTAATATGGACGGCACCTACTCAGAAAATATTGGGGGAACAGGGAAGGAACTCTCCTGAACGTCTCTGTTGTAACAGAACAAAGTGGGTTTGTAATTTTTGTTTTATCTGAACGGGCTAATATTTTTTATTGGTTGCTCTGTAAGCTGCAATGTGATTTAGCAAGCATCCCAAATGTCTGTAACATGAATTGTGTTTATCGTCAACCTAAATCAGTTTAAATAAGCTTAGTTCAACTGATGCATGCACAAATTAATTTCCCTTTTATCTAACCAGCTTGCAGTCCTAATAAACAGAATAATCAATCATAGCTGCCTTCATCTATAGCGTGATTGTATATCTCTGATCAAGGAAATGCAGAATAATTTCTCTCTAGTCCCTACTTAGTTCCCCCTGTAATCAAGGTTTCTGGATATAATGATTCACCTTAATCATTTTTACATTTCTTGAAAGAAAAAAAAACAGTTGGGGTTTTTTGTTTGTTTGTCTGTTTAAAGGATAATTACATTCAACATTGTAAAACTAATTTTGAAAGTATAAGATATTTTTGTTTCTCTGCTACACAGAAAAGAATGCCAGTCTGACTCAGGGAACTCTTTGTAAACACAATGGCAATGATACCATGCTTTGAACAGTTTGTACTGTGCACTCTTCCTTTTTAGTAATAGCTGGTTTGAGGCCACTGGCATCTTTCTTACTGATTGAAGTAAGTCCAAGACTCTGGCTAGACATTTTCTTTCTTCATTGATTTATCAAGTGCCAAGCAAAACCTGAGGTTAGCTTCGTGTGAGATGCTAGAAATTGCCGAAACAATTTAAACTTCCCTTTAGGTCAGTGGCCTTCAAATAATGCTTTAACTTTTATGCTGAACTATATGCACTATAAATCAGGTGTCTTCAATCTTTCAATTTTATACATATATAGTATATCATACATTTAGTAATACTTTTGTCTAGATAGGCAATTATAAAAAATATATAATATATAAAACATTTATTTACAGTCTCATTTTACAGCTTCGTAGTGCAGTTTTGCCTTTGGTAACCAATTCTGCCTCTTGAAACTGAAAAATGCATCAAGGAAACCTTATGTTTTCGGTAGTTTATCTCAAAATGTGTCTTTAGAATATGTCCCATTAAGTGCAGTTGATAATATTAGAAAACAGCAGTCTGTATGAAGAAATATTACTACTGTACTAGTTATTGGCAATTTCTGGACTGCTGGTTTAGAAATACTGTTCCAAATCAAGGTATAGCAAGGACTTGACTTTGAGATTACTCTTTTCCTCTGTATTAAAAATAGAGCATCATTATGCAAAAATAATAATTCTTTTACTGGCACAAAAGAAGGGTGCAGTGCACTTTTTTGAATAAACATTGTAATACGACCTTAAACAACAGTGTCTCTACTTGTCCCTTATGTGATTCCATACCATGAATACAGATATTAAACATCTTTGGTCATTTATGGCTCAATAATTAGCTTGAAAATTTGACCTCAATTGTAAATTAATCTCATGTTTAAAAATAAATTGCATCAGGTTTCAGAACAATAATCTCATTTCACATTTCTACTTTCAAGCTTTTTTTTTTTTTAAAATTCTTTATTTTTCAAGTCATAAATTCTGCTGTGTTAAAATATGACTAAGTCTAAACTTGGTATCTGAAATGACATGAGGTCTTTCCAGCCATGTTTACATTGCCTCCAACATTTCCAGATAAATTGTTTCATTCCAATATTTTGTTTAGTTCCTTCTTTTAAAGAGCTCTAGGTTTATGTCAAGCTATAAATCATAGCTGGATGACTCTGTTTTAAACCATTTGAGTTGATAAATCGTTGTTTAGTAGTAAACTGGAGAAGCTGTTTTTACTTGTAATGTCTTGCATGCATTTGATTTCTCTCTAGATAGAGAACTGATAGGTCTTTGTAAATCATCTACTTTAAGAGTGAGCCCAAATCTTCTGAATTTAACCTAATTATATAATGTTTTGGAAATCTGTTAATATATACAGTCTTTGCAAGCTCAAAGAGTGAAAATTTTCCCCATTAAGCACACATTTGAAATTATGCAAAGTTCATTAAAAAGGAGAAAAGTAACAAATACTCTATCAGTTTTTAAAATAATAACCCTGGGCCAGAGCAGCAAAAGTTAAGGAAGCAAAGCCATTTGTAGTGCCATGAATGTGAAAATTGTGTTCTGAGGAATGGTATCAGTTGATGCACTTGGGTCAGGGAGGTTAAGTGAGAGGAGGGTGGAATGGTCAGACAGCCCTGGCTGGGAGGCCTAAGCCTGGGGATCCTCTGCATTTGTCTTCTCCATAGGTGTTGGATTAGCTAGTGTGGCCAAAACAAAAAAAAAAAAAAATGAGGTAAAAAAGCCTTGGTATTAAGCCTGCTGTTACTGCCTATTACCAGTTTTGTATAAATACAGGTTTGCCAACTGTTCTTCCTGTTTTTTTCCTACCAATTAACCATCTTTCTTTATATTAACTTTTTTCATCAAAATTGTGTTTTGAGAGTTTGCAAAATATCCTTACGTGGAGTTTCCATTTTTCTTGTGGATATTATTTCAACACTTGCCCAAAGCTTTCATGGTGCCATGTCTCTCATTCTTGCTTTGGTCATCTGTCCTGTTAATCAGTGCATGCCCTTGCCTTGCATACAGCAGCTCAGATAAAGAATATGTCAGCTTTGTTGGAGTCCAGCCACTTGGCACATGTTTTCTCTTGACTCTTGAGTCAAGTTTCGGTTAGGATTTCACAGGAGAATGAGCATTAAGAACTCATTGATAGGTAATGGTCTGCATCATTGTATTATGTTTTGTGTTCCTAATATTTTGACACAAGAATATTGGAGACAAATGAGATTGCATTTGTATTGATTTAAACCATTGTTGCTATGCAGCAGAAGAATTGTATGTCCCTTTGAAAGGGAGAGGAAAATAGGAGTGGCCTTGTTTTTACAAGGGATGGAGGAAATAAAATTTCTGGTACTGTGTCAAGTCTGTAACTCCTGGAGCGGATTTGTTGATGAAATCTTTCAGGTGTATGGTTTTTGCTGTGGCTTTGTCCCATTTGCTCAAGTTAACTACTGAAGTCAGCCTCAGGGCTTGTTTACATAATTGTAATAATGTTTCCCAGGGACTCTGGAGAGAGTTTAGTTTACACAGCAGATTTAATTCATTGTGTGATTTCTTAGCATTCTGAAAACTTGCATCATTCTCTTTATTGAATTTTTTTTTGTCTTGAGAAGATACCAGAAGCTTAAAATGAGTGATTTTCCTAAAACTCTTGCAAATACAGCAGCTCTCAGTCTCCTCTGGAGGTGTCACCTCGGAAGGCAGGTGCAGAGCTGTTTACCACAGTCAGACGTGATCGTGCCCTTCTAAATTAAATCTACCCGAGATGGTTAGCAGGGAGCTAATCAAATCACCTGCACCATTTGATCTGCTCCCATCGCCTTTCATTATCAAAGCTCATTTAAACTGCTTTAAACTAGAACTGAACTGATAAAATAGATAAATTCATACATCTGTGAACACATTCTGAGCCTAAAAGCTAGGCACAAAACTGCCTAAAACTAACGACAATTTATTGTATACTGTACCTTGTCATCTGAACAGTTCTATAAATTTAGTCACTCTTAGTTTTGTTTTGAACAATGCAGAATAGCTTTTCATTACCATGTATTATTTTTAACTAATATAGCAGATAAAAATTAACATTCTGCCCTTAGAATTACCTCATTTCCTTAGGGGTAATAGACAATATATACAAAGTTGTTGGAGCATTGCTTTAAAAGCACTGCTACTTTTTTCCCATAGTAGTTAAACACTTGAAAACAACAGTCATTTCCTGTGGATGGTGTGTAATCTCTACATAATTAATAGGCTTTTCAGCTCAGTATTGGAATAAAACCAGTCAATATTGTGTTCCCCCATCCCTGGTTGTATTACACCAGATCAGTATAGTGAATGTTAACTAACAGATCTGGAAGCAGAAAAGAACTGGGCTATTAGGAGAATTCTTATAAACCTCTTTCTACCCCTGCACATTTGAAAAGCTGTAATTTTTAGTTTTGGTTTACTAATCAATGATACTCAATTGTCAATAATCCATCCTCAGGTTTGTATTGTGCTGTGGAGTCTGTGCCATCTGCAATACCTTTGATCTGTCAGCCACGAAAATTAGGCAATTGAAGGTGAAGTAGTCACTGGCACTTGATTCCTGATCAGTTTTGCAGGCATTTTTAATGCTTTTCCATCTAATTAGTAAATCACTACTTAAATTAGGCCCACCAAGCTGAAACCGAGGTAACAGGATGAGGTAAAAGCAAGATGTAGTTGCTTACTGTATGTAGTACAGATAGGACTGGATTTTGCAGAATCCTGGGACTTGGGAAAGGTGCCTCTTTTTTTCAAGTGAAATTTCTTACCTCTTGGAGCTGGCAGGACAGTTGAAGTATTTTTGAATACATAAAGGATTGGGAGGAAGGGGAGCAATTGTAAAATGGTTTTCTGTGTGCTGTGCTGAATGGTGAGCTGTCTTTTGAAAGATTTGAATTGAATGTTGAGCATATTGAAACAAACTTACTCCCTTGATGTTTAAATAGTATTTGATTACTTTAAAGGCTAAATTATGGCTTTGAATTTGCATACAGATTTTGGAAAGTAATAGCATAGCTTCCAGCTTAGATATTTCATATATGAGTGTCTCCCCCAAAACTGGTGCTAGTGCAGACAACAACGAGGGAGCGTTTGCTGCATTTTTGACTGTTAGTCATAGTCCATGCTCATAAAACACAATCAGGTCTAACTCACCTTCTCTGTGAAACAGACAAATGGTTGAGTAAGTGTTGGTCAGATACAGCTATTTATATCTATGGCAACAACACTGCAAAAAGGCGTATTGAAGCCCTGCAAATTAGAGTTAATTTCACTTTGACACAACTTCTTTTTAGCAGTAATGTGCAAGAAAGAAAACTGCAGCAGGTTGACCTTTGGTTTCCTGAAGTCAATTTTATTCCCACTGACTATGGCAGTAATACAATGAAGAGCAACATAAAGTCCCAAGTCTGTAATACCATTTATTCAAAAGGCTTTGCAGGCCATACAGCAAGAATTGCAAAACCTGACCAGTGAGGCCACAGTGCTGTATTAAATCTGCTCAGCCATGGCTGAGCTCCCCACAGTGGAGTTGCACCATTCCATAAGTGTCCTGCAGCCTCCTGGGGTCACCTGCACTGTGGTGACAGCTGGGACTCTCCAGGCTTCCAGCTTCTGGCTGTCAGGCTCCACAGGGCTTTCAGCAAGGAACAAATTACAAGGCATATGATTGCCATTATTGTACACTTGGACTTCATGATCGTAAAGGTCTTTCCCAACCTAAATGATTATTTTATTTCACGTACTGCTTTTAGGTCTAGATCTTTTGTTGCCTACATTATTGGTAAAAATTGAGTATGAATTTTTGTGTATTTTTTAATGCTACCAATATTTCCAGACTTAGCCATTCAATCTTTCAATAGTAGTGGTAAAAAGTGACTCTGCTATCAAAAGTAAGCAGATGACAGTGATCATCATATCTTTTCCTTTTTTTTCTCTTTTTTATTTTATTTTACTGTCAGTTATGTAATTAATGCTACTTGGGATAGAGGAAGTCGGGTATTGATTTCAGCAGATACTGTAAATGTTGCCAAGTTTAGTCAGCTGTGTCTTGGAAATAGAAAACTGCAAATTTTCAGCCACCTCAGCGTAAAGATAATGTTCATTCTGAGTACCCCAAAAACTAAAGAGAAATAATGAAGTTTTAAAAGCATGACAAAGAAATGAGAAAAGGCAAAAATAATTGTGGGATGTGATATAAGAAAAAGTGAGCTTAGGAAGTGGATAAACCCAATTTTTTTGTGCACTTACATGTATCCCCCTGCATCCCTCCTCTTCGTCCTTGTGAGCTGTGCCTCCCTTGGAGCTGAAAGCAGTGATGTTCTCTGAGCACCTCGGCATCACTGTCATGCCCCTGCTTCACTTGAGAGCTGTAAAGTCTCATCCTTTACTTTAATAGCTCCAGTGGGTTTAGTCAAGAGCTTTAATCAAAGTTCTTTGGGAAAGAGGCTTTGGCTTTACATCTCCTGTCAGAGACTTGCCTTGTTGTGTGCGGCAGTTAAAAAATAACTACTAATACCAGCAAAAAAGGCAAGAATGTGTGTTTCTGTAGTTGTTGGGAAATGGATTATACTTTTGGCACTTTATTCTAAGTGCTAAGGCAGTGCTCCTGCTCTTATTTTGTTGCTTTTGTGGAAGATGAACAGAGGGAATATGGAGATAAGCAATTGTAAAGGGAATTTTTGGTTGTCTAAGCACATGCACAAATTATATTTCCCCTCCTCTGCTTCTTCTGGCTATCTGCCAATTAATAATTTGAATTAACAGGATCTGGAAGGTTGTGAGTGTGACAAAATTCAATCAACCTTGAATTCAAAGTCATGACTGTTTTTTTTATTGTGAAGATGAAGTGTCTTGAAGAGAATTTTGAAAGTGAAGATATATGTAGTTTGATAAGGTTTACTTTATCATTTTTGGATTTTGCTTCATTTTTTTCAGTGTGTTTTGTCCAGCTAATTACCACAAAACACTGGTGAGATGAATGAATCCTAATTATAAAGCAGTTTACAGTGAGATCTAAGTAAAAAGATTAAGTTGTATTTCCCAAGATTGCAGAGTTGGACTAGAGAATTTTCCTGGTTTAGGGACAAATGTAATCTTTGGGAATCCATCTTCAGCCTAAACTGTGTAGTTTTAATTATTATTTTGAATTATGAAACACATTCATTAAGACAATATGAAATAAGTTTGAAATATTTTCTCATTATTTTAGTGCTCAAAGGACAGTCTCATTCACAATTTCCAGTGCTGCAGGTGTTTTTCTTTCTCTTAGCACAAAAATGGCTTAGAGAGTATACAAGACCAAACATATGAATTAGTAGCAAAGGATGATATCTCTGCATTAAGACTGTTTTTCTCTATGGGTGCTGGTGGCTTGGTATGAAATTTTGAGATTTTGTTACATTCCAGGCTTTTAAAGCAAAATGAATTGTGTAGGACATGAAAACAAATATGTTTCAACACATTTTTAAGCTCATATAAATAGACTTTAACAAGTAATTGCTCTCTGGATTAACTGTGAATTTCATTTACTGCCCGACTCACTTGTGTGGTCAAACTACATTATTTAAGGTGATCACTTAAGAATGGTTGTGAAACCATGTGATTATTCTTTTTTCCTAAAAAAGGATTCCTCTTAAGTACAGAAAAAAATAATTTAGTGCATATAGAGCTCTCTATATATAATTCAGGTTTTTTTCTTTAAGTATTAGACACCACTTACACATGCATTGCTGCCTGTGCACCATATTCACACTTGAGCAGAGACATTTTCAGTGGCAGGAGCAATGCTGCAGTGGACAGAGCCATGGCAGGATTGCTCAGGGCTGCCAGATACCTGCCTGTCATCTTTCACCCAGCAGAGTCAGCCTACCTAGAGCTGACTGAAGCTGACAAAACACACCTTTCCAGATGTAAATCAAGGTTTCAAAACAAATCTGCAATTGAACCAGACTTCAGAATCAGATATGCTGATTTTTATCCATTGGGTTCTGTCCATTGGTGCTGTTTACAGTAAGGCAGCACCTTATGTAGTGCTCAGGCTTAGCCACTGAGGAGTGACACCAGGGGCCCCAGCCAGACTGGACTGAAGGCTTATCACAGCTCCTCATCCTGGAACAGCCTGCTTCCACACACCAGTGTCCATCCCTGCCCAAAGCAGGTCAGAGCTCAGGAAAAGAGCAAAGTTGTGCAGTGAGACCCACATCTCCTACCAGGTTGCAAGCCAGGGTGAGCACATACCTGGGGACTTCATTCTGCCTTCAGCCTTGCTCTCTGTAGCTAAGCCAGCCAAACAAAAATGTGTCTGTGGTTCCAGTAAGAGTTTAAAGGCACAGTTCAGCTGTCCAAGAGTGTAATTTTCTCTTTTAGTATGTTATGGGGCATTTATTTTCCTTGGTTGTGAGGTCAGAGAGATTAATGTGTGACTGTAGCAGGTACCAGATACTCTTTTAAAACAGTGGAAAGTTTTGAACACAGTGAAGGAAAATGTCAATTCTCTGTCAAAGTATAGACCAAGGAGTTTAATACTGGAAGATGTAATTTGAACTTCAGACAGAGCTGTTTTCCCATGAGTCCTAATAGAGACAGAAAACAATGTTCTTTCGTGAATTTTGCTACAGCACTGTACTAAAGTTATAAAGTTGTTCCAAGTGACAGAAAAAAGGCATGTTGGATCTTTTTTGTGTGCGTCCCGTGGCTTTACGTGTACTGTCACTTTTTTGTTATATTTGTAGCTCCATAAAATATTTCTCATCTTCCATATATAAACCAGCATGCCATTCATCGTTATCAACAACCTCTCTTTAAGTTGTTGTAAGTTGATGTAATGTCCAGACCAGGAGGAGAATATGAAAACCAGTCTAGCAAGTTCCTGGAATAGCTGTTGTACAGAAGTTGTTATTTGCTGCCTTAGTTACAAGTCCAAGTCCTCAGGCGTTTTCTGTCATGTGTCAGTGCCCCTTGCTGATGTGTAGCTTGGTTTCAGTTACAGCCTGGAGCTACACAATAATGAGCCAAACAGGGCAGCTGAAGCACCAAGAGTACCTCAGGTTCTTTCCCAATCTGATATTCTTGGGTAGATAAGCTCTTTACTTCTGCATTATGGGAAACTACAGGTGTGCTTTGCTGTACTTTACTGTGGAAGGAGCCTTCTTCAGAGGCTATGAGCATCTTGGCAGTGTCAAAATTGTTTTTGTTCTATCTCCTAACACCATGTATGTCCACTTACGTGAATTGCTGTACAGGTGGTAAATTACCCATTTTGCTAAGCAGCAATCTATATGAATAATTGGTTATCCTCAAAAAGGCATGTAATTCGTGGTTTCTGTTGGCTTTCCTAGAGATATTTGATTGTTATGTTTCAGTCAGGTAGTTTTAATAATGCTGAGGCCAAATATTTGAGTGTGGACTTTTTTCTTACTGCTTCCAAGACTAAGTGAAGGCAGCCTCAAGGGAATTTTTTGGAAGAGTTTATTCAGATGCTGACTGTCAATAGTATCTCCAATATTATTTCAGAAATGGATAATAATGGCTGAGTGTTTGCTGTCAAAATAGAGCTGGGGTCAAAAATACTGTTCAACTGCTGAATGCAAATCCCTTGTCACATTTCCCTATGGAAGCAGCAGATAACTAGACTGAACTGAAACTGAAGACAGTGTGTTTTTTATGACACAGATTGAACTCCTGCCAATGACAAATTTCAAGGTACATTGTGAAAATGAAACGATGCAGTGCTAGCTGAAGTGCATGACATAACTATGAATAGATGTACCCATGTGTACAACACAGCTCCTACCTTTCTGTACTTGGAGAAAACAGTTTCACATGCACCAAGGTCGACAGAGTGGTTGTATCCTGCGAAGCTCATGTCATGCATGAAAGTACATAAAGACCATCTGGGAACTATAAAAATAGCCTGTCCTGGCTGGATGATTTGTGTGGTGGCCAAGGACTGATACGCTCATTCAGGAAACGGCAAAACAATGTCAAACTTGTTGGGAAATAACCAGGCTTATTTTCATCCTTGGGAATGGCCTGGTATCTCATGGAACGAAATACACAAGGAGACTTTCAACCACACACTTTCTGAATACCCTGAAGGAGTCCGTGTGAACTGAAGTGGCCCAGTGCCGGCAGTGGGAAATGTTAAGATTATTCTTAATATTTTTAAGATTTCAGTTTTGGTATATCTGAGAAAGATTGAGAGCAATAGTAGAGTTTAACTCATATCTATTTTTTTCTAAGGTTTTACACTTGTAAAAGGACTTCTTTTAAGTTTTCATATGAGGTTATATCAATTTATCATTAAAAAAAGAGCTAGCCACGTGCTGGTCAGCCTTGTTCAGCTATCTCCAGCTATGGTTTATATAATGATCTTATGTGAAGATGGTTTATAAAGCAGAACTGAAATTTTTTAATTGACCTACAAGAATGCAAGGCATACAACTTAAATCTGGGTAACATTGACCAGACTTTTTTTTTCTTTTTTTAAGCTGAGTTTAGGAAGGATGATTCTAAACCAAGAGATGTATCTATAGACAGTGAAACTCTATTTCAGCCTTTCTGTGAAGCAGAAGAAATAGAGATATTAATGATGACTGGTTTTCTGATGAGCATTTAATGTGTCATGGATGTCACAAAAGCAGCTTCTGAGCACAGTTGTAATGAGGTTATCATACCTAAATGACTTCTGTAGAAGCCCTTAACCTGAACACTGTAACTTGTGACAAGTCTGTCTTCTAGTTTTTATTGTTAATGGATATGCTAGATAAAGCTGTGTTCTCCAGCCATATCAGGCAGTCCAGGCATTATTTTAAATGCTAGGAAGTCTAGGAGATGCTATTAAGAGAATAGCTGTAAACCACCTCCTTGGTCTGGTTTAACATAGAGCATCTAATTATTGCTATACATTTCTGACCTCCAAACTGCCATTTTATATTGAATACAGTGTATTAGTCTGAAGGACCTGGATGCAATTCTGTTAAATAGATTTTGAGTCCTCTAATGGCTTGTTCTGTCACTTATTTATATTACCTACCAGCAGAGTGCTGTGTACAGACAGGGAATTCTGTTGTGCCCCATTAATTGAGTGAAAACTAACTACATTAGTGTTTTCTTTCACACTTTTGGCTAAACTTGGATTGAGATTGGAGATTTGAAAGGGCCATGCCATTGTGTCCCCAGTGGCCTGCAGTAGCAAATTCTGTTTGTTAACTTATGCCAGACTCAGCCAAAAATTTAATCTGATCTATGGGAAATAAGAACAGCTACAGACTTCAGAGGGAGGTTGATTTCTGAATTAACACAGGATTTGAGATGTACTCACAGCTCTTCGATCTCCTGTTCGGTTTTTGTCATTATTATAATTGTATAGAAAGGAATTAAACTGGTATAATTGTATAAAAGGAATTTAAAAAACCTTACTTTGAACGTGGAAGAACATACAGGATATACTTGGTACCATGAAAAGCTTGGGTTTTTTCTATTTTTCCAGAGGTATAAGAGGATTTAGTGCAGAACAATCTGTTCGTTCTTCATACAGGGATATTTTGATCTTCTATCTGAAGGCAAAATCTTCAGAATAGTGTTTTCACATTTAATATTAGTTGTATTTCAGATCTTGTCTTGGGAATACTTACACTGTAGTTTTTCATTTTTCTCTATGTAATCCCTTACTTCTGAAAGTGCCATGAGTGAGTATTCTGCTTACACCTAAAGAAATTGGATGATTTCTTGAATGACAAAAAGGCCATTTTGCCTAAGAGGTATAGTTACAGGCACACATTCCCCTGGAGAAAAATGTGTAACACATTTATTCCACTTGCTGAATACAAGTCTTCATTCATGTGTGATCTTGTGGGGAAGGAGAAATTGGAGCTGAGTTTTTTCCCAGGTTTCTTGAGTTGTTTCAATGAGGGAATGTAGCATGGGTGTTCCAGGAGTTGTGAAATCTTTGGAATACCGACTTGAAGCAGAAGCAGTTGTGCAACTTTCCTGTTTTATAGCCTCACCTGTAATCAAAGTAAATGATGTTTCCTAAATACCATTAGAGAGTGCAATTAAACAGCAGGAATTAAATAGGAAAGCATTTCTTTTTTCTTGGAGTGGAGCTTTTCTTCATCTGGCATTCTCATCCACCACAGCTTTCACTGGGCCACATCCCACACCTGGCAGCCTCTTCCTTCTTCACTGTGCCTGTTGTCCTTGCCTTGTCATTGAAGCTTTTCTTGTGTTTCCCCAGGATGCACATCCCTGTGCTCAGTCCTGCCCATCAGCTTTCTCACCCTGCAATTTGCCAGCAGTCTCCTGAATTTAAGCCCTACAGCTCAAGCTTGGCTCAGACCTTGCCCCATGTGCAAGTCCACAATGTCTCTGCACAGGCTCAACTGTTTGGTTCCAGGGAGAAGCTCAGGGAATGGGTTTTGCCTCTGCAGGAGAAAAAGTGACTCCAGCAACAGGTGGCTGGAGAGGCTGTACTGGTTGGTGGCCTTTGCAACTTCAATTTTAACATTCCCATTGTAAGATACTTGATGATTTGTTATGTCTCTGTGTTAGTTTGTGTGTTATGTGGTTCTGTGTCCCGTGGATTAGTGAATGTAGGCATCAAGTGTAAGTGGCTTACCCCTCCAGCTTCACTTTATAGGCATTTTAGCAACTGGCTTTTAAATGACTTCATATAAGCACAAAAATTAAATAAAAGTATCTTTTTAAGCAAAAAGGATCCTTATAAAAAATTAAATAAAAGTTGCAATTTCACTTAATATAAGCTAATTGCCCCAGTTTAAAAATGCACCTGCTGAAACAGAGTATTTGCTTAGAAAAGTGATTTAAAAAGTTGGGACATGATATTATTCAATCACTGGTTAGCTCACGTGAAGTAAAATAATTTTAAGGGTCTCATTTGATATTAATAGGTATCCATTGCATCTTAGCGACTTTCTACTTCTTACAGAATTGTTTGCAAATTTAATAATATAAAGAACTGGGCCATGCTTTGTGATGAAGTAACAGCAATACTGTGCATATATTTATAGTGCTGATGGATTCATTATAACTCATTTTAAGTCAGTGATTTGTTTGTTATTTGCTTCTACCTCCACACTCGTAGAAACATATTTGACTTCTCGTCCCCAGGTTTTTCTTTCCTCCACTTCCACTTTATTTTTATAGTAAAAAATAGCCAACTCAGTCAAGGGGTCAGTCATCAGAAGGATGACTGAGTACTTGAACCATCACCATGAGCATGTCAGCCACCCTCTGCATGAATTAAGAAGAGCTTTGTGGAAGTTCAGTAGAGAAGATGGATACAGCTCTGCTGGTTGCTGCTGCTGTAACCAAGACAGAACCAGGAGGAGCTGAAAGTTCAGTAAAGCAGGATTGTAGGGGCAGGTGAGCAGTTGACACATGGGTGAATGTTTCTGATCTTTTTTTTAATACATCAGAAGCCTTAAGAGCTCTTACACACTGGCATTATTAGGCAGGTGGCCTGATTTGAGGTGGAACTAGAAAGGCTGTTGTTACTTTTGCTTTTTGAGGAACAGTAGAAATTATTTTGTTCTTGTTACTAACAGTTGAAATCATCAGACAAGCTAGAGATATGAATTTGTGAAACATGCTTTACATTTATGTTCATGTTATGTCATATGAGGTGGGAGATTAATCTCTTAATGTGAAAATCGGCATTTGCATGTGCATAAAACTATGCTGTTCCTAGACTATCATTATCATTATTGATTTTATGCAAAAACCCCACGTTGTTTTGTTTTGCTACATTTTCTATTGTATTCCTTCCAAAAGGAATGCAAAGTTTATAACTAATTATAAGCAGTTTTCTTTGTCAATGAAATGTGCCTGAATTCCTAACCTCCCCCAAAAAAGTCTTAACTGCTTGACCTGGGTGTATGATAAATGCTGTATTGTAGTGTCCATGTCAGGTCTTAAAATTAGCAAGTTGAGAATTTAAAAAGAGACATGCTATAATCCTATTACTAGTGAGATCATATAAAGTAAAGCCATTTAAAATTGTTTGTTTGACAGGCCTCCATTGCATTTTAGTGACTACATGTGTTAGAGAGTATTTTGCAGTTTTAATAATCATGGAAGACTTGTGCATAGGGTAGGGTTTAAAATGTCAGCAGCTAAAAAGGAAAATTTCTTAAGGAAATATCTGCGGTTGTATTTTCCTTTTTTCCAATCTTATTTTCCTTTTCCTAAAGAGAACAAAAAGCTATCACCCAGTCAGGTAATAGTGATGTATTAGTATGAAATGTAGAAAAGGTGGCACCTTCTCTGTTTTTAAGATTTCTTTCACAAGGTTTTTGATTGGAAGGAGGATCATCTTCATCAGTGTATTTGGTGTGGCAAACCTGTCTTTGGACCTAAGCATTCATAAACATCAGGTTAAATCTTGAGGCATTTATCAAAACAGAAGAGAAAGGAATAAATTCTTGCATCATTGTGAGTCTTACAGTTTTCTTTGCTGGCATTAGGGTTTAGAATATCCCTTTTCTCAAGAGCTCCAGGTCAACACTGTACAAGTTGGTAGTCAATCAAAACTTAAGTGGTGGCTCTTCACTGATGTATTTTGTTTGATGGCCTTTTTCTGGTTTATAGCACCAAAATATTACTCACTGACAGCACAGCCATGTTAAAAGGGGCATTGGCAAGAACAAGTTTTGTTTGTTTTCTGTCTTTGAATGCAGTCCCTGAGAATAAGTCTGCCTTGAACAGTGTTTGTGTGCATTTCTTATGGTCAAAGGAGTTGTTTAATTATTAGCAGTTTATTAAGAGTTAAAAGTTTCAGCAATTTTCAAATTAAAATTTGATCCAAGTAAAATACAAGTCCTTATAAGCAAACAGCTACACTATTAAAGTCTGTGCTTAACTGAAAAAGAAACAAATGGTAGAGGGAAAAGAAATCTTTATGTTTTTTAAATTATACTTTTCAATTTTTTTTTAATTGTTCACTAAACTAGCTAAGTCTTATAATCGAGTGCTTAGGAGAAAAGTCCTTGACTCATTAAAAAAATAAAAGTAAGATGTTTATAAATAGAGCTCTGGGGCATTAAAGTCTAGATCTGCAGGAATAAGTGACTAATAAAAATTAGTATGAAGAACAGCAGAGAAATTTTAAAGTCATAATTTGATTATAATTTTTTTTCCTCTGAAATACTTGTTGGAAAGAAAGTATGCTCTGCTATCTGGTGAGATGAGACACCTGAGACTACCTGAGACCTCAGCTGTCCATGGGCCTGTAGCCAAGATGCCCTTGGCTCTTCCCATGCTTGTCCCGTCCCTCACCCTTTCCCTTGCATCAGCCTGTGAAAAAGGACTCTGATCTCTTGTCAGAGACAGGAACCTTTGTCAGAGATGGCCCTGCCTTTCTGAGTAGGAAGCAAAGTTAATACAAGGAAAATATTTTGATAATTGAATTACAGCCTCTAACAAACCTGTGTGGATGTGTATACAAATAGTATTTTCAGAAGGCTTTATTTTAGTCTAATTTATACGGATTTTCAGTGTGACAACAAAGGCTCTGCCATGAAAGCAGCCTCTCTGCCAGACGTCAAATCCCTGCTCTGAAATACAGACGCACTGGAAATTCTCAGTGAAACACTGAAACTGTGTAAATATTGGCAAAATTGGGTTTTCCCCACCTTTGCTTTGAAATGACTGAGCTATTTTTGCTTATGCCTTCCAGAAAAAAAAATTTGCCTGAGGCAGTGACTCACTGTGAAGCTTTACAGTCCAAATAGTTAAAATGGAGTCAAACCATAAATGATAATATAAGCTTATAATATGTCATGCTTAAATATAGGTGTTGATGTCTGCTCCTTGCATAATACTACAAAGGCCCTGAGTTTCTCTAGAAATAAGGAGACCAATTTTATCTTCTCATAATAAGGAAATGTAAAACATATGCAAAAAAGAGTGCTGAAGAGTGGAAAAAAATAAAAGAAAATTTATCGATGGACAAATGGTCATATTTAAATCAATTTTTCATTGATGCTGAAAAACATTGAAATATATATGATTCATGATTCAGCAGACAGATACTTGCAATAAACAAGTGATTTATTAATTAAGAGTGGTTACAGATCTTTGCTGCTTTTCCTGGTCCTTTTAAGCCTCTCAGTTCTTTGCTCCATAGTGGTTTTGTTACAGCAACCTGTAACAAGGTGTAAAGTGTGCTCTCCTGGGAGCTGGAAAATGCAAGCTTGAACCTGCTAATTCTTAAGTGAATACTTTAATCTTCAGTCTCTTAAATCTGTTATACCACTTCCACTGCCACCTTTCTCCTTTTTTTTTCTTTTCAAATAAAAGTTCTGAGTCAGTTCTCTATAGCCAAAAATACAAATCGGAGCCTGGATTTGGAGCGGAAATTTGAAGCAATGAATCCCAGTCTCAGACAAGTGTCTAATCCACGTCTACAGGAAAACACATAAATCTTTGAAACAGGCACATAACTCTCCCTATTCCTTGTAGAGGGAATTTCATAGCTAACTAGTGTTTGAGAATTATGTTCCAGGAGCTGGATGACTAAAATACCCACTTGGTTACAGAATCCTTAGAAGATCTAATAGGCATGACAGTATGGAGTGTTACCCTATCTACCTTCCTGCATGTCTTTTCCAAATAAAAGGTCTTTTTTTCCAAATAAAATTATTAAAGAGGACAGTGAGTAAGATTGTTCCAGTTTGGAAAAATTGCTTCCCTTGAATTTCTGCTGGTACTGATGTTCATTTTAAAGCCACATAGAGGTTTTGCCTCTTTATAATCCTGGTGTAATTTCTTTTTGTGTGAACTGGAAGACAGAAATAATCTGGGCAGTGTGAGTGGGAACACAAGGGAAGGGCAGGGATTGTCCCTGTGTGTGTGACTCCTGTCAGACCACATCCACGTACTGTATCTGGTTCTGTCAGCTGGCAAAGGAAGAATGTGCACAAGCTGTGGAGGGTGCTTGGGAGGACACAGGGAGGGCGATGGGGCTGGAGCACTCACACTGGGAGAAGGGCAGCCTGGAGAAGGGATGGCTCTGGAGCACCTGGCAGCCCCCAGCACCCACAGGATGTCCTTGAGATGGAGCCAGGCCCTTCACAGCAGCACAGGCTGGCAGCCTGAGACACAAAGAGTACAACTTGCAGCAGGTTTGGACTGGGTTTAAGGGAGAAGCTTTTCCCAAGGTGAGGAGTGAGGCAGTGGGGCAGATCACCACCCAAGGGTCTCTGCCATCCCTGTCTGGGGCGGGTTTCAAGCTCTGAAGGCTGCAAGCTGTGAGCAGCCTGGTCTGACCTCAGAGCTGGCCCTTCTTTGGGCTTGGATGGGACCAGAGACCTGCTGAGATCCCCTCCAGCCTATAGGTACCCAAAATCCTACTGGTGTTCAGCAGCTTTTATAATATTTCTGTAATAGCAAGCATATGATTGACATCTACTTCAACCTTCCTGATCAGCTCTAGCTTCCCTGGATTCCTTCTTAGAGGGAACGCCAAAAATGCAGAATCGTTTTATTCTCTGATAAGGTGATTCTTGTCCAGGGATTAAAACCTTTAAATGCTTCTCAAACTCTGTATGTATGGATTTAAGGCTTCAGTTCTCAGAATCTTGATTTTTTTAAGGCAGGGTAGTGCTTTTTTAATTTAATCTGAGCTAACTAATAGCTGTGTCATAATATATTAAAATCCTCCCTGAGAAGTATTTAACTGAAATTTTTTATGAAAAACTTAGATTATGTCATGTCTGTCTCTGACTCCCAAAGGATTTTTTAGTTCATCTTAGTTTCTAGTCTGTTTAGCTTTTTCAAAAAGGAAGTTAAAAAGCTTTCCTCTTAGCATTGCCTTTTAATCTGTAGACTTTGCTATTTGTATTAGGGCTGTGTAGGACTTCATGATGCTGCCACCAGAAATATGGTTCTCCGTCATTTTGTGTTGTTCATTCTTCACCCACAAAAAGCCAGGAAGGTCTGAAATGACAAAGAGACTGCCTCACCCCTCTTGGACTATTACACCATGTAAGGGGGGGAGGATGGATTAAAAGGCAGATAATAGATGTGATAGTGTTGTATAACTTGGAGTATATTACTGGATGCACTGTGTGTGAACTTTTCTTAGCTATTTAAATCCTGCCTATAGAACACCGAGAGGAAAAGTTAAAAGGAAGATAAATCAGTACCTGAAGTTGGTGGTTGAGGCAGTTTTTATTAGACAGAAATTTCTCACCCTTAATTCTTTGTATTGATTTTTAATGGGAAGTTTCTCTATAAAATATTTAGCAATGTGAATGCAGAAGAATAACCTAGAAACAAGCTTTTTACTTTAGTGATTGCTTAGAAGTTTCTGTAGGCATTCTTTAAAAGTAAATTATTTCCCTTCATCCATCTTCCTTCTCTCTCCACCTTCCAACAAGGAAAGTAGTTGTATACCTTCCATAAAATGGAGACATTTAATAACCCTTCTCCAGAGCTCAAACCAATACAGGCTGGATGATGCTGCAACAGATTTCCACTAAGAGCTAAATAGACAGCAGTGAAATATGCTGAATTTATGTATATATTTTTCAGTTCCACTCTGCTACCCTTATGCAATCTTTGTCCTTTCAGCTTTTAACATTGACATTCTCTTAGGATTATTCAAGGGAAAACATGAAGTATTTATAGCCATAGTTAAAATCTTTATAAATAGTTTATAATAGAAACTGCCATAATAAAAATTTGAAATAGTTTCCATTATAGTTCTTTGTTTTTATATATTCTAAAATTTACAAAATACTTGTTTTGGGGGGATGAAATTTTCCATGCTGTGAGTCTGAAAAGTATTTTTCCTCATTAATTTGGAGTGTAATCCTTTCAGCTATTTTGGAATTATAGACAAATGGGGAAAATGTGGGTTTTTTTCCTTTTTACAGTAATAAAGATAAAGAAAATCTTCAGATACATTCAGATACATGGGAAGCAAGCAAAGGTTGAAATATGTGGCAAGATCTCCTTCCTTTGCTTTCTGAGGGGGAAAAAAACGTTGAAAATGATGGAAAAAAACCATCAAATTGTTTCCAGTAACATCTGCTGAGCTTATTAGCAGAAACTAATAAAAACACACCCCCTTAATGACATCGCTACACATTCTCTTTGCCTGAGGCCATCCAGACATGAACTAGCTGAGCTGCTGCAGCTCCCTGCTGCTGTCTAGACCTTGGTGGCTCTTGCTTACTGGGCACATCCTAGATTGTGAGGTGTCAGGGATGTGCCCATCTCCACCTCCCACTTGTGATGAACACTGGTCCTTCTCCTGTCCTCTACTTCTAGGATTCTGCAGCTCTGTGTGGCCAGCCTGCATGGCTAGAAAACTGTAGGTTGGTTAGCCTAGCACAGATTTGTGATGGTTTATCTAAAGTAGAGTTTTGCTAAGTCCAAGAGAAAACTTTATCACGCAAGTTACCAGTGTTGTCATAAGACAGCAGTACCAGAATGGTTTTCTCTCTTGGTTATTCTCCAACTGTACTTGTGTCAAGCTGTCCTGAAAGACACTAAGCCAGGATGGAATTCATGTATGCATGGAATTGAAACAGATTTTTCTGGGTATCTGGGTCCTGTGGAGGGATGTAGCACACAAACTTGCAGGTATGTGGATGAACATGCCCTCCTGGAGGGTGGCAGTGCTGTGTCTGTGCTGACACTTGCTTGGAGAGCTCTGGGGGTGCCTCACAGCTCTGGGACAAAGGGACAAGGTACAGGACCACGTCTCAAAACCCTTTGTGCTCACTCCTCTGCGTGCCATTCCCGTGTTCTGGCAGTGCTCAGGTGACCTGTCTGTGGCATATTGGCTACTGGAAATACCTACCACTGTACTGGGCTCTGACACCACTCACCACAGTAAGGCTGTGTGGTCTGGGCTTTATAACGAGGATTTACACAGGGTGCTATGGGAAACAGTTTGTGTAAGGAACATGGTAAAAAAACACACATGGATGTTCTGTCCTTACCTCGCTCTTCAAAAATGAGGTGCACAATGAAGACACAACCCTGGTCTGCAGTTAAATACTCCGATGTGTTTTGAAAAATCAGGATTTTGACCCCTACCAGTTTTACCATTTTTAGCAGCAAAGATAAGAACCAGAAATAATCAAAAAAGTCTTATTCAGATATTCTGTCCTTTAGGCAAATCCTTCCAACTCTCTCTCATTTGTCCTTCCAGGCCCATTGCTCTTGTGCTCCTTGCCCTGCCATTGCCTCATTTAAAATGGGTGCCATGGCTGGTAATCCCCACTGCCCATATAGCAGATGGCTCTGAGCCTTTGGGAGGTTTCTGGAAGCTCCTTTTGTGTCCCAGCAACACACTGTCACCTCAGAGCCAATGTTTTCTCTACTAGACCATGGCCTGTCTCATCACAGCTGGTGCCTGCTAGTGCCCATGCTTACACACCAGCTTGGGACTCAAGATACTTCACATTTATTTTAGTGTATATTTACTTTTAAGTGTCAGCTGAAAAAGAAACTGCACTTTATTCTAGCTTTTTTGGGGGAATGTTCATTCTGGAAGTTCAGCTGTGTCCTGTTATATTCAGTGAAAAGTTAAATTTGAGGTAGTATTAATACATTTGCCCTCTCGCCAAAATTAAAGAAAATGGGATGTCGCTCTTAGAGCAATTGTGCCATCTTTTTAAAGTTGCAATCTTCGTGAACGTTTTTGAGCACTACTTGTAAGATTTAAAGCACATTTTTGTTGTATGACGTGCATGGAAATGCACGCTCACAAAGACAATCAGTTACTACACCATCAGACAATCATGTATTTTGGCCTAATTGGTTTGAAATGAGTGGACACATACCATTGTCCCTGGGTTTGTCCTAATTGCAATTTTGTGCTCATGTAAGGAAGAAAATCCTTGGTTCTGTTTAGTGGCAGCATTCCCAATTGACTTCAGTTGTTCCAAGACTGATGAGGTATCTTGTTTCTCAAACTGAATCCAATCATGTGTTTTGATTTCTCAAGCCTCTGTAATTCCTTCTTTTTTTTATTTTAAAACAATTACTTTCATTTCATTTGCAAGCTGTAGGTCTACTGTCAACTATTGCTTTCCCATTAGTCTTTTTTGGCTTCCCACAGCTTTCCATATAATATATTAGTGTAAATAATATTTCTGTTTATTAAAAAAATCTAAGGTGCCTCTTCTTAGAATGAAGCTATGAAAGAGGTATAACACAATTGCCGTAATTAGGAAGAGCAGTTGTGGGTTTTTTTTCCTTTTTTCCCCTTAGCAAAGAGACAAAAAGGAAAAATCAATACTGGAAAACCCATTTCATTCTGCAGCAAAGGCAGTTGGAAAAGATCCACTTGAACTCTTAGAACTGAAATGCTGGAAGCTGATGTAATTAAGTAAACCAGCTGAGAACTGAAAAACAACCTGATCAAACTAAGGGATTATAAGTGTGAAAGATCTGATGCACGGTTCAGAATCTTTGGATAAAGGAAGTAGTTTGCTGGGAATTTGGTGATTAAAGGCTTCTGTTGATGATTAGTTATTTTGCTCTGGGAATTGTTGATTAATTGAAAAATGTTTGAATAGCACTTACAAATTGTTGGAATATCTCTTGTTGCCCTTTCTTTAAATAAGTAGATGTGGATTTAGTTCCAAATGGCTCTTCAGTTTGAAATGTAATTTATAATTTAATGAAAAGTAGTATTCATGCAGAAATAAAGCTTTCTGCAATTATGTCCACCAAAGTGTTTAACTGGCCAAGTTATTCTTATAAATATCTTTGTGATACTTTTTTTCTTAATTTTATTTTTTGATAGTTTACTGGATGCAGTATTATTTTGTTAACATTTTTTTCCAGGACAGGACAACCATTTTGATAATTCATTGCAGATTTTTAAAATAATAAATACAGTAGGAACAGTTATGATTTAAAAAAAGATTCATCTGTTCAAAGGCAACTCTTCATAGATATTGCATAGTAAACCAACCTTCTCGCTGAACAACATTTTGATTTTATTTAAATGAAAACCTCATTTTTGCCAGGTTTGCCCATACAGCATTTGATTCATTGAGAGTGACCTCTTGAAGACAGAATTGCAGGTTACTTGATCACTACCACATGTCTGTAGGTGGTATTCCTCCTTTTTCTCTGATTGGCACCAGATTTGGAACACTGATGTGGTTGAGCTCACTGGCTATAATAGTATGAGATACTCTAATGTACCAAGATCCAAAGTAGGCTTTTATTGTGTCCGTGCCATTTTTTTCTGAAGCTCTCAGTTACAGATTCAGTTACAACTTCTCATCTGAGTGTGGTTTTACAGGCAGCAGTGAGAATGGGAGTGAGCTGTGGCTCCCCAGGTTTGTTTTGGTTTAGTGTGGTCTTTTAAAAATCAGCAGAAGGTCACTGTAAATAAATAGACTTAAAACCAAAATAAGAGCCAGGCTTAACATTTGGTAGTGAAGGATTTCTGACAAGCCTATTGCCTTCTGTTATTGAGGTCTCTATCTTTACTGATGTGCTATAAACATGGGTGACAGACATCTGAGTGAGACAGTGCATACTGTACAGCTCAATAACCATTCCCAAAGGAAATCACTCTGTTCTGGCGAGTCTCAGCTTTTTTTTTCCCAAAACAACAAATTTGCTACTGCTCTTGTAAAGAAAGCTTCAAAATATTAACAGTATAAGTGATGCAAAGACATCTTTGAGCATCATAACAAGCGTAGAACAATAGATCTGAGAGAGTTGAATCACCTCATTTTTGTCACTGAATGGTTTGGGTGATCATTTACAGAGAAAAGATTATTAACATATTTGTGTTCTCATTAAAAAAGGCCAGGGAAATACAGTGCAACTCTTACTGTGAGCACATCTTGATTTCCTTTCTTAAGTGCAAGGTCTCTAGAATGGGCAACTGTTTATATTTTAGATTTAATTTTTTTGAAGCACGTGTCTTGATCAAGCCTCACAAGGAGGAATCAAGAAGTCATGCTTGCTCAAGGCTGCATATTGAACAGGATTCACTGTTAATTTGGTCACCGACATAAGTGGAATTAGGAAAGAACCATTCTTCCGTGCTTTATACCTTGTAATTAGAAGGAGTGTGATGGTCTCAATTCCCTTGTCAGGATACTTGTGTAGAAAAGGTGTTTTGCTCCTTAAGTTTATGAAATGGCAGGAGATACTGTGAGGGAAGAAGAAGCAGAGTGTGCTCTTTTCCTCTCCCAGAAGTTTGGTTTGGCATTTTGAGAAAGCAGGATGCTGGAGTTTCTCCTCGAGAAGAGGCAGCTGTGATAAAAGCCAAGACTGAGGAATGCATTGGTGAGGGCCAAGCAGAGCTCGTTAGCCTTTGGGGAAGAGCTGCTGGCTACTGACTCTCTTCTGGCTCTATGGTTAGACACAGCCAAGAAATACAGAAGTGTAGGACTCATTGAAAGTTTCTGATGAAAGTATTTTTCAACAGAAAACACAGAGATTGCCTAAATGACTCATTTTGTGAGAAGTGGCTTCTGGCTTTGGGAAATGTTTTTCATTAAACTACAGAGCATATACAAAACAGTCACACATTGATTTGGCTGTGCTGTCACAGTGGTTTCCTAGAGTCTGTTTTAGTAATTACATTCACATTCTCTTCTCTGAGATGGAGAGACTGTGTTGGGTCCAGAAAGATGCACTTTGGTGCACAGATCCATCTTGGATGAGAAAATGGATGCATAAGTGTGTGAACTCTGGTTCCCATGCAGCAGGGCATCAAGTCAAAAACATTAAATGTTTGAACTTTCTGGAATGTTTTCATTTTAAGGGAACCTCTGTTTTTTGCCTTTTTTTTCCCAAAAGCAAATACACAATTTCTCTTCACACCTCCTTATCATTTTAATGACAATGCTGCTGTTGTCATTAAAATTGCAGTTGTGAAAAGACATTTTGGCCTCTGCAGGAGATAAATGAAAAGTTGTGTTTTTCAGCTGGGGTTTGGAAGTGAGGGGGGCATGGAGGAAGAAAGGGAGAGTGTTTATTTTACCACAGTGACCCAAAAATAAACCCTCCCAAGAACTGACAACTGCTCAGCACTCTGTTAAAGCAGACTGGAGCTTGCAGAATTTTTCAAGGTGTAAAATGAGGGCCAGACCCAGCCATCTGATAAATTTCTTTCAGCAGGGCTGGATGCACAAATGGGAAGTACCTGAGTTCCTATTTAGGTTTCAGGTTTAGGTTTTAGTTTTGGTGTTTTCCCTAAATGTCTGACCTGTTTCTGCCTTCCTGAGGGGAAGATTGACTGGTAATTCCCAGTCTCTATGGATGGCATGCTGGCTCAAGTAGCAAATGTGAACTCATTTCCCAAAATAACCTTGGCCATCTCCTGCTCTGGGGTTGGCCTGGAGGGTAGGACATGGCCCTGGAGGGACCCAGTGACCATCATTTAGAAAAGAGGCAGAGGAGTTGAGTCTTTAGATGCTATTTCAAAATTGATCATTTTCCCTTGATTCTTCAGCCAGATCTCCCTTTTTTTATGGCTGCAGTGCTAAAATATGCCTGGCAAAGGAAGAGCAATCCTTTTGAGTAAGGGGATGATGGGATGTAAATAAACTATTCTTAGCTGACCTGGCTATCACTGTGCTGAGCCATGGCTATATGTCAGGGTGCCTTCTCCAGAGCCATTTGCATGGCCCATTAGCAGGATTGCCAGTGCTCCAGGAAGGTTTAATTTGAGGACAGTGGTATGTCAGTGCACAGAGCCAGATCAGGTCCTGTGGTTACTCTGGGACTCAGGCTGTCCTGGCTGCCCAGAGCACAGGGAAACCTGCTGCAGTTTTAACTTCATTGGCAGCACTGAATGCCAGGTGAACCATTTGGTTCAGCAAAAGACAAGCAGCCCTAGAAGCACAATGGTGGCATTTGAGGTAATATCACAGACTTTTAGCCCTGTATGGGAAGCATTTCTGCAAATCTATCCTGATAGATCTAAGAGCTGAGTGTTTGTTTTAAATAAGTGCTGCATTTAAATTTGAACGATCGTGATAACCCATCCATCTACTCATGAGGTTTGTATGTTTTGCATCCATTATATTTTAAGAAGTCTTAATTGGCTCAGGTCACATGTTTGGGCATTCTTAAATATCTACAGGATCACAAGCCAAATTTTTAAAGTGAGGTTGAAGTAAATAGAACTTCCCATTATGTGTAATTGGCTGCAGGAAAAAGTGTTTTAAGTAAAGAAAGTTCAAATATGTTTGAATGCTTTTTGCTAATCCTCCTGACATTTTAAAGAATTAAGATGTTATTGCTGGTTTAAATGTGAAGCGTCTCTAAAGACACATCAGTATTGTTTATAAACTGCACTTAATTTCTTTTAAAAAACTATTAATCTAGGTAATACCAGTTGACAGTAACAAAAGGAGGCCATCAATTAGCAGAAATAAATCTATCACAATGGTGACTGAAAACTTCTGTTATTTCCTACAGAAGTTTACATTTCTACATTTAAAAAATATATTGAGGAGGAGGCTAGTTATTTGTTCCTTACCAATCAGTCTTGAAAATACACAAAGCATAAGGATGTTCCTCTGCTCTCCACCATGTCTCTTTTATTTGGACTTTTTATTTGCAAAGAAGGGAATCAGAAAGAGCATTAATGAAATTGAGTGTGGTCAGCCAAATTTCTAATGAATAGATTTCTCTGGGTAAAAGCCAAAATCTGTGTCTTGCTTTGGACGGGTAAAAGCCTTACAGTTGTGCATCTGTGGGAGAGAAGAAACCTTAAATATATGGGTGGAGATCATCTGGTTATTTGTGGCATGGTAACAATGTGTGTATAAAGATATGATCTGACACGTGTCAAAAGTAATTCCTGTTGACTGACTTCAGAGAAAATGCATTGTAAATTCAACTATTACTGGGTGTACTTGGGATTCTGATACAAAGGTAGCTGCTATAGAGGGGCTTCTTCTGGAACTGGGAGACTGTTTTGCAGTCACGCCGATTTTCTCTGATTTTAATTAATTTAAGAAAAATCATCTTTAGAAAAACAAACAAAACCCAGCATTCTTCCTTTCCCTTGCCTCCCCTTTCCCAAAGCAACCCTCTGCATATGGGAAATACCATGTTAATATCTAAAATTGTCAGAAAGCACCCAGAAATGGCATTTGTACATTTTGATTTTTTTTTTAATAAAGTTCATCTTACCACAGAGTACGTCATTGCTGAAACTGAATTTTTGTAAGCGGTTTCATCTTTACCAACTTTCCTACCACCAAATTCTGAAGCAGCTATTTTTAAAATGCTTTTAAAAGTGGGTTATTTTTTTTTTCAACCCACAGCTATCAAATTCTCTTGATTTATTACTATCATGGCCATAGCAACAATACAGATGTATTTTAAGCACACGGAGATGAAAATGGCCTTAACTGTTGCTGTGAAAGTCTATCTTGTTCTTCATTGTATGGCAATGATTATGCAAAAAGGGCACAGGAGGTTATTAATTATTCAGGTCTAAGTCTGTTTATCTGGAAGAAGTGTGTATAAAGTTGTACTGGAAGTGGTGCTTTGACTGCCTGCAGTTGCCAGCCTTGGTAACTTCAGTCCTAACCACGATCAGTGCTTCCAGTCTCCTAATCATGTGGCAGAGAAGTTTGAGCCCATTTTACAGATGAGGGATTGAGGAGAAAAGAGACTGAGTGGCTTCCCAGGGCAATACGTGGCATGTGTGACAGGAATGGATGTTGGATACAGCTGATGCTGTCCTCAGCCAGAATCTTAGCAGAAAGCATTCATCCTTTCCAAAGGAGATGAAATTTTCCTTACGGAGACCGAATGATTTTCAGTACTTTGTTTCGTCTCGTTGTCCAAGAAATGCAAACTGTAACAATTAAGACTCAAGTATTTGAGGAAGATGTCTGCCAAATTAGCAAGCTATGGTTTCATAAGAAAAAACAGCATCCGAGCTATTGATGAAATACAGCCTGGGATAATAAAAGGCTTACCAGGGTTCGAAAGACCTCCATTTACATAAATATGCAAAGACATCTGTTACAGTCATGAGTGACCTGCTGGTTTAAACCATCAGCAGGGGAAGCGTCCTCGATCACCATCGCCTGCAGTAGCAGGTGCTGCTTTGGGCAGCAGGAATTACTGAAGAGGTTTTCGATGAACAAAGACAACCTTTCCACTTGCCAAGAAGAGACATACGGGAAATCAAAACAGCCGGCACAGCCTACGGTCTTTGGTTTGTACGTGTGCAGTGAGAGCCCCGTGTGCGCCTCGGCGGCCAAAGCTGTGTGTGATCACTTATAGGTACGGTGTGGCTGACACAGCTGCAGAGTTTATTTCTGAGGAGCACTTAGGTCTTTTAAAACCAAACTACTTAAGTCAGATTCCCAAACAGGAATGAATCATCAAGATTTAATGGAAACCGTTCAAAACAAATTTATCATCTAAAGCCAGTGTTTTTATTACCAGAGTGTATGCCCAAAATAGTAATGTAAAACCGTCATCCTAAAGGTTGCAATTACTTAAATGAAAAATTGGAGTTTAATTCTTGCTCAACATTATTCAACAGAGACATTATAATATTACAGCCTAGTATAATGCAAGGGTATTTGTCTTCCTTGCTGACTCAAGGTATATGGTGTTCTCTCTTTCTCTTCCCCTCCTGCCCCATTCATTGCATAACATGGTTTTGTAAGGAAAGAATCTGTCTTCAGTGGATAAACAACTGGACAAAAAGCTGGATTACAAATTCAGAGCTGCAAAAATATTGTAATTTGGTGTGTTATACATGACTGTAATTGCCAGCAATTCTGAAAGCACACAATAAAGAGATGTCTCCAAAGAACCTGTAGTAAAGTCACACAAGTAAAGCAGTTGACAAGAGAAAAGTTTTCCAATATTTAAAATGCTCCCCCTGACTCTCTCATGTATGTTAAATACTAAATTGTACTAAAAGGTGCAGTACAGTACTTGATTCACAATATTTAATGGATGCCTCACATTGGAAAATTACAGCTCTAATAACTTTATGACAACTTTAAATACCTTAACAATTCCCACCTCTGTTTTGATAACACATTTCATAGTGAATTAAGATAAAACAAAACCTGTTCTTTTCTCTCCCTTTGAACAGAGCGTGGATCACACTTCTCGTAAACCTCATCATATTGAGGTTGGGCTAAGATGAGCATAACCAGTGACGAAGTGAATTTCTTGGTGTATCGCTATCTCCAGGAATCGGGTAAATTCCTTGTCTTTCTTCATAACTTCTGGTCATAAATGAAATGGGGAAATGGCATTTTTGCATGATATTGCTCTAGGAATGTTGCCTTGAGTGTTTCAAACTGACAAACTAAATATTTCTTGCACAAACCCCTGTTTCTTTGAAATCATGGTCTAGAACATAATAAAAGTGCAAACATGCACAGGTACAAAATAAACATTGCAGTTAGGCAAAATAAGAAGTAAATAACATTATGTTAACAAATGCTTTGGTAGTTACACCATGTCAGCCAAAGTCATTTTTGGCAGCACAGGTAAAAAGCACATGTGTGTTGTATCTTTTTTTCTTAGCTACTTGAAATTGTTTACACAGGGTTTATGTTGGCTCTAAAGAGAAATTCAGCTGCAAGTTTCTGATGTTTTAGACTATTCTTAGGGTAATTAAGTATGTAAACTGAGCTGCACAAGTCTCTGCTCTGTCTCCATACCACTTCCACTTTATCTGTTTTCATATTGGAAAATAGCATGGGGCTTTAAAATCTTCTAAAAAAATTAAATTGCAACTTATATTTTGGGTTTATTTATATTCATAGTCTTCTTTCCACTCTTTGACTGCAAGAAGTAGAAAGTCTCTTAGCTAATGGAAGAGTTCTGTTACTGTAGAGATGACAGAGGAGCTGAGAAACATTGACAAAGGATTTGTAACCAGCATCACAGTTTATACTTGGTACTGACCCGATGTTTCGTGTTGGTAAAAGTAGAATTGACCAAAAATATTTCATGTTTCACATGCTGAAACAAACAAAAAAATCTGTGCAAAATAGATGTCATCCTGTGAGAAGACGTGAAGCCAGTTTTAGAATAAGCCCTCAAGACCCAAGAGATGACTTGTACAGAGAGCCAGAATCCAGCAGGTAGAAGATACTGCCTTAGCCTGCTTCTGTTGGTCACTACAACTGGTATTCATTGGATACATTATTTTGAGTTGTTTCTTCCACTTGCAAGGCTATTTCAACCCCAGGAAACTGAACCCCTATTCAAAGAATCTCCACTTAAATTAAGAAGGTTTAGCATACTTTTTTAGGGTTAGGTTTTTTTAAAACCTAGCAGTTTTAAACAGTTCTTTGAGATTCCATAGTTGGCCTGTGTTAGCTGTTGTCTCACACTCTCTAATAGTGGGGCTTATTAAAAGTTGTCTAGATCTGGTGTGGAAATAGATGAAAGAAAAAGAAGAACTAACAAAACTAAAATTTCATCCCAAGTTTACTTTTAAAAATAAGCCATTGTATACTGCACTGGAAAGAGCTCTTAGACATTAGACCAGTGCACCAGATGTAATCAAAGCATAAAGAATCCTGAAGTTACTTTACATTGTTATGTTTGGGTTGTAGGAGATTCTCAATAACAGTGTATTAATACGGTAGCTTTTTCTGATGTGAAAAAGAAACAACCTTTTTTATTCCTTTTGATAAATCAGGAGGTGAGTTACTATTATGTAGTGATTCAGGAGGCCTTACAAAGTCAATCAAGAATGGTGGGATAAGCCAAATGTCAGAAAAAGTTCCTCTAGGTAACATCTCCCACAAGCAAGCAATCACTTTTGCTATTTTACAGGGAGGTTTACATGCAAATGTATGTTAATGGCAAGTTGTACTGCTCTTACATTCTTATCTAGAGGGTCAAACATTTTTGTTATTTAATCCACACATACTGAAGACATTCACAAAAACACCTTATTTCCACTGTTCTGTATTTTACACATATAAGAGAGTGGAAGTTGAGGTTAAATATTTGAAGAAATATTCAAATATGCTTCAAACTGAGCATATTGAAATCTAGATGCTAGATATGGATGTGATAGATATACCTGACAGTTTACTAGGAATTCCTTTTAGCAAATTAGAACTATAACCAGTGATGAATCCACTAGTCTGCTAAAAAAGCTTCTTGCATTTAGTTTGAACCTTTTTTCCTATTGTCATTGTTTTTTCCAAAGCAATTTTTATATCTGTATTTTCAGATGAAGTAAGGCAGTAGAACAGAAACTGTTACACAGCATTTTGGCTTTCCACCTGCTACTATAAATGCCATAAGATGCAACAGCAGATGAAAAATATTTAATCCGCAGCTTCAGAAATAATGTAGTCCAGATTTAAAGGGCTAGTGCTTAAATACAGTCTGAGTTCAAACCCCTACAGTTTAAGGAGTTTGCCAAAAACAGGGTTATCACACTGATTATTTGTTAACATTAGCTGAACCCAAAGCTTCTAAAAATTTTATCAGACACAGCTGTGAATGTTGCTTACAAGACCATACAAAAGTTCACTTTTTTTTTTTTCAGGTGTCTGTCCTTTAATCTTATAATGTAAAACTTCAGGCTTTCCCATAAAATATAGGCAAATGGTGGGAGAAAGAGAGAAATAACAAAGGAGATACATATGGCAGAATAAGTATTTAAAAAGCAAAATAGCCTTATAACATTTCATGTATTTTTGCATCTGCAAGGTACAGAAACACTTGAGATTCTTTGAAGCATTGTAGCAAAGATGCTGAAGGGGCCTCTACTCTTCATTATGAAGATTCTGGCAGGTGATTCTAGTAGGAGTTCAGCTCTTGTAAACTTGAAGCTAGAAGTGAAATTCAGTAACTATATTTCTCCTCCTTAATTTTCTGTCAGATCAGAGACCTTGCACAGGAGACTATTAATAGAGTTGAACTGTCTAAATCATTATTGTTGCTTTTTAACAAAACTTGGCATACTGTAGAGAGTTTCAGTGAACTGGAAAAAGCAAATGTTGTGCCAGAATTTTTAAAGGTTAAACAAGATGATCCAGGTAACTATAGGTCAAGGACAGTTATTGGAAGGCAGAGACTAAATATCTCCAACAAATCTGAAGAGATGACATCATGCCAAATGCCAGCCAGCAAGTTTTTATGGATAACACATCTTGTCAAACATACTTGATACTGCATTTTCCGAGATCAGAAATGAAGTTGACAAAGATAGCCGTGCTGACACTAATACACTTAGACTACTTTATGACATTTATTTGGTCTTGTTGACACGGTGGTTAAAACCAAAATAAAATAACAGTGAGTAAGATCAGTGTAATCCAGAGTTACCAAATGGATTAAAAATGGGAGAACAGAAACATCTTGAAAAGTGATTATAGCTGGGGAGTATTCATCTCAAGGGTTACTTCTAGTGGGAACTCACAGGAATCTCTTCTTGGCGTAATGCTGCTCAGCAGCTTTATTGGTTACCTGGAAGGAAATATAAAATGCTTACTAAGTGCATCTGCAGATGGAATTAAATAGTAAGTTGTGGCATTTGGTGAGTTATACTGACTGATCATGGTTTAACAGAAAAAGGTACAGCCAAGGAGACTGCTTTAAGTTGCCTGCTGCTGGAGGAGCAGGCTGGAGAAGATGCCTGGTCCAGGGGCAGTGCAGTCAAATCCCTCCCTTACAAGACAGGACTTGGACAAGTTAAGGCTCTAAATGTTTAGCTGTATTAAAATAAGTAAGTAAATAGCTGCCTCTTCACACAGGCGACTGTCTCAGGGCTTATCTATGCCCAGAAACTCAAAGCAGTCTATCATAATTTCCATTTATGGTCCATGGCTTGATGGCACAGGAATTTCATCACTAAGGTGACTAGGTGTTAACCACTTCCACATTAAGACCATGAATGCCCCTTTCTTGAGATACAACAAGAACAAATGTTTATTTTCAGTTCAAGGTTATCTCTTCCTATCCAAAGTCAAGCCTTGCAATGTCTCATTTTCTCCTTTTTTATTACGAACTTTTTTGGTGCACATTTTAAGGGGGTCATTCTTAAAAGTGCTGAGGCCTTTCAAGCATTGTTTATCTCAGGAGTCAAACTTCTTGAAGTCAGGTTATATTTATTTGGAGGTGTCATTTAAATGAAATGTTGACCCCAGTTAGGTACATCCACACTAAGAGTGTACAACCAGGGTGGAGATAGGAGCACACAAAATACTCCTGTGGTGGACACAGTTATATCAACCAAGCAGGTACATTGATGAAAATGAAACAAGCTATACCAAAGTAGCCACTGTTCTGGCATCCAAATTAGGTTAATTGCAATTAATAGTAGATAATAGTAATACTAATACTAACATAATATTAATTGTATTAACTTTGCACCTCTTCAAACCACCTGAGAAGCATACTTTTGCTAACAGCCATCTTCATTGCTGACATAGATCTTCTATTGGATTTCTTCAGCTTCTGAAAAAAAAATGTGGCATTCATAATGTAGAGTTTTCCTGTTCTCTTTTTTCCAAAACACAAACAGATAATTATTTGTCTTTTGGAATGAAAGTCAGAGTAGTACAATGCAATGAGGAGTAATATGGATCTCAAGGAAATTTCTAGGGGTTGAAGGAGGATGGCAAAACCAAGGGAAATCAAATCTCTCACATATTTTTTAAGCTAAAATGTGTTGCCATCTGTTGTGAGTGCAAATCCTATCATCAGTCCAAATGCTACAATAAATTGCCTTCCCTACCCAGCCCAACATGTCAATTCAGTTATTAAAGCTTTTTCAAATTGGATATTTTTGATGTATTGATCATTTAACAGTGTTCCTTTTCTAGCATTTATATGCATGCTGTAGTCTAGAATTCTTCTCTGAAAATCAACTCCCCAGTTGCCTGTGGCTTACACTGTTTTCTAGTAGAACATTTATTATAATGAATGTCTTGCAATGACTGGTTAGAGTTAAGATTGTGTAAATTTCCATTTTCACTCAAATTTTTACGTTTTGATTTGAATTTTTCCATGTTTTATGACACACCCTTGATAACTGTTCCCCAGTGTATAATCTGCACCATGTACAATCTGTACCACATCTAAGACAATAAAAATAGTTGCTAGATGCTTTTGTTAAAAAAGATGTCAGTGGCATTTTTAGATGCCGACTTGGGACAATTTACCATTTTACTTCAGAATTTTCATTTGTTTTCTTCCCAGCCATAAAAATGAAGACAGCTAATAAAAAAGTTTTTTTACCCCTCTGTAAATTCAGGATTATAGCAGCACATTGTTCTGGCTGGTTTGTAGTTGACAGATTTTCCTTGTTTTCCTAGAAAAAAAGTATTTCTTCTCAGGTTTTAAGCATAGATTCAAGGGCATAGAGCAAAGAGTTTCTGTGAATCACAGAACCCTTTGTAATTAAGCATGTGCAAATATGGGCCTTTCCTGTTAACCACATCCAAGGCATTTTGCTGTCATTTTTCCTTTGGAAAATATGAGAGAATCCAAAATGTGGATATTATGATGTTTCTGGATTTCATCCTTGTGATGAAACTAAATAAAATAGTTGGAATAATAGTAAATTACTTTTTTTCCCTATGACTTTTGCAATTTTTTGAAAAGGAAACAACAAAATTTGAAGGAAATTACTTTTTTTATTTAATAGTTCTCTTTTTCAACATAGAAATTTTACAACAACTGTAAATACCACAGTTTGCTTGCGTAAGTTCTCAGGCAGTAGGGAATGACTGAAGATCAGTATTCTGTTCTTTTGAATTGGTGCCTGATTCAACAGTCTTTACTTACATAAGCCTGTGTAATTTTTCTCTGAAGTCCATACTTTGCTTGCATGAGGTATGTTTAGAGTATTTTTGAACAACTGTATATGGCACAGAGTCCCTGAGTCACAGACGAGAGACGTGCATGTTGAAAATAATTCAGATTAAGCAAAGCATAAAAGATTGGCATATATAGGTCAGCTAAATTTGCTTCAAAGCTAATTGCTTCCTTTGTGTAGGAAGACTGCTGTGAGGAAGAAGAGGAATGTACAGTGCTTGCTTTTTTCTTAAATTATTAAAATTTATACCTTGAAGAATAATTCATTAGAAGAATGAATCATTTGGTCAATAAAGGCAATTCTCCAGTGTGGCAGTAAAAGCAATAGTGTGTACTGATGACAGAGTCACTGGATAATGATTTTTCTTTGGCCTTTTTTTATGTTTTCTTGCAATTTGGCTCATTAGGATTGTAGGAGGGCTCAGTCTGGATAGTATCTCAGGAGATGACAGAATCAGAGAATAGTTCAGGTTGGCAGGGGCCATTGGAGATCATCTAATTCATCTCCCTTGCTCACAGTGGGGTCAGCTGCAGCAGGTTGCCCAGGGCTGTGTCCAATTGTGTTTTGAATATCTCCTAAGGCTCAAGAGTCCACAACCTCACCGGGCAGCCAGTTCCAGTACTTTTATCACCCCTACAGTAAAAAATGTTTTATTTTGTTTCAGTGGAATTTCACGTGTTTCATTTTGTGCTGATTGCCTCCTATCACAGGGCACCACTGGAAAAAGTGCTCATCCTCTCTGCACCTCTCTCAGGTATTTTTTGCACATGGATAAGGTCCTCTGTGAGCCATCTCTTCCCTAGGCTGAGCAGTCCCAGCTCTCAGCCTCTCCTTGCATGGCAGATGCACCAGTCCACTGATTATCTTTATGGTCTTTCACTGGGCTCTCTGCAGTGCATCCCTGTCTCTCTCGTGCTGGGGAGCCCAGACTTGGATACAGCACTCCAGGCTTGTCTCACCAGTGCTGAGCAGAGGGCGAGGATCCCCTCCACTGACCTTCTGGCAGTGCTTTGTGTAGTACAGCTCGGGATGCTCTTGGCTTTCCGTGCTGCAAGGACACTCTGCTGGCTCATGTTCAAGTAGTCCAACCTCCTACTCAGCACTGGAGAGCCTCAAAGATCCTTTGAACAACGTGTACAGAAAGGTCTGCAGGGCAGTCACTGCAATGTTCCCAAGGCTCTGTACACAGCTGTGCTCTCAAGGCAGGCATGATGGAGACCTTTTGTTTGCTGAGGGAAAAATGCCTCCTTGAAATGACAGCCTGCCAGGCCAAGATAAAACACACGTTTTAGTGTTGATTCACTAACAATCTGTGGCTGCATTATTTGTGTTGACATGCATGTCACCACAGTCTCCTGGGCCTCGTGTGTCCTGCCTGCAGCACAGAGTGGCTGTAGGTCACAGCCCAACCTCAGGTGCACTGGAGTAAGGGCACTGCTGACCTCCTGTGTGCTCAGCTCCTTCTTGTGCTGCTCTAACTGCCTGCTGGCCAGGCACTACTGAATAAATAAAGTGATACATTCTTCAGGGACGTACATAAAAACTGAGTGTTTATACCTCACCTTAAAGTTTCTGTCCCTCAATTCTCCTTTTTGAAAGCAAAGTTAACACTATGAACAGTACCTCAAAGCAGATGTTAAATGTTTCTAGTCCTAAAATGTATTGAAATCCTCTGAGTAAAAAGTATTACATGGGTGCTGGGACAATGTTTAGCATTCTTTTTCAATTATTTCAGAGTACTCTTTATGAATTTATGGGTGAATATATATCCCTAAAAGCAGAATGAATGACATGCTAACTGTATTTTTCAGGAACTGGTGTTAAGACTGAAGGCAGGGATTCTTTCAGCTTTTCAGCTGTACAATAGAGAGACTTCAGAGCAAAACAAATGCTACTTTTAATTCTCATGGTTTTAGTACAGACTTGATTTGTGGGCGTGCAGTCCTATTTATATGATGCATTATCCTTTCAAGGGCCAGCCTACTCAATTAAAATAAAATAACTTAAGGTTTTGATCCAGATCTTTGATTTATTGAAAGTTGGCTATAGAACCAGCCAAGAACCATAGAACCAAAAGTTACAAGAGTTTTCATTAATTATTTTAGCTAAATAAGGCCACAGTGTTGTTCTAGGAGTGCAATGCATGTTAAAGTGACCGTTGGATAAGAACACTTATGAAATTTGACCCCAAAAATGGTTTGCTTTAAATCAAAGTATTTCATAAAAGTCACCTCAGAATGAATGTTCCTATATGACATGAAACCATCTGTAACAACATATATTTCATATAGTATAATATATAATGCCTCCAGCATAATATTTTTATAGTAAAATAGTGTCTTACCAAAAGGGTATATAAGGAATTTTAATAAACCACGACTCTTTTTTTAATATCTCCTCTACTTCTCTGTATTTGTTTTAAACTGGGAAGGCAGTGACTGTATGATTCCAGAAACAGTGGGCCTCACTCTGAATTTGAAATCATACTTCACTGTTTGAGAATGGATTATGCTGAAAAGACAAATCCACTTCTAAAATAAGAAGTATATTATTATGCACAGTTTCTCTCTCCACTAGTAAGATTTATTCTCTTTGTAAACAAGAAATACATTTGAAGAAAACCAGGGTCAACATTAGAAGGCAACAAGTTTTGTTGGGCTGCAGTTCCCAAAGCATTTTTGTTTAAACTTAACAAAGCTGCAGATCTTGGAAAGGATGAAGCAGAGTGCCTGTGCAAGTCAAAACCAAATTGGACACTTCTTTCAAAGAGC
Organism: Sturnus vulgaris; assembly: GCF_052056855.1. Classification (NCBI taxonomy): domain Eukaryota; kingdom Metazoa; phylum Chordata; class Aves; order Passeriformes; family Sturnidae; genus Sturnus; species Sturnus vulgaris. The sequence goes on from NC_142244.1 coordinate 99,293,052, forward strand.
AATGAATACGTACTAGCACTATTTCATTGTTGGCTTCTCAAAATTCAAATTCTGTGATGGTGAGGGCAAAACATTTTCACAGGTAAAGAGGTTATTGGGTTTGTCCTACTTTGTTCTGGTAAATTTTCAAAAGAATTTAATAGGCTCTATGAGACCTTTTTTTATGGCTTTATATTCACAGACTTGTGACTTTTGTGACCAGATATCTCTTTATATACAAATGTATAAACAATATTTTCAAATGTTTTGTGGTGCAGCTCAAGTGGTCTGTTTGAAAATATCATTCTATTTACCCTATTTCATAATTGGTGCAGAATTTTTAAGTTCATGTGAATAAAATAAATACACTGAGTATTTTGGGGGTTTTGCCATTTGCAAAAGCCTGCTTACCTCATATTTCCTTCTAGGTCTCTTCACAGTTCTTTAAACTTGGCTATTGCCATTTTTCTTTGGCCTGAAAGTTGCCGTACAGAGTTGGATCTTGGACACTGAGCAAACACAGTGATTTTTATGTTACACAAACATAATTACACCTTTACAAATTTATTCCACGGTACAAATTTTGGTTCTGATCACTTCATGTCCTGTTTTTTAAAGCTTGCAAAAACACAGTATTTTTAGGGTATTAAAAAAATAGCATGTTGGGTAGAAGACAGATGTCTAAAGGTCAAGATGACTTTGTTGGTAAAACCAGTGCAGTCCTACACATTTCTCACATTACTGCTTTTCAGTTTGAGTCTCCAGGCCCAATGGAGCTTTGCAAGTTTTGCTAATATTAACATTACTCTATGCTGAAAATGTTGTGCCTGCACAGCCACAGCACTTACAGACCACCCATCCTCACACCCATCCTGTGTTGGGGCTCCGTTTGTAGTCACCATCCACAGAAACCTTCCTGGTGTTCCTGAATGTCCCGAGTGGCAGCTGTGGTGTCCTTCTTGCACCAGTTGGAGGTGTGTGTTAGAGCAGAAAGAAGAACATAGATTAAGGAAAGTATATACAACTGTGAAAGTCTGTTCTATAAACAAGATCCTTAAAATGATGCATGTCTCTTTCTTTGGATGTTTGGTTGCACAGACAGGGCTAAAAGATAACAGCATCTCATTAATTGAGAAAGAAAAGATTCTTTTCATCCTTGTGGCCTTCATGAGCTGTTTCAAACTTTGCTTATATTTGCAATAAATTGCTAGATCTGTATTGATATTTATTTGCAATTGTCATTCTCATTTACACAGAGTGAGTGAAAAAGGGGATTATTTTAGACCTTGTTTTCAAGAGATTTTTATAAGTTCCTCTTTCCATTACTTGTGCTCTGTTTTCTGTCTGTATCGTATTTCTCTCTTTGTTAATTTGCAGCCCTCAGAAAGGCTTAAACAGTGAGTGCCAAGTACCACTCATCAAAAGATCATTTCCAAGTTGTATTAATCTTTTCCAACATACTTTCCCGCATGAAAAAGAAAAAAAAATACCTGCCAAAAACATTCTTTGGCACATAATAAAATAATTTTGGGTAGCAGACATTTACTCTGAATTCTTGGCAGAAGGTGAACAGGTCCAATATCCAAGAAAAAAAGGGCGTAACATTTAATATTAGTGAATAATCGCTTCTACAAAACTTTGGGTAACTAGACATACTGTAATTTTACCTACAGCTAGGAATCCTTTCTTTATGTTTCCCAGTGACTGTGAAAGAACTGGTAATACCAAACACATTTCCCAGGGTTCTAGAAATAATTTTAATCATTTAGCAATCCTAATCTTGAAACAAATGTGCAAGCCCTATTGTTCAGCTGATTTTTCTAAAAATAGATTTCAACTGCAGTTCTCTACTTTAAATTGCTAATGTGTGTCCTTGTTAAGCCCTTTATGTAATTGCAAAGGTAAGTCTTCAAAATAAGCAGACACTGCCAAAACCAGAGAGGTACTGTAGGATGTATTACTGAGAAACATAAACCTCAGCCAAGAGAAGAATCTCGGTCTCTTGTGAATTATAAACAAGATCTGGCATAGGATTCTTGTCCACCATTATTTTTTGTACTTGTTAGTAGAATCTTACCAGTGGCTTAAGGCACCAGACACTTACTGTGACCAAACATATTTCAAAGAAACCAGTTGTCCTTTTTGTGAAGCTTTTGCATATATGTACACTGGGAGTTTGTGACCATATTTTTATGGATACATAATTCAGTTTAGACAAAAATCTAAGGACAAGAAAGGATAGGGATCCATGTTGCATTCTCAGTTCTCACTCAGTGCACAATATAGAAAAGAAAATACTAGGCTAAAAATGGCAGCTGCAGTCAAGTACAGTGAAGAACATCACTGTAATTCTCTCAGGCAATGGCAAGAAATTACATCACTTGCCTCAGGAACTAGATTAGTATGTGCTGGGCCCCGAGTTAAGAAAATACAGTTGCTCTAACTTAAGTTGTTTGCTTCTGGTTTTGCGTACAGAAATTGCATTCAAATCTGCCCATAATGATACAAATGCCTTACTTCTCTACACTGATAAATCTAGGCCTACAAAAGTCTTCATTTAACATTGACTGTATTTATTTGTACATCATTAGTTTTTGGAGAAAATTATTTTGTTCATGGTCATATTTCACTGGGGGTTTTTGTGGGCTTCTTTTTAACTGCTGTGATGGGGCTCTAATTTATTTCAGAACACCACATTGTACACTCTGCCCTTCTTACTTTCCTGCTTACATGGCACTCCCAGGACTCAGATGTCAAAATTGGGGTGAATGTTTTCCCACTGCATGTATCTGGTTCCTTTGGCCGGCGGTTGTGGGGACAGCTTTGGAGTTACTTGGGTTTAGTAACACAGTAAAGCAGCTGATGGGATTGTGTGTGGATGTCTGCCCCTCCTGTTCATTATTTTCTTTTGATTTTTCATCAGTTCATGATGCAGTGGAATGTTTCTACTTGATGTGTCTGAATCTCCCAGGAATTTTGCCCATATTCCCAACCCATTTATGGTCATAAAGATGACTTTTCATTGCCCCTCACAACCTTTTTTTTTTTTCCCTGCAGCCTGTCTAGCTGTAATCAGCTCTTGCAGGCCTTCCATTCTTTTCTGAATTGTACTTTGGTCAAAGTCTCAGCAGCACTGCCAGGTGCAAGACTTACCTTAAAGAAAGCAGGCAGTTGTGCAGTCAGAAAACTTGAGATTGCTGGTGGATCCCATTATAGCAACTGCAGATTGATTCTGCTGAGCTAGTAGTTTTAATAATTTCTAAAGCCTTGCTCATTTTTGTCTCCTCTACCTGCCAAATACTTTGAAGGGGAATACTGTGTACTTCAGAGGTGAGGATTGGAGGAGCTTGTATTGGAAATTTAAAAAAAAAATGTCAGAGAAATCAGTTAAACAAGAAGTGCTGGTTATTTCCATGTGGAGGTGGTTAAAATGTTGGAGAAAAAAAAAAGGATTGTCAGATTCATTTGGGTTTTTTTCTCTCTTTCTTCTAAAGTAATAACATTGCTAATTTAGTGATTTCCAGAAATTGAACTAAAGATCTCTCTATATGCAAACCTCGGTCTGGACAGCTTGAGTTAAAGAAATAGGAAAAATTATTGAAGGAAATTACACAGATCTCCATATGAAAACTCACTATTTTCCAGAAAAGAGGGCCACACTGAGCATTAGTTATACAAAGATCTGTAGGAATGGCTTGTTACTTGTACTCAGTGTTGGGATAGAGGCTGTTCATCACCAAGATGCCCAAGGTGTGTGTAAAAGGCAATTTGATATTCATAATTCTTTATTCTCTGTTTGATTGTACAGTAGGAAATGTTTCAGTGAAGGATCTTATAGAGTGAGTAATTGAACTGAGTAATTCGCAAATAACTGAAAAACACCTGGTTTTTTAAAGCTATTTGTACAGCAAACTATTTAGGTTAACCAGAGAAAACTAAGTCCACTTAGCTCACAAACAGAAAACTTTGTTCAACAGATCACTTCTCTATTGCTCATCCCCAAAGTAACCCCAAGTAACCAGCAAGGACTGAAACAGTTCAAAAGTCATTGCTTCCACGGACCCCTCTTTGTCATTCCCCTCACCTGTACAAATACAGCAGTAGGTACTGTAGCTGCTGCAATTCAGGGTTGCAGTTTTACAAAGATGTGCTTTTTGTGGTGCTAAAGAGATTAGGAAATGAAAGGAAGGTTTGGTAGATGTCAATTTTAGCTGGAGCTGTGAGTGCCAGATAAGCCAGCATGGGGAATACTCAGCGTCACCCCGGTTGTGAGTCTAAAAAGAGGAATGCTGTGCTCCCAGAAGAGGTGAGACACATCTCTGGAGGAGTCATTCCCTGGGCTGTGTGGCTCCCCAGTTGCCTTCTCTACACCTACATTTGACAGGCCTTTCTGATGTGAGCCAGGCATATTGTAAACAATTAAAACTATGTAGCCTTCAGATCAAACAAGCATGCAACAAGCATCATTATGTTCATTAAATAAAACCTTGTCATTTTATGATCAATGACAAATCTAGCTTCAAAGGGAAGCCATTTTTAACTGAAAAAGGAGCAGCCAAAGGAAAAACCCTCCATCGTCTCCATTTTTGCAGTTATAGCAAAACCTATCAGTGAAATTTTGCAAAACACAGTCCTACATATGCATTTTTTGGCACTGCCTAGGGCAAGAATTCCCAAATGGCTGTGTATGTACCATTGAGAGTATATACAGACACCTCAGTGTGGGAAAAAATATAGCACAGAACTGGGACCTGTTACCACTGTCAGTACAAAAAAAGTGTGGGAATCTCTCAATTAGGAATTTCAGTCAGTTTTCCAAGTCTCTTTTTGACTTGTGTAACAATTTTTTGAGATTGGGGGGTCATTTAAGTAATTGTTTTCTGCATTCATTATTTTCTCTCTGCTTTTATGCTCTGTAAAATACTTCAACTATTCCACAGTTGGTAAATTACCCCCTTTCATACCAAGATCATCCCAAGATCTGCACTGTTCATTTGCGTCTGTTTTTCATATATGATAATGTATTTGCAGATTATGCATAGCTTAATGAATTCTGTTTTCCCATCTTTTTTGAGGCAGAAAAAAACCTGGGAGTCATTCTCTCAAGTCTGCTGAAAGATGCCTTTTAGGGCACTGATCATGTCACAGCATTCATTGCTATGAAACCTGTTCAGTGTATGACAATCCTTTCTCCTCTTCAGCCCTTGGTGTTTATGCTTTTAACCTTAAAAGGCTTTAGTGTCACTGCATGGGTCTTCAAAGAGTTTATTGCACTAAGATTTTGTTTACTGGTTCTCTTTGAACAGAAATCATTGTTTTATAGAGTGATTATTGCAGTCACCAGAGTGACAGAATTTATGAGGAAGAATGCATACGGACACAGATTTGCAACTTTCATTCATTTCACTGCTGCCACGGCATTTTCAGTTTGTGTCTACTGTAATTTCACGTCATCCCCACCACATCCTTCCTTCATATCCCCACTTGCAGAGCACCTTCTGTCTCTGCTCACGCTCCCCAACTGCCTTGACAGACTGGAAGTGGGGGTGGTGCTTGTGCCTTGGCATTGTGTCCCCAGTGTAGTTTCATCATCTTAGGAGGGCCAGGTTAGCAAGCTAATGTTTTTAAATTGCCTTTGTTTAATAGAAATCACCTTTTTGTAAGACTGAACTGTGGAGCTGCAATTTTGCTATGTAATTTAGTGTACTTGAATGCAGAGCCCTGAAGAGAACTGATGACATCTGGTAACTATAAAAGTAAAGCTCAGGTGATTCTTCAGTGTTACCAGAAACCTGATGTAGGTACAGCTTCACTGAGGATTTTGTTGACTGTGTGAGGTAGTTTTAAAACCAGTCTGTTTTCATATGAGCCTTATATAACTGCTGTGGTAGTAATACAAGAAATCGGGAGGGAATTAGCTGTCTGTTGGAGGACTGGTTGGCATGTTTCTGTTATGTTTGTTTTGGTTTTTCTTAACTACAATTGTACGGGTGGATTTTTTCAAGAGGAGTGAGGAGCACCATGTCCAGCAGGACCCACTTAAACAGTTTTGCTCCATTGATTTTTGTTAATCAGATCTTGTCTGATAAAATATGAGGAAAGTTTCTCACAGCTGCTGGAGGTGTGTGAGTGAGATTGCTCCTCAGTGACAGTGTACCAGGAGTTTTGTGTTTCGTCATCTCACAGGTGCTTTGGTAATAATTTCTCAGCATCCAGAGAAACAGTAAGATAACAAGTTTCTTTGCAAAAACATAACTGAGTTTTGTACTGAGAAGTTTCTTCTCTCACATGCTATGAATTGAGATGTGTTGCTCTCTGGGGATCAGGACTGAACAAAGAGGCTTAGCTGTGTGCACAATCTGTCTCCTGGCAAAGATAGGGCTTGAGATATGCCAGCGGCCAGCTAAAAAGTCTGTAAGATACAAAATGCAATAATGAGATGTCAGACATCATACTTAAGATTATGTCTTCCATAGATCCACAATCATGGTTTTCTGCTTTTTTACTTTTTCCCTCCATGTTTGTTGGTTGCCATTTCTACGCCATCCACCTGTTGTTTTAATCAGAGACCATGTTACAGTTTTTTGAGCTGTTGACTTGCAACCTAGCTGCTGGAGTGTTTAGCAGTCAAAGTTAGTGCTCTTGGACAACATCTCAGTTTTTTTCATTCTTATGTAGATTCACTGATTTATCTGCCATGTATTTTTAAGTTCGTTCTGTTTTAAGAAAATTGCGTTACCATTGTTGATTAATTCAAATACACATAAATATAAATTAAGAGGGATAACATTCTCTAATTCTGGTTAATTTTATGCAATTTATTTATAGATACACGTAGAGATTTCAGTGTTCAGTGATTAGGCCCTAGGTGCAGGCGATGTATGTTCAGTGCTTGATTTCTTCTTCATTGTGGTTCCCAGTAATGTGCTTAGATGTCCTACAAAACTAATAGCCAGGGAAAAACACTGCCCTGCAGATCTTATGGTCTATTTTACAGCAGGACAATAAATAAAATAGACCAGGACATAGGGAGCAGTACAGAATAAGAAATCGGACTAGGGATTATATAAATGATACTGCAGTTTTTCAGTGGAGGTTTTTTATCTGTCTTTTTTTATACCTTGCAATCCTATGGAATTCTGTTCATAGATGGACCTGCCATTTCCTAAAAAGTGTCCAAAGCTTCCCAAGCATCCCCCAAAACTGGAAGAGCACTGGGAAGGGAAATTAGGTTTGGGGGGGGAGAGAGTGGAAGCTGTTAGCAGGAAAAAGAGAAAAGCTGCAGCAAAATAAATTGTGTAGGGGGAAGGGGAGAATCTGATAAATACATACCTTGGTTTCAAATGTGGGAGGCATTCTGTTTCTCAGCTTGTTTTTGCTAGCTATCTCTGTTAATAATTGAGCTAGCTGAAAAAAAGCATCTTGAAAAGACAGAAAGAAAGCACTACTGTCAAGCAAGCCCAAAATCACATCCCCAGCCTGCACATAATTGGACATTGCAGTGATACAGGGGAAATCCCTTAACGGACAAACCTATAAATGAAACTAGTGTTGACAAGGGGAAGAGGCACAGCTATATTTAACGGAAGTATTTTCATTTGAAAGCTGCTTTCTTTTTCTTTTTTTGGGGGGGTTTGTTGTTTGGTTTTGTTTGTTTTATTTCTTGTCTTTTGGTGGAGACCATGAGGGCTCTTTCTGTTTGAAACAGTGCCTGGGTGGTTTCCCCAAGGCTTTTAATGTTAGATTAATGCTCTGGAGACAGTGTGATGATAAATGGGTTCCTACAGTTATATCTACATCCTGTTCCCCCTCCCCCTTCCCGCAGCTGCCCCTCTGTAAAGTCTCTCTGCAGCACTCGCCTCCATACCCAGCAACAGTTCTGAGCAGCTTCAACCAGAATTTAAGGCAGCACTCTTTAAAATTTGTGTGCTAAAATTCTTCAATTTTCAGTGCTGTCACCTTCATTGCCACTTACTTACTCAGACAATGACAAAAAATGAAACAGGGAAGAGGAAGACTTCTGGCTGAAGTACAGGCCATCTCACTGGCTTATCGTCTGCTGTGTAGCAGATCCCAGTTAATTACTTTTGCTATTGTTTACATACAGAAAATAGGTTTACAGGGGTGGCCTTTTTGTAGTTTCACATGTTAACAGCAGAGCTCTGCCCATCATATTATACTAAACAGTAAATGACCAGGGGATTTGAAATCTCTTCCCTGGTAAAAGGGAATGGCTCCCCTGTGTCAGCTGTATTTATGCCTTTATTTTATACAACTTGTATGCTGATAGGGATTTAAGTGTGCAGCTTCAGCAAACACCCAACACTGAAATTCAGCAAGGAAAATGGAGATTTGAGGCACTTTTTTTAGCTGGACATGCCCTTGTGGTGATTGTTGGTGTTTACATGTTTTGGGGGGTTTTGTTTCAGTTAGTGCAGTTATTCTCTGCGTGCATTTCCATTTCTATATGGCTTTCCCTGTATGTGCGGGGGGATGGGTGGTCAGGGTGGCTTAGGTTGATCCCCCCAGCTCTGAGCAGCCAGCCCACATCCTTCTGCTTACATGGCAGCGTCTCTTAGATCTCAGGACAGAATTATTTTTAGACCGTGAAGGTGTATCTGACTGGTGCATTTAGATTTCATATCATGGCTTCCTTTTCCTGCTCTCAGGTTTCTCCCACTCGGCCTTTACCTTCGGTATCGAGAGCCACATCAGCCAGTCCAACATCAACGGAACACTAGTGCCACCTGCCGCACTCATCTCCATCCTCCAGAAGGGGCTCCAGTATGTGGAGGCTGAGATCAGCATCAACGAAGTGAGTACCACTGCTGCCACCACTGCTGCCACCACTGCTGCCACCACCGCTGCCACCACCGCTGCCACCACCGCACGCTGGGACGTGCCGAGCAGCGCACCCCAACACACCCCAGCAGCCCCAACACGAGCCACTCCCCAGCTTCTCCTCATCTGGTTTAATTTTATTTCTCGTGCTTTGCCCCATCCCAGCAGAGAGCCAGAAAGCTCTGATGGAGATGTGTTTCAGTTTCTTTAGCTGTGGCAGGGAGGCATTCTCTGCACTGCTTACATGGATATTTGTGGTGTTTCTGCCACCCTAGCCAACAAATCCAGGGTGTACAGGCTCTTGCAGCAAGCAAGAAAAGGCACCTGTGCTTACAGTCTTGCATTTTCAAGGTCGTGGCAGAATTTGGCAGGAAAAACCTGCAGCATAGGTTAAAACTTCATTCCCTGACACCTCCTAGCAAGCAGTGCTATTCACAAGCCATGAGAAGCCTGATGAAAAATCCGGAGGTCACAGGAGAGTGATTTCGGTGACTTGGGCCTAGATCATATGAGATGAGGCATCATGTATGTGGTGAAACGGGTGCATGTGTAAATTCTGAATATGGCTGAGGTGCAAGTTTTCTGTAGAGATTATATGAACAGCCACAAACTGTCCCTGTTCTCCTTGAACTGCCAGTGGAAACAAAGAAGGGATGTGGGAAAAGCCAGTGGTTTTGCCCTGCCAACCTTAAAGACATGGTGTTTTGAGAGGGAATGAAGCATGACAGATAAGCAAGTGCTGCATTACGAGATTTTTAGGATAGATATTTCTGACTGACAAACATCCGTAATAAATATTAATACAAAGAAGCTACTCTTTTTCCTCTATACCTGAATGTAGTATGTGAACAGCATGGGTGAGAACAAAGGAATATAAAATAGAGAAAAGGCTGTGTTGTTTGCAGTGTGCAGTTTGGAAATTCTTTCGTTTTTATTCAAACATTCTGTGTATTTTTTCTTTTTATGACTCAATACCATGTATAAGATTTGTATATGTGTTGTCTTGTAATTGGGGCAATGACATTTGACATTCACAGCAAGCTGCACTTTGATGCAGTTGTAATAACAAACCAGTCTTAGGAAGCTGTCTCAATTTGCTGCTACTTAACATTTTGCCCCATGCCTGAAATTCGAGCTACACAGTTAGAAAGTTCCAACTCTGAAGCACCTATAGCAGGTCAGGTTGTTGGGGCTTGCAAGACTTTCCCAAAATGAGAGAATAATCTGAAAATATGCCTATTGTCACCATTAAGATTTATGTTGCTCTCATCATGGTTTGAGTTAGGTTGAACAGGGCCCTGAGCACCCTGGTCTAGTGGAAGATGTCCTTGTCCACGACAGGGACATGGGAGCTGTATGACCTTTAACATCCTTTCCAACCCAAGCCATTCTATGATTCTGTTCAAATACTTACTGTTAAGTATGTCACAGCAAAGCAAAGGCCATTCTTGCTACATCTGAATGCCAGTATGGGCTACCATAGATGCTTCTCTGTGTCTTACTTTTCTATGGGTATTACTTAAGAGTGTCAAGTAATCAGTGAGTCTATAAACCAGCGTGTATAAAATTACTGTTTGTGATCTATTAAAGGGTAGTCATGTAAATAGTCCAGTGAGCACATTTACAGATTAAAATGTAAGATGTCATGATCTGTTGGCAAGCATTTTGTGTATTGTATAGCAAGAATTTGAGTCAAGATTCAAATAAATTTTGGCAGACACGTAAAAAATGTTGAGAAGAAAGAAAGATTATGGTTTCTTTTCTAATGCCTGTCTCCTCCTTTTTCTTCCCTATGAGGAAACAAATATGTATTATCTTAATCTTGTAATTGTAAGGGGTAATTCAACAACTAGTTCAACAGAAACATACTAGTCAGGCAAGCAACTATTTTTCTTTATTAATTGTTCTCACCCATGGAAGATTATATTGTTTACCAGCTACATTATCTATCCGTGTCCTATTCTTGCTCTTTCTCAAGAACAAATCTTTCACCACTGGATCATTATTATTTCATAGAATTGAACGGAGTTTGCAGAAGATTGGCAAAATGGCACTTTACAAAGATTACTAAAATCTTTCCCCTATATTTGAGATAATAGGATAGTGAAAGTGAAGAAAAGCTAAGTCAATAAAGTCTGTATTAAGTCTTCAACAGTCCTTAAAAGTTTATTCAATTGGTTGTTGAAGCTGAAGCCAAATTTACAGAAATCTAAATGAAAGTCATAACTATTATGAATAATATAATGAAATAAAAAAAATAATGGTAAGGCTGTATGATCAGCTACAACTGGTGGTGCTGGGCTGAAGAACACTGCGTAAGAAACCACTGAACTTGTGCATACGTCATGTTTTGGCTGAGCTTCATTATACATCATCTGCTTCCATTCCATTCCTAAGCTCCTGCAAGTGTAGGAAAACAAACAGTTTAACCAAAGTCTGTTTGCCTTTGTCATGGCTTTAGCCATGACTCTCTTTTTTCAATCAGAAAACAAAGTGAAACTTTCTGTCATATTTCTTAACACAGCTTAACTTTTGCATCTATAAAGCATTTATATGGTAGAACTTTCTATAAAATTCCAACAAAGTACTTTTTCACTGAGCAGGTTTCTGAGTGGACCATCAATGCCACCACCATCACAGATCTGAGTGAGGCAGTCAATAGTCCTGTGGCACTATTGGTTAAGTCCAAGTGTAGTATCTTCACACAGCCTCATGCTATGATTCTTTGCCGTCCTGAGTGCTGAAGATCCTAAACTTGGGGTTTCCCTTCTGCTCATTTTCCCTGCAGGATGGTACAGTATTTGATGGCAGGCCAATAGAGTCCCTGTCTCTGATAGACGCGGTGATGCCTGATGTGGTTCAGACCCGACAGCAAGCGTTCAGAGAGAAGCTAGCGCAGCAGCAAGCCAGCGCCGCGGCAGCGGCGGCAGCCACGGCGGCCACAGCGGGAGCCACGACGACTGCTGTTTCCCAGCAGAACACACCAAAGAACGGAGAAGCCACTGTGAATGGAGAGGAGAATGGGGCACATGCAATAAGTAAGCCAACATTCAGCTGCCTGCCATTGCTGGGCAGTTTGTGTTTCAATACTCAGTTGCAAGGTGGGGTGCAAGGTGTGGTTTCTTCTAGGTGGTAGAACTAAGGGCAATAATTCCAGGAGGGTGGGGCATTTCTAAAAAGGCTGCTGAGTAAAAATTATGTTTTACATCACAGTGCTGTGGCTTACCTTTCTTTGACAATCTGAAAACTTCAGATCTGTTCAGAATCACAGGTTGAAGACAGGATCAAAAAGTGGAGCTGTATGCTCTCTCCTTGGAGCAGGCGACCCAGACTTTATTATCAGCCTTCTAGATGCTTTTAGATACTGGATAAAAACTGGGCTGTAGCCAAAGCTTGTCATTTTAGCCAGGCTAGAAGAGAGATGGATTGAGAGGCTGGGACCTTATCTTGGTTTGAAAGACAGGTGTCTGCCAAGGGATGCAGGAACCTCCCTTGGAACGGAGAATATGACCCCCTTCCCTCCGAATTATTGTAACTTTGAATTACGGGGCTTTCAGGCAAAGATATGGAAAAAGGAGTTACGGTTCTTTACTGGCGATGGTTCCCCCGTGGCTGCAGGGGGCACTGTGGAGTAATCCCAAGGTCCGACAGACCTGCGAGCCCTGTCTGTAGCTGTGTGCCCAGTGCACAGCCCTGTGCAGTATCTGCCCTGTGATCATCCATGGCCTTGGCATGGTCCTTAGCCTAGTTTGGCATGTTCCAGTTTCTGTTCCTGTGCAGTGTGGCCAAGCACAGGAGCATCCATAGCCTTACTGTCATGGTCATTAGCCCAGCTTGGACTATACCAACTATCCATTCCTGAGCAGCTTTGCCAAGCACATGTGCCAAGGACCATTCCCAGCAAACAGCTTGGATGCATCCAGCCTGAGGAAAACTGTTCCTCTGCCTTTTATTTAATAGCATGTGCTTATTCATACAGTCCCCTGCAAGTATCCAATTGAAAGTCCTACCTTCCTGAGATTTCCTTAGTCCTTGGGAACAGTTGGTTCTCAAGAGTGCTGAATTCACCTTTGTTCCTGGGTGACTAATGGAGACTGTGCTTATAGATTAATCATCCAAAGTCAGACATATCCAACATGGAGTGGGACCTGCCTGCCTGTGTAACTATATCCTGATGACTGTGCTATCCCTGTGGGGCAGATGGGATTACTGGTTCTAGTTTCTATGTACTGGCTGACTTCTGAAACCAGCCCTTACTGCCCAGTTGTCTTCCAAGAAAATTCTAGAGGAACATGCATGGCAGGTTTTGTTGGAAGTCCTAACAGCTCTTTGGCTTAGACAAGGTCAGGACTGTAGTCACATACGATTTTATTAGTTCTGCAGTGTAGTTACCTTTATCAGTCTCCACCTTCTCTTTGGTCTGAATAGATTCCTCAGTGGGTCAGTGAGAAAAACACTTTCAAACCAGGTTTTCCTTCAGAGAGTTCCAGTTAGATGGGTTAGTTTCCCCCAGTAAAACTGCAGTTATTTAAATAATATTTTTATTTGAGAAAGGAAACATAAAAAAGATCTGAACATTTAAAAAATATTAGTCTGTTCTTAGACTATGGTTTACATATGTTTTACTTTCAACTAACCCTCTGCTTTGAAACTTAACTAATTTCATATGTAAAGGGGTGCAAACAGAAGTTAAAGTACTGTTAAGTGTATCAAATGCTAACATTTTATTTGTTGACACATCTTCAGCTGACGTGAAAATTTTAGGGGAATGTCTCACTGTCTTAGGGCCAGAAATAACCAAATTCTTACGGCAGAAAACTGATCATCAGTTCATCACTAAAAGAGAAGCACTCAGATGTATTTCCTCCTGATCCAAAGAAATGTATGTACTATTGTATTAACAAAAGGAAAGCCTTAAAGATCAGTTCATGTTTATAGCCACACTGTAAGCCTTGATGTCTCAAATCTGACATTTCCTAATAAAAAAAAATAATAATTCTCACAGCTGTTTTTAATAGCAGGATTTAACAAAAAATTGCAGACCTTTTCTTGGAATGTTGAGAAGGACTTTTCCTGGGAGAAAGAAATGATCATGGAAGACCTACTGAGGAGAAAAGACTGCTGATATGAGAGCTGAGAAACTTCCCAAACCTTAATCTTTACTGTTGTTGTATTCCATAGACCTATTGGTATCTATTGGCACAGGTTTAAATAATGTGCTAGTCCTTAGTCATAACCTGGAAGTCACCCAAATACCAGCTTTTCAAAAAAGGTTGGATGAGTGGAGTGGGAGGAAGAGATGTCTTTGAGAAATTACCTAGTTTGCATTTATTCTGGCATGGAGTTCTCCCTGACACTCTGAAGTCTTTCCAAAAAGGTTTTAAAATATTTAATATAATATGATGTGTTTTTTATGCACATTACCAATATAATATTATTGATTTAAGAAAGAGAAGAGATAGAAAACAATAGCAATAGTTTGAGGTGCAGATTCAAATACTAAATTAAAAAAGTCACTGCCTTGTCTTCTTGCCTCCCAAGTAATGTTCTCAGTTTTAAGTCTCTATAAATGTTACAGGAAAAAATAAAAATCAGCATGCAGAAATGGAGCCAAACTTTGGATTGTTTTCCAACTCAAATATTTTTAGTGTCATTTGTTTCATTATATTTGCAAGGATTGGCTTAGGTTTAGGAGAAAAATAAAGCTCTGGAAAGAGGACTAAGCCCTGTTCCTTTATTAAAACTACAGCCTTAAAGAGTAACTTCAGTGAAAGGCCTCTTAAAGATTTAATGAAAAAAAAAAGTCCTGAGAAAAGACACTTGTAAGATCTTAAAAGTTTCTATTTTTTTTCTTTGGAGGAAGTAGTTAATACTACTTACCAGTGTGTTAGAATTTTTATTTTTACACTAGAAAAACCCCTCAATCTTAATACTTTGGGGTACTCTGACTTCTAATTTCCAGTCATTTGGGTTTTTTAATACATTTGAAGAAAAGAATTATAATACAATGTAGAGTATAACCAAAGATCTCCTGGCATTTAGAAAATGTTTTGTGTTAAAATTTGGACAGAGTCCTTTGCTATGTGACCTGCAGACATATTTTTCACCTGAGGCTCTGCTGCACTTAGTAGATAGAAATGCCTTTTCTTTCAGAGAGCCCCCCGGGGCAATTTGTGCAAATAAGATCTTAACTGAAGGCTTTCTGCTTGGAAGGTACTTTAAAACAAAAGAAGCCTGTTGTTGATGGTTACTGATCTCACTTATCTATTTATTCTCATTCCCCATGCACACATTGTAACTGCATCCATAGGAAAGCTGAATTTTCAGGTGAGACCAGGGCTCCCAAGAGCTCGTGCTGCGTAAGGAACTTGTCACTCCTAAGAGGGTGCCAGTTTGTGCTCAGGGGTTTCTGCAGTTTTTTGTTGTTATCATAATCATATCAGTCATATATTGCAAGTGTCTATCTGAATCTGAGAAGAGCCTGAGGCTGTATTGCAGAGGCATGAACTGTCCTGTTTGTTCAATGGGGCGTTTTAAGTTTTGTGCTGAACAGTAACACTCTAAATATGAATGTTCCTGACTACTGATGCAGATAGGAAGAAAACACATAAAATGTGAACATCTGCAAATTATTTATTAAAGGCTTCTCATCCTTCCCTCTCTTTTCTCCTAAACCATCAAAGCTGTACTGTAAAAATCATTACTGGAATATACAACACAAAATAATTCTGCAGGTATTTCATTGCTCCCAGAGGCCAGTTGGTCTTGCATGTACTAATGCAGGTATCAGCTAATCAAGGTTTCTTTTTCACAGCATGACTATTTGCGGGGGCTTTTTCACAGCAGTTAATAACATTCAAAGTGTGTGTCTAGGTTTTTCCATCTGGCCACATACAAATGAAAAATATTCCTGAGTATCAGATGGCATTGCTCTGATAGCACCTCTTGGAGTGATGCTGCTTCCCAGCTGTCACTTGGTTTTAATCGAGAGTGAAAAGCAGCCCTGCCTTTAGAGCCAGGCAGGTAACAGTAGGATCCTATGTCGTAAGCAGAGCATCTCATTTAAATTTCTCAAATTAAAGTGCTTGAAATAGATTCTTGATTTACCCCCAGCTTCCAGCTCACACTGTGAACAGGACACAGATGAATGCATAGCCATTGTCATGCTGCTGTTTTTCTCATGAAAGTATGCTTTAAGCATGATGAACCTGTGCTGTGCTGAGTAATAGAGGATTGTGAGTTCTTGTATCTTGAGGGGAGTGAGGCTTGTATCTTCTGTTGGGTTTTAATAGTGCTTCACTCTTCAGTGCCTGAGTGCTCAGAATATCAAAGATCCCAGCTGCTGGTGTCAGGCTAAATCTTGAGAATTGGTATATCTCAACAGCATTTAGTTTAGTAGTCATGCACATAGGGAATTACCAAGGACAATACTTAACATAAGGACTTAGCATAGGTATAGATTTTACAAGTAGACATTTCCAATGTTTGTGCAGCAAGTCCATAGGTAATACGTGTAGTCAAAAATATAGATATTTTTAATTAGAAATAAGCTGTGAAACTACTGATAGTTGTTTCCTGATTTTAATACTTGATTCTGTGTAACTCATGTAGATTCCTTTCCATCTGTGGCGTAGATGTGGCACAGACATAATTTTAGGGTGCTAAGCAAGCGAGACGTGCTCTTTGTGTGAGTCAGCATAAGTTAGGCAGAGCCAGACCAGGTATGTGAAAGCCCAGGTAAGGGTAGAAATCTGGAGATCTTCCTCCCAATGGCACTTGTGCAATGTCACAGTCTGTTTCACCAGTTGATGGCAATAGCTTAGCCGAGCTGGAGTATCAGGACAGATGGCTGATTTTAAATGCCATAAACATGCATAAGGGAGCATAATTATTCTACTTGCAAACCTATGGATCTCCTTATGTGGTTAAAGAATGACTAACTGAAAGACTTCACCCAGAAAGAGAACTTGCATTTTGATCAGAGCAGATCAGCTGGCCAAGGCATTGGTTAGGTAACAGGAGGCTGCCAGCTACCCGTGCTTGGATGTGCTTTCTGCAGAATTGGTCACACTTGTGTGTGTAGCATCTGCTGTCTGCTGTTTCAGTGTGTCACCTGTCCTTGGATGGTGTCTTGTTTGCAGAGGATAATGATCTGGTAATGCTGCCAGGAAGTATAGCTAGAGCTTAATGAGGAAAATTTATACAGAAGCAGAGGAAGTCTGGAGTAAAAACACAGTTCATGATGCAAGTTGGAATGAATTGTTTTTATTAAGAGAAATCCATAATTTTAAATTCTTTTTTCTTTTTTTTTTTGCTTAAGGCAATAAAAGAACTTTATAAAAATGAAGTTACTTAGACTGCAGTCTAAGAAACAGCAGAGTTACAGCGTGCAGGTTAAATGTACCTATGACTCATTTGGTACCTTTGTACGTATTATGATATCCTTAAGAAGGTGATCACCCACCATTTCCCTGATGTGCTCCAGGAATGAAGCCCCCACTCAATATTTTTTTTTGTCTGTGAGTAGCACAGATATTACTTACAGGAGACTGTGTAAGAAAATATAAATGCTTTATGTTATTTTAAAAAATATTTTAATAAATCTGTAAGTCATTTTTAATGAGGTCAGCTTCCAAAGAAAAACTACACTGAACTAAATGCTGATTATTTGGGGGATAAAAAGCTATGTATCTATACAAAATGTTTTGGAAAGCGCTACATTTTGAGGAAATGTCATAAATTTGAATGGCCAGAGAGGAGCAAGTGGAGTAATATTGTCAGTGACACAGCACAGAGTATTAATTGTGGTGTATATGCTGCTGTAAGCTTTAGGCCTTGGATAGCTAGCATGCTTTTAAGACAGACCTAACTGCATCTTGTAAATTATTTATTCTGATACATCTCCTTACAGATAATCATTCAAAGCCAATGGAAATTGACGGGGATGTTGAAATTCCTCCTAACAAAGCAACAGTCCTTCGGGGCCATGAATCAGAAGTGTTCATCTGTGCCTGGAACCCTGTCAGTGACCTGCTAGCATCTGGGTAAGACAGTGACTGAAACCAGCTCCTGCAATTAGAGAATATTTAGAGATGCAAGAAGTTGCAAGTGTATTTGGGATGTGAATGAGTATTCTCTGGCAGTTTCATCAGCCTGAGCAGTGTTTTTTTTCATCAGTACCATACCTGTGTAACAGCTAAGTATTTATAAGGTGATGCCAAATATAAAGAATTTGTACATTTAAGATGTAGATTTTATGGTCCTAAATACACACAAATTTTTAGAAATATTTATTTTTATAAATCTGGATAATTCTCAGAATATTTGAAGTTCGTGTAATCTACTGCTCTTTGTTATTGATCCACACTGGGGTCTCAGGAAGTCATTGGCATCCCCTGGGTTTTTTCAGAAGTATGGAGATGGAGGTGTTTCAGACAGGACCTAAGTTTGTTCAGTGAGCTGAGCAGTAAGTAGGGGTTTGAGGGAATGTTGTGATTTAGTGTCATTGGAAGGGAGTCCAGTTTATCCTCTGCAGGACTGCTCTGCAATGACCACCACAGCATCCTAAGTGGGATGATCAGGAGAGTGACTTACACAAGCACTTTTGATCCAGACAAAATCACAGTTGTAAACATATTGCAAGAGCTGTATGCAGGCACTGGTGGAATCTGTGTTCATGCTTAAAGTTAAACCTTAACGTGAAGACTACATTTAAGAAGTCTAACTGGGAACATAGAGTAAAGCTGATCAAAGTTTCAGGAGATAAATCACTCAGAGTTAATTAGCAGTTTTGGAATACTTTCCTTACAATGAAGAGGAGACTCCTTATTTTATTTCTAGCTTTTTTGCAAGATTATATGAATAGTTCTTCTTACCTTTGTTCACTTAGTACATGAAAACAAGGATTTACAATTTAAATAGGAAAGAAAAATAAAATAAATTCCATGTTGGATGAACAGCAGAGATCTCCAACAGAGTGAAGACAGAAATTTCAAAAAAATATTTCAGTCAACAAACTGGGAATTTGGAAACCTGCTGGGTATGCTTTGTTTCTGGAATGTCTAGGTCTTACAGTATACTTTTAGCATCTGTAGTACTAAGTATCTTCATTTATAAAATTTAAGCAAGTCAGTGCTTGCCACAGTGGACTGCTTCCCTAGGATCCATGGTATACAATCCTAGTGTGCTTAGTTTAAATGGTGGAGCAGTTCATAAACCACAGTATGTGTTGCAGTGTGTGATTAACCTTGCTAAGCATTGGTAGATGGATCCCGGGATTGTGATATCTTACAGGTAAACCTGTAGCTTCAGGTGAACCTGGAGGATGATAATCAGAACTATTAGTCAGATATCTGAGCCAGAGAAATACCCTCTCACTAGCCAATTCAATTAAGCTTTACCCTTCAGTGCAATAGGTCGTTTGTAATGAGCTTTGCTAGTGACCATGGAGGCACTTAAGTACACATGTGGTTACAAAGTACAATCATGTGCTTTAGTCGGACTAATAGCAGTGCAATGAAAATGCAAATAATTTAGATCCATGTGCATCTTGGTCAGATTTTAGCCTACTTGTAAGAAACGAGGTAGGGAGGCAGCTGGAATTGGGGTAATGCAGCAGCCAGTGCCTGGTGAAGCGTAGTGGCTGAAATTGCAAAAAATGCACAGAAGAAAGTGAAACTGAAGGAAGAGAGCCGAGTGAGTGATTATGCCACTTCACAAAGAAGCCTTTGTCTGGTATAACAACAGTGCAAGCTTTTATCTACAGGTAAACTCCGTGTTACAGCACCAGCTGAACAGGGGAGAGAAATTTCCTGAGATCCACAGTATGCTGCAGTTCTGTTTGCCCTTTACAGAGTAATGATTCAAAAAAGAAGACTGCAGTTAGTCTGAAGCGTGAGCGTCAAGTTGTTCACTTCTGTAACAGCCATATTGTGCTGCCCAGTCAATACCTTTTTTCGGGTTTCCCATCTGCTTGATTGTACCCATCTTAAAAAATTCATTTCAAAACCTAGCTATTAAATAGAGAAAATAATGACATATTTGTTTTGTTTATAAAGTGACTGATTGAATCTCAATTAATGACAAAGTATTTTCCTCAAGCCTTGTTATACAGGCAATAGATTTTTCTAACAACTAGCAGCAGCAGTTTAGACAGCAACCTGATATAATCCTCAACTAAAAGAATAATACAGGTTCAGAACCTAATCTGAAGGAAGCTGTTTAAAAGAAATGTAGAATGAGTTACCCAACACTAGAGCATTGCTTTCCAGATTTAGTGACTATCCCACTGAGAGAAAGGGATTTTTATATTTAATGTCATGTCTACTCAGTTGCTGTTTTTCTAGTGTGTGAAGACTAGCACGGTCATATATACTCTCCAGGCTTTGAAAACAGCTATTTCAAAATATAATGGAGAGACAGGAATTTCTCTGATCACATAGCTAGAAAAATATATTCTGCAGCTGCTCTTCCCCCTCCACCACACACATAACCCTTAAAGCTGAGGATGGGGGAGACTAGAAATACCAGTAAAGGCTATCAAAGACATGACTGTCACCAGATGCCTATGAGAAGAATGCTTAGATGTTATGAACAGAAGCATTATAATAATAGAGTGAAGTGTGTGCATACAACCATGTAAGATGATTAACTACACTTTTATGAAGGAAGTCAACATTCCAAAGCAAATAATTGCATAGAGTGTTTTGGACAGGTGAAAAAATACCAAAAAGAGAGGTGCTTGGTTAAATCTCAAGATTTGGCCATTCCTAGCCATAAACACAAAGACTGATACCTTCCACTAGTATTTTTCTAAGTTTTAATTTCATGACACATTTAAATTGTTGCAGATAGTTATGTTCCCTGTGTAGTGCAGAAATCCATTACAGCTGCATCCACATTAATAAACTAACTGTGCCTGGGAATATTCCTAGGCACTGAAGCCAGCTGGCACAGAACGGTTGGTGTCTGTGCTAGCAAACTGCCCTGGCTGCCAGACAAACTGCACATTGGGAATCATCTCTGGACATTGTAACCACCGAGCCATGCCCAGGAGTTATTCAGAGAGAACATCAGAGCCTCAAGCAAGAGTGCTAATTAAAACAATCCAAAATCTGGCCAGGGAATAACCTGTCAGTGTGCTTGCACAGGTCATCATGGTCCGGTGACACAGAGTGTTCTGAACTTGCTTGAATTTCCCAGTGTGGAAGTGGATGGACTGTGAATGTCAAGGCTGCTGGAGTCTTGAACTCCAAAACCTTTTCCAGTTGAACTTAGGATGTTTCTGTCATTGTGTTCCATGGCTGCTTCCAAGAGTATGTTCTGTTCTGTGACATCAACCATGCCTTCAAGTAATTCACATAGCCATGAAACAGAGGGACCTGGCCTCAGTCCCAAAACCAACAGTAGGTTTCTTTGCTTATCAGCTAATCTGTGCCAGCCTCTCTCACACAGAGAGGCTGTGACTTGTCTCTTACAAACCACTCTGTGCACCTTTTGCTCTCCCTAGTCAGCAAAGTAATTATGTGTAAAAGCTGCTGTCCGAGATCTTTCAGTTCTGGCTGTCTCTTGGAAGCAAGAAAAGATGTTTCTAGACCATCTGTTGTCATTGTTTCTGGGTTTTATACAGTATTTCAGTTTACTGTACTCCTCATATGAGTGGTTTAGGATCCACTATAAATTACCTTTTAGAATAATCCTTTTGACTTACCAGGTTGAGGGTGTTGATTTCAGACTCCACCCCTCTATGTCTGTGCCTGACATTAATTCTGCTAACTCTAAGTGCTTATTCGTTAGCAGAAGACTGTTTGGACTGATTACCTCAGTGGATCAAATCCATTAATGCAAAGTGGTCAGCTATTAAGGGAGGTAAACTTGAATAAACTGTAGCAGGGAATATTGTTGTAGAATCAGTGGGGCAGGGATCTTAATCAGGACACCTGTGAGGGACTTCCTTCTACTGACTGCCTAGAAGTGTAAGCACTTAGTTTAAGAGACCTGCTTTATTAAGGAAATGTTAGGCGTCAAAAAAAAAGAGGAATTTCCTTCCCATAATGCTTTTAATAATATCTCTTAAAATAATAAAAACTCGAATCTGTTAGAGACAGAAGTAGTAAATACACATTAGCAATATTGCATCTCAAAATAACTGTGATCTTAAGAGTTTTTAGCTGAAGATTAGAAATACCGAAGTCCAACAACAATCTTGCAAAATTCTTTACCCAGTTGCAGCACTTTCAATCTCTGTGCTCCCAGTTACAAAATGGTGATTTTATGTGTCACAAATTAAATTCCACAAACATTTGTCCACCTTGATTCATGAACGTACTGGGGCAGGAGAGCATGAAAATAAAATCCTTTCAGAACTAGCCTTCCTAAAATTTGGCAGTACTCTACCACAGTGCAGAGGAGTATACCTATTACTCAAGTGTTCATGACCTGCATGTTGGAATGAGCTGCTTTATCATGTAGATAGAAATGCTTCTGTGGGCTAAGGAGATTAAATATCTTTCTGAATTGTGCTTGAACTGTGCTCCTCTAATAAGGCAGGGTTCACTGAATCATTCAACAGAAATCAGAATACTTTCCAGAGCATTCTCTGGACTCTTTTGGTTTTTTTTCCCCCAGCAACAAAAGGGAAGAGACACAAATACCCTTGCTACACACTGGTAGGCTTATAAAGCCTCTCTGCAGGGACACATAATAGCTTATGTAGCCTTAGGAAGAAGAAAAGAGAAAAACAAAATTAAAATACTGGAAAATAAGATTGCCCAGGCCTTGCCAGAAAACCAACTAAATAAAACTGTTGAAAAACAAAACATAACCCTTTTAGAACTAGCAAATAGGATATTGTGTATGAGAGCCAAGTGACTGGGTACTTTATTCACAGGGTCCAATAACAAACTGAATTATTACAATGAAAGCAGGACAGTCCTGGAGTCTTATATAGGAGAGAAGCCAACTCTGAAGGCATTTCCTACTTAGGATGTTAGCCAATGAAACAGTCCTTTAAAGACTTATGCTCCCATCATTGTTAATTATCACAGTTAAAAATGTTCCTTAACTTCTGAGCCTCATGATTAACTTTGTTAGATTTCTAGCCAACATATGCAAAATTGTCAGTTTTCCAGACCTCTGAAGAAATAAGAGTGTATATTTACAATCGCGTCTGTGTAGTGGCAAAAATTACCCTGATCTGAATTATTTCTCCATCACTAATGTGAAAAATATGTCTCCAAAATTAAAGAGTGGCTGTACAGGAGTAGCTGGGTTTAAAACCCTGGCCAGCCATCACAGCTCAGCTTAGCACGAAAAGTTCACAGGAGATGGGGCAAATTGCTCAGGCGTGCAATAACCCTGAAGAGCTCAGAGCTACTGATACAGGCAGAGAGGTGTTTGCTTTTGCAGTTGGACTTTTTGTGTAAAATGAAGCTAAATTATTGGTAAAATAATACACAGAGATCCACAAAGTTTGATAATTGATTGATCAATATTTGCGTTTGAAGATGTGTCAAGTGTTGAAAATTTGCCTGGTATTCTTAGTATCAATAATTAAAATGCTTTACAAGTAGACCAAAAGAAAATTCAGTATTCTCTTTTTCAGTGAAACATGGCTTATCAAAGCAAAAGTGGATCTCAGGTCTTTAGGCTTTGAAGAAAGACTTTTTCTCCTTGATAGTGTATAGGAAATAAAGTTTTTTGTCATTTCTTAAAAAAAGAAAAGGAAAAGCTAACACATCAGATATATCAACAATGAAATTTCATCTAGACTGTGTGAACTCTTGCAAGTGTAAGAGAGATGCTAACTCTGCTCCAAGTTTCTACTTACTGCAGGTAAATGAATATTGCTTTCTGGACAAAATAAGCAAACCAGGGTACTTGGTTTTTGTTGTTGTTTTTAAAAATGGAGGAGGGGGAGTGAGAAAAAAACTCCAGTAAACTTTTAAAGTATAATATCTTCTACTTCATGGCAAATTGGTCACTGAACCTTAGAGATGTTTTTCAGTAGAATAAAGATTTAAAACAAATATATTATTTACAAGTAGATAATGATAAACTCTTCCTCCTCAAAACCTTTTCTAAGCAAAATAAGGGTTTCAGCTTGAATTAAAAGCACCTCTGTAGAAAATAATTGGTCTATAAAATAGATCAGAATCTTGATGCTGCCTCTGTCTGATTCTATTATGTCAGTACTTATTTTGCCACTTTTTCAGACAGCATGATGTAAGCAGCCAAGCTGCAGATAGTTGCTGTAAGTTGCCCCAGACTGGCTCAGTTATGGTAATGTCAGCTTTAGGTATGCAGTGCAAAATGTAGACAGCAAGTGTATATGTTTTAGGTAAAACTTCTCTGAATAAACCAAATTATTATGACAGGTATAATTTAAATATGTGTTAGCATTTTTAGCAAGGGACGCAGAGTACAGAAGGAGTTGGAAAGAAAAAATTACTTCTTAAAGGTTTGTAATGCCCTGATCTGTTCAATGGGTTTAGGGAAAGGTGGTTGGATCTACTCTGGGCAGTGCACAGGAGAAGCAACAAAATTTTCAGGAGGATCAAAACAACCTGTACTTGCAAAATTTGGAACATTTCAATAGAATAGGGCCCTCCTCTAGGTGAGCTTCTGCTAATTTCAGCACCAAAGTCTCAGACCTGCTTTTTTCACAGAGCCAGAATATTCCCAGCAGCCCCATGTAGTCAGACGTTCCCATTATCATACGGGCCAGGGGCTCTTCTTCCTCCAGTCTCCTGCAAGGCTGTAATGTTGTCTCAATGAAAACAGAAATACAGGCTTTTACACTGTTTGTTGGACCAGCATGAGGAGATTTCAACTAATTTGCATAATTGCTTTATAGATCCGGAGACTCGACGGCCAGGATATGGAATCTCAATGAAAACAGCAACAGCGGTTCCACTCAACTAGTTTTGAGGCACTGCATAAGAGAAGGAGGACATGATGTCCCCAGCAATAAGGATGTGACTTCATTGGACTGGAATGTAAGCTAGCTTCTAAGACTGTGTATGGTTTTTAACTGTCTAAATTTAATTCCAAGTCAATTACAGTTGCTGCTCCATATCTTTCATATCTGAGGTGACCAGAAGCTCTGTCCTAACCTACTGACCTCTTGTTCAAGTACTCGTAATAGACTGAACTTTCTCCTACAGGCTGTAATTTTCCAGGATTGTTGCCATCTTCAAGCTTAACAATGATATATTTATATCTCTATTTTAGGAGCGTGGGTAAAAATAAACTTAGTTAGCTTTAAGAACAAAGATTAAACAAGCAATCTGTGTAATACTGAAACCTCATTAATAATGTATTTGCATCTCAGAGTTACTTTATTTTGGCTTGTAAGGAGATAAAAGCACCAGTGAAGCTTTTTCTGAGTTTGGACTCTCCAGATCCTCTCATTTGAATTATGCTGTGCACAGCAAAATACGTTTGCATTTTTTTTCTTTGTCTTGATAGGAGCATGTGTAGTTATTCTATCCTTACCTATCCACCTTCTGGATGAAACTGTTTTACCTGATCCCTTTTTTACTTTTATCCTGCAAAACCTCCTATGTTAGATAATGTGCTCCTGCACAGAGAATACTGAAGTGAGCAGAGGGGACAGGTATTGTTGAGAATCCCCAGTGTCTGGGCAGTGTCTTTGAGCAGCTCTAAAGCTGCTTAATGTCTCATTTTTACCGAAAGAACTTACAAGACCCTGCAGGAGCCTTAATGACTTTGAGATAATTTTCATTCTGTCTGTTTTGCTGATATTAGTACAGACAGAGTGATCACATTAGTCTTGTTTTCATAGGAAAATAGATTAATTAAGTACATGTACAGTCTCAGTTGCTGGCCAGAGACCAAGTTTAGATTAATCTTTATGCAGCATTGTCCTTCAGGTGAGCTAGGTGCTTCACAAAGTAAAAGATAAGGCCACTGCACAAGTCATCTTTCCCCTGTGTATTTTATATTTGCACAATGGAAGAAGTTGGTGAATAGTACAGAAAGTAGAGGTAGGTCAAGGAAACAAATAAAACTCAAACTTATGTTCTTTACTTGTTTCCTGTGGATATTAGAACAAGGAAAAATAGTTGTGAAAAAAATGAATCAAGAAGTAAGAAAAGAGAAATTGAAAGAGGAAAGCATGCAATGAGTGGAGAACAGTTAGGAGAAAGTTTGTCCAAAACACAGGACACCCTATAGTATTTCCTGTAGTAGTTCCTTACCTTCCAGGCTTCATGGGTACTTCACTTGCATTGTGCTAGTACTTAAGGTAGGGAAATGTTCCTAATTTAAATACTTCAAGTGCTTCCAACTTATTTGAGTTTCCCAAAGAATGTGAATTGCCACCAACAAATTTGGATAAACTGTACATCTAAGTTCCTGAGCTTTTCTTTTCCTCTTTTTGCCCTTTATTACGTTTCTTCTCTTTACTGGTCCAGAGAAATGTACATCACAGTGAACTTCGCTTAGGTATTGGTATTTTCCCCCCTACATTATTATATATTTGAGTTAAATCTACAACTGCTCTGAGTCAATGTTTTTGGGGGGCTGGAGTGGGCATATGTTTTAAAGGATTATTTTGTGCCTTTTTCTAATTTTCTATTCATCAAGCTAGAAATGCCATCTGCCTTTATTGTTTATTTAGAACTGCAATATTAATCATATTTCCCTGTGAAATATTCACACTGTTGGTACTGATTTACTTCTACTCTGGTTTATGTGACTTATATCACATAAAGGTTATAAGGAAGGTTATTTTTAGAGGTCATATTCAGATCATGCCCTTTGATACTATAGGTAGGATTCATCTCCTGTAGGTTTAACCATCTAAGCTAGTCCTCTAGACTCACCTTAAGTCAGCAGAAACAGAGACACATGCCTTCATGTTGGGTTGGGCATAATCTAAAGCAAATGAGTTAATGAATTACACTTCAGAGTTGTAGTTACATGATGCTGTTAGTTATGGAGGGAGATTAGATGGCAATGTTAAACTAACTCCTAACTTCTGCGTGCCTGGAGATAAATGGGATGAATCTCACTTTTAATCCAGTTTCTGAAATGTTGAAAGACTAAATATCCTACTTCAACAGTGTCCATCACACCAGATGGCAGAGTCAAGTTCTGTTTTAATAATTTTCATTCTGGCACACTCACACCAGCATCACTGGCTGCACAGGACATATCCTTCTGTAAAGGGTTCCTTCCAGAATACATGTCACTTGCTGATTAGATTCATGGGCTTTTTTCCTCCTAATTGGATGCATGTATCCAACTTTTCTCAGGCTGCCCATCATGGTACTGTGCCCGTGAGCACGTGTGGGAGTCTGTGTTCAGACAAGTAGGAAGCAGTTCCTTCATAGTAGATAACATTTGAGGTGTTCACCCTGTGGCTTAGGGCCTTCCTTCAAGTAGAGGTGCCTGAGTTTCACTGAACTGGGATTTAGTCTGAGTTTCAGTCATCTGTTGATGTTTTATAGGTCCTTTATGTCTAAGAAGTAGTATCTGTTAACTGGAAAAATGTCTTATATCGTGTTTTCTTTTTCTCATCTTTTTGATTAAATGACTCATATTGGTATAGTCCAGTATTTCACTGTATGTTAGAGCATTTTATTTTCTCTGTGCTGTCTGAAGTAATAACCTTTAGTTCAAATCATAGCATAATCTGTCTCAATGAGTGGACTCAGAATTCCCATAAATCACAATTATCAAACCTTAAAAAAGAAAGAAAAAGGTTGGTTGAAAGAGATTTTATCTCATATCCACTTTTGCCATTTATATATATTCCAACAGAGTGATGGAACACTATTAGCTACAGGCTCATACGATGGTTTTGCAAGAATATGGACAGAAGATGGTAAGTCAAACATTTATTGTTCTTAAGCATCAAACAACAGTGAACTGTAATTTGACCAGTTTGTAAAGAAATTGTAATAATAACCTGTTCTTTATTCCAGGTAACCTTGCAAGCACCTTAGGTCAACATAAAGGTCCAATATTTGCCCTGAAATGGAACAAAAAGGGGAATTATATTTTAAGTGCTGGTGTTGATAAAGTGAGTTTTAAAAATACATTATTCTACCATATAAGTATGCTGATGAGTGAGCTTGTGCTGCTAAATCCTTAAGAATATTTTCTTCTTCTCCAAGCATCCTGGAGAGTTTACATTTCTGTAATATATTTTAGTGTATGTTGATTACATTTTCGAGGCTGCATAAATGTATACTATTTTCATGGAAAACACTTAACCTTTTTTAAAATTTGTTTAAAATTACATCTTAAGTGTGTCTCTGTTAAGGAAGGAACAGAGCTTTCAGTAGTTATATTCGTTGTTTTGTCAGCTAACTATTTACAGGAAGAAAGTTATCTTAAAGATAACACACTTTTTAGCTCATCTGATTGTTGAAACACTTTTATTTGAATTAAATATATATTACTTCCTCTGGAAATATGCAAAAAAAATATGGTTCTGAACTGAAAATCAAGCAAAACATAATAGTTACAGCTGGGTGCATATTAGAGATTAAAATGAACAGATGACTGATGATCCATTAAAACTGAAACTGGAAAGTACACAGCATTCATCTTGCCTAACTTTCAGTATCTAAAAATTAGATGCATGTGTCATCCTTGGCTTCCTTTATAAAATTCAGAGAGAAAAATGGCACTTCCAAGGTTCCAGTGAGATGCACTGACAGTGCTTCTCTCCAGCAGCTGGCAGAGGCAGTCTAGCTGAGGTTTGTACTTTTGTAAGCTCAGTGAATCCCTATACTTTCATCTCCTCATGGAGAGGAGAAAATGGAAGCTTAGTCTTATTATTGCTAATACTGGCTTATATTCAGCTGCACTGGTCTCCCAATGGTAATTCCATTACTCAGGCAGATTTACATTCTCAATAAAAGCAGCATTTCTTTAGGTGATCCATGCAAGATGATGCATCCTTAATTTATTTTCTGGAAGTATATACTCCCAATAAATTGAGAATTCACTCAGAAGGTGGTGTTGTGCTCTGCAGGGGACATGCTCACGTGTGCTGTGAGTATGGATTAAACCTGCAGTAAGCCAGTTACACTTGAGTGTGTCCCACCACAGTGGCAAGAAGTGTTGTGTACTCTGCTGATAGAAAAACAATTCACATGTTGGTTTAATTGTTACAAATGGGGTTCAACATTGTTTCGGAGGAAAATTCAACTTGCATCTTTTGAAAAGAGAGAAAGTGTTCTTTAAGGATCATAACTGAAACATTTTTTTCAATATGCTTATTAAAACTGTATATTGTTGTCTTCTAGCAGTATTCCAAGAGAGTATGCCCATTCTTCATAGTAACATTGCTTCTTCTGTAGGCATGATACTTCTTTATCTGCACTTAGATTATTATTCTGAAATACCTGGAAGTGATTCCTGGTTTTCCCACTGTTTACACACAAGGTTCTCTGTAGTCAATGGTTTTATCAGTTCATCATTTAGCATTACTACTTAGTGAGGGTGCTCGTTGTTTTTTTTTTTCTCTGAGCTGAACAGTCACTAATCTTTTTTTCCACCGTTTTTTTTGGATGCAGACGACAATAATTTGGGATGCTCACACGGGAGAAGCTAAACAGCAATTTCCTTTCCATTCAGGTACTTTTTGCATAATTTTTATTAGGAAAATGAAATGCAGTTTTTAATTCTGTCACTGTACTTTATCCATATCTGCCAGAGAAAAGTTTCAATCAAGTTTTTTGTGCTTTAAACCCACAGTTTGTGGGTTTATTCTCAGTTCTGTGAGAATCATCTTTGAAAGTCAAACTGATTTTAGGAGAGGGTTCATACACCAGCCATGTCTACCTAACTGAGCAGTCCTGTTGTTACCTATGTGCTTGAATAGTACCTGGTGGTGATTTTTGAAGAGAACTTTCAGTGGAGGTGTCTGGGATCTTTTCTATTTTCTCTGCTCCTGTTTCAATGAAGCTGATTTGAGGCAGAAGCAGGCAGATCTCTCATGCACCTTGAATTCACCACTGCACTCACGAAGGTCCTCAGAATTTCTTAGCTTTTAATTTTAATTTTTTCAAGTTCTTCAATATTTGCTTTCTCTGATTATTGGAAATCAATTGTCAGCCTTGAGTTTCAAAACTTTGCTGCACCAAAACACTACTTGGGTGGTTACTTGGAGATCTGTTTCAAGAAGACAGGAGTTGTCACAGATATTAAATAATCTTGAATAACAGACAGTCATTGTCATAATCTGAAAATCGCCTGAGATCACACTTAGAAGATGATGGCTGAATTCATGTTCCAAAGTGGCTGCATTGTCATAGTGAAGAATTTTAAGAGGTGTAGTAAAACTGAGTTTAAAGCCATGAGAACATCCCGGATTTTGCTGCTACAGGTGTTCATCTTCCTAGTTCACTCTCACTAATCCATTTTTAAATACATCAAGCTTTCACAAGGTTCCTAATGGTGTTGACAAACATATCTTGATACTAATTTTAAAGCATTGTTTTGCACATGATTTTCAACTCAAACTGTTCTTATTCTCACATTTACACTGATGTGAATAATATGCAGTAGCAATCTAAGTGGTTATTCAACAGTAGACAAAAAGTATGTCCATGGACAGAGCAAAGCCATGCTCTGCATTTTTGTCACTCATCTCCTCATTTATTAATGCATCTGTCAGTTTAGAAGAGTTGACGTCTGCTGTCAGTTTAGAGGAGTTGATGTCTGCTGACAGATTTTCTCACTGTGGCATTTATCTACCATAACTGTTCCGTAACAGCAAACTGTGCCCATAGAGTGATTTAGTTAATGAGACTTTTAATCCTCTGATCCCTAGCTAGTAATCTAAATAGTTGTGAATTCAGAACTTGGTTGCCCCTTCAGAATCATGTTCACTGACATGTAAGCTGTCTTATCAGTGATGAGCATCAAGGACAAATCACCCCATTCCCTTTTTAGCAAGTTGAAAGCTCAGTTGTATCTACCAATGCAATATGTCCATGTGCATTAAAAAAATTTTTTTTTTTAATTCTTACTGCACATGCTGTTTGTCTTTGGAACATGAGACAACTGAAGTGTAGATGTAGATAAGCTAATATTTTAAATTTTCTATTTCACTATTTCATATATATTTTCATAGGGAAGTAAAGCAGTTATTAAGGAAATGCTGTTAAGGAAATTTTTGATAGGACAAAGCATATATCCTACAAAACCTTCAAATCAGCCAGACTCTCTACTCACTTTGTTCTCACAAGTCTAAAGCCACAAAGACCTCACCTTGTCCTCTCTGCATCACCAGGACAAACTAACAGCAAATTCTTTCCCATATCTGGAATCTGAAAACCTTGTCTACACTCGGATTAAAGGTGATATTTTAATAATTAAAAGTCTAGTTTAGGCAGGGTACACTTCCTTTAACACATACTGCTTTGAAGTCTGGAGGTAGTTGGCCTGGGAATAACATAAGGATTTTTTTACTCTTCACTTCTTCACAGCTGGTTTAGTTTGTAAACCACACAGACAAAACTGTCATCTTAAAATACATAAGGAAAAGTCGTTTGTCTGGGTGTTGTTGGACTCCATGTCACCGGTGTTCCCATTTAATTTTTAAGAGTTTTTGATCAAAATAGTAGCTATGCAAATAAGTAGCTTCTAGGGTTTCATTATTTTTTGCAAAACTATGATTCATCATAGGACGTTTGATCAAAATACAAATTCACAAAACTTATTTCTTTAAAAAGGAGCTAAATAATCAAATTTTGACATCCACTGATAGGTACAGACGGAGGTCTATGCTTGCAGGAACAAGTTGTTAAATTGACATCAAAAGAGGTGTTTGTATGGCCCAGTTTTAACCATCTAGTTGTGTAGTGATAGGACAAGGGGTGAATGGATTCAAACTGAA
Organism: Sturnus vulgaris; assembly: GCF_052056855.1. Taxonomy (NCBI): domain Eukaryota; kingdom Metazoa; phylum Chordata; class Aves; order Passeriformes; family Sturnidae; genus Sturnus; species Sturnus vulgaris. Next base: position 99,324,751 of record NC_142244.1, read on the forward strand.
AAAGAGAAAAAGGTTTAGATTAGATATCAGGAGGAAATTCTGTACTGTGAGGGTGGTGAGACACTGGACCAGGCTGCCCAGAGAAGCCCAGGTTGGATGGAGCCCTGAGCAATCTGGCCTAGAAAAAGGTGTCCCTGCCCATGGCAGGGGGCCTGGAACTAGGTGTTCTTTAGGGTCCCTTCCAACCCAACCATTCTGTGATCTGAGTGCTCTGAGTCACATTTAAATTTGTTCTGAAAAAGCCTAAATTAACTGATAATTATTGTAGCACTTTTATTTTTGGTTTTTATTTTAGCTGCATTTTTAAAGGATTTGTTACTGCTTTTATTATTATATATTATGATATTCTAATTGTTTTAATGCAATTGGCTGGTATCCTGTGGTTTTGGAAATACTTGGCAACTTGATTATTTGCACCAAGAACCATGTCTGGTTGATTTTTTCAAACCTTTTTATGTAGTTACTTATCCAGTAAACATATGATTGAGTACACCAATAAATAAACCAGTATTAATTATCAGCATTTTATGATTCAGATTATGCTGCAGTGTAAATCCATAGCTTTAGGTGCCAGTAGCTTTCTGAAAATTAGTTTTTGACTCATACATATCATACTAGATAGCCCTGAAGGCATATTGCTGTTAATGATGATATTTTTTTGTTTGCTTTGAAATAGTAAAACAAAGCTTGCAGAATAAAAAGAAAGACAAACAAGTAGTTAAAGACCTCTTATTGCTTCCTGATCCTCATTCATGTTCATTGGAAAATTCAAAAGTAGCCTGCCTTCCTCACACGAATTTCCTTTCTATTTCTGCAAGGTAGTAATTCCTTACCTGTCATACAGAATTACTGAGTTTTTTCATTAATACTGAAAAAAACCTTGTCTATGAAACAATGTCAGCCCTTCATTCTCATTTAGAGAGCTACCTGATGATTCAGAAGGTGATATGGATGTATTTTGTTTTGCAGTTCATAAAAATTATAATAGGAAAAACATACTTAAATGTAACAGGCTTGTCAGAACAGATATCTTTTAACCTCTCTGTTACTGAAGTATCTTTCTGAACACATTTGAGTAAGGAATTTCTTGGTTGCATTTTAATGATAAATTTGCATTGTATCTTTGTCAGGAAGAGATTCAACTTCGTTTCCTATAAGCTGGTCTCATTCTAGTACACTTGCTTCTCACAAGAGTGTGCTGAGAATGAAGATTTCTATATTTTAGCAAGTCTTATGTCATCCTCTGGAGGGCAGCTAAACTCTATCCTGAGGGAAGAAGCCCAAGCAGCAGTCACAGAAACACAAGCAAGCTGTTTGTCAGGAGCTCTCTCCTGCTCCTGCTTGCAGTCTGCAGTGACATGCTGGAAGAGTTGTTTGGGGATTTTTTCCTATCCTTTTTGCAAGTGTGTGTGTGTGTGTGTGTGTGTGTGTGTGCTGCACACAGGCACTACCTACCTGCTCACATGTTCTCTGTGCACAGTTTTGTTAGTTCAGTGCTAGTTAGTGCCAAGCCCTCTACAGAAACTCTTCCTCTCATTTCAGAAGAGGGTGATCAATGCACCTGCCTAAAACCAATACCTAAGCAAATTAAACTGAATTTTGGTATTATTAATCCATGTGCCTGCACAGAATGCAGGTTTGTGCCAAAGGTTCCATAAAGCTCTAGCAAAAAGGGACACAGCCACCTACTCCTCCACCTTCCCATGTGTTGTGTCTTGCATTCACAGGAAGATGCCTGTCTAACCCAGATGAAATTATCCATGTTTTTTCTGGGTTAGTTTTCTTTCAGTTTGTTCACTGAACTGGGTTACAGAGGGGTGAATGCTAGACATAACCCATGATATGCATAGCTGGGAGCAAAGAGGGTGGAGGTAGTGTTTTGCCCCCTCTTATGTCAGTTAACCCAAAAGATTCTCATAAGTAGATGCCATGCAAAGTATCCAGATTATCCACTGGAATAGAAAAAATAATTTGTGTCCTTCAGACAGGCCCTATCAGCCCTATAACTGGTAGCAGGTGACAGACCAAGAACTAGCCTGTAGTCTGTTTTGTCCAGATAGGTGATGGGAGGAAAATTATTTAGGATAACTGTTTCTTTGTCATGATCCCTGATATTCCTTCTGTTGTTTGTATTCACAGCTCCTGCTCTGGATGTAGACTGGCAGAACAACACTACTTTTGCCTCCTGCAGTACTGACATGTGCATCCATGTATGCAGACTTGGCTGTGATCGTCCTGTTAAAACCTTTCAAGGGCACACAGTAAGTTTAAGAAATCCAAAATGTTGGTGATAAAGTCACAGCAACATGTTACAATGATGGCAGATGTGTTTGCAGGGTATGTTCTAGCAGCAAAGGAGTTACACCCCATTGTTTCCCTAAAAGTATATTCCTTGGGAGTGAGTGCTTCACTGCCTGTGAGAAGGGGTAAAATGTTCTAAATCACCATAGGAGGCAACACCTCCACCTTAAACAGTGAGAGTGTTTCTGTGTAGCATGAGCTACAGGCTAAAGGCACATTCATGAATCAGATTCTGTTTTCTGCTGGCTTAATTTCCTTTACTAAATGAGAGGTATGAATAAGGAGAGAACAGTTTACCTCTAGCCATTGTTCAGTTTTAGAATCAGTTTAATCTAATAAGATATATTAAAGATGTAATTCCCCACTCTTATCTTGGCGGTATTTAATGACTGTCAAAGGTTACTTTTTCTAGGTTTCATTTGTGAGAAAAACTGCGATCATTTACTGACCCATAATTTAAATGTTAGCTTCCAGAACTTGCTATCTCCCTTTTTAGGAAAAACTATGCATTTGTAGACCTTTGTCTTAGTCTGTGGTTAAATTGATATTTCATGACAGGTTGTACATTCCTAACAATAGACTGGTGTTTTTTATGATTATATGAAATGTACTGTTTTGTACATGATCCAAGTTTTCACTTCAAATAAGTCTATACTTGCTTTTTATTATTACTGAAACGTGTAAAATGTATAAAGTTAAATTTAAATATTTTCCAGGATTGTTTTCACTGAGACCCTGAACCAATTTTTTTTTTGAGAAAAGTCTTTCCCTTTTTATAAAATGCTGTTTTTCTCTTTACCTATACCTGTGGAAGAGCATAGTAAACTTACTCATTAGCAAGGGGATACACTAGGCTTAGCTAATTACAAAGTGCTAGAAAGACTGATAGAGAAAGCATCCTAAACTGTTTAATATTCCATCATGGAATTCATTTACACATAAATCTCTCTTTAGAGAGACCAGCATTGTTGTAGAGCTACAATATGAAGAATGATCAAGTCCACAAAACTTTACACCCCACCAGTATCAGTATTTTCTGTTGAAAACATTAATGAAAGAAATGCCCTAGTTCTAAAAAGAAGCTAATGCTGTATCATCAATCTGTCTGCGTTTATTTAAATCCTAGGATATGACAAAAGGATAGGAGCAACTCTGTGCCAGAACACACGTTGAATGATTGTTTGTGTGTATTGTTCACAAGCACAGGATGGTTCCACTCTGAAATGCCTCTTAAGTCGGGTGTTGGGGAGGCAGCACTGCTTTTGTTCACCCCTAAAAGCACCAGCACTGTAACGTGGGTGAACTTGTTCCATGCATAAACCTTGAGTGCCCTCTGCTGAGTGCCCAGTACAATGCAGTAACTGGAATATTTGCTTAATAAAATCACTCTTGATTTCAGAACGAGGTGAATGCAATCAAATGGGACCCATCTGGCATGCTACTAGCATCTTGCTCTGATGACATGACATTAAAGGTAAAACCATTTCCATTCCTGTCATTCAAAAAGTAAGGACAAAAAATTATGTCTCTTTTTCAGTCTTCTCCAGAACTACTGGTACTGTATCTCTTCAAACTCTGCATGAACAGTGGTTTCCATTTTGTGCCATATTTCTAGAAGCAAATCTGAAAGATTGAAAACAGAGAAGTAAACACCGGGGAAATTGAAGCATCCCATCCAAATAAGTGTTATGTGACTGATATGCCATTGTCACAAAAACATCATAGTTTAAGTATAGATAATATAGAACTTCAGCAGCCCAAAACCCTTTCTCATTTTTCTTTTCCAGCCATATCAAATGAAGGCTGTCTGTGTAGGAATAGCTGTATGTTGTTATAGCAAAGCCCTCCTGCTGGACTGTTGATTTATGCTGGTTCCTTGAAGAAAGCAAATATCTCAGGAAGGATTTGGTTTTGTGGATAGAATTGTACCAGTAATACTTTCTTTGCAGTATGGTTGTGTTAATTAAGACTCAGATCTCTTTGCACTGCTGATTGACACTGCTGAAGCTTGGGATGTTTCTAGCATGAAACTGAGACAGCAGCACAATTTGCAGATGAGAGATAAGTGAATGTCAGCATTATGAATATTTCCTCTTCATAGGTAGACTGACTTCTGCTCTGTCTTTGCCACATAACCACTGAGGTTTTTATCATTCTGGGTTCCAGATGTGTTGTTGCAGGCTAGTGACAGAGCTGGAAATTTACAGAAGACAGGGACAAAAGGGAGCACCTTACCTGTCACACTGCCTCAAAGCAGTATTGCATAACTGTTCTTGCTGAGCTTAAACATCCTGACCCAGTGGTACCACATCTTTTTGGTGCCCAGTTGCTGCATGCTGTGTTTTAAAAACCACCATGGTTCAGTGTTGTTGTTACCAGTTCAAATTCCTGACCACTGAATTTGGCACAAGAGCTAGTGGCTGTCCCTGGCCTCACCGGTTTATAAAAACCTTCAGTGACGAAGACAGCAAATGCTCCAAATTAAGCCAATTATTCTTCTACCTTTTCCTTTGTAAATCAGTCCTCTCCAACTTTTTTCTTCTCTATTTGTGGAATTCACAAGCTTTTCCTGTAACTTCTTGGAACATGCTGCCTGTCAGCTGTAGAACATGGCTGAGCTTTGTGTAGCATTTCCAAAAGCAGTCTTTGGTACACTGATGGGAATTCAGCATAAGAGCACATCATTCTCATGGTACAGACTTACAACTGAGTTAAGTCATTGCTACATTTTTGGTATCTCTCTGAAACTGGCTGAAATAAATTTGAGTTATTTTCCCTGCGGTGAATTCCTTCATCTTATGTTCTCAGTTAGTTGAAGAAAAGAGGTACTAAATTACCTGCCTTCTCTGTTAAGCATATTCTTCATCTTACACTGAAGTATTTGGCCATGTAACACTGCAGAAATAGCTGACTGTCTTCCATCTTCTGTACTATTAAAAACATGATGGAGACAAATGGAGTTCAGGAGGAAAAGGAAAATTTTACTAGCATAAGAGAAAATTGCTGTGTTCTAAGCAGTGGCTGCAATTTTCTTCTTGTTCTTTAAAATGACTGCTGTTGCAATGTGTAAATAAAATTCAGGTTCAGCTTCTTCAAATGGATAAACTTCTGTGTGAAAACAGTTACAGGCTCCTGGAAGTACAGCAATTCTTTAGTTCTTAACTATTGAATAAATATTATTAAATGTGTAACGCTTTCCCCTATTGGAGTTATTTTAATGTATGTGCCAAATTGCTGCATTAATAAATTATATTTATGTGTATTCAGGTAAGTCGAGATCTCAAATAAACAAATGGTAAGAATAGCATAGAACTGAAATAATTCAGCTGAGAAGAGATTAATAAGGTTGCCATTTTCCCCCTTCATTATTTCTCTGACTCAGATATGGAGTATGAAGCAAGATACCTGTGTACATGATCTTCAGGCTCACAGCAAAGAGATTTACACTATCAAATGGAGCCCTACAGGACCAGGCACCAGCAACCCAAACTCCAACATCATGTTAGCAAGGTAAAAAATGCACCTCTTTTTCTTGCCTGCAAGAAGAATCATCTTTCTGAATGTAACCCTCCTGTCACTTTGCCATCAGTCTTCCTGCAGACAATTCCAATAAAAAGTATGTGTGTATGTAACTCAGGGGGATGGATACCAAGGGAAAGGATTTGTATTTGAAAAAAGGAAGGGAACAAAGAAAGGAAGTTGAATCATGTGGTGTTAAACTTTTCAGCTGCCTTGATAAAATGGTTGTAAATTTGGCATTGCCGTTTCACGTCCAGCATCAGGTTGTTAGGAGTGAAAATCTTGAGGCAGGTGCTCTCAAGATTCAGGCAGCTGGAATGGTTTCTAACTGGGGTCATGTAAGTCACTTGGGCAGTTAGAGAAAATTTTTGTAGCCTTCTTAGCTAATAGAGAAAACTTGGATAGTCTTTGAAATTCCACTTGAAAATCTGTGCAAAATTTTTCTTTGAGCTTAGGAAATACATTTACTTGTGTAGTGCCAGTTGATGGTAGTACTATGGGTGTATCAGATCAGCTCATGGGGTGTGCAGTGTGGAGAGAAGTTGCATTGAAATTGGTTTATTTTACTCCTTAGTCTGGGAGTGGACGTGGAAGAGCTTCACTTTCTTGGAGTTATTTTTAATATTATTTTTAATGCAAATTATTTTTAATATTATTTTTAATGCAAATTATTTCCTTTGCCTTTCTTCAAGCCCACAGTTTGGGATTTCAATGGAATGTAGCAAAAAGCATCACTGAAACAAAGTGAAAAGAGCCATCATTTTAGAGAATTATAAAATGCTAATTCTTTAAACAGGGTGAATCCATTAGGAGTAAGATCTCTCTTGACCCATTTATCCTATTAATCACAATATATATTTGACCTTCCTGAATAACAGGAGGTGGAATCTCAAAAGTGGGAGCTTGGCTTTCTCAGGGCTACATAGAGCACACCTAGATAGGCCCTAAGGGTCTTCATTCAAGAATTCAGTTCTATAGCTGTCATTCTTAAGATAAAAAACCACACAGATTGTGGCACATTTTAACTTTTCTGTTTGCAACGTTATGTCTTGCTTAGCCAAGGGAAAACAAACCTGTGATATTCTCTAATAACATTTACAGTATGACCGTGGAAATTGATTAGCACTCAAATTATTGCATTCTTGTGTTTGAATGCTTCTTGCAGTGCTTCGTTTGATTCCACGGTTCGGCTGTGGGACGTTGACAGAGGAGTCTGCATCCATACGTTAACAAAGCATCAAGAGCCTGTCTACAGTGTAGCTTTTAGTCCTGATGGAAAATATCTAGCCAGCGGGTCCTTTGACAAATGTGTCCATATATGGAATACTCAGGTACTGTTTTGCCTCATGTGAAGCACATCTGGTTTAGATGACATGTTAATAGCAAAAGCTTAAATGGGAAATTTGTGTACCTAGGTCATGCATGACCTGCCTGCCAGGGTGAAGCTGATTGTATTGGCTGGCACAAATCCATGGCAGCTGAGTCACTCAGGTGCAGTGAGGTGACTGCCCAGAACAGTCTGTTCGGTCTGCTTTGTATGCTAAAACAAGTAGCATGCATGAAAATAGGCACATTGTTTTGGGTCATCAGCTTTGTGAAGCTATGGTGCAGATTAGAAATAAGGCATATTTTTATTTAGTTGCATACTGAGTTCAGTATGTGAATCTGACACTCCTGGCTTAGATTTTGTGAAGAAATATAGATACAAAAATGTACAGCCAGGGGACTGGTGATATTCTGGAGAAAAGTGGGACAGCATAGTTCCACAGGTATAATTCTGGATACTGGTGCCTGAATTAGCAACAAACTTTAGGGAAGAACGCATCAACCAAACTCCCCGGGCCTTTACAGTTACAGAGTTGACAAAAACAGATGTCTTGAGAGTCCTACTGTTCCTGGAGAAGCCTGTTGCTCTTAATTAGAAAGACCAGTTTCCATCACGATATGGAGGTGGCCATAGCTGAATGATCTGAATAGCTCCCCCTTTTAACGTAGTGCCACGTGACCGAGAAAAAGAAGGGGAACTTCTGTATCCAATATCTGCATGCTGTTTTGCTTTGTAGAGTGGAACTCTAGTACATAGCTACAGAGGCACCGGGGGCATCTTTGAAGTCTGCTGGAATGCTAGAGGAGACAAAGTGGGAGCAAGCGCATCAGACGGATCGGTAAGGATCACAAACACTGCAAAGGTTGGGTGGAGATTTCTTTCCTGGGGAGCATCCACAAAAAACAGGATGCTGTATTTGCCTCCTGGGGACAGAGCCGAAGGCAGAGGCAGCTCAAGACAAATATGTAGCTCTGTGTAGTGTGGTAAAAATGCTCCTACTTTGAAAGGTTTTGAATACTAGAAGATAGTGTTCCTGTCAGAAATGAAGAATGCTTGTGGAATAGGGGAATACTGCTGAAGATGAGAATGACTTTTAAATATATATTTGACAAGAACAACAGTAGTGTTGTTTTTATCATTATCTGGCAGTTTTAATGAAGGGCAGATTACAGCAGTCAACTCTGTAACAAACAATTATCCTGGGGCTTTCAGAGTTTGATTCCACAGAAGAATATTTCTATTCCCTTGAATAGGAATAGCTAAAGGAGGAAATTTTCAGCATGATACCCAAAGATTTTGTCATGTGGTAAAGGGGAAATATTGCCATGAAGCTACTGATTATTCCTTACTATTTTTTGCTGTTAATGTTACTTTAAAAAACATTCAACTATAGCTTGATCAGCTTGTGCAGGACACAGCTGGTTGGCTGGCATAACTACTTTGGAGCAGTATTTTTCAACTGGTTTTAACAAAAGGAACACCTATGACATGATTCAGTTACTTGAGCTTAGTTGTGCCATATCAGACAGTGCCATACCTGGCTCCCAACAGCTGCTCCAAATGGGCACATGTCCACTGTCATGCCTGCCAAGCCTGCATCTGTTTCAGATATATTTCAGAGGTGGAAGTGGACATGATATTTAGGCAGCTGAATAGAATCCATAATCGTATGGGATGTGCCACCAAAACGTTTGTTTGCAAACCAATGAAAGCCCAGGTAAATGTTAAATGTGTGGGTTTTGCTTGGGCTTTCTGCCATGTCAGTTTGTTCCTTTACTTGTGTGCCTGTAAACCAGTAGTTGAGAGAGGCTGGTTTGAAGCTGGGGAGTGTAACATCCAGCTGGCTGATCCACCTGTGTATAGGGTGCATGAATGGGATTTCCACATCACCTTCACAAATGGTTCTTAACACGGGATATTCTCTCTGCAGGTTTGTGTTCTAGATCTGCGGAAGTAAAAGTGAAATGTTTTATAAGAAATTTCAAATGGACCAGCAGTGAATGTGTGGGGAGAAGCACTCTTCAAAACTATTCTTAACAGCTTCAGAACTGTACAAACTTGAACAAAGTTAGAGTGTACCATGAAACCGACTCTCCCTGGCCACAGGTGACTTGTATTTTGTCCGTAACCTTCATCAAGGAGTAAAAACACAGTCACTTCAGAGGGGGAGGGAATGGTTTCCACCTGGAACATTCAGCCTTGGAAGCATGAAGCCACCAGCTAGGCATTGCACTGTTTGGTTTGCATCTGAGAACTTGCTCTGATGGCTGGGGAAAAAAAAAAGCTGTGCCAAAAAAAATTAATAAAAAGGAAAAAAAAAAGAAAAAAAAAAAAGAAAAATGCTGTGATAAACCAAAAGGGAAAAAAAAATCCTCCTCCATGCGGTGTTGTATTTTTTCCTTCCAATTTGGACACTACAGTTGCTCTCCCAAAGGACGTTCAAAGACCAGTTTGTACTGATGAAATGCTCAACTTTGTAATCACAACACTTTCTATTTTCTAGACTACTTTTTTTGTTCAGTGGTTTTTCTATCAGCTGGAATATTACAGCCTGGAGGATCCCAGGCTTAGGATGAAACTTTTGTTTTCCTTTTATTTCTCCCTTCCACTCCCAACTTTTCCTTCCTTTCTTTTCTCCTCTTTCTTTTTGCCCCCATTTTTTTTTTCTTTTCCCTGTATGCCCATAGTAGATGCAGCCAGGTGGACATGACAATGAAAATTTTTGACAGACTGCTTCTCCTCTCTTCTATATCTTCCTTTTCCTTTCTTTCTCTCCATTTAAAAGAAAAAAAAATCCTCCATGCTTCAGATCTTAGCGTCTCAAGGGCACTTTCAGCAAATTGTGTAATAAGTGCTTTATATAAGAATGCAGTGCTGGGGAAGATTTTTACAGGAGAAAGATGACTTTTAACAGAAAGAACCCAGTGTATTTTTGGAAAAAAATATTTTTTATGTTAAACAGTTTTAAAAGCCTAAAATGGCCACAAAATGTAGACCAGTTGTGTAATTCAAGTAAAAAGAATGACACAGAGTCCAGGGAACATGAAAGGCGCAGTATCCTTTTTCTCTCCTCTCTCAGAAAGTGCTGTAAGAAAAAATGGTGTTTGATACAAGAAATACCAGTCCTTTGCTAAAGTCCTTTTCCAGCAGCCAGCCATTTACATAGTCTCATTCCATTTTTTATGGCTGTTTGATGATGTAAACTTATTCAAAGAGATTCAGAAGGCTGAGACTATAAATATAGCATTTGTTTTCTCTAGTTTATTTTTTGTTTGTTTTCAGTAACCAGGACAAAATGCTTGTGTATCTTCTTTCCTCTAGAGATAGTTAAGATTTTGACAGAATTGTGGCCTTGCTTGAGCAGTGCTGTCTTCCACTATTCATTATTCCAGTCAGTCGGTGGGGTTTTGCCACTGACTTAATGAGACCAGGTGAACTGAAATACGTTGACTGCATCTGTCACTGTTGAAGAATGGACTCTTAACCAAGCTCCTGTCCATCCATGGACCACACACACCAAGAAAAAAGCTCTACCATTGTAGCAGGTGGTGGTGCTGTCACCACGTGTATGCTGCATCCTGCAGGGAAAGCTCTGGGTCTGCATTTGGAGGCTCACTGTCTGCTCAGACAGTGTGGTGCTCAGAAGACAATGAATTCATTGATGACATCGTCTGTAAGTTCTGTCTCAGTGTGTAAACCACAGTAAAGTTGCAGGGGTGAAATGATCAGAACAAGAATGGAGAGTTCCAAAGCACCACCTATCCACGCTGGACAGGATTTCCTTACTGCAGCTGTGACACCTGCACAGATGCCAGCTGAAGACTGCATTACTCTAATTGAGGAAATGACGAGTGCAGGGAAGGACACATAGGCAGAGTTTACTGAAAGTCCTGTAAACTGTTAGGCAGCCTTGGGGTGGTGTCAGACATGACTTAGATCCTCTGAACAGGCTGAGACACACAGGTGTCTTCTCCACAGCCTAGGCTAGGATCTGTAGGAGAGAGTAAATGGGCCACAAACCTCTTAACAGATGTAGAACCTTCCTGCTCAAAATCACTGTAACACGGCATCTTCAAAATCGCTGTAACACAGCTGCTGAAGGTGTGATTTGATCTGAGCAAATCCAGAGCCCTCGGGCTGAACTGGTGGTGTGAGACCTGCTGAGCTCCAGGGCATCGTCTTGAAATTTGAACACCATCTTTGGAGTTTTCTTCTCTGTATGCTTGCATCTATAAGGATTCTTAGTCCTTCTAGTGGAACTAGACACTGCCAGCTTCAGCTGCATTTCTTAAAGATACACCTTTTGAAAGGAGAAAAGAATAGAAAGAAGTAACTGCTCAAAGTGTTAGTCCTGAGATGAAAACAGTTTTGTGGGATTTTGGTTACTAGTAATAGTTAGGCTTGTTTGTAATTTATCTCAAATAATTGGATGCCAGGCAGTATCAAGGATTACTTTTGGTGTTAAATGCTTTTATGTGTTGGTTTTAGTTTTTTGCACCAAGAGCATGGCTATAGATCACCATGTGGCAATTTTGCACTCTCTTCTAATAACCACATGCACCTGCTAATTTAAAGTCACTGCTTTTTTTTAAAAAAAAAAGAGGAATTTCTCAAAGAGTCTTGAACTTGAATACAAAAGCATAATGTGGTTTTATGAAGCACGGTTTGGACAATGATTTGATTGCAGTCATTCCATGTAAACGGTTCAATTCCTACGCCGCTTTTTGGTGGCATTTCTGAGAATAACCAGCAGAAGTTGCTGGTCTGTGGGAGGGCAGCACTGATGGGACTCTAGCCTTGCCTCTGTCCCTTGAGTGACACCTGAATAGACTGGACCTCAGGATTTGAAGAGATGAATTTGCTCAATGCTGCATGACTGGCTGGCTCTGCCATAGCTGTTCCCAGGATAGCTACTGTAGATAACAGAGCAGCGTCCGTGATGCCTGTTCCTTTTTTTCCATTTTTTTAATTTGTCAGCACCACTTTACTTGTCTATATGGAGGTAAGAAGCCAAGAGAAACAAAATTTGAATATCAATTCATTTGCAAAGCTCATGTGTGAGAGAGGCTGCTGCTCCAGAAAGTTTTCTATATGGACCATCAGAATTAAAAGCAGTGTATGTGAGGAGCTAAGAAAATTCACTTTTCTTACCTTCCACAAAATCCTAAATACTAAAAACTCCTGGAAGATGCTGTAGTAAATAGTTTTCAGCCAAAATGAGAGCTGTTAAGGAAGGTAGGAGATGTAGTTGCAAAGTTATCTCAGCCTAAGGACGTGGTTTCTTCAGGACATGGGCAGTGGGGACAAAGAGTCTTTTCCAGGCTGTAGTTCAAGGTGGGTGACCTGCAGCACTGTGCTCATGGGAGCTCTCCCTCCCCTCCAGCAGCAGCAGCACATTCCCCAGCTGGCAGAGCCTCTCCATTACTCCCCTGCAAGAGAACTGCACAAAGCAACAGCCCAGGGGACCTCGTAAGATTTCTTCCTAAAATTTTGTTTATAGTTCTTTGTAACAGAAGAGAAATGGAAAAAACCTAAGTGACCAAACAGGATTGTGAAACCATCCAGAGACTTGCTGGATTTTTATTATTGCTGGCTGTCTGGAATTGGCCTGGAAGTGAAAAAAAAAACCAGTTTCTGAAAAACCACTATACTCTGTGGGTTAGAAGGATACTGAATCTTTTATGTAGAAAACACTGGGTCCCTTATGGGGCAATAAAGGGCCTGACTTACAGGGTTATACACACATTAACCCCATGCTACATCTTAGAAATTTCCTTTTAATTTGTTTAAAAAATAAAAAAATAAAAAAATAGCTAATTTTAGAGCCAAGTGAAGTGCACTTTGTCAAATGTAAGGGTCTGCTTTGTTTTTTGGGTTTCTTTTTCTTTTTCCCTTTTTAATTTTTCCTCCTTTTTTTTCCTCTTACTGCCTTTTTAAAAAATGTGGTTCTTTGTCAATTGCAGAAATGTTCTTTCAGCCACTCACTGAAATTCTGAATTCTGGCTTCTGCAGTTTTTATTGTCTGTGTCAGACTTGCAGCCAGACTTGGTTCTCATTTAAGCATTTCCCAGGTTCTGTTGAAACAACATCAACCCTTATTTTGTTTCTCCCCCACCCACACTTTCTTCAAATTCACTTTGTGTATTGTAGCTCATTTGTTTTAAGGAGAGAATCAACAGATCATATTCAGTGTCTTGAATAAATTGCTATATTTTGATATTAGAGAATTCTGTGCGTGTTGTTCCTTATTCTTTTCTGGCTGCTTTGCATCCTGCACATAAGAGCTGGGGTTGAGTGACTAAAGTTATGATGTGGTGTCACACTGTGGTGTCACAACTTAAGTTGAAATGTGGTGTCACTGGCCTGTGGTGTTTAAAGACCTTGACCATGGGTTCATAGGATTTTGTAATATACAGGGCATGAATGCTTTAGTGTCTAATTTGCTTTACTTTATTGCAGATTACCACAAACACCACACAACTCCCCATTAGCAAGTACCCCTATAATAAAGAAAAAAAATACACACACACACACACATATATATATATAGCTATTACAGAGTATTATCTGCAGCACTGGTATAGCAACAATCAGTGATACAGCAGCAATAAATTCATAGCAACAATCAAATACAGCAGCACCCAACAGTAGTAGCAATTAAGTGTATCTATATAAATTACAGGTTACAACTAAGTTGTTACTGCTGAAGCAAACTTGGCAGTAATACAGCAGCAGATAGGATAGGTTCATTACATGTATAGGTGAGACACCAAACTGTAGATCTCAGAAGGGGCCCAGCCATCCCAGAGACGGGAGGATCAAACAGTCCTTGGGCTGAGTGAGGGAACAGTAGAACAACAGGCAGGATCTCCCTTCAGACACAATCCATGTCATAGTTTGGAGTCAGCAAGGCTTCCAGCAATGGTCTGAGGTCTTGCAGACCTGTGTAGGAAAGGGGCAAGGATGTGCAGTGCAGGAAGAGAGAGAGAAGCTGATTTGGATAGAAAATAATTTCTCTGTCATAGAGAGGGTACAGGACACCACCGCTTCAAGCAGCCAGTGGATGCAGTTAATTTCTGTTTTTCACCTGGGACACCCAACAGATTATGATTTCAATTCTATTTTGGGACTTGTCGTGCTCTTGCAGTTGAAACAGCCAGTGGAAGTTACCAATACATTCTTTCTCAGGATGTTATCCCCTTTTTCCAGACTATTTTTCAGCTTTTCAGGTGATGCTACTATTACAGTTCCTTGCACTTGCACTTTGTGAGGGTATCTCAGGATACCTGTGGTACCTAGCTGCATTTCAGAGATGCTGGCTGTGCTTCTCAAGAATGCTTCTAGTCCCCAGGCTCACAGTTCACAGGCTGGCTGGCAATTTCTCTCCCAGAATTTTGGCAGACTTCTCCCATTGAGTACTTTTTCCCTTTGAATCAGGTCACCTTTATGGCTGCTCACATCACACGTTTACTGTTTGATTTTATTTCCTCCCGTGCTATATTTATTGGAAATTTATACAGCTGTTAAGGGACCAATTTGAGTAAGATTGGGTTGAAGTACATTTTAAATTTCCTTCAGAAAAGTTTCCTGAAAAGGAAATTTCTCCATATAAAATAAATTTTACTCTAGTTCCGAACAAGGTAAATTGTTAATTTTTCTTTAAGCCAGCCAGGCTAAAATTCAACCTTGCTTGAGCAGTTGGAAGTTTCTGAAGAACTTCAGAATATTCCACTTGTGAAGTTGTCACAGTCATCCCCTCTGTCAGGAGCTCCCACTCTCTGCTTAGGGCTCAAGGCACTGACCTGAAGGGATGCAAGGGGAGGTGATTGCTTAGCATTAATAGGCTGAATGTTGTGTAGATTTTGGTTGGGTTTTATTCCACAAAATTATTTCCATGGCGCTTGGGGGGATTCAACATGAAATGGGGTTTTTGCTTTGTGACAATGTAAGAGGCTGAACCATTGACCTGAGCTAAGGCTGATGGCCCAAAGCCTTCAAAAGGAATTAGTGCTCAGAACAAACAGTCCTGTGTGTCACAACATCGAGTTCTGAGGTGTTTAAGGATCCAGGGCATTAATTTAGGATTAATATCTAACATTTGGAAAGACAGAGGGGCTAGAAAAGCTGGTGTGCTAATGATGAGCACCTCAACATATTACATACTCAAAAAAAGAGAATGCAATGCTCTTCCATGACATTTGTGTCAGTTCATGTTCTGACATTTGCACAGCACTAATGTCTTGTAACAGCTTCTCAAAATAAAAAAATATGAGAGCTAAGGAGACAGCTAGAGTGGGGCTGGAGTTTCAGGGGTAGTGCTATTTAAAAGTTCTCACTTTACCTGCCTCTTAAATAAATGCTATGTGATGGTCCTATTTTTAGTCATGTAATTTTCAGGCATGTTTTCAGACAATGTATGACTGTCAAACTAAAATTGTAGTTTAGTTTTTCTGCATTTATCCTATATATATTTACTCAGCCTGAAAATTATGTGGCAACTAACACTGAAAGCATCGAGCACTTCTAAACACTTGCTTCTCACTTCTGTCAGTGTGCAGTACAATTAAGGGTACTTGTAGAGTTATTCTGGGAAGATGTAATATTGCAGCATCTCACTCAAAACAACTCCTTTCCCTGCCATCATTCTGTGTATCATTTCCGGCCATGGGTGAGATCAGCACTGACCATTAAGAGCACATGTAATTTCATATTGAAGCTCTGTGGTATAAAAAGTCATTTTTAAAGCTTTGAAGTCTTTTAAGTGAAGAAATTACTCACTTGGCAAGGAATTTATCATCATTGCTGACTCCTTTCCCAATAGGAAGGAAGATCTTTTGTTTCCTTAGAGATAGGGTTTTTTTCCATTTCCTTTTGGACATATTCAAAAACCAAAAGAATACAAAACCTAATAGCTGCAGGAAAGCAGCTATATCCTCTTTATGGCTGCAAGGTCTAACATCTTTTTCCTTCCAAGAAAAAGCCTTGACTTCACCATGTAATTCATTAGTCATTATTTCAATACAAGAGATCAAAAAAAGATTCTGCTCATCACTTTCCTATCCTTCCCATTAAATACTGGGACAAAGTTGACATCCTCATCCTTCAGTAGAGTAATTCATCACAGTCAAATGCACAAAAGACAAAAATGGATTTGGTTGCAAAGCACTGCCATTCTGCAGTTCCAAAACTGAGAATTACCTCTCCAGGTTTCTGAAAATCCGTGGTGTCAAGTGAGCATCACATCCCTACATGCTGTGTTGCAGTTCCTGAAAAATTCTGAATATTTTCTTGAAGGGAAAGACAGAAATGTCAGACTCTTAGGAGGACTTTTGAGACACCCTGCAATCCTTACAGCCATTATGTCCTGCCAGCTGGACTGAAAAAGTCGTGGAGTGCCTGCAGAGAGTACTGTCAGTGAGGGCACTACGGGGAGATGCCTGAGGGTAAAAAGGTAACTGCAGAAGTTACAGGGAAAATACAGCTGCCACTCCCTGGATGGAGCACGGTGAGCATGTCTGACCTCCCCCACACAACACAATCTAAGGGGGGGCTAAACAGAGGATGGAGCAGAGTAGATACCACAGGCAGGATTTGTCCCAACCTTTGCAGGGGAGGGAACTTGGTGGTGCTTCCTAGCTGAAAAGCTGCATAGTACCTGAAAAACAAGGGAGATAAAGGAAGCCCTTGAATTAGCAACCATGGCAAAATGCCTCTCCTTGGATTGGCACGTCCCCATCCCAAGGTTATCTCAGGTACTTTGCTGACACACCCACCCCCGAGGTACGACCACCCTTCAGTGAGTAAGGTGTGTGGCTGAAGTCACTCAATCTCCACCCAAATGTAAATAAATAGTATAAAATTAAGTTAAGAATGGGAAGAAGTCAGGGAAGTCTCCAGAATAACTTCTGGGCTCAGCTGATGGGGTGAACCTGTCTTCTCCCCCACAGGGGATGCCTGTTCAGCAAGATCTGTATTCCATGTGCATGGAATGATTTTCTTGAGTTAGGACTGGATTTTGTTAGGACTGGAGCTTGTCGCTGTGTTGTTTTGAATATTATGTTGCTTAGAATATGGTTTTTTTCAGTCAGACACCATCCCCAGCAATCCTTGAACCCTGACCTGTCAGAGCTTCATTAATAAAAAGTGTTATTCTGTAGCCTGTTAATGTGAGTCCTTCAAGGGCGTTGACAGAGTAATAAACATAAAGGGTTTCAGAAAATCTCCCCTTTTCACATGACAAACAACCTAGACTGCCAAGATAGAGATCTGATGGGAAAAGCCCTCAGCATGGTGTTTCCTGCCTTGAAGCCCTGGACAGTGGCTGCTTGTCAGCTTCTTTCCCAGAGGCTGGTTTGGGGAGAATCATGAGAAATTCGTGCGCAATGAGATGACCATGTCTAATCATTCAGCCACTCACCTTCCTCCACAGAGGATGACAAAGGCAGAGAACTTGTGCTTCAGTCAGTTCACACAAACGTCCTTTTTTTTAAATATCCCCATTAAAGGTCCAGGTCTCATGACTTGATCAAAGAATACATATCAAAGTGATTTTTAAAAATGTAACATTTCTAATCCACAACATTTGGAATGGCATCCTGACTTAGGTCTGCTTCAGTACAGAGCCTTTGATGAAGACTGTAGCAAAAGCTATAAAAATCTTTTCACATACAAGCAATGTAAGTTTTTAAGATAAAATCCTAGATCTCCTATATAGAGTGGTAAAAGTTGTGTTGGTAATTTATAATTTTTTTAAAGTGCTCTGGACTCTGTAGCAGAATCTGCAAAAGATTAATAAATTGAGATATATTTCTCCAGATGCAAATTTGGAAATGGAAGGTGTTGGTATGGGAAAAACCAGCACTTCTCATCACTGTAGAAGTTACACCAGCACCCTGGAGACTGGATGAGCAATAGATTAACTACACACATCCCTGAAGATCCCTTACCAATGAAAACCCAATATTCCTATCTGTACAAAATAGCAATTTCTGCCTGGTTTTTGGTTTCAGCAGTGACAACCAGCAGGTGGGGAGAGAGGGACTAGTCTGTGGACAGCTCTAAGCTGAGAACTTGTCCCACAGCTTTTATCACCAAACCTTACAAAACTTTTTAATTTAAAAACAACCACCAACAGCCTGATCTATTTTTTGAGCCAAGTCTATTCTAGTAGGAACCAAGCAGCAGCACCTCTAGCAGAAAAGAAGAAATTTAATTTTATGCCATATTTCCACCTGAACCACAAAAGCGTTGGTGCTCATTCCTCCTTTGGTGGAATGATAAGCTGATCAGCTCCCAAAATGAAATTAATTTGAGAGAATGAAAACCATCTTGCTTTCTCCTGTACTATTTTGGCCTAATGCATTAATATTTTATTTCTCTGTGCTATACCCTCCATGCTATGGGCTGGAAAAGATACTATTACCCAGCAAGTGCTGTGTATCTGGATTTTTTTCTGAAATGGAAGGTGTCATGTTTGGACTTGCCTGTCTCACACAAATATTATACAGTGGCCTCTTGGAGGCCCATGTATTAGATTATTGCTTTAGTTGGTTAAAATAAAACCAACCAAACACCCCAACTGTCATTGGAAAATAGCCCTGAAAAAAATTAGAGAAGGCAAAGCACTGGAAATTTTATGAGAAAATGTTGCTGAAATTTCGTATGGTGTTTTTGAAGGATATTTGTGAGCAGTGAACTGAATATTAAAAAAAAATTTTAATGAAAATTTAAGTTTTCTTAAACAGAACATTTGTTCATCACTTCATGTAGTATCTTCTGGGGTGCTTGTTTTTTAATAAAATGCAATAACATTTGGAGAACAAAAAACAAAAAATTTCTAAAACAAACCAAATTAATTTATTGTTTATGCATTAGCAGAAACTATTTTCTATTAATCTAAAACCAAGGGAGTACTTATATGTGTGTGTTGTGATGTGTGTGCACACTGACATCTGAGTTTTTGTGTAATTGTACCTGAATATTTATCAGTTGCTTTCACAAGTGTCTATAAAAGCAAGGCAAGAGGCCATCTCACAATTTCATAAGTATGATTAGAATCTCATCTGGAATAAAGTGAATCTATTAAGTGATGATCTACAGTATGGTATCTTCATAAAATAAATGAAGACAGTACACATCATTTTTGTCTCCCAGTAATGTACCAAAAAACCTGATATTTGAGGGTGTTGCCATCAAACAAACAAACACTTTTTTTTTTTTAGGTTTTATAGACCCAAAGCTAACGGGCTGGTGCTCAGGCAGCTCTGCTGACAAGAGCTGATGCCAGGGGCAGGCAGCACCCAGAGCATCTTTCACAGCCCCACTGGAGCCCTGAGCACAGGGCTGCAGCTCCCTGGGCTTCCCCTATGAAAATACTGCCAAACTGGAGTGAGGGGTATCCCACCATCCCACCACCAAGGCTTTTTTTTTTTTTTTTTGCTTGCATTTCTCCCTTCTTTTGGCCCAGTGAAGAATGAATTCTGTGAGACAGTGGAGGGGCAGCAGCTCAGGCACAAGCAGCAGCTCCCACTGCCCCATTCCCTGTGAGATGATGAAGACCTCTGGAAGAGAGGAGCAATTCTCCTTGTGGAGCCTTGTGGCTGCCTCTGTCTTCAGCTCACCCATTCATGTCTTTCACAGGTTTCCAGTTACTCAACATTGGCCTCATTTCCAGTGAAGTCATGGAAATCACTGGGGACAGAGCCCAGAAAACAAGGGTAAAAGGCCTCTATTACACTTAAAGATACTTTCAAAAAAAGTCTTTTGCAAAGGTAGACATTATTTTTTAAATTTTAAATTCAGATATTAAACTGAAGGAATCTGGGTATACCAGCTTTCAGAGTATAAACCCCCTGGGAGCTAAGGAGAAGGTGCCTTATCTCTCCTCCCCTGAATTGTTCTGGGTGTAATTGCATTCCTAGGGGATGGCTGACTGCCTGACATGGGGCATTAGCAGAGCTGGGTTGTTACCCAGAGCACCTAGTGTGGCTGGGGGAATGCTTCTGATCCTTGGCAAGACAAGTCTGATGCCTTGAGGAAGGGCTGGTGAGAAGAATGCTGTGCTCCCTGTCACATGCTGCCACATGACCAGAGGCAGGGTAGAGGGACCTTTCAATTGCCACATAAAATGTGGTGCTCGGTTGAGTGCTTTTGCCTAGGGAGGGACTTGTGTTGTTGCCTTTTTTTTTCCTCTTTTCCTCCAGGAAATTCACTCAAGATCTGCTGTAGCAGCAAACCAGGAGCAGATGCTATCACATGGCTACAGCTGCAATGAATGGCTGCCAGTGTTTTCATGCTGTCCTGAGTCTTGGTGCCCTCTGAGGGGGGAGGATTCTGCAAGGACAGGACACCTCACCCAACACAACTGGTTCCTCACACAGCACAAAACCAGCCCCACTGTGTTGTTTTACACCGATGTCTTTAAAATGTGCCCTTTCCAGTAAGCACAGTAACACCCACAGTGTGTTTGGTTCTGCACATTCTCCAGACTTTCCAGGAGGCTCACAGATGCACAAGAGGGTGGGAACCTCTGTGGAGCCAACTGGAGGGCAAGGATCCAAGGCCTCCATCTACCCCGAGTCCCTCCCAGCTATGGCAAAGCTGGTGAAAATCTAGGATAGGACAAGGCTTCATCAACAAAGGTTATCTTTATTAACAGACCTGTCATTCTCCCACTCTCCAGAGGGAGGAACACATCTCAGTCCCTCACGGCTCTTCTCTACCCCTTAAGACTCTATTTCCTAACCATAGAACAGAATCTGCCTGAATTTCATCCCAGTGTGACACCAAGGCACAAAGAGACCCACGGTGCCCTTGGTATTGCCACGTGCCACAGGACAGAGCCCAGGGCAAGTCAGCCACCACCTTGCCAGCCTTCTCATCTCCAGGCACTGGCTTTGCAAGGACACAAATGTCCTCTATGGAGAACCCTGAAAGCTTCAAAATCTTCTTGCTGTCCCAAAATGTGATGGAACCCAGCAAGTAAGAGGTGCTGGAGCAGCAAAAATCTTCCCATAACTTTCATCACTTAATGGTTTCCCCTATAGCTACATGCTTGAGTTTTCTCAGCCTTTTGAAAACTTTACCTACAAAACCCCACTTTAGTGCCCTGAATGATTAAGAGTTTACTTAGAAAGGTGCAGTAAGAGAACAAAATTTCCATACAGCTCACAGCATATCCTAGGGAATATTAACTGGGAAAACAGATTCATGCCTGCATTCCTGGACTTGACTTTGTTCCCAGCTTTCCTTGCAGTAAGATTGCATCTTCTTCAGCTGACAGTTTCAATGTCCACACATGTACATGTCTGTTTCTTAAAAAATTGATAACCAGACATCATCTGACCTGTCTTACATCAACTACCGTGTGGTCTAGTGATTTTCCTCTGAGATTACTGTAAACTTGAGATTCCATGAAAATTTTAAAAATTTTTGGAGATCAGATAACTTATTATCATGGATACACAGAAGCAAACACTGAAGTATAAGTCAAGTATCCAGGGGGTTATCCAGGGGATGGGGGGGATCACATTTAACATTTCACTTTCTAGCTCCATGTATTTGGTCTACCAGAAGAAGGGATTAATGAGAGATGTAGTTAGGATTTTGTTATTCAGACATGTGGTGCACCTCATAAATGCAGATCTGTGGTATGCAAGAAATCTGCCTATTCGCATTGTTTATTATTTTATTAGTGCTCATATTTCAGCTTTGTAATTAGCCTGAACATCTGGCCAAATAAAATAGTAATTAAATGTATGGCAGGTCAAATACAGTTCCATATGTCCTCTTCCACTAACAGAAAAGAGCCAGAAATGTTTAAGAAAGTATTGCAGGATATGAGAAGGCACTTTTCACAGATGTTTGCATTTTATCTTTGAGTGCTTAAAAATAAGTTCTGGTGAATACAGAGAGAACTTACCGTGCAGTTGACTTGATAAGCTGGCTGGGAGGCCAGGGAAGTGTTTAATAGAGGAAATGTATGTATAGATATCCTCTTTATGTAATTCCACTACACTAATTCAGTGCATGGATTCAACTACCCTTTTATTTAAATTAACACTTTTTCCCTTTGATAAATTCAGAAAGGCTTTGTTATGCTCTAATGCACCCAAAATACAAGAAACTATAGTTGGCAACTTCTGTACTCATGAAACAACAGTTTAGCTACATATATTTTATTAGACAGTATCTGATCCTGTTTTACTTCTGTTTACTTCTCCTCTGAGTCACACCTTGCTGTTCCAGAGGAACAGCTGCCCTCCTGCTCAAGGAGGGAAGAGCTGTGTGCTGTGGCAGTGAGTCCCTCCCACAGTGTAAGGTGCAGACCACAGACTCTGACTGCACTGATGGACTTCAGTGTTGACAAGACCTCTCCCTTGTTAACCCGGGCCATGTTTGAAACACGTCTTAGAAAACAAACAGGCCAGAGACAAGCTCTTCCCACATTCACCAGGGCAGCCCTCATGACAACTAAGCAGGTACAGATCACCATCAGAATGGAAGCTAGGATGTTTTTCTGTGTGCTGGGTCTCTCAGCAGTGGGTGGCACCCTTAAGAAGGCAGTGGTTGTGTTGGTGTCACAGCTGTGCTGTCCAGGATGTGTGTCTGTGGTTTGCCATTCCTGACCCTTGAAGGACACCATTTCCCTCAAAATTAAGCTGGCTGTGGTGGCCTATGGCTGCTCCCTCACATGCATGCAGCAAGCACACAGAGTGGAGACAGTCAGGAGATGGACCTCAAAAATATATTGTGGGTGAGAAGGGAGGGGCATCTACTGCAATCGTTGAAGAAGATAATGCTTTGACTGATTTGTTGAATAGTGAGCCGAGAACAAAATTTGTGTAAGGTCAGATCAAATGTGGTTGTGCTTACACATAATTAGAATCTTATCATCCAATTTTAAGCTATGAAGGAATGCCTCCTGTACATCCACTGGAGGCTAGAACAGCAGGCAAGGAGACTCACCTCACACATACTTCTTTTATAAGTCAAAACCCACTGGCAGTGTGCTCTGCAGTGGCCCATAGCAATTTCTAGATACATCAAAATCAGGTCAGTTTTCTTCCTCAGGCTCCCAGATGAATCCTAATTTTTCCTGATGACATCCCACTAGATACACACCAGACTCACCCCAACAACAAGCTTGAAAGAACAAGAAAAGGAGAGGAGCAAAGCCTGGCCCTTGCACAAGGCTGTCCCAGAACAGGAGTGCTCCAGTGCCAGCAGCCACCTGGCACTGCTCAGGGGCTGCTCACAGCTTTGGGGAGCCAGGACTGGGGCACCCCATCTGTCCCTGTCCCACAAAAATGTCCTGGGGCAGTGAAGGCAGGGAGGGATCAGTCATTCAGTCAGGCTACAGCCTGTGCCTCCCAAGTGCTTTTGTGCCACATAATGATTCCAGTGAAGCCAGAGACTGTTTATTTTGGTTTAAGGTTTTGCAGCTTGGTCCACACCATAGCATATGAAAAGGTTTACTAACAATTCCACCTCCACCTTTTTCCTGCTCTTTTGACCCCAGCTGTGATGAGTATTGCACTGAAAAATGGTCTCTGTTTCAAAAGGCTCAGTATAATATGCTCATAAGTCTGTGTGCTGTCTCTTCATACTTTGGTAGGTAACAAACGACTGTGATGAAAGGGTCTGGTGATCTGCCAGTAGCTCTGACAAGGAGAGCAGCAATAAAAAGCCATAAAGCCATGAAGGTTTCCAAAGGGCACAATGTAAAAGACTTGCTACAAGCCAACACAGCTCTGTAATGACCTGCCTAAATCTGTTCCATCATTGCTTAACACCTTTGTATCAAACAATTAACTCAGGAAGCTGATTTATTTTAATTAGCTAATCAATATTTTTCAGTATTGTTTCTGTTGATCCTGAATCCTAACCTTTCCTGATCCTGAATTTCTAACCTTCCCAAGACCTCCCTGAGTAACCCAAAAAGTTAAGCTTCATTTTATTTTTGCATTAACCTTTCAGCTGTCTTTAATAATAATAATAATAATAATAATAATAATAATAATAATAATAATAATAATAATAAGTGGATGTGAGCAGGAAATAAAGCCCAGCCCTGGTCACATGCTGAGGAAGAGGAGGGTGATTACTTGGGCTCAAGGGGCTTCCACCATGCCATCAGTCAAACTGTGCTGTGAACAACTTCCAGCACAACCAGACAAATCATATTATTTCTATTTTTGATATGAAGTCAAGAGCTTAGTGTAGACATGATCATCATTGTTTCTTAACTTTCAACCAATCTGGGAAATTTTTTGGAGGTAGGTACCTATGGCGCTGCACAAAAAGAGGTGTATGTGAGAAGATAAGGAAAATTGATTTAATGTCTCTTCATTCAGCAGATGAAGGTATAAAACAGAGTATTCCTCAGAAAAGGGATTATTGATTCTACTGTTCTGTTTTATGATGAGCACTCAGAGCGTGGAAGTGTTTTATGCAAATATTATCTCTTAATGCACCTGCCCCAGCAGCCACAGTCCTGGTAGGTAAGTACACATAAAGATCAGACTGAATCCATGCTAAAAAATAGTTTGAAGGTTTACTTTTTCTTGAACCTGGTGTGAACTGGAATCTTTGTTCTGAAGTGTTTGTGGAGCCTGTGCTGGGCTCAATTTTTTTAAATGAAGCCTTTCAGCTCCCTAGATAAAACCACACCAAAAATTCATATACACAAGCTAAAAGAAGACTATGTCAGTGAAAATCTACACAAACAGGAAATATTTGTGCTTCAGTCAGAGTCTGCTGTCACTAATGTTTTACCAGGCTGTAAAGGCTGGAAATGATGGTGCCTCAGAAATCTAGAGCTGTAATTCTGGGTGAGGAATTTTATGCTGAGTAAGACAAGCAAGGCAACACATTTAAAAACCCAACATATGAATAGCCCATTTATTTAAACAAAAGACTCTTCTACCATAAGGAGGTTACAAGAGAGATGAAAACAAAATGAATGAAAATTAATCATAAGTAACAAATATCTTTGCAGAGATATATTCTTGCTGAAAAAGGTTTATACCTTCTCACATGTCTTCTAGAAGGCAAATGAAGACATAAACCATATCTCTGTCTCACACGCTCTCTCACACAGTGTCACAAGTTACAGGAAATTACATCAAGCCACTGAGCACAAACCTAATTCCAGAGTACACAATGATTCACACATTGACGTGGTTTTGTGAGTACTGACAATGTGAAAAGTTAGATCCAGGAAAAGTTAGATCCAGCTCTGCACATTAAAACTACCAGCCCTGGTAGATGGGAGAGCTTCTGGTTAATCTCTCGTCACTGCTGGTGTTACCTTCAGACAACATGCTTATGGCCTCGTCAGTCTGCTGGCTGTCAGCTGTGGAGATCTTCTTGGAATCATGGATGTTGCTTTGGTAGTTCACTGGTGAGGGATAGGCATTTTCCCCCACAGTTGATGAGGACAAAGATTCCCAGGGTATTTCTCTTTTTCGCCATTTCAGGTCCACTCTCCATCCTGTCCAGCCATAGAAAGCTAATGTGAAGAGAAAGCCCTGCATGGGATTAAGAACCCCCTAGGAAAGAGAAGTGCAGCAGGAGTTACACCAGCAAGGAAGGCCTCACCCTCAACTCTAGCAAAATGATTTGCATGTATTAAAAACTTCCCTTTCACTGAATGATTGCTGACTTTAAAATACGCTATTTGCATGCAAACAAAAATTTAGCCATTGCAGACACAAACAAATAAGAGAAAAATACCATGACCTGTTTTCCAAAATGCTGAGGCTATAACAGTAAGTTATGAAACAGTAAGTATGAAATAATTTTCTTGCATGAAGTTTAGCCAGCCAATCCCTTGGTGTGTTTTTAACTTTCCCCACAAGCTCTGGACTTTTTTCTTCACAAAAGCACATACATTTTTCATTACAAGCCAAGTCTAATATATGAGAGGAGACGCTAGCATAGACAGTCAAACTTTTAAAAATAGCAGGAATTGATCTGTCTGGAATTGCTTTAGATTCCTGAGACAGTGAAAATGTCCATCAAAGTGGGATGGAAAAATGGGGAGAGGCACTGAAAAAGAAAATCCCAAGTGATTGCCAAAAAATTTGTCTCTGTTCCCAGTACCATGAAAGGCTTAACAAATTAATGGCTTTAGATGCTTCTATTTTTTCTCGTAGGAAAAGAAGAAAATTATTTTTGCAGACAATTTAAAACGTAGGTCAGTCCCCAGACTTGCTCTTATGCTCTCCAGGTGAGCAAGAGCAAGGTCCCTGTCACAAGAATGTGTTCACTCCTTGTCAGAGGAGGAGGAGGTTGTGTCACATCAGTTGCAAACCTTAAGCTTTCAATACCAAACTGCTCACGTGCTTAATTACACAAATCATGCTCAGGCCTTAAACCTATTTAACAATTCCAGAATGAATTCTCTAGGAAAATAAACCTGCACTGTCACCTCTGAAAAATCCCGTGTCAAATATTTTAATAGGAGAAAAGAGGCTGCAGTAAGAGAACAGCATCTCACAGCTATTTTTGGTGCCTTATGTGAAGACTTTTCCCCTATTTGTTCCAAAATAATGATCCAAATGTCATGACATAAGGTGCAATCATTCTTTATAACAACAACAAAAAAATCGACCCTAGTTGCAAACAGAGAATTTCCATTAAATGCCCATTTAATTGGGAAACCTTCAAGAACTGTGAGCTAAAACTTAGCAGCTTGCATTATGGCAGAGTTTAGCAAGGTTAGGCTAGAAATCACTGTAATTATCTGTTCTGGATCTTAAAATGGGCAGTTATCTCTCACAGAGAGAATGCATACTCCAGTAAATGGGAGAAAAAGTTGGCCTCTAGGACATTTTTGGCAAAGTTTACATGTGAAAAGCACTCCCCTTGACTGCTCATTCCTTTCTCTTACTTTCTGCTTTTCTTCCTTGATTTTCAGAGTTTTTATACCTGTCAAAATCAAGAACCCCACACTATACTGGTGTTGTTCCACCAGTCTTACAACAGTAATTTCCAAGACTAAGCAATGTCACAGCTGACCCACCATTATAATCCAGGTGATCAGTGCAGCACTTCTGATGTTTTTCAGGGGCATTTCATTGATATCTGGCTGCATTTCGAGATAGAACAAAAGGGTCTCGTTGATGATATTGGATGACCAGCTATGGGAGGAGCAAAGAGGAAAATGACAGTTACATATGGATGTGCATGTAAAATGTGCTTTACCTTCAAATTATAGAAATTAAAATCACTCTAAGGACAGTGAGATTTTTTTAGTCATAGAATCATTAAGGGTAGAAAAGAACTCTAGGATGATCAAGTCCAAGACGGTTGGATTTCTTGTTAAATCTCAGTCTGAAGGGGCCAGTAGATCAATGAGATCATGATCAAGGACTGGACAGCTACCTACTTGCCCATGCCTAGACAATATAAATCAATATAAGAAACAAATCTGATAATTTTAACTTGCTTCAGAACAGTAAATTGCAGAATAAAATTGAGATGAGAAGGAGGTATGATCCATAATGGGAATATCATGCATGCTGACTTCTTTTGCTTGTGCCTTAGAAGAGTTGTGCTCCCAGACAAGAAACCCAAATACATGCATATGTTGTTGTAAAAAGCTGCAGAATTTCCAGGTGGAGTTAGAATTTCAGGGTTAGATTAAAGACTTCCGAAATGTCCATTAAAAAACACCAAAAAGCAACACAAAATTTGACTTTTTAATCCTTTAAAATGCTAACAATTATTTTTAATAAAGGCGACAAAGAATAAAGGTGTTTCCAGGATGAGCGTAATCAAGCCTCATTCATTGAAAGAAACTATGTTCTACACTAAATAGAGATTATAGCAAACGTCTGTAGGTTCCTATGACATCTAAACAGTGAGAGAAGCAGTTCTTTATAGTTATGCTGCAGCTTCAGAAAACAGACCATCAGCATTCATGTCATACTTTCTAAGGGGTTTTATATTTGTCCCTTGCACAATTATATTTTTATCACAATATAAAACCTCCTGTTCTCCCCTCCCAAATCTGTAGACATCTCTTCTATCCTATGTTGCCCCAACCTGCTGTCTTTGACTAAAGTATTCCATATTTGACTTCTGGGATAGAAGGAAATCTTTCCTATGCTTCTGAGATTAAACTGCCTAAGTCTTTTCCTCCAGTAACCTTTGTGAAAGTTTTTACACTCCAGAGCTTATGTTTTATTAGAGTAAAATCCTAAACCAGAGCTGTGATTTTCTTTTTTATTAGGAAAGCCCAGAATGAGACAGAATGGAAATAAACAAATGTCCCCACAATGTCCATGGGAAATTGGCCTTTCCTTTCATGCTTGTTCCCAGATAATCAAGCTGGCCACCATCCCTTAGGTTGCAATGCACTTCTGTGGGCTCCCCCTTTCCACAGCCCTGGGAGCTTGGCTGAATCTCTGCTCATTATTTCAGCAATTTCCAGGAAGCCATGCTGCAGGATCCTTCACTGCTGTCTCTCACTCCCTCCTCTGCTGGCTACCCCACCCTTTACATTGGAAATTTCACCTCCAAGCCAAGTGGACTGTTATTCCCCCCAAAAAGACAATAATTTCCTTTCAGAGCACTCCAGTAGACAGCGGCCAAGAGAAGATAAAAGAGGCAGCCTTTCTCCATGCTCAGCCCTTTAAAGCAATGTAACATGCATTCATACACCTGTGTATAAAGAAGTGGGATGTAGAGACTGCTAACTTTGGCCTTCTCATTTCACTACTCCAGAACCATTTCTTGTTGTCCCGCTCTTGCCCTCCCTATCTCTTTTCTGTCCTATGCCAAAGTACTATTTTCATGGGGGAAGATAGAATATTTTAAAAAAATAAGAAGAAATTTCACACACAATCATATGGAGTTTTCTTTTCTGGAATTTCCTTATTTTCCAGTCAATATCCATGTCTTTTTCAGACACTTGAAAACTGCAGAGCACAGAGGTGGGTGCATTGTATGATTATAGTCAGAGTCATGAAGCCAGACTTAGAAGCATATTTATTGTAAGTCCTCAGTGACGTGTTTGGTGCCAAGAGGCTCCAAGAAATGTTAATTACAGAAAGCCATCTATCAGCCCACAGAGCTGAGAGCCTGCTGTACCAGACAGCTTCAGTCGATGCCCAACCTATTGGGAATTTTTTGCTATTGTTTCTTGTTGCTCTTGCTTTTCTGTTGGTTAAACATTTTATCATTTCCTCACGGCCTTGTGATGTTACAGGAGTGATTCAGCTCCTTTGTGAACTAGTTTAGAACTGCTTCTTCCTTAGATACCTTCCCTTCCAAGCATCAAGACAAACAAATGAAGCAACCCATCAGTCTTTACTCCTGTCCCTGACTGTCTCTCTGGGAAAAAGGTACTTTAAAGAAAAATAATGCACCTCTTACCAAATAACAAATACCAGCATAATTTTGAAGAAGCGCATCTGGATCTCTGTCCCCAGACGTCTTTCATTCTCTGTGTAAATCCCTTGTCTCCCTTTCAGTAAGGAGGCAACTGGAAAGTATACAATTATGTTCATTAATATACACACATCTTGTTTGTTTAGGCACAAAAATCCAGAAGATGGAGGCCTGAAAGAGGGAACAAAGGAATGGATGGATTTGTCTCCAGCAGCTGTTCAGAAGCTGGAAGGATCATTTTCAAGGAATCTCATGTGAAAGGAAGATAATTACACACAGCTGGATTCCTAAAATGAAAGATATCTCACTTTTTTTTTTTTCAATCCCACTGAAAAGATAAAATATTATGGTCAACATAAGTCTATTTTATAACAAAAGGTAGTGTGTACCTTCTATAGAATGTGTGATATAATTATATACTTTTCATGTGATGTTTAAATAGAATCTTCTATTATAAGCATTGTTTTTCATTGTGTCATTCATACAACATTAGCTACACCTCTAAAACTTGAAAATGGGTTGTCAGCAAAAAAAATGTATGCCACATGCTGTTCAGATATCACAAGGAATATAAAAAGGCAAAAACAAATTTACAAAAAAAAACTTTTTATAGAACAACTTTTCAAAATAACAACTACTTCTTTGAAAATGAGCATAGTTGAGGGACAGAGGATGGATGGGATAAAAATTGAACTGAGAATATTTTTCTCCAGCTTTTTTATATAATCAATGTGTAGATAAATTCAGGCACTGCAAATATCTAGCAATGATGATATTGCATGCAAAGAATGCATTGAATCTGTGGCTTTTTTTCAGTCTCACTTCTTCCAAGCACTG
This sequence comes from Sturnus vulgaris, assembly GCF_052056855.1. Taxonomy (NCBI): domain Eukaryota; kingdom Metazoa; phylum Chordata; class Aves; order Passeriformes; family Sturnidae; genus Sturnus; species Sturnus vulgaris. Next base: position 99,355,133 of record NC_142244.1, read on the forward strand.
GATAATAAATTGAACTGGGACATCAAGATCCCATCTGAGTTGTGTGCAATTCCCATTTGCTTCATAATCTCAGAATCATAAGTGACAAAATTCTGATCAGATTTTATTCTATTTTTTGCTTTAGGGCTGCCAAGAAGTTAAATCAACTCTCAGATCTCACCAACTAGAATAATTTACATTCCAAAGTTGAGGCTGGTACCAAAACTATAACCAAAACTACTTAGAGTTAAGCATCCACTGTGCATTGCCTCAAAAGCTTTAAATCAAGTGACATGGAAACATGTTTGCCCCTCTGCAGTTAGGAGTTAATAACAGAATAGCCTGTGTGTCGCCAGAGTGTGTTTCCAGGGCAAGTTCCCCATCAAAATGGTGTCTTCATTTCAGTAGGCAACTGTTTCCCACCCTTTGCTGCATCTTTATGATTTATCAAGGAGCTGTCACACATCACTGAGTCCAAAGCCATGACTTTCTACAGTGTGATGTTGCTACATGACATAGAATGATTGACCAGTAGGAACATACCTGCTGATACTGTCCTCCTAAACAGGATTGGGTTGGCCACAAGCACTAGCAGGAGTGGGGCATAGGTTGTGATGTAATGTGGGATTGCATGTTCCAAGCCATTTTCACAGCTGAGAAGAAATCATTAAAAGATTATGCAATTTTTCCCCACAGCTCATTTTTCTGGCTATTCTATGTCACCTTTAACTTAAAAAGGAAAAAAAAAAAAAGGAATGGAGCAAACAGATGCAAAAATTTTACTTCATAGACTTTTACCACCAGTTCACATGGGACACAAAGTTGATTTTAAACTATCTGTGCATATCCACTGTCTGTGGATTTTTCTCAAATGGAAAGGAAAGGTAAAATCAGGAGTGAGAGAAGGGTGTATCACAGCATACCCAAGTGCCTGTATTGCCTGGCATATTTCTTCAGGGCCCCCTGAAGCCCAGGCAGGTATTCCGAGCATAATCATTGACTCAGTGGGACATCCTAGGCAAAGATCAAAATGCTCAACTTTTGAATGTCTGTCTCTAAAGCTGACCAAAAGACATTCAAATGACCAGAGACCACAATCTCACAGTCTGTTTCCAGAGCCCGCTTACCTGGAGAGAGAAGGGTAGTAGAGCAGGGCAATCCCCTCCACACAGAGCATCACTGCGAGGCCCCACGTCATCATGTGGTACAGCACAATTGTACTGCAAGCACCAAACACGACAGGCATGGTTAAAGATATCAACACTTCCCATATTGCAAGGTAAAAATAGGACCTCGCTGAAAAAGAGCCTTGCAGACAGGAAATGCTGCAGAAAAACTCTGGCAGTACATTAAACTAAGGAAAGCAGGTGGGTGGGGGCAGTTCTTCAGAAAAAGAATGAGCCAAAGCAGTTATTCAGGCTTGCACATGGAAGTCCTGTCACCTCCAGCCTGTAGGGTGGAGGAGACAAGACTTCTTCCCTACCCTTATTATTGAGAAGGAACCCCTGTATCTTTCATTTCTCCTGCAGAGAGCAAATCAGCAGATTAAAATTTAAGAATGGAGATGAACAGTCAAATAAACCATCCTTTTGTGATGTGAAGAAAAAATGTTTAACTTTCAGAGCTGGATACTGCTCCTGACTTAGGGAGATTCACACTTATACTTGTAGAAAGTCTTTTGGTGTGTACTCTGGTCTCAAAACTAAATACACATGGGTTTTTTGGTTAACAGAGATGAGGAAAGCTGTTTGACTAGAACTATGGGACTTTACAAGATCAGGTTTATCCTCAACAGTCTAAAGTTAACTCAAAAAGCCTCATTTTGGTTACATCTGCAGAAGAACAATATCCTTAGTAGCTTACTGTTCTGTATCACCTGGGAACAGAGTCATGTCATTCCACTTTTATCAGTAGCAACTGAAGGTTATTTTGCTCTTCTAACAACCAACTTGGAAACATCTTTTCTTCTGTCTGGCATTAAAGCATGGTACTTTTGAAAGGGCTTAGGTTTTTCTGTCACAGGCATTGCAGAAAAATATATAATAAATACATCTTTTTGTTCTGAGGGATTTAAAAAGTGTGATCAGAAAGGCAATAATGACCACAATCACTTAGAAATGGATAAAATAAAAAATCAGAGAAAAATAAAAAAAAGGGAATTAACTAGATGAAATTAACTGTATGAACTTCAGTGCTTTCCCCCTCCAAATTTTCCACTTTCAGCATAATACTACTTTTTTTGCTGCAAGAATCAATTTCAGATGAAGGGTAGGGACGAAAATAGCCATCTCATTGCCATAAAGTTTATAGACCACAGTTTGCTCCATATTTTTCCAAAGGTTAAATGAATTCAGTTACATTTAAATGTAAGTCAGACATAAATCAGTATCTGAGCATTGCCCTGGCAATTTAAGCACTTAGAACACCACTCATCCCTATCATTACCTGGTAACTATATGAGCATCATATGGTTGTACAAGACTCACTTATGCTCTTAGGCAGCTGCAAACAGAGACATACTTTGTTGGATGGGAAAAAAACAAATTCAGAGCTTTAACTCTGGTACCTCAGTCCAGCTGATCTTCTCACCACCAAGTAAGAATCAACAGCATAGCAAAACAACCACCAGAAGCCAGCGCTATATAACAGCTGGATCCACATCTAGAGGAGAAAGAAGTGACAAATGTCACAGCTGCTTCTCCAGTACCACTGGAGCAGGGAAGGGACTCAACCTTTTGCCTGTTGTTTTGTTCTTTAAATGTGTGTATTTTCCAGATGAGAATATGAAGTATGAAATCTTACTCAAAATCACAGGGACAGCATTGTTGTAGCGCATGGGTCAAGTCGCAGGTAAATTAAATTGAACAGCCTTTGCTTTCACAACTTATTTTCTGACTTAGAAAACCTGTTATTTACCTCTCTGTTCCTAACCTGAACGTGGTAAGTAAAATCCAAAAAAAATTATAGCAAGGATGTTACAATTTTAGGTTAAAATTTCAGTTGTTTCTCAGTAGCTGAGGCACAAAAATATAACTGAGGTCAGTCATAACCACAGTGTGCCTATGCATTTGTGGGCTCTGCATGTGAGGGGTGTTTTCTTCATGCACAAGATAGTTATCAAGAAAAAAAACCAACTCATTAATGAGAAAATAACTCACCCTCTGGAAAAATATCCCTACTGAACTCCCTGAGTGATTTCTTCAATAAAAATCCAAGGGAAACAGGTTCAAGTCAAGCTAAATTCCACAGAATTCTTGAGTTGACCCTATGCATTTTTCCCATGAGCTTATATAAGAAAAGTGACCTTTCTTTGCCACCGTATATAAATTCCACATTTCTTCTCCATAGGAGCTGGTTCTTTGTAATAGTCTGGGAGTGTTTTAATATTCATGTTATTTTCCCTCCAAGCTGTCTTTCAGTTCTTATCTGAATATCCTCTATCCTCTATCACAGCTCCATAGTAGCATCATTTTACCTCTGGAAATCAACATATTTGTTACTAAGCCAAACATTGGTAAATAGAGATCTAGTACTCCTTCCTCCAAAAGGTAATTCAAGTTGGGAAATACTTCCTTTCATCATGGCTGTAGATCCTACCTCTAGTAATTTGTGGCATGAATTATTCAGTATTTAATTCAAACACCATGATATTTTCCTAGCGCAGAGGAGGCAGAAAATAAAATCCCAGTCTTCCTTCTTATGCACTTTACCCACAGCACTCAGTATGTAACTTCATCATCACATTTACATATTTGCTGCAGTTGAAAAATGCACAATTTACTACCCCTACATACACATATACAAAAATAAACTACAGTGTCTTTCCAGAAAATCCAACACAGACAAAATTGTCTCCAAAAATAATATAAATCAGATGCACTTAAACCCTAAAGCATCATATGATATCTTACTTTTTAGCAAAATGACATATCTTGGTGCAGTGCCTGAATGGGTACCCCTCTGAAAACCATTCAAGGGAGATGTCTACAAGTTTCACTATTTAGAGTTTGTATTGGCTTGTGGTTAAGAGAAATAAAACAATAGTACTAAAAGAAAAATAAAATAGAATCTTAAACATTTTATGAACTCACATGAGACTACGTTGGGGAAATGAGTGGAAGAAGGGTTATTTTTCCTTCCAATATAGTTGAATCTAAATTTAAAATGACTCAAATTACAGCATTTTCCTGGAGCACAAGTAAGGGAAAATAAAAATTGTGGTAGACCGCTATGCTGCTCACCATCTAACCTGAAATTCAAATGAAAAACAAGCAAAGCCTGCATACAGTACCCTGTCATGTTTAAAAATAAACTTTTATGTGTTTTGGTCCAGAAAGTGAAACATGGGGAGCAATAGGTTTTGAGTAGGATATTCTTGCTGCAAGGTATTGAGATTGTTTGTTCTTTCTCAAAGAAAAAACAACAACATTTGCATCTAATAAGTAAAACTTAAAGACGCATGATAGAATTGAGAATTGATAGATGTATACAATTTATATTTGTGCTCGTGGCACAAAACCACCTTGTTTGAAGCTGCTTTTATATAGGTATATAAAGCACAGTGAGTTCAATTTGGCACATATTGCTTTAGTTTAAAATTACTGGAGCTGAATAATCTTTTTTACATGCAACCTATCCCCTTATACATTGTAAATTTTGAATTGCAAAGCTAATACTGCTATTGCTCATGCATTAATTCATTGGGGACCCCACATTCCTATTGCATCTGGGTAAAGTGATGATCTGTCTTACTTGTCATTCTCAATGTTTTTGTAAAAATTGTGACCTTTATTCTTGTACAGTAAGCTCCAATTTTATTTCCCAGTATTTTGATTGTAAAATTTAGAACTGAGTTTCAGTCTGTATTTTTGGAATGCATTTACATTTTCTTATTCTTGCATTTTAATCCAGAAGGTACTTAATTAGACTTGGCCAGATGCAGTCATTGAGATGCAGCCCAGCAATCTGAGCTGAAATCCCACATGGCAAGGACAGATCTTCTGCCAGCAGATTGGTGGCTTTGAGTATATTTATCCTGTTGTCCCTCTGTGTCTAAAACACACACACTCATACCACCAAAGCTAATTTGAGCTACCCAAGTTGCTGGTTTCAGGAGGTCCCTGCTGCCATGGCACAGGCTGCAATTTCTGGCAAAGATGGACAGAAAACCTCATGCTGCCAGTGCAGTGGGGCCGCTGGGGCATTCGTGGTGCTGTGCCAGCACAAACCCAAACAATAGTTCACAGCTCTTTTGGGGTTGCTTATATCCTTTTGGCTCCACATGCCTGACTTTGATGTACTCCAGTCCCCTGGCACTCCTGGGAGGAGTGAATACTGCAGCACTCCCAGGCTCAGTGTGACCTGTGCTGCCCCACATCCTTACCCACCATACAGCACCACCAACACCCTGCCTGCCCTGACCCAGGCTCGCACAGGGAGGCATGAAGGCACTTGCAGGGGTGTGGCAGAGGCTGAAACCATCATATCCAGGCTCTGACTCACAGCCACATTTCCTTTTGGACACAGTAGTTTTCCTTTCAGATTCCCCCTGTGGAGGGACTCTTCATTGGGAGCAGAAGAAAGGGGGGGATGCTCTCTGTACCTACCGCGCTCCCCACACAGAACGTGGAAGGCCACACGTCAGTCTTGTTCACCACAGAAATGTTAGCTATGAAGCCTGGGAAGCCCAGCCACACACTTGACCTGAAGATTATACCTAAAGAAAAAAAAATGTATTAATGCTTTGAATCTGCTGGTGTGATTTGAGTCACATGATTTTCCCAGGCCACATATTTCACATCGCAGCCCAGATTTTGTGCGTCTACAGGAAGGCGACGGCTGCAGAGGAGCACAGCAGGGATAACTGTGTTATTTAAATGTCAGTGAAATCATTCAGGGAAAGGAGCCCCAAGAGACGGAAGCTGCTGGGACTTAAAACGCTACGTAGATTAGAATCTCTCTTACTTAGAGATGCTGTCACATGCTTCCCTAACATAAACTCCGTAGCATTTAACAGATTGACAAAAACACTGAATAACTATTTACCAGCATATATTCATACACTGATATTCGCTTCTCTATAAAACCCCCTTTGCAGAAAAAGAGTTATTTTTCACTTTTCTCTGCCTTAATTTTACAAGTAGCCCTTTTCCTCTGTCACAGGACCAAGCAAAGCAGCATTTCTGAATTAGGTAACAACAATGCCCTTTTTAAAAATGGACTTAGAGGCTTTTTTAGTGAGGTTTTCTGGGTTTGCTTCAAATAAAGCATCAGCAGGAAACAGAGCAAAATGAACAGGTTTCTCACCAAGAACTGTTTTCCACCCATCGAAGAGAGTCTAATACAAAAACAACAATGGATAACTAGTTTGAGTTTGCCAGTGAAAGGGGAAGGGAGAAAAATAACTTTATTGCTGGCTTCATCTAGCTGAAAGGACCTTTTCAGGTGCATGCACATATGTATCTTCCATATCTCTTTCTTTACTTCCTTTATAATCTTTGGTTTAATACTGGTACTTACTAGGTACTGTGAGAGATCCTGGCTGGGTGTGAAAGACACAGATACAGAGACACACACACGGACCCCAGCAGTGAGATAAAGCAGCACTACTTTTATTACCTAATGTGAGGAGGGAAAATGCTACTGTAGAAACAAACTTGTCCTGTATTTTTATAGCGCATGTCACAATAATTTATACTCAATTTGACAGTAAAATGACTGATGGCAAAAATTACCAAATGACTGATGGGACAGCTCAATACATACTAGTTTCATTTTGACTCATGAATTCTGTTTTAGTCTCCACTGGTTTATTCCTCCCGACTATCGGCCAGGCTCTGGGCAAGTGTGTCCTTGATAAGGTATCTTTACTCAGATTTCAAAAGCCTGTGTCCAGCATGATCTGTGTGCAGCTGCAAGTCGAACTCATTTTCTGTCAATGTGATGTGCCCAGAGAAGCAGCTGGCACATGAGCAAGAGGCACACTTGGTCAGGAAGGATTTGAGAGCATAGAGGACAGTAGTTTTCAAATGCAGTCCTATGGATTGGCTACGTGTCTGATGTCAGATTTATTTTCCAGTGTGCTGCCTCATCTCCACTTTTATGCCTTACTCTGAGAACCTGTTACCATTCTAGATTTTAATTTGTTTTAAAGCAGAGATTTTGGTGTAAATTTGTCAAGAGCTTTCACTTCTATAGAATAACTATTAAACAAGAACCTTCTCCCCAAAGACACATGATTTCCTCATCTCACTTAGTCCAAATCTTCCTGTGAACACAAACAGCATGCTTCCCTCAGAAATCTCTGCTGTCCACTCACCAGCTTCATTTGTCTGTGGTACCTCAGAGCAAAATGATCCTGTTACAGCAATGGCAAGGACATCAAGCTGACACTTACCTAAGCCTCCAAGGATGTCACAAATGGAGATAAGGAGAAGGATAGTGGAGGAGGAGGAGGCTTTGGGCATCTTCCGTGGGCTCTGTCCCTTCTTTGGCAGGAGCTGCAGGATGGTCAGTAGCAGGCTGATGGAGGCACTGCCAATGCAGACTCCACAGAAGACTTCAGGCTGGAAGTTCATCACCAGCTGTGTAGCTGCATCCCGGTTTGGGCAGCAGTAGGTTTCTAACCTTGGAGAAGCCATGAAAGGTCCGACTGGTGGAGCTGCCCCAGGAGCAGAAGAAAATTCTGTTGCTTCCCCAAGTCAGCATTCACTTTTTCTTCACCCTCCCCATTAGTCCTCGGTGGTGAGAATCACGCGATTGATGGATCATGTGCTGCTGCTGCTGGAAGAAAATCCCCTAGAGCTGCCTTTCTCAGCCTCTCCTAGCAAGATCAGATCCGAACAAGAAAACACAGTGTAATCTGAAACATGTCCCATGCTTGCTCAGAGCCATTGGCAACAGTTCACTCACATATTTCTGCTTACACAGTATGTGATACAGGAAGACTTAAACTCGTCAGAGCATTGAAGATGGTTTAAAATAAATAAGGATGCAGATACCAAAGTAGAAGCATTACATTTTAATTGTGTTTCTCTTTAGCCCCATCCCACACAGCAACCTTTAATTACTTCAAATTAATTGAAAAGATGAGTCCAGACACTAGCAGTCTCAGTCTTTATAGGGAGGAGTAGGGATATAAATCCACACTGTAACCCAAATCTCAGTTTTAGTGATCCAATCCACCCATCTCTGTAAATAAAATTAGAAACACGATATCCTATCACTGTAGAAAGAGATTACATTTGGGAAGAAAATATTAACCTTATCCTACTCAAATTGCAAGCACAAAAATATCCTCTCTTTAGTCAGTACTGTCTGCACTGGATCAGCTTGACAGCGAAAATTCCAGGACTTAGGATTTCTCAATAACATATTTCCTTGTCTCTCTCTGTTTTTGTTTTTCTTTTTCAGTTTGGTAAGGATTTAATATGAAAACAGGAACTTGACCTGCAATATTTGTTTTTGCTTTATAAGCTAGACAATATCTTTTAAGACAGGGGTCTTGCTAGATACAGCAGCAAATAAATACAATCATAAACACAAAAATTAACTCTTCCCTTTAAACTAAGTCTCAGACTCTCTGTATCAGCCTTCACCCTTCCAGAAAATTTGTTTAGAGGGATACATTCAGGAAATACAGGAGGTAACATTGCCAAAAGACTTAAAGTCATCAGCATGTTGAATAACACAGCCATGGATTTTGTAATTAGTCCCTATAAGAGCAAATGACCTAACCTTTTTTTCCCCCAATGGTCTAGCTTATTTTTTTAGCAGAAATTATGAGGGGCTACTGAATGACAGTGGAATGTTTTGTATGCAGTGTTTATGAACACAGTGCGTTTGCCCTCAGTAGGGAAAATAGCTGCAGCCCTGGGTGAAATGGCACCTGCTGTGTTCACTAGCCAAGATAACCTCATGCACTTGATCCTAGCAAAAGAACAAACTCCACCAAGCTCATCAGCCTGCTGGTGGGGGCTGTGCAGCCTCCCAGGGCTGGGCTGTGGTAGCAGGGCTGTGGTGGCAGGGCTGATGGGGCATCTGGAGCCCAAGCTGCCAGGCCTGATGTGTGTCCACCCATCCTGCTGCCACGGGACTCCTCGGGCTCTGCTCGGGCTCATTCAAGAGCAGGATGTCAGCCTGCAAAGCCACACTCCTACACATGGATGGCCATACATCAACAACGTACTTGAACTCCTGCTGTAGTCAAATGAGTTCTTAGGCAGCCAAGCTTATGGTCTAGACTTTGTCTAGAGAGCTGTTCAGATCTTCTGAAAATACATGCACAGGGTGAGCTGAGTAACCATAATGTGAATTTAGGCATACACATCATCAAAGACTCTGAAACACAGGCAGCTGAGCTGAATGTTTTGCCAAGTGTTTTTCCTGCTTTCCAGCATAAAGAGATTTCCGTGCTCCTTGGATGAGGACAGGTGAGTGACCTGGATGTTGCAATCCTACAGTTTGTTGCTACCACGTATGCAAAAACATACTGGGGAGAGCAAGGTTGCAAAATTGGATTACTCTGCTCCAGAAATACAAACTCATGCTGAGGTTGTCAATACAAGGCTCTGTCATCAGTACAAGTCTGGGACTTCTCAGACTTTATTCCACCTCTGCTAGAGCAGTGGTGCATGGAGTTGCCACATTTCTATCAAGATACTGCATTGAAACCTACTAAAGAACTTTTAGGATACTAAAGAACTAAGGAAATACAATCTACAGAGACAGATTATTAGTTAAAATTACGCCATTGTATGCCACATATACAACTCAAATACATATAAATGAAAAAATGTTTGCTCTGATTTGAAGGAAAATTTATATTGCTTGGCAATTAGAAGAGCAAAACTTTAAAATATTAGACAGAAACTGTTTAATAGAAGATTTTCATTCCCACTATCAATTTCTAAAATTGTTCCATTCATTATTTCTATTGCCATTTTCTTTCTTTTAAAATTTTGAAAAGCATGTCAAGTCATTACCTTGATTGTTTGTTCTGGCTTACAGATAGGAATGTTTTGTGTATTTTGCTTTTTCTGCTTATTGTTTGTTTTCATTGATCTTAACTGTCATCTTCTAGTTTGCCTGTGTGGATTTACCATTTTATTATTATAACTTCTCTCTGCCTTTTTTTTTCAGCCACTTTGAAACTACTTTAATTCCTCAGTTTTACTCTTATACTCTGGAGATTAATTTTTTATATGTCCCTTCTTTTCTCGACACAGTTCTGCCAGCCCTCCTTTCATTGCTTTACTCCTCTGAGTGATGCATGGTTTTAAACCTCTTCTTCTGGGTTCCTTCCCTCCTGTAATTTGTCAGGATTTGATTCCATAGTTACTTCAGAGGGAGCATGTGGTTTTTATTGGAAGCAAAGCACATGACTTGTAGCATACCTAATGCAAAAAGAAAATTAAGTGACTCATGAAAGAACTGATACTTACCATGATAGAAGTAGAGGTATCTAAAATGTGCCAACATTTGAGGCTGAGTCAGAGATTCATCTACCAAACTAATGAGCCATGCAACACCTCAGCTGGTAAGAGCTAACTAGTCTCTAGTTCTCATTGCTGGGCACAAAGCATAGAGAGTTAGAACAGTCAAAGAAATTCAAAGCTGGTTTGGCAGTCTTACACTCAAGATTAATTTGGCTTCTTGTGATTATGAAAATAAGAGGATAAAAGCTGGGTACAAAGGCAAAGGAAATAGAAAAGTAGTGAAAGAAACAAGAGAATAGTATTTTGTCTTGTTAAGGACCTTTATTTATTTAGTATTTTAGAAAACTTACATCGTTCTACAGGTCCTAATTCCCTTCTCTCTGAAGTTATTGACACAGTTCCCACTTGTGCCAGTGTATGAAAAAGACAGACATGGTATGTCTCATTTCTGCACCAAGACAGGATCTCAACCAAGCAAATGGTGTAGCTTGGAGACAACCATTAGCACACATACAAGGAACACTAAAAAAACCCTCCTGGCATGGCAAATAGCAATCAATCACACTCACAGCCTAAGTACAACATTGCACAACACTGAAAATTCCAGTCACATTTTGGACATTGGCAACACTGTGCTTAAGGATGAGAACAATACTGTGTTCCTTTGGAAACAGCCATGTGCTCCATACTTTTAGAAATACCCCTACTCACTGTCTTCTTGGACCCAGAACACAACGTTTCATCCCAGTATGTGACTGTCTTTAAGACGAAGCACTGGCTTGCCTGCTACTAAGAGAAAGCAGCGGGTTTACAAAAATATGACAGGCATGCACTTCTGTTGTTAAGGAGTGTGGGTATGGCTTATGTTTGAGTGTGCAGCTGCACATACTTTAATCACTGTTTTAATTAAGTCTGGGACTACAGGACTGGTTTACAAAGGACAAAGAAATTTGTGGACATAGAGACAGAGGATAGTTTGGTTTTGTTTATGTATAGTTCAACTCATCACTGCCTGACAGGTCCCAGTGAAGATCTTAGCTACCTCACAAATGTAAAAGCTATACTTTGTCAAAGTTCAGGATCTCATAGTCTTTTACACATTACCTGACATAATATTTCCCAAACTGAAGAAAGATAAGTCTGTCTTCAAGCTCAATGGATGCAGTTAGGATCTCTCCTACAGAGCCTGCAATATGTTCCTTAAGGTCTTGACAAACAAGTCTTCCATATACTTTAACACCATTCTTTATTTTGTCTACCCAGACCTCCTGTAATTAGACTTCATTTGGAAACAACTGTAAGACATGTCCTTAATTAGCAGTACTAGTTTTTAAAAGGTAATTTTAAACCTTTAACTTAATGTATAACTGAAAGGAATGGAGAAATTCACACCCCATTCTTGCTATTTCTAGTTTTCTGTAAAATTAGGGATCTTGGAACAATAGTGATATTCAAGGGATAACATCTGTCATGATTATAACAGCTACTGACTCCATTAAAAACTGCTGAAAGAGAAACAGAGCTATCACTTCCCTTCCCTCACTGTTTTAAATACAATTATAGAATTGTAAAATAATAATTTACTTTTAAGGATGGTGAATATTAATTTAAAAGGCTGAGGATAAATGCATCTCATTTGCATAAAAGCAATAATATTTGAGTTCTTTTTGTTTTCTCAAAGAATAAAACCAGCTCAATAACTGTGTGTATTTGACTGATGCAATCAAGTTACTTGTATTTTATTGATTTACTATATGCCTTCTCCAGGGAAATGTTATCTTACCTGGCTTTTGTGAAGAAACATCCACAAATTTGTTTTTGAAACTGTGCATCTAATGCATTTAAATTAGTAAACAAGATTTATACAGATGAAGTACAAAATATCTGAGTAGAAAAATGTATCCATAAAACTGAAGAAAATTATTTTTGCTTAGAGATTAGAAGAAAAAAATCCCCGAATCTCTATGCCAATGCTGAGAATATTTCAGTCTTTGAACTTGCATTAAGATGGATTTTTGTGGCCAGTTTCATTTCTGGACAAATTCCACAATTAGTCATTGTCATCATTATATTATTTCACAGAACAAACAGATACCTCCGTCTCAGCACATGTGTAATAAAGAAACCTTGTCCCACACCTACACAGACTATGAGACACAGTTTGAATAGGAACTGATTGATGAAAAAGACTGTGAAAAGAAAGAATATTCTCTCTCACAGACTGTGATACTGAAAATTGGATAATAATGTTTGTAAGCATGTACCCCGATCTACAAAAGTTGAATGTCTGTCCTGTCCTCAATATTTTCCAAAGGAATCCTAGGTCCCACTACTTCTGCATTCTAAAGGTTAGTTGGTTCCCTCAGGAGAAATTAGAACTGTTATATCCTTGTTACAATTGCTAGATGGTGGGATCTTGTTAGGTTACATATGCCACCACCCAATAGTTATATTTTCAAAGTCCATTAGCACAGAAAACTTACCTCGTAAAAGCTGTGTCCTCAGAGCAGTCTATGTAGACTAACCAAAATATACTTCAGCACTAACTTCACTGCTCTTACAGTGCAAGAACTCTCCAAGGCTCTATTAAATTGAAAAAAGGCAATGTACCATAGCCAATTAGATGGTCTTGTTGGACACTGTGAACAAGTGAAACTGAAAGGAATTCAGAGAAAATGTACAGTCCAGGTCCAGACCACAGACACCAGCCAGTGTTCCTCTTGGAAATCCCATGAGCATTACTGGGATTTTTTACTCTGCAGTGGTTGCATGGCCAGCAGTCAGACCTGCATCATCTTGGGAATGGGTGAAGGAAAGTTTCAACCTTCTATTCCTCAAATTGTTGTCTTGAAGTCTCTGAAATTAACAGATAGCTAAAGAACACAGCTTGGCTTGCTTAGAGAATCCAGAGGAAATGCAATAATAGCAGCAGAAACATTGTAGGGCAGAACGGATTTGTGATCCATTCTTTTGGCTTTTCTGCTCTCCAGGATTAAAGACCACGACTTGATTGTCAGGGGTGGACTTCACAGTTTAGGGGAAAAAGTAATGAGCATCCAATGTAGTTTAGTGGATATACCTTTCAGGTGAGCAATATGGCTACATTATACTTTTATATTACAGCTTGGCTATGACAGCTACTCCTATTAGCCAACTTCCTGCAAGCATAACTCCAAGAAATTGGTTGGTCCTAAAACTGCTTCAGAAAAGCAGTGTTCTGCGGGTAATCCTCAGTGTACCTTTAACACTCCACAAATTCAGACCTTCAAAAGAAATTAAATTTCAGGATTGGGACAGGATATATCTTAACACAGAACATGGGAAATAACCCCCTCACCCCAAAGATGTTTCTTCACGACTTTATTAGCAATGCTCCATTGGCATGAGTCTGCTCTACACAAAATTCAGGCTATAAGGAAACAGAACCTTCCACAGTCTCATCTTTTCTAAGTCAAACACGAGCTATGTGTATGACTTGGAATGATTCCCTCAAATATCCTATCAACTGCTAACAGTTCTGTTAGCAGAACTGAGAGGAGACCACACAGGTACCTTTAGCAAAAAGGGGCATAGCAGTCTGTGGGGAGGTGACATGCACAGAAAGAACATCTGCCCACTGGTCTCCTGGGCATGCCCAAACCAGCCTTACATCACCCTTAATATCACCACATTCATGCAATATCCTGCATCTGTCACTGCTGGACCACAGCCTCTTGAGCACACCTGACACTTTAGGGCAAACTCCTACTGCACTGCAACCAAACAAGAACATGTACTTCATGCCTTAGGCATGCTTAGATGGACTCTCACAAGATTCTGCATCCTATGACCTTCACCTGGACGTGGTTCATGTTCTGTGTAACCAAGCTGAGAGTAGAAAGGTCAGTTGCAATGCAAAAACTCTGTCTGTTTATAGAAAGCACTGAGAGATTTATTTATACATGGCTGATAGGCAGGAAAAGGTCTATTTGGGGCTAGCTAGCAAATGAAGACAAAGTCCAAGTGAAAAATACCAGATTACAAGGCTTTTGTCTGCTTTCATGCATATTCTGGCCTCTTGCTATTTATCTTTCCTTTAAAGGCTTCACAGCATTCTCTATACAAAGAACATTTGAAATCCTCCCTTTGCATTTTCCATGACCATCTTGGCTCCAGTGACCACCTCCATCAAGTACAGAATTCAGATATAACATGCTGGGATATCAGAGTTTAAATGCATTAAAGACTCTTGTTTGCCTCTGAGACTATCTCTCATGTATTTAGAATAGGTCAGTGTTTTATGGCACATAAGAGTAAGTGGCACAGCACAGTTTGTACAGAGAATGTTATCATGTAACATATTATCAAAGAAGATGGACAATGAAAAGCACTCCCTGATGTACATGATCAGCAGCAAGAATAAATATTACAAATGATGCTTTGCTGAAATTATGAAATTTCATGAAGAAAAAAAATTTCCCAGGTTAATGAAGCTGCAATGCACATATATATGATCAAATGCAAATATATAGTGTACATATGTATATACTGCTGGATTCTCTTCCACAGCTAAAAAAGCATGACTTCATCCTTAGGGCCTCACAGAAATGGTCCCTGGCCCATATTATCCCCCAAATTGTGTCCAAGTGCTACCTAGTTAGCCTGCTGACAATGAAACAGTATGGACTGCTATACAGCATATGCTATGCTATACCAGTATTTCAACCTCTGTGCTCTCACTCTGCTCTTTGGTTTCTCTGTTAAATGGTAGTCAGAGATGTTGTAATACAATTTGATTAAGGGCTGTAATGTAGGAACTGGAAAAGGAACTGATACACTGATACCAGAGGGACTACGGCCCAAGGCAGAACTTAACACGTGCCTGAACTTGACTACAAGCTGAAAATTACATCTACAGGGAACACCAGTTACCTATTCACCTCCTCTTGATAGGTGCATACTGTCTTCTATCTCTGCAATCAAATGAGGAGGTGCCCTTTTCTTTGATTTTCAGTCTTTTTATCATGGAGCGTTGTGAAAATTATAAATCCTTAACCAGGCTACAGATTATAGGAGTCTGTGTTGGACTCATCTCCGTTTTCTCTTCTACAGGTCAAATAGGCCTCAAGATCTGAGTCAAGAATATTACTCTTAGGAAATCACTATATTTTTTTCTCTTGGCCACTCACAGTCTCAGTTTGTTCCACAGCTCATGTTGTCCCCCTCAGAAAATTGCTCTGAGGTACAAAGCACACGTGTTGTGAGAATAAGTGAGAATTGAACAAAGTTTGAATCAAAATCATCATGGGAGACAAAAATACCTGAGCATCATCAGAACTGCAATTCTTGTGCAAATTTCAGCATTATAAATAGCTTTAGATAAAGAAGACATATTTTATTTTAATCGTAAAGAAATAAAGAGTTCAACAGGTATTTGAGTTATATATATTGGAAATGTTGAGAACTTCTAAGGTTTTCTCCAGCACTAATTATGTGCTGATGAAGTCTTACTTGCAATACAGGAGAAGCAAGACACACTTGGGAAAGGTTTTAAAGGTGTCTAAATCAGAGACATCTTGATAGAGCTTTACAACAGGGTGTTTTTCATTCTGGGAAAATGGGTAATTTGTTGGAATCAAAGTGTTTTGCAGAAGAGGATGATTATGTGGAATCCATCAGAAGCAGGATGGCAGGTTTCCAAAGGAAAGCCTTTTGGTTCCCAGATATGCCAGGATGTCTGTCTGCTGGGCTGCTACCTAACCAGTTTCTCCAGGTTCTCAGGACTTTCAGACTCCACAATAGACTGCCAGCAGCTTGACAAACCTTAAACTACTCATTAAAATATCCATCCACTTCTTTTACAGGAACTTCTTATCACTATTTCAGTAGTTTTGGTCTTTGTGATGATAATTTTCAAAGACATTAGATCTGGAAACAGGAAAGAGCTGCAAGCCACTGTGCCACTAGAAAGCTACAGTCAAATCACTATTACTGGAACGTGGTGGTATGAATTGCATGACTGGAGGGCTGCCATCAGTAGCTATAAACTGTTCAGAAGGGACAGGCAAGGAAGAGGTAGCAGATAATACAAATAAATTATTTACAGTGAGGATGGTAAGGCACTGGAACAGGTTGCCCAGAGACACTGTGGATGCCCCATCATTGGAAGTGTTCAAGGCTGGGTTAGATGGGGCTTTAAGCAACCTGCTCCTTCCAACCATTCTCTGTTCCTGTTCTTTTCCTCTCAGAATATGTACCATGGATCAGCTTTTCTCTTTTGGCATTTGAACTTAAATTGTCAATTAACTATTCTTGCTCCAGGGCATCAATCTTTGATTTTGTATGGCTGAGGCAGAGGCACTTTGTCTCGTCACCAGCCTGTCCATGTTTGGTGGTTAGCTCCCGGAAGGGCTGGTAACAAAGTGGGAAGTTGTAAAGGCTTACCTCACCTCAGTTCTTTACTCTGTAACTATGAGTCAGAAGCCTCTATATCTCTCAAGTTTCTCAGCTTCTGGGGAGGGGAAAAAAAGCCCTCCAGACATTGCAACGTCCAGCACAATGAATGGCTTCAGGACTGAGAGTAAACCAGCCTATTCTAGAGCCATCCTGCAGGTATCCTGTGAAATTCACTGCAAGATGCTGTGCCTCAAGGAAAAGATACGTTTTGTACAGCCACAAAGGTGAAACAGGCTGTGCCTTAACATCATACTGTGCCTGTTCAAATAAAACCCTGCCATAAAGTAATTTATTCACAGTTTTCATAATCTCTGTGACTAAATAGGGAGCATATATGCAATATGTGCAACAGAAAGAATGGAGGTTGAATAAATTCTGTAGAACAAAATTTCACAGGAAATTGTTAATTGAGCTTCAAGTGCCAAAGTAGAATGACAGGTGAAATACTATGGGAAGAGAGTAGTTTACTGCAGAAGGCTTTTGTTTCACAGGGCATGGACACACAACCTAGGGATGTGGGAACCATCTCTTAATGTAAGTCTGAGAGCTCCTTTTGCACAGCGGGAGAAGGCTTTTGGGTAACTTTTTGTATCACGGTGAAGTATCTTTGATACATGTATCTTTGGCACACATTTTTACACAAAGGGATCCCTTTCATACCTTTTTGGTAATAGCTGCATCATTCTCAATCCTCAGTGTGAAAAAGTGGTCTGTTACTTCCTTTAATATGTTTCTGGGACCCTGATGCATCTTGCATTTCTACTTTCTGTTGGTAACTTCTGTGTACTCAGAAAACATTTGACAAGGGAGAAAGCTGAGGATTTGGTCACTGAGGCTTTTGTTAGACAAATACAGTTACCATTGGTTCTCTTATCACACAAATGAAAAGTAATATTTTAGAATCCATTCAATAAATCCTTTATTCTTTATGACTATTTGAAACCTTATGACAGCTGGCAGAAGCTGTAGAAATTCAAGTAATAACATTATCGCAATATTTTAAGAAGAGCAAAAGTACAAATCTCCAGCTGAGTTCTGAACAAGCTTCAGATTTCACAGAGAGGGAGGATATAAAAGAAATTGAGAGAAATTTGACCAATATGACAAAAATTACTTCCTTTATTGCTTTGGCTGTTCAAACTTATATGTAGGAAGAACTTTACTTTGCGGTCTGTTAGTAATATTGATAACATCAAAAGATAAAAGGCAAAAAAAGGTGTCATTCAAGATGAGGAAGTCTGATTTCTGAACTGTCAGCCACAAACTGAGGATTTGTTTGACAACTGTGTCAGACTATCAGGTTCTAAGCAAGCATTACCTAGAAACTTTTTCTTTATTGAGGTCTCTCTTAACCAGAAGTGCAAAAGCTTTCAGATAATCCTTCTTTAGGCAACAGCTTTCCCAAGAGCTCCACGTCCACATCTTCCACTGATGTAATTACAGTAGCAGCTTTCAATGGCTGCCAGCTCCTCGGTCTAGATTTTCAAATTTCAAAATCTGTGCTCAGATTTCTTCATCATGCTTAAATACTGAAATTTTAAGGCCAATTCTAAAAGTCAGAACAGTAATGTAAATCTTGAATTTCTATGGACAAAAATGTTCAAGGTGAAGAATGAATGTTTGGCAGTTGAAAAAGCAGGGATGTAACAGAGAAGACATTTTTAGAAGCAGTATTTGCTCTTCTCATTAGTGATGTGAGCTGTTTTATTTTATTTTCATTTCAATGTGCGTACTTTGGGATACAATAAAGTTTAATAAATCATTATTCTGGATCTTTCTTTCACACTTACAATAAAACAAATTGCATACCGCAGCTCCTTAAAACTTCCATCTATATGTTACTGAGTATACATTGCTGTGAAGACAACCTGATATATTACACAAACAAAACTGAAGACTTTGTCTCAGATTCCAAGAACTGGAGAAAGGAAATGGAGAAAACTACTTGTATTTCTGCTGGTGTATATGACAGCAAATAATTGTAGAAGAAATCTGACTGAGGATTTGCAAATCATTAGAAGTCTTAAATAACTTGATGCAATACCTAGGTTTAGTATAAGGTTTGTATTTTGTAAGATTCTCATAAAAGGATGTGTAAGTTTGAGTAGCCCCTGCACTGTTCCTTCTGTCCCTTAATCACAAGGGAACAACAATCATCCTAATATATTTTTCTTTCTAGATTTCCTCCAGTCTGCTGCTGGGACTGACAACTTAGATGTTCTCAATCTTGAGCCCAGAGTTTTCTTTAGGTATTGAAGAAATGTCCTGTAGCTAATCTTGGAAGTATTGCAGGAAAAAAAAAGAAAAGAAGTTTAGTTCAAGGCAGGAGAGTTTTATGAGAAATAAAACAACTGAAACAGGAGTTAGAGGAATAGACTACATAATCAGAATGGCCCAATGGTGACTTTCAGAAAGCAAAATACGTGACCTGTTACATCAATATACAAAACCTTAAAATCCCACTGCGTATACCCCCATGAGACAGCTTGTAACGTGAAAAGTACCTTGAGGCTCACTAGTTCTTTCAGAAACGAAAATAGGTATTTTCTTCTGTCTTAGATCAAGCAGTACTTTGCCTTCTTGGCAGTGAAATGCCAAGGAGGATTGTGTGCTAGCACACTGGTACTCCAAGCCAAGTCTGGTCCAGATTTAAGACACTGAAACCTCCTATAAAGTGATTCAATTAAACTACGAGAATTGCAAAAAAATAAGTATTTCATTCCCAGCCTCACCACTAACTCAGTGAAGGTATCAGGCAAAACCAAACCCTGCATTTATTTCCCATTCATAAGATGTGCCTTCAGATTAGCACTTCTAGTCGTGCCATCGAATTTTTTAAAAAAATCAGTGACTCCAAATCTCTTCTCTATTGTATTTCTTTGCTGAAGACTTCACCTGTGTTTCCCGCCGGTCCCTGACGGCGCCCGGCCCGTCCGGTCCGTTGTGGTGGTGGCGGAGGGCCGGGTTGGGCCGGGCGGTGCCGGGCCGGGCCTGGCGGTGCCGGGCGCTGCCGCTAGAGGGGCCGGGCGGGAGAGCGCGGCCGGGCGCCCGCGGGCCCCTCCCGCCCCACAGGTGGTGGAGGCAGCGAGTGCCGGGAGGAAAGCTCCTCCTTCCCTCGGCTCCGGTCGCGGCTGCCCCCTGACCTGCCCCCCGCATGGCCGGCTTTCCCCCGCCCCGAGCTCCAAGACGAGACGGGAAGAGCCGGCAAGAGCCTGCCCCCTCTGCGCTCCCCACCCCGGCCCCCCGCCGCCTGGCACGGCGAAGGCGGGGCGTCCCTGCCCGGGGGACGGCCATAGCCGCCGGCTGCCCTTTCACCCCAGCCTCCACCTGCTCGCCGCTTTTGTTTGGGAACGGGGGTGGAGGGGAGGCGCGGCCGTTCCCTCGTGTGGTGGGGCGGGGGTGGCACGGGTACGGCCCTGGGACCGGCCCCCGTGCGACTCGGGGCTCACGGACGTTCTCGCCGCTGCCTTTGTCTGGCGGCCGGCCCGGGGCTGCTCCCTTCTCCCCCCTCCTCCTCGGCCGGGGGATCGCGCTGCAGGGCTGCCGCTCTCTGGGAGGGGTGAGCGGCTGCCCCGTTGGTGAAACGCGGCTTTCGTTCCCTTTCCGAGGCGAAGAGGAGGCGGGGGCACCTCTCCCCGCCGCGCTCCTCCCAGCACCCCGCGTTGCTCGGCGGCATTTGCCCCGCCGCCAAGTTGCCACAAGTTGGTGCCGCCCCCCCGCCGCCGGGCTCCGGCCTCGGCGTGAGACAATACCGCGGGCTGCGGGGGAGGAGGAAGAGGAGGGGGCGGGCGGAGCAGCCCTCTCTCGCCGCCGATGGGGCCGGGCCGGCCGGCGCTGCGGAGTGGGTAGGTGGCTCCGCAGGCGGCCGCCGGCTGGCGCGCACCGGGGAGCGGCCGGCAGAGGCGAGCCAGCCCCGGCGGCGACGGGCACTCCATGGAAGACTTGGGGCTGCGGGGCGGGCGGGAGCGGCTGGCCGTCGGCGACCCTCGGCTCGGCGCCGGGCTGGTGGAACCGGGGCCCGTGATGGTGATGGTGGAGCAGCGGGCAGCTGAGGGCTACAAGCTGGTGGAGGTGCAGCTGACCGGCGGGGCTCCCTGGGGCTTCACCTTGAAGGGCGGACGGGAGCACGGGGAGCCCCTCATCATTACCAAGGTGAGCGGCGCCGGGGCGGGGGGAGGTGGGTCCGGCCGGCTCCATTTTGCCGTGCCCGCGGCGGTGACAGCCCGGGGCGCAGGTAGTGCGGGGCAGCGCGCCCAGCGCAGGTGCTGCCGGGCCGGGGGTGCTCCGGGGCCCCACGGCCGCCGCCAGCGCCCGAGGAGCGGTACCGGAGGGTGCGGGGCTCATCCCTGCACCTCCGGGGCAACAGGTTGCTGGGCGCAGGCAGCGTGGCGGCTCCGAGCTGCCGCTTCTGGCCGCTCGAACGCCCCAGTAAAAGCCGGCGCCGTCGTTGCGGGCGCTGGTAACCGGCTGGAGGACCCGAACCCCTCGGCTGGGCTGTTCCCTCCCTCTTTCCCCTCCGGGCTCCTGGCGCAGGAGGCTATGGGGACTGAAACTCGCGGCTCCGAGGCTGAGTTTTCTCCGCTGCCGTTGCACTTGCAAATTCTAAGTAATTAGGATAGCCTTTTGTTTGTCCCTTCTTTAAACAAAAAGGTCTAGTGACCAAATCCATGCACCAGGGACGGGGGAGGGGGATGTGCTTGGTTGTATATGCACTTTCTGGTGGTTGACTTATTTTCTTCACTTTTAGTGGGTTTCTTTTGGGGGGGTGGGGGAGGCGTTGTTTTGGTTTTATTTTGTTTTGGCCTTGTATGCTCACAGCTTTAATCTCAATGTACTGGACACGAGTTAAAGAAATGCTTCACGTTTTGTAGAAATTTTTTTCATCTGGATATGTTTTGACTTAAGAGCCCCCATTCTCAGTAATTGTTGGTTTTTGCAGTTAAGAAAGCTTTCATGTTGCACAGTGAAAGCACATTAAAATAGATCCATATGTTGTAGTGAAAAAAAAAAATCACATTAGCAAAGCACATTTTGCTCAAGATCTGTCAGAAAGTTATATATATGCTTTTGTCTACAAGTCCTCCAGACTCTGCCTGTTCCCGTTTTAAAAGTGCCAGAGTGCCAGAGGTCAGCAAGTCCTGTTGTATCCACAGCAGAAATTATACTAATCTTATTTTTCATTTGGTTTTGTTGTGAGTTTTCTTGTTGGTTCCCCTCTCCCACCCTTGAAACAACTGTCTTATGAACTTTCCAAGCGAGGACTTTTCAAACCATCTGTTTTTAGACGGCTTCCCAAGTGCTGTTTTTCAAGGAACAACAGTCAGTGTCAGATGTATAGGCTGAAAAATGGCTACAAGACTGTTGGCCGCTTACCAGTGCCCTGAATTAGAGAATAGCAAACCTGTGAGCATTTGAAGAAAGGAGAAAAGAGCTATTTTACTATGTGTGTGCTAGCTATTAAATGCCAGTTCAAATAATTCCACCTTTCTGGTAATGGCTAATAAGTACTACATCTAAAGACTGATCAGTGATACTCATGATGTTACCTAGGTGTTAAGTAACAGGCATAAGTATTTGTGGCATGAGGATGTGGCTGTGGTATGTGGAGAGAAGTGTCTATGCCTGGGAACCTTTTTAAATGGGTCTGTTGCAAGGGAATAATTAAGTGGAACCACTTAAGTGGAAGAACAATCTGGGTCCATCCGTACAGACCTAGGAATAAGAGAGAACCTGGATCCTTGGATTTAAATTTTGGAGTATATTTTTATTTGCTGTTGTTGCATATAGTGGTATAGAACTAGTTTTGAAACCAGGGACTGAAACTTGTGTGACCAGGACTGCAGTTCTTTAGCTGTAAAATTTTCCATCTTGATATGGCCCACCCATCATGGTGTTTTGGATTTTTACTGTAGTGCTTCTAGTGGTGGGAAGAATAATTTAATACAGAGTGGTTTAAACAGTCCCTCCTTGCAGGAGATGTAAGGTTTGTCTCCTCTCATCTGAAGAGAGCTCTGAACTTTAGTTACCCTGTTCTTGAGTGGGGATCATTGGGCTGCCATGGGTGAGGAGATGCCATTTCATCAGTGATTCTCTCTGTGTATGCGTCCTTCCTTCTCAGGTAGATTGATAGCTGGTCAGTGGGAGACCCAAGAAAACCCAGTGGACTAAATCCTTCAGGTCACCTGTGGAAAAACTTCTGGTTTTGTGGATTCAAACTGTGCTTAAGCATTAGCTGGCTATGAAGCTCTGTCTCACTCTAGTACAGAGCATCTCTAGGGTAGTAAGGGTGGATGACGACAACTGCCAACTCTCGGAGGAATGTGACAAGGTGTGAATGGAGTCTCAGATAGCAGCTGCTTAAGGGGGATTTCTAAAATTCTGCCTGTCTGCTTTTACAGTCTCAAAAGCAAGATCAGCCTTTGAAGAAAGTTGCACCTTTATGTAAATGCTGGGAAGTCTGTGTTTGTAAATATTTCCCACTTTTGTTAGCATATATGCTAACTGCCAGAGAAGTAGTACCAAAAAATACAAAGTAATTGGAAAATTAATGAGCAAGTATATGGTGTTCAGTTATCAGCACTTTCTGTGTAATACACTTCTCTTTTTCTCTGGCTATTTCACTTGCTGATAGAAAGGGAATTTTTTTATTACAGGTATCGTAGGGAGAGTCTCTAGAGCAAATGCTGGCTACAAATATTATTTGAGAATTTTTTAGCTGGAAATTAAGTAAATTAAAACGAGAGCATCTTTTGATTCACCAAATTGCCAATAATCAGAGAAGGAAGGTATACTAAAGAGGAGAAAATGTGTCCAACCTTGCTAAAGGTGTAAGCATGTGCTCAGCTGCTGGAGTTTTGTCCCTGCTTATTGCAGCGGGGTTGCACTGGATGACCTTTAAAGGTCCCTTCCAACCCAAACCATTCCATGATTGATGCTGTGAGGGAAGTGCTTTGCCCTGGGAGAGGTCAGTGCGCAGTCACACTGCCTGTGCCCAGCAGTGGGCCCAGCGCTTTCTGGGTGGGCAGGTTTCCCCATTTCACAGTAGCATTTCTTTCTGTACCTGAAACAATACTTGAAGAAATAGTCCAGAAATAGAACCAGGTAGGCAGAGTATCAAGTTCACCTGCCTGGCACAAGCCTTTTTTTTTTTTTTTCCCCCTTTTTGTTATTGCTGCAATAGGTACAGAGGAAAATAGTGCATGATACAGCTTGCTCGATCTTTAAACATAAATGATCGTCTGAAACTTCCCCACCCAAGTGCAAATGGTATTGTTAGTCATTAAGAAAAAAGTATTTTAGCATTGTCACTGTGTTGCATGCCATTATTTTTTAATGTCCCTTTAAAAAAATGCTTTACATTTTTTCTGATCTCTGCAGGTGTGTGATAACATTCCAAAAAAATTGCCCAAAGGCGGCTTGTTCTTGCCTAATTTGACATCTTGAAAGAAAGGACTTGCTTTTTATAGCAACATGCATATTTCAACAAAAGGTGAAATGAGAACTTTGAGGACAATAATTAGAAGTCTCATGAGCCTCAGTTTGTATTTCCCTCTTTTTTAAAGTAACATCTGAAGAGAGAAATCTTATTGGAAATAAAGAAAATGAAAAGTCAGGAGTGCTCAAGTATGAATCTCGTGAAAATCCATAGCTACATTATCTTGATTACTTTTACTTTAAAAGTGCTCTGAGATGCCAAACTTGCAGTGTCAATTGTACTATTGATTGTGGGTGGTGGATAGAAAGTTACTTCACTTCCTGTACTAACAATATCCTTAGGAACTCTGAAGTTGTTCTGCAGTCAGCTTTATCCATATTAAATTAATAAATATGAGAACAGTCTAGTTCATGCATTTCAAGAAAGACTGATGTGTCATTTAAATAAACTTCTCTTTAGTATCTGCTTAACAGGAGCCTACAGCTATACCTCCTCAAGCTATGATCTCATTGCAGTCTAATCAAGGCTGAGCTTGGCTGGTATTTCAGCAAGATTTCCAAGTGAAACCTGGACTGTTGCAAGAAGTTTTGTTGTTGATTTAGTAGATAGAGTTCTTGTCTCCTGAATCAGTGCTGAATTCATGCTCCAGCTGGAGGTACTGTCTTTTAAAAAGGAGTATCAGAAAGACTCAGAACTTTTATTTTCTTTATTCCATGGCACTTTCCTAATGTGCTCCCTGTGGTTAGGTGTGAATTGTAATTTAACCTAACAATCATTTAAATTATATAAAGAAGTGTTTCTTTATTAATTGTCTGCAAGACTTCTCCATGTGACTTGTATTGATTTGTTGTTTCAGTAGTAAGTGGTTACTGTTTTAGTTAGGTAATTCTTTATTCTTTGGCCTTAAACGTGTAACTAAAAGCAATAACTTGCATTGCCATACTCCAACAATATTTAGGGTGGGAAAAAAGCTTTACTGATGCTGTATACAAATGAATTAAAAAAAAAGACATAAGCACAAATACTAGTTTCTTCCCTCAAGTTAGGTGAGCTGCATTGTTCATAGACATCAACAATTCTTAAACTGGGCTATGAAGTTTGATGTCCAGAAAACCGAGTTTAGCAGTAATCCTGTGAAATTCCTGACTGCTTCAACTTAAATGCAGCCATTTGTGTAAATAGCTGATTTATAAGTTCTTAGGAGGCATTGTACTGTGGCCGAGAAAGAATTCTAATCTAGGTGTCCATATCCCAACAAATTTCATTCACTTCCTTCAGTTCTAGAGAGATAATAAATGGAAGAGTATTCATTCTGTTTTGTTTTCTGTTAATTTTCTCTTGGTGATCAAACCCAGGTAGAATTATTGACCTATATGTGTCAGAATTTTAACAAGTGTATTAGTGAACAATTTTGAAAGAATGTATCAGATCATGTTCTGTGTTTCTTTTGAAACCTTTATTCAACTTCTTATCTTGCAAGAAAGGCTTATGGTCTGAGTTGGACCTTTTTGTGTTGTTCAATTTGATAGTTGAGAAATATTAGGAAATGTATATACATTAAAAGGAATGTTTTAGGCTTGAAATAGTATCGTGTAGCTATTTATATTTTTCCCCCCTGCCAAATACGTTAAAAATTGGGCTTTTATTAATGCTCTAGAAACTGTTCAGAGTGGAGTTTTCCTTGTCTGGAGTCTGGTTGTTAGATCCCAGGTTTCTATTATTGGAAGAGAAGAGTTGGCTTGCTTTTTTGCAGGAAGATCTTATTGCTTTTAATTTGATAAGCTAGTTGATGAAGGGAATGCTCTCAATTTTAGTGCTTTAATGGCTGGTGAATGACCTCTTTATTATGACTGTTAATTTACTGGCAGAATGGAGCCCACCACCCTCATATGTGGTGCAAATGATCTGGCTGCAGAAGTCTGAAGCTTGGGAGCTTGGGTTTATGGGATTGTGGTTTTGGTTTTGTTGGTTTTTGTTTGTTTTGTTTTGTTTTGCAACGGCTTTAACAGTTGAAATGGCACCAGTTTTGGAAGTTGCATTTAAAAGTTTTCTTGAATATTGCCACATGTGATTTAAAAACTGTAAGGAATTGAAAGGATGGTTTAAAGATTTGTGACTTCAGAAGTCTCAAGTCAGTTGAGTTAGGTACTTAGCAGTCAACAGTGTGAGAGTAGGGTTTGATGATGTCTGCTTGCAGTAATGAAATTGCAGTCTTCCTTTGTGCATTTCACACTACATTTCAGGAGAAAAATATTCCAGAGGACTCAGAGTGCTCTATTTAAAATCAGAGCTAAGAAACTTCCTTATAACAACCAAACTTCTAACTTTTGGATATAATGATTGTTTCCGAATTATTGTTTTTTATCTCTGCATTTCCCTCTTCCAGCTACTTGGGCAAAATCTGTCAAATTTATCATGATTTTTTCGTTTGAAAGAAAACACAAACAAAATCATTCATGTCTTTGGAGCCTGCCAGAGGAATTGGTGTGTTTTGTGGGAATAGTTATTGCAGTAGGAGTGAGACGGCTGGATTGACTGTTTGAATGTTTGGTCTGTTTAAAGGACAATTTAAACTTCTCTGGTTGTTAGTTCATACATATGTTAATTTTTACTTTTCAGTGTGAATTTTGGATGCTATGTAGACATTATTGTGGAAATAAGAGCTCTGCAAGACACCTAGTTATTGCTTGCTGTTGTCAGAGGTTTGCCAGTAATGCAATTTATTATCTAGATATCCATCATGTTCATAGTTTTGTTTGTTTCTTTTTTGAGAGGAAAACCAATGTGGGTATGTGTGGTGTTTATGCATATGCTACATAAGCTTTACTCAGCTACTCAATAGACTGTACTGTATTTTTATCTGCAGACCTTTTTTTCATTTTATGTTCTCCTACTTAATGAGTATTTAAAGTATGGGAATGTGGAAAGAATAAGGTGAATGGGAATTGAAACGTGGCTATGAATAGATTAGAGGAAACAACTGTTTGGTAGTAACAAAGCCAGTATTTTATTACATATGTCTCAAGAAAATATATTTGTATTTAGTCTTCCTATGCATTTGTAATCTATACACAGAATACCTAATATGTATATGGATCTAGTTCTGTGGGTCAGTTTGTCATAGAAGTTTGAGACAGGTTATGGATACTAAGGAGATTTTTTACGTGCTGTGCATTTAAGAGATTTTAAGTGCATGAAGATTTTCATAGGTAAAGTAAAAATTAATGCAGTTATACTGAGACTTCATTTAATCTATGAGGACTTGCTTTCAGCAGTCTATTTTGAACCTATTTGGTATTGATGCCTCTCTATAAAACTTAACATAATTCTGGACTTTTGGATTTGGGCTTGTTTTTTGTTTGGGTTTTTTGGGGGGGTGTGTGTGTTCCCTTATCTTAAATAAGAAGCAATCTTGGAAGCTTTCTAATTCCACATAGATAATATTTTCAGTTTCTTAAAGGTTATGGCAGAGGTATGCTGTGCTTTCCTTATCTCCTCATACCCTTTCCAAGAATATTATTGCTACTCTGGGGGGAGTTATTGGGAGTTATAATTTTTGTACTACTTCTAACTTTACAGATATGGTCATATATAAGCAAGACAGAATGTAAGGTTTATGGAATGGGTAACTGAATGTTTTGTGCTTAAATGCATTCATTCAGTGACAGGAATACAAAGTTTTGAATTGCAATCAGTTTTCAAAAATCAACTTGATGGACTTCTGAATGTGTTTGTACCCTCCGTATACGTTTTGCCAAGCAGCAGACTTCTGCAGGTGTTCATCTGGTTTAAGATGAATGTGTAGTAGAAGGAGATAGTTTTGAAAACTGTTTTGTAGTATTTAAATTAGACAGGACTTAAGTGCTCTGAATTGCTTTCTGGAGGTGCCTGCCACTTGCTATCAACTGTGTGAGAAGCTGAGGAAGCCCCTGGTTCCTCAACACGTACCTAGATCTTCCATGTGTACCTGTAGTAAGGTGAAATATTACTGAGCAAGATTGTCTTTATTTTCAGTGCGTGTGTGCCTATGCCTAAAATAATTTTTGAAAATTTATTTCTCTGATTGTTTCTGAGCATAGCTTTTCAGTTTGATTTATCAAGCTGGTCAGGCTAGAGTTGTTACCTACCAAGGACAACAGCATTTATGAACTTATGAACTCCTTCCCCGCTCCATAAATTAATACAGTATTAGTGTTCAGTCTCTGATTAATTCAGGGCATTTTTGGTAGGCACAGATCTCTTATTGCAGATAAGAGAATGGCATTTAGCACGTAACAATTTTTTTGGGGTTTTTGTAGTGGCCTTGGTGTGTATCTGAAGGTCATTGTGGTGTGCTGGACGCCCCCAGGCAGAAAGAGCCAACTAGCTGGTAAATGCTGCAAATGCAGCAAATTGTAGCTTTGAGAAACTGAATAGCTTTTGTCAGGTACACAATTCTTGGGTTGACTCTTAGAGTAGAAACAGATGGAGTTGAGTGTTTGACGATAGAAAAGAGGTGGTTATTTCAAAGTTCTTCCAAACCCTGATGAAATGCCAAAATCTACTGAAAGCTTTGAGCTGTTAAGTCAAAAACTCAGCAGCATTGGCATTAGGGGGAGCGCCTCACATCCTGTCCCTCTACTTTTCCTACCTCACCCCATACAGAAAGGAAGACTTCCCCTCTGCCACCAGCCCTGCTTTCTCACCATTTAAATCTGTCCATTTCTAAATTGTTAGATTCTTTGAAGTGTTTAAATTCCTCTTGCTTAACTCATAACTGATATATGAGCTAAGAAATACACTGTCACGTTTCTTAGGTACAGATTTTCTGAAGAACTGTACTTAATAATGAGGTTCTTTTTAAAATGCAGAGTATCATGTTTTTCAAGGTGGTACAAAAAGGATGGAACCAATCTCAGTGTCTGAAAGCTAGAAATGGGTAACATGGTAGGGAAATTTACTTCAGTGCTTGAGAGACTGTAGCCTTTGAATAGCTAGGTACAGTGCATGTTCATCCATTCTTGCAGTCATTTCTCTAGCTGAATGACCATTCAGAAGGAAAATGGATCATGATCCAGGGTGTTACTGTGATTGTAGGTGGCTTTACTGGATCTTTTCTTTGCTTCAGGCTCTTTGCTATTCTGTCCATCATGTTTCTATGTTAGATCATTTCTGTACTCACAATACAGAAAATACTCTAGACTTTTACTGTGCATCTATGTCATCTACAACAACAGGGTGTTTAATGTTCTGGTAATAGCAGAGAGGCATCTCTGAGAGTTATCGCTGAGCAGTTTGGCACAGAGTCTAAGAATGCTTTGCTGATGTGTGAAGGTGAATTCAATTTGGTTTTGTGGAAACTGGCATAACCTACTGAAACGAATCTGGTTTTTTTTAATGCATGAACTTCATTCTAAGTTGTGCTTTGATTGTTTGCTTTTTTGGCATTTTTAATGGAAAAAGATCCGTGTATTAGTGAAACTTTCTTGAAAAAATACTCAGACCCTTTTAAAATGGCTAAACTTTTTAATTTTAGAGTAACAAGTTCTTTGTCCTCAGTCCTTCTAGTATATTTTCTCCATAAGGAACTTGCAGACAACTCTAGATAGCTGAAGGAGGGAAGGATCTGTCAATGGGGAGCATGAAAGTACAAAAATTTGTATAGAAGTGATGCACAAGTATCTACTACTGTACTCGAACTTGCAGTTTCAGTATTTTTCCTCTTTAGTGAAATATGTGCTTCTTCTCAAAAAACCTTCACAAGGCCACACGAACACATTATTTTGGATTTTTTTTCTCTCTTGAGATAAAACATACTTTACTACACAGTTGCTTTGAAAGCTTCCAACATAAATTATGAAATAAAGCAGTGTCTCCCAGTTTCCCAAATACATATAAACTAGTCAGTGTTCTTTATGAAATAAGCTTCTGATTTGGTTCAGTTAATACTGTTTGGGGATAGCAATACTTTATTTTGTGAAGCTGTGTATTTTCAGTAAAATACTCTAGTATTTTAGGATAGTATCATAGAAACATGATTTAATGACAAAGGAAGTAAAGTGCTTCCTACACAGTGTCAGTTAGTCATCAGTGTGTTAATTTTCTTAAACAAATTACATGCAAAAATGGATTTGTGGGTGTTTAGCTGGCTGATATCTGATGTGGTGAATTATACAACACCTGATGAGTATTTGGATTCTGGATAATGCGGTAATTACAGTATTGCAATTTTTTTCTTTTCTCTACAAATGTATATTTTGTTGATGCAGAAGAAAGCAGAGCATTGGATTTCAGCAGAAATATTTGCAGTTGTCTGTTTTTTGGGTTTTTTTAATGGAACAGCAAAACATCCGTTTCACAGCCATTCATTCAAGTAAAAGAAAGATGCAAACATACTGTGTTGACATAAAGTAGTGTTTTATTGGGTGTTTATATGTGGAAAGAATTTTAGGATAACAGGGAGAACTTGAAGCTTCATGTGTCTGTTAAACATAATTATTGTTTTGAATAGTTAATTCAAGACTTAAGAAAACTGTATTCTTTAAAAAACAGCTTTTATAAACAGTTTGCAATTTTTTTCTTACGTGACTATTTTGGTCAAGTGCCTTTATTTCTGAATAGAATGGCTCCTGTAAAATTAAAAAACTGTGTCTTGTTCTGAGGATGGAAGATATAAGTACTGATTTCTCTTAAACTCTCATGTCATAATGCTTCTAAATTTCAAAAAATTGGTAGAACACAACCTTTAAGTTGCAAAGTAATTTTTTCCCCTTTTAAACTTTGTGTTCTTGGTATGTATAAGAACTTTTGTACTTCTGGTTCTTTTCCCTTTATCCTGTTTCATAAAAGGTAACACCAAACAATTTGCTCTCCTGCTTATAAAATGGAAACTCCGGTGATATATTAGTAAAACAAGTTTTTTCGTACTTTTTACCTTCTGGGAACTTGATGTTTTTTCTGACTGCTGGGGAAGATTGCTATAATTAGCAGGGAGTAGGGCTGTGCCTTTTCTGACACCTTGGAGACCTGAGGAGTTTCTGTGATTACTCAGTCTCTTGTTAGGGAGGGGTGTAAGACAAGTCTTTTGTTGCTCAACTGAATTTCTTCTGTCTGATTCAGGAAATCGTCATCTTAACAAATATTGTAGCCATGACCTGTTATGTCAAAGATGTCTGTGATTAGAATATGCAGGTGAAGATGCATGTGGCTCTTTGATGGTTGTTTGCTCCCTTGAAGCTGATAAAGGGTCTGGGTTGGCAAAGCTTCAACACAGAACCCTATCAGAAGCAAAGAACTGGAAATTTACTGCATTGAAAATTGGGAGATATAGTAAATTAATTACCTCTTTTGCCGTGGGTTGCTTGTGTTACCTCTGTGGAATTCTGTCTGCTTTGCCTCTGGTGATGAATAGAACTAATACTATTTCACAGAAATCTTGTTTCTCATGAAACAGACCTGATGCAGAAGGGTGAAAAATTACAAATATTTTGTAGTCTTTCTAGTAAGACCCAGAACACAGATATTTGAAAACCTTTGGGATGCACAGAATTGTGTCAAAAGGCTGTAGCTATGTGATTCTGTACATTTTTCTTCATAGCAGACACGAGCAAAAAGTATTGTTTTATCTACAGTGTTCATCATAAGTAATGTACCAAAGCATACAGTTAGAGCTCTGTTTACAAAATTAAACCCAGTACCTATCTAAAATACAGAGATGCTTTCGGTGCTTCAGAAAAGTAGAAAAGAAGAGTGGAGTGAGGAGAGTCAGCACCTGAGTGTGAGGCAAAAAAACCCGAGTGGGGACTACTTATATAGTCTGTCAGCCATTTGAAACATTTGTTGGTAACAAAACTTCACAAGGAAATATATTTTTGTAGTCAAAAAGCATCCTTGCTGACCACTTGAATTTCCTTCAGTTTCTGATGATTATGACCCACTTACAGCTCTATAATAGAAAGATACTGTCAATGATGAAGATTGATGATGATTTCGTCAATCATCTAAGGTGATAGCACACCATACAAGTTTCAGCACAATGAGTGGAGCATGGGCATGTTTTCTTCTAACTGCAGACAAAATAAATAATTCAGTTTGTCTGCACATTCCTAGCAGTAATTGGAGGCTACTGTCTGTATTGTGTCAATTGGTACCATAACCCTGCATTTCAGCCTAAAGGTGTTGGGCCAGTGTAGGCTCCACCTTAAATCCAGTGCTGCAAACATCAAGTCTTTAGCAACCTGGTTTATTTTGCTGAAAGCTGACTGGGGAAATGTTGCATGAGCAATTTAATTATCTGATTAGAGGGAGTGGAGACGAGCAGCAGGGAGTGGCAACATCATGGTATCCCATCATATGCTCTGCAGTGACTTACAGGCTTTAGTCCAGCTGACTTCCAGTGAAAATTAAATTCAAGTATCAAAATAATTTTGAAAATGCTTATCTCCTGTTTTCTAACTTTTGAATTTTCATTAACAAGCAGACTGAATCTAAAATGTGTTCGCCTCTCTTCTGAGGACAAAATGGTCATAACTATTATTAATATCAGAGTAAAAAGAAAACTATTTTACTTGTTCTTATTTTTGGCTACCAAAAATACTTGACATTTGACTATCTAAGAAAGCATGTTTGCTAAATCTGTACTAAATTAAGTCATGACATATTATAGATGAGTCTGCATCACTTATCACTTTTTTGCCTAAGACCTTGGAATTTTCTGGCCAATTTGGTTGATGCTGACTGCAGTTTTTTATGGCCAAGTTTTCTTCTGAATTTGGAGAAATTTCTATGAAGATTTTTTTTTGGGCTTCTTGTTTTGATACTAAATAAAGTTGGTTGTATACCTTTCAATACCAGGCTGTTAATAACGACTAGTTTTAAAAAATGTTTTTGAACTTTGCACTGAATTTTTTATTTTTCTGATTTGTTTAAATCTGTTAACTCTGGATGCCCCATCCCTGAGAGTGTTCAAGGCTAGGTTGGCTGGGCCTTTGAGCAATGTGATCTTGTGAAAGGTGTCCCTGCCCATGGCCAGAGGTTTGGGACTAGATGATCTTTAAGGTCTCTTCCAAACCGTTCTGTGATTTGTCCATGGAATTCAGCATTAGCATGTGGTTGTAAGGAATGTGGGCTAGGGTTGTGTATTACACGCTTAATTACAGAAGTCTGGAGTCATTTTGCAGAGTGATTTCGTCTTTACATTTTCTATTCTTATAATAGTTTTGGGTGTTTTTTTGCTTATACTTACTGTTTTTTTAAGAGAAGGCAAAAGAAAAGTGGTGTCCTAGTGGTGTCTGTTTAATTTTATCAGCTGAACTGCATTTTCCAAACTACTTTTCCTGTGGGAGTCAGCATTAGAAGGTGACTGGGGTACCTTATGTGGTGGGTTTAGGTTTTTCCTTTGCCAAAGGAATGTTTGGATTCAGGAACTTTGTCTCCGGGTTCTGGAGGGGGTGTGTTTATAATTTCCTCTTCTGGTCTTGGGCTCAGACTTTTCTGAATCTCCTTTAACCCATTTGAGTGTTACCTCTTCTTAACTCACAAGTCTTTTTTCCTTGTCATTCTCCATATGAGTGATTCAATTAAATAGTCAAAATTTTATTTCTTTTCCAGTTTCTTTCACTATGCTGTTTCTTTCCCTAGCTCCAAAGCTTGCTTTGCCTTTAAAGTCCAAAGTGTACAAAATATTTACCGTGAAGGATCTTCTCTCAGGACTTGCAGTTGATGGAGATTTCTAATAGCTGGGCACTTTTAAAGATCAAGAGACACAAGGCATGACATTGTGGATGGTCTCTGATTACTTCTTCCCCTGAAGCTGAGGTCGCTAGAGTGTTTCAAATGTAGTTTCCAGTTTCACTTCTTAACGTAAAGCTTTATTTTCTTAATTTTATTTCATTTGTTTATTGGAACTAGGTGAACCATTTCAGCAGAAATATAAGAAAAATCAATGTTTGAGCCTTACATTTGTACAAAGGAGAGTTTCTAATTGAAGTATGGCAAATTCGTCAACCACTGAAAGAAAATATGATCTCATAATGAAAGCATTGAACAACTTTGATTAGTGAAGTGGTTAATACCACCTGTGGTTAATTACTGAAGTGGATCTTGGAGTAAGATGAGGACAGAAGATGATTTTTGTAAAGATAGTAATCTACTTAATAAAGGAGGTACTACTTTATTAAAAAGGTGTAATATGTAAATAAGAGCAACAAAGAGACATCTGTATATTCTATACCATAAATTTAAATACAAATGAACAGGAACTCAAGAGCTTGCCGGAAGAGCAGCGATTTTTATGGTTTTGTAGTTGTATTTGAAGTTAATCAGTCTGTTTTGTTTTTTTTTTCTTATTTCAAAGCCAGAGTACACATAACAAACTGTGACCTGAAAAAGTATCCTGTGAATTTTGGTACACAAGAGAGCACATTGTTTTTTTGCTATCTCTGGGAGTCATGCAGCTACAACATCCAGCTTTAGTTTTGAAGACCAGAGTGCATAGCAAGGTTAGGGGATGTTTTGTTGTGTTTGATGATAGTTGTCCAGGTGCTGATTAAATTTAAGTAAAGCTCTAGAAAAATGTGTCTCATTTCTGAGATATTCTGAGAGTTATTTCCCTTTCTGTTTAGGCTGTGAGTTGAGGCAGAAGGATCATGACGTAGTAGTTAAGCATTTTAAACAGCAGAGCTAGCTTTAATGTACAGTGTCAGAAAAGGAATTTTCCATTCTTGAGTACATGTTGTGCAAAGATTACAGTTTTGGAAGGAAAGCAGGAACACCTTATGACCTCCAGCATATTGAGGGGTTTGGTTTTGAGGTTTTTTTCTTTTTTTAAAAAAAGTGACAGTTCAAAGGCATTTTGTTCTTATCTGATTTATGTTCACAGATCCATTTCCTGAACTGACCAAAAAACTGATGATGTATGCCAGTTTCTTGAAAGGTTTCAAAGTTATGTATTAAAATTAAATCTTGAAGTTCATAACCTTTGCTTACTGAATGCTGGAGCTCATTCTCAAAGGAATGGGAAAAAACCCAAACCTGTAAGCTGTTACCTAACTTATTGCACCTTAGTAATGCAGTGCAGGTTGTGCACATGAGATGAGGACTTCTCCCCAAGGCAAAAAGAGAACAAGATTTTTGATGTGTAGTTGAGGATGCGGTGGCAATAAAAGAAGGGATTGTTCAGGATCTTGGGTGTTACAGCCAAGGTTGCAGTCACCATAAATTGGCAGGTTTTTTAATCCTGGTGGTGAAAATTGACACAAGCTTCCAGTTTACTAAAAGTATGTTGAAAATCTAGTATGGTGCTGGAGAACAGCTGAAGTTACTTAAAAACTGACAAAATATATTTTACTCGAGGAAATTGAAACACAGACCAAAATTCAATAGATTTTTAATCTTAAACTTGAAGAATTGGCCGTGTTTGAAATAATAGTTTTTAACCTTTCAGTAGTATGTCTTGGAACTTTGTTCTTATGTTTACTCTTGCTTGGTGGCTTGCTGTTGGTTTTCTTGTGGTTTGTTTTTTTGTTGTTTTTTTTTGAAAGATACTTGCTCAATGTGAAAAGTTATTGGCTCGGTGTCAGTGTACTTGGAAGAAAGCAGATCAGAAGTAAAGCTGGATTGTGAACTGATGGACCATTTTAGTATGTTGTTCGTTCACAGTTTCTGAAGAATCAGAAAACTACATTGGGATTCAAAACTAAAAAGCTTGAGTTGTATGGTTGCAGAGCCAGTTCTAGTGAATCATAGGATCTGTAATCTATTGAGTTGTTAATTAATCACAGGGCAACTGAACAATGGAAGTTTTGACTGATACCATTCAGGTTAAGTATAGGAAAAAAATGGGGTTTGTTTTGTATTGCATTGTGTATGCAGGATACTCAAATGAAAATATGTGGCTTTGTTGATAGTTAAACACAGCTTTGAATCCTTGTTTTTTATGATCATAAGATTGTTTATATAAGATATGAGATCAGGTCCTACTCTGAAATAGTACAATATTTTCATTTATCAGTTAAACTCCAGATGACTTTTGAGATTGTTGTGGATAGTGTTGGAATTTCTTCAGTCATTCTTTATATTTTATCCCTATTTTCTTTTTTTAAAGGACTTAGCTATAGCTTCAGGAGCTCTGGGAAAAAAATACGGAGATTACTTAGATGCAAGTTATAATTAAATTATTATACTTAATGTCATATCTCTGTGGTTTTGAATACTGTATTATTTCCTGCTCTTCTTGGTGATTCTTAGTCGTATGCTGAGTGTTTTAGTAGTGTTTGGAGGTAAAGCTTTATTTGGCCTTCTCTGTGGTGTAGAAAAAGTCTTAAAACTATCCATTGTCTTCATAAGGACCCCCTTAGCAGTAAAAAAACCTGCTTAAAATCATTAGGGTTGAAACCAAAATTGCATTTACTTTTTAATTTGGATTCCCTACTTTTCTTATTACTGTACAGTGTTTTTAGTTCCTTCTCATGGAGTTTGATGCAGTGTGTCTGATGGTGTGTAAATGTATCTGAATCCTAACCTATTTTTAATGAAAACAAAAGATTGAACAACCTGTTCTAGTGGAAGATATCTGCCTGTAGCAGGGGGGAGAAACTAGCCCTTCCAACCCAAACTGATGATTTTGTGATGTGCCATGCACTAGGTAGGAAAATGCTTAAAAGTTCTTCGGTGCTAAGGTATAACAAGCCTCAGTGACTGCTTCTTCCAAGATACTCTTCTTGCTTGGGGCTGCTTTTGGGTGGAGACCTGAGGGTGTGCAGCAACACTGGAGGTAATTATACAAGATGACAATAGCAGCAACTTGTGGTTATCTCTGTGGCTGTATCAGTTTTGTGCTTGTAATTCTCACAAGGAAAACTTCCTACGAGAGGCTGCGTCACACTCATGTACGGCTGCTCTTTTGTAACCTGGCTGGAGCCAGCTTGTGACTCCTTGAGTGTGGGATTTGTGTCAGGGCATAGTTTCTGGTTGCTTGGTAGTTTCAGAGGGAAAGATCTGCGAGAAATATATGTGGCTAATACATTTGCAAATGTGATGAGCTCTTAACATGCAGGTCATGAACAATAGTGATGTATCCGCCCCACTGATGAGGAAAACATCTTGGTTTTGCCAATCAAAGATTTCCATTAAGAGCTAGACATATTTTTTCTTGATTTGTGGCAGTCTGTGTATAATGATTGTTGCAGAAACATCTCTGTGTGTTCTCAGAGAGCAGCTTCTAATTTGTTCCACATTTAAAACTTCGTACATTTAGAGACAACCAGTATTCTCAGGTCTAAAAGAACATACTCTGGTGGTTCACAGAGGGAAGAAGTAGTTATAGGATATTTCTGGAAAAGTTAGGAGACCAGTAATTTCAGTTGAAGATATGTTGCCTTGGAAGATTTCTGTTCATTTTATTTAGATGTGTGTTTATGGATTCACTGCAAGTAAGGAGAAAAATTGTGAATTATTTTTATTTAGTCATAAGTGCATGTAACTTTGTTTTGCCACAACTTGGTATTCTGAGAGTTTGCAAAAACTGAGCTTTATTTAGAGATTGGAGTTGCAATTTCCTAATGAACCTTTAAAATTCTCAGCTGAAATTCTTTTATCTCATAAATGGTATGTGTTGGCACTGGTAGAGTCTGTTTGTGATGAACCTCTGTCAGTATGTGCTGACAAAATGGTGATTTATCTACTGTCCAGTCCAAACCAGAGAGCCTGATAAGTTAGCAGTGCTTTCCAGTCAGTAATACTTGCTTTTTATTTGTAATAAATATAATAAATAGCAATACAGATTTGTATACATTCATTGCGTTTTTCAAAAGTTTCTGCTTGACTTTGGGTTGTAAGTACACTCAAAACACACTTAGTATTTTATACTCTTAGTGCTCCACATACAGTGTTGTCATGAATATCACAGGCTAATTGGTACTACGCAGTTTAATGATTTTTATATATTGCCTTTATTTCTTTTCCTTCATCTTTCAATGTTTGTTCTTGTCTTCAGAGTTAGACCTTTGTTGTTTTTGTAGCTCCTTCATTTGAGATTGAATCCATAGAACAGATATTCATAGGATGGCAATCTTCTAGTAATGTTTTTCCGAACCTGTTTAGTCCTGAAAACAACATCTGTTGCTCTTGACTGTCACAATGTTGATTAGAGACATCATGACCTTATACCTCTTTCTGAAAATGCCTTACCTGTAATTGTTGACAGTATCCTCTACTTATAAATCAAAAAAGGAAATTTTTTTGTTCTTCTTGACTTGCGAACATGCATTTTGTAGTAGCTGCTGTATAACCAGCTTAATGTACTCTGTTACGGATTGATTTTCTCCATCTCCCTCCTTAGCATCATGAGACAGGGACATGGTCTGGGTGGGCATGTCTGCTGTATCTAGGAACATGAGAAGAGCTGTACCGAGTAGGAACAAAGTCTATTGACCTAGTTTCCTGTTCGTGGAAGTAGCTGAGGAATAGCTCTGGTAATAATAACTGAGGAATAGTACTAAGAAGCAGGAGAAGTATAATGTAATTTTAACATTATTTTTTCTTTCTTTCACTTTGATACAGTTTTTTAGTAGAAAGGTAAGGATGTCTGAATTACTTTAAGTTAATTGTCAAATTCGTGGCAGGACAGATTTTTTTTTTTAAACTCACTATTTTTGAAGTTTTGCCTTCCTCAGTATCTACTAGCAATGTTTCCTACCTGCTTTTAAGAAAGTGGTGTGATTTTACACAGCTGTAACTGGCTTTGTTATAATTGAGAAATAACTGGCTCTCTCGATTTTGTGGATTCAAAATAGTGTTCTGCAGTTTATTATATAATAATTCTTCTTGCTACATCTTTTCTAAGCTCAAGACTGTCCTGATTAAATTCTCTTCATGAAGAGTTTGAGTCAGTATCTCTGACTAGCTTGTTCTGTGCTCTTACACTCTAAATTCTGCCGAATTCTAGTTTGGGTGGGATAACATGAAACTGTCAGTTTACAATAACATAGGGAATTGAATTATACAGAACCATCATGTGAGTGCAAAAGAGCAAGCTATTCTATTTCTGTTCATGCCAGGTATTTTATTTACTTGTTTGGTGGTGACCACTGTACTGCTGTTTTCAGAGTACATGATGCAAGTGAGGATCTCTGGCATGCCCAGAGCTTGCCTTGGGTCACATTTGTTGTGTGTGGGTGTGTAGAGTTTTGTTTGTCTGTTCCCTTATTTACAGTGACTTTAAGCAATTCAGTCTTCCTTGCATGGCTCTTTGCAGCCAGTGCAGCTTTGACTAAACCAGGTAGTCTTACATCACTGACAAACTTTGTTCATCCTCTTGCAGATCAATTAAAAAAAAAAACAAAAACCAAAACTAGAGCCAACATGAACAAAACCCAGAACCAAAACTCCTGAAACCAGAAATACTGAACAGCACAGTCCATAGTGTAGAACCAGTGAGATGCTTTTGGTATCCTTTCAGTATTGTGAAACTGGCCTTTTTATTTACATCACTGGTTTACTCCTGACTGGGCTTTTAGGAATTATTTTTAATCCTATAACAGCATAGTTTCTTGTAAAAGTTTTGGTAAGAAACACCATCAAAAAAAGTAAGAAACCCTCCCTGGGATAAAAAAAGTATGGTATATTGTTGAGATAGATTCTTTGCAACTCAACAGAAAGAATTGACTCAGCTACAAGACAGAAGCCTGCAGAAATCGCCTTTTGCTGTTGCCTCCTGTATTTTACTAATGCCACATCTGCAGTAGTGTGTAAGTTGGTAGAAACTAGTAGTCATGGGCCTGCCTTCATTTTCTCTGCACTTTTGTGGGGCTACTGTAGCCAATAAGATATTGCCTTCATTTGGTGAGGTAGCAAGGTTGTTTTAAATGAATGGTCATACTCTGCAGTAGGAGATGCTTTTAAAGGTACCCTGGTCTGAACTTTTTTGAAGGCTGCAGTGGGATTTTGTTTCTTCCGCTTGCTGTTGCATCAGTTTGTGACCGTTCTACTGACTCTCCATTTAGTAAGAAATTACTCTGTTATATGGGAATTTCTAGGTTTGTCTCTGAAACTTTTTTCTTCAAAATTTTACAGAATGCTCCACTTAACTGTTAGTGGCAATGCAGCATCTTGCTGAGTGTGTTTATTGCACATAAATTGTTACTCAGGATCTGAAGAGATTGTGAATGCAGATCTAAATTATTTATTTTGACTTCTCAGATCAAATACTGAGACTCTTCTCTTGATCTCCAAAATTCTCTAGTTCAGTGCTTGACATGTGTTAGAAAAGCAGCATTGTGATTTTAAGGGAGCAGGAAAGACTGTATGCAAAACGAAGTTGCATGGTCCTGATGATTTTAGAGAATGACCTGAAATAAAACCTGTCTTGCAGTGTGAGCGATGGGTTTGTGCTCACAGATGCCTGGCCAAAAGCAGATTTTACAAGCAGCTGTATTTTCATTCTGTAAGTGCTCCTATACCTTGTTTATAAGAGATAAGCCTAATCCATTTTATGATCAGGGATATTTACCGGCAAAATTTGAGTATCCTTTACTTCAGGTTTTGAGGCCTTTGTATGTGTGTAGTCTCATGGAATAACAGACCATAGCCTGGTTATTTTTCTTTTTAATAAATTATTAATTATTCTTTATTGCTTAATTGGATAATTGACCTTGTCTTTCTAGGAGGAAGCTGTTTTTCAGTAAGACAGTCGTATTTATTAGACTCCTGTCCAACCAGTCCTGGATTTGTTGGACAGTCGTGTCCTAAAAGCTTTTTCAAATCATTGATAATTGCTGGGCCCAAACCCATTGGCATGTATTGATAATGCTTCCTGTGTTTCTTCAGTATGTTCATTTTCTGTCTGTGTTGTAGAATTGCCTAGCTATATTTGTTTTCTTTCATTTCTGTGAGTGCTTGGACAACATAATTCACTTATCTGGCATTGATTATCTGGGTAGGAACATCTTTTGCTTTTCTCAGACGCAAGGAAGCAGCGTGTCTTTTGTTCGGCGTTAAAGCCAGAGTTACAATGTTGCTTCCCTTATTTAAAGAAGAGTTCTGAGCTGTGAGTGAGCTTTTTGAAGTGACAAGTCTTTGCATATTTATGGTTTTTTTCAAGGCAACTTCTGCCAAAATAGAGATTATTGGAAAACAAGGACATGTAAGGTGAGTGATAATACTTGAGAACTAGGTATTATCCGGGGACCTGAATCCTGTTTCAGGATTTGTTAAAAATCCCCCATTTCTTTCTTTGTCTCTCATTTTGGCAAAAGAAACTTCAGTGTAAGATTCAGGCATTCTTTGTAATCTCCTTTTTTTGTTATTTTGTCACACCCTTGTTCACTTACATGAACTCAGCTGTGCTTAGGAGAAAATATCATTGCTCCCAACCTACTGTGTGGGCTGGCTGGTTGGAGAATACAGGTGCTGGCATCTTAACTGAGCTGTGGGCTTGGTTTACTGTAAATGGGCAAATTAACGATGAGGTGCCATACTGCTGTGTTTGTCTGTAGGGAAGCTACATGTCGGTAAAACTGAGTTGCTTACAGTTTTCTGTTTCTGTCCATTGACTTCTTGTAGTTAGATATAAGGAGGTAATAGTTGTGAAACAAAACTTGAAATAAAATGCAGAAAAATAGGTAGGACAACTATTTTGTGAACTGCTCAGCTTGTGCTCCGCATTTCTGGATAAAATATGAAAATATAAAACTGGCTTAGATTTTTGTGTTTTGCTCTTAAATAACTAGGAACTGTGACTTTTTTTCTGGAGAGTCTTAATAAAGATTAATTGATGGAAGATCTGGGCTTTTAATCCTTTCATGCAGAGACACTTAACAAGCTAAGTATTCTGGTACTTCTGAAGAAAGAATAGAGCAACAGTTTGTTATTACTGTGATTGAGGTAAATTGGGCTGTCTTAAGGGTGTCATTATAAACCCACTATCTTTTGGTATTTGATTTTTTTTTCTCTCTCTTATTGAAAGACAGAAAAAACTTTTCAAGAATTTTCTAGTTGCAGGATCTCTCTTCTGTAACTGAGACAAGTACTAAAAATCTCATACTAGCAACATTTGTATATCAGTCTGTTCATTAAAAGACAGAAATTTGCTCTCCAGCCTCATCATTTACTGTTTTGTACCATATGTAGGCAATTAAAAAAACAAGGTAAGAAAATTTTGCTTGCCTTTTTTCTTTTCTATATAAATAAATGGAAGTGAGCATAATAGCAGCCAAAGGAAACATTCCTCTGCGATTGCAGCAAGGTTTGTCCAAAATAATAGGGTTTGTATTTTGTAAATGTTTGGTTTGCCTCTGATGTTTAACATTTTAGGCTCTTTAATGCATGTGGGTGCATACCAGGCTAAGTGTAAAATTTCAAAACCCATTGGTGGAAGTCTTGTGAGAAGGGACCACCTGCTGTGTTTGCTCGGCTGTTTCAATTGCTCTGTTATGCAATTTTTTCTTTTGCAAGTTGAGGAAGATGAGGAGGCAACTCGGTTAAAGTATTACTTGGCCTTAAGTGTTTATGCTGGTCACCATTTTTCAAATTTGGGAACAAAAAGTTTTATGCAGATGACTGCTAAGTCTTTTGGTTCCACAAAATGATGGATCCTTCCTTATGTTCATCCAACCAGCTGGTGTTTTGTGCAAATTTATTCTCAGGTTTTAATATTGAAGTAGCTGTTGAGGCTGTGTATGAAGCTAGCTCTGTCATTCTAGTCATAGCTGGTTAATGAAAATTCTTAACAATAGTAAATTCTTCAGGCTTTGTGTCTTTATATAAGTATTCTTGCAGGAATAGTGAGCACATTGTTATGGGTCTTTAGGTAAACCATGCAGAACTGTATGGTAAATAGTAATAATTATGGTAAGAAAAGCATCTGAATCAGCACAGGAGATGATTGGGAAAAGTCCTTTGTGTTGAGTGAGAAACTTTAATTCAAAAGACTTTTCTTGTACTGAGAGGACAGTACTGGTCAGCATACCTCTAGTTTCACAAACAGCCTTGTGTACATGTGGAAGAAAATCAGATTTGTGAACATAATCCAAATTATTTAATTTTCTCTGTACTTCAATGTGTCTGTGACTGTTGACTAAATCAAAAGTGTAGTCGAATGAGAACCTCCAGAATTCATTAGGAAAATTAGGTCTTACCCTTCCTCCACTCCTTCTCTGT
Source organism: Sturnus vulgaris (assembly GCF_052056855.1). NCBI lineage: Eukaryota > Metazoa > Chordata > Aves > Passeriformes > Sturnidae > Sturnus > Sturnus vulgaris. The sequence continues at coordinate 99,398,552 of NC_142244.1, forward strand.
AAAAGAAGGCTCCTAAAACCTTTGTAAGTCCTGATACAGGATGACTCATTGATGTTTGAGCCATTTAAAAAAAAATCTTTCTTCTAGCAGCATTTCAAACAAAAGCTACCTCGAGGAGCTGTTCTCCAGGGCAAGGTAGTGCCAGTGTGGGAAATGTAGAAACCATCCTATGGGAACTGCTTTGTGCCCTCTTAGCCACAGTTAATGCTGGGCAAATACTGTCGATTGATGAAATTTGCCCCTTACAAGATGTAGTGAGGAAATCATGTTTTAATACAACTTAAAGTATTAAGATAAATCACAGGCAATGTAATGCCATTTTAGAGGCAACTCAAATGCGTTCTGCCACCTGGGCCTGTCATTTACATTGTAAGATCCTGGTAACAAAAGCACGATGCTGAGCACTTACTCAGTAATGGAAGAGCAGTGGGTAAAGGGAGCATAAAACTTGTTTATAAGAAGCCCTGTGGATGTTGACTGTTGAGAATACTTACAGGTTTAAAGGTCTTATTTTGTCTAACTCTGAGCTAGGTTTATGTAGGAATAATGACTTGAATAAATCCATCTTGGATCAAAAAAATTAACAGCTCTAAGTAAGAGACATCTTCAGTTTCCATAAAGAAAGTATATGTAGCTCATGTTTTTCACACTGAAAATAATGCTGCCTAGTTAGACTGGATTTCTTTTGCAACATTAGTCAGAGAATATTCTAGAGGCTAATGGTATGCATCAGTGCTAGGATGGGTGATTTTAAAGCCATTAGCTTGTGCATTCCTGATCGTCTTTTCATAATTTTCATCACTCCTTATATTTAAAAATCTATCTGAAAGTGGGTAACAGAAATTGAGACGATGTTCAGGTTTCAATGGCAGGAATGGAAGTGTTAATCTTTTACAGAGTTAATTTTAGTTTAGTGTTGTGGGATTTTTTCTTTTTTTCCACTGTTTTTTTCTATCTGAGTGTTTTTATTCTTCAGCTCTTAGTTGTAGTCCATGTCCTTTCTACCCCAGCCCCCAACTCCGACACTGAAACGGCTCAAGGTCAAGAATTTGGCTGTTAAAGGAAACTGTTTTGTTTTGCATTAAGATTAATGGAGCTTTAAACTAAGTAGGAGAGAAGAATTGTTCTGCTGAAATTATTAAACACATCCACCCTTTTCAGCAGACAGGCTTTTGTCCTCAGTAGTGCTGGAAATAAGTTTTTAACAGAGTGCACCAGCAGCAAGATATTCAGTGTGCGTGCGTAATTCCATTTTTAAATGAAAGGTGAGATTGAATATGTGTAAATGTGGTAATCACCATTAAACTTAAGTAAACTCTAGTCTCTAGTAGTGCTCAGTAGGAGATCATTCAGTTAAAAATAGATTAAAATTACAGTCCTATGCCTTTGTCCATGTGCATGTTTTATGTCAGATTGCTCTAACAATGAGATACTTGAAAAAGTGAACCATAATCAGTATGATTTGATGGAAGCATGGAGAGAGAATGCAAGGAATGGCCTCTGAGCCTTCCTTGTCTATTAAAAAGACATAATAGTTCCCACCTTTTGCTCTAAACATCTTCAGGAATCCTTTTGGGAGCAATATGGCATCTGCTTAAGTAATTCTGGAACAGAAAAATCTCAAAGTAAAAATCAAGCAGAGGTGTTTTGTCAGCAGCATATTTTTCATTTATAGTAACTTCTTTTTATTCCCCATCGCCTTGTAGACACTTTGGGCATTCTGTCTGGCTTGTACAAGTCTTGAGAAGTGTGACCAGCAGCATGGCTCATGCCTTAGCTGTTTAATTCCATGTCCAGTACTGGAAGTAAAATATGGTATTGCCAGTCTGGCTTAACCCTTTATAACTTTGGCTGACTACAACAGGCGATAACTTGCTAGCCTTCCTGGTGAGTAGGAGTTCATTGTGTGTGTGCTGACCACAGAAGCATCCACTGTCATTTTTCACTGAGAGGCTATGCAGTCCAGAGATAAAATGTTAATGTTTCTGCCATATACTTCTAAATTCTTGAGGACTTTTTTTAGCCAGCTCACTTTCATTTACTGCTGGATAAAGTGTTAACATCATTCTCTGCTATGCAGTACTTTGGAACTATAGTTACTTATTTTCGTTTTCTCCCTTTAAGACAGGTGATAACCTTAGTGAGTATAAGGCAAAGACCGACAATTGGGGGTTTTTCCTGCACTGAAGTTTGCTAAAGAAAATAAATCAAATCTGAATTTGTACAGGAATGTTTGCCTTGCATTCCACACACTGAGTCAATTTATCTCAGGGGCTCTCTTTTTCCTCCTTCCCACTCTCTTTAAAGGCTTGGTGACTGGAAAAAAAGGGAGGGGTGTATGGTAGATTGTAAAAAGAGATTTCTGTAGCCACTGGTGCCAGGAATCATCAAGGAATGCTTAAGTAGTGCCTCTTGTGACAGCATCCAGTCTATTGGAAAAGCATCATGTGCCATCTGGCTTCAATTTTGACTAAATTAAATGCATGCAGCCGTCTTTAAGAACTCGGCTAAGATTCAGCTGTCTTGACATTTTGTAAAGAGCTAAGATTTTGTTGGGGAAGCTGCAATAGTCACCTGATTTATGTTCTTTAGTTCCCTTTCAGTGTGGTCCATGCAGTTGGCTGATATTTGAGTGACAATTCTGTTTAAATAAACTCTTAAGACTTGCTGACTCTTGGAAGCCCAATTCAGTAGGGGTTTTCCACTCTAGATTCTGGGATTTTTCTTAGAACTGCAGTTATTGTGGAATTTTTTAATAGTGAAAGGAGTTTCTTAAGTTCAGCCAAGTCATTTGTATGGGAAAAAGGCAAGCTGCTTTGTAAAAGTTTGGTTACTCCACCCAAAGACTCTATATCAATGGGATTTTAGCTTTATATGGGGAAGGGGTAGGAGCAGAATGTGTTTTTTGCTGTTAGCCAATTATTCTTAATGCAGAGAAGAGTGAGGAGCTGCTTTTCATGGGCAAGCAAACCATCTTGCACTCATGAGAACCTGTCATTTTAATTACCTGTTGTTTCATCTTGCATCTTCAACAGCAGCTTACCTATGTAGATGAAGGATGTGGAAAAAAAATGATGCAAACTTCTACCCATGGAGTTGTAATTGAAAACCACACTTTCATTGTTCTGAGTGCTAGGTATCTTTATTTTTGAGGTTTTATCACTTTGATCTTTAAAATGTAGAAAAAAAATCAAGGGAAAACAAATGCACAGAAATAGTATCTTTATTTAGCATTTAGGTGAGGTGAACAAATTCAATTCAAATCGGCCTTTCTATTCCTACATCAAGTTTTATCAAGTTGACTAGTGATAATGGTCAACTCTTAATTTAAAACAAGTCTTCTACCATATTCCTAATACTCTTAACTTGTTAAGTTTTATCTTTTTCATCCAGCTATGAAGGATTACTCCATTTTTCCCCTTTTTTTATCACTGGAAATGTTATATTCTTGGAAGACCCTTCAGGAAGAGGGAGTATTTTAATAGTTATATGTGCAGTATTATCTGACCCTTTTCTAGTTCTATATTGCAAGAAATGTTTTCGCTTTTTAATCTTTCTAGGTCTCTTATTTTTAGCAAGTTATCCTTGGCTCAGTGCCACTCATTGTATGAATGGAATTCTACAGTTCTCATTAGGAACATCAGTTTGCTTAGACCTCTTTAGTTGATTCACTAAGTACAATATCCAGATCCTTCCTGCTGTGTCTTAACAGCTGTGCTGCAGGCTTGGGTTGAACATAGTCCCCTGCCCCCCAGGCCCCCTAACCTATAATAGGCACTCTGGCCTGCTTGTTGAAGAAAGAAGCTTTAGGAGCTGCTTAGCTTACCTTCACATCTCCATTTCCCGTTACCCATTCATGTTTGAAATAAGGATTGATGAAAAATTTGCTATTTTGTCATCTTTGGTGATTGGTTCACTATCTGTAGAAGAAAAATACTGTGATGAGGTGGCTGTCAAATTTCCTCATGCAATGCTGCTGAATATCTTAAACCTGCCCTTGAGAGCCCTGTTCCCTAGGGTGAGCAACTGCTGGACTTCTGCTTTCATACGTGTTGATTTCTTGGCCTTTGCAGGTGGCTGAACGAGGTTGCAAATAACATTTCTTGCAAAGGAAGCACTTACTAGTTACAAGGAAGAATATCTTCCTTCTAATGTTAATCTGATTACTGAGAACTAATTGACTCAAAGCAGTTGAGAATCAAGGAGCTTTAATTTCCTATTGTCCACCTGCACATGTAAGCATCAAGATAAGAAGAGACTATACATTTTTAAAAGCTTGGATTTATTTCTTAAAAGCTAGTATGCATTGCTTGTGCATTGTTATTTATATTCACTTCTAAGTTAAATACTTGAGTAGAGAAGCCCTCCTGAACTTTCTTGTTGGATTTGAATTGATTATCAGAGCATGAGTTTCTTTCCCTGCATTTAGTTTGTTTTGCTTCTGTTGGTTGTTTAGTGGGAATGGTGCATCATCTCTCTCAACTTTAGGGTGGCACTCTTGTAGTGACAGACATGCACTTTTATTATTTTATGAAAGCATTTGTTTACATTGTTCTAGTTTTGGAGGCATTTTAGAGGTGATGTAATATATGTTATATATAACATATATAACAATGTTGATAGCTTTACTTCCCGTGAAACAGGTAAGCAAGGCAGTGGAAGCTGGAGTGTTGGAAATAAATCCCCTTCAGGAAAGCTGTCTGATTGTTCTGCCTGTTTCCTATCTGTCCACATTTGTTTGAAGGACACTAGAAGATAGAAACTTGAGCCAGAATTAGGTTGGGATAAAACTAGAGGAAATGATTCAAGCTAGCAACTATTGCTCAGTGGAACTGAAGTTTGCCACAAATTCCTTTGGTACCTCCTGTGAAGTGGGATTGTGGGGCATCCCTTGAAGACCCCAAAAATCTACAGAGATGCCTGAAAATGTCACCAGGTCATGAGTCCCTAATCTGTATGTGCATCCATGTTTGGGATCCCTTTCACAGCTGGTGGAGGTAGCAGAGGAAGCTTTGCTGTTGTACAGAAGATTGCAGTTGAATCTCTTCATTGATTTATGTGTAGAGCAAGTCAAGATGGGTGTAAAGCAACTGAAAGCACCATTACTTGAAGTAAGACTCTCTCTCTCCACTTCTATTTGTGTATTGCTCTTGTATGAAAGGTAGGAGCATACCTTCTCTAACTTGTTACTGAATTATTTGTACTTCACCTGCAGTTTTAATTCCGGTTTCATGCTATTCCTAAGGTTTAGCAAAAATGTTTGCTTATATTGTACTTAGCTTGTAGTAATGCTTCCTATAAAGGACTGAACCAGTGTTTAGAGTTCAGATGAATAAGTGCATTTTTTGTGCACTTCAGTTCTAATTTCTTTGGATGGAGAAAGTCACATTCACCTATGCTGTGCATAACAGATTTTTGGTGTTTGTCTGAGTGTCTGAAAGACTCTGGTGCAAGCTTTTCATTGTTTGTATAGTTAACTGTAGGTCTGCATTTCTTATCTTTGGTGGAACTGACTTTTGAACCTGAAGATACTTCTGCTGTTTCAGTTTGCTGCACTTGAGGGGAAACTTGTACGAGCACATGCACATAGTTTGAAATGGGGGAGAAGGTGAAGATATTCACATAAAGGTAATATCCATTACTCCTTTGTATTTCAAATTGTGAAACAAACAATTACTTGGAGGAGGGAATTCTGGCCTAATAAACAAAGAATAGAAAAACAGTAGGTCTCAAAGTCCAGGAGCCTGACTACTATAAAAACTAGGGAATAAAAGAGCTTTTCTAGGATTATTGATCTACTTTCATCCACTGTAATTTGTCATGTGAGAATTTGAAAGACGTACATTGACTACAGTTTGAATTTTATTTGGAGCATCAGCACTGCATCCTGTATTGCAGCAACTGTACCTTGCACTTAGAAGAAATTTAATGTCTTTTGTGTGGTACAATTTACTTGGTTGTGATTTTTAAAAATGCTGATTTGAAGACAAAAGACACTTACTGAAAACTGGAAGTTAAACTTAGGTGGAGGTTGAAAACAGGGAAGAAAAAGCCTTTTTCTCTCCACCTTTTCTTTTGGCTGTTGGAAAAGAAAGAGGAGGTCAATGCTTCAATGAACAACAAGGAAGGCTTTTTGAATTAGTTCTCAAATACTTTTTATTTTCAAAGAACGTTTGCTTTTAGGTATGTTTTTCAAGCAGAATATTTTGAGCAGCTTCATTTTTATGCTTTCACAGTTGTTGAGAATTTTAAGGACAATGCAAACAGATTTCAGATCATTAGAGTTTTAATAAGCTTTTAATAAGGAGAGTATCTCTGTGAGAAGACCGAAGTTAAAACAAGGAAGTCTTATTTCTTGTTAAAATTTTGGAGATTTAGACTTCAGAGAAGAATGAGGATTCTGTCCAGTGTGGCTAGGCCTTGATTTTTTTTCTGGGTTTTGTTGGTTGAAATCTGCCCTGTGACACACATCCATGAAGATAGATTTTGGTCCATGGGCAAAACAAAGTAGAGTGAACCGTGTCACCTGCAGGGTGTAGGTGCATTTGTTCTGGGCAGACAAGTCCTGAGGGTGTTTTTTACAGCACTGAGTACCACTCCTGCCCTTGCATCTTTTACAGGCTGTAATACAGTAACTACAACATACAAAATATTTTTGTATTTACAAGGCAATGAGCATCTGGAAAATGCAATGTCCTCTGAAACCATACAGCCCATGTGCATGTTTTGTGGGTAGAAATCTGGGCTGCAATAAACTCCTTAAGTTATGTTGCTCAGAAGAGAGAGCAAAATATAGTACAGTGACAATAGTTGAGTGTGCATATAGTATATAGATCTCCTTTTAAAAATATGGGAGGGCTATGACCTCGCATTCCAAAGGAGATTAAGTAGAAAGCATCAGTAAAAGCCATCTGTAATCAGATTCTCTGCACAGTTTTTCCTTTAGTGCTTTTGATCTGAGATGAAGCCAGTGAGTGATGTGAAAGTTGCCTTAGCAGAGCATGAAACTTCTGAGCTTCATGCATTTGGCACATGTTCAAATGGCTCTGTGTGGGGTCAGTTGTACTTCAACCTTGAGCTTCAGGCATGCTGCTAGAGAGTCCAAGCACATTTATTTGTCCTCTACTTTCCTCAGTTAATATATTCTGTCTTAAAAGTGAAAATATTTAACAGAATTACTTTTTCAGTTTTTACACAAGTCAGATGTTAAATGTCATGATCTAGATAGCTTTTCTTCTTTTTTTTAACCACTTAAATTAAATTCCAATATTTCAGTTTGGGAGCTGGCCAAAATTAGCTGAGGAGTTTCTTATCTAGCCTCGTCATTCTGCAAGCATTCCCTTAAAATTCTCCTTGAACCCAGATAAATGAACTGGTAAAGTCTTGCTGTTCTCAACTCTGCCTGCCCTGCATCTTGGCGAACAAATTTAATAGAAATGTTCTTTAGCATTAAATATTTTGGCAGTGATCCTACTTTGGTGTTGCTTAATGCAACAAAGAAATAGTAAATATATCACAGTATTGCTTTCATGCCAATTAAAGCAATAACTATTTAATATTTGTGGTTGTGCAATACTATGGGACATAGCTGGGTATGATAATCTGCAGCAGTGTTGTTTGTTTATCTGTATTGTACAATCTGAAAAGCTTCTAAAAATAATTCTAGAAAATATTTTGATTAGTGTTGGGTAGCACTTGCCTAAGTCTGAAAGAAAACCTGTTAAATGTCAGCATGTTTAGGCATTGCCCTAAAATAATTCGTTAATGCTCTCAAATGTTGCCAGTGTGTTCATTTAACAGAGAGGTGTTTTGTCTCTTCAGCCACGGGACAGCTACTGACAAGTACACCACCTTGCCTGACTTGGTTATTTTGCTTTCTTTCATTTTCCCCAGTCGATTCACTGATTTGGTTGGTTGGATTTTTTTGTTTGTCTGTTTGTTTTCTTTTGCTTGGCACATTACTCGAGTTCAAATGGGTGTAGAGTCATGTTCATACTTTGCTACGTTTCTCATGCCACAAAAAAGCTGGCTTTTATTTTTCTGCAAAGCTCTTTAAAATGCTCTTTTGCACTTCCCTGCCATTCACCAAGCAGACAGGCAGATTTTGATGGCTGGATTCTGTATTTGATCTCTTCCATCTATCAGTTTGTTTAGCCTCTGGGATGTGATCATTGGCAAACAGTGCACAGCCAGTACCAGCTGCTATAAACTTGTCAACTGCGAACCAACAGAGAGAACATCTAACTCAAATTTTATACGTTGTAACTTCCCCCTCCCCCTAAACAAGCTGTATATTTGATAAGCTTAGGCAAAAAACATTTCAACACTATTAGCATTGCAATGCTGTAAATATTTCAGTGCAATTTATACTTGAGATACTTTAGATAAAGGTAATACTCAGTTCTGTGCAGAGTAACAGTCCAGTGTAAATACTTAATGCTTGAAAGCAAAGGGCAGGATCTTTTTTTTAATATTCTTTATATGTTATTATATGTTCTTTAGTTTTTCTAGGCTCTTATTTCCTAATGCTAGAGCTGAGTGCAGCAGAAGGGGAATGGCTGGGGTGGTTGTGAGTGCCTCAAGGTGGCACAAGGCCAGGTTTGGGATCAGCGCTGGGGCTGCATAAGCAGCAGCACAGCTCGGGAAGGCACCCACGTTCTTCTCATGGGACCTCGGAGCAGCCTCCCCTGCTGGCTCCCAGGCCAGCAAAACTCACCATGGCCTCTCACTAGGGCCACTTCAGCTTTACTTTCTGATCCAGTGCCAGGAGACTGCTTAGAGTTGTACATTGGCTAATGGAATTGCCCTTTGTTTTTCTGCCTTTGGTAACAGGGCAGCATAAAAGCAAAAGAAAACTGTCAGGTAAGGAAATATTTTTATTTAGCATTCTATTTCTCTTTTTTTTTTTTTCTTTTTTCTCCCTTGTTAAATTGACAAGCTAACTTCTGGAACAGCTCATAGTTATGGTGATGCTACTCTGGAAAAGGAAGTTGACTGTTACGGTTTTGGAGTTACAGTAACTTCTTCCACTGTGTTTTTCAGAACATCGACATGTTGCAAAATGAAGTTGCCTTAAAGATGCTTTTTAATTGTATCATTTACTGTATTGAAAATATCTGTAATGTTGAAATTGACTAAAAAAGTGACTTTTCCTATTAGTTTCATTTTGCATAGAGTTTGTACTGATAAATTTTATTTATGATTTTTATATCAGCAAATGAGAAGCCTTTTTTTTACTTGACTCTTCTGGTAGAAGACTAATTTTCTAAATGAATGGGGTTTTTTCTAGCCCTGTGTTGCTTACATTTTAAATCCTCTTGCAAGCAAAGCAATTGTTGTGCTCATTCTGCATATTTATAATTAAGTGGCTGGTTATATTGCCTCCTAATCTATATTATCATCCTGAAGAAAAAAATGTGTTCCTTTTGCAAAAGGAATGGTGAAAGGCAGAGGTGCAACATAATACCAGCATGGAGGAGAGCACTACCAATTAATAACTCTATCAGGAGAAGTAGTGTTGTGTTCCTTATCACAAGACCATTTTCTAAGTTGTACAGTTTGTAAAACTTTGCCAAGTTTTCCTTGCTTGCACTTGACAGACACTGTAAGAATCTTGAAAATGCCCATTTGGTTTAGAGTGAAATAGGAAATGTTTTTATCCAGATTTGAGTCTTAGTTTCCTGTCTGTGGAAAACTTTTAAAATTACATTTTTACAGCTTTAAGCCATTTTAGTGAGTACATTGTAGCACTATTAAGTACACTTAGTATTATTAAATAAACTTAGTAGTTTGTTCATTGATTTGTGCTAAGCTCTTGGAAAATGGATACTGAGGTAGCAAGCTGTAGTTGTGACACCAGATGATGCTGCACACTGTCTGGTACTGTATCTTTTAGAAGACCACGGTAGAGAATTTATGTCCACTAGAATTTATGCTCAGTGTATTCCTCTGGGGATTTGCTTACAGTGAAATGATGAATTGGGAAAATTAGTAGCATTTAATGCCACTCTAATGGTTCTGCCAGGTAGCACTGGGAGGGTGAACTTCCAAAGCAGAGCGAATGCTCTTTGTACAGAGTTCCTATTTTAGTCCCACAAAGCTGCTAAATAACATAGCTGTGTTGGACCCCAAAAGTGCTTCATTCACTTTTGTCAATAACAAAACTCTTGCAACTCTTCCAACTAAAAAGAAAAAACGTTTTTAGTGCATGTTGGACCTCACTGATAAATAGGAAATATCACAGTTCCAATATGAAATGTAGTACAACAGTATTCCAGAATTAGTGTGTGGATATGTCTCTGGATCACAGCCTTTTAACTCCATGGACGAACCACTGTTACCAAAAAAGTTCTAAAATAGGAATGGTAAAACTGAAGAATCCAAAGATTATGTACTAAAAAGACAGTATTTCAGGGTTATTTCAAAATTTGAATTAATTTTCTGAAAGTACTAATAATAGTTATAGTAGATAACTGATAAAGTAGGGAAGAGAAAGGAATTTGCATTTGAAATTAGAACTCTGAATGCAAGACAGAAACTTGTGGTTTGGATAACCATATGGAAAATGAAGTAAAATTTTATCTGTAAACTTAAATTGGATGATGCCCAGAGAAGGAAAAGCCTAAGACTGATAACAGTTACGGATCTGTTGTACTTCTAAAATCCTGTATGTAGCCATCCTGTCTCCAAGTAACTAGCTAATATTTCAAAGTAAAAAAATTCCTGCATATTCTGTACATGAGCATAAACCAGTGGCTTAGAAAAGGAAGGAAGGAAGAGGTACTGTCTAGAAGATACCCCATGCTTGCTTTAACTGGTAGTGTCCATGCACTTGAGAGATCTTAATGAAATGTTTTTACTTAAGAGTTACTTCATGCAGCTCAGAAAACATGTGAACGCAGCAGGAGTCTCTGCAAATAATGAAATGGGAATTTTAGGTCTTTTACTGCAGTTATCTAACTTCCTGCACTTCAGTCTTACTCATGCTCCGGAAACTCCCTAGTGTAAAAAGCTGCAGTTCTTCCCTCTCTGAAGTGGCTCAAGAAGTATCAACCTCAGCCCACATCAGCACAATATCACAGCTGCCACTATCTCACTGTGTGGTGTGGACCCAGACCAACTTAAATAGACTATTGCTAGCCCATCTCTGTATCTTGGCAAGAACGAATGTGCTGTTCTCTACGGTTCACTAGAAATTCAGAGTTCTGTTCAGATTAGAGGGAGGAAGCTGAGGCTTTTGGGATGGGCTCCCCAAAGGTATGTCTGCAAGGCTATCAGACAAGAAAAATCCAAGAACACCAGTGCAATTTTCCTCCAAATTCCTATCAGCTGCATGTCTTTGTGGTGTATCTGTGTAGTGCTTGTGATGGTACAGACCCTTGTTTCTGAAACAGGAAATGAATGTAAACAGGAGGAACTGAGACATGGGAATTCAGGCTTCTCATAGTGCTTAACTGGTCTTGAGGTAAAGAAACAAACAGCAACACAGGAAATATAGGAGTTGCTGGCTGATAAAAACATGGTGGATTTCTACGGACTGACCTGCTTAGTAAAAGGCTTGCAATACATTCTTAATCTCAACAGTCCTTAATGATGATATTTAGTAATAATACACTCTTTTAATATTAAAAGCAAACAAATAAAAGAGCTCAAAATCTACTTTTAGGAATACCATTTTGCTTATATGTTAAAAGGAGAGTTACAGTTACTAGTAAAGATAGCAAGGTTCATCTTCAGGAGATTGGACACATACTTCAAAGTAATTCATTAACTGGTCTTCAGGTCCATAGCTAGCTAAACAAAAAACTACAGAGGTTTACAAATCGGTCATTACAGTGTCTGATGTTTAGCTCCTAGAGTGGATATGTCGTTTTATAGTAATTAACTGCTTGAAATAGGTAATCCAGAAACCTCCCTGTTAAGCAAGGAGCTATTTAAAGAAGTATCCCATTTGAACATCTGTACAGAGAAACAGTCCAAATTATCCCAGGTTAATTCTGAGGGGAGAATCAGCAAAAGGCTTTCCAGTTGCTGCTTTAGTCAGGCCTTCAACTTTCTTTTAATAAAATTTTATTTATCATAGTAAAAGGTTTTTCTACAATTTAGAGTGTAAAAATTACTGAATTTGGAGGTAATTTAAATACAATGCAAACAAAATTTTTCAGTATGCCACTGTTGTTGCATACTATGTAATATAGTATGGGATTTAAATTTTTATCGTTCAGAAGAATAGATGGTTTCTCTGGTGTTTTTAGTGAATGATGTTTTTCTTGAACTTAAGATGTAGCTAAATCTTGTAATGCTCCTACTTTGTTGTTCAGTCTCAGCCTACATGCATAGCTCTTAAGCATAAAACAAAATTCAGGGGTTTTGTCTAGGGGATTCTTTGCACTTCTGCCTTTTGAAGAATCAGATCACTACTCAGAACATGCTTTTGGGGAAAGGCAGGTTGTGATGACAAGCCTGAGAACAAAAGGCAAATTTTGAATGGAAGTACTGATGAGAGTGGGCAGGCTCTACCGAAGACCGTGTTACTTTTCTCTCAAGATGTTCGTAAGAACATGCCTGTGGAAAATCGTTAGGACTATCAAACAGTAGGTTAAAATACTGCTTTGCTCCCAGCTCTTGCATGCTTTGGTGTTAGGCTTTTAAGATGTGTCTTCTCTGAAAGGAAGGCAGCATGTTGCATGGCATTCATTAATAACACAGACAGGATCTTGTGGATCCCATAAAACACTCAAATTCCTTAGTCCTGTTACTGAGTTTATTCAGGATGTCAATACAGGCAGTCTTTAAATGGTCTGTCTGTTATCAAGATGAGCAAGTACAAAATCTCCTGCTCAATGTGGTATTTGAACATTCGACCCCCTGCCAACACTGACATCCTAAACTAGTGTGCTCCGACATGAATTTTTCATGAGCGTGGTTGCATGCTGCTGGAGAAACGGTCATGTTCACTGGCATGGGCAGCAGTGGGAGACAAGAAGCTCTGTATATGATGCTTGTGTGCACATACAGTGGTCCCACCACCAGTGTCAGGAAATAGAAGTGTAATTATGAATTTTCTCCTGTGTTGCAAGAATTATCGTACAGACATTTTTCCCGAAATTCCACTCATACTTGAGTGAGTGCTGCGCAGTGAAGTTGTGAATTGTGCTGCCTGAGCAGAATGTGTCTTTCAATAAGTGCATCTGCACAGATGACAGATACTTTTGCCAAACAGAAATACAGATGTTTGTCAAACGGAGTAGATTTATCCTAATTAAATACACTTTTTTTTTTTTAATCTGGAAAAGCAGCTAATTGTGGGAATAATGTTTTGATATGTCTTTATTTTTTAAGTCTTTGAAGTAATGTTCCTGCTCCTAGAGCTAAATTAGGCCAGTAACATGTGTAATACAATACAGCTTATGAAAAAAAGGCCTGCAAAATGAAGCCAATTTGGAAAATGTCCATTTAGAGTAGTAAGCATACTCTAACTTCCGAATATTAAAAAAAAAAACAAAAAAAACCCCTTCAAGAATTCTTGAGTACTACATTATAATTAAGTTAAATCCATGCAGCTTTTTGAAGCTTCTATTTGTGTAAATTTACAATCCATGGTGATTTTAGTGCATTAATTGATAATTCACAGCACAATCGTATAATTTCTTAAGAAAAAATAACCTTTGTCATTGACCCAGTATAATTCTCTTAATTGGTTAATTATTTATCATTAAGCCTCTGAAATAGGGAAAAGGTGGCTGGATACAGAGATGCCAAAAATGATTGCTTATCTTATTACTATGGTAAATTTTTCATGAGGAAGGAATTTCTTCTAATGTTCTGTGAGATATAAAGTAATGAGATTTTAAGCAATGGTATATAGGATAAACTACACAAAATTATGAATTTGAAATTAAGATCATCTAGACTTGTTTAGAATAAAGGAAAATTTATTTTAAAGAAAATTTTGGGTTTGCTCAGGGAGGAGGGTTTGCTAGCATTTTTTTTTTATTTTATTATTGTTGTTATTGGCTTTGCTCAGTTGGTTTTGGTTTTTTGTTAGATCTGAAATATATGGTAACAGAGTACTGATGGCTGGGGGAAAAGGGCAGGGATGCCATAATGTGATTGATGCCTGGGGTGTAAATTGCTACAGATTATTTCCTCTCCACAGAACTGAATTTTGCTTTTTTCAGGTTCCCAGCTCAGAACAGACTTAAGATATTGGTGCTTAACTCTTAACTGCATGAATGTTTCGTGCCCTGCTCAGCCAAGTATGTGCCTTAGGAAGGTAGATGAGTTCCATCTTGTCAATAAAATACATTAAACACTGGTGCTTTTTTTATTGACATGCTCTTTTTATTACTGGAGCATCATGAGAGATTTACGTTGATGGTATTAGCAGTCTGTCTCCAGAAAAGCAACCCCCAGGCTGACCGTGCCAGGCAGCTCAGATACTGCAAGCTGGCAAAAATGGACTTCAGCAAGTAGAAACTGCCATACAGTCCTTTGCAACTTGTTTTGTGAATTGTTTGGTGATTTTAGGAGCAATTACATTGTAGTTCCTGCCCTAGAAAAATGTATTCAATGCTGTATTTAGTGTTTGCTTCTTCCTCTTTTTATGTTTGGCTTCTGGGTCACAGTGGAGTGAGGGAAGCTCTCTTCCTTTACTGAGGCCGTAATGAACAAGAACAGAAGACAAACTAAGGGCAAGGTTACCCAGACCTTTTTTGTTTCTATAATAGTATGCTTTTTTTTTTTTTCTTGAGGGTCATTCTACTTGCTTCCGAGTTTTTGTTGCTCAAAGAATGAAGAATTGAAATGATGTGCAGAGTGCACAGGAGAAATGTGGTTTTCATACAGTGGGAGCAGATATCTGCATCTGTTCAGTTTGAAGTACTACATACTTAGAGTAAACTGGGTTGTATACGTTACATAAAGTGAATCAAGACAACTTTAGGTTTCGTTGACTATTTTAGCACTGGAGTGGAAGAGGAAGGGATAAATGTGTCTTCTTGTTTGAACTTGGCTTTAAATATTTGAATTGTTGAGGAAGATGGTGGCAAAGGATGGCTTCAGTGTGTAATTTGGATACTCTGTGAATATGCATATCAATTCTGAAGAGAGATCAAAAGTTAATGTAAAGAACAAATTCTGTTGTTAAAGTTTAAAGCACTCAAATTTTAGGAGGAGCCTGACCCTTCTTTTGAAGTCTTTTGTTTGTTTTCTTTCCAGAGGAGTGAGTGAGGCAATCAACAAAGACATGCTTTAAAATTCAGCACCTTACTGAGCCTCTTTTTTCTTTTAAGTTGAATAATTTTGCAAAGTGAAGAAATTGTATCAGTTATTAGAGAGCAGGTCATTCTCGTTGTTGACTAGATTTTTCTTTAGATGTGTAATGTTACGTTCTGTTCACTCCACTGCATAGTGGTGGGTTCTTAAATACAACTGCAGTAACTGTTACAAATAACTTCTTCTTTTGGGATATAATTACATTTTCAGGAATATGATTACAAGAATTATTGGGAAGTGTTATACTTTATCACTGTCTCAGAAGTGAGCATTTGTGCTATAACAAAAATGGAGCATCTCAAACAGCAGCTGTGCTTGAAACCAAATAATGGTATGAGTTAGTGAAGATAAGAATTCTGTTAAAAATGGGCTGTTCAAGAGAAAGCATTTAAAATGGAAACCTAACACACTGTAAAATTCCTGTGGGTTTTGGCAGACCCATCACAGTGCATTTTGAAACTAACAGGCAGTAGTGAAGCAATGGGTTTGGTTTTTTTTTTTTCTGTTGCTAGGTCTTAATCAGTGCTACCTGTGTCTAAAAGTAGCTTTTTCTTTTTTTTTTATTTGAAGCCACAGCAATCTGTAGACATAGGCATAGATGCAACTTAAATTTTTGTAAAAGGTCACATTTAGACGGATAGACTGAATGAAATAGTTTAAATTTATTTTTGGTAAGTATACTGTTGCCATATCTATCTCTCAGATATGTTAAGTCCACAAACAAACTGCAAGTTGATGAAAGTGGTCTTTTCATTTTTTAATTAATTCACAGTCCTATCTACACGATCATACAGACACATTCAGGGTTTTTTTAAATATGATTTTGCACTAACTCCTACCCTTTCACTAATTATGCAGTGGTTTTGTAGGCTGTTGGATTGCATTCGGTCTGTTTTTGT
Source organism: Sturnus vulgaris (assembly GCF_052056855.1). Classification (NCBI taxonomy): domain Eukaryota; kingdom Metazoa; phylum Chordata; class Aves; order Passeriformes; family Sturnidae; genus Sturnus; species Sturnus vulgaris. The sequence goes on from NC_142244.1 coordinate 99,414,727, forward strand.
CAAGGGCACATTGGCAAACGATGACATTATTTTTCTGGGACAGACAGGAAGGCAGAAAGATAAACCAGCATTGTTGAAAGTGTATGATAGTTGCAAAGTAAAAAACTTTGAACCTTATGATCAGAAAGATTACTTTGTCAGGTCATATTTTTCCTCTTGGAAGTCTGTTCCTGTTATCATGTTGAATAGATAAAATGCAAGTTGTTTCTAGGCATAACCTCTCTATAAACCATTCTTATCATTGCTCGTAATAGCTGAAAGTACAAAAATGTAGACCTATAAAAATGCTTAATGTTAACTGCACAGATTGCATACATAAACAGCTGATATATATTGTCATCTATAAGTAAACTTGGACAAGTAAATAAGGATAATCCAACCCTATTAAACTTCTCTGCTAGGACGTTTGTTACAATGAGTAAACTGCACATAGAGAAAGCAGTTCTCTTTTGGTCGGCTGGCTATTTCTTTTCATAGCACAATTGCTCCATTCTTATATAGATTCTTTTGTCATTTGGAAAGAAAAAAAAAGAATATGTTTAAAAACAGTGTAAGGTGTCTGTGACCATAGATGGGTTCCTATAGGCTGGATGTGCAATTAGCTTCTATAAAGCAAACCCAAACTCATGGCTAAAAGTAAATGAGAGTTATTTCTCAGTGATTTTTGAATAAATTGTGTACAGATTGTCTGAATGAATGCTGTGGGAAACAGCAGTAGGAAGGTGTTTAGATATTGATGTGCTAGGAAAAAAAAATCAAAATTTAAGCTAGGTTTTGCAAGTGTTACTTTGGTGTGAGGGAGGGGTGGCGCTGGAGTTGTTTAGTTTCAGGATCAACACTAACGAAGAGGCTTCTGCCATCACCCCTGCTTCCAGAATCTTCACTCACTTCAGTCTTTTCCACTCTTGTCTTGGCTTTATTCTTACTTCAGATAGACTGGGTCTGTTCTGGCTTTGCTCTGGCATGGGTGCCAACTTAGGGACTGTTAGAGCTTGGAAGCTTCCATGAGGGTCTCGTGCTGCCCTTGAGGGGCTCTTGCATAGAAAGATTTCCAAAGACTAAAATGTTTGTCTGTGGAATACATGCAGATGTGCTGCTCTGGTGTATGTGGAAATATTAATTAGAAGCTGTAAAATGTAATTAGTAAAGCTTAGGTACTGATAGCAAAAAACCAGCTAAGTTATTGACACTCAGCAGCCCCATTTTTTTAATGCATTAGCTCTGTGCTTTACAAACATCAAGGGTTTTGGGGGGTTCGTGGGCTCTGGTTTCTTGTAGGGTTTTTAAAATTAATATGAATTTATTTCTAGTAGAATTGTTCAGTGGTGGAAAGTTTCCAACTTTTGTTGCTGAAACAATGGAATCACTTTGAAAAAAATACTTTAAAAATAAAGATCTGTTGTTCAGTTTTTTTAAAACCTACAAATCTACATGAAGTTTCTCTTCCTGATACTTTTCATCTGGAAATTGTTATTAGTTTCTTGGGGGAAAGTTTCATAAAATTTTTAAGTTCAAGTACTTTAATTATCTTCAGTCCATAACAACCTTGTGATTTAAAGGAACAGATATAATAACAGTAACCTCTTTAGAAGCAGTAACTGATGATTTGTAATTGGAAAGATTTTCTCACAGGCTTATGGTAGGTATTATTTTGAATGTAGGTTGAACTAAAATATTAATCAGTTTATGTATGAATTGTTAAAGAGGGAAGTGGCAGATGTGTTACCATACTTCTTAAACGTTTCTGGCATGAGGAACTCTGCAGTTAGATTTCAGCCTGGAGTCAATTTTTACAGCTGTAATAAATCCCCTACAAAAATGGCCTGCTCTAGTGGAAGTGACAGCAGCCCTTTGTCAAAACAGTGGCATGGACACCATTATAAAAACTGAATAAATACTTAAAGAATTATACCAACTTTTCAAAATATTATGCTTTTTTCCAAGCAAAAAACAACAAAGAAAGGAAAATATTTCTGGATAAATATGCAAATATTTAAATACACTAAATAACAAGCAATTAGAAAAGGCTGTGATAGACTGTGTTGTGTTACTGAACTCTACCCTTTTAAAAAATGTTTCCATTTTGATTTTTAAGAATCACTTGTTGACAGAAGGGAGGGTTTCTGCCAGCTCAAGATCTGTGCAGCACAATGGGTGACACTTTGAAAGAGCAGCTGGGAGAGGGGGATTTCTCTGCCTGTTTAGTGGTTTTGTGACAGTGACTGTGAACTGTTTCCCTCGGGCCTAGGGAAGAAGGAAATTGCTGTTAAAGAAATACATTGCCCTGGACTAAGCATTCCTAAAATTTAATGTTGTTTGCTGTAATGTTTAAAGATAATCTCAGAGAGAGCACATATGGACAATAGCTGTGGGGTCTGAATTTATGATACCAGGCAAAAGGAAAGTTCTGGCCTCTGTGCTAAGTCAGAGTGTCACCAAATGCAGCAGACACCCACCTACCTGATCAAAGTGCAGCAATTGCCAAGTTAATAATATTGGATAGTATTGCATAAGCACAGAGTTTGCAAGCTGGTAGCCCATCATTAAGTTTTTTTGATATGGTGGTGTTTAAAGTTCATGTTGAGTAATTAATGCTGATTATTTAATCTGCAGTCTGTGGGAAGAGGTGGTTCAGGGTTACAGGTATGCTCCATTAATGTGAAGGTTTGTGTGGAATTCCTTGCTTTGTTGCACCATGCTGCACTGTTTTAGGCCTTGTTTCCATACACACTTCTGAGCTCATCTGTAAAATAGAGCAGGAGTTTCTTTCCTGCCAGGTGTCCTTTCAACAGTCTCAAAGTCAATGCAGAGTGGGAAAGATGTATAGGAATGTAAAGTCAAATGCATTAGCCTTTAGTGTATGCATGCCTGTGTGTGATGCCTTACATATACACACACACCCACCCATTGTCTTTGGGCCAGTTAGGTCCTGTTGGAGTTTGTACCCCTCTTTTATCCTGCTCAGTTTGAGCCATGGCTCAGTTTGAGCCATGAGTGTTCCTGGTAAATGCAGTCTTTGCCACTCAAGAATGCATTTGCACAAGGTATAGCTGGAGTTAGGTCAGATCTGTTACTTTTCTGTTCATTCCTTAAAGTTATTCAATTACCAGGCTTGAACTGTAGAGGCTTTTCTCCTTTGAACTGTTGGTAAATCAAAATAATTGACACTTCCCACATTTTATTTGTTCTGAAGATCTAGAAGATTTTTAGGTTTGTGGAAAAACTGTATTAGATACTCATAATACAAATAACTGCGGAAACATTTCTTGGCTGCACAAGAAATGAATTATGATAAAATAGTTTATCACAGCTGATAGCAGAGTGCTGATAAGTGGTGCTGTTTTTTCCTGTGTTTGTCTGTGGGTTTGGGTTTCCATCCCGTCTCCCACCCGGTCCAAAGAGAGCACAGACAAGAAACTGTTGGTTTTGTAAACAAAACTAGATCTCTCATATGACTCAGCATTTCCCCAACCTGTCTCCTGCTTGTTTATACAGGTGCCTATAGAGGAATGTGGGTATTTTAAGTAAAGCATCAGACCTGATAAACACAGAAGTGAAGGGGTCTCGTGCTAGAATTGGTGCTCCCCATCAACACTGCAGCAATTCAAAGCTGGAAAGATAGGCCATTATTTTCCCCTTTCTTTTTATTACCAACAAGGGGAATACTGACTTGTAAGTATCCTTTGAATATGTTTGTGTATCTAGCTGTTAGACATTTTCTCCATGTTTCAAGGCTCTATCTTATTTTTACAAGAAGAATTTCACATACTAGATTTATGTATGTGTTGTTTTTCAGTAATTTTAAAAAATCCTTATATCTACATTTTGAATCAGTGTTTCTTCATGTTTTTTGGATGTGATACAGGCAAAAATAAATTTGGCAGGATGTGGCAATTAATGTAGATACTGTTATGATGGTGAAATTGCACTCGCAATCCTCCCTGCTGCACAGATCCCAAAGTTTGCTTTTGCTCTTGGCTATGGGGAGGTCATCAGGGACAGCAGGGTGAGAGATGGAGACTATCTAAGCAGATGCCTTTGGTCAACAAACATCCTTTTCATCTCCTTTTGAAAACACTTTCTTTGGTAGCATACCAGCATCACTGCGAAGGATAGGAAGTCAACATGTTTACACTTTTAATTTAGCATAGTGTGAGGGTATGATTTTTTAGTACATAACAAAAGCATGGTTTGACAGAAGTTCTAGAACCCTTGCTCATTCAAGATAAACTGTGTAACTATGTATGTTTGTTGAAGACTTATGCCTATTTTTTATAAGAAAATGAGGTGTTGAGTGGTTTTCTTGTATGACTTTTGTTTTGTGCTATTGCTATAATAATGCTAGGATGTGTGTGCTTATGGGAGTTCAGTTCCCACTGGGTTATGTCCAGTCGTATCTGACAGCTGACAGTGACTGAGGCAGATCTTTTCTTCCTGACTGTTCTTGAAAGACTTCATCTTAAAACCTCCCTTTGCATAAGGCTTTATTTTCAGCTATTGACCTAGTTTTTCTGGACACCTGAAATCCTAAAAGAAATTGATGCTAGGTAGACAGGTAATACAGACTTGAGTCCTAAAAGTTGGGCTTAAATCCTGAACACAGCATAAGCACAGCTGACTCTGAAGATGGTGAGAGAAATACATTTGTGGTTGAGGTGGGACAAATAATGATATTTTTTGAGTGTATTTGCTAGTTCTAAAATGTTTATGTATTTTGGTTGGTATTTACACTTCTAGTTTAGGCCTTATGAGATGAAAAGTTACTCAATGAGTTAATAAATAAAGACAATAAGTGTTAAAACTAATAAAACAGAAGAAAACCTGAAATAGAAGCTGGAGTGTATTGCCCAGTTTTGCACAAAAAAGGCAGGTTAATATAGCAGTATATTTGAAGAGGCCTTTTCCTTGTGGATATTTTTGGCTGTGTTTCTTTATATGTGTGTGAAGCTTAATGTTTTCAGTTGTTATGATTAAAGGAAGGACTTTTCTTGTCTAATAATCTCATTTCCACTTAAAAGTGTATTGTCAAGTAGAATCATATCTGTACAGCCATGTGGGGATCTGAGTATGAAAGGTTTATGTTTAAATTTATTCAATTTGAAAAGACTTCTACTGTGGATGTGTAGTTTTTATTCTCACTAGCTGTAGGTTATCTGAAGACGAGATCCTAAAGCCACTTGAAGTTTTCATGAGGATGGCTTCAGCTTTGTGTTTAGGTTTCGATTTTTTAAATACTTTTGAGGTTCTTTTGATTAATGTTGTTTTGGAGAGCCAGAGTCTCTTTGGAAAGCTTGCTTTGTGTGGAATGTGTAGTTTTCCTGATGAAATTAAAACTCAGAGGGGGTAACTGAATACTCCCTGCTGTCAGTGCATTGCCAGCCTGAAGAAAAAACAAACAAGCTTACTGAGAACAATGAACATTCCTTCAAACCCTAGGAGACAGATTTTTGTGCCCCCCTCTTTTTTTTTACAGACAAAAAAAGATTCTGTCGAAGTGTGGGGGCCCAGGGGTGTCTCAGCCTTGTCATTATGTTTGGGTGCCTTGCTTGGGGCATAAGGGCTGCAAATGGTTTGACATCTACGTTTGGAATTTAGAGTGTCCTCCAAGATACTTTCCTTCTCTACCCCTGCCCTGTGTCCCTCATCCCAACACCCACCCCCCACCTTGACCTTCCTCCAGCAATTCTAGTGATTTAGCTCTGACTTTGCTTGATGTTTTTTGTGCCACTTATCTAACCTACTTGGGCTTCAGATAAATGTCCCAGGCTGCCTGTTCTCTTGTTCTGCTCAGCCTGATTTCAGTGTCCCTTATATGGCAGATGCTCTACATGTGACATCTCTGAACTGTAATCTTTACTTACATCTAAGCAATTTCCACTGCTCCTCCCTTGTTTCCAACCTAAATGAAGATTTCGTATTGTGGTAAATTCTTGATGCTCAGAGGATATGTGAGCAGGTCAGAGGACAGGTCATAACTTGAAAACTAGATGTATGGGGATGTAGAAACTTGCTCTGTCTTTAATTATCTGGGTTTTTTTAAGATAAGAAGTTCTATAAATAAAGTTCCTTGATTACTATTAATAATAAATGTTATAGAATGGGATGTAAGACTAAGCATTTTTCATAGTATTCTTTTTCACTTAGGTTTGCAGGCCTAAAGATTTCTAAGAACTAGAACTTCATCTATCATGAACTTACATAAAGAGACCTTTTATGTGCCTGCAATGAGATTGAGTGCTCTATGAGATCATCATAAAGTACTTTCATCAAGAAATATTGCTTTTTTGATTAGGTTATTTAATTTATATTTTTGTTGCTGGACTCTTTCTAAAACCTGTACTGTGAGCTTCAGAATTCATGAAGTTACTTTCCTCTGGATTTATCTCATTGCTGATTGACTTTAGTGCCTCAGAAGATGGCAGTTCTTTATGAACCTGTCTGCAGTTGGGGTGATTACAAGGAATTGCTCTTTGTAAATTTTCTGGCATTTAATAATGTGGGACTTGGAGATACTGTACTCAATGTAAAATATAATGAAGACATAAATGAAAGTCTTTGAAGATAAAATGCCAAATGTATAGGAAGATGTGGGATATGTATTATGAGCAAGCGAGGGAGTAATAAAATTAAATTGATTGTGAAGCCAAGCAACTCAGAAGCCAGAGTGTGTGCTGACAGCAAAGGAGAGAGGAAGAAACTAGAAAGCCAAGAGATTGAATTGCAAAGTGTTCAATACCTACAGCTATACTTAGAATCATAGACTTGTTTATTTGGAAAATAGCTTTAGGATCATAGGATGCAGCTGTTAACCTAGTTCTGCCCAGTCTACCATTAAACCATGCACCTAAGTGCCCTGTCTTTTAAAGGAATGGTCTCCACACATCCAGTGAAGGATAAAGATTTTCCTTAGCCCTCCATTGCTTGTTTATGTATTTATGAAAATATTTTTATTGTCTTTTGCAGCAGTAGCCAGATTAATTTCTAGCTGGGGTTTGGGCCTTCTAATTTTCTCCTTGCATAGCCTCATAACATGCTTGTAATCATAGTTTGAAATCAATTCAAACTGTTGGTACTTGTTAGTCTGTCTGATCAAGCCTTTGAGATATGTTTTAAATTTTGAAAATGGGTAACTTTTAATGTGGAGTTTTTTAACTTAGTTGGGTGGGAATTGCAAAAGCCTGAATCTGTAATTTATCTTGTGTTTTTGCCACATGTTATGAACAGTTGTATAAAAACGCGTTCAAGAGATGCCTGTGGCAGCAAAATAATCTTTCAGTGAATTTCCCTTAACATCACTGTTTTTAAGCCAGAGCTGTTAATGCTGGATGGTAAATTTTCAGGTATTTTCCTAAATGTTATGTTCATGATGAAGATGCCTTCATTTTCTAGACCAGCCTGTTAAGCAGTATTTTGGGCTTTCACTGCATGCCAGATCTTTGGAGTTGCCTGTGTGTTAATATTATTGATAAAATGGTTAATATTTTTGGCTGCCTTCTCTAGAAAACCAGATTTTTAGATGCCTGCCCAAAGCTCTATTTGCAAGTATGATTAAATGTTCGGTATTTAACAGAGGTCAAGATGACAGATGCTTTTTACAGAATCAGAATGGAACAAGTTGGAAGAGGGACCACAGTGGATCATCTGGTCCAACCTCCCTGCTCAAGCAAGGTCATCCTAGTGCACAGATTTGCATCCAGACAGTTCTTGAATATCTCCAGTGAAGGGAGACTCTACAATCTCTCTGGGCAACCTGTTCCAGTACATGTCCAGCAAAGAAGTTCTTCCTTATATTCCCAAATTTCCCTCAAGCTTTCTCAGGAGATGTCCTCTCTTTTATTTCTTTCCTAGTCTAATTGTCTCTGTATAATTACTATTTCTTTATAGTTATTTTTAATGTGTCTTCTTAATTATGTTAAACAGTTATTGTATTAATTTTTGTTGAAACTAGTATTGAAAGCTCATTAGCTTATTTTAAAGGTGGCACTATGCAATCTTTGTAATTTTACCATTTGTTACATACTTTTTTTTTTTTTTTTTTTTTTCCCCCCCCAGATAGAAGATGGGAGCAAAGCTGCAGCTGTGGACAAGTTACTGGCTGGGGATGAAATTGTTGGCATCAATGATGTGGGCCTGTCTGGCTTCCGACAAGAAGCAATCTGTCTGGTGAAAGGTTCACACAAGACGCTGAAGCTTGTAGTGAAAAGGTGAGTTGTGTCGTTAGCTGGAACACCAAATGCTTTTCAGCCTATAAGCTACTGAGCAACTAAATTTGCCAAGACTTGGCAAGTTAATGACTTTCATTCAGTGTTATTAATGTGCTTATTATGTGGTGTTAAACTCCTCCTTAAACACAGACCGTTTATGGAAGATGTGGAGAGAGGAAGCCTGTTGATCAGAGCAAAACCTGAGGCAATATATTCCGTGAGTGGTGTTATGATGTGATGAGTCAGGACACTGCCTCTGTCCTCCTGAAGTGCAGTGCCCAAAGCAGGCCGTCAGCCCTGCTTCCCTGCCTTTGGTGTGCAGACACAGGCAATCATCTTTAGTGCATATGCCATGCAGGCCGGCTGTGCTGTGAGGAGCAGGTTACATGGGAAGTTTTTGGAGCAGCATTTCCCCACTCTGAAAGTATTTGAAGTCTCAAGCATTTCATAAGTGGTTTGCATAAGGAGTACTTTCAGTTAGTTATTAATGAAGGGGAAAAGTGGTTTATCAAACAGAACACATTTTTGATATGAAAACTTTTTGTCGTTTTTACTTGTGACTTTTAAGTTCATGCTACTTTTACTAACTTGAGTTAAAAATAATTTTCATAAAATATTTTTGACAGAAGTGAACCAATTTAAAGTAGGCTAAATCTGAAAAAAACTCCAACCAAGAAATCTGAACAACATGATCTTTTGTTGGTAATTTCCTACTCTGGTGTATCAGAACTTTCTAGTTAATTACTTTTATCAAATTATACCAGCCAGTCTTTCATGTGAGAATTTGTTAGAATCAAAAAAGAATTTTGATGCCACACAGAAAATGCTAAGAATCTGAGCTTGACAGGCATGATGATCTAGTCCATAAATATAATGACCGTTTGAGGCTGTCTCAAATGAGGACAGTCTTTTGTGAAATGGCACTGATATTGAGAGGTACAAAAGCGTGCTTTTCACCTTTGGTTTTAGAAAGTATTTTTGATAGAAGAAATTATGGGAACCTGGAGCTCTTTTACAGCTGGTAGTTTATATCCTCAACAATAGCTACTTCCAGAAGCTCTCACCAAATTTTTGTAGCGTTGAAGCTAATAAATGCAAAATAAAAGACATTCACAACTACCATAAATCATGTTGATGTTCAGCAGTTCCAACTTGCGCTGGCTATTCCAGTAAAAGCACTTGTTAGGAGAGGTTACATCAGTTGTTCCTGTCAGAGAAAGGGAGAATTTCAGGGTTGAGAAGTTTTATAGACACTGAAGAATCTGCCAAGACAGCAAGTCTTAATTACAAGGAAAAGCTTCAGACCAAGTAGAAAGATTCCTTCTCTTGGCGCTTTTCAATTTTATGACAGCAATTTGCTCATAATATGTGAATTCTCATCTATCTTTGGAAATGGCAGGTTTGGTGCAGAAATACCTTCATGAGAGACACAGCTGTCATTCTTGTCACTCATACCACATTGCTCTCTACTACCATCTGAAAGGAGGTTGCAGTGAGGTGGGAGCCATTCTCTTCTACTGTGACAGCAGTGAGAGGAGAAGAGGAAATGGCCTTAAGATGGGAAAATCAGATTAGATATTAGGAAAATTTTCACATTAGGGTGATTAGGCATTGGAATAGGTTGCTCAGGGAGGTGGAGGAGTCATTATTCCTGTACGTATTGGAGGCACCCAACATCTGGTGCTGGGTGTTAGGTTTTTGTGGTTTAGAGGTTACCCCTAAACCATAGTGGTAGTGCTAGGTGGACAGTTGGACTGGATCTTTTAAAGGTCTCTTCCAGCCTTGATGATTCTATGATTCATTTCACACATGTGATTTTGGAGAACTTTGTTACAGCTAATCAAGTGCTGATTTGCTGTTGAGGATTTGTGGCAATTCCCTGCAGGCAGTAGTGCCCCATTGCTGTACATGCCCTTGGGCACTTTGGAGCAAAACTGATGGATTTTCATCAGTCCTTTATCATCCTTCCCCTTTTCCCTTCCTTAGCATGTGTGCAATGGTCAAAAACAAGATAGCTGTTCTAGCCAAGAGGCTGAAACAGTGACTGTTGTTAGAGAAAACATTCTTGTCTGAAATTCATTAAGAACTTCTATAGCTTCCAAACGAGGCAATAGCCCTTTGGGTCATTGACAAGCCTGCATAATATTAGATAAAATTTCATAAAACTTACTGAATGAAACTAGCTGGGGCTTTTGTCTTGGTTTTTCAACTTTGCTCTTTCTCTTGGAAAATTGCCTTAGGACATCAGTCTTTTGACAGTCAGAAACCTTTTAACTTCCAGTCTCATTTTATTCTTGACCAGCGTGTTCTCATGCACTGCTGTTGCTGTGCTGAAATAACTTTCCCTGTTGGAAGTTCAAAAGATGCAGGTTTTTGTAAAAGCCTTGTTGGATGCTTTCTTTCAGAAGTTATGGTTTGAGCAACAGAGTTTTGTTTTGTTTGCCCTAAATCTTAGGCTGAATTTTTATGAGTACTTTAAACAGCCATGTGTTTAAGCAAACCAGTTGTTTTGTCTTTGTGTGAGCACTCCTGCAGGTCTGTATTGAATCGGATCAGGGAACTGATCTGACTACAAAATTACTTGAGTAAGTAGGTTTTCAGCTGGGTAGGACCACCACTTTCAGAGGTAGTCTGCATTTTAATCAATTGCAGCAATCTTGGAATGGCTGTTTTAGCATTTTCAGACTATTTCAGTCTTCAGATACACACTTACTGTTCCCTGGGGAGACTGGGAATAGTCCCACGATTCCCTTTCATTGAGTTATGTATAAGATTAGTATTGATCTGTAAGTCATCTTAGCATCTTTTTGTCTGCTTGCCTTGTGTCCTTTGTCTAGCACTGTGATGTCTCTCTGTAGCATTGGTTTAACATTTTATTCTCTGTGGGTCTCAGTGTGATAATCTGGAGCACAAAATAGACAGAAGATTTGAAGTTCAGCTCAATCCTGAAGCTTAAGAGAATCTTTGTTTTAATCAAGTTGTTCTTGCTGTGTGTGAGAGTTAATGTGCATAGCCAAGATCTAGATTTTATATGGAAAACATTTTTCCTTGGGGTCATTTGTCTTATCTATTTGTATACTGATCCAGAAGTGAAAAGCAAACTTAAAAAATCTATTATGTTATGAAAAAATTGCTTCTTAACAAAACTCTTCTGGAAAGTAGAGAACTTTCCTTGCTATAATGTCAGTATGATTAATTGAGGAAAATCACATTTTATTTGTCACTGCTGAGAAGTGTATCTCTGTGAAATTTCTTCTCAAAGCAGTAGAGCCACAGCCACAGATCACAGATCCTGATATGTTGATCTCACTGTATGTAGGAAACAGTAGGACAAGCTATTGTCTGTTTAGAAGTCTAATGTACCTGCAGCGAAGACCAAGGGAATATGTTTTAGTAAGAGTAATGTGTTTCATTCACAACAATTACTTTGTGTCTGTGGCAAAGGTTGCTTAAGAGATTCATATTGTTTTGCAGTGGTAGCTGGCTTCCAAAAAATTATATTTACCCTCTATTTTTAAAGAATATGATTCTTGACTCACACAGGGAAGATAACACTGGTTTCTAATAAAACTGTCTGCAGTACCAAATACTCAGCATAAATGTGTTGGCTATCAGCATACATATTTTACTGTATTTCTGGAAACATTGCATAGTTGTGGTCTAAACCAAATCAGGACTGTGCAACTGGCTCAACAACAAACGGGATGTTTAAGTAGCTTACATATATTGATGGTAGAACAAGTGCAGTGTACTTTTGGTCCTGGATTAAAATAGGACTCAGGAGGCTTCATGTTATTTACTCAAGTGAATTTGTAGAAACAATACAACTTAATTTCATGCTAGTTCTTCCACGTGTTTTACTGAGTAATTTCTTGAGTAGATTCCTTTCCTAGGAAAATGACAAGCAAACTGTATTTACGACATTTCTTACAGGAATTACAGGTGAATTTCTTTTGTTTGGAAGTGGTGTACACATCTACATACAAATGAAATTTGTCTGAGTGTCTATACTGAATGTTGATGTTGAGGTGATTGCCATATTCCGTGTACTATAATTATTTTGCATATACTTCTAACTTCCAATTCCTTTCTACTTATTACATACCATCTTCATTCTTTTGCACATGCTAGACATAAGCATATATCACAAATCCGTCATAATTTTTCACTATGCATTCATGAGACACGTTAAACTGTTGAAAATTGGCACATAGGTGAGGCTTTCATGTGTGATTTATTAAAGGCAGGGTGACATTTTTACCTCTAGCAGTCACCCTAAGAAGTTACATGGGTTGTCCTCTCGGCTGCTGGAGTTGTCTGTTAGCAGCAGTTAAAATGGGTGAGTGAGGGATGGAGCAGCCTCTTTTCCACAGGGTCTGCTAGTGATGGGAAGCTGGACTTTGCTTACCTTGGCCAACTCTGCAGGTACTGCCAGTGCCTGAGAGCAAGCTCTAAAGTTTTGGAATTTGGCCACATTGTTTACATATGAGGACTTGTTGGATTATTTTCTTTTCTGTAGCATTTTGGTGTTGTGCCTTCATGTTGCCAAAGTGCAAGCTCTTTTTGCAGTGCTGAGGAAGTCCCTTGTTAAAGAAGAGAGAGAGTGGGAGCAAACACACTTGGCATCAGAAGTGTAGTATGAATACTGACATTACTGTGCAAAATCCTAACAAGGGAAGTGACTTTCAAGATACTGGTGCTATAACGATGTAGACATGGAAAGTTAGGGTTATCTGTATTTGCATGGCACTTCATGAAGACAGCTAACTTTTAATTAAAGTACAGACGGAATTTTTAATTGATCTCTTGAGGGCTCCAAGACTGTACAGCACTGTTTCAGACACCTGGGACCTGAGCAGAAATCTGTGAATAAAAGTCTTGACAGTCATTTCCAGCGTTCAGATGGGAAATCACTGAAATTTGTCACAGTCTGAGCAGAAACCTGCTGAGCACCAGCAGTGACTTTTCTGCAATGGGTTTTGTGTAACTTAGCGAGGAGATCTCATCTAACCTATTTATGACCTGTGTACTTCATGGCTCCTTGTGGCTGTAGAAATACTCTGTGAAACTTTAGAATATCAATTCATGAGATGACTTGGAAAATTGAGGGGTTTTTTTTTCTGTACAATTATGTGGATGGAAGACTGTGAATTCTGTCTCTTACCTGTTTCTGGCCTTGATACTTCTAGCTTCTTAGATACCAAAATGGTATAGGAAGCAACCTGCAAAATTACATGTATTTTTCCACTTTTAAACATATAGTATACTATTTTGTCCATGGTTAAGCATTGTTCAATAAACTAAATGCACTTGTGGAGAACCACTGTTGATTACAAGTGAAATCTCTTTTGTCTTTCAATTAGATTTCATTTCTTCTGGAACCAGAGTTTCTTATGGCAAAACAAATAGCAGTGGTTTCTCTCTTGTTACCCAGTAGCCATAATTTCTGCTTTTTAAAGATTGACTTTGGCCTTAATTGACCAGGAACGGATTTTATTTTTTTTTTAATTCCTGTATTTTCAACCAGACTTTGGAAATGCATAATATATAATGTATATCTACATACATGTACCATTTCTGTAAGAAGCGGGCAGGTGTAATAGCCCCTTTCCACCCATATTTCTTGGAACTGGCAGCTGTGGAACAGGATGTGATCTGCAGATCTTTGGGAGTGGGTATTTGCAACAGATGCACCCAGCTTTCAAGTTCAAGGCGTGAACATTTCTGTGGGACTGCAGTTGTGGAAGGCTGAACTCTTTTAAACTCCCGCTTTACAAATTCACTTGAAGTGGGTTAGTACATTGCTATGGGCCCCCTCTTTTGCTCTGAGCAGGATGGATGGCCAGGTATGGACACGTACACTGCTACTGCTCCCAGCCAGATCTGGTGATGGAGAGGGAGTCAGCCACGTGTTTCAGGATATGTGACAAGCATGACCAGGCTAGGGCACCTCTTTTTCTCCTTTGCTGCTGCCAGTGAGCTACCAGGGCTCACAGTGGGGTGCCAGGAACCAGATAGGCACAAGCATGGTGCATCATGTGAACTGCATAGTACCTACAGGCCCAGCTCGGGAGAACCTTGGGTTGGGTGTCCTATGCTTTAAGGAGTGCCTAGTAATCCCAGCAGGATCTTTCTGTGAAGGAGTGTTTAATGGAGCATCTGCCAAATAAACCACCCTCTACACATAGGCTCAGTGGGGACTCACAGAGTAGGCCAGCCCACGTGGAGGTCCCCTCCTCCTCTGGTTTGCTTCCCACCTTCTCCATGGGCAAACAGAGGGCTGGCTGGGCCTCCGCTGTGCTCTTCAGCTGTGTGATCCTGCACTACTGATGGAACGGGAATGGACATGAGAAAAGGAGGAACACACACTTCCATCTTACATTTTCAGAAAAGTATACCTTAGAAAAACCCTGATGACGACCATTTTCCCTGGTTGCATCACAGTCACTTAATCAATATATTAACAGTGTGAATCCACATTCCCTTTGTTGTAACCCTAGCAATACCACCCAGGATGTTTCCCATGTCTTTTTGGTGGGGTGTACATCTAAAAAGCACTTTTATTTCTTAATTTTCTGCTCACCTCACCTGCTTCTTAATTGGATGAGCATGATTTGAGTCATGATGTTAATGACACACTAACAGATGCTTGAGGTGATTCTAAGCTTTAGTTCCTCCAGCTGGTGGTGTATTGTCCCTGATTTCAAAGAACAATTTTGTATGTTTGTCTTACACAGTTGCCAGGATTCTCTCAAATACATATGTCATGACTGATATGTTTTCATTTTATGGCAACTTCCATAATTTATTTCTTTTCAAATCTAAAAAATCTGCCCTGTAAAGTTTAAATAACAGCTAAAATTACAACAGATGTCACAATATTTTACCAAGGCAACTCTGTTAGGGCAATGTTTGAGCTACTAGGGAGGCCATAGACATTTCCTTGTAGGTAAAAGGAATATTCTGTAAGTTGAATATTCTTATTCAAAAGGTTGCTTGTGGCAGTGCTATTCAGTTTTTTTAAGTAAGTGCCAAAACTGGGCAACATGGCCTTTTTGTGGAATGGGATATCCATCAAACAGTAAGAACCTGTGAGTCATGACTGGGTTTTAGTAGTGGATTTTTTTCCTTCAATCATGCATGAACTTGTCAAAATGGTTAATTTTGAGCATGAGTAGTCTCATCCAATTTAATAAGAGCGCTCACATGACTGAAGATAAAAAAAGTATACAAGTACTTACAGGATCTAACCATAGCTTTTTACAAGGTGGTACATCGGAGTTATTCTGAAAACTGCCTTTCACTTGTGAATTTCAGTGTAGGTGCTGGAAATGCTAATATATAGCGCCTTGGGTGAGAGAGAGGAAAACAAGTGAGCCTTCTAAACTTTGGGGATCTGAAAACTTACTCATTTCACATAATACTTTTCCATGCACACACAGATAATTTTTTATATATTTGATAATACTGTAGATATCTTCAGACTCCTGACTGAAACAGAATTATAAACCCATCCATTAAAGACCAAGTGAATAATCTTTTTATGTCAGAGATGATCTTTGCATGTTGAATGCATGCTTCTGTGTATGTATATGTTTTGAAATAATTAATTGTTTGGGATTGCTTTTAAGCACTTATGAATGTTGAGTTTTTAACTCTAGTCAAGGATGTTGAAATGCACATGTCCAATTTCAGGAGAGAAGGAATAATACTCCTATTTCAGTGTGTTGCAGTTTTCTCCTTGTGGAAATTTTATTTTAGGTTACATATTTCAGATGCTGAGGATTAAATGATAGACAAGTTGGAGAACTTGGCACTTCTTACACGTTTGAGCATCAAGCATCTACTATATTGAGTGTAGAGATTTTATGCTCTACTTGCTCGAGTAACTACATGTAACACCTTCCAATTTGAAAAGATTATAAAGAAGTTTTAAAATATTTTCTGAATCCAACCCTTAACTTCAGAAATGTGACCACTTCAGAGAAGGGCAGGAATGCAAGCGTGTTGTAGACTCAGTTACTGAATAACTGAAGAAATTTGCATCTTATCTCTTACACAAGAAAACCAGGGTAATTTATGGCTGATTCTACTGAATCTGCATAATACTGGATCACCTGGCAAAACAAAGTCTGGCACAGAGTCACAGCTACCACATTGTTGAGTTAAACAGCCCTTGTGCTTCATGCTGAGTGCAGAGGAAGGACAGAATGACAAAAGCCGAAGTTTGAGGAAATTTCTGCTGGATTACTCTCAAAACCAGAGTCAGTTCTTTGATCTGGCTCACGGAGCAGCCTTGGCAGCAGGTAGGCAGCTGAACCAGGGTTGGCATCTGGTGGAGAAGAAAGCACTCTGGGGGATGGGAACTGATCTGGTATAGGTCATGTCAGAGCAAAATAGCTTTCTCAGGTAAAACCTGAACCATACCAACTTGCAGCTCAGTTCTTCGTGGAGGCTCCATAATTTGCATCGTGGCTATAGTGTTTTAACCAAGATCAAGACAAAGTAGGGCTAAGCTGTCTCCTGAAATGCCCTGGAACAAGAGGAATTCCCTTTCCCCACTCCTGTTTTTGAGTCACCTTGGACGTGGTGAGGTAAATTACAGCTGAAATTGGTGTGGGAAAACACCACACCTGAGTAGAAAGACCAGTATTTGGAATGTGGTTTCTGAGGAAGCTCAAGTCATTTGGAATGGCTATGGAAAGGTAAGCTTATTGTGGTGAGTGGCTGGGAGGCAAAACACACCCGTTGTTTTTGGCCACAAGCAGCACCAGGATTTCTGTGGCTGTGTGCCTTAAGGATGTGGCAAGTTCCTTCTTGCTGAAGGCAGTGTTTTGGGCTGGTGCAGGCAGCTGTGTGCTGCTCTGGCATTCACCCTGCCCATCCTGGGCACAGATGGCAGGGGAAAATGTGTCTGAAGGCTGCTCTGCTTCCTGCTGCTTCACCTGAACCATGGTAAGACAGCCTAAAATCCCGTTTTGATTCCTGCTGCTGCTGTTAGCATTAGCCCTGTGAGAGGCTGTTTTTCTTCAGTGTTAGTGGTGAATAATGCTTCTTTTAGTTTACCTTAAAGGTTAATTTCTTTAGCACTTTACATGACATGATAATTGCCAAGATATGTGAAAAATGAATCCTGTCAGAATCAATTCATTCAATTTTAGATGTTTCCTAATGATAAATACTCATTAAAAATGTTTTATTATCCTTCTGAGGAATTCTGATAAATCATGGTAAAAACTGAGGTAAGAGGGTGACATCAGGAGTTTAATGCTATCTAGCCATCAAAAGGTAGCAGAATGTGCAAAAAGTAAGGACAAGGGAAAAGTATGTATATAGCTTATATAATATACCATAAATCCCAAGGGCAACACTTTTATCTCAGACATCCTGATGTGTCTGTCTAGTTCCCCAAGGCAGAACAAGGAAAAACAGTTCCAGAATATGAGAGCTTTATCATGGTAGTCTATTGTGAATTTAGAAGGCAGGAAGATTTATGATGTTATCCCTCATATAGATTAATACCTCTTTGTTGGCAGTGCATATCTTATTTATAAATGAAATTGCTGTTCCATCCTGCTCAAGCCTGTACAGTTGGGATGAGGAACAAGGAAAACCTGAGCAAACTGCGATGGTGAAATCCTGATTTCTTCAAGTTAATGACTGAAGTCTTTAAGGGCGCTAGAGTTGATAATTTATTTGCATTTATTTATTTTCACAGATAGAAGCAGAGCATTTTGCAGGTCTCTTTAGTTTCTTTTTATGTAAAATTCAATTTATTAGAGTATGGGATAGGAAGGAGCTGTTGTGCTGTGACAAGGTCATACTCCTTCCAGCATGGCTTCTTTAAAAGAGGCTCTGTTGGCTACAGTGTGGTGTTGCTGTTTGCTCCATTTTTCAGGTGCAGATGACTGTCAAATGGGAGGTCAGACCAACTGGTTACCTGATACATGGGAGGAGAAATCAAAGAGCAGTGCTACAGGCCTTATAGGTCTTGCTGTGGTTGACAGCAAGGCAAAAGGCGATTGTGTAGACCTTTGTGTGAATTTTGGCATGTGAGAATCGGCATTTAAGGTAGAATATGCTGCTTTGCTGAAATTTTAGGGATTTCTACAGATACCCATGTAAAAGAATTCTGTCAATAACTTGTCTGTCAAAGTACTGGTTCAGTTTGCCATTCTAAGAATATCTGAATATTAATAGATTGTTTTCATTATTGCTTTTCTCTTTTAGATCCTCTCATTCCCCCTAGAAGTCCATAAGTTAAGCATGTGTTTATATTTTCATTTTATTGTTTTTAAGTTCTAAGTCACTTCTTTTTTGGGGATACTTTTTGGAAGTCGTTTCCTTTTATGATAAGATACTAGAAGCTGAAATTGCAAAAACAGGAACTCCTGTTTTGCATGGACAAAAGTGCTGCAATTCCATTTGCTGCTCCAGAAAAACAGACTTTGTTGTTATAATTTGTTGGCACTTTTCTTGAAAAGATAAGAGGGGACTACAAGGTATTCAGATACTTAGTGCATAGAGATCATAAACAACAACAAAGCCTCAGTTTTGTTGTTTTAACTCATTGCATTGAGTTTTAGTCAACTGCAAACATTCAGGAAAAAAATGGGTCATATTAGAAAAGCTGTTAATTTCAGGTGTTGGAGTGGGTAATTTTAAAGGTGCAAAAAATCCAAAAACTGCTGACTAATCTCCCTTTGAAACAAAGAGAAACAATAAATGTTTTATCTTGATTTCCACCTTCAAAAATGGAGACATCCAGAATATTTTCTGACTTTTGAAGATCACAGCTATAGCAACTAAATGTCTGAGGTCACCTTTTAGATGTGCAAATAAGACTGCCTAACCACAATCCTTATTTTTTTTTTATTACTCTGAATGTCTTGAAGTCTGATTTCTCCTTGTGACTGAATCCTTTGCCGGTAGCGCTCTCTTGTGGCTGTTACTTTCATTTAAACGACTTAAGGGATTTCAAAAACATGTATACTATTTAGAAATTTCTGCCTTAGGACACAACAGTCTGTGTTGAATAAGCGTTCCTAAATTAAATACGGTAATATATATTTTAATAATGCAGGAAAGTGCGTCTAGGCAAAAGCATCCCAAGTGTTTCCCAGAAGATCTCAAAGGGACAGGCATATTGATCATTCAGGTTTTCAACCTCATTTTTTGGTGTATGTAGTGAAAAGCCGTATGCCTGTAGACAGACGGAGGAGGCTTGGAGGGGAATGAAATCTGCCTTGGCAGCCAGTCTGGTGGAGGAGAGACAGGGATGAGCACCTTCATTAACTGGCTTGATTGCAGATGCTGCTGTGGTGCTGGTGTTTCTGTGGTGTTGCTCTTGGTGATGAGCAGGTTACTTCCCACAACTTTGGCTATTAAAATGAATGAAAAAAATTATTTGAAAAACTTAAGTGAAACTGATATGTGTATTCCTGGTGAAAGCTTGAAAACTTTGCACCCTGAATCTGTGTTTTCTCATTCTGGGGATAAGTGAGGGGTTAGCTCTTGACCTATTCTGTCTTTTAATACAAAATTTTTAGCTGATGTTTTAATTTTCAGTAAGGAGGCAAAGCCTTCTGGAAGCTCAGATTGTGATGTGCAGGGGTTTCCTTTGAACCTGGGACATAGTTTTCTCTTTCAAGAATAGTTACTAGTGAGCATTTGTTTAGTACTACATAGACTTGATACTATTGGGATTGTGCATCCAGTGTCATAGCTTTATGAGCATGTCTGCATTATTAATACCCAGCGTGTGATGTTGTGTGTGGGCTCCTTTTCCTTCTATACTGTAACCTAACAGCAACTGGAGTAATGATTCCCCGTTGTTTACTTGGTTGTACTGTCTTAGAGAGGCAGTTTACACTTGAGAATAAAGCTTTGAATGAGAGGGATCTTGACCCTTGACTGCAAAGTCCCTTTTCTTCTGTAGGCTGAACTCTTGTGCATGGCATTTGTCTGATCGCCCACCTTTGTTCATCTTTGGATCCGATATGTCACATAAGCCCTGTAATAATCCTAGTACTTTCAAGGATATTTTTAAAATTTCAACTAGTCTTCTGGAAAAGCTTTCATAGCAATTATGTGACTGTTTATAGCTGTTTTCCAGCAGATGTACTGCCATACCCAGCAGTCTTTGCAGTTTTTTGCTGTCTTTGAAGTGAAAGTAAGATGAGCTTGTTTGCTGTTTTGGCTGCAGTCTAGCAGGACAGCTTAGCAGTATCTGATTGCAGATTAAGACTGAAAAGAGGCTTTTTAAAGCAAATCTAAAATTATACTAGTTAACTGTATTTTGAGGCTCAGATTTTCTTTTTTTTAAAAATTAAGAAAATACTTAGTTTTCCTCATCTCTTACCACTGTATCAATGTAATTAATTATCATTGTTTTTTAGACAGCAGATTCAATAGTATCTTCCCTTTGCAATTTATTCTTCTCTTATATAGAGTGAGGATGGACTTGGTGCTGGAAATTTAAGGAAAAAAGTTATTTTTTTCCCACTCGAGTTTTACTTCTCTATTTTTCCAAATAAGTCACCCAGAATAGTATTTGTCAGGTCTGCATCCCCATTAACATGGCAATAGCTCTGTGGTTTTTAGTCTCTTTCTGAAACACTGTTAGAGAAGCGAGCCATTAAGTCAGTCTGCCTTTCTCTGGACTGAGTATGCACATGCACACAGAGGCATGCGTGTTAATGTTAATAAGCAAGGCATCATGCTGGGTTTAGCTTACTTTTATTGAAGGCATTTAGCAACTGTGAGTAATCTCTACTCTTACCTTTATATGAAGTGCAGTAGTTTTTTAATAGAATATATCAGTCTGGCTGAGAAAGTTTTAATCAGACCAGCAGGTTCACACAGTTGAGCTATTGGAATTGTAATTTATAATTCTGTCATATGTTGTCTTAACTGTATTTCTTCTTAAAATCCAAATATGTCTGCTTGGATAAAATGAGACCTTCTTGCCCTTTAGCCAACCTCCTTCCTGAAGTTTGAGTATTTCTGTAAATCTATAGGACTTCCAGCTTTTCCTTTACAACTGTAAATGCGTCCTGCTTTGACCTGTGAAAAGCCTTTCATTTTACACATGCAGGATGGGGATCAGTTAGTTGGTAAGGATGCTGTGGTGCAATCAGTCTGCTCTGTTATAGAACAGAATCAATAAAAATGTATAGTTGTTGTTTAGTGTGATGGGTCAGTGAACCTAAGGAAAACATGATTGTGGCACATAGGCCAGTGTGTAAAAAGAAAGTTTGTTTATCTTTGTTCTGCTGTGCCGATCCTTAAGGGTACAACATAATTAATCATTTACAATTTTTTTCCCCCAAATAAACTTTGTGCAGCCTGTTACTGTATCCTTTATATCTTCAGGTACAATGATGGTCCGCAGCCATCAAGCAAGTTTACATGTGCAAATCTGGCTAGCAGAAGGGGATTAATTGTGTGACTATGGAATAAAGCTTATTTTTTCAGAAGACTTTTAAAATAAATTGTCCTCTGAAAGAACTCGCCAGAATTTGTAACATCAGTCTCCCTAGGGGATGGAAGGATGTACCTGCCACTTTTTTCTGTAGGAGATGATGGCCAGTGCCTGCATACTGAGGTGGTTTATTTCTAGGGATGTAACGGTTGCCTTTCTTTTAGGGGAAATGCTGCTCCCTCTGAGAGTGTGTGGTTAAAAACATCTGTAATTCTTCACTACCATTGATGGTCCATCAGCTCTTAAGAGATTTTATTTTAGCTTTGTCATCTCGTAGGTGACATTAACTTGTTTACAATGCAGTGCTCCAGACCCATCTCTTTGCCTGCCCATGTATTTGCTGAGAAGATTGGAAAAGGATAGAACAGATCAAACAAACCGTTTCAGCAGCATAATGTCACTGCATTTTTCATGCGCCATGTCAAACACCACTTCAAACGAAAACTAAAAATCCCCCTCCTTACTCTTCCGTCAGGAAGAGTCCTGGTTTCATTTTTTGGGCTTTGCTCAGCTTTTCCCCGCCGGGCTCGGCAGCAGCGTACGGTGGCAGAGTCGCGGGTCTGACTAATCTGAAGTGCTCCGGCCTCTTGGCTGGGAGCGCTAACAAGGCTCCTTTGTGAATCTAATTATATCCCTAAGCTGGCGGCCGCAGATTAGCACGACAGCCGGTGGCGGAGGGCTGAGGAGTCCCATGCTTTGCTCCGCCGGCATCGCCCGCGTCTGCCGGGGACAGAGCCCGGGAGGGTGCCAGCAACACCCCCGGTACCGCCTCGGCTCCGCCGCTTCGCTCTCGGACCGCTCCAGGACGGGAGGCTGCTCCGGCACCCGGCAGCTCTGCCGGGACCCTGGGGGAGGAGGCACCGCCCCGCACGGAGCCTGCGTAGGTACCGACGGCCGTGCCAGGGTGAGGACAGGACGTGGGACACCCATGAGCTCCGGCAGCTCCTCACCTACTCGTTCCATTATTGGGATAAGCTAGCGCTCAGGGTGCTTTTCTCTTGGCTTTTCTGTGTCTTTTATAACTTGTTGGATGAGGGGGTTAAAAAAAGCTATGCATTGTTGTCTCAAATGCATCCCATTAAAATTTCATTATAGGATTGTTGAAATGGAGTGGGAATTGTGGAGGAGGGGGAAAGGGTAAAAAAGAGTATTTTGTTTGCGTTCAAATTTGCCTCCTATTTTTCAGGCAGACCTGGCTACAGTGTGCTTTCTCTTGCTTAGCAAAACAACTCATCTCCCAGCTGGGCCAGGCACTGGGGTGGTTTGCATTGCTACTTTCTAAGAGGTCTGCAACCAGTTTTCTTGGGCTTGTCTCTTTGTCCCAGTATGGGATAGAGACAAATGGAGTGGCAGAGTCACTCTTAGTAAAACTCAAAGTTTCAAGACCTGAGAGTTTTTAAGCCTTGAGCTTTTAGTGGCATGGAAAAAAAACTTCCCAGGCTGTGAGCTGTTTGCCAAAATGTACAGAGTTTACACAAGGGTGGAAGGGGATTTTTACGGAACAGTGCAAGAGGAAATGAGCATGTTGATAAATGTGAGACCAAAATTGCTTGTTCTTCACGATACATCTAAAGAAAGGGTTGTGGGATTTCTCCTTGGGAAGGAGAGGAATATGAAGTACTGAGCAAAAATGGGGGAAAAGCAGCATAATCTTTTAAATACACTTCTCTTACACAGTTTGGGGGAGGGAGGTAAATAATTAATTTAGGATTTTTTGGTCACTGCCAGGCAGTCACTGCTTCCTGCTTTTCAAGAACATATCTGCTATGAAGGTGGGATGCTGGGGCAGTGTGGGCTCATGCTTCTGTCTCTATCTTCTTAGTGGTGACCAGACAGGCTAGTCAGCTTTATTACAGAAATCCTTAATCTAGTGAGGCTAATGGACCTTCTCACACTAGAGGGCTGCTCAGGTAGGATCTGCCCACTGTATTTGTGGGGAAGGATCCCTGAAGAGTTAGGATCAATGTCTGCAGGTTACTGTTAGTTTATAATAACACACAGTAATACATAACAGAGCACTGGCACATAAAACACATTACATGTTTCTGTTGACTTCACTGAACTTTGAGTAATGCTATAAAATATTACACTTCCATTAGTCACTGGGAGGTCATATGGGGTATTCAGTGTGTCTCAGTGATTTTTTTCTATATGAAAATACTTTTCTATTTCTTGAGGTTTAGACATCCTTGTGTGGAGCTCTGTACCACCCTAGAAGGAGTGTTTTGTTTCCCATCTGAAGAAGACTAAATGTAGCACATATAATGCAAACAGCTGAGTACTTACCCTTGGAGCCTATTCACTGCTCCGAGTTTAATAATAGTGATATAGGCACAACTTGCATGTGAATTTAGTCATAGTATCTGGGTGATCTGTTGTGAGATTGTCCATAGATAGATACCTTGGTTTATGCAGGAAGAAGAATGCATGGATGAATTCAGTTATTAAATTACTTGATCATTTAGAGGGATGCTGATAGTTTCTGCACCTTTTTAAGAAACAAACTTTGGCAGCAGGAGTAACTATTTATGAATATTAACTAGAGCATTTTTTTTCCTGTATGTTGTCATCAATTGTAACTGATCTGGGCTTGGAAAATTTAGATAGTTTCTGATTTGATTTCTGTGTATCCAAGCATATGTTTCAACCTGTGGGCACTTATTATTCTATTTTTGCCAGATTTACTCTCTTGTAAAACTTATTCTTGGTGATAATTAGGGTGGTGTAAGATTAAGATCTGAAGGGATAGTGTGAGCTGGGCTGAAAGAAAAATAATAATCTATTGAAGATCTGTGTTGCTATTGCTGTGAAGTGATTCTGTTTTCAATTTTGCTTTGAAAATAGCTTTTATTTTGCTGTGAAGTGACCAAACCCAGCTTTCAAGTCTAATGATGTTAAATTGGGTGCATATCTTGGCACATTCAGTTTCTGTAAAGTAAGCCTAAAAACCTAGTTCGCCAAGCAAAATCAGTGCTGTTCCAGGAATCCCAGAAAATGAGAGTTGTGTTTTAGGACCTGCCATATATCTGCTCAAAATAAGGGTTTGTACTTATTCCCAGTGTATCCAAATCAGGGGAAGAGCTCTGTTTCTTGCAGAATGAAATGTCAGAAGGTGAAGCAGGATATAGAACCAGCCTCAGCAGAGGATCCAGCTTCTTGTTGTTGCCTTACTGCAGTCCCCATCATCCCCCTAGGGATGGAGGGCGGTGGCTTGCATTTCTCAGGGTCAGGCTCCTACCCACAGGGTGGTAGGAGCTCTCGGAGACAACATTATACCTGCCCATGCAGATTCCTTCTACTCTCATTAAGAGTCTGCAAAAATATTGGAAATATTTGGCCTGAGTTAGTACAGGCATAGGAGGAGAGTAGATCACGCTCCAAGAAGTTGCAGGAAAGTATCTGCCCTTTGCCAGTGGAGAAATGGTAGATGGATGCATGTTTCAAATTGTACTGCTGTGTGTTACAATGCTGTTATGGCTGCAGTCATCAGTTGGAGATTAGGAACGGGATTTAACTTGGAACTAACAATTAACTTCATCTGAAACTTGAGCTGCCCCGGGAGGTAAGGAGGGAGAGGTTACCTTGGATGATTGTGCAACTGTAACCACCTTATGCCTTGGGCTTCCAACACGTTAAGGCAGCTGAGATTTCCTGCCCAAATTATGAACTCTGTAATGTGCCAAAACTCTAATGTCTGTTTTAATCTGAAAATAGTTTTTTATGACAATAAAAATCCTTTTTACAAACCATGCTGTATATCACAGAGTGATTTACAGTTGCATAGCTACCTCAATTCAGTGGAGGAAGTAGAAATTTTTACATGCACTTGTATGGGTAATTCAGAAGGGGCTCCTCAGAAGAGGAGGATTTTAGGGGTTTTTTTTGTTGTTTTGGTGGGGTTTTTTGTTTGTTTTTGTTTAGGTGGGTTTTTTTGTTGCTTTTGTGGTTTTTGGTTTGTTTTTTTTTTGGTGGTTTTTTGTTTGTTTGTTTTTTGGGGTTTTGTGTAGGGTTTTTTTGGGGGTTTTTTTGATTGGTTAGTTTGGAGTTTTTCTGTGGAGCAGACTTTTCTTTCAGATCTCTATTGTCCTTCTGAGACCAAGATGCCTCAAGGAAAAATTTCAACATTAAACATTTATTCAGTTCTTTATTAATGTGGAAAGTAACTGTAATTTTTTACAGTATTGCACTCATCTTTTGTCTCAGTTATAGCTAAGCGGAGTAAATGCTGTCTGATGTGACCACAATTTATTTGGAAGATTACTTGAGAATTCCAAGTGTTGTGAGAATAGGCTGAGAAGCAATACTAGAGTACTTACCAAGTGCAAGCTCTTAAATAGATGAGCAAAAAGACTTTGTTTGGGCCTGTTGAGTTGGTTCTACTTCTTACTCCAATGGGTTTTTTGGATGAAAAGAACTGAATTGTTTCTAATGGTGACCAGCAATATTATTCTAAATATTTACTTAATTTAATATTTAATTAAGTGTTCCTGCCGTGCATCTGATTTAACCATTCCTTTTGTGAACGAGCCAGATGTAAATCCAGACAGGATTTGGCTTCATCTGAAACAGAGTCCCATTCAGGCATTTTTTGTATTCAAGGAGTCACCAAAGAAAAGAGGAGATGGTATGTGTTGTTTTTATAACACTCACTACAGATCTGCAAAGGTAAAAGGCCTGGCCCTCAAGTACTTGCTATGATATTTACCAGGAATTTTTTGGGTATATTGCTCACCATGAAAAATATTTTACACAAGTTTAATCTCTATAATATAAAGTGAGGGTGTGATACCTCTACAGTTAAAATTTCAAGTCCTGATGTTTTTGCCTCACCTGGGAAGGCCCCATTTCTTGGCTTTTTTGAGGGGCTAATGCAGTTACTGTATCTTTTGTCCTTACCTGAAAGTACGTTTAAGGCTCTTCTGGATGGACAGTTTGAATGCTGGCAGAGTGTACTTTTGAAAAAGCATTTAAGTTGCTGCTGGCTAGCCCCAGGACTGTAGGAACTTGGGGCATCTGAGACTGAATCTGAGAGAAAGGCAGTAGGACAGGCTTAAGAGAAAGGGAAGGAAATGGCTGAGGCTGTGATGCTGTAGAAAGCAGCAGAGAGGTGAATTCATAAGTGGGTTGTGGGAGAGGTTTTAGCAGTGCTTCAGTATATTGGGAATACCAAAAAAGCAGTGGCTGGAGTGCAAAACCATCAGCGTGGTCAGAGAAATTATGGGCATATTTTGGAACTAGAAAAAGCCTAAAAAGTCACCTTGCATCTATGTATATATCTATGCATGGATCTATGTAGAAAGATACGTGTGTATGTGTGTATATATATATGTCATCTCTATTGGATATGGGTGACAGTGAAGATTTGCTTCAAAATATATTCTGGAAGGTTTTTTTTTATTGGCGGAATTCTTTAATATACCATTTCTGCATGGAAATTTTCAGTGGGGCTTTCTGTGTTTTTCTTCTCATATTCTTTCACACACATACCACCCTCCTTCCTTAATTTTTAAATAAATCAAGAAGAAATTGAGCAGGAGAGTGTCTTCAGAAAAAGCGCTCCACTTCAAGCTTTGGATGCTTTGTCCTCGCTTGGTTTGTTGTTACATCCAAAGACAGAGATGCACCTTTATGTCAGGAGACAGGTCAACACTGAAAATGGCAAGGGGAAAGGAGCAGGGAATTGTAATCAAGAGCTTTTTTATGGAATTGATAACAACTGGTTTAGCCGAAATTAGAATAACTCTTGCATGTATTTAATTACTGAGAACAACACAAGAAACCATTTACATTCCTTACAGAGTTTTGCTTCTGGGCAGTAGCTTTTTGCCAAATTTTAGACGTTTTGTTCCCGTATTTCCCTGGCAGATCTACTAGTGGTGACTAACATAGCATGAAGTAATTTGAATTCTATGAATATAGTTGTCTGAGATAGATAATACCAAATACCTTTGTCTGTATAGGATGATGACTCCATCGGTATTCTATAGGCGTCTGGAATGAAAAACAGTTTCATTGTCAATTTCTTTTTATTTGAGACCTCTGTGGGTAGCTGCAGACTCATGGTGGTTTTCAGCCTCCTTTTTTTCTGCCAGTGTTTCAGAAGACTAACAAAATTAAAAAAGTGTTTTAAATACATTCAATAAATGATTTAGCAGTTCCTTTACAGTGGGTTTTTGCATACCTAGTTAATTACATTATATGTTGGTCTTCTAGTGTGTTTTAATTTACTGAACACAAGATTGGTGAACTGCAAAAACCCCCCATGGATTGGGAAGACTTTTGTTCCCCCAGCATATATGGTTTTACTAAAAAAAAAAAATTGTTAATAAAGTACTGGTATGTCTAGCCTACTGTTATTTTAAGGCAGAGGAGGACAGAAAGCTGAGAACTATGAAGGTGTTTGGGATTTATAAGTGGACAAACAAGAGCACCTGCACTGTCACTACAAATTCTTGAAATTTTCTCTGCATAGAGTAAAACAAATAATGTGTGAGTGGCTTGCGGAGGACGTTCCAAAAACTGAACCCCTCCTAGCCAATTAGCATGGCTGGCATGTGTTTGTAACTGGTTGTCTGTTTCTGTAGGACAAACAAGTGCAGTGTGGTTTGGTTTATTTGGCTTTGAAACAATCTAAGGGCACCTTGTGAGCTGTACCTCACAATACATGCAGTGCTGGAGCATGCTGCTTGTTTGAGAGTGCCAGAGAATTGTGCCTTTGACCTTTAAGCTTATGCAGGTTTCTATTTTATCTCAGGGCTGCAGCCTTTCTGTATTTCCTTAGCCTTGCATCTTTGGCATGTCTTGTAGCCAGTTCCACTGGGATTAGGCCAAATTTCTGGTTCTAGACAAGATTTTCAATGACTGCCAGTAGTTTGGACCTCCTGCTGCAACTTCGGAAAAGTGAACTTGGGCTGTTTTAAAAACAAAGTTTTTAACAACGCAGAATGGCTTTGCTGCACTGCTAAAAAGCTTTGAGTTGCATTGTGGTGAATGGAGGGAGAAGAGTTTTATTTTGATAGCTGCTTTTCAGCATCACTACATTGACTGATTCCCAAATTCTTGTGTTTGTACCTTGAAACATGATCTACAGCTTTCTGTAGAAACCAAAATGACTGAAAAAGGGAAGATATATTTTTAAAAGAATCTTTACTATAAATGATCACTACAATAGTTTTTACTCAGAGATTTAGGCCTGACTGTAACAGTAAGAGTTAAAAACAACAGATGCTTCTGCTTTGGGATTTTTTTTGTCTTTGCAGATTCAGCTCAGTTCTGACTGAAGACACTGACTTGTCCATCCTTTTACTTTTGAAAAATTGGGATTTCTTGTCTAAACCCAGGTTTTATTAGCATGAGACTCCACCTTGAGCACTGCATGCAGCTCTGGCATCCCGAGCACAGGAAGGAGTGTCAACTTGTTGGAGTGAGTCCGAAGATTAGAGGGTTGGAGCACCTCTCCTATGTGCAAATGCTAGGAGAAGTGGGAATGTTCAGCCTGGAGAAGAGAAAGCTTTGGGGTGACCTAATGGCAGTCTTCCAGGATGTGAAGAGGGGAGACAAGTTGGAGAGAGACTATTATCAAGGGCATGTAATGACAGGACAAGGGGGAATGGCATCAAATTGAAAGACAGTAGATCTAGATTAGATGTTAGGAGAAAATTCTTTGCTCTGAGTGTAGTGAGGCACTGGAACAGTTTGCCCAGAGAAACTATGGATGGCCTATACCATGAAAATAATTCAAGCCAGGTTGGATGGGGCTCTGAGCAAATGGTCTGGTCTAGTGGAAGGTGTCCCTGCCTTCCTCAGGTTGGAACAAGATGATCTTCAAGGTCTCTTCCAACCTAAACCATTCTTTGGCTGATTCAATGATATATTTCCTGTTGCAGCAGATACAGATGAACAGTGGGTGACACTGCATTTGCAAGGACTGGCCTCTAATGATCCCTTCTGGTTCGATGTGCTGCGGGGAGCCCTGGCTGTCAGTGATTGCTGCCGATGTGGAGCGCAATTCTGCAGTCCCGGGGCTGCAGCCGCCAGGAGAAGAACCACTGCCGTGTGGTCACAGCAGAGTGTGCCACTCTGCCAGCATGAGGAAGGCTCAGTTGGGATGAGGAATAATCCCAGCAATAGAAGCAGGAGGCGGCACTTCGGGAGCGGGGGCAGTTGGGCAGTGACGGCGGGGGCAGTTCAGCACAGGGGCAGTTGGGCAGTGAGGGGCAGTTGGGCGGCAGGGGCAGCTGAGCACAGGGGCAGTGGCGGCGGGGGCAGTTCGGCGCTGAGGGGCAGTTGGGCAGTGACGGCGGGGGCAGTTCGGCGCTGAGGGGCAGTTGGGCAGTGACGGCAGGGGCAGTTGAGCACAGGGGCAGTGACGGCGGGGGCAGTTCGGCGCTGAGGGGCAGTTGGGCAGTGGCGGCGGGGGCAGTTCGGCGCTGAGGGGCAGTTGGGCAGTGACGGCGGGGGCAGTTCGGCGCTGAGGGGCAGTTGGGCGCTGAGGGGCAGTTGGGCAGTGACGGCGGGGGCAGTTCGGCGCTGAGGGGCAGTTGGGCAGTGACGGCGGGGGCAGTTCGGCGCTGAGGGGCAGTTGGGCAGTGACGGCCTGGTCGCAGCGCGCGGCAGCCGGCAGGGGGCGCGCGCGGGTTGTCGGGCGGGTCAGGGAAGATAAGGCCGAGACAGAAGGGAAGAGATCCTTTGGAAAGGGATAAACAGCCGGTTTGGCTTCAGAAGAACGGCACATCCAGCCTCTGTCCTATGTGGCTGCCCCTGCCTGCAGGGAAAGGTGTGCAGCCTCAGACTTGAGGTGTGTGCCAGCAGTCAGACCTTTGCTCGTTCAGAAGGGGACTGGAATGAAACATTAACAGACAAATTAGATATTAGGAAGAAATTCTTTACCATGAGGGTGGGGAAGCACTGGAACAGGTTGCCAGAGAAGTTGTGGATCCTTGGGCGTGTTCAAAGCCAGCGTAGGTGGGGCTGTAAGCAACCTGCTCTCGTGGAAGGTGCCCCTGCCCATGGCAGGGCCCTTTCAACTGAGCTTTAACTGACTGATCTTCCAACCCAAACTATTTCATGGTTTTATGAAGTCATTTCTAGCAGTTGGTTTTCACCTGGATGCAAGCCCCTGGAACTGCGTGTCACATTTTCACTTTGGTTACTCCAAATGCAAAAGCCTGTATGGCAGGGTTACAACAGAGGTGCTGCTTGTTAGATAAGAATGATGCAGTTTCTGTTGGAGAAGGTGGTTCTGGGGAAATACATGCTTCTGTTGTTGTATCTGCTAGCCTTTTATCTTTTTTCCTGTGGAATCTATCTTCTGTGCTTATCAACATTTTCCTTCCAGCAGCTTCTGTAAAAGCACTGGTAGAAAGACACTTTTAGTGAAATGCTTTTAATAATGCTTCCATTAATGCTGAAGGTTTTCTAAATTGTAGGTTCAGATGATCTCATTCTATCACTCAGAAGTAATAGAGAAGTATTACATTAGAATGTAAATTCTCAGCTTCCAACTTCTTTAGTTGCCTGCAAAATATCCCTGTTTTGAATCTTTTAATCTCTTCTTTCTAGTCCTTCTATCCCTTTGCTGAGTTTTGGAATCAATATTTACATTGCAGTCCACTTTTTAGAAAGTTACTTTTTGAAGTGCACAATAGATTCTCACCATTTAATTACAATTACTATCAGAAAGTACTGTTGACTATGCACTGTGAATTAATTTTTATTCATGTTGTGAACTTCCCAACAAAAGCAGGTGTCTATGATTCTACCTTCTACGTATCCCACCAGTATTTTTAGGCTGTTCAGACTATTATGTAAGAAAAAAAACCCAAAACAACAAACCCTCTCAAAAATACTTTGTGTCCACAAATACAGACAATTGAACAGAACTTGTAAATTCTTGTCCACTTGACTTGCCTTATGCCACAACTCAGTCCAGTCTGTTCCTCCCCTTGCTTGACTGCTCAGGAAGATGAAAGTGGTGATGGATATTGTAGCACAGAAAATGCCTTCTGAAAATGACATTCATGTAGCAAGGAACTATCTTATCAAGATCTTGACAAGTTCCATGAGGTACAGTACTGACTTACATGTGCATCCCTTCTGTTTCTTCTCAGTGGTTGGATTCCTCCTGCCATTTGTCAAGCCCAAACCGTCGCAGAAGCCCTCTTCCCAACCTTCTTTTCCTTATTCTCCAAATGCTGCTTTTCTTGTGCTAGCTTCCTAGTCTTGTGTTTCCTTAGTGGTACATCATAGAAAAGTAATTGTCTCATAAAAGATAAATCTTTTCAGCTGAATTGATGCCTAGGCGATCTACTGAATTGGCCTTAACAGGTATTTGTGGTTTGCTGAGTTGGTGTCAGTAGTGTTGAAGGTGAACAGTGGGGGGAAAAGGACATGTGATGTTCTGTGCAGCTGAACAGTGGAATCATAACTTCTTCCATACCTGCATACAAGCTTGGAACAAGCAAGGACTGTCTGGAGCCTGTCATCACATGGCTGAGCAGAACCTTTTGCACTTGTTTGCACTAAGGTTACTGGGGCTCCTCCACTCTCTGAATGTCATGTCCTATCAAGAATGGGCAACTAGAGATGCTCTGCTTAACTGTTTTCTCTTTTGTCACGCTGAGAAGAGTAAGAGTGAGGTTTTGTTTATGGAAACAATTACTTCTTTTTTTAGTGACAGTAATGATACTGCACTTTGTAGTGAAATTACAGTTTCCCTGTAGAGTTGTTATTTTCCTTTTGTAATCCTGCATGCAGAGTTTGGAAAGGCCATTCATCACTGATTTCTTCAGACCTTCCTGAATGTACTGTGAAAAGCCATGTACTTAGAGCTGACCTGTTTTGAAGATACTGGCTTTAGTTTTGGTCTCCAAATACAATGGATGTCTGATAACAGACAAACTTATGAAAAGGGGGGAAATGTACCAGTACCTTTTTAAAGTTCAAAGTGAAAATACAGGACACTTTTTCAGTGTAGCAAATTATTTCTGTAACTCAGACGAATTATTTAACCTTGGAGTAATAGATTCCTTAAGTACCTAAGTACATTAAAAAATCTTTAAAACTATGGTCCTATAAGCCTTTATTTCAGGCTCAGACTTCGAAAGATGGGATTTGTCACACCTCATACTGCATCTAAATTTTAAATTACACTTCCTCCAGGATGAGCCAAGGAGAAGGGCTTCTTACTTTCAAAGAAGGTCCTGCTTCATTCCCAAGTGACTGAGAGGGTCTAGATAAATGGCCTGTAATTGGCATCTGCTCACTGAAACAGAAGTAGCTGGATTCCACCCAGAAGGCTTATTTAACCTTAGGGAAAAAAGAATGCACTTACTCCATGAGTGCTGAGTGATGTAACAAACAGCAAGTCCTTGGAAGGCAGGGCAAGCTGTAGTTACTAATTCCTGAGCAGGAGGAAGGGGGTAGAGGAATATGGAACAATTTTGCAGAACAGTTTTTAAGGTGCAAAGCTCTAATAACAACCTACTGTCCTACTTCTTCAGAGGGATCTCTTGTGTTAGGTGACCAGGAACATTTGGAGGTGATATCAAAATAGATACTTAGGGACTTACATGATTCACTGAACTGTTGTTGAGATGTATTCTTTAAAAAACAATCCCAGAAAATACCAAAACAAACAAGACTTCGCTGCGTATCTGGGATGCCAAGCATTCCAAGACCTGAAGCAGAACTTGCCTGGAGTTAATAGGATTGCTTGTATCACTAACTTGTATGAAACAATGTACATGGCTTTAATCCTTCCTGTCATTAACTCATTTCTAACTAGCTCCTCCCATGTGCACCTACCTACAATAAAATCTTACCAAAGCCTTACTGTTGTCGAGTTGTAAAAGAGTTCTAAGTCTCAGTATTAGCTTTAACTATTAAAACTCTGGATACATGTCAGGCACTTGAAAATTTATCAGTCTCTGTTCCTTGTAAAAAACACCCCCCTCACCACCCATTAAAAAATTTTAAAAAAAAAGGCATTTCACTGCATCTCAAGCATTTTAAAGAAATGGTGATGTCTTTTCAAACTCGCATGCATGTAGAAAGTTTTGCTGTCATTTAAAGTCTTTATGCCTCTGTCCTATCTGTGAAACGTTTTACTGCTGCCCTTGTAGATTTTTTGCTGCCTATCACCATATTGAACTGTTTGCATTAAAGTAGCACCCTCTGCCTCTGTTTTCAGGAGGAATGACCTAGCCTGCAGGCCACACTCCTGGCACGCAACCAAATTTACTGAAAGTCAACCTGAGGCAGCCACGTCACACCTCCCCTCGTCTAATGCCTGCGCCTCCTGGCACTCGAGCTATCATGCAAGGTGAGTCTCTGCTTAAAGTTACACACATTCAGCTCTTAACAGCGGGGCAACAATAACGGAGGTCATGTTGTTGAGGGTTTTTTGTTTGTTGTTTGTTTTTTTTAAAAAACAACCAACGCAGAATCGTGCTATTATATTTCTTTAGAGTTGCCTGTCCTTGCAGTGCATGAAGGGGGAGTTGGGGAAGTTTGACATATGGATGAGTGGATTTCTGAAACAGTTTGTGGTATGTGCGTGTGATTGAAAGGTAAGAAACGAGCGTTAAAGGCAGTCACAAGGATATGCTTCTTGCTCTGCATTTCCTTTCAATATCCACTGGTAAAATCCTAAGGCAAAGAAACCATCAAAAATTAACATTCGTAAAGTGAAATAGGAAAGGGAGAGGAAATTAAAAATATTACTTCGAACAATTAAAAGGCTTTTTCAAAGGAGAGGGTGCAGAATGCTTTACTGTTGTCTTTTAAGGTATTACTGGTTTAATTAGTTAAACTGTCTTTCTCTAATCCTTCCCTACATCTGTGATCTAATATGACTGTTTAAAGCACCTTAATATGTATTAGGTCACATTCAATGGAGAAAGGCTGACACTCAGGCAATTTTAGCTGTGAAACTTTAAACCTTTAGGTAATGCCTGTTTGTGTCTGGTTACAGGTTCTTGTTTGTTTCCTGCTCCTAGGTGACATTCTTTATCATTGTCATGAAAGATTTTCTTGGTTCTTGGGGATTTTTTTGGGGGGAGGGGATGTTACTTTTTGTCTTTCTTTTTCTTTCTCAGTTCCCATTGGGCCATTGTTACCCTGAGCATTAAAGAAAACGAGTCTGGTGTGCAATCCCGTTTTGGGAAGTAGACTTTGGTTTTCTATACTTAGTGCTTTACGTTCTCTGCTGAATCATTACTTCTAGAGGTTAATGTTTTGTGGTAGTCAAAACAAAAGAACATTAATACATCAATATTTTATTTTTCATCTGATTGATACGATTAGATGAACATTTACAATGTTGTTACATTATTTTCTTTGGGAGCTGCCTACTGTTTTTAAGCTAAGTTCCTATCTGCCCTTGAATACAGTTGATATTAGGCAGAAAGGGGTTTTTTTAAATGTTTTTTGTAATTCTTTATTAGTAGAAGTTTTAGAAACTTTGATTACAATTTCTGCTGTTTTACACTGATTTAAAGTTTGTATTTAAGTATCATGCAGATGGGTTGATATAGATTTTAAGACAGTAAAAGTCCTTGTACATAGAAACAAAATTCAGAAATTTCTGAAGTTTTCTATAGAACTCCTTATCGCAATTCTATAGCTAAAGAGCTTCTACACTAAGCTGCAAATCATTGTGTGCTTCCTGCTCTTCCTGGTGGTTGTCCTTGTACCTTGTGAAAGTAAAATACTACAAGATGTGTCTCAAAGTGTGTTTTGATAGGAGCTGGGTGTGTCCCAATACTTTAAAAAGAGAAAAAAATGGTTCAATGCCAGTTTGAAATGAGGTTTGGTCAGGAAATTGTGGATGTAAATGAAGAGGGCATGGGAACAGAGCAATCCTCTCCCCTCACATATCAGAAATAGCCACAACTACTGGCAGACATTAATACTAATAAAAACGAGATTCTTTCCCACATACTGCTGAAAGATTTAGTGGCCTTAGCGAAGTATAATACCACAGTTGCCAGGTCACTGCCATCCTGAACCCCTTGGCTACCTGTGCTGCCCACTTAAAAGGTGATGTACAAAGGAGATTTGTCAGTTCTGGCGTTTGTTGTCCAAGATCGTTTCAGCGGCAGAGCTGCTTTTACTATGTGGCTGCTGGAGGAGGCCCAAGGATTTTGGTATTTTGGGGATCTCAGTTGCACAGTGTTCTTTGAGCTTGAGCTTGCTGATCTGCAAAATGAGGTGAGCAGCCTGAGAGATTCCCCACTTTACAAGTACATTTCATAAAAAGCTCAGCTGATGGGAAAGCACAGCAATCAGTAGCTGAAAGCAGCAGTATGCAAGGAGATAATGAAAATAGCCCGAGGAGGGGATATTTCTAACCCAAGCATCCCATCCCTGGGCTATTTCTGGAATTTTGTGTGCTTCCTTGAGCTAAGCATCTGAGATTGGTATTCAAAGCCTAAAATCTCTTCTAAACACTTTTTTTGTGTTGGTGGAGTGGGGCACAGCTGGCCAAAACAACCCCGTGAAGACTGTCCATACTATCCAGTGCTAGGTTAAGGTATGAGCAGTTTGATTTGCTTGAGGGGGTTTTTTGGTTGGTTTGTTTTGCTGGGACTTTCTTTTTGCCGGCCTGATGAATTTGAACATTTGAGAAGGTGGATGAAGCTAAAGGAAGACAGATCAGAAGAGGCTGTACCAGTATATAGAAGAGAGGGTGGTCCTGGAACCCAGCTCTCCACATCCAGCACTATACGTATGGGTTTTTTATCATGCGACTTTAATGCAAAAATTTTAAGTTATCCTGGGACCATGGTCTAGATGCCTCTCATGCAAGGCTAGAGAGCTAGAACTTGTTAAAGCTTTTGGTGCCTTCATTTCCCTCTGTGAGTCTTCTGTCTTTTTCACAGAAGTTGCACCTTAATAACATGGTACAGACCTTTTTCCTGGCTCATCCTAAACTAAGGCTCAGTGCACTTTTCTGGGAGGAGTGTAAGTGAACCATCTTAAGTTGCTGAAAGTTTAAACCCTGCATTTTCTTGCAGTAGGATATACTATAACTGAGGAGCCCTTGGGTTTTTTTCTGTGACCCTGACTGTGCAGATGGACCCAACCACCTCTTCTGCTTTGTTCTGGTATTACAGATGTGGCTGTGGGACAAGTGTGCTTTGAGAATGCTACCTAAAGTGAGGTTTGGGGGCAATTAAGGTCAGGTGCATCTGATTTGTAATCCCATGCAGTTGCTGAGATGAGATAATTTCTGTAAGGGTCCAGGAGCAGAAACTCATGCCCCAGTGTTGGGAAGAATGTTTACTGGCCAGTGTGGCCAAGGGATGGTGTTTGTAGATTATTTCTGGACTTCACCTACCAGATTTGACCAGCAGTGTAGGTGCTTTTATGAATCTGCTCTAAAACAGCCATTGAGAGAAGGCTATCCTGGGATGCCATCCAGGCTCAGGCAGAGAACTGGCTTTTGGACTCTTCCATGTCAGGGTTCACAGGAGGATTGACCTGCAGTTTAGGACCACAGGAGCCATGCTTTGAAGAAACGTGCCATTAGAAACCTTCCTGTCCCTGTGTTTGCTGCTTCTGCTGTGTTTCCATTAAGCATTTTCTAGCAGGGCTTTGACCTCCAACACTGATGATCTCCACATTTGATACCAGCAAATTTACATGAGACCTGTAAACTGACATTTTCCTG
The DNA here is from genome assembly GCF_052056855.1 of Sturnus vulgaris. Lineage (NCBI taxonomy): Eukaryota > Metazoa > Chordata > Aves > Passeriformes > Sturnidae > Sturnus > Sturnus vulgaris. The sequence goes on from NC_142244.1 coordinate 99,452,087, forward strand.
CACAAGTGGCATTTTTCTTTTAATTATTGCCAAGTATGTGTTTGGATTTTATGAACTTAAAGGTCTTTTCCAACCTTAATGGTTCTATGATCTCCCTAGTGCTCAAGGGAGTTGGAATATCAGCAATTCTTAATAATATCTGGCTTACGTTATTCTTTGACAAAAAAATCCTAGTAATGGCCAAGATACTTTTTATACGAAACACAGTATCAGCCTAAGATGACAATTAAGACCTTCTTAAGGATTCAGCAAGATGTTTTAAATGCTGAAGATAAACAAATGAAAGAACATAAAACCCCACAAGATGAGGTCATTGCTAGTGTATCTTATTAATAAAATGCTTTTAGAAAATAAGCATAAAGCATATATTGTCTTACTTCATATAAACTTCATATAAACATTTTTACCATATTGTATAAGAAAATAAGTTTAAAAGGCTGTAGTAGTAGAGGGGAAAAAAAAGCAATTCTGTTAGTACTGAATTCCAAGGAACTGTTGAGTTGACCTTTGCAATATTTTTGACAGAAGAAAATACCTATATCGCTTTTTTATTTTTTATGTGGAATAATCTAATTCCATTGCTAGCTTCCACAGGCCTCTTTACAGCACAAGATTTGATAGATGCTTCATATAATTATAGCTACAGGGAAGTGGAATAATTCTGGGATTTCTACCAAGGGGCTTTGCATGCAAAGGCAAGAATTTGAATTTGGTACATAAAAGCAGGAGGAGCTGCCAGTGAAGTTCAACCAGGGAGATGTGATGAGAATAATTGGAAAGACTGTCATATCAGCATCAATGTGTTGGATTGACAGGAGGTGGGTACTGTGAGAGAGAAAAGAAATCAAAGAAAATGAAACAGAACTTATGCCGTAGGAAAGTAACAGAAGTAACAGAAGCAGCAGGATTTTTGGCAAAAGACCTGAAGAAAGTACAGTGTCAAAGATGATTCTCTAGAGGAAGGAGTGGTAGGGAGAAGCTGGTAAGGATTCTGGAAGGAAAGTTAGAAGTTTGTTTGGCCATGCAGAGCTTATGTTGCTTTGGCATCTCCTCCTGAAATTTTCCTGACAATGTTGTGGAACTGGGTGGAATTGAATGTTGCTTTAAGAGTGTCAACCTGAGAGTGGTTTGAAACCACACTGCTAAGGTGCATGTGCAGGTGGTATTTGAGACAAATGCATTTAGTGTGTACCTACTTAAAACTCAAACGAAAAGGCAGATGTGGATATAACTTTATGAGAGTAACTTATTGACGAGGAACATCACGGGCTGAAGAAGTTTAGAGTCGTATTTCAGAGATGAAGAGAGGAAGTACGTGAGTTTAATAGCTGGAAGAATTGGGGTGCATGGAAAATAAGCTGAAAAAGAAGTTGGTGTTAGTCCTGGGAAAGAGGGAGCTAATGGAGCTCAAACTAAATTTTTCTACATGTCAGCAAAATCAGCAATTTGCAGGGGAAGAAGGGACCCTTCAAGGAGATAAATGCATATTACTTACTGGCAAACTTACATGGGGAAGCTGAGTTAATGACTAAGGTTTCAAGCTTTGAATCAGTGGTGGAGTATAAAGTTGGAGCCCCGACTTTGTGTTCAAACTTTCAATTTTGTTAGATTGTTTGTCTTTAACTGCTGTGCAGATGGATCTTAACCAATATTATTAAAATGGGTTACTTATGTTGTGGCATTTTTTGACATATTTGATATTTATTCTGACACTTTTTTTTTTGTTTCTTTCAGTAGTTGTTCTTCTAATGACCTGTCAAACTCATGGGATCAGTCAAGTCTATTTCGCACTTCTGACCAATTCAGCTCTTTGGGAAGTATGGACAGCTGGGACCACACTCCCCAAGTAACCCAGTATGGAAGACTTTCTTCTGCAAGGTCTAATAGTAGCATTGATCATATAGGGACCCAAAGTAAGCGGGATTCAGCCTATGGATCTTTCTCCACGAGTTCTAGCACCCCTGACCACACTCTGTCCAATGCAGACACTTCTTCGACAGAGAACATGCTTTACAAAGTGGGCCCCTGGGAGACTGCTAAGCATGGAAGCAAGTCTGGCCAGTTTTTGAATGACAGCAGTGGAACAGAGGACAAACCTGGGTATTTGCCAGCTCCCATCCAATATGAGAACAACAAGAGTCCTAGAACAGAGGAACACCCAGATGGCAAGCTCATTAGCTCGGGAAGATCCAGTTTTGGACCTGTCTGGTACGTTCCTGATAAGAAGAAGTCTTCATCTCCTCCCCCCCCACCTCCACCTCTTCGTAGTGACAGCTTTGCTGCTACCAAGGGCCATGAGAAAGCCCATGGCCCTGTGTACTCAGAGAGTGCCAGCACACAGCACTTTACAGCCCTGAACCGATCTCAGCCCAGGAGTGACTGGAGTTTGGAAACTGCAGAGCAGCAGCGGTGGCCCTCCAGAACATGTGACAGGAGGATCAGCAGCTCAAATTATAAATCTGATCTCAGTTCAGAACACACTTTTTCTTCAGCTGGTGAAAGGTATAGTAGTAATGCAGGAGCTGTGAACAAACTGCAGCCATCCTTGTCCAGCACGGACGTTAGGTTTGCACAGCCTGCTTACACTTACCACCACCAGCACCAGTATAGCGATGAAAGCACCTTTTATCACAGTGCAAGAATCTTAGCTGCACCTAAAGATCAGCAACATTATCTGTCCTACAGTGGCATTCAGGAGTTAACTACAGGTAGTTTTCATGGCTACAGTCTAAACCAAGCCAGTCTGCTCAACACTTCCTCTTTGAGCAGTGCTGCTGAACAGAAGGTGGACAACACTGGACAAAGTCGGTATTATTGTGTGACAGCAAAACAGCCTGCTCAGGGAAGCTCAAAGCCACTACAACTCAAGGATAACAGCTGGAAACCTGCAGTGGGAACTGATGTGTCACTTGGACCTCATGAAAATTCTGCAGTTATTACCATGGCCCCAAACCCAAAATACTATCTACCTCAACAATCTATTGAATCTTCACTAACAAGGTGTGAAAACAGTAGTCATTACCCAGTGGACAGAGAGGGAGATGCTAGGTGTGCTGTAGTAGAAGAATCTAAGAAACTTAACCATACTGAAAAATCTGGACAAAAGAAAAGCTGTGAGAACAGCTCTGAGGAAAGTGAAACTAGGCAGGGTCAGCAGGAGTATGTAAAGGGCTGTATCCTTACCACTGAAAACAGATCTGCTCAGAAAGATTTTAGGTGGGGGAAAGATGAGAGTAGCAAGATTTCTCCTCAGAAGACGCCAATGTTGCACTCTTTAGCTCAGGAAGGGAAAAAACAGTCTGACAACAACCCAGAAGTGGTAACAGAACGACAGACCTCATTTGACACTCATCTGTCTAAACAGGCACGAAGGAGTGATCGTTTTGCAACAACCCTCAGAAATGAGATCCAAATGAGAAGAGCAAAGCTGCAGAAAAGCAGAAGTACTGCTACACTGGTAGGGTCATCTGAAACAGAGGAGCGCGGTGAAACCTGGAAACCAGATTCAACAGAAAATGTCACCACCTCCCCAGACACAAACTTTACCAGCACCTATAAAGATCACCTCAAGGAAGCACAGGCCAGAGTTCTGAGTGTGACATCCTTCAAACGTCGGGACTTGGAGCCCAGCCCCGCTGAATACCTGCCCAGGTCACCTGAGCGGAAAAGTGGTAGTTACAGCTCTTCATTACTGGCTTTGGTTTCTGAAGATGTCTCTGGATTTCTTGAGGCTACACAAGCCAAACCAAACCCTACAGGGAGTGGCACTCATCACATTTCTAGGATTGGAGCCAGGAAGAGGTTCACAACAGAGCAAAAACTGAAGTCATACTCAGAACCAGAGAAGATGAATGAGGTGGGCATGTCAGAGGATGAATGCCATGCTCATTGCCGTCCAAATATATCAGAAGAAGCTCTGGGCTCATTTGCAGACAGGTGGAAATTTTTTGAAGAAACAAGTAAGCCTGCATTTAGAAAATCATCACAGAAACCAGGTCCGCATGGTCTAGCAGAGGGACAGCCTGAAAGGCTAGATAGGAAAACACAAGAGGGAGAGGAGCTGTGGTATGAGAGAAGAGGTCGGGTAGCCTCTGTTGGACTTGAAACTGCTTATGCTTCAAAAGATAGTGTCCACCATAGCAGCAGCAATAGGGCTGCTGAGAGGATTGGGAAATATGCACAGCCACAGCGCCTGGGAACCTTTGCAGAATATGAGGCATCGTGGAAGGAGCAGTGGAAGCCAATAGAGCCAAGGGGCTCAGGAAGGTACCACTCAGCTGATAATATCCTTGATACAGGCCATGAGCAGCAAGGGAAATCCCAATACACCCATGAGAGGTCTAGATCATCCCCTTCCACTGATTTCTACAAACAGGTACAAGTATCCTTTACATTATCTTTTAAGTTGCCCAAGGTGTGGTGGAGGACAGTAGAGGAATGGAGGGGAATGGAAACGTTTTATGAAAAATTCCAAATTAGGAACATTATGTAATATGGCGTTTGCCTTTTGTTAGTAAAGGAGTAAATGTTATAGGTAGATATCTTAAGTAAAATGAGGAAGATCGAAGTTTGTACTACACAAGAGCAATTGGATCAAAGTAATTTCTTGTGTGTTGTAGTCAGATGGAAAGAAACATGGTTTGCTAATATCCTCTTTTTTACAGTACAGATTTTGGTTCAAAGCTATTTTCACCCAGACTTACTTTTTCATTGATGTGGCTGTATTCCCTGTTTGAATTCTCTGAAACCATGAAGAAAAGTATTCCACATGTAAATAATACATACTTTTGTCTGATTTTTTTTAATGGTCTAAAAATTTCCATAGGTTTCTTCTTTTCTTCTAAACTTGCTTGATGAAAAAGCTACACAGGACAAAACTTCGGCCTAATAAAGTTTACAGATTACAAATATGCCTGTTAATGTTAAAGCCACAGCAACAATGAAACTGCTTAATGTTTTGTTTTAGTTCAGTTTGCTTGATTTAAGATGTATACATTTATTCGTTGGAGACCTGCCTGTTCAACTTGCAAGTAAATATTACGTTAATTTTTAACTGAGCAGGGCCAGGTAATGGTTGGCAGGTGGCATTGGAAGTAAACAGAGAAATCAAGTCTCCTTAGTTCTGTTAAAAGACGTCATTCAAGCTACAAGAAGCTTGCCTGATATGTATGAGGAGTCATAGTGTGTTCAACCTGTGTTGAACTTCGTCTTCTGCAAGAATAGAACTGAAGCAATGCAGTTGTACATTGCTTTTTCTTTATTTCTTCCCCTCTTGGTAAAACTGTTGCATACATACATACATAGTCCCGTGTGTGTGTGTGTGTAGACATGGAGTAGAATGAAATAGCTCGAAAAGAAACAAAAATGTTGATCTCTAATAGAAGCCAACATTGGATTGTCTTTCCAGAAGTTTTTTGTGCCTTTAAGTTTGGCAAAAGTTATTTTTGAGCTCTGTGTGCAGACTTAACTATGCAGATTATTTACTGTGGTAGAGATTCCAAGCACTGAAAATATTCACCTGGAAGTTACTTTGAAAATTAAATTCACTTAGTTATTAAATAATTGCCTACCCAGCAGAAAAAAAATTCGTATTCCCTGTATTCATTTTTGGTTTATTAGTCAGTGCCCGTAAATTCAGTATAGGCCTCCTGGGGCAAAAGGCAGACACCTGTTTAGGCACCTGGAAAATATGGTGATAAGTGCATTGAAGATACTTAGAACAGACTGAAGTAAATAAAGATGTTGTTTTGCATATATGATTCAGATTATTCCAGTGCTAATGCGCAATTAAATTTCCTGTAGGTTCAGTGCTTGTAATGCAAAGCTATGCTTTGGGTGGGGTTGTTTGAAGATAGTGAGATAATAACGTTCTGGAACAGCACTGTTGGTGTTTTACTGAGGAAAATAAAGTACACACACAGCGATTCACAACCTGGTGCATACTTGCATCTCATAAAATGTGAGCAACTCTTCTGCAACTTCTGTGCCTCTTTTTTTTTTTTGTTTGTTTTTGCCAAATGGAAGTTGCAAACGTTTATATAAATGTTAAGCTCTTCTGTAGATCAGCAAAGCAGAGCAGCAACGCAAGCATAGCCAGGTTGGGAGTGCAGTGCAAGAGGTCACAGAGCACACTGTACTGCTTAAAACCAAACAAGCTTAAAACATGCTATGCTGTTGACTTCATGTATATTCAAACAGAGCAAACCCACAAATAAGTGGTTCCATAATCACAGATTTTTTAGGAGTCTGAAACATGATGACATGATGACTTGCTCTCTTACTTGTACTGTAAACCTCTTTTAGGAAGTATCAGTTGAAGTAAGGAGGCAAGCAGAGGATTTAAAGGAAGATGGGGAGTGTATTTTCTCTAACATTAACAAACGGGATGAAAGGAACTGCACTGTAAGGTAAGTATAGTATTTTTCTGTTTTTTCTGCTGTGATGATTCAGAGTTTCTGTAGTGCCTTTTTCCCTTATTTCCCTTCTTCTCCCCCCATACTTAAATACTTGATAGAACTAATGTTGGGACTGAAATTTTTGGGGACTCTAGTGTAAGCTTAAAGAAATTGCTGAGTGTTGAGCATATTATAGTTTGTTCAGAGGCAGTTGATTCTTATTTGTGTGCATGAAATGATAGTTATGAGGTTTTTGGGGGGTAGGTGGGGGCCCTGAGAGATCCCAAAAGAGACTTCCAGTATTATCCTTGGCAAAGACAGCATGCTGCTGAAACATAGTAGTGTTGTAAACTGGACTTTCCTTTTCTTGTGCCTTTACAAAATGCAGTACATGAATAGAAGACAGTAGAAATTGCTTTACTGTTTGAAGAGCTCTGATTTTCTCTGTTAATTCATGTTTTAATTAATGTACAATGTTTTCAAACGCTTTTTAAAGGTGTGACTGTATGTACAGTGTAGTTAAAATCCTCTAAATGTCCAGCATGCTGAGGGTTGTCCTTGTCCTGGGACTGTTGTGGTGTAAGCAGTGATTTCAGCAACCACTGCTGAAGCTGAGCTGAGGTTGTGCACATGCTGCTATCGCCAGGTCTCACAGCTCTGGGTTTCATAAGAGAGGGAACGCGTGCATAGGGAAAAATAACCTCTATAGGCTTTCCTCGGTTCTGTAAGTGGTATTGATCTCTCAAGGGAGAAGAAATTATGAACTGTAGCAAACATACACTGTAGCTGTGACTGTAAAACCTTGAAAAAGTTCGTATTTATTTGTGAGTTCATATGATTGTATTTTGCATTGCTTATGGCTTAGCTGAAGAGACCACCCCCTGTTTTTCTAGTTTTTCGTAACCCTTTGTACTTACCGTAGTTGATTCCAAAATGAGCAGCCCACGGGGTGCCGGTGTGCCGGGAAGGAGGGAAGGAGGGAAGGAGGGAAGGAGGGAGGCGGGGGGGGCGGGGCAGGCACCATCAGCCGGGAGCAGCCAGGGGCTGCTATGGGCGGGCAGCAGCTCTGCACAAGTAAAGTCATTTCCATCTACCAGCGCCGAAGCCCAGTCACAAAAGCATGTGAATAATACTCCTACGCCAGCATTTTAGCAGTGTTTGTGCTGTACAATTCTTGCTTTATAATCATGGAATCCATGAAAATCACATGACTGGGCACCAGCTGCAGTAACTTTTTTTCCTGCTGGAGCCTATTTTGACATACTATTTCAGATGTAGTATTTGGCCATTTTACCGCATTACAGGAGGTTTTGTGAAATGGTCTCTTTCACAGTCTTTCTCCCAACATTGATATGCAGAGGGTTGATATGCCTCCTGGATTAAAAAAACTTTAACTAATTAAAATCCCTCGTTTGGACGTTTAATTTCTGTGTTGTGAAATACCACTGCATGATAATGAATGGCTGCCTTATGGGAAAGAATATACATTTCCATGTGCTCCTTTTTAAACAGGGAATTCTTGTACTCAAAAGGAACTGGCTTCATGGCATGGACTGATTTTATGATTTTTGAGCTGCTCTAAGGGCATTTCGTTTCCAATTTTTAAAATCTAGCAATCTGCAAATGGCTAGCAAATCTACCTAATTCAGGGTATATTCTAGAACATGAATAGTAACCAAACCTGAGGTCTTCCTTATGGTCATGTTTAATACTCTCTTTTAAAATCTGTTTGGATTAAATTGCTGGCAGCTGTTACTTTGTGCTACTGAGACCTGTGTGCTATGTTGGCCTTTGTGCTACCAAAGTCACTGTGATGGGGCTGAACACAGGAGTGGCCCTTCTGCATTTGTGGGTGTGAGATTTGCAGGAACCCAAGCTGAGAGACAGCTGTGGAGTCCACGAGTGCTTTTTCCAGGTTAGAGACTGTCCTACACTACAGGGTGCCTCTGGCCTCCCTCCCCTTCAGTTGTTTTGAGAAAATAAAAATATTATTAACTTGAAGTAAACTTTGAATATTTACCATTTACAGCTTCCCTGATTATTTTCCTCAGAAATACAAGTCTTTTTAATGTACTGAATCTAGAATGAATAAGAGTAAGAATGCTATAACAGCAAAAGGTTTTTTAAAAACAAACAAAAATAAAGATGTTTGATAATATTTTTCCTGAGCTTTTTGCTATTTTCTTGGCTGCTTTTTTAGCACACAGTTGTAACACCTAAATTAACACTACTTTGAAAAATTGGGAGGGGTGTGAATGCTGAGTTGATGAAGATAGTTTGTGAACCTCTTTTATCTTTGAGCTCTGTTTTTCCCCTCTGAGATTACTGAGTGCTTCCAGTGAATTCAGGTTTTTTCATCTCCCTTTATAGAAGAGCTGCAACACGTTCTCCTGAGCTGCAGTATTTAACAGTTTCGGGTATTACTTTTGTAGGAAGAGAAAATAGTGGCCCATAGCAGCCATTGTCATCTCGTATGGAAATACCAAAGCACTCTTGTTATGAGCTTACAGGGATGCAGTCATCTAACATGAGATGAGTATTTTTATACTGAGAGGTTGATGTGATTTTATGTATGTTTTTACTTTACAGTAAAACTTTTACAGTTTAAAAGCATTATACAATTCTGCTGATCTGTGAAACAAAAAATGGTGCTTTTTTATTGATGCCACTCGTTCTATTTCAAATTAGTTACAAAAGCTTACCTTTTTACAGATGCAAAGTCTGGGCTTCTTTAAATATGCCTCTCTTTCTGCATTTCTAGAATGACTTATACTGGTTATATAATTACCTTCCTTATAGAAGTCTCCACAATTTCTAAGCTGAAATAAACTTTCAAAAGGTTAAAGAGGGAAATGGATGCTCTGACCAGTAGTCTGTGGCTTCCAGCAGTATGACATGCACACGTAAGTTATTCTGCATCAAAAGAATCATGCTTTATGATCTAATTCTTAAGATTGCTATCTACTAGAGATGTTTACAGCCATTGCCCTTATTTACTTTCTAAGAACATGTGATTCCTAGCCCTATTAATTTTTTCCTGTGGTGTCTGTTAAAGTTACATAACTTCAAAAAGTGAAAAAGGATATCTGAGATCACAGGCTGCAGAAAATATTTCAGGATTTAATAGGTGTCAAGTCCAAAAGCATATGCATGTCAAGTGTAGGACCAGGGTGTGACTCAACTCTAATTAAGCACTATAAAATATTTATTTCAGTGTTTTCATACCTTAGTAATTACTTCTATTTAAGTTGAGCTCTTGAAGACAGAGGGAACAGCCTTTACAATAGAAAATCAAAATAAAAATAATTTCATAAAGCCTAAGTTGTCCTAAATGTCCAAGTATAATATTCTAGAAAAAAAAAAACAGGACCCTATAGACATGCTACCAGGTTTTTTATTAGGCTCTTTATACGGAAGATTTTTCAACACCTGGTGAATATCTAGGCTCCATGCTCACCAGGAGCAACAGCAAATTATTGTGCAAGGAAGGAGCACCTTCAGGAACACAGGAATGTGAGTGACCTTATGTCTTCTGAATTGAGATAGAAAAGAATTTTAAAATGACCAGTAGTCCATTTGTGTACATGCTTATTTGTATCATGCCTATATGGATGTTTGTGTATACAGACATATAAAACATACATGTCTATATTGATAGTTATTTCTCTTAGCTTTTCCTGACTTGTGACCAGTTTGGAGTTGGGGTATACATATCTATGAGGACTAATTAACAGTGGGGAAAAAAACCCCAACAATCCACAATACACATTTGTACAAATTAGTTTCTCATATTTACAATGGTAGATGGTGTCAATTAGTAATTGAAAATATTCTTGGAAACTACACGGTCTCGTAACTCCAGAAATTTAAATTCTTTATTTTGTTTAGGTTTCTGTTACTGTGATGTCAAAAACATTAATAAAGTACCAATATAAAGTGTTAGGATCAGCTTAACTAGGAACTGAGCTACTGAAATAGAAGCCTTGAAGGCTTGGGGGTTTTAATATGTAGCAAAAGAGCAGTTTCCTTAAAATAGGTAATGAAAACTTCACTTGCCAGCATTATGCTGCATGGCTATTTTAAACTTCTTTATTAAGAATCATAGAATCCTAGAATTGTTTGGTTCGAAAGGGACCCTAAAAATCATCTCATTCCAACCCTCCTGCCATGGCCTGGGAACTTTCCACTAGACCAGGTTACTCAGAGCCCCCTCCAGCCTGGTCACTGATACCTTCAGGCATGGGAAGTCCAGAGATTCTCTGGATAATGTGTTCCAGTGCCTCACAACCCTCACAGTAAAGAATTTCTTCCTAATACCTAATCTAAACCTGCCTTCCTCTGTTTTAAGGCCATTTCCACTTGTCCTATCACTACATGCTTTTGTGAAAAGTCCCTCTCTGGTTTTCTTGTAGCCCGTTTTAGGTACTGGAAAGTGCTGTAAGGTCTGTGTGGAGCCTTTTCTTTTCTATGCTGAACAGCCCCAACTCTGTCAGCTTGTCTTCAATGAGATGATCCAGTCCTGTGATCATACTAGTGGCCTTCCTCTGGACACATTCCAACAGGGCTATGTTTTTCTTCTTTAGGGAACCCTAGAACTGAATGCAGTAATCAAGGTGGAGTTTGATAAAAGCAGAGTAGAGGGGGAGAATCCCTTCCCTTGACCTCCTGGCCAGACTGCTTTTGATACAGCCATTTGGTTCTGTGAGCTGGGAGTGCGCACTGCCAAGTTGCTATTGAGCTTTTTGTCCACAAATACCCCCAAGTTCTTCCTTCCCAAGGCAAGTCTTCATCCAAATTCAGCCTGAACTTCTCCTTGGGATTGCCCTGACCCAGGGGCAGAACCTGGCACTTGGCCTTGTTGACCTACCTGAGGTTACTCATTTATTGTTGCAGTTTAACAGTCGAACTGTGAGTTGCTATTCTTGACTGAACATTGCAGGACAAGTATGTCTCAGGCATTGAAGGACTTACCAAGACATTACCAGAGCTATGAAAGCAAAATGTTTTCACCCTTTTCCATGTGAGGAAGAAATAGTATGATCTTGTGCAACTGCTTTGGCAAACATTTCATGCATGTGTTAACAAGCTCCACAGAGCTTTCTCTTCTCCAGGCTGAACAATTCCAAGTCTCTCATCCTGTCTTCACAGGAGAGGTGTTCCATCCCTCTGGTCATCTCCCTGGTACCCCTCTGGACTTGCTCCAGCAGTTCCATGTCCTCAGCATTTCTTTATCATGAGATATGGATTATTAAGGTATTTCTCAGACCAGTTTTTTTCCCAGTGATGTCATTGTGTGTATCATATAGCAATGACACAGTACAGTCTGGGCTGGTTAAAGTTTGTATTTTGTCTGAAAATGGGGAAAACCTACTGTAGCTCTTCCTGTGCTTATAGAGGAGAGCGATTCTAACAGGATCTATTCATATATGAGAAATCCCCTGTAACCTTTCATCTTCCTTAGGTTTCTGTGAATAGTTGCTATTAGTACAAGTTTCATTGCCATGAACCATTATGTCCTTTCAGTGTACTAGTGTATGTGACTGACTAATAACAGAAATATAAATATCACACTCTTGAGACAGTGGAACTTTGGATCACTAGTACATGGTGGCAGGTGATGGATGTTGATGCTTAAAAGCAGGTCAAAAGTCTGCCTAGGCAGGTTTTTTTCTCTGTGTGAGCCAGTAGCAGATGCTTGGGGTGGGAACAGAAAACCAGGGCCAACTAGGAGCCATGCAGCTGAGTATCTTGTCAAGCCTCTGCTGGTCTGTCTGTCTTCGAGCTTTGTTTTATTTTGGGGGTTTTGTTTTGTTTCTTACTGCTGTGAAGTATGAAGACTTTATGTTCATAGAACAATCTGAAATTAGGCTTCTCCTTCTTGTATAGCAGTAATTTCTGTTGTACATCGTTGTATATGTTGGTGAAGTACAGGAAAATCTCTCCTGTTTAGTTTGCATTTATTAAATCTGAATAATTTCCTCATAGCAGCAACTGCTGCCACCTAGTTTTTCACCCCTTTTGTGAATCATCTATATCTAATGAGTTCTGATGTGATGAGACAAGTAAGGACTCTATCTCATGGGAGTCAAATTTTTAAGAGCCTCAGGTGAGATAAAATTTAATTTTCTAACTCATCTAAAAATTCAAAGTCTCTGTCATCCAGATCACTCTTGTCCCTATGTCTAGTGACTCTAAGATGGGTAGTGCATCTAAGACACATCTTTTCTACACATGCCCCAATTACTCTTTGTCGTTTTTAGTCACTAGTGCAGCTACTGAATCTCTTCATAACATTTCTACTTTTTTGGTTATTTCAGATGTTAAGTTTATGATTCTAAAGTTCTCCAGGTTCATAATGAGGTTCTTTTTTTTATTCTTGCTCTCTTTCCCTCATTCTTTCTCTTCAGCACCCTCACACCTTCCCTCCCCCAGTACTGGGTTTGACACTACTCAAGCAGCTGTCCAAATATCAGGGAAATAGGAAGCTGTGCATCACAGATCCCAATTCAGTAATTCCTGTGAAAGTTTCAGGTGATTGTCATATGGCCCAGGTAGCTTATGACTACCCACTATGGTGTGCAACATCTGAGAATAGTTCCTGCAAAGGCTGTTCTTTGCTTGTGGAGTTGTCAAGGGGAGACCATGTCAATTTTTTGCTGCAGCCTTATTTTCTTTGTATTCTTACTATTGTACTTTCATCCCTGTAATCTGTTTGGCAGATATCTCTGCTTGAACAAGTGCTTTTTTCCCCCTCTTTTTTTTTTTTTTTTTTTTTTTTTTGTCCTAACACCCTTAAGGGTTTGTACCTCAGCTATTCTTTTAAAATTTCTTTATTTGCCATATTTTGTTTATACATCTGCTTTGCTAGATTAGTTCTGAATTTTTCTCATTTAAGTAGGACTTAAGTTCTCTACTGGATGTTCCTTTTAATTGCTATTTTATTCAACTTTTGGAGGGGACAGAGAGAGGGAAGGAAGAACGGTGGTTGGATATTTTGGTAGGTATTACACATTTCTTCTGAGTTTCGTATATTGGATCTTCAGTTGCATATTATCTCGTAGCATTATACTATCTGGCTTGATCTTTTAAAAAAAAAATCATCTCATGTATGTAAATGTCCTTTTCAAAATTAAATACCACTGTGTGGATTCTTCTTAATCTTTCAAAAAAGATTTCTCTAAATGCATATGGCCACTGGCACAGGGTAGCTCTTCAAATAACAAAGTTTTGAACCAGATTCTTCTCATACCTCAGGATCAAAGCAGAAGTTGCATGATAAATTGTCTCACTTGTAGTTTTTTCTTCCTCTTGTTGTCCATTTTAAAACTTTCAGGCTGGTTGAGCTGAGAGATGTGTGGGCATCTTTATAAGCATCACAAATGCATTATTTTGGGCTTTGGGGGTTGGTTGTGGCTAAATGAAATTGTTAAAACTTGCAGACTCCTGCCACTGCCTCCCCATTTCTCACTGTCTTGGCAGCACTCAGCCGGCGGCTGTCAGGTGTGCGTCCTGCAGATGGGTGAGATGCTCCACTCAGGCTCACCAGCAGCTGCTGGATCTCATTAAACGGGTGCTGGATCGCCTCCAAAACCTGTGCTTGGTTTACAGTACACTACAGTAATACAGCCCTGTTTCTCCCCCATCCAATTTGTGCATTCTCCACACCCTTGAAAATGTGAACTCTCCCTTTGTATTTATTAGGTGGACTTTGAATCCTTGTTTCTAAACTTGAGGGTGGCTATCCTATCTCATATATCCCCTTTTTCCTACTTGCAGCTTCTTGCTTCCAAGTAAAGTTAGTTTTAATTGCTCTTGGCACATCTGTTCTCACCGTGCATGCGGTGACAGCTAGGCCATAATGGGCTGATAAAAGGAAGTGTTGGAGGCAGGGGAGAAAACTTTCTGTAAGTGTTACCAAGCATGAGTAGCTGGAAGAAGTCCTAAACATGATTCTGAAATTGGGAGTGAGTGAAAGAACAACACACAAAAGTGTTTGTGGAGAGAGAAACAGATAAATTTGTATGCATTAGTTTATTTTTGTATTCTGGTTTGATTTTACTGCTTTCCCCGGAAAGAGGATTAAAATGAAAACCATCTAAAGATGTGCATTTTTGTTGCATTGCTTGAAATCCAGCTGTCTTCCTGTAGCCCTGTTGATGATAACAACAGTTGAGTATGGAGATTTAGAGCTAATGTGAGATATAGTCTCCAGTGGTTATAGTCATAAAAGCATCATGTGCTGATGCATTGAAGATTTTATTTTCCCTTAAGTTACTTGATGAAAAGCATAATTGGAAAAAGGTGACTAATCTGTCTCCTCAGTGCAGCAATTCATACATTTCTGACATATGGAGTGGCTTTATGGTGTTCTGGTACTAAAAGCTAGCCTGTGAAATGTTCACTTTCTGCTATAAGCCCTTAGGCAACGTGGTTATGGTTTGCTGTCATGCAGGAGACTGTATGTCAGTAAATGTGAGTTTTGTGCTAAAGAGTAACGTGGCAGCTATAGCTTCCATTTCTGTGCATGGGCCAGTCAGAATTGCTGCAGTCTGTTAACCAGTTGTGTTGTATTATGTAAACTGGTGTTTTTTCTTGAAGTCATTCTCACTCTTTGTTGAAATCAAATAAGCAGCTTTGGGATGAAGAAAAGTTTTAGGGGATGTTATTAACTGGATATCTAACTGCTCTATGTGATTTTGTATGCAGTTTAAATAACATTTTCTTCTTAAAGTGGTCATCTTTAAAATTACCTTTTCATACATATTAAAGCCTTATCCACAACTTCTCTCTTAAGTCTTTAATGTGTTCTTGTAGATAAATTGAAAGGAGCTTGAGCTTTGCTCTGATGAAAGCCACGATGCCTTCTAAAGATGGAGCGTGGGGGTGGCAATGCTCATGCAGCATGAAAGCATTCAGTTCTTTCCCTGCAGAATCTCCTGCAAGAGAAGAGGGCGCCTGTGCACACAATGCATGCATAAAAATTCAGGCTGGAGGGCTGTTGATGAAGACTCTCCTCTAAAATTAAAGACTTGGTTATTTGAATGTTGTTCAGAAAGGAACCTAGTAACACACTGATCTTTTTAAAACATTATAAATAGTTAAAACCTGCAGAGCTATAGTTGTGGAAATGATTTTTCACAAATGAAAACCCTTAAATTAAAGGACTTTTAAGCTTTGCTTTTTTTTTTTTTTTTAATAAGCAAATCCAGGGGTAGGGGTGGGGGAGAGGAAAACCTTTGAAGTCTCCTAGATCTTTTCCCTGAGGTCAGAAGTTTCTGGTGATGTAACATACAATACAGACTAAGCCTTCACTTATCAAGGTTAAAGTTGACAGAGCTTGTATGAACTTGTCAATCATAGAAAGCAGGCAAAAACAAGCCAGCTGTTGTGAGGCATGGCTTTGAAAATCCTCTGTGTTACAGTAAATGAGACACAGAGGTTGAGACAGATTCAGTTCTGCAAAGCTTTCAAACTGGCTGGCACATTTGCGGTGATGCAAAGCTCACATATCCAGTGAATAGGGATAAAAAGCTGTAAATCCTGGTAAGATTGTCTTGTCTTTAGTGTTAAAGCATGAAAGAAATGGCTAGAGGTGTGTGCCTTATTTACCATTTTTTGTCAGTTCTGAACAGAAATTTGCAGTATTAATTCATACAGTGTTTCTTTTGTTCTTCAGGTCTTTGAGCACAGGCTGCATCTTCTGCCTCTATCAGCAGAAGCTACAGTAGCAAATTAGCAATGATGCAATGCTTGTTACAGAATTTTATTTTGCTCAGTGCAATTGACTGCTCTGTTTGCTGATGGGGTGAGAGAATAGGGGGAAAACGGGAGTTAATTCCAGCTAAGATGCTCTGTGTGCGTATGCTCGCACACACGCGCTGTTTTTAGCAGCTTTTGTTTTCACAGTTGGCACCATGTACACTGGAATTAGAAGGCAGTGCCTTTCGAAAATACTTGTTTTCTGGACTGAGGGCTGCAGTGCCGTTGTTGTGGCTCAGGGTGCCAGGCTCGGGGTTCCTCTCGGCTAGGGGTGGTGCAAGAGCTTTTCATCTTGTTATTTGCCTGGCAAGCCTGTTACTGTGAGTACAGGCTTGCACGAAGACCTTTTCCACGGCAGCAGGAGCTATTAGCTGGGAGTGTAAGAGAATTGGATGTGACTATTAGAAGCAAGCGGTGAGTGTGGCTCAGAGTGAAAAGACGGCTATTGAAATGTGTGCATGCTAATTAATTTAAATAACTGGTTTAGGATTTTTTTTCCTTTAGAGATGAGCTAGCTATGTGTTCTTTTTGGTGAGAGAATGCCTGAGAATCCCAGGTGACCTAGTTGTTATTCACAAAGTGTTTCGTTTTATAGCTTGTCTTCTGTTACCTAATTCTTGTTCAGCTGCAAGCAGCTGTTTTCAGTAGGAATAGCAACAAGAAAATAGCAACAGCATTATCAGGACAAAAAAGTCTAAATGAAAGAAAAAAATCAAAGGAGTGGCAACTGGAATGTAGATGTTTTTTGGTAAATTGACAAAAAAGTCATTCTTCTTTGAGCTTTTATTTAATGTGACTGTGATTTCCTTGTTGGCAGTGTTGAAAAATATTGTCTTTTGTCTCTGCAATGGTTGCCATTTGTGTAATATGATGATTCTTGTTATACTGTTGGGATATTCTGATGATTGAATTCAGTGTGTAAGTACTGAACACATTCATTGGTTGACTTCAGTTTAAGTATTTTTAATTCCATGCAGGTAATCCCCTAGGAGAGGCATGCAATAAATAAAGCAATAAGAATACCATAAATTTTTTTTATCATTTATTTTTGATATGCAGCAGAATGGAGGAGGGGCTTTTGTTTTCTGAACTAAGGAAAGGAAAGCATCACTCCCTCTGCCCTTTCCCACAAGATTCTTCCCTTCTGCATAAAGGCCCTTGTGCTGCTACAAGAAACAGAATTTTAATCAGATTTTATTTTTGTTATGGGCCTATGTTTTTTGCTGTTGCCCATGACTGGCCTACATTCATCCATCAACATAACTTTCTTTATTTACTGCAGAATTAGAGTGGGTATGTTCTTTGTTATTTATTTCTGATTTTCATGGGGAAAGAGAGAACATCTTTCGAGAGACAGAATGAGAGATGAAAACTCATTGCAGTGTGTATGTTGCCACGCAGGCAGGACAGGAGGGAAATTCTGGTGGGATCGATGTACTGGCAGGCAGTGTTTGTTAACGTATTTCATTCTGTTCTAAAGCCAGGTGATAATGCAAGGGTTGTTACGGTCGAGTGACATTTTGCTTTATCACATTGGGTGCGAGAACTAAGCTCTATTTAGTGTGACTGACTAAACAGATAGCTGCCATTGAGGCACAGATAATGTTAACAGGCTTTCAGAGACAGAACTGAAAAACCAACACTTGCACCATGATAAACAGGTTGTAGTATACCAGTGATGTGCTATGTGATATACTTGGTGAAATATCTTGCTAGTTTTGTACCTTCAGTTGTCCTCTGACAGGCCTTTTTTTCCCCTAGAGAGAGAGAGAGAAATCATTGTCTCATCTTTCAGTATTCATTATTCTTTTCATCTTAACATGTGCTTTGCATTTTCTTCAGTAGTGCTTCTTGGATGCTAGTTGCCATCATCTGTCTCTTCAGACCAAGGCAGTGGACAGCTCTTCTTCTTTGTAGTGACTTACATGCTGTGCCTCTTCATGGCATGACTATAAGGGTACAGCCATCGTGGTTCTTTAGAGAGGTCTTTATTCTCTGCATTTATCTTTTAAGATTTCTAAGTAGTTTTATAAAGCTCTCATTTAGTATCTTTGGAATATTCTTCATGTGTCACTATCTGATGGATAGTGTGTGCTTTACTGACTCAGTAGTAAAAGCAGATAGAGAGCTCATCAGAAAAATGAACCACTGGTAAAATAAATGCCCTGGTATTGCATGTCCAAATTGTAGCATTGTGTTGTCAGTGTCTCCTGAGTATTGCAAGAGTAAAACCAATTTAAGGACTTAAGTGGTCCTGGATGCTCTGGGAAAAAAATTATATGGGACTCAGATGAGGATTCAGATAACGAATAGGAGGGAGACGTCTATATGCACGTGAAGTGCTGAGTCAAGTTGTAGTCCACAGAGAACTCAAGTCTAATACTTGGCTTGGCTAAACAGTTGGCTAAACACAGGTATCTCGTAAACCTGAGATAGCCCAGCATATCCCACTTAGCTCCCACCTGCCACCTCTTAGGGGACCTGATGCCTTTGAACCTTTAAAGTTTCTGAAGTCATAGAAGACACCCATTATGCATTAGTTAGTGCTTATCAATATGGATTAAAATGTGGCATTAGACCTCAGATTTTTCCCCTGAATTTCCAACAGTCTTGCCCTATGCACTCCATTCTAACTTCATAACATTGTGTTGTCTCAAGCAGAGAAGAAGAAACTACACTTTATTTGTGGACTATTGCAGAAGTACTTTTGGATCCCAGTGTGCCACGTGCCAGACAAATACACAGTGAAAACATAGTTTCAGCACATAAAGTTCATAGCTTAAAAAGTATTGGCAAGAGCTGTGCCTATAAACAGGATTTTGTCATATGCAAAGACAGTATTTCCCAATTGCTTTAAGCCATATAATGATCTGTTTCAAGCCAGGTCAGGTCCTTGATCCAGTTTTCTGTGGGACTGTGCAATTCTTACTGCTAGTATGCTGAAAAGAGCAGGAAGACGAAGCTCAAAGTGTCTAGGAAGGAGACTGCCTCTTCTGGCAGAGTATCTGCATAAGGTTACTTTAAAGGGGCTGCAAAACTGTGGCCTTGATTTTGAGAGTGTTTGTTTTTGTAGGTGAGACCTTTTTACAGAAGAGTCATACTCAGGTATGAAGGCCTTATTCCAGTGTAGCTTGTAGTTCTTGAGAAGGAATTTAAATTAAATCAGAAACAGCTACTCCATTTGCTCTCCTTTGCCAGTGAGTTAGTGCAGGACATATTGATTACATAACCATGCTTATGTTTTATGGTGAAACTTCTGCACAGAGGTCAGGTCTTTAACCAATGATACATTTTTCAAATGTTGGCTAATGCATTTTTGCAAGGCTTATCTAGTCTGGGATTTTAAAGCTGGAGCGTCTCGTGGCACTGTTTGGGTTGGCCTGAAGTGTTCTCAAGAAACTATAAATCAGACAGATAAAAATCAAACACATCGAATTTATTGCAATCTCTTTCATTTATTGAGGTGCAGCATTCAATCAGATCATTTTATCTCTCTATCTAGATTTATTAAAATCTTGAGTATGGGGCAAATGAAAGTGATCTGGAGTTGTTTTTTATGGCAACCAAAAATGTTATTCTTCTGATAGGCATCTATACATAATGATTCATTTTTGTAAATGCTCACTGGCTCCACTGGCAGGCTCCTGTTAATATGTGTGTATATAGTTTAACCTTCATGTAAGAGCTCACATTACTGTTGCCTCTCTCTGGTTTGTTAGAATAGCCTGTTGTATTATTGCTTGGGGGACTAGAGGTATCCAGGCTGGGGATGAGACTTGGGAGTTTTTTGCCCAGCTTAGTCTTTACATTTCAGTCTTGAGTGTGTTATGCCCCAAGCTAACGGAGCCAGAAAGAAACCAAGAGACATACTTGTCCATTTAAGTAGAAAATACTTTGTGCTAGTGTGGAGATCCACATTCCCACCCCCACTGCAGTAAATTTTGCTGGTGTGGCTATGGCCACTGGGAAAGTGCAAGACACAGAGCAGAGCTCCTCCTGCATTCACTGAGTGCTCAGCCTCTTGTCTCTCCACACAGACCCCCTCTGGGAATGCTGAGCCCTCTGCTAAATGAGAGCTTCTCAAAAATCTGAAGGATTGGTTTGTGTAATGAAGCAATTCCTTCTTTTCAGTTAGAAGCATATGTTGGTTTTCTGCCTCCTGCCATTTATATATAAAAGCTCCTAACGCAAAATACTAAAAACAAGTGCAGTAGAAAAGGTTCATGTTAGACTCCTCTACTAGACTCACCCTTACTGAATACCACTTTGTGGCAATAGCATAAGACTCTTAATTACACTTCCTTTGCAGGTCGGGTTAAGTGACTGGTGTAAGTTGTCTGACAATGAAAGCTGTAATGTGCCGTGCCAGGGTGGGGAATGTGGTGTGAGCTGTGCCTGTTCTGTTGTCTCAGAAAGGCTCTTACAACTTAGTTAATTGTGGCATTGTATTATGGGGTGGGGGAGCTTTGGGTTTGAAGATAGCTAAGGGTTTTATGTTTTTGATGTTGGCTGGTTTGCTATCTAGAATGAAAATAGTCATTAAGTCAATTGTCATGATTTAAAACTGTTTTCTGTGTCACTCACTTTGTAATGTTTAGTTATAAATGATGAGTTCCTTTCAGTAGTATGTTATCTTTGCATAACTCATGGGCCTCATTTCCAAACCAGCTGTATTCTGGGCATATTATTTTGTGATGCACTGACAGAGAGCAAGCAGCTTAGTGGACTTCTCAGTATTGATAATAATGTAACACCGTTGCAGGTTCTTGCCACTGTGTTCTCCTGGGGCTTGAAGCTTGTTTTCTTTTCCTCCTTTCTGAACAGTAAGCTTACATCTCTCCAAAATAATGTGATGAGCATGTTTTGCATGAAGATGCACTCAACACTGAATGCAATTTAGCTTCCGTGTTGAATCTATCCACCACCTCTCCTCAGACCCATTTTGTGTGGCAAAATTTTTGATTAATTTTGTGGAAGTTGTATAAAGTCATGTGTGTAATCTGAGTTTTATCTCCATGTTTACAAATACAGCATCTCTGAATTTTTCTCTGCTGTAATTCTTTGTCCTTTTGCTCAGTTTTGGAAGGTGACAGAACTGCTAGAGCATTCATTGCTTCTGAGCCAGAGTAATCTATATTGACACCAATATATTGGTTACATGTTTTGGATATGCACATGTCAGATTGGTGGTGCTCTCTGTCCTGTTTGCTTCCACCAGCACTCCCAGTCCCAATATGCATGTGAAGTTCACGGTATACTTTGCAAAGTGGCTGAGGTAATGCATGTAATTGATGTCTTTGCAACATTTTATGTCATACCCTTGATTTTTCTGTGCACCTGAGAGCATCTGTTGCACTGGTTTTTGTAATGGCTTACAGATGTCAAGGTGAATTGGGAGGCCTGAAGAGCTTTTGCATGGGTTCGTGAGGAGAAAACTGTGCTGTTTGTGGGTTATCTAGGCAATGAAAAATGCTGGTTTAAACACAGTATTTCATATGTAAGGCCTGCAGTAGTCTTTGGTAAATATTTCCATTAAAATTAGTGGATCTATTTACAGGCCCGGTTCTGCTTACATTGAACTCACTAGGGAAAATGAACTTGACTCTTGAGATGCCAAGACGCCATGTAACCAAATCTGAATAGTGTTGGTCTTTCTGGCCCTTTGTATAATTTTTTACTTCACAAAATTGCCCTTCATCTACTGTTAAAAGAGGAGTCAATAAATATCATTTTGTAAATCAGAATTGACTCTGAATTTATCAGACAACTTGAAGTTGTCTGAACCAACTACTCTTAGGTGAGAGCAAAATGAACAGACCTAAATGTCAACAATACTAATCTCCTCATTCATGTTAAATTTAAAATTTACCAGTTAAAGTCTAATTTTAAGGTTTAACACTACTCATGAGAGAGAGAAAGATTGTATATTCTCAGGAATCCACATCTAATCAGTCGAATTTCCACAATACTTAATTTTAAATATTTGTTTTAATTTAATTAAAATAGTAATGCAGTGTGTAATTACTCATTTTTTTCTTGAATTTATAATAGACTTTAATAGTTATTTTATGTGGTTTTTTTCTCAAATTTTGTTTTCTTACACACTAGTGTTAACTGCTTAAAAACATTCTCACAACTGGTACAGTGATGTTAATAACGTTTTTACATGGAAAAATTCAAGTAAACCTTTTTTTACAGATAGTCTGGGAAAGATGCTTCTTGCACAGTCACCTCAAAAGAAGACTTGGGCAATGCATGACTACAGGATTACTGTTTAAAAATATGGAGACCAGCACTGTCAGTAGCAAAACTTACATTAGTGGCTCTCTGAAGCCTTTGACTTCTTTGTTGCAGCTTGTTTTCTAAGCTCATAGTGTCTCTTCAGCCTCCTTTAAAGCAGAGGGCAAATCTGTCTCCTCTCGGGGTTCCAGAGGTACTTTTCTTCTGCCTTCTGCTCCTTCCCCAATTTGTCTTTATCTGGTGAGCACAAATGTACTGTATGTCTTGTAGCAAAGGACAAGAATGGAGCTGGGAAAGGATTCCTGACTAGAGACACAGAGCATGAAACTGGAATAAACCCAAAAACCTTTAGGATAAGGCCTTTTTGGCCATTGTTTGTCATTTGTGCTGACAGGCTAGAAGAAGTTCAACCTTAAAATAAGCCTGACTAGAAAATACTATCCTTTCTAAATTTCCTTTTCTGCCTTAATTCAGGAGATACTAATTTTCCCTTTCCCAGTTCTTTTGGCTTCAGCAAACATTTTGTTTGCAGTCGTTGCATTTTTCAGCAGATACACAAAAATTCAACCTCCAGATTAATTGAAGTTCCTGGTTTTCAGTTCACATTTAAAAATATTACTGAAGTATTATTGCACCTAGATAAGAACCGTGTTTCACACATTTTGTTACTGACTTTGGAGCAAGAAGAGAATTCAATTTTAGTATTAGAATTCCTCTTCCGGAGACAGTTTTGTTTTCTACCAACATTTGGCTGTTCATTTAACTAAGCTGTGCACACTGCAGCGCCTCAGGTTACCCAGAGGTTGTGTCGCGTCCTGTGGTGCTCCATACCCTAATTTAACCTGACATTATGTTCTGAGTCATCACGTTAGATTAGGTACAGCATGTGTGCCCATACATGAGAGCATGTTTTTGTGCCCTACAGTTACCACAGATTGGAGGAGTTGGTGTTCAATGTTGGATGTGATCTCGGTGCTCAAGTTTCCTGGGTTGGTGCGTTAGCCTTGCACCGAAGGAAATAAATCAGCAGCATACTAAAAGCATGTTCTTTTCTTCTAGGCAAGCTGACACAGGGGCCCTGAGGGAAATCCCACGAGAGAAGAGTGATCAGCTGGACCAGGATTTAGGCCACAAGTGGAAGTCTTCTATCAGACCTTTGCATGTGCAAGAACCTACGGTTCTGCCTCACGAGAGCCGGGGCAGGTCTGGAACATTGCCTAGTGACTACCGATACTCTCAGGAAAATGTGAATGAGAAGAGCAAGGATTGTAGCCTGCCTCACCTGCCCTACTCTGAGCCACAGACCTTGAACGAGAACCACTCCTGTCAGTCCTGGGGCAAAGGAGAGGAAAACCATAGAATAGAGCCAGTGCTGCTGAACAAGAAGCGTGGACCTGCTCCTCAGAGGCCACCACCACCCAAAAGAGATAAATACAGGCGACCAGATATTTCTGCACCATCTCTTGGCACCTCTTCTGAATCTCTGCTGGTAGCAGCCAGCCGGTCCTTTCTGTCCTCATCCCCCAGCTCCACTGAAGTCTTTGCTAGTCAGAGTCCTGCAGCTTTCAATGGAAAACTGAAGAGTGCTAATCCACAGCAGCTCCAGCAAGTGTCATCCACAGAGAATGTTTGTCAGCAGTTAGAAGAAAAAACACACCTTAAGTCTGAGTCTTCCAAGTATCGGTATCTTCAAAAACCTGGCATGGAGTCATCAAGGTCCCCTTCTCCCCAGTTTGCACCACAGAAGCTCACTGATAAACCTCCTGTGTCCCTACAGGATGAGAACCCAGCCAGGTACTAGATGTAACTCCTTTACTATTTTATTAACACTTTTTGCCCAGTTAGGCCTTACTATTGATTGTCTGTTCATTTTCTTTACATATCCTTCAAGTTCATTAAGCATTGAGTCATTGCAGCATATTTGAGAGACTACAAACTCTCAAAATTCCTTTTGGTACTGTTAATGTCCTTCAGCCGGTCTGTGTTTTCTTTTAGTTGACTTGTGCTGTCCAGGTGTTACACCTGGTAGTTAGTAGAAAATAAAAGGGAAGGGTTCTAAGGGATTTGCCTCTGAAAGTACAGGCCAAGTCAGAAAAGTCCCTGTCATCATGTCCCTTACCTGAGTCTGTATATAAATATGAGTCAGTGTATGTAGGGACAAAGCAGATGTGGGAAGGAAAGTTGGATCCTTTGTGAGAAGATCTGTTTTGAAAACACACAGAGTAATATACATTTGCCAAATCATGACTGGTTTCATGTTGCTTTTACAGTGAAATGTGGCACTTCAGGTTGTCTGTGGAGCAGTTCTCAATACTTTATGTTGACAAGGACTGAACACTCAGTAGGAGATTTTCAGTCTTTTCCCAGGATAAACTCAGACAACTGACTGAAATTAACTGATTGCTGCGTTTGTCATATGCTGCTAACATCATAAAAGGTTATTCTCCCACAAGATAACAAACTTTTCCAGGAAGCTCAGGAATCTTGGTTTTCATAAATCCTTCAGCACTATAATTCATGGTTAAAGAACGAAAACAAAACCTCTAAGCTGAATTCATGCAGAATTGCTTCTCTGAGCAAAAGCACTTGGCGTGGCTTTTCCCTACTCCAATGTAAATGGTTGAACAAACTCAGGCTGTTTTCCATTTTGCCTTATGACATGAAAACATGAATCACTTTTTTTCCTAAATAGGCCTTAATGTTTTTCCTCTTACAACTGGAGGAGAAAATGAGGTTTCATTCTGCAGTGTTTTTAACATGAAGTAATAATACAATTTACAAGGGAAACTGGAATGTCATGTGAACCCCTAGAATCCATGTGCTAAGGTAGATGACAATAATGACTTCCTTAATATTTTTCTTTGACTTCCTTAATGTATTACTTTATGAACGCATACAAAGGATAAAGCCAATTGCATTTGTCCTTCCTTTTTGCTAAGCTTTAATGTTGAAATGAGCACTGAGGTGTGCCTAATTATATACCCATATGTGAATGATAAAATACTTACCCTGCGAATCTTTTCCTAATATTTTAAATTCTTAGGCCAAGACGGCTCTTGTTTGCACACAATGTATTGTTCCCAGTAAAACAGTTACTCAGTAAAACAGGTTTGGCCAAAAAGAACAAGCGTGGCGGCCATACCTCAGGACTTTCTATATGATATTTATTTTATAGGAATAAAATATGTTAAGTAGATTTATCTTAATCCATAGTTAATCTGATTTGGTTTACTGTTTCTATTGGCTCCTTGCATGTAAGCTTTTGGACATGCCCCTTTGTATGTTGGGGCAGCTAATGTTTGATGTTGTTAGTTTATAGCTTTTGTGCTCTTTTAAGAAAAGCGTCTTGTTCATCAACAGGTCAAGGTGAGTGTGTGTGCAGGGTTTCCTGCAGTGATTTAGGTAGAATAATGTGTGTGGGGCAAATACTGATGGTATACACAACCAGCTATTGCCAAAGACATTTGTTTAGCAACAACAAAGCTGAAAAGAGTACATTAATATATTTCCACTAAACCTGAACTCAAGTCAAGGAGGGACTGTTTGTAGTTGGGTTGAAGCTTTGGAATGTCCACAAGCAGAGCTGCTGCAAGTCAAAATTTCATGCTGCCTTTCCACAAATGGAAAACCTTCTGAAATCAGGAGGGTAGTGATTGCAGAAACAGAATTTTTGAAACACCTGGTGTTGAACTGTCTTTGCTTTTACTGAAAGCAATCGATTTAATGATGCCTTAAGTTTCTGGAAAATCTTTGACTAGGCTGAGAGGAATGTACTCAAAGTCTCAAAACAGATGCTGGGCATTTTAGGTGAAGAACTGCACTCAGCTCACTTCTTTTCCAGTTGCCCCCCATAATTTATGCATTCATCTTACACTTCCCCTGAATTCCAAAATATGTTCCTTTTCACATTATAGTGCAGCTTCAAATATGTGGACTTCAACTAAAATAAGCAAAAGAAAGGGTTGGGGGTGGTGGCTGAGCACTGCCCTGCTGCAGTCAGGAGGGGAGCCCTAGGTGGGGAGCTGGGTCTGAGCAGTGGATGCACGAGTGATCTCTTCAAAATGACAGTCCCCTTGAATGAAAACAGCTTGACAAAATGGGAGTGGGGAGGTTCAGCATGGGCTGGAAAACCTGCCCCAGGAGCTGGATCAGTATGTCAAAGCATGCCTACAAAGCACTTGTAGAAAGTAAATTCCTACTAGGGGGCTGCATGTTCATTCAGAGGCAAATATACCTTTAAAATACAACTTTTGAAAAATGTCAACTCAAACAGATTCTGCAGATTCTGCTTTTACCAGCAGTAGAAAAGGATAAGCTTGTTTTGGGGAAACACACTTAGAGGAAAAGGGCTGTAGTATGTCTTGGTCACTTATCTGAAAGGCAGCAAGCTACCCAGCCAGATGAAACCAGATATTTTAGCTAGTAGGCAATGTTCCTTTCCTTACTATAGAAGTTCCAAACCCACATTATGACAATAATTTTAAACTTTTTGCAAACTCAGAACCACTAAACTAGACTTCAGTTTCTTGTATGGTTTACATACAATACAGATGTTTCTGTAATGTTATTTAACATGTTGTTGACCAGTTTAAAAATCTAAGTTAGCCTCTGCTTTAAATAGCTTTCCATATTGAATGGCTAAGGTGGCAGTACAGAACTTCTGCTTCAAGCTTCTCTTAAAAAGAATATCCAGGATTGTATGTTACCCTCTTCAATGACTGGTTTCTCTTCTTTAAGTGGAAAACTAGGACACTATGGATCTATTTATTAAGCTTCTACGTCATATGTGAAATTTTATAATTTTTTTAAATCATGTAATTAAGTTTTGAATTATTTCCAGATTTCCCATGTGTGATACTTTGTTATTTTTGTAGCTCAGCAAAAACCTAGCCTGTGGGATGCTCCCATCTGGCCTGTTGTCTCTTCCCTTGGAAGAGCTGAGAATTGATATGAAGACATCACAGACTCCCCAGGCAGCTCAGCTGCCTGTCAGGCCAAAAGGCAAGGACAGTGTTGGATGTGTGTGAGGCAGTGAGGGTGGGCTGAGGGCGTGTTTTCCCCTGTGCCTGTGGCAGCAAAGGGGTAAAAGGAGGTTCAGCAGCACTGTCTGGAATCTGTGGCCTGGCTGCTGACACTAGACCCTCGCAATCATGGAAACAAACAGAAGTCTTGTATCGTGAGTATTGTACAATGCTGATGTTAGAATATCTTATAGATGAATTAAATACTATTTAAAATTTGCAGGCAGAAAAGAACATGTAGATTTAGGGCTTGAGATACTGTGCTAGGAATAGTTCATTACCTCACTCTCACCTTTTTGGGCTTCCCCTCTGATGTGCAGATATTAATGAAGGTTTAAGGTTCTTCCATTTCTAAGGATGAATTTTGTTTATTTTCCAGAATTGAAAGGGTTATAGATAACAATACTACAGTGAAAATGGTTCCCATCAAGATAGTTCATTCTGAGAGCAGTGCAGAGAAGGAGAGTCGGCAGAGCCTTGTCAGTACCATGGAACCTCCTGCTTTACCCAGTGGTTTGGAAAAGGACCAGATTAAAACACTCAGCACTTCTGAGCAATCCTATTCACGATTCTGTGCTTACACCAGGCAAGGTGTAGAGCCAGAGCCAGAAGCCAGAACCAAACCAGTTGACCCTCAACCAGCTGAAGAACCTGGGAGCAACTTGAAGGACAGCAGTGCTGCCACGCAAGCATCCAGCTATGTAAAGGCCAAAGAAAAGACCTTCGAAGACTGGAAGTCAGAAGAACTAGCCAGAGAGATTGTGGGAAGAGATAAATCTCTAGCAGACATACTAGATCCTAATGTGAAAATAAAAACAACAATGGATCTGATGGTTGGTATATTCCCTAAAGATGAACATCTCCTAGAAGAAGCTCAGCAGCGCAGGAAGCTTCTGCCAAAAGTTCCCTCTCCAAAAATTTCAGAAGAGAAGTGAGTATTCCTTTCTGTAAGCTGGTATGTCCTTGTAAGCTTTTAT
Organism: Sturnus vulgaris; assembly: GCF_052056855.1. Classification (NCBI taxonomy): domain Eukaryota; kingdom Metazoa; phylum Chordata; class Aves; order Passeriformes; family Sturnidae; genus Sturnus; species Sturnus vulgaris. The sequence continues at coordinate 99,480,479 of NC_142244.1, forward strand.
CCAGAGTATGTCAGGATTCCATGGGGGCTGGATGTGAGTCTTCCTTCTGTTGAGGGTCTTTTCTGAGACTTCTGTGATAGAATAGTAGTCAAGTATATACTACTAATGATACCATTAATGACAAAAACAACAGTGTTGTACAGTATGAAATATTTCCAAGACGTGGTTGAAAGCCAGTTCTTGACAACTTGAGAAATAATTAACTTTTGCCATTTAATCATGATTATATATTTTGCCAAAATCATCCAGTCTAGTAACTGGATAGAGATGGAACAATATTCTTGCCTTTTTTATGTGATGAAAGTTTAGGAAGACAACTTGAAGTGGGCATGATACATTTCCTAGAAGTGAATGAGATCAAAGATGGAAAATAATTTAATTCCATCCACATTGATGTTCTGTGTTTTTTTGTTTTCTTGATACAAATTATCTGGTAAGTTGTATCTTTCTCGAGAAGTTTGTTTTTAATTCCCTAATCAAAAAGTTAAATACTTATATTGTACTATCCCAATCCAAAAGGATACGATCTGTGACACAGATTTTTTTGCACTACTTTGTAAAATGTAACTTTCCATTTTATTTCTAGATGTGATATCTTTGATGCATTTCAATTCTTGTAATGATGTATGATCTTCTGCATGATTTCAGTTTCAGCTTTTGCTGAGCATGTACTGAATTAATATAGATTTTATTCACAGTGTTTATATATCTTATTTACATAGGTAATGGTTTTCTCTTGAACCCCCTGCTTGCTTTGTGAAATGATGGCTCTAAAACATTCTCCTTTCTTTTCACTGATTGGAGTGTCAAGGCAGTTAATGAAAGTTTTGACTTTTTCCCAGGAAAGAGGAGCAGAATGCACCATCTGCCATCTCCCTGACAACTAATTCTACTTACTACAGCACATCTGCACCAAAGGCAGAGCTGCTGATTAAAATGAAGGACATGCAGGAGCAGCAGCAACAGCAGCAGAGTGAGGATGATTCTGAAGATGAACTGGATCATGACTTGTCAGAGAAGAAGGTAAAAGACATTTCTAAAAGTGTAATGGATGGCTCCGAATTCTGTTCATTGCATTAACTGTGAATTTGTTTGACTAAACACCCCTGAATAAAAGGCCTTCTACATGTACAGGATCAGTTGGAAAAAATCAGCCTCTTTTGGTTCTGGGGGATTTTTTTGTTTGTTTTTGGGGATGAGTTAAGTGTACACTTGTGAGTTTAGGAACTTCATATTAGGTGCTTCTTGCAAATTGTTGCATGTTTTGGAAAGTCTCAAGGGTAGAAGTCTCGAGATTATTTTAAAATACCATTTTCCATTTGAGGTCCTTCTCTATTTCTCACTATGTAAAAATAAACAGCAATGCTCATGTGTCCCACTGAAGCTGGTGGTGGTTTTACTTGTTCCAAATTTTTGAAATTTAGGTCCAGAATTTGGGTTTGTCTTGAGAGAGAAGAAACATACACACACCCTTTTTTTTTTTTTTTTTTTTTTAATTTTCCTCCCCTTTTGTTTTCATGAACAGCAAACTATTCCTCCTGCCTCCCTAATTAATAATGATTGTGGGAGATAACTAATTAGCCTAGTGGATTCAATGGAAGTTGCTTGTCACAAGGGAGGGAAGCTATCTTGTTATTCATCCCCATCCTTTGATGTTTTATTTCTGATCAAAGGTCACCATAATTCCCTAGATACTACAGTGATGATCTGACGTATATGTGGTTGGAAAAAGTGTTGTCCTACAGTAAAATCATTGCATTCATCTCATTAGTAACTTGGCACAAAATATTTTAACCATTGTTCCCAGTATGGATAAGCTGGAGGAAATGTTCTGTTTGATCAAGTACAGTGATGTAGTTTCACTCTGTTTATCTAAGCCAGTAATGCAGGGGTGTGCAAACCTTTTCTGTCCAAGTCAACTCTCTACTTGAAAATCAGCAGCCAGGGTCCCAAATAAATGATTTTTCATTATTAGGACTATATTTAGTTGCTAAGAATGAGAGATTTTCACCTGTGGTTCAGAGCAGGCATGGCTGGCACTGCATTTGAGTGAGCTGTGGTGTTTTCAGTTACCTCTGTGTTATTTCAGCCTCCCTCTGCTGCCTCTGCATTGCACGGTTCAATGTGCTATGCACTGCCAGGGGCATGGTGTGGCTGCAGCAGAAGCCCTTCCCTCACCCTCTTGCTAGACAGCTGCTGAATCCAACAGCTGTACTACTTAAACAAATTAGGGATTTCACTTCATTTTAAATAATTTGGTTATATCTGGTGCCACACATGGTTGTCACGTTCATGATTTTGCTAGAATTAGTTTCATTCTCATTAATTACAGAGTAGGAGAGAGGTAAAATTAAACCTTTCTTGTTTGCCCAACAAACTAATTCTAGCAAACTTTTATAAGCAAGAGTGTCATTTACTTTTGTTGGTTTTTTAACAGGAAAACCGTGTTTACCCTTTTCATATATCTCCATCCATCCCCCAGTTTCAGTATATGCCACTAATCATATGAGATAGGAAGGTTTTCACAAAGGACTTTTAGCAGACCCCTCCTATCTTCTCCTCTTAAGTGTACATGTTGTTGCACGCACACCCTGCTGCTTGCTTCTCTTCCCTGCTTTTTCACATGGAGATAGAGCACTCAGTTCAATGGGCTTTCATCATGAATCTTGTCAGAAAACATATAAAATTCTTTGTAAGTGGGTCAAGGAATCTTTATTAAATGGACAGAATATACAGCTTGGTCCAGCTTCTCATATCTGGCAACAGTTTAACAAGGGATTGTTAGGGACCTGAATATTTTGATAACACACTTTATGACTTCAGTAGTTTTAGACGGGCCATATGCCCAGAACCTGTTTCTTAATTCCTGGAAACTGGTAGTTCTTGTATGCAATATCCTAATTGCAGTCCACTGTGGAATGATTCCTGTATTTGTCATTCTCTGCTCTGCAAACCAGAAATGTGTGGTGATATTTTTTTCTTTTGAAATAACGATTGGAATTTCATATAGGGTTGTTAATTCTTTTATTTTTTGTTTTGATTTTTTGAGCCAATCCCTGTATTCCCAGCTAGCAGGAATTGAATGTGTGTGTCTTATGTAGAGTTTAATGTAGGTTTACCACAATTATAAAATACTGATCAGATTTTGAAGATGCTGTAGGAGTGTTTTTCTAGTAAAGAAAATCCATGTATGGCTGTGTAGGAAGTTTCCCCTTTGTCCTTAGGAAAATTTCAGCAGCTGCTGAAGAGTGTAAAAATACTTAATGTATACCAATTTTTATCTGGTTTGAGGCTTGAATTACTTAGGAATGGGGTGGTGGAGCTGAAAGCATAGTATCATTTACATAAAAGCATGCCAAGCAGTGAGCCACCTGAACAGTGCTCTGCAGAGCCACCTTCTGTGTTGCTAGTCAGATCAGCAAGAATGAGTTCATTGTTGTCTTGTGTACTGGTACAGAATTCACAGCTATAAATTATTCATCTGCCAGTCTCAAGATGTAGACTGCAGCTTTTCTGGCTCAGTAGATACTGAACATAGTACAGATTTTCTCCTGTTTAGCAAAAGAATGTCGTGAGTTCACAGTTGCTGCATGCAGAAGCTGCTTTATCTGGGTATGAAGTAATCAGTAATGATAATCCAATTCTTAATGGATACAACAGTCTTAGTATTTATGGCTTCTCACTTCTCACCTGAAAAATGGTTGCTTTAGAGGTTTAATGCCAGCCAGAGGCACAGAAGCACAAACAGGACGGGACTGCTGTGGAATGCATCTCAAGCTGCTTTATTATTATTTTTTCCTCCCAAGCATCAATCTCCTTACAAGGTTGGGACAGCAGGAAGATGCCAGCAGCTCACGTCCTCAGCAGCAGCCACTGAACATGATGTTACAATGCACTTTGAAAGTTTTTTGACCAATCACAAAAAACAAAAGCATATTGACCGTAGTTCTATTCAGTCACTATAAGTACACATACCTTTGGTTAAAAAAATGCTTTGTTATTTCGAATACAATACCTACTTGTAAGCCTTAAAATACAATGCACAGAGCTCCATTATTAAGCATAGACCTTCCTAATATCTTGCTAGATATACTTTTCTGCAGCTTAGAGAGTTATTCTGGCCAAGCATTAATACACAGACCATTGTTCTATTTGTCCTTGCTTTCTACATTTCATATAACTTTTCTGCTGACATGCCTTATACTTTCCGCTTAGCTCTAATTGCAGTTCGCTGTCTCTGAGGCCTGCTTTCCCAAAACCCTCTGATTTTAAGGATTCCCACAGAGGTTAGCTTCAGCTGCTTGGGATGTTACTGGAAAATGGCTTCTTTCTTTTTTAAAGCAAAAAACTGAGAGAGCTGATCTGGACTGGCAGAGCAGATCAGTAAATGCTGAGCAGCCATGTGGCTTTTTTTTAATTAAAGAAATTTGCAGCACAGCTACAGAAGTGAAAAAACTTGGGTTAATAACATAGAGCACCACAGTATCCTGCTGTGTTTCGAATGGTGAAACAGCAGCGTAGTGCATGTCATCTGAGGGAAACAAGAGCATAGCACTGTGACCTACATAATCCAAATCAAACTGCATGTGCATTGAGAGAAGGGGGAAAAAATCAAATCCTACAGATTAATCAGTCAGTAAAGCAAGCATCTGTAGAATTGCTTACTACCTTAATCTTTTGGGCACTGAGGCTAACAGATAACCCAGATCCAGATTAACTGGGACTGAGTACATTAAATCAAAACGGAAAAAACCAGTATGCATAATCCATGGGTTGAATTTCTACTTTCAAAAAGGCTGTTATATTTTCACGGTGTAGTTGCTTTCTGTTACGATGCTGGACTTTGTTTTTTGTTGGTTTTTGTTCCCAAAATAAATTGGCAATGACTGTGGCCTCTATGAGCAGCAACTGCTATCAGTGTGTTTCTCAGTAATCATGAAGGCTTGTAATCAGATTTGCATTTAGAAAGCAGAGTTCCTAAAGAATGTCATGAGTAATTTCAAAAAAAGCTAGGGGTAGTGTGAAATAATGACTCTTTTAAAGGATGTGATTTTCATTCAGTATTTGCACTGAGGTGTATGTTTAGAGAATGCTTTGGAATTTTTTCTTACCTGAAATTAGCTGAATACCAAATAGGCACCTACATTCAAATGAATGAGGCATTTTTAGGGTGTGAATTATCTCGAAGTTGGCAGCTGGCTGAACTAACTTAGACGACTTGTGCACCAGTGAAAGCTAATGGGTGCATAAGAAATAAATCTCTTGCCCAAATGGAGGGAAGTAGCACAGAGGGACCACAGGTGATCAAAGGAGATCTGGATTCTTGGTCTGGTTTCTGCTGGTCCTGCACCTGACACGCTTTTCTAAGGCAGTGCACCTCAGGCAGTGGGGACTATAGTACAGAAGCCCTCCAAACTTCAACTGAGGTTGTGTATTTGCCTGGCCTGGGACACTGATACTTCTGTAGTCCTTTGGCAGAGCCACTTTGCACAGAGCTGCTTTGTACAATGCAGCAGATTTTATTCACTGTACCATAGAGATTATGACTACCCTACAGAAATGTTGTAAGGCACGGTTAATGCTAAGATTTTCTGAGAGTGGAAGGACTGCTATTGGAGGAATGCTAATACTATGCAGAAAGGAAAAGAAAGCTTGACAGTGCCCTAGTTTTAACTGCATCATGTGGAAAATACAGGATTGTTTTTCTGGTACTGTGTATCTTGCTAAGTGTAGCTCTTCAGCAAGGTGTTGTGGACCTGATATTTGGAGACATAGACATGTGCTGTACTTTCTGCACATAGGCTTTGAAGCTGCTCAAAGAAGCAGCAGGAAGGCTTGTTGGTAGGGTGAAAAGCCTTCATCTTTTTCCACAAAGGTTTAACACAAGTCTCAATCTGAGCATCATGCGGCTACCTCCTGAACCTTTGAATGCAGAGGTATAGACCTTTGACACAGGCATGTATTTATTTGTAATGCACTCATTGTCAAAGCTTCATGGAAGTTTGAAATGTATTAAAGTGCTAGCTGACATGACTTTCAGAAGTAGGGAAAAATGCAGTAGTGCTAATAAATTCTTATCTCCTTTATTTTCCACAGCAAGAACTTATAGACAGCATTAGTAGGAAGCTGCAGGTGCTGAGAGAAGCACGGGAGACACTTCTAGAAGACATCCAAGCAAACAATATCCTGGGGGAGGAGGTAGAGGCCATTGTGAAAGAAGTCTGCAAACCAAATGAGTTTGACAAATTCAAGATGTTTATTGGCGACCTTGACAAAGTGGTCAACCTCCTGCTGTCCCTGTCTGGTCGTCTGGCCCGGGTGGAAAACGCCCTCAATAACCTGGATGACAACACCTCTCAAGAAGAACGGGTGAGAAGGGCCAACAATAATACTCCTACATTTAGGGAAGCTCGTGGGAGGGGGGCTTTGCCTGATTTTGTTTCTCTAAATTGCAGTGCTCAACATGAGGGATAGTGTGTAGATAAATCTCATAAGACTTTTTTTTTTTTCTTTAGATTTCTTAAAACTTTTCTCTTTGCCTTCTTTTCTTGGAATACTGAAACTACAAATAGCTTGCTGAGAAAAAGTGGGTTTGGGGTGCAACCTATTAGAAAACACTTCCTCACAAAAGTTTAAAGAAAGAGGGAATCTGTGATAAGAGCATAAAAAGGAGGCAAACAAAAATACTGTAACAATTCAAGATGCAAAAAGGAGTGTTTCTGCAGTAATGCAGAAAGCTTGCAGACCTCTTTATACTCACTGAGGATCTTGATACAAATCTATAAGGTTGCTACAAAGAAAATGCTTCTCGTCTACTACATCTATCTTCCACAATGCCTTCTGAGGAGCAAGAGCAAGAAACAATAGTAGGACAAACCTTAAAAAAAAAAAGGCGGGGGGGAACAAGGGGAGACATGGCAAAAGGAATTTTTCAGTATAAAACGTGTTTTACCCAAGCAGAATAGCCTGGTAGTGATATGGAGGACTCCCAGCAGAAGCAAAAATTTCAGGAGCAGGAGCATTCAAGATGCTCTTAACCCGTTGGATCACACCTCTGCTTGCAGCAATTTAACTTGAAATCCCATCAGGCCTTACCTAGGAAGGAGATACATAGCAATACAGATATGCACCAAAAGAGAGATGTAGACATGTGCAAAACTTAAACTAAAATAAATAGAGTGTGGAGGGGGTGTGTGTTTCAAGTGAGTTTAGCTTCTATGGTTAAATGAATGTGAAGTAGGATTTTTGGCTTGTAGCTGTGGACTGAAATGCCAGCAGTTCACCTAAGTGTTGTAACAGAATTTTTTCCTTGGGCTGTGGCTTCATGTTGTTTCTTCAGCCTGTTGCATGATTTCACACATAAGAACCAGTAAGTGCTGGGACTGATGTGCAGCTGTGCTTTTGCTGTTTGGCCCTAACATACTTGATTAATGGCTGTTCAGACCTCTCTGTGACTGAGGTGGAAGGGAAAGCATTTGACAGCTTATTAAAGGGCAGATCAAAGCTTCTGACTCTAGGAGAAATTTAATCCCTCATTAGATTTTTTTCTAAGTGTGCTTGCAGTTGCCTAATGGGGAAAGAGCTACCAAATGATGTGTGCACATAGGAAACAGAGTTTGAGAGCTGCAATAAAAATAGGTTACTGGCTGCGTATGGAAAAGGAAGATGGTGAGTAGGTGGTGTAGTAAGAACAGTCAGAAATTCTGTGTGTTCTGATGTAAAATTTATACTGACAGAACTCCAAATCTCTGACATATTTTAATCCCCATTCATCTTCACAAGCACTGACACCAATCTTGCCATAGTAACATCAGGAGAGATCCATCAGGACTGGGATCAGCCCTGGAGAGGAAGACTTGGAGGTGTTGGTGGATGAAAAGCTCAACATGACCCAGCAACATGCCCTTGCAGCCCAGAGAGCCAAATGCGTCCTGGGCTGAATCAAAGGCACCATGGCCAGCAGGTCAAGGGAGGGGATTCTGCCCCTCTGCTCCTGTGAGACCCCACCTGCAGTGCTGCATCCTGCTCTGGGGCACAAAACACAAGAAAGATGTGGACCTGTTGGAACACTTCCAGAGTAAGACCACTCAGTTGATCAGAGGCCTGAGCACTGCTCCTATGAAGACAAGCAGAGAGTTGGGACTGCTCAGCCTGGAGAAGAGAATACCAGAGAGGTCTTAGAGCAGCCTGCCTGAAGGGGGCTTACAAGAGGGCTTTTTACAAGGGCATGTAGTGATAGGACAAGAAGGAATGCCTTCAGGTGAAGGATAGGTTTGCAAGATACTAGATAAGATGTTAGGAAGAAATTCTTTCCTGAGGGTGCTGAGGCACAGACTGTCCAGAGAGGTACCTGCCCTCCTCCCTGGAAATAATCAAGACCAGGTTGGATGGGGCTTTGAGCAACCTGGTGTGGTAAGCGCAGGGGTTGGAACTATTTGACCTTTGAGATGCCTTCCAACCCAAACCATTCTATGATTCTATGAAATATATCTAGAAGTGCTTGTGGTGCTGGTGGCTTTTTTGTTTGTCCTTTAGTATTTTGTAAGTCAAATGATAATATGTGGTGAACCACTAATGTACCATATGAACAAAACAGGAGATTTTACTTCCATTGTTGGGCAGCACATTCCCAGTGACCACTGGTTTTTCTTCCCAAGATGATGTTGTCTAATAAACATTGCTTTGATAGCTTTCCATTTTCTAGGAGCCAGCAACAGCTTACCAAGCAGTCAAATGATGACTGCTGAGTTAATACTTTGACTGTCAGATGCTCTGGTATAGGTGTTTTATTGCCACAGGGAAGAGTATCGGGTATTTCAAGTTCAGCTTCTGAAGGGGGCTTCATCTGGAGAGCTGCAAGCCCCCTTCCTCTTACACAGCAAGGCCAGTGCTTTGTGTTCATGTCCTCTTGCATTCATCCAATTCTAGCTAGTTACTGCTGCTCAGCATGCACTCACCTGCAAGGCTGCCCTGGGAGCAGTCTAGCCACACTCCTGAGTTTGAGGCTGTCTGCTGCTTGCCCTGGTGAGTTCAGGAGAACTGTTAGTTCCGTCTCTTTGCAGCAGATAATTCTGCTTGCAACTTGCAGTGAGATTTTTTTTCCCCCTGGCATAAGCTCAAGGGAAGATTAAACTGTTTTTTGTAATAGTGTGTGATTTTTCTGACTAGTCTTCCATAGCTTTCTTGAATCCTGAGTTAATCTAGGCTGTGTATTTTAAGTACATTGAGAGCACAAATCTGAAAACATTTCACTCTTGAGCTTTGGTCTGTCTATAGAAAGAGTCAGCACAGGATGCATGTGCAACTGACAGGTAGTCTTATTAAAGCTCACTGGTCTCTAGCCCCCTTTGTCTCATACTTCCATCTTGAAAAGACTTTTATATCCTACAAAAACACTTCTCTGTAAATCCTTCAGGCTTATTAAACAGCATGTGTAATTTAACATAAGGTGCAAATTAAAAAGATGGACACATTTATTAGGACAGACTGAAGTTTATTTGAAGACAGCTTCTCAAAGAAAATTCATCTTGGAAGCAAAGCTAGAAGTTATTGATTGGTACCTCTTAGGGACACTTTTTAATTAAGTTCAGACATCTGCACAGAATTCTTGATGTCAGAGTAAGCCAGCCATACTCTGTCACTGGAAGAAGGCACTCACTTGCAGGCAGACATCTGAAATAGGTTGGGTTGATGATGCTGCTGTTTCCGTGTTCTGCCAAAGGAGTGTAGCCAGGTGATTCAGGTGGGACTGTTGGCTGTGCAGACAGGTGATGCTGGGGGAGAGGGATATAGCTGCTGTCTTCTGCTGTCCTCTGTGTGTTCCTCCATTTAACCTCCCGTTTTCTTATTTTGTCTCTTGTGAAGGCACAAAGCAGAAAGTTTACAGCCTTTTTGGAGAATAATGCTTTTTTGGTTTTGCTTCCCTTTTGCCCTTCCGTTGTCTTGCCTCAGCTTTCACTCTTGCTGATGTCTGAAGACCACAGGACTTCATATGTCACTGGGAAGGCTTGTAGATGCAGCAGAATAGCTAAATACAAAGTTAGGAGCTGTATAAGAACAAATTGCTCCATTAATTGGTCTGTTTCTGGGTTCTGTAACCACAGCTGTGCCAGTGCAGTGTATGGAAGATACCGCTGAATTTTAATTTGAAGAACTATTCTTCAAAGGCAAGCAATATTGTATACAGCTATTTATAACTATTAAATAGTAAAGGTGTCTTTGAAGTAATGCTTTTGAGGCCAATATAAAGTAATGGTGCATCTTTCATTGATTTCTTACATCTTTTAACAGTTTGTTAATGCATTTTATTAGTCTGAATTTTAAGGAGCATTCTTTTTCCTCCTTTCTAAATATTCAGGAAGGTCTCTGTAGATAAAACAGACTTGAGATTTGAACAGTGAAGCTGTTGTCCCAACCTAGTGAACTCAGTTTTTAACTGTTTTTCTTTTCTCCCAAGCGGACATTGGTAGATAAGCAAAAGCTGCTGACCCAGCAACATGAGGATGCAAAGGAATTGAAGGAAAACCTGGATCGTAGAGAGCGCATTGTCTTCGACATTTTGGCGAACTACTTGAGTGAGGAGAACTTAGCAGACTATGAGCACTTTGTGAAAATGAAGTCGGCCCTCATCATTGAGCAGCGGGAGCTTGAGGACAAGATCAAGCTAGGGGAGGAGCAGCTGAAGTGTCTGACTGACAGCCTCCAACCTGAGCGGCTCAAATAAGGACACTGAGTCCAACCAACGATGGGAAAAATGGGAAAGAAGGAAGGAATAGGGGAGTTTCAAGTGTACAAATGAGTATCTTGGCTTGCCTGAGTGTCTGGTAGAGAAACAAGTGCACAAGAGAAAAATAGCTCTCACAACAGCAATAATGCTTCTTTTTTTTTTAATGATGTATTTAATTTTTTTAGAACACATTTTTATTGCTGGACTCTACAGCTGTTCCTCATTGCTTAACTTCCAGAAAGCTCCACAAAAGAGGAGAGACTCTTAACCCTTCTGCTCAGTATGTTCAAAGTCTGTGGCAGTTGTGCATGCAAACAGTGGTTTTTAGAATAGGTTGTATACTTCCTTTTTGTTCAGATGCTGCACAGTCTGCTGGGAAACCCTACAGCAATTCATGAATGCACACACATTTAGAAGCTCTAAATTTAGTGGGTTTTTATGGTTTTTTTTAAAGACACATTAAATAGGGGAAGCATGCATCTTATAGCTAATATATAAAGATTTCTGAAATGCAGTGTCACTCTGATCCTGTGGCATCAGACACTTTTTTGTAATATTGTATATAGGATGGCACTTTCCCCTTGCAGAAAACAACTTTAAAATCAGTCTAGTTAAATGCTTCTTAAGCAGCTTGCAAATCACCTAATGCCTACCTTGCTGAAGACTTTTTTAAAAATTATTTTGCAAGACATATTTGTACATCCTCTTAATGCAATGCAAGTGATTTTCTTTACCAAGTTTTACTTGATTTAAGAAACGGGCTGGAAGTACTGTGCTGATTTTATTCAAAACATTTTTCATCTAAATTATTTAGAAGGCTCGTTTTCTTTTTTGTGCATGTTTTTATTCTTCTTGTCCCAAACCCACTATACTTCATGGAAATAAATGTAGGTTAAGGACACTGCTTGTATTTTTCTGCTGGTTGCTTAACTTTGTGATGGTCTTGTATAGACAATTAAGTTATACTGAAGTTGACCTACATTATGCTGTTTGTTCCTCTTTCTCAGACTACCAAATGCAATAGAAACAATTCTGCCATTTAAATACTGTGCATTACTTGGAGTAACTCTGCATTGTAACTGTGAACATAAGTGGGGCTGTTTGCTTGATTTTTTTCATTGAACAGTGGTAAAGGAGAGGATGTTAGTTCACAGTATCAGATCACTGCTTGTGTTCTCCTAATACTGCCATTGACTGAGATCATTTCCAGTAGCTCTAAAAAGAGGTGCTAACTCATGTTTGCAGCACAGTAATGGGTTATGCTGACTTGCTTAGATACCTACAGTGAAATTCTGTAGTGTCTTAAGTGTCAAGTTCTATGTTAAGATAAAGTTTGCAGGCAAAAAAAATCTTGGAAGGCTTTGTGTGTATGCCATTTTCATTGTAGTAAGGAAAAGATTTCTCTTTCCTCAGACAAATAGTTCCCCAACCAGAAGCCATTTCCAAGGCTGATGTGAATGCCTGTGTGTAGCAAAGCAGATTGAAAATACAAACAGTCAGTTGTTGAAAAGAGAGCAAAGAATTATTCCCACTACTCCTGCAGTACGGCAGCATTCACAAGAGTTTTTCTGTCCTTGTTACCTGAATCCTCTCTTTTGTGGGGAGAGAACTGGAAAGGTGCTGATCAGTGAATTCCTTGTGAGTTAGGGAACTGGGGAGCAAAAAATCCTCTGGAACCAGTTCCTTTACAGATAGGTGCAAACATTAAAAGGACAGTTGCCCCTGCAAACACCCTTATTGTGCACTACTTTGTATACCTGGACCAAATTTTAATTGAAATTATGTGCATCAGTTGAGGTCAAATGGAGCTACCATTTTACAAGACCTACAGCTGACCTTAGTTTCTTCCTCCTAGTTCAGAAATGTAGTCTTCTGGCATCTCAACAGTTATTTGCTGCTATGTTCCTAGGACAACTGGTCCCTTTGTCCTTAAACCTATCCCTTAACCATAACAAACTCAAAACTAAAAAAGTTATGCTTGTCTTTTAGCTTGGAGAAAAGTGTGCATTGTTTTATCTGTGGCATTTTAAAAATTTTACATATTGTGGTTATTCTGAAATGTGTATGTGAAATGTGAAGAATAATATAATTGCAATGTGTTTGTATACAGTACTTTGATTTAGATCTCTGATAAAGGTAGCAATATTGTGAAAGCTATATCTGTTATCCTTTTCACAGAACAGTTGTGTAGACACTATTATCTCCTTTCCTTTTTCAGAACTGTTGAAAATCACTCACCCTGGAAACGTGAAGATGGTGGCCTCCCAATGTTATATGTAAATCTGTAAATAGCTGTACTGTTGCTTTTTGAAAAAAATCTGGTGCTAATGTTTTGCCTTTGGCATCCTGGGGATGGCTGTTTCTTCATCCTTTGTTGTTCTCAATTCTAGATCTCTTTGTATAGTGAAAGATTTCCACAGTGCTTCTCCAACTGTTTGGATCCTACAGCCCAGAGTGAAAATGTACAGTTTTCCTGCCTGACACTTAACATGTACCTACTGACAAATGGTATTGCTTGACTTTGAGAAAATAAACTGTATATTTCAATGTAGAGTTAGATTTTGTGTGCAGTGTTAATGCCAAAAGCTACTGCTTTGCTTTGCAGTGTTGGCCATCTCATGGTGCCTATCAATAGTGCTTTTCAAGGCCAGGCCAGTTACCTTGTGGTCTGGAGTAGTTAGCTGTCTTTGCACAGCTTATTTAATGTGTTGAGTAATTAATTATTCTCAAGTTCCAAGAAATATGTTCATGTCTATTTAGTATTTTAAGAGTGTGAATATGAGATGGCAGAAAGGTAAAATGTGTTATGAGGCCAATGTAATAAATGGGTCTCTCACCACTTACAGAGTACATACCAGGGGAGCAGTTTAGATTTTCCTGCTTGGGCAATTCCACAGGTTCATCCCATTTTTAGAATGGATACTTCATATGGAAATATCTAAAGTGGTGTGCAAGATTTTTTGCAAGAACAGATCACTTGTGAACTCTCTAACCTTAACAGACTTTCATATAAACTTCAGTTTAATGGGGGTTCTCAGATAAACTGCAGAATCTTCTGCCTTATTGGGAAGCACTGGCAAATATGCACAAATTTAAAATAGAGGCAACCACAGATCACAGAACCATAGCTTGATCCTGGAAATTATTTGTCTGTGAAGGTCTTTATAAGATCTGGGAAAAGGGAGTTGGGGAAAGAAAAATACTTGAGTATTTGTAGGATTTTTCTAAACTTCTTTTCACTCCTCTTCTCCCTCTGTCTTTGTACATAGACCCACCCCACCTGTTTGTGCCTGGTTTTTTGAGCTTTAGGTATATTCCAGGATGGCAGCGCCAGAGGAATAACAGTCAAGTTTTTGCGTGCTATTTGAATTTTATTTAAATTGCCTTTCTTTAAACTGAAGTTCAGCTCTTTATTTTCTCTCATGGGGTACTTGAGACCCTCAGATTTCAAAGGAGTCACCATTTCATGACATTCTTTCCTAATCAAGTTCTAGTGATTAATTTTGGTGTACTTAATTGTCTCCATTTTTACAGCTGAAGTAACCCATTGGCAGTCCAATAGCTCTAGCAAGGCCCTGTGCTATGCAGTAGAAAGCAACTCCTGTTTTAGTAGTGTCTGGTCATTCATTGCAGAAGTTTAAGGGCCTATTCTAATTAAGGGCTTCTCAGTTGTGCAGGCTTTTTAGAGGATAAAGTGGGTTTTCTTCTATGTACTTGAGCAGATCATGCCCACACAATGTTATGAAAATTAACAATTACATCTTTAAACTGGATTACATATTGTCAATTGTCAGCAGTGGTAAATTGGCCATCACATTGACTTACCACAGTTCCAGTCTGCAACTTAACTAATTATAATGATCCATAAAACTAATTATAATGATCCATAAACTGTAAGATGGGTAACCCATGTGAATTAGCAACTCACCTGTGAAATCTTAGGTTTCGTTCTTTCGACCTGCTGTTTTGATAATGTTTCTATGAATAAAGTTGTTCCATTTGAAGTAGGTCAACTTACTACATTCCAGAGGAAAATTTAAATTGAAATAAATTGGGTGCAGTTCAGTAGCAAGTGGTAATTCTCACTCAGGCTACAGTAACACACCTACAAGCAGAGCAAGTATTGCTTTAGGACAGGCTACAGTAAACACCTTTTTCTTGGTTGTAACCACATGGGCCAGCAGGCTGTTGTGTATCTTAGGTTGAGTTTTATTTTAGTCACAGCAGTTGAGCCTTTCCTGAGCACAAGGCTAGTAAAATGCAAATTTTTTTCTCATATGTTAAAAATCCTTACAATGGCTTCATTTTTAGATGCTTTGATATCTGTCTTGGAGGCAGTCTCCTAAGTTTTGCAGGGGGAGATGGCCTTGTGGCCAGGATGTGCCTTCCAGTATTGCCAAACACGTCAGTGTTGGTGGAGCCTGTGTTCTCCCTTCCTCTAAAGTCACCTCCATGCAACAAACTGCTTCCTGGTAAAATTTACAGGAAATGTATCCTCAAACTGTCATTACCTGTTGCTGGTGACTGCCTTGTGCTGGCTGCTGCCAGGGGTGGGATACCGAGAATATCTGTGGTGATTTCTGGCACCTCTTCTGGGGCGAAGCTGAAGGAATATCTCCTCCTCGCTAGGTGTCATTTGTTAACCTGCAACCGTGGCATTAGAGAACAATCAAATTCCCAGTGCATTTCATCTTCTACTGGAATATTTTAATTTGCTGCTCATGATTGTCTTAACACAGGAGAGATTTTAATTAAAGTAAATGGATTTGTGACTGTGAAGCTGAAGATGTAGTGGAAGATACAGAAAAATAATCATAATTTGTGTAAAAAAATCTCCAGCAAAATGGCATCTAAAAAGTCTGCGAGCTACATATCCCAGGTGAGAACTGTCAGGACATTTAGGTCTATGTTCCTACATTTTAATGGAGTTAGTGAAAGAAAGCCTTTTCTTAAGTGCATACCAACTGTGTTAACTAAACTATTCACTCCAAGCAATTCCTGTAAGATGAGCCAGTACTGCCTCTGAGGAAGCTGTGGTCTGACCTTACCAAGAGTTGTTGATTTGCTGCTGTTCCTTGTGACAGCAGCATTTGCTGGGCTCCTTATGGAGAACATGCTCTGGAAATGGGGTAATGGATGTCTGCTTATAAGAGTTTTACCAAAACATTGTTTCAGTGGAGCTGTGAAGTCCAAAAGAGGAACTAACAAAATCTTCATGACGAGAATCATTTAGTTTCAACATCTGTTTCTTTTCCCAGCTGTCTGCTCTTCATTGTGTTTGCTACTGATCAGTTGTACTTGAGTCTTTTCTAAAAGCCTCAGAGAAGAGCAGTCAAAGGCTAAGTAAGAAGCAATGGAAGGAAGATAAGATTGTTTATCTCAGTATCTAAATATGAAAGGCATGAGTCCTGTGAATACTATTCATTGCCACTCCCAGGAGTTGCAGCTTCAGCAGCTTTCTCACGAAGGTTTGGTTCCTCCAGAGATAAAACTGGAAAACAAGCTGTGATGATCGAAAGTGGCCAACACTGACTGGAACGGGGTGGAGCAGTCATTCTCTTACTAATGGGGTGATACCTATCACAAGGAAGTGAAAACCTGGAAGGATCGGTGCCCTGAAGGAAGAAAAATTAAATCAGTGGAAAAGTGCTTTGGGACTGTGAATTTCCTGTTTTTCTTTCTCCATACGTGACACGGCAGAAGTGTTCTTTCTCCATGTGCTAAGGCAGGCTTTTTAGTTACTATAATGTAAAAATACCTTAAAGCATCTTTGAAAATTAAAGTAATGGGGAGTAACTCGGAAATTCAGAATCGCAGATCTCTGTGTAAAACCATCATGTTCTCTGCATTCAGTGCACCCCTTTCTCGAGGAGGCATTGGCATAGTGCTCTGGCAGTAAGGAGCCTCGAGGAAGTTACCCTTTGAGGAAGAAGTCATCCTTTCTTTGTGGTTATCCTAAATTCACTAAACAGCCCACCTAACTGGACATGCTGAAATCACACAAGCTGGGAGATGAGGGTGTTTACAGCACAATACACATTTACAGAATGAGTGACCTGGCCTGTTTTCTGGAGTTTTGCTTACCTAATTCCCACTTCTTTGGAGCTCTATTTAATACCAGGCTTCTAGTTGAGGGCAGAGCAATGCCCAATTCCTGTGTAAATTGGATTATTGTGTTCTGCCAGGAAAGCATAGTTTAGAGAGCAAGAAGCTGAAGATCTAAATATTCAGCCTTTCCATCAATAGGGAGTAGAGGATCTTGGATATCTGTTCTCAGGATGTTCTTGCAGAGTTCATGGTGGCCATCAATGAATTTGAAAGCAGAAATGCTCCATGGAGAAGTGTGACCAAGAACATGCCCCATTAAAGAACTTAAAAAAACCAAAAACAAACCAAAACAACCCAAAACACATTTCTTCCTATTTTTTCACAATAGGGAAGAAAAAACCAAGGCGAGTAAACTTCATTGTCACACTGATTTTGCAAAGGTGGAGTTATTTAGACCAGCATTTTTTGCAATGGGCAGTTCCACCAAACCAGTAAGAGATTATTACAACAGAAGCCCAGTGATAATGGTCACTGTTTGAACATGTATGGCAAACAATGAAGAGGAAAGTTGCACACAGAAAAATGGGTAGTCTGGGTGTGTTCAAACAAAATATCATTTCATACTGTGACATGCAAAGCAATTAATCAAGGAGAAATGATGGCAATCACATGGACAGGGTAATGACATAGATCAGACCAGACTAAACTTATGTGGCATCACAGTGAATGATCAGTTTACATGAGCTCTATGCTCTAGGAAAAAGGCTGGAAAGTACTACAGGAGAAGTAGTGATGCAATATTGCTGAAAACTTTATAAACTTTCTAAAACATTGTGTCTAATCCCACAGTCTATATCCAGTGCAAAGGATGGGAAATTGAGAGAAGAGACGTAAATTATTAGAGAGTATTTAATAACATAACAAAGAACACTGGGATTTAGAAGTCATAGTGTGTGCTATTGAGCATCACATACAGCATGAGACGTTTGAGCAGAGAAAGCCCTGTCAGAACCCAGCGAGTACAAGAACGATTCATGAAAAAAAAAATCAGGTGCAAATGTTCAAGGGTGTCAGGAGTGCAGTACTGTTGTCATGAATGATGGGGAAAGTGCAATGTGAAGGTTGGCCAAAAAGTCTCTGGAAGTCAGGAAACTGGGACTGAAATTTTATGGTCACTATAAATCCACCTTTTGTGTTTGCTGATCTTATATTGCATGGTCACGTACCAAGGTGTGACTACTTCAGTAAATATTTAGATTGGCTACAGTTTTATAACAGGGGTCTTTAAAGAGCTGCAGTAATTATGACATTGCTTTTGGAGCTGACAGGTCATGAAAATGGGAATTTGCCAGTCCTTGGCTTGCAAATGGGACTTGAACATTCCAGGCAGCGTGGCTCAGACTATTATTTTTTTTTCCGTTACAGACCCTCTCCACACATGCACCTATAGGAACTGCCACAAACCCTTCTCCTTCTACTGGTTCAATTAGTCACTAAGTTTGCTATTGTTTTCTCTCCTGTGTTTGGGGTTTCCTACCAGTGCTCCTGTACTGACTAATTTAGCTATCCATAAAAGCATTCCCCTCTTTGTCAGAACCTTCCAAGTGGTTGTTCCCACATTTTGAAACTGTCTCAATCTCCAGCATGTGCTGGAGCATTGATGACCTTTCATTTCTGCCTTCTAACTTGTAAACTGGCTATGGAGGGCTTTGAGGGAAAGCAGGGGCAGTGTGACACTACTTTCCCCCACTGCCCAAGTAAATGACAGACCAGCACAAGGATAAAAAGTACAGCTCTCCTGCCTTTGCATTGGAGATGCTGGAATAAAATGTTTTTGAAAAGCAGCTTCCCTTCACATATTTAAGGAATTTGCCCTGTCAGGAGCTCTTTACAGAACTGCATCCTTCTACTGTCCACTGGCATCCAGCTTGTGGCCATTTGGATTTTCATAAGAAATCCGTTTTGCTTTCTGCAGTATCCTATTTTACTTGTGTTCTGTATCACCAGAATATTCCTATCTACTTCCTACTGCATTAATATAAGTAGGGTACTGGTTAGATGAAAATCATAGTCATTGTTTAGCTATTATGGTACCCAGGAATTGGGGCAAAGGTACAGAAACCCTTTCAGGGTGTCAGTAAAGATCTCTTACCTCAGATCATGGCCATGATCAGCTAATGAGCAACCAGTTACTCATATGGTTCTCATAAACTAGTACTTTAATACTGCCCCATCATTTGTGCAGGGAGTTGCTTTGTAAAGCTGTTAAACCCCCATGCTCTGTTAATCAGCTCTTACTTTCATTCCCTTTAATGAAAATTCATTGGTATTTGATTTCCTTGTTAGTTCTAACAGCTGATAAGAACAAGCTGCTAAAGCAGCTCCAGTGAAGTGACAAAAGGCTGGTGGTGTAGCACTGCAGCTCTCTCAGAAACACTGCCAAGGCAGAGTGAAACCCCAGTGTGATGTGTCGATAACATTCTCCCATCAGGTGGTCTTTTCAACTGGCTCGAAAATGTCAAATCTGAGGAAAATGTCTTTGTTAAGCTTTGAATGACCTACTTTTGGGTATCTGGGAATAACCAGGAGCCTACCCAAACCACAAGAGTGCATCTAATTTTAGCAGCCCTTCATTTCATGCATGCCAGCTTTTGTGCTCTGCATCTTCAGGAAAAAACATCAATTTCTTGCTGAGCCAAAGACAAATTTTATTGGTTTTAAATCACTCCCTTGTTGAGACACAATCACAGTGAAATCCTTCCTCTTAAATTTTTGAGATTACTATTCATCTCAATTTTGTTCAAAAACTAATAGTGAGCTTGTCCAATGGATCTACAGTTGCTGGTCTCTGACGAAAAAGTCTAAACAGCCCATGCTGGAGATAGCCTGGGCAGCTGTGTTTTGTGTGTTCTCACTTTCCCCTGGTTTTTAAAAAAGGGTCAGATTCTTTGTAGGAAGTTTCTGTGAGTCTTCTAGCTCAGTTATAAGGGAATCTAGGAAAAGTTAAGGACAAAAATAAAGGGATGTTAGTGTGTCAGCAGGGGCTCTGAGGACGCTACTAGTGGTGTAGATACTGGACAAAAGGTCTCTGACATATTTTGGATATAAGAAGCACTAAAAAGTGTGACCCTTGTTAGGGATATTAGTGCTGTGCAAGACTGAAAGGAAGCAAATTCAGACATGAGTGAGGTACAGTTTCCCTAGCTTGTAATACCTAAACTGGATATTGAACACTGTTTCTCTTGCTGGGAGGGATAACATATAATCCCTCTCATGTAATGTCAGAGTCGACTGTAATTTTACTAAAAACTAAAGCATGTGTTTAAATCCCACCTGCACTGGACAAGTGGAACTAAAACAGAGGATAGTAGGGACTGAGCATTGTGGATGTTTATCTGGAACTTCACAAAACAGAAGAGAAATCAAGGCCACACAAAATATAGTGACATAATCACAACAAACCTATTAGCGAGTTTTCTGGAGCCAGAAAACTTCCCAGCCAATGGGATTAACCATAAAAGCAAGTAGCACCTGCTGGCAGCTATAAACAGGGTCAGTGTAGTTTGGGATTGAGCCGAGTATCTGATAATGTGCAGTGCTTCCCTGTGGAGTCTCTTGAGGCTGGCAGTGGGTTGCCTCTTCAGAGGCAGCTGTTGACAATGTATTTGTGATCCAGCAGAAGGACAGTGCTGCTGGGCTGTGAAGCATTTAATGATGAGAGATGCGTTGAGTTTGGTAGAGGTGTTTGTCTCATCGCTGAATTTCACAAGTTTCAAAGGATAACTTGATTTGGCCATAAAGGTAAACAGTTAGGAAAGGTGTTTATGGAAATACTTTTCTTAGATTCAAGTGGTGGTTTTAGAGGCCCACGTTTAGGTTCAGTGTTGGATTTGGAGAGTTGCTGATCTGATGATGTGCTGAGCACAAGCAGGGAGCGACCGAGAGTGAGGATGCAACAACTCTAATCCCCCGTTCACTGATCACAGAGTGGCAAGCTGCTGCAGGGAGGCTGCTGTGCTTCCTGGAAGAAGTCACCTTTGTCTCAGAAATAAAAAGTGAGAAAGTACTTGTACCTGAGCTTCCGAGCTGTTTAGGGGCTCTCTTAGCTGCCTATGTGGTACCATTCACTGGGCAGTGTATCTTGCACAGTGTCTTGCTTTCAGGCTGGTTTTTCAATGTGTAGCAAATAAAAGGAAAAATAACTTGAAACAAATATTTCCTGTTCTGTGGTATTTAACAATGAAATTGTAAACCACAGAAGGGACCGGGCTTGATCTAAAGGTCTTTGAAGTCAGCAGAACTATTTCCACTGATTTCAATGTGCTTTGGGTCCAGGCCATGGAGGAAAAAAGCAAATGTTTTTCTGCCTCAAAAAGTATTAACCATTGGCATTCAAGGAACAATAAAGTCTTAGGTTTAAAATGTGTTCTTTTAAATAAAGTAGTCAGAAACTTAGTTAATTTTATCTGCTTCTTAAGAATTTGTCACTATTACACTAGAAAGGAATATGTTTATAGAACTCATAATCATACACTGAGAGGAAAAATCACTTAATGCTGTCATTTGCTTCCTGTCTTCTTCCATTCAGTTTTGTGTGTATTGTATTTCTCACTAATGTAGTGATGATTGTGCTGCTGGTTGTTATCACAAATTGAGCACTGTAGATTTCCAGTTGAATTAAACTTCACTGTAGTGATTGTGGTTGACAAATATATTGAATTCATTATTTTTCAGTACAGTTTAATCTCTTAAACATCACAGTGGGTTTGGTTTCGTTGGTTTTGTCATGTTGGTTTTTATTTGATTTTTTTTGTGACTGAGAAGAAAAAGGTCAGAGACACAGAATTTGGTGACAAAGGAATTGTTCTTCTAGCAGTGGTGTAGGGGATGCCCCTCCTATCGCAGAGACAAATAGCAACTTCCTATGTAAAATCAGCAATAAAATCAGCCTGCAAATTTTGTCCCAAACAGTTATAAAATGCAAGAAAATGAATCTATCTGCCAGCTGCCTACTGCCCAAGGATGCTGTCCTTGTGGATCAGCAGCCCTGTCAGATGTCAGAAGGCCATCCTGGAGTCTGGCAGATGACAGCAGCCCACGAGGGGGTGTGTGTGTTTGGCTTGTCACACAACAGCAGAGCCTGAGCAGCTGAGTTTGCCTGTGCACCAGACCAACCCCATCCAGCTGGGAGCAGCCAGAGAGGACATCCCAGGCTAGTGAGCTGCAGGAGAGGACAAGACTCTTGAGATGGCCAGGCTGCATTACCTGCACAAAGAACAAGTGAACTGGCATCAGCTGAAGATACAGCAGGAGAGGATTAAAGGTGATGCAGAAAACAGGAGGATATGAATTAATGACATTTTTCAACCTTCTTTAGTTATGGCAATGACGAGCCATTGTGCATGTTACAATGAGAAGAATTTTTCAATGAGGCCTCCCCATTTCAGGGTATTCCTATGAAATAAACCTACTTGTCATTTGACACCAAGCTTTGAAATATCACAGAATATTCTGAGTTAGAAGAGACCCACAAGGATCATTGAGTCCAACTCTTGAGGGAATGGCCCATACAGAGATCGAACACACAATGTTGATGTTGTTAGCACTGTTCTGTAACCAGCTGAGCCAGTGCATCATTCAGAGTTTATCAGGGTTTAGAATAGGGCTCAAAGAGAAGAAACCAAAACAGAGTTAAGAACATTCTTCCAATTTGTAAGAGCCATTGTTTACATTCATGGGAAAGCCATGAAGCAAGGCAAACATAACATAATGTTAAAAAATGTGTGTGCTTTTTTAAGCATCTGAGATAGCAAGCATAATACTATTTGTACTAAAGTGTAGGTGCTGCCAAGAGAGCAGTTCAGCTTGAATTTACTCCTTAGAAAAACTCCTCTTTCTCCCCTATATTTTGCAGAGCTGCACTAATTTATGCTGCATAAATACAAGAAGAAAAATCTAATGAAGAAAGGATTAGGAAATCACTTTGTTCTTTCAGATGAGAATTCTGTGTCCTTCGGGCTGTCAGACTGGGGCATCATGGTGGTCTCAAGCTGAAAAATCACGTGATCAAAAAGGTAGATTTTCTGAAAGGGTATCTTATAGAAAACTAATTTCCATGGGAGTTATCTATATGCTTTGGTGTTTTAAGTCAATTAGAATAAATGGCATATGGCAAACCTTTCATATTTTTATAATATGTTAATGATTAACTGGCTTCCTACATCTTTGTTGACTTAGTGGGAGAGTGACAAGGAACTGTGAGGTACCTATTTTGGTAGCGTAACAAGTTGGAGAATTTGCACGGGCATTTTCTTCTACCTCTCTTTTGGAACTTGCTTCATCCAGCTGACACTGCTCCAAAGCCTTAGGCAACTCTCAGACTCAGAGAAGTAAGTCCCCCCTTTTTTAATATTACTTATTTTATGAAGTGCTGATGGAGAACAGATGGGTAGAGATTTAAGTATTTATTTGTTTTTTATAAATAATACTTTCCCAACTGGGAATTGAAGAGTTAAGTTTTCAAGCGTTAAATCATAGAGATATTGCTAAGACGATACCTTTGTAATTACTGTACTGGTTTTTTTTAAGTTCCCTTTCTGCTGCAAGACTTGAATTAAACAAAGCACTTCGTTAGTAAAACATGTTCAGTACAGTCCAATAAACCTGCATCTAGACTATAATAGTTTTCAGAAGCAGGAATTGAATGTTAATTTAGAAATGCATGTGATGCCTGGCATCATCTAATGCAAAAATATATGCTTAAAACATGAAATAAGAGAATTTCTGCTGATGTGGGCTGGGAAAAATAATTTTATGCTTATTTTATATAAGAAGAGTTTATAATGAATGTTCTCTTTAAACTAGTTACAAGCTGCAGTAGAATTCCCAGTTTTTTGGCAGGCAAGTGGGTTCAGACAGGGAGACTTACATTGCTCTTCTGTTGGAACATTTTTTAGCTTTTATTTTAGCTGTGCTATCATTTACTAGGAAGCAAGTATAGTCTCCTGTCCTTTTGTGAGGCTCTCCTTGCACCCACTTCCCCCATCTATGAAGGAAATCTTGCCAGCAGGTTGCTGTGTGCAGGTTGCTGTGTTCAGGTTGCTGTGTGTGCAGGTTGCTGTGTGTGTGCAGGTTGCTGTGTTCAGGTTGCTGTGTTCAGGTTGCTGTGTGTGCAGGTTGCTGTGTGTGCAGGTTGCTGTGTGTGTGCAGGTTGCTGTGTTCAGGTTGCTGTGTGCAGGTTTTGTGCTCTCCCACTGCCCCCTTAGCAGGCACTTCCTTACATGCCCTTGGCTCAGGGAATGCTCCTGACTTCCTGCCAGGTGCCTGTGCAGCACTTCCAGGCTGACATTCAAGTTGCTTCAGGACTTCTTAATTTCTCCTGCAGCTCCAGGAAACATTAGTTCCTGTTCTTTTGGCTGGGAGGTGTCTCCTCTTGGGTGACATCTTCCCATGCCCCCAGTGTGTGTTCAGTGCCCTCATCTTCCCAGTCGTGTGTGAGTCCTCTGGGACATAGATGTGGTTGCCTTATTTACACTACGGAACCCTTAGTGCTCTTTTCTCTGTGACAGACACCCAGAGTAGGAAAGTTTAGGGCTCCCTCTGCTTTCTGAAGTTTCCTGAAAGGATCCCATCTCAACACAGCCAGGTTATCTGCCTTAGTTTTTCAGGGGCTGTCATTCCTGGAATGTCTCTAAACTGTTCCACTTTGGCTCTAAATGGAGCTCCCAAAAAGCAAGGGCAAAACAATCCGAGAGGGAAAACAATCTGTAGCAACTCTGATAATATGGGGCCATCTGGATCCTGGGTCAATACCATTGCCATCTCACTGCCTACAGCCTGCAATGTTTCTTTATGTAACAAGAGCCCAAGATGGGCTCAGACACAGAAAAGTAAATTAGGGTGTGAAAAAACAGTGAGAATATACAGAAATTATGCTTTCATTTCATCCTATTATAAAAAAAAAAGATTTTTCCAAAATAAGCAAAGGACTTTTACACAGCTAAGTTTCAATATATTCTTACTTGATCGAAGAGAAATGAAGATTACTTTGGTTTGCTTGTTTTGAAACACAGTGAATAAATGGTAGCAGTAGAGTTTATAACATTGGACATTGACATTTGGAGGGACAGAGGACATAAGGCATGTTAAATCTGGACACACCCTTCAAATCTGGACGTGCCCTACAATGACTTTTAAGACTCTAGACCCCACTAGTTTGTCTTTTTAACTGAAAATAAGTGTGTTAGTGACAGCTAAAATCTAAACATGAGATACTAAAGTTCAAGACTTCCTGAGTGCCAGGGAGATGTGTTCAAGGAATGGGTCATAAATGCAGCTAATTTTATTTCTAGAAAAATAAGAACTAAAGAACTACCACACTGACTGTTTGAAATGTCTATTGAAGAAGGTAGGAATGGACTGATTTATCAGTCAGTGGTGGCAACTCTTGTGGCCTGGACCACAGCAAGTATATGGTCTCAGACATAAAGCTGTCCTTCAGCAAGAACTGTGCTGAAACAGTGATGGCAGAAGGATAAAAAACATTTCTGAAGCCCTCTTCTAGACACATCAAGGATCCTAAGGCATTAATATCATGTCAAGGATCATGAAATTTGTGTAAGACTTCCACAAATTTCCATGAAAAGGCCCAGTTCCATCTCACATTTCCCAGCAGTTTCAGTGTTTGCGATCTTATGTTCCAGGTGTTGATGACTGGCCTAGCCAGCTCTGCCTGTCCCAGAGGGGTAAGAGATACTGCAGAGGGGATGCTGCTGCTTGGGAATATATTACCAGCACACACAAACCAAAGGACCTCTCCTAAATGGCAAACTCCCTTCAATGGCTCTGAAAGCTGCAGCCCTCTTGCTCTTAACCCATCATATGAAATGATAAATTTAAAGACAAGTCTTGCAGGTGACAGTGTGGCTGGGGACACTTCCTTATGCCACCTTACAATCTGGTCATCTGTCCCTGGCACTGGTCTTCATCCCCAGAGGAGGGAGCCTGAGACCCAGTAACCTGAAAAGTCCAATTGCATTTAAATGCATGAATTAAGAGTATTTGATAGCTTTTTTCTCTCTTGCATTTAACTGCAGGGTTTTTAAAGTCTCTGTTTTAGAAACTTAAGGCAAGGTGAGTTTTAGAAACCAGATCTGAAACCCAATGGATGCATATAGACCTACTGAATGTAATTAAAGCAACTTTCTGGAAGACACAGTATTAATTGCAGGAGTGAAATGCATTTGGTGTAAATGAGGTTTCTCCACCCTCAGAATCCATATCATAGCCCCAGCCTTTTCTACTAACAATTACTAGAAGTAAAAGAAGTGTTGACAAAATTTCAAGATAGTTCCATTTCTGTTTTTTCTTGCTGCTGAGAATATCAGGAGATGGGATTGTGGCCACAAAGAACTGATCTATTCAACTGCAACATTTCATTTTAGTCTTTTTAAAGGTAAGCCTCATGCACAGATGACCCAAACCCCCCTCTATGAAACCAATTGGCAGTTGTGAGAGCAGTTTGGTTTTATTTTTTTCTCCTAGAAGCAAGCTTGCAGCTGTAGGAAAGTCAGCATGGCTCTCAGCCTTCCTCTCCGTTTCTTGAAGCTAAGAGTGGGAAACTCATGTCTCATTCTGTCCCTCAAGTCCATGTGCTATGGCTCAACATACTTTTCATAAAGAAAAAGAGCTACTTACTGTGCAATGCTTAATTTAAGTAAAATCAGCAATAAATACAAAAGGATCCTTCAAGTTTCTGTTTTTGGATGAATACACTGATATGTATCATCTTTCACTAATAAATTCTGTCTTCTCTGTGCAAATTTGCATTTAATATGCACCCCCCTAAGAAGAGAGGATGAGAAAGTTGGGGCTGTCCAGCATGAAGAAGAGAAAGTTGTGTGAGGACCTCATAGCAGCCTTCCAGAATCTGAAGGGGGCCCACAGGAAAGCTGGAGAGGATTCTTTGTCAGAAACTGTGATAGGACAAGGGAGAATAGCTTCCACAGAAAGACAGTAGCCTTAGATTAGATATTAGAATAAATTCTTTACTGTGAGGGTGGTGAGGCACCGGAACAGGTTGTCCAGAGAAGCTGCAGGCTCCCAATCCCTTGAAGCATTCAGGGCCAGGTTGGATGGAGCTCTGAGCTACCTAGTCTGGTGAGAGGTGCCACTGCCCATGCCCAGGGGATTGGAACAAGGTATCTTTAAGGTTCCTTCCAGCTCAAACCATCCTATGATTCTGTGATTCTGTAGACAGATTCTGTCTTGCTTTTACTTTAGTAGGGTATTTAGTTAAAAACATTTCTGTGACGGAAAGCCCTTCCAAACAAAGGAAGTGAAAGATATATTTAGAGAGAAAATTGCTACCAGGTCTGAAGCCTGTAGAAGCAACTCTCTGTTTTTTAGCTACTGTTTCTAGACTTTCCAAAGACCATCCTCAGAAGCTGCTGGGGTGCTTGTTGGATTGAACCGAGTAGATTTTAAATGAAAATGTGGGTGAAATCATGGGATGCTGAAAGTTGGCATTGTGCTCACCTCTCAAAACCACTTCTCACTCCTTTTAGTGAAAAGGGTTTTCAGTCTTGCTTTTTATCCACTGGCATAGACACCACACAGACCTAGCTTGTTCCTGTTGGCCAGATTGCCTTTGAAGGCTGACTCCATGCCATGAGTAGCTGGTCTGCAAAGCTGGAATGCTGAAATCTGCAGTTCTGGGCGAGCTCCTGAATCAAGAACCGCATGCCAGTGACACCACCTAATTACTCAGAAGATCTCCTGTAGATGACTGAATATGAGTTTATTTGCCTTAGGACATTTCATCTAGTGATTGTGTTACATCATTGTATTATTCAGACCATATAGGTAACCTTACTACACGAATTAAATTAATTCAAAATATTTATGTAATTACTAAAGCATGAAACTGGCCAGTGCTGCCTGTGTTAGCACAGCTTGCTATATGATCTGGGCTTTGAACTGTATTTTATCCAATATAGCTCAAAGATGCAGGGACTGAGCTTTCACATTTTACTCCTAGAAGGCTGAAAAGGGTATTTGCACAAGGACCAGAAATTTTAATTTAATAATAATAAAAAATAATTTGGGTTTTTCTGGTTGTTTGTTTGTTTGGGTTTTTGGTTTTGTTTTTTTTTTTCCTGTGGACGACTAGTTGGTGACAGATCAAATTCTTCCTTTCTAAAAGGGATACCTCTGTCCTTGAAATCGACAGGAACGGCACTGTTGGTGTTTTGACCAAGTCCAGCACCTCCACCACCCACCTCCTGTGGACAGAGACTTGTGCAGGGTCACCCCCAAGGTCCAGCTGGGGCAAAAGGTGACAAAGCCCTGACCCAGGCGCTGCTGTAAACCCCAGCCTGCTATGACCTCCCTCCCTCCCTGCCTCCCTCCCTCCTTTCTACCTTCTTAAGGTCTCACAGCAAGGGAGTCGCTGGAATGGCTGAATTCCTGGAGGACGACGCCCTCTGCAGCTCGCTCCCAGATTGATTTTGCGTCTGCTGTTCACTCCCTGCTTGATTTGCCATCTGCAAGAGAAATGTCTTGTTTGGGATTTTTTTGGAAATACTTGCCACTGTAGTTCTGAAAAATCAGTGTATCCTTCTACACTTGGGAGAAAAGGAGTTTCCCTGATCCTCTTTGCCCAAAGGCTTCCTTTAAAATCAATGCTTCTGGCAAGTGATATATACCTATGGTCTTTTCATTATGTCACCAAAACCTATAGTATGTTTATTAATATTAATAGTGATACAGACTGAAATCAGGAAAAAATTTTTTTGTTTGCTTTTAATTTTGGCATATTTTCATATGTGAAAAAAAATCCTGTAATTATTTTACCTTTATATTTTGATCCTTATTTTCATGCTGAATCTCAGTACCAGGAGGTCATTAAGTATAGGCTTCTGCTTGATTTTCCAAAATAGACAAGTATGAGAACTTTAATTTCATCTCATCATTGATTTCAAATGTACTTCTTCCGAACCTTCATTTTTCTCTAATTCAGTGATACCAGGCTAGACCAAATATGCTCCAGTGGGCAGGGTGTGGAGAAATGAGCCAAAATGAATCATTTCCTGCACAAGCAATTTTTTGTGTGTCTAGACACCTGATAACTCATCTAAAGCACATCTTTGTTAGCTGATTATTCTCCAGTGTTCTGAGAACTTTTGTATAAGCCTTAAATTCTTTCATCCTGTGTGTTTACTTATTCTGTGTTTTTTTGGGGACCGTAGAAAGATCTTTCCCTAATTTTTAATTTTATAATTCAATTCTGGACAGGATTTTAAGTATCTCAGCACATGCAGGCTTGATAGTGGGAACAGAATCACATTTACTCTCATTTAATTCTGTGAGCAGACAATTGGGTGGGTACATTCAATCCATGAAGTTACATGCTGATAATATACTCTGAAAAGCTGTTGATGATAAGGATTCACCTGCTGACCTATCTTTCACAATCTTGATATCAGCAAGTTGTTTAAATGAATGTTTATGATGTACACAAGAAGTGTTACAGGCATATGGGCTCTACATAAAATGGTATCTTCACGTGGTTCAGGTTTGGCTTCTGTGTGTTCCACTGATTCCAAAAGAAGCCGAATGGAGTCAGCACGAGACTCCTCTGCTCACGCTCTTTCCTGTCCAGCACCTTCCCATCACTGGGCAGGAGCAGAAACGATTTGAGGTGAAACTGGGACAGAAAGAGGGGCTATTGTGCTCCATGCCTGGTAAAAGCAGTTATTTAGAAAGGAGTGTTCATAATCACTTTGTAAATAGCACAGCAAATTGAGAAAATGTTTATAAATTGGTTTCAGTTTAAGTAGGTAAAAATACAAGAGACTCTTTCGGAGCAATTTTCTCCATGCTGGAGAGGATTAAATGTACACTTGCAATAATGGATATTAATATGTGCCACAGGAAATCAGTTCTATTGGAGTTACATAGATGAACTTGGAGGCCAAAATTATAAAATTGCAGATGTTGCTGTGTTTGTTTGGCATCAAAAGTCACTCTGTCCCATCCTCTCATGGCTGGCATCACCTTCAGGACTGAAGTAAATATGTAGTGGTCACTAGTATGAGATGGATAGTGTCTGCTTATTGTTATGAACATATTTCTTTTTTAAGATTTCCTCAGCTGGACTTTTGCAACTAGTTTGTATTGCCAACTGAATCTGGTTACCTTAAGATCAGTAAATAGAAAAATTGTTGCTTTAGTCTTTAATGTTTAGTACACAAAACATGCTGGCAGACATATCTTATTAGAGTCAACTTGGTAGAGTATTTCTCCAGTCTTGAATGAAATAGGAGCAGTAGAAAGAGTATTTTAGAAAACTTATGAGATATACAGATCCCTAGAACCTGTCAGATTTACATAAATTTGAGGCCACATCTTCACAGGTCATTCCTATAGTATTCAAAAATGGTACAAAAGACATAGGAAATTAGGTGTTGATTTCTTTTTTTTTTTTTTAAATACAGTAAAACCCTACTTTGCACTCAGAATGTACAGTCAGCAAACAAATCTTAAATCTAAATGACTAAAATATTTTCCAGCACAATTTTAGGACAATTCAAACTGGAGAAACTGGGCAATTTATAAACAAGTGGGATTTGCAAAGGTAAAGCACCAAGAAAATCTTGAGTAAAGTTTGAGGGCGGGAAAGCAATGACAGCATAGCCAGGCTCCAGCCCCCGCACAGTGTTACATTTCTGATTAATTCAAATGTTTCCGCTAATGCATTTATGGTTAATTAATCTGAAAATGGTCAAAGTTCAGTGGTTGTTGTTAGATCTTGTGGCCTGGATTTACTCATGCCTCTGAACTACAGCATTTTCTATCTGACACTGGTCCCAGCAGCGCTCAGTAAAGGCAGCACAAAAGCTGAAGTCAGTACAGATTGGGCTCCAGCATCAAAGCCACAGATGCTGGCAGAAAGGAGCACAGATTCTGCTTTGTAGGATCTCTTCCAAAATCTGAAATCTGAAGATTTTCTCAGATTTTGTTTCTGCTAGCCAGTAACTCTAGGGCTCCTGATTATGTGTAACATGTATAAGAATCTTTGAACACAATGGTTAATTAACAAAGAAGACAACTTGGAAAAAACCCATGCATTTTCCTTTTGTGAGTGTAACAAGGAGATCTTTAGAGGAGCTAATTAGACACTCTTTCTCCTCTGTATGATACCATGACATATACAGAATTAAAATCTGTATGTTATTTGTCCATGGGTATTAAATTTCAACAGTTCATTAAAGTTGGGGAAAGATGACTGCCATCTTCCCTCTACACACACATTTTCTTTTTCACTGACCAGTTCACCTATTCGCCCACATAATAATTGCCTTTGTAATTTTATTTTTTGCTTCTTTGCAGTGCCTCTCACTCTTCACATGGCAACTGTGTCTGTGACAGAGCAGGAGAGCTCCAAAGGATGAACTTCCTGGTCAGCACCTCACACCTCCAGCTTGCTGCCTTTGTTCTGGGCACGATAGGCTGGATTCTGTGCACTGTTTCAATGGGAATTGTGGAATGGAGAGTGTGGCATGTGGACAACACCACTATCATCTCCTCTGGCGTTGCCTGGGTGGGCATTTGGAAAGTCTGCTTCATCAGTTACCTTCACGTCTCACCTGGCTATAGAGAACAGTTTTGCCATAAATTCAGTGGCTATGACTCCTTCATCCCCCATGAAATTTATGCTGCTCAGGGTCTCCTGTTGATCGCCATGTTCACGGGCTTGCTGGGACTGGTTGCTACAATATTTGCTCTGAGAAATGTGTATATGGGAATCACTGACAAAACTCTCATTGCCCCGTTCTTCCTGGTGGGTGGTTTCTTCTACATATTTGCTGGTCTGTGTGTCCTGATTCCTGTGAGCTGGAATTTCTATTCTGTGACCCACAACCAGAGCATAGATTTTCCTCCTTCTTACTACATGCCCTCCAGTCCAGCAGCACAGGAAGCTGGTGCTGCCATTCCTGTTGGGATTGTGGCTGTCATCCTCCTGCTGCTAAGCGGGACATTTTCTCTCTCATACAGATTTCCCATGACTGCAAAACCTATCACGAAATCCTGACAGGACAAATCTCCCCCCATGCTAATTTCAGACCAAGAGCATAGTCAAGAGATAAGGACAGCAGCATAAGTAGTTGTAAAGTTATGGAACTGCTGAATTTAATTTTATTCCGTAGTAGCCACACTATATTCTTATATGAACCAGCTGAGTCACCATCTTAATACTCACCAGAGGTTAGTCTTTGAGATAACTGCTGTTGAGCAGCAAATGTGATTAAATTTTGCCAGTTGTCCTCTTTTGTATATACAAACATTATTATGATTAATTTTTTTGGGGGGGTGTAAAATATTTACGATTCTCCAAGAGCTGACTTTGAATGAACTGTCCTGTAAGAAAAATGTGAAGTAACATGTATTAAATGTGAATTTCTTTCCTTGTCGGTACTAAGCTCTTTTGTTGTTTACTTAGTTACATCTGTAGCAAAGTATGTTTCGTGACAAGTCAAGACTTTAAAAACCAGTGATTGTCATCATGGCTGTGTCAAATGACTCTTCCCTGAATTGTCTCACAAATGTCTTGCCAGTTTCTCCTTTTCCTCTAAGGCACATAAAGAGCCATTCTTTTACTGCTTCTGCTTTTCTTTCAAGCTATTTGCATTTTATGTTGCAACATGTTTGCCTGTGGGGAAGGTGCGCTCTTCAGTTCCTACCTGAGGCAGAGCCAAAAAGTCTGCAAGTGTTTGCTTCTTCATCTGACACTTCACTGAATCCAAATGTATTGCAAAAGACGGAAATAACTTGTACAAGTTATTACACAACTAATGTCAAAATCAGTGCTCTCAGTAACCTGGAATACTTAATGCAACTTTCAGGGTATGATTCATCTGATGTAGAAATCTATATCCAAATTAGTCACTTCAGGTTCTGTTTATAATCAATGTAGAGACAAAGGCATCTTTTCCCAAGATGCCTAGAATGGCTGGGAGATTACATACTCCCTAAAAACCTTTTTCTCTTAACCCACTGTAACAGCCATAGTAACCACAGTTGCTAATTGTGTCACATATAACCAAACTTCACCTAAGAAAAAAAGAAAGAGAAATGTCCCAAATACTGACAGATAATCTCTTGAAAGAGGTCCTCAAAGCGTTATTGCATTTTAAAAGAAATGTTACAGAAATCTAAGTAATTTAGTTTTACTCTTTTAATTGTCCTTAATTTTTTAAAACACTCATGGATTCTCAGAAAGAAGAAAATAAAACTTTTAAAAAAATGTAATAGTTTTTGGACATTGCAAGACAAGGCAAAATGCCAACAAACCAGGACATCTTAATGGTGGCTTTTACTGTGCCATGCTTGTTCTAGCAGTCCAATTTTTTCTATTCATCTTCCCTTGGGCTTGACTTTGCTGTACTGTCTGACAATATAGAAACTCCACAGCACCATCATTTCCTCTCCAGTCTCTTCTGAAACAGCAGTTTATCTCATCATTGGTATTTTTTTCATTGCTACAAGAATCTGTCTTTTGACTCTTTATGATGCTGTAAAGCACTTTCAAATGGTGTTTCAATGAAGGCAGTTTGATAGCTTGTTTCTTATATATTGTTTCCAATTTGGTTTCCCAAATACATTCTTTACAATATTGGTAGGGGTCAGTTATAAAGGTACAGGTCAAAAGTACTGTCCAGTAGTACTGTCATCTCTTCCCTCAGGGCCTACAATAATATTAGATTATATCATATTATAGTTGCAAGGGAAAAAAAAGGTCTATCCATGTGTTTATGCCACTAGTAAACTTATCACACTAGTAAACTACCAGTATTCCCTGGCAAGGAATTACAACTTTAAGACAAACTTACTGATTCTTCAATTCTTTTGGAGTTAATGAATGCACAGAAATGTCAGCAACCCCAGTTGTATTTGTTAACTATATTCACTAAATCATGGAGTTCATTTGGCTAAAGAAAAAGGAACAAACATCATTCGGGACATACCAAGTTTCTGTGTTGCTGGCACTGCTGTTTCCATTGGGAATTATATTCATCTGACTGATGTGTGGCTATGAAACATTGATTTTGTGTCAAACACAGACTAGATGGTGAGGAAATTCCTCAGCTAAACACTGGAATAGATTACCTAAGGAGATGTGTGGATTTTAAAATAAAGTTTTGTCAAAAAAAGTTTAGGCAGGCAGACTGTAGGTATGAGTGAGCCCATCTCAGGACAGAGGGCTTATCTAGATGGAAATCTTGGCATCCTTTCCCAGGCTCTCAATAGTCACATGATCCAGATTCTATGTTGATATATGGAAAAATATAATCTTTGTTCAAATACTAGTCTATATTAAAACTCCAAGTCATTCTCTGAAGAAAAGATAGGAAGAAAAATCTTACAGAACCATGGAATCATTTAGGTTGGAAAAGACCTCTGAGATAATAGAGTCCAGCCTTTGGTCATCACTTTGTCAACAAGACCATGGCACTGAGTGCTATGTCCAGCTGTTCCCTGAACACCTCCAAGTGACTCCACCACCCCCCTGAGCAGCCCATTCCAATGCCTGACAACCCATTCAGTGAAGAATTTCCTCCTGGTGTCCAGCCTGAACCTCCCCTGGCACAGCTTGAGGCTGTTTCCTCTTGTCGGGCACTGATTGCCTGTGAGAAGAGACTGACCTGCCTGGCTACACTGTCCCTTAAGGGAGTTGTAGAGAGTGATCAGGTCACTCATGAGCCTCATTTCTCTAGGCTAATCTTGGCTTACAAGAATAGAGAGACAAAGCTTCCATTGACTTCAATGCATTGAGCTTGTCTGACCTTGATCCATCAGGGGAGTGTGATTCATTAAAATTTAGTGAATGTTTGTGTTCATTGCAATTTTGATATTGGAGGAAAGTCAAGACCCTGTGCTCTCCCTTCACCAGCAAGGTGGCATCATTTCTTCGTGTATATTTCTATGACACAATTGTTTTAGATTTGAGAAGCTAAGTTACCTTTCAGTAAGTCAGTTTGTTACCGTCTCAGTTGTTCTTATCTAGGGGTTGTCTGTAAAATAAGGCACCTGAAATGGTTTTGTTTAAAATCTCAAAAATGCAAAATTATTTCGGAAGGCTATTTTTAGCCTAGACTACTTTAGAGACCTACTCAATAGCCTGGCCCCACACTCATTTGTAGCAGCACAATTGAGGACAGGCAGGAAGCTGTAATGCAGGCAGGAGTGAGTGGCCAGGACTGTGAGGTAGAGAGATAAGGGGCAAAAACCTCCTAAGCAAATTTCACCACAGAACAGATCATATCACAAAGCCCTGTCTCCAGCTTCAGTACAAACTGGGACCTGCTCTCTCCCCAGTGACAGCACCGCTTGCCTTGTGGGCTCCACCCTGTCTAGGAATGTCTCCACATTGGCCTCAGTCTACACATAAACCAGTCTCGCTTTATTTTTTCTGAGTTGACAATAAACAAGTACCTTGTGATTCACTCACATGTCTGAATTCACTGCTGGGGGAGTAATCTGAATACCAAGACTGACTTTGAGTCCTGCTGGGTGATAATGATAAGGCCCCCATCTTTAACCTCCATAACATACTCCTTGGCATTAATCCACCACAGGATACATTTTCTTTATCTTATTTACATGTATCATCTACTTCACCTGTCCATTCACAGCCACAGACCAAAAAATATATGAATATACCTTCAATATTCCTCTAGGATTGATGATCAAATAGAGCATGGAGCTGAACAGTGCCTAACAGAAAAACAGCCCCACAGCACAAGGCCTGATGATATTTTCCCCCCAGATGAATATGCAATTCAGGACAACTGTCATTTGTATTCAGGTAAAATAAGCAGGATGAACTGGAGACATTGTAGTGCAGAGTAGGTCATCAAATTAGGTAAACAAAATTTTTATTTGAGTCAGCAGTTCTAAATGAAGACACTCTCAGCTGCAGATTTAGCGGATTAAAAACAATGCTAGGCTCAGAAAGAAATGTCTTTGTTGTCACATGGCTTATGGTATATGACAATGACATGAAGGAGGGTGTTTTCAGGCATATTTTTAGACCTTCCCTAATTTTCCCCTTATAATGGGAAAACTGAAATGTTACAGTGAATTTCCTCCTCTTTGGGCCATTAAATACTTTAGGACAAAGAGGTTTTGCTTAAAAAATGTAAGTCTGGCTGGCATAGTGTTAATGGCATAGTGTTTTCTTAAAATAGGAAACCAGTGTATATTAAATAAAGGGTTCCCAGAACAGACATGTTCTCTGTGAAAAATATACCTTTTTTCAAAACTGAATGGGGATTCCTTTCATTCTTGCCAGCATCTGTATTGTTAAATGCAGTATCAACTCATAAAAACATATTTTTCAACTGACCTATTTCCCTTTCCACTGCTCAGATAATTTACTGTTTTCCTTGCTTGAGAGGATTCAGTAATTAGCCGGGTGCTTTGGAGTGTGCTGCCTCTTAATTACTGTGTCAAAACCAACTACATGCCAAACAAGAAAATGTAAGTGAATCTCATCTCAGAATTAGAAACCAAATAAATACTGGCTCAAAATTGGGAATGGAGTACAGCATGCAATGTTAATAACCAGTTCACAGAATGTCACATCACTGCCTTCCTCTTGGGTTATATGCAGGAAAGACCAAGAATGAGGTTAATTCCCAGCATGCTATTTTGAAGAAACACATACATTATGACTGTCCAAAGTTACTTCATGTGCAGGCTGATTTTCAGCAGCTGAACATGTGACTCCATTATAATATAAATAGGGAAAGGTAAAAAAAATAGATCTTGATCTGAATTAACATTACCAAAATATTACCAGATACCCAAGATCAGTTGATGAGAAAAGTCTGTACATGCCTACCCAGTTTGTCCCCCTCAACACTGCAAGTAGGTGAGATAGCACGTGAGAAACAGAACAAGAGGCATTCATGGTACCCACAACTACCCACAACTATGCCTGTGCACTGCAGTTGCCAGCTGACTGAAACTGGGGCAGGGGTGGGGGAGGGAAGGGAATTCCTTGAACACCAGAAGTGCTTAAAAAGCCCTGAGGACTACAGAACTAGAAATGAAGCATTCACTGGTTGGGAAAGAGATTTGAAATATTGGTGTTATTGGTGAGCAGTTTGAAGGTATGGGAATAAATCTGGTCAATATGGAGATGTTTCATCTATCGCTATAAGAACTACATAATACCCAGTAGCTGTCCCTGGCTAAAAAAAAAAAGACTAGATCTTAGGGGAATTGGAAATCACTTAAAGCCAGATCCCTAGTGATTTATCTATATAATGTTGTGGCCATCAGAAGTCCTGCTGTAAAGCTTCATTGGTCTGCATGCAATTTCAGAATAATCGATTTCAGTGGACCTCACATGTGAGCTTCAGTATTCCAAATACGTGTAAGATCTGACACATCATTTTTCCTTATGACAGTTACCTATTTGTAAAATAAAGGTAGTAGCAACTCACAAAAAGGTAAAATAATGAATACCTTAAAGTATAATGATTAGCATGATGGAACCCACAGGAACTATTACAATAGATTTGCTGAACTGCTGTTTTTTGTTCATACTCTGAAGCCAGACTCAGGGATGCAGGGGTCCCCTGGGTGTGTGATGCTGCCTTGCTGTTACCAACAGAGCAGAGGCAGAAGAGGAATGGTGTCATGCAAGGCAAAGGGGGGGAAAAACTGGGACAGTGAGAGAATAGAAGGAAGAAAGAGAGGCAATGAAAGGGGAAAAGAGGCAGATTGCAGGATGCTATACAAATAAAAAAAAATCACTGCTGATTGACATAATGATAATAAATATTTGACTAGCAAGTGATTTTGTCAAAATCTGGAAGAAAAAGATAAACAACAAAGCAGGAATCATGTTTCTGCCAAAATGAACAAAAAAAAACATGAAAAGGGAGATAGATGATACAGAAGGCAACACTGCAAAACAGCAGAGAGGGGTGCACCATGCCCACATCTAACCACAGCAGCTTTGGCAGAATCCTCCTTGAGGGCAATGACTCAGATGGGAACTACATCCTTTGCATCACTGTGGACATCAGGGACTCCACTGATGGAGTGCCAGCAGCAACCATGTGTGCTGAACCCCCATTCTGCTGCCCAGGCCAGGAAGTAAAATAATTTGCTGTACTTCCCTCTACCCCATGTATTTATCCTGGATGTGCTTGCCTATGGCATAGGTGTTGCAGGTGTCAGAGGTGTCTGCACCATGCCCTGTTTGGTACCACCCTCAGCTGGTCTGCACAAAGTAAGCTGGGCTGGATACTGGGTGTCACATCCTGTGCAGCACCAAGCATGGCTTACAAGGGACACCTCTGTCATCTCCTCCAGCACCGCTCAGGTGGGAGCTGGGAAACTTGAGTGGTCACTGCAGAGTCTCCAGGGACTTTTCAATAAAGGTCCATCATAAGCTCACTGAAGACTTTAGCCCCTGGAAACCTTGGTTGTTCCGGAGCTTTCTCTGGCTGCTCCAATTCTGGGAGCACTAGGAATGATCTACAAGTTTTCTTCTAAGAAATAATAATAAGAGCTCAAAGCTGTGCTCAAAATCCACATATGAGCTTCTTCCTAGCTGGGAGGATGAGGAAAATTATCACTGGCCTATGTGTGTTAATCCTTGAGAGCTATAGTTTCTGGTCTGCAGTGTAAACCACAGTGTCTCATTTCCCCCTCTGCCCAGGCCAGCCTGGGGCACAGGAAGCCACTGCTGCCGCTCCTACCGGATCCCTTGTCCTGCTGCTCGCAGTGGGACCTTTCTGTTTAACATAAACATGCCATTGTGCTGGATGCCAAGGCTCCTTCTGATAAAACAGGCATCAGAGCCTTCGAGAAATGTGAGGCAGGGCTACAGCATAAGCATAGCAAACCAGTGACTTCATCTGCCCAAGGAGCTCTCTGGGTTCAGTTGTGACTCTTCAGTGACATTCATCCATTGCTGTTGGTTCATTCAAGGGAATGGAAATATACTATGTGACTAATTATTTTCAGAATTATTTTTTTAGCTAACTTTGAAACACTGCTGTGTTTCACACGGGTACCTGAGTTCACTTCAGTGTTGCTGACGAGTGTTATTGCTAAAGTGACCTTCTGCATAGGTTGGACTTTTATTTCTCAGAGATATCTAAATTCAATTTTCATTTTTTGCCTGCTGCAATACAATGCTACATCAATGATTGCTTTATCAAAAGAACCTAAATGATGCTTTTTGAGTAACATTGTTTTAGAACTAAACAACACTATTTAGCACTATGGCCTGTATGACACATGATATTTGTCCTGGTTAAGTATGGATTTAAATATTTTAAACTATGCTAAGAATAAAATGAGATTGTTGAAGTCACTATACTTTTTAATGTAAAGGTTTCAAACTAACTGGTATAATGTCCCTCTGGCAGGAAGGCACTGAGCACAAGCCAGCTCATCCTCTCTTTCCATGAGTGCACACCATGAAAGCACACCCCCTGAGCCTATCAAAGGGATTAGTTGCAAGAGCCTTAATACCTTATCTTCTTTCTACTATTTCTCAGAAATGTTTGTATCCACTAGAACATCTCTCTATAAATAGCTTCATTTCCAATGATAATGCACGAATTCTGAGACTTGCATTTTGCAGCTATAAATAGCAGACATTGCTTGGTGTGCTAACAATCCACAACTCCCAAATGATCCTGGTGATGACATTCACCAAAACTGGTGCCATCTTCAGTGCTTTCAGCGTCCTTCTAGCTGCCATGCCTCAGAACCAGTCCAGGTTTTAGAACCTGCTGCCATGTGCTGCTTTCTTTTGAAATGCTGGTTGTCAATCCACTTCAAGAATAAATTAACACTACCCATATTCTATGTTAGGAGGAGTTTGGTCCACAAATTTCACAAGCTTTGACGTGAACATTTAAGCAGCAGTCTCATAAAGATCATTACTAACATTCAGAAAAAGTTGCTTCTAAAGAAAAGTATTTCTTGCTTTTCAGAGGCCCAGAAATGCTTCAGAAAATATGTTCTGTAGCTGAAACCTCTTATTTGTGGCAGCAAATACAAAGTACTCTGGAGTAGACATAAGCAAAACTAATCTGAGTTTGAAAAGACAATTCGGGCTTTTAGCCTGAAAAGTGAATCTTACAGGAATCTGATTATGAAGTCAGAGGGAATTTACAACAGTACTCAGAATCTTGCAGCATTGTTTTTTAATTTTAGTCTAAAAAGGCAGCACTCTGATGTGCAAAACTGCCTAAGGATATACTGTAAAAACTTCTTGGTTTAAACTAAACAAAAAACTAGACACTTTGAAGAAAACCATCAGAAGTCCATATCACCTGAATTCTCCATTATTCTATTTGCAAATCATGTTTCTAGAAAATCTGACAAGGAACTCCAATTCTTTTTAAGTGATCCTTATTTTAATGTCCAGTATGATACCTTAAGAAATCGAAGAATTTTTCTTGTCTAAATAACCAGTGCAACCTGGAGATCACACAAGCATATCAGCAGTGAAGGACAAGCCACTGGAGGCATAATAGAAGAGCAACACCGGACAGCAGAAGAATTAAAAAAAAGTCATGAGGGGTAAAGAAGAAGAAACTTGAGTGAGTCACTGAGGACAAAACTGTGAGAAAGGCAGGAAAATGGAAGTAGAGAAGAGAGAAGCAGAAAGGGAAAGTGAGAGGTAGGTGATTTAACAAAGAGAAGATTAGTGATTAAAATATGATTGTAGTTTCAGAAAATACAGTTTTTGTCTGTGCAGAATTCAACCTGAAATCATCTTCTACTCATAAAATGAGAATGGACACTTACTTTAGGGATTCAAATTCAGAAGGAAGACAAAAAGAGCAAGTTACACAGAGAGAGAAGGAGGCTGGCCTGTAATTTCATGGCTGACAGAGTGCCTAGCACTGCAGCCCAGAGAGCATAGGGCAGGTACATGAGACAGTGAAGAATGCAAGCAACTGCAGATTTATATAACATGTATAAAATATATTTTGTAGTACACAAGACCTTTGGAAGTTCCTTCCATCATATTAGTATTCTTCAGCCTAAGCTTTTCTCAGGAGTTAACTTTTGGAATTACAGGAATTTGTAAACTGATGGCAAACTGATGACCAGTATCACCATCCTGAGAAAGTATATCCACGTACTCCCAACTAATAGCTTTATCTGGCCATTCACTGCAGATAAATTATGCTGTAATAGGAAGATTTAACCCCAAATCCAGTTTAATCCTTTGTTTACATAAAGTCTTAGAAATCATGCTCAGTTACTGGAAAGCCAGCAGAGGAAGTCCACATTAACATAGCCTTTTACAAATGCTCTCTCTGATTAATTCAGTGCTAACAAAAAAAGTTAAAAAGTCCCAATGAAAAAGAGCTTCTTGTCCTTTAAAGCAAGAGTAGTTTACAATAAAGTGGATAGACCAGATAGGAGGAGTTTCTGCTTTCAAGCTTTTACTAATCACAAACTTTTTTCTATCAGACTACTTTGGCAGATTGATATTGGTGACCAAAGTCTGATTTAGGAACCACAAAAATGCTGTTACCCAGCTCCTGTGGTAAGTGATTTAATCTCTGTGCAATGCTAGACACACAACTGTTTGGAGATGCATTCATGTCTGCAGCACTCAGAAAATTGTTTGCATTGCTCAGACAACACCTGGAAG
This sequence comes from Sturnus vulgaris, assembly GCF_052056855.1. NCBI lineage: Eukaryota > Metazoa > Chordata > Aves > Passeriformes > Sturnidae > Sturnus > Sturnus vulgaris. The sequence goes on from NC_142244.1 coordinate 99,521,959, forward strand.
GCTGTTGTCTTCCAACCAAGGATCAGTGATTTAATATTATTATAACTAAGCAAGTAGCTACAGATACCAGCTTGGTTTTAGGACAGGCTGCCTTTTTGCCATATAATCACTGGGAAAAATTATCAAATGACATCATAAAATGAAACTGAGGCTCGTCCTCTAATAGATAAACATAAAGATTAAATATTCCTGAAAAAGCTACTAACCTTAGTTCAGCCTTCTTGGAGTAACCACCTGGCCATGGGATTATGAAAAAAGACCCCAGCATGTTTGTGATTTCTGTACTAGTCATTTGAATTGAAAAACTTAAAAGGAGATTATCTTGACTGAGAAACTTTCTACTCCCATGAAAGGCATGAAATAAAATATTTTTCTTACAACTTAAGTAAAATTGTTTAAAAAGAAAGATGCCTCTTAAAATAATTTGGTCAAGTATTTTAGACTACAGATGCAATTGCAGGACTGATCACTTGCAACGACCATTCATGACACACTTCCTTTAGGGAAATCATCATAAATAGTTTGGCTAGGAAGGGTTCTTTAAAGCTTGTCTAGTCCAATCCCGCTGCAAGGAGCAGGGACATCTCCAATGAGATCAGGTTGCTCAGAAACCCATCCAATCTGCTCTTGAATGTTTCCAAGGATGGGCATCCACCACCTTTCTAGGCAATCAACTACTGTGTTTCATCACCCCCATTGTAAACATCTTCTTATCTCTAATCTAAATTGATCCTCCTTTAGTTTAAAACCATTAACCCTGTCCTATCACAAAAGGCCCTGCTAAATCTACCTCCTAAATTCTCCATGTTGATGAAGTTAAAGTTTTCCAGTTAAATATCTCAACTCAAATGTTACAATAGTAACTTCAGGATGTTTTTATAGATGCAGCCCACTAGAGTAAAAACAAGCAATAATACGTCACTACTACAAGGTTCTGAAATTATTCTTTTTTCTTTCCAGCTGGAGGCCTGGGATGGGGTGAGGAATGAGTTGGTGTCAATTTCAGACAAAAGGCTGGATGCTTACATATTGGACTCAAAGATCTTGGAGGTCTTTTCCAACATTAGTAATTGAATGATTCTATGTTAACATGCTCTATTATGGGAATTTTAGAAGCCCAGAAACATTTTATAGCTTTTTTCCCAAGCACAGTGAATGAAAATTAAATTCAGTATTTTTCTTCAATCAGATATTAAAAGAAAGCTTTCCTGCAGATCCCACGGAAAGAGCAAAAAACCATACAGGGGTAAATGTCTGTAAATTCTGGGGACACCCTGTTCCTGTTCCTTTTAAAGAAATGTGCTCTTGTGACAGAAAATAGTGATTAACACCCTCACAGGCATTTTTTTAATGGCTGTCACTACATGTTGTGAGGGGCTGAATCCATTAAAGCTTTGCAGGATACAACGTACATTTCAGGTCACCCCAGAACTCAGGCCTTGCTTTCTGTAAATTCACACTAAGGCCAAGCATTGGGTTTGCAGTGAATGTTTAGTTTTCTTCATGGCCAGCATTGCACCCGACAAAGATGTGACAACAGCTGATCACCTTCAGTTAACAACTTCCTGTCCATTATTTCTATCTTGCCTAACCGGAGCTGCTTTCCAGGTATTAGGGTGGGGTTTGTATATAGTATTAATGCTTCCTATAGAATGGAAGCTGTGGTATACTGAGGTCACTACTTTCAGCTCATTTGTGGATGTTTCACGGTTCAAACTCTGGAAAGCCCCACATTATTTCAAAGAAATTTTCTAAAAATTTTTGTCATTTGTTATATAACCCTCATGTCTCTACAGGAGTTATTTCCCACCAAGACTGACCCATGATAGCTGCTGCCATGGAGATAGCAAGGATATGGTTGGACCACTTTTCTCTGTGGGATATCTCCAGCAATGAGTTTCAAAAATATCTCATTTTACCTAGTGGGAGGAATCCTAACCACCCTTCCTATCAATTGTTTCAATGCCAGCAGTCTTGAGTTCCATTAGCATTTAAGAATCAAGGTATTTCTCCTGAATTCAAATACTCTTCCAGACCAGGGGGAGGGTTCCTTCCCAGGCATCTGGGGATGCTGTTTCTACCTCCTAATGTCCCACAGTTTGGAAGGCAAAACTTAGCGCATAGATTTTGTTGTGGCCATGTCAAGTATCAGCAGGTTTTTAGATTAGCTATGATCTCTATGGCTTAATCTATGTATATGTCTATTGTATATGCCACAACTTTGCGTTTACATTCACCTTTCAGAATGGATAAGAAAAAAATTAATAAAAATAATCTGTGTCTGTCTGGGATTGTCCTGGAGTGGTTTTGCGCACTGCTGCTCAGATTCTGCAGTTTCTTTGGGGCTGCCCCAATGGCGTGGGAAAGGGGGCTGCACAAGGGGCTACAAGGAACCCGACTAGAGACAGGCTCACGGGGCATCCGTGAGGCCTGCAGTGAGAAAACAAAGCTTTCCTGCAAATAGCTTCAAACCATGTGTAAGGCTAGTCATTGGGACTATTCTGTCCAGGAAAAACGCAGTTATGTCTGGGAGAAAGGCCTATGGAAAGGGAGCAGTGTGAAAGCCGGGGCTCTGTCGGTCCTCAGCACCCTCAGCGTCACGGCCTCCTCTGTCGGGCCGAGCGCAGCGATTCCCTCAGCGGGTATGGCGCCGCAACGCCGCACAGCGCTCCGGCCGAGCTACACGGCCTCTTCCCCACCTCCTCCCCACTGAACGGCACCGCAGCCGCGGGGCCGCCGCACCGGGAGAGCCGGAACAGCCCCGGAAGAACCAGCACGGCCCCCGGGAGAGCCGGAACAGCCCCGGGAGAGCCGGCATGGCCCCGGGGGGCGCGGGAACAGCGCTGCTGCCGGGGCCGGCAGAGGGCGCGCGAGGGCAGCGCCACACCCGCCCTGCCCCGCCTGCCGCGGGGCGCGTGCCCGGCGGAGCGCGCGGCCGTGTGCGTTGTGCGTGCGCGCCGCCCGCTCTGAGGGGGCGCCGGGCAGGGCACGGGAACGGCCCCGCTGTGGGTGAGGGAATGAATGTTTGTATCCGTGTTTGTCATGCTCAGGCCCCACACATCCTACGGCCCCTAGGGGATGGGGAAAACTTCATCACTTGAGGTGTCCAGGAAGACGCTTTCGGAAATCATAGAATGGTTTGGGTTGGAAGGGACCTTGAAGATGCTCTAGTTCAATCGCTCTGCCACAGATAAAAACACCTTTCCCTAGACCACGTTCCTCGGAGTACCATCCAACCTGGCCTTGAACACTTCCAGGAATGGGGAATCCTAGCTTTTCTGGGCAATCTCTTCAAGTGCCTCACCAGCCTAACAGTAAAGAAATTTTTCCAAATACCTTACTTAAACCCACTCTCAGTTTGAAGCTGTTCCCCCTTGTCCTGTTGCTACATGATCTTGTGAATTGACTCTCCATCTTTCTTGTGGGCTCCCTTCAGAAGAGCCTCCTGGAAGGTCCCTTCTGTTCTACAGAGTGAACAACCCCAGTTCTTTCAGGCTTTCCTTGTTAGAGAGGTGCTCGATCCCTGTGAACAGCTTGGTGGCCTTCTCTGGATTTGCCCCAACAGGTCAATGTCCTTCCTGTGCTGGGGCCCCCAGGCCTGGATTAATTTCTCATAAGACGTATGACCAAGGTGATGGAAAACTGGTTTTACCACCTACATCCCTTCAGCCCTTTTTCTCAAAATTCCAATAACTTAAATAATACCTTACTTGTTCGCTTTTTTTCTGACATATTTTGTCCTATTCCACTCACTTTGAAGTTCTAGCACTTCTAGAAAATCAATTTTGGAAATTCATCTGACTTCATTTATACCAGGCTGAGACTATGCAGGATTTGAACCATGCAGTACTGGCATTCTGCACGAGCTGGAGCCCTCCTAGGGTGCTTACTCTCTTCCCACACTGTTGTTCAAAAGGTTGTTAGTGTCACTTAAAAAATTCATGTTCCCATATTTTAAGAGATGGTATTGCTGTGTGTGTATCACAGGGCAGAATTGCAGGTAATATTTCCAGGGTTTTACTCTGTTACACTGAGAAGAAAGCTTAGAGGCGTGGGTCTAACACAAGAACAGTGCCTGTTCCTGTTGGTTTAGATCTTGTGAAAACTCCATTTGAGTCTGGCAACATGATAGAACACTGTCTGCTGCAGCCTGAGCTGGGACAGAGACTTGCATGATAATTTATTGATATAGCTATGAAGAATATGCTTATTTTACAGCAGCTCTTTTTTTATGACTAAATTATACTACTGTGGCAAAATAATTAGAATTATTATGAAGGACTTTTTTCTTTTTCACTTTTTATGGCAGATACTCTTTGTCTTTTGAAGACCTCATTTCCCTAATGCCAGAGAGGTTTTTCTCCTTTCTCTTTTTAATTTTCCTGGTGCTTGACATTGTTTGGTAATTTCCCTTCAACAGCACTCTCACATCTCCAACAGTTCAGGAGATCAGACATTACAAAAACCGTGTCCTGAGAAACTCTGTGTGTATCACATGCCAAACTCTAGCGAATGTTTCAGGTTTTATTTATTCACATTTTAATCTGTCTGATGAAGTTAGCCTGGAGGAGGGCCTGAACAGGCAGTGATGAGATGTTTGGATTCAGTTTCAACACAAACCATCAAATGACATCTCTCATGCCAGTAAAAGGAAACCAACCTGAGAGCCTTCTGGTAAAGACTTCCTTCCCTTGGAGAATTTATAGAAAGAAAACAAAATAAACCTAGCCTTTTATTTAAAAATAACTTGTGGTTCTCTCACAGACACAACTAAAAACAGCCTTGACCAGGTAGGAAACACCTGATTGTCAACTTCCTCTCTAATTTTAAATCTGTCATTAAGGTATGTGGCTAGCAGAGTATAAAATCCACTGTAAGCTCTACGATAAACATACAGAAGGATTTATATAATTAGATATTACAGAATGAAGATAACAAGATGGTGCAAAAATCTTACAGCTATCAAAGACAGCTAATTAGTTGCCCTTTGCTCTACCATTTAAACATATGCTATTTGAGCTGGTGTCATTCCACACTGATTTAAGGAAGCTGGGAGGGGGAGCTAGCTGCACAGTACACAGTGTACACTGTACTCAAGGCAGTTAGGGATGGGATTTTTCAAAACATTCATGGGTAATTGATCCTCAATTGCTTTTGACCAGAAGCTTTCCTTTTTCTTAGAATGCAAGGAAGTATTGGACACCTAAATATGTAAGTTGCCTTCCACTCCAGCTTTCAGGATTTTATCTAAATGAAAAAAATCAGAATTCAATTGAGGTGGAAAAGACAAATTCCTTAGCAGATAACATTAATAGGTAATCTTTAAGACAGAAGGCAAAAACTAGATATGCAAAAATTATTCTGCCCTCAAAATGGACGGTGCTACACCTACTTATGCCATGACAGCTCTCATTTGGATCAGCACTACCCATAAATCTGCTTTCTAATAAATATCTACAAAGCCGGAAAAAAATTGCAATCCTATGCAGCAAGAAGGAGTGTTTGCATTCACACAGGTATGTGTTGTGCCCTGACTAGTAGCATTTTTTCTGGCTGAAAATTTTCATGCTTGGTTTAGGTTCTAAAAAAAGAGATGGAGATGGAAAGAAGAAACTTAAAGTAACGTGAATTCTGGGAAAAGATTTTAGATCTATACATAGGCAGTTTTCAGTAAATATAATTACATGAAAGATGACAAAACACATAGTATGAAAAACAGAATTAAAACAACAAAGAGAACCATGAAAGAGGTAAAATTTATATTCTTTGCTCATAATTTTCAAATATGAGTTGGTTACCAAAATGCATTATGCTCTGTGAGTGAGCAAGTAAAGTTCCTATTGAACAACTTTTAGGATGTTGAGTGATACTGCAAACACATTAAAAATATTTTATTTTTCAACCAAGAAATAAATGCCCATAATCAGTATTAGTAATTAAACTGGTTTATTTTTAAGTGGCATGTGTATGCCAGTTTATGATAATAATTATTGCACTGGTTTTTACTTCAGTGCTGCCATAGGTTTAGCTGTTTAGCTTTCATAAAGACTTCTGAATGTTTCCTTGCGATACAGGCTATTTCCTTTGGACAGATAGCTACTTACTGTGCTGGCTCTTAACCTGCAGTACCAGGAGCAGCCAAACTGGAGGCTGTGGTTTGTGAATCATACCTCTATCTTTGCCTCCAGCATTGCTTGAATAAGAATATGGAAAATCTGTTTCCCTAAGAACTAGAGGCGTCTGTGGAATCTAATGTAGTGTGTTCCCTTGATTTTCATGTCAATGAAATATTCTTCCCTCTAGAAATGCATTCATGTTCTGTGCATGTCTTGTGGGAAGATTAGGAATACTTTTCAGCTTCTCCTCCTGGCAGGTATTTATAAAGATGTTTTTCAAAAACGTGAGAGAGGAGGAATGTCATTATTCCTTCTCAGGCCTCTGCTTCTGGTCTCTTCGAGTTGGAATTTCTGTTCTGTTGTAAACAATGAAAGTATCTCCTTTCCTCCTCCTTTCTGCCTGCCCTCCATCCCAGCCGTGCAGGAAATGGGCTTTGCTCCTCCTCTGGGGACGCTGTATGGCTTTGTGTGGCTTACATAGGGGATCTTTCTCCAATAACCAGCCAAGTCTTCTGTGGAGATAAATCCTGTGCTCGCAGCACCTTCGTTATTGATCAGTGGAGCACACTCGGTGCCGGCAGCTGGTTGCAGGAAGTACTTTGGCCTGTGATCCTGTGTGGATAGGTAATATTTGAGTTAGCTGAGAACAAATAAAAGTGGCGGCTGGAAGTCACAAAAACAAAACCTGTTTTTGCTAACCGGCTAGCATTTGCAGGGATTTGGCAGTGTGATTGCCAGCTGCTACAGCTCGCCACTGAGGTCACCTTCTCTTTGTATATAAACATTAGTCATTTACTAAAGAATGTAAAAAACAGGTGTTCAGTGTTCATTGGTAATCTGTTCTTTCAAAGGGATGCTGTAAGATAGCACCTGATATAGAACAATTCCTTTTATGCCTGTTGTTATTAACATAAACACACTTGTACTGTTACTTAGGCAGTGTCATTGGTATGCATAGTATAGAAAAGATAAACAAAATGACAGATGCTTAAGCCAGATGAAATTACAATTAAACTAATGACAGACAAAAATAAAGGAAGTGTGGCGGGAGAATGTGAAAGAACATAGAAATCATTGCAAAGCTATGCTCCTTTTTTTTCCTTTTTTTTCTTTATGTTATTGTTTTTAAGGAGGCAGTTTTGCATTTTATGGTCAGTGGCCAGTATGGGAATTGAAGATTGAAGCTGGAAACTATTATCTATATGGATTTTGAAATGCAGGAGTGCTTTTCCCACATGATGAGAGAAGATATTGAAGACTAAGAAATTTGCATGAAAAAAACCTCAGTGGTTTGTGGAAAAAGGGAATTAAGCTGTCATCTGAGGCTGTGACCACTGGAACAATTTTAAATTTAACCTTCCTATCAGCTTTTAAACTTAACCTTCCTATAAGTTGTGAAACGTTGCAGGACTTCTGATGCTGTGGCTCTGTCTACACTTAAGTCTACACATTTAAGGTGACCTGGCAGGAACAGATTTCATTAGATCACGTATGGGTAGAGAAGTCCAAAATGAAATTAAGAAAGAATTTAAATAAAATACATCTAAATATGAATGTATTAGTAAAAGGTATCTATTCTTCTACGGTAGACTTTACATTTCTCTAAAATCACAGTGATTTTTATATTTTGCTGCTTTGACAGAGCAAAAACTTACTAGAGGAAAGTCAGGCCTCCCTGCTTTCAATTCATGGACCCACTGAGAATGAGATTCACCACTGGTGCTGCCCCATATCTTGCAGCTCTCACACCCCCAATGGTTCTGCACAGCTTTTGGTTCCCCACCTCAGCAGTGGGACACAAGGTAAAGGGAAGGGGGAGGGAATATGTCAGCAAGGAGCATTGCCTTTCTGCATGGTGTGTGCAAGAGGCTCTAGCCAGAGGGTGGTTTATTCAGTACAGCATCACTGGAGCTGGAGCTGATCCTGTTCCCTTTGGTTAGGATTTAACAGCTGTGACAAGGAGTAATTGGCTCAAGTCACATCTTCACATGATGTGAGACATGGATGTTCCACGTACTTTCCAATAGGATTATGTGATTTATAGCACCATTGAAAAACGCAGTATAGCAATAAACTAAAGACACTGAACTTTTATTATCCCATGTAAAAAGGGGATGCTAAAAATGAAAATGAAGAAACTGTGGTTGCTAATTATTCTAATTATGTTCTCTAGTATTTAAGAATGGTAGGAGCCTGTTCTGCTGAAGAAGGAACTTGAAAAGCCAAGAAAGATATATAAAGTGTGATACAGTATTAGCCAGTATTACACTCAGCACACAATCAGTCTAACTGCAGTCTGACTTCGTGCAGGTATTATTAAACTGTGTTTCAAATATTAGTGAGGTAGCTTTGAAGATGTTACTGAAGCACTCCTCCACTTCAAGACAAGTTACACTGGGATGATACACATTCAGAAAAACAATGCCAATGCAAAGTAACCTCAGTTTTCATTCAGGTATGATGTTCACAAGTACATTTTTGAAATGTAGGAGACAGACAACTACCAAGGAGTTGCAAATTTTTAAGAAGTTAAGTTCTTCCAAAAGAGTGTGAAACAGTGGGGGTAAGCAGAAAAGCAACACCCTAATAGAGCTAAAGCATTTTTCTACACTTGTGATAGCATAATTTTCTTTTTGTCATAAATTGTTGTAGTCTTCCAGCCAAAATTATTGGAATTTTTTCCATTGTGCATGAAGCATTTTTACACAATAATTCCATCTATTCTTAGCAAGATGTTCTTTAATGTGAATTCTATCTATTGTTAGAAAGTGTTATTGAGAAAATATGATTCTAATCTTGTGACTTTTTGCCTTGATATCAAGAGAGTTACTGCCAAATATGCAGTCATATCTTTTGTTAATAGAAACAAGTTACAGAATCTATTAATAGAGTGATAATAAGTAATGATGTTGCTAGGGGGCAGGATTATATCTTATTTTAATTCTAGTAAAATGGTACTCCCAAAGGGTCATGATATTACAAAAATTAGCTGCAGCTAACCTAGTTCATCTACAGACTGTCTCATAGGAAGAAAGAAACATGTTGGAATAATGACTGTGGAAAGTAAAATGCCATTTATAAGTTTTTCCAGCCAAGAGAAAAAACATTCTTTTATTTCCGCCCTAAAGCATACCACTGATCTCTGCTTCAAGGGACATCTTTTGTACAGTGCAGTTCTGTGACTTCGTCATAAATGTTGATAACCACAGCAAAGAAAGAAACCATGGTCAGGAAACTCACAACAGAAAAGAGAACACCACCTGAAGTAGTCATTGCTCATTTTCTAGATTTTCCTTTATTCTCACAGCAGAACATAGGATATCCTAAACATGCTGACCAAAACTTCAGCAGAGCTAGTGGTTATAGAAAAGTGCATACTAATAATTTATGTCAGGTGGATGTCAACAGGAAGATGCAATGGACTACCGTAGCTCTCATGCACACAATTCTAACGTTCTGAATAGCATTGTAAATGAATGCTTTGTTTTTTGCTTTCATTTTCCTTTTCTTTCCTGCCTCTGTGTGACTTCTCTATCGTATTATCAGATCTGATGATGAAATTAAACGAGCATAATCTATGATCTTCAATTCAGGCATAGATTAAAATGATATGTCACCAGACTTAAGACACATCATACATACTATTCCATTTTGAGCTTTTTATGATTTGTTTTGGTTTGGTTTCTGTGTTGATTTAATTCCAGGAAACATTTAATGGCCTACAGATTTGTTTTCTCCCAGTCGTGTCAGTTACTGGGCAGAAGTGGTTTCTGAGACCTACAAGCCAAGGAATCATTCAGTAGGCATCTTTAGGACAGTCAAACCTGGAAGCTGGGCATGGCAGCCTCCCCTCCATCATTCGATTGGATGTCTGCAGGATGCTGGCAACTGTTAAAAGGAAAAATAAGCAGCTCAACTTTCCCCCATGGAAATGTCCCTCTGGCAATCTCAGTGTCAGCATTTGTGAAGGAAACACGTGCAGCCCTTAGACCTGCAGTCTCTTGTCAGTGGCATTGCTCAGTGCCGTGCTGGTCAAACAGGAAAGTCTCTTTAGCTGCATACTCAGTGTCATTTTAAACCTTTCAACTTTTATTTGCATAGAGCTTTGCATTTTTCCCTTCTGCATCCCAAAACGTGGAAGTGTTTAATGCATGAGGCAAGACACTGTGCTAAGAGAAAGTCTGGTGATTAAATCATCTGCTTCCTATCCCAGAGAACTGGATTTCAGCCCTGTCTTTGCCACAAAATTCTTCATTCTTTGTGATGGTGGACACATTTATAACAGATATATGACAACAGTCATTTATAACAGAGAAAACCAAAGGGTAGTATCTTCGTTATCTGCTTAGGCAGTTCATGCTGTGTAACTCATAAAAATTCAGAGCTTCCAAAGCAAGAGTAGAGTCAATAGAGAGGAAAATACATTGACTTTACTAGAGGAGCATGGAAAATAAATTCTTTCTATTTGGAGTCTGACCAAATCTGCAGAGTAATATTTGCATGACACAAGGAGTAACAGCACAGATCTCTCCAGCATTAAACTGTTCGGAGGGTGCTGACTTTGACATAAGGATTTTTCTGTGCTAATGAGGCATTGAATAAAAAAATAGATTTTTAACCTTGTGCCAGATTGCTGTGTTTAGTGATAAAAGCTCATTGCTGGACATTGGTCTTAATTATATATTAAGAGGCTTTCAAAGGGTTGAGAAATCTTATATTTTGAAAACAAATAACAGGTTTTTAAACACTGGGAAAAAACATCTAAGCAGCCTATATGATCATTTAAACTTTGCTTATTATTATATATGATCCAGTGAAAATATGAATGAACTTATATTTAAAATGTAATCCCTGGGGATCAGTTTAAATTTAAACATGAATGTAAATTTGACAAGAACTTGAGGATATATGAACTTTAAGGGCTCTCAGAACACATTGAAGTCTGCCTAGGTAATTTGTCTAGGTAGTTTTGGTAAGGAGATACTCACAAGGGGATGATGTAGGACAAAAATTTCAAAGGACAATCATCCAACTAATTTTGTTTATTTTTATTTTTCTGGTTTTAACCTTTGGTCAAAGGTTGGACTTGATGATCATGGAGGTCTTTTCCAACATTAATGATTCGGTGAAATTAAAAAGATTAGAAATTCTTTGCCCATATATCCTACATCTAGCAATGATCTGTATCCCTACTGTAAAATATCCCCTTGATTTCTGCGAGGGCTGTTGGCTTCAAAGAAAAATATGCATCCAAATGGGTTGGCAGTGCTACCCAGAAAAAATTAAAATGAAAACAACACAAAAACTAAATTAAAAAAAAGATCCCTGAAAAAATATTGGTGACTACTATATAAGAGGAGGAGCTTTCTGGTTATGAATGTAATACTCCTATAACAGTAATATAATAGTATTATGTTTGTATTTTTCTGATCTGGGCATACTGGGGAATTCTGTAAGGAATTCTGCTTTTCAGAACTTATATAGCCTTTGGAAGTTCCGATACTGAGCACTTCTGTGCATATTCACAGCACATGAAAAATGGACTGAAGGCCAAAATAAACCATTAAATTTCATTTTTGCCCTTATTTCAGATAGGACAGACTAGTGGGGACTATTATCCAACCCTGTTTTCTAATTTGTTGGTCAACCATCATGGTAAATGGGGGGCAGTGATCACTTCAGTACAATTTGCAAGAAATAAAGATGAGATTTCTTCCTCCATAAGGCTGGAAATATCACAAAACCACATCACAGTGAGGATGGATGGGAGATATGATGCATCTCCATGAAGAAGACAGAAAATCATCACAGTTTCCTTTAGTACAACAAATAGGAGGCATCAAACTGGTAACAGCACAAAGGTTCAAAAGATAATACTTCCCCAGGTGTATAGATAAAGATATCTGCCATATATGTTGTGGATGCTAAAGGAATTTGATGAATTTAATAAAGAAAGTCCCTTGAAAAGTGTTGAATACAGGGATGCTGGCTCTGGGCAAGAACATCCTGAGCTGGAATTCGCTGAAGATTGGAAGACAGTTTTTGAAAAATGTCACTGCATGTTTGATTTGTCCTTAAAAATCCTCTGGGCAGCTGGGAATGGCCACCATTAGAAACACAGTACTGGGCTGGATGGACTTTGATTTGACTTGCTAAGATCATCCTCATGTTTCAGAGGTATTATATATGTGTGTATATATATTTATGTTTCCAGTATCCAAATCACAATGTGCATTGCCAATGATACTTGTCTTGTTGAACTGGATTGTGTACTTACTGAAATACATGGCAGTATTATACTGACATGTTTCTTTTAGATGAGGGAAAAAAAACCGGTGTTACTGGGGGGTTGTTTGGTGTTGGTTTTTGCTCCTGAGAGGAGGTAATGCCACAGACATCTTCCAATGGAAATGAAAAATGAATTGTAATAATGTGCTTATGTAAAACAAAATTGGACATATTCTGCACAGCAAACATCTTGTGTTGGAACAAATGTCTCTCTGGTGATGTCAATGTGAGAACAAGCACTTCAGTGTTGTTGAAGTAATTGGGAGTCACTGAGCGAATGTGCTAGGGAATCCTGCATAAAGCCTATATATGGTAATTTATCTAGAATGTTCTCTATTTCTGTTTTGTAAAAGCTTTATGTGGGACAGTGACTACATTTACTGTCTTTCAAAGTGACACAAGACAAACACCAGTCTTCAGGCCTTCCCCAGAGCACCCTGCCCAAGGGGTGGGCAGCACCAGCAGCAGGGAAGGGGCCTCCTTGCCATGGGGTGGCACAGCACCATGCTGGCTCCAAGGTCGGGAGGCAAAAAAAATCTCCTGTTAGAATGCAGTGGGCTGTGACCACTGGGTGTATAAAATGCTGACATGAGAGGTTTCTTTGTTAAATCTAACAAGACAAATAATTCTCCCTTACTTTAAGTATAAAATGAAATGAAATTCTGTAAAAGAACTTTTTTTCCTCCAATTTTCCTCCATTATTTGAAAAAAAATCAAGCTAACTTCAACAAAGTTTTGTAGAGAAGTTGCTTCTAGCAACTTATGATTATACAATTAACACAAAATTGTCATTGCAGTCACTGAAGTTAGTATACAGTCCAATACTTAAACTGTAATCCCAGTTGTTTGAAATATATTTTTCTATGCTGGAGTACACAATTGTCTCTGCTAACATCTCCACAGGTCCTCCCTAGCACTCACTATCTTATCCTCCAGCATTTTGGGTCCTCTAGGGTAGCTTCACCCTCTCTTCCAACATCCCATTTTATTTTGGGCACATGACAAGTCTGAGCTGAGACTTAATCTGTTTCTTCACATTATTTTTAAAATAAAAATTAATCACAGCATGAATAATGAAGCAAAACAAATTATAATGTACTCAGTATACAATCATATTGTAAATGGTTTGAACCATTAAAGCATTCCAGGTCCCCTGTGACCAATTGCAAAGACCTGGATGGAGGAGGAAAAAACAATTGCATTCTGCCAGGAGAAGCTGTTAAATTCCAGTGAGTGAATGTGGTCCTGACTTAATTACCACTTCCAAGAGACTATTTATAGTTGTCTGGGAAAGCACTTAAGCGAAATAGGCTTAAGTTTGCAAATAGAATAAGTGTGTGAGTATTCAGGGTTAAGACAGAGTTGAGAGAGAGGCACTGTGGGATAACTACCCCCTACCCTCTCACTTTGTGATGGCATGCTGGAGCAGGAATTTTCTATTGACTAAACTAGCTTGACAACTCATCAGATCTCTACAGAGAATTTTAAAAATCTGAAATTTAAAATATTGTGCAATTTATACACAGCACTTCATTAAGAGCTTCAGATTTGAACATTGGCTGGGACAGATTGTACCAAAGGGAGGCACATGAAAAATTTGTTGTGTCTCTATGAGAAAAAAAATTAACAATTTTTCATAGCTATAATAATCTGAAGTGTTTTGATAGATAAAATGCTTAATCTAGAAATTTAAATAGTTAGCAAGAAGAGGTGTAGCATAAAGAATGGGATTTGTCATGGGGAACATGGTCAGTGGGATTTCCTGAGGAGGGCACTTATGTTGTTTGAAAGAAATACTCACAGCTGATAAATACATCAAGTTAAATGTTATATTAGGAATGATAAAGAGAAATTTACATTGTCGTTATCCCAGGCCTTTCAGAGACAAATGGGTAGGTCATGACAAAGAAGATTAGAAGGGGATATGCAAGCTGAACATTAGTTGGCCTGCACTATTAGGGAATTGATCTATATTTAAATCTATTGCTACAGTTGTTTAATATCTAACTTCTGTACATTTAATAAATTTTCTGTTTGTATCTAATACAGTCTTATTAAGCTGTGAAGACTAGATGAGTATCATACCTTACTATTTCTAGATAATTTGTTTTTTTTTAAATTTGCTGTTCAATAATTTGTCCTGTATATGGTGTATTAAATCAATGTCATAAAATAAGAATGTTGGCATGCCACAAATTACAAATGTGCATTATAAAAGCATATTATATACATATTTCAGTGGTTTATGGGCATAATGATAGGAGGAAAAAATAGTTGTGTATACATTTCATTGCAGTGAGTACGTAAGCATTTGAATTGCACTTATTCAACCACAACCTTAATGCTTGAAGTAAAAATACTGTATGAGAGTATTTTCTTAACATGCCCAGATGTACTGTCCTCTTTGTCACCTACGTCACATCATCTAGGCACACTATGCACTGTGGCAATGCAATTCTGTTATTTCCCTACCAGGAAGTGAAGCACCAAACAATAACTTGTTATTATTTATTTCTTCAGTTGGCTGTGGACTACTAACTCAAGGACTTTAACTACAGACCTTCCATACTCCATTTAAGTAGAATTACTATGGAGAAAAGAAGCAAGGGAAAAATATTAATGATTACAAAAGGCTTGTAGGATTACTTGTGCATTTCTCAGATGACTAGTTGCTGCAGAATAAATGCGTCCTGATAACACACTCTTGTTCGTGAAGTCTTTCAGTAATACTTGATGTTAGATTCAGACTTAGTCTCTATGGGTTTTTTCTCATTAATTTGGAATTTTCAGTCTACTTTCCATGTGGAAATATCGTTCCTCACAAAAAGTGTCAGATGTGCTCAATGTATCGAGGGAAAGACTTGCTTCCTTCACATATACACAGCCACAGCTCCTTACTGTGTAACCCATCCCAAAAGCCCTCAGAGATTTTACATTCCTGTGTTGCCTCCTGGCACCCTTCACACCTACAGCTGAGCCAGAATGATCATCAACAGACCCTCTACTCCTGGAGCCCTGCTCTTGGCTGCTGACAACAAGTGAGAGTTGAGGGTTTGCTACTTTTTGGTTCCTCTGAAATGGATGACTGCTGATCATGTCCTAATTTTTCTTCACATTTATATTTATATTTTTGCATACATGTGTGTGTGTGTGAAACATAAATGACCCAAAGGGACAAAGCTAATGAGAAATTTTGTCCCTGTTGCTTATGATTTTATTCTGTTGGATATGGGAAGAGCAGCAAGACCCAGCTTGCAGGATGAGTGTGATAGATAGCCATAAGGATAATGATGATGAAGGAGACTTTGCTTTGCTGTTGCAGATGACATCTTTGATTCCAGAGAAGTGACAATTTTTAATTAGGTGTCAGGACAGTGCAAAGGTCCCACAGAAGTTGGAATATCTGGGAAATGGAAAGTAAATTGCAAATGAGTATGCACAATGAGAAGATGGGGATGGAGTTGTTGTTATACACAATGAGATATCCGTTCTGACTGGCTGCCATTTTCCAGCAATTTTAAGAAAGAAGTGGAGAGCCAAAATGAGGTTGGATTTTTATGCAGTGTTAATAATGGCTTCTGCTGTGGACAGCAATAAAATTAGAACTTATTATCTACAACCTACAGTGGGAAATATTTACATTTTCTGTGGAAAATGTTGTGATATCAATCAAGACCTGGGTATAAGAGCATGTATAACAGAGAAGATGTGTAGGTAAAACCTGTGATTATAAAGACTGAAGATGACAAGGGAGGCACATGAGGAAAAGCTGCTTATGTAATTTGACTTAATGGGCATAGGTGTGCCTAAGGAATGAGTGACTGTGTGAGCAATGTTTGTGGGTGGAAAAAAGTGGAAGGAAAGAAAAACAGGTATGGAATGAAGGTGTGTGAAATACATGAGAACTGAGATGTGTATTATGTATATACAGAGAAGATGTGAGACAAGAAAATGTGTAAATTTATGTAGTTATCACTTTATATGAAATATGATTTACTGCCATTTGTTCAGACTGATTAAAATATGCACTGCAAGCATTTAATTTCCTGTGGTGGACTTTTATCTATTTTAAGTCAAAATCTTCCATGTTATTACATGTTCCATACTATGCAGGTTATCTTTCTTTGGTAGAGTGTTTCTTTCTGCAACCCAAACCAGAGATAAGATGTGCTGCACCAGGTTCTCTGCCCCTCTTTCTCCTTTTACCCTCTGGATGCAGGACAGACAAAGAGGAAGGAAAATAAAAGGGAGGGAGCGCCACGCAGGCCTGGGAGGAGTTCATTGGACAGCACAAAATGCATTGCAAATTAGTACTTTGGCATGAAAACTACAGTGACCTTTTCAGGTTCTTCTCTTCTTGACTTATAATGTTACTCAAAAATAATCCTTGGCTCCTGAACACTTTGATCATTTCCTCACAAGGAATGGGCAGAAGGATGAGGTAACATCCGAGGAAGGGTACTGTTCTGGCCTGGAAAATAATTGAGAGTTCCTGCCTAACACCTTGGCATGGATGTGCTGCAGACAGAGGGAGTTTCAATTCTGGTGAGGCAAGTGCTAGCCCTATCATAGCCTACTGGTTCCCATAGGCAGCTCTGTGCACACTTGGTTGGACTCTTGGAATCAGGTTTTTCAACACTTTTATTCATGTGTGTTTATGAAGCTTCAGCTCCTAACTGAAGCTTAAGATTTTTCTAACCTAAAAGTTAGACCTGAAGTCTAGAATAATTTTAAATCTAAGGAGATTTTTAGGACATTTTAAAATCTTAAATGGTTGTGGGGTTTTTTTTCCCCTCATATTTGGCATGAAAACTTTGCCAAGGCAGAATCTTGTTCAAGATTTAGAAAGATGCAACCTGTCAGTTGCAAAAGCAGCTACCATGCACTGCAAATCTTGGACATGTGCTTTACATAGTAGCATATGCATCTTTAACAGCTTTTATAATGAATCCATGAGATCCAGGACACACTGGATATACAGATCATGATTTACATGGAACATGTGCATGATACTTCAGCCTGAGAAACCACAGCCCAGCCAATTCCTTTTCTGGCTCTAACCTGGAGCAATTTGCCAAAGTTAAGACATGAATTTAGTTGAACGGCTTTGACCTGAAGGAAATGTTCCACACTCAGTCCTGCCAGTTTCTCTCTTGTTCACTGCTGTGTTCAGTTCCCTGCCTGTTTTTTTGCTGCCTCCATGGTCAGTCTCACACTGTTTCTGCAACTTCCATCTACAGGTTTTTTGCTGAAGCTTGATCCTCTTTTAGGACTCTGGGGAGCGATGAGGAAGAACCAGCCCATGTTGGAGGGCAGTGCTGCACGTATCCTTAGCAAGGCTCATTAGTCTTGGTGGATTATTATAGCAACCTGGCTGTACTGCTTCCAGGTATTATGAACTAGTCCAGTGTCTTGGAATGGTGCTGACCTGGGCAGCTACTGTGCTAAGGTAATTGCTGCAAAGGCATTCAAAGCAATGAAGGGAAAGTGGAAAGTTGAGCCGTGGTACACAGTGGATACCTGTTGGAGGTTTTTCTGAAACAAAAAAAATCCAGTGTCCCAAAAGGTTAATACAGACATGGGCCATTTAGAATGCCTACTTCTGGTAAACAAAACTTCTGAAAATCTGGGAGATGTACTTAAAATAATAGAAGCTGCAACCACCAAAAAATAGTTTGTACTGTGCCTAACTCTGCCTGCTTTGAATACTCTTCAAAAGCATCTGTAGCACAGAAACAGCACCTTGCTCCTGGAGATACTGCTGAACCCTCGGGACCACGAGATGGCCTGAGAAGTGTTTGTGATGCAAACTCTGTTGAGATGAGCTGATACAAACATTAGCTGTTATACTTATGAAGATCAGATCTACAGCCTTGCATTTGCTAAATTTTACACCTTTACCACATTTTTAATCTACTTCATCTTTGCCCTCAGAGCTTCCTATACTGTTTTGCATTCATCACTAAACCCACCTATTATTACTCTATTGCATCTCACAGCTGACAGTAACCCTGGTAAGAAAACTACAGTCTACTGCTATTGAAATAACCTATAAGACATAAGTAGAAAGTCAGATCTATTATCTATGCTGCTTCTCCCATGCACTGCTCTTGGACAAACAGTGGTTTTTTTTGGGGGGAGGGGGGGGTGGAAGAGAAAGTCCTAATAAGTCAGGAGCAAAAGCCCTCCAATTTCCTGCACTTATAACCATACTGCAGCAATTAATGTTCATAGAGATGTAATTTAAAACGGTGAATGCAAGTGAAACATAATTGGAATTGCAATATAATCCCTAGCAGGGTATTGCCAATTTCAAGGGGCTGAGTTAAGGTTGTTTGAGAATATATTGTTAACCCCGTTCCTAGATTTCAGAAGCTTAGCCTGCATTACCTTAACTCTTTATGTCCAGATTTTTAAAGGTTTAGCTGAAGGCAGCATCCTGCCAAGGCACAGAATCCCAGATGCCAATTTTTAACCTTGTTTTAACAAAGTTTTGTGGAATTTACTTTTAGATGGTAGCCGGAACAATGCGTTGTGATCTCCAGCAGGCTCAGGTCAAATCGGTCAAATCAGATACAGCTGCTTTCTGCTCTACAGAGTGGTGTTAAGGTACCAAGTTGAAATGTCAAGCAAACTAGATGTGTAATTTTCCACCCTCCATTATCCAACCATAGATACAGCATGATCTCCACGACTCACATGGTCTCCAGGACCTCTCCTCCAACATCTTTTGAGCCTTTGCAGTGGACCCCCATCTCTTTCCCATGTCCCTGTGCACATCGAGATTGTTCGGCACCTCCGAGACATTTCTGACGGGTACCGGAAAATGGATGACCCAGCGAGGGCCGGGTACGGCTCCCCTTTTCCATCATTCCCCCCGGCCTCCCGCGGGCCGTGGCAGAGCACAGGCCCCGAGGCAGGACAGGACGGGCCCCGGCGGGGCCTCAGCCTCCTTCCCCCGGCCCGGGCCCGGGGCGGAAGGCAGCCGCCCTCTCCTAGAGCCGACGTGTCTGGGTCTGGGCCCGGCTTCCGCGGCGTGGGGTGCGGCCGGCCCGGGTCCCGCTGCTTCCCCCGTGCCCCACAGAGCGGGCCGGGGCGGGAGGGCTCTGCGGCGTGGGAACAGCCGGGCGGGGCGGAGGGAGGGAAGATGGCCGGGGCAGGCGCCGGGCGGCAGGCGGCGGCGGGGCGCTGCTGACCGGCGGGGCGGGGGCGCTCGGGCCGGGATCGGGGGCTGGGAGCCGGGGCGGCGCGGGGCAGGTCCCGGGCGGGGTTAGGAAGCGCGGCGGGGCTGGTCCCGGCTTGGAGCGGGGCTGGCGCGGGGGAGGATGAGCTCGGCGCGGCGCAGCCGGAGCCGCCCGAGTCCCGCTCCCTGCGGGGCCGCCTGTTAGTGCTGGAGGAGGAAGAGGAGGAGGAGGCGGCGGCGGGCGGCCGCGGCCCGGGTGGGACTGGAGCTGCCCCGGCGGCGGGCGGGGAGCGGCTTTCGGCCGGAGTAGGGCGGCGGTGGCCCGGCGGCGGAGCGGCCATGCCGTGGTTGAGCGGCGGGCGGCGGCGGCGGCAGCAGCAAGCGGCGGCGGGACAGGGCGGCGGGCCGCCGGCGGGAGGACAGCGGGGCCGGGAGAGCTCGGAGCTGCCGCTGCCCGCCGGCTGGGAAGAAGCGAGGGACTTCGACGGGAGAGTCTTTTACATCGACCACAACACCCGGCAGACCTCGTGGATCGACCCCCGGGACAGGTACGAGTGAGATCCGGGGAGAAAGAGGCCCTGAGCCCCGTTCACCCGGGGCTGGGCCCATCGGCGACATTTTCCTTTCCCCGTCCGCGGCCGCCGGGAGGGTGTGGGCGGCGGGACCGGCGATGCCGCTGCCGGCGGGGCACTCCGAGGCTCCGGCTCGGCGGTCCAGGGTGGGGGCTCTGTCACATCGGCCCACCGCGGCCCGTCGTGGGGGCAGAGCCTCTACCCCTCCTTACTGATGGTTTTGTCGGCAGTGTTAAACGCTGAATATGATCCAGAAAAAAAAGAATTGAGGCTTTCTGCCCCCCACCACCCCCGGTGGGTGCTCGGACTAAACGTTATCTCAGTGCGGGGGGACATGGGGAGGCAGGAGCGCTGACACCGCCTGTGTTTATACTCCTCCGTACCGGGCCGGCCCCGCTGTAACCGAGCGGCTTGGCTACCCTGATTTATTAGCTGGGCTGAACTAATTGGCAGCAGCAGGCTGGAGGCATGCTGGAGTAATTTGGTAGATTACCTCCTCATAAAAGATAACGCTGCGTGGAGGTAAGCAAACCGGGAAATTCCTGCACTTAATTTGACAAATACGAGGTCTGCTGCAAATTAGCAGCAAAAATCTGCAGCTGCGTGGTGTCCGGGGCAGCATCTGCACGGCCCTGCGGTGCGTGGGGAGACCGAGTTAGGCCTTTTCTTCTCACTTAGGGTGAATAAATACGGACAGGTCTTACGGCTTTTAGTAGAAATGCGTTGTAAGCAGTGTTTAAGCGTCGTAGCTAAAATCTGGTGGAAGCGTGGGCTCTGCCCCGTAAAAGACGACCTTGCTTCAAAGCGGTCGCCTAAAAATTTCCACGCGGAGTTAGTGAACACAAGTGTCAGTATTTTAGGTGTCTGCGAAATAAGAAACATATGTCTCCGTGTATGCTTTTCTATATTAAACAATGTTTTTATAGTAAGTGAAAGTTGGACAAGGACAGTTTGAACCTCAGCCAGAGCTACCTTGCCAGAAGTATGCCTGGAATGTTAAGCAGGCCACAGAAACTTTTAAGCACAGTCTGGGTTAAAGACTGTAGTAATTTGAGAGATTCCTGTCGTTTTGCACGACAATGCATAATTGTTTAAATGGCCTAAATATTTATCTACCAGATAATGTTTTATCTCATTATGTGGATATACTTAAGCATGCAGATATTTTTTTGCTGAGATGTTAAATATTTGTTAATATGCTTTAGATAGCACATTTTTTCTATGTCAAAATGCACGTACATGTAGTTAGGTTACTTTTAATACTGTGTTGTAAAGGTAATCGATGTCTGTTGCTTCTCTGCATCTCATCCTTTGCATTAAGTTTCTGAGAGTATGTGGTTTTGTCTTCTGAAATATCTTCTATACAGACAATAACAGAAAAGATTTAGCCATTTACTACAGCGTTAAAATTGAGTTACTGTTCAACTTACGTGGTATTGCTAAAATTATGGCCCCATGTTTGGAAGAAATAATTGAAATGCCACACATTGCTTGAAATTTTGTCTAAATATTTCACTCCAAGCTTTAAACTTAGATCTATTTTTCACATTGGGTAAGAACAGGCTGTAGAGTAGAGATTGAGACATTTGCATTGGGGCAGAAAGAAAAGAGATGATGTTTTCGTGAGTATGTCATCAGTAGTTTGTACAGAATTAAAGTACTAGGAGCTGGTTCTATTACTGCAGAGTTAATCTCGGGTTGAGAATAGACTACTGTTATTTTAGTGAGATGTCTGGGTTTTGCATGGTAGAAAGTGACCAGTCTTTTCGGATTTCATTGCTGCTATTCAGATTCCGATGGGCAGCAGCAAAGTAGGAAAGGATCAAGGTAATTATTTTCTGAGGAAGTTTGGGAAGGAAAGGTAAGAGCAGCAGTGAAGTGGTATTGAAGCTGTATTTTGGCAAAAAGTGGTTTAAGTGGAAGGTAGAATAACCTACTTTTGTCATATGTACCTCAGCATTGTGAGTTAGGCATAGAGTGACAGAGTTCAGCTCCCGATTTCTGTGTTCGGGTGGTTTTATTTTATTTCTACCCAGGAGGAATTGGACAAAGCTATGAGACCTCAGGCCATGCTGCACTTGATCAAGGGCTCTGAGAATCAGCACCTCCAAGCTTTCCTATGGCTAGTAGTCTTTAAGCATCCCCACAGGCTCTTCTTTCCTTTTAGCTGGCACTCAGTAGTTTGGGTTTTTTTGTTTCTCTTTTCAGGACTCCCCCTGAGATTTCTGAGCCTTTTGTATAGTTTGGTTAGTGAATTTGATTTGAAATAATTATTCAATTAGAAATCTCACCACAAAACAAATTTCACTCCCCTCCCCCAGTGTTTTTTCCATTGAAGCCAAAAAGACAAAGAAATGCTAATTGAAGAAGTGCTCTGTAAAGGATTTTGGAGTTCGGGAAAGAGAAGGTGATGAGGGTAAGGAAGGCAAGTGAGAATAATAAAGACTGAGAAGGGAAAAAGGACTCATAAGTGGATACCTTATGATTTTCTGTGGAAAGAAAAAAGAGGTAGAAGAGTGATAAATGAGCAGTTTAGAGAAGGATGTTATCTTTCTTATCAAATCAGTGGTTAGGTTCAGGAAGATACTGTGTTGCTCTGCGTGGATTGTGTGTAATGAAGAGATTGTGGATGGTTGTTTAGCAGATCCTGTAGATCTCAGAAGGGAGCCATTCAGTGGATGTTTTCATCTCGTGGTAGTAGTCGTCTTTTATCTTAATAGATTGTAAATTCTTCAAGGCAGGGAACTACCTTTTTATCTTGTGTTTGCACAGTACTTGCTACATTGAGATTCTGTTCAATAACAGGATTGTAAATGAATTTGTAAAAGACTGGTGCCACAAGGATCATCAATATCAACCACACAGAGATCTTACTACTGTTGCTGTTTTCATGTGATTAGAGCTTAGACAAAATTCTTGGAGTTTGGCGAAATCATGTTCTTTTGGAGTGAGGATTTTAAACTTATAAAGTGTAGGAGTGTTTTTGCATGGAGAAATCACCCATTTGGACTAGTTGGAGAGGAATTTAAAAAATCATTATGGGTTTGGTAAAGACCTCGGTTTTAGCAGCTGCTTGTAACTTCCTGCAGCATGAACTGCTGGTAGTGAGGAAAATTTCTGTCCTATGTCCTCATTTGCATCCTAATTCTGAGGCCTGATTGATGAATGATGTGAGCACTGGTGGAAAACCTAGGCTTTGTAGAAGAGGTGGGTTGGAACAAGGAGTATGGGATCAAATGGGGTTGGCCCTGGAATTTGACAGAGAAGAGGGGAGATTCGGTAGGTTTTGAAAGCAAAGCAATCAGGATCAAGGGGTAGGGAGAAGGTGGATGGCACCTGAAGTCTGGGAATAAAAACCTAGGGGAACTAGCCTGAAAACCAGTAGAGCAGGGAGAAACAGGTAAGGAAAAACTGGTCTGGTGAGGGTTCAGGGTGTGAGGGTGTCAGCTCTTTTCTTGGCTGTACAGGGAACCCTGAGGGAAAAGAAGGAGCACTGGGTTTGGATGTGGAATCTTCAGGGTGAGAAAATACCATGAGAGACAGCATGCAGTCTAGGTGAAGAAGGGAAGATGACTGGAAGGTGAAATATAATAACTATGTGTGAGATGTGAGTACGGGGGGTCAAGAAAGGTAAGATGTGCTGGACAAGCAGACTATTGAAAGGTCAGAATTGTAGAGACTGGAAATAAACTGGAAAGGCTAATGGGTTTAAAACGAGTCAGCTTGGCAAAGTCACTAGGGGCAGGTATCTGTTGTTAGGAGTGCAGAGTAGAAATGTTGAACTGAATACTGGGCAGGAAGGTCCAGAAATGCTGACTACTTTTTGGTGAACTATTTCAGGACCCTTTATTCTTATAATTTATTTGATTCTAGCAAGTGTCTGTATTACCCAGTTAGTTGACTTCTGTTGAGTGAGACAAAGTCTGCTACTACTGTTGTTTCCTCTATTATGGCAAGTGGCACAGCAAGGTGTTCAAACATGTGCTAGTGTGTGATGCAGCATAATGTGATTTCTCTTTCCCCTGGCTTTATAAAGGAATAAGAAATTGTAAGTAAGAAGCCTAAATAAAAAGCATATTCATGTCAGATATTCAAATCTAGAACATTCCAGACTCAAAGTCCCTTAGCTACTGCTTGTTTTGTATTAAAAGAGCAAGTTCAGTGACAGATTATTTTCTCATAAGTTTTCTTGCCTTATTTGATATGTGCAGGGGAGCAACTCTGAGGGCAGATGGGAGAGCTGTGAATTGATGAGAATTGCTTCAGAAGTTTTTTGCCCGAATTGGAAGATGGGTCTTTAGTGAGGCAAAGGATCTTTTCATATGCCACCAAGTGATAAGGTTAGAAAATCAGTGGTCTTTTTGTCAAGGCAAGAGAATATTTCCTAGAGTATTGGAATTTATCTGTGCAGTTGGCAGTATGCAGCAATCCAAAGACAATCATAAGAGGCATAATTTTATTTTGTTCAAAAATAACGTTTTTTTTGGGTCTGCCTTAAACCTCCACACTGAGAGTTGCAATCGGTGGCACTCATTATTAGAATTCAAATACTTCTATTCCAAAACATCAGAAAGATGGAGGCAACTGTATAGTTAGTCTCACTGCAATTTTTGAATGTCATCTTCAGGTTTGTTTGTTTTCAGACTTTTCTTGTCTACTTCCTGTTTGTTGTATTTTGATGTTCAACTCAGTTGTTACCAAGCTCGCAAGAAATGAAGGAGCTTGGAAGGGAAAAAAAAAGAATTGTTGAATGAGTATAGATCTGGAAAATATGCTCTCCCATGAGGGGAAAAGAGTAGAATTTATTCAGTTGAAGAGATGTTTAAGAAGTGAGTTGTCATGAAACGACATGATACCAGAGACTTCAGAATTCTTTTCTTTGGTAGATTTGTAACAGCATCTGATAGTCAGAAATCAAAACCAGGAATATGCTGTGTTTTTAATAGTAGTGGATATTAGATGTCAGGGTAGTTTTCCACTCTTTTACTCCCTATATGAAATTACCTATTTTTTTTGCCCAATTTAAGTTAGCTATCATTTGAAGTCTCATTGTTTATGACCGTCAATATTTACTGCTTCCATTACATGATCTATCATTTGACCAGTATATAAAATACATATAGCTAAGTATAGCTAATCATAAGGATTGGTAAAGCGGCCACCTTTCATTAGAAAGTGTAGAGGCGCTCGATTATGCGCCCAGGAAGAAATCCTGATTCTTGCAATGACTTCAGGCATCTAGGTCACTGCACTTGCACCATTTGATTACCTTAAGTTGGCAATACAGTGGACTTGATAGAATTTATATAAAAAGCATTGCATGTTAAACAGTACTTGAGATCCAGATGTTTTGAACTTTCTTTGTAAATGTCAAACCTGGATGCAGCCACAGCATGAATGGGAAAGCTGTGTAGACTGCTCTCCTGGCATGTGACTGGGAATACATGCTGCAGCAAATTAACTTCAAAATTTAATTTCATATTGTGTGTGGATCCCATGAAAATGTTTATGATGAAGAATGAATGAAGACACAAGCATCCTAGAATTAATGTTACTTGGTATTAGGTAGGCTCTTCGAGCTGAGTCTTTTATTTGATTGGTAGATTCTGATGAGGTGTTAATATGTTACAACATTAATCCTGTGATTCATGGAAAATGTCTCTAAATTACTGCTTTTCCCCCTCTCCTCCCTTGATCTCACCTCTCTGATTTAAATGTTTCTTTTAAAAAGTAACTTAATTTCTTTTCAGATTTATATTGCTGCTGGAAAAGCAGTGCCTGTACAAAGTGATCATTCATGTTTTCTTGCAAATTAGTGTTGTTCTAAATGAGTACTACATCTCCAGTCACTGAGTATTATAAATGTTTTTAGTAGTTTTTCAGTGTCTTGAAAAGTAATGGTGGAAGGCATCCACTGATTCTTCCTAAGATGAAAGGTTTTCCTTATAGTACAATAATAGTGATTTATAGTTTAAATACATATCCCTTGAAAATTTGTCTTAGGCAGCATAAAATTTAAAGGCCTAAAGCATTTATGCTAAAGCATCAAAACATCTATTGAGCCACAAGGAGCCTCATTAACAAAAACCCACTGCTGTTAAGCTTATTGACATTTTGTTAAAAGGTGAAGGGTTTTTGTGTGTGTTTGTGTAGTTTTTACCTCTTAATGGAAGTATTTGCAGCAACTAGATATGTAATGTAGACACCTGCCTTATTGTATATATGTACATGCTAGGAAGGTCTAAATTAGCAGTTGTGCCTTGAGTGTGTTACAGCAATGTGATGGCACGTGTTATGGGGCTGTTTCTTGAAGGATTCTGTGACATGGTATTGACTCACATCTGTGTTGGGTCTTGCAAACTGAGAAACCCTGTTCTGTTGGAACTTGTCCATGCTTGAAACTGTCAGAGAAGGTACTTTGCTATTTTTATATATAAAAATTAGTGTGTAGCTGAGTTGGTATAGACACAGTCGTTCTACTTATTGTAATTAAACTGCGCCAGGCATTTAAAGAAAATTGGAAAGAAAATTGGGTGTTTGCATTAGCGTATCTTCTAAAGGGTGTGCAGAGGGAAGTCTGCTTTTCAGGATCTGCACATGTGAGAATTCAAGATTTGAAATGTCAGAAGGCTAGGGCTGGGGTTTAAGTTCTATTATCTGGAGAAAAAAATCCTGTTTAGGCTTGGATTCTAGTGATTAGTTAGAGATAACAATTTCATGTTTTTAGCAAATATAAATATAGTGACAGCACTGTGTAAACATAAGAACAAATGATCTGTAGGCAACAAAAAAACCTAGAGACTTATCTATAGTAGAGCTCTGTTAACAAACTTCAGAAGAGGTGCCTGTTGAATGTAATGTTGGTTTATAATTTTGTGTTATTCGTTGGAAAGTAGAGTTTTGTAAAGTTGTATGTGAGACCAAACAGAAGTATTTCATTGATACATTGTTGAAAAAAATTAAACTAATACTTTCCTGCCTACAGTTAAAAATAGAACTTCCTGAATATCTTATCTGCTGCAGATGTGACAGTTCACATTCACCAGCAAAGTCAGCTAGTATTGCAGCTTTTAAGTAATCTTCAACTTGTTTCTGGTTGAAAGAAGCATGCTAGAGAAAACACGCTCTAGGTATTTTTCCTACCTCGTTGCCTGCTGTGGCAGGGCAGGGAGCAATGCTCAGCAAGGTTTGGCAATACAGCACTCTTGAGCTAATAATTCACTGCTGCCAAAACCAGTAATGTCCTCCCTGCCAAACCACATGGTCTCACCCCTCTCTTGCACTGGTACCCTTGCATATCTGACCTTGCAGTAAGAAAAATGAGAAAAAACCGCAACTCTATGCAGTGTTTAATATCTCTTTTTTTGGGGAAGGGTAGTGTTCAGCTGGTTTAGTTCCCTAAGCTGACTTAACCTTTGGGGCAGATGGGTATTTAAGTGGTTTATGTCAATTAAGTTTGATTCAATAAGGAATTGGATTAGGCAAAAGTGATGAGTCAGTTTAAAGCCTTCTTTGAGTAAATCCTCTCTGTAAATGGCAGCCTTGACTGTTGATTTTAAAAATACTCCCATAGTAAAACGAAACATCTCTAAACAAGCTTCAAGTTACGTTTTAAAAGGAGAGAATCAGTTTTCAGACATAAGTTGGATATTTAAAGGCCAATAGAAGAAAAATAGGTGTCAGAATCAGTTTTTTAGAGTAGCAGCACTGAAGTGGCTGTTAGGAGGTTTGAGAGCTGCAAGTAGCAGAACCAATTTGGGGACTTTGTGGTATCATCACCAGCTTGGAAACACTAAAGACTTGGTGAAGTCAGTGGTGAGCATTGCCATTGCTGACAGGGAGCAAAGTTGGTGTGCGTGGGAATTGGACCAGATATGTGTTTGGGAGCTGTGTGTGAGGGAAGTGAGTATAAGATCAGGTAGATTTGGGAAAGATCTTGACAGTGGAGCACCTCCAAGGAAGATCTCAGTCAAGTGTAGAGGTGTAGGGTATGACTGAGGAAGAAAATGGAGTGTGAAAAGACTTGTCAAGGTAACAACAAAAACCAAAGAGCAGCTATTTGGGTGACTTAAAAGGTGATTTTGTCACCAGTGTTTGGAGTGAGAACTCGTCAAAGATCATTACAGTGCATCTAGGGGATTTTTTAAGGGAGGTGATTGTGTGTACAGGTGGAAATTGCCAGGTCATAGAGGAGGAGGTTATAATATTTGGATTAGATGAACAAGATTTTAGTCTGCTTATGGAAAGGAGCAGGGATTCTGATGATGTGTTCTTTTTCCTTGATGCCAATCTAGCCTGTTTCGTGAGAATAAATCCTTCAGTTCTTAACTAGTCGTTAGTAGCAAGGAATGGGAGTATAAGCTTTGTTCTGCCATGCTACAGGGTCTTGATCATTTCTTATTCTGTCCCAAATAGGAAAATTAATTTGGACTTAATACAATGAGAATGTGCTAAAAGGTTGGCAAGACATGATCTGTGACTTCTAATAGCCGATTGAATCCTTCAAGTCAGCCATTCAATACTGCTACCCACCTGGTGAGGCTTGCTCTAGGTACATGTTGCATGACCAAATAAGATGTAATGTTTCTCAGTTTTTCTCTACTTTTCTGTGGCTGTTGGCTGGAGTAGGAAATGCTTTTGCATCCAGTGATGAGCTTGGTGGTCTCCCCGTGGTTTGCAGGATGAAGGCAGTTCTGTGCTGTACTGTTCACTCTTTGGCTGAAGGAGCTCGTTGCCATCAAGGGCTGAGTTATTAAATATCAAAACCTAAAGCGACTACATCTTTTTATTTTTGTTTTCAAAGACTTTTCTATTTCACTATATTTAATTGGCAGTGGGACAAAAATAAAGTGAAGCGATATCAACACCCTTGAACCAGCAACAGAGAATCAAAGGCTATCTTTCATAGCATTCTGAAAGAGTTATTTTCAAGATGAAATATCTATGGACAATTCGTTGAAGCTATTTTGACTTGTATTGTACTTAGCCTGAAACTCTTTTGCACAAATAGCAAAATGCAAAGTTTGGTATCAAAGCTGAAAATGCATAATGTTTCAAAATTGATTTATTTAATGTTGGATTGCAGTTTAAATAGCTAAAAATAAGACTTTTTAAAAGCCTTTATGCGCAATGTTTTCTTAGAAAGAGTGACTGCTCCATGTTTGGGAAGGCAGCTGAAGTACTGCATAATTATTTAATACTATAGCATAAACAAATTGTGACCCACTTCTCAAAGGTGGATGCAGTCCAAACTTACTTGATTTGAACAGCAATTCTATGAGTGCTTAAAAGAGAATTACAGAATAAAAAGTACAGTGCCTTTTTTTTTGGGGGGGGTGGGCAGTGTAGGGACAATTAGGAGATGGAGAAGCAAGTGTGTGTCTTTGGAAATAACTGTTTGAACACTTCCGTGCCTTTTGCTTCCCCCAGATTACATCTTTTGGATAAGACTAAGAATCACAGTATTAAAGATATGATCAGGCACATAGGTAAAAATCCTTGAATCCCAAACTTCAGAACAAGTTAACTACAAAACCCAAGAAAAAATTGATTTAATGACCGTCATGCCTGTTAGATCAAAGGTTAGTTTTAGTTGCGTCTGAATAGCCTTTAACACTGTAATTGATGATTAACACAAATTAACCTGATGATCATCTGTTAGAGATAGCATAACTGACCTCTACTTCATATAGTTAAAAAAATAATTGGAGGAAATGGTTGTAGATGAAACTGCAATAGGTAATTTGTCAAAATTCGATTTAAAACATGTATTCATGTTGTATATTTGTATACACTTGTTTTCATCTGTATGCAGTGTATTGATTGACAGCATTTGGCAAAAAGTATATGCTACTCTGTGTTGGTTTGAGTTGTCTTACTTTTGCTTTTCTGCCAGCTCATAGTTTATTCAAGGGAAAGCCTGGTGCTACTCTTGTGGTTATGGGTGTACTGAGATTTGTGATAAACAAGCACCATGTGCTCAAAACTGCATGGGCGTTTGAATACTACTTCTGTGCTTAATGTAGCTGCTCAGTTGGGACAAGTTATAGAATTATTTTTTTTAGAAAAATGTTCACTAGTACTAGCTTGCAGAAAGATGGTTAAAAATGCTGTACTTTGTAATGATGGGCTTGTTTCTTTCTTTTATTTGAGATTCCTATCAAGTAATCAAATGCAATCCTTGCCTCAATAGGCTTAAACCTGTGAGCTTCCGCCTTCCTCATTTGATAATGTTTTGGATGCTGAATTTTTCTATTAAAATTTGAAAATCCATTGTAGCCTGTTTCTTAATTACAATTTGGTTTTGGTGCTTATACCTTGTCTGTATGGCAAAAGACATAGTTAAAACTAAGTCTCCATATTTTTTAAAAAATAATTTTCCCCAGAAGGAAAACAAAAGCATTTTAATCAAAAATCGTAAGGTATTTTTTTATCAGCTGTATTTTGTATCTGGACTGGTTAGCCATAATTTTGTGTTGCCTCTAGGAGAACTTTGGGAGTAAATGTTGTGTCATAAAGAGGAATATCTGTTGTGAAAACTTTTTTTGATTTCACACAGTTCTCGGCCCTTGGAAATGCAGCTTAATGCATGCATGGTCCAGTATTTTAATGTCTTTGTTTATAGCCAGGAATGCAGGAAGAAACGACTCTCCCCTTATCTGCATTACTAAAAAGTCGCTACAGCATTTATAGGAGTTCAAGAAATACGAGATTTCTTAAGCCTTTTGCCTCAGTCAAGGGGAGCGTGTAGAGAGATGGAGAGGTCCTAGAACTTGTCTTCATCCTTTCTTTTGTGTTGCTTGTGTTTAATAATCTTTGTATATTGAGTTTTGTGTACTGATTCAGCTAAACAGCTTCTTGATTTCTCATAACACTGTGTAATGCACAGTGTTTCTTTGATCTTAGTGAATGGCTAGTTTCAGCTAAGTTCCCTGGAATTGATCTGCAGTGTGAAGTGTGATTACTGTTCTTGAAGTTAGTTAATGTCTTCTATTCAGGAAGATGATTAAGTTGTTCGGGGAGAAAATTAAGTGCTGAACCTTGCATACTTGTCTTAAGCAGAACTAAAGTTGTAGGTTGGTATTTTTTGCTGTGTTTTTTATGGGTTGTTTTGCTTTGTTTTTTTAATAGAGTATAGCTACAATTTTTTCCCAAAGAAATTGTGAATTAAAGCCTTTACTTTTTGGTTTAAATAAAATCTTTCCCTTTAGCCTTTTTGGAGTAAAATGTCAAGAGGTTTATGATTAGGCTTACTCTTGGATTCTGATGGATTGATGCTGCAATGAAGATACTGTATTTCCAGTTCCAGGAATTATTTTCTTACTGTAAAATAAACTACTTTGTAAATTCCTATTTATCATCTTTAGTAATTTTCTGTATGCACTTACATGAAGTTTTGATGAAGTGTTACAAATTTCTTCAGATGATAGAAGGCTTTTAGAGCAAAGAGCATTTTTAATCCATGATCAAGTATACAAACACTAATGTGTAGGAAGGAGTGTGTGAATGGTCTGTACCGTGTCATTCAATCCTCTGAAATTTCAATCAATTTACCATCTACAATATTTGTTTATGGTTATAATCTCAGTGCTTATGTTAGTAAACGTAATTCTGATTTTACATCTGGAAGGTTGGAGTTACGAAATGTTTGTGGGGAGTGAACTATATAGAAGGTTTGCTGAGCCATGATTAGTTTTGTGGTGGTTTTTTTGTTGGTTTCAGTTTTTAAAGAAAAGTCATAATGGTGTTTCCTGTAATTGGCTGTAAATGTTACTCAGAATGACCTTAATCTTTGTACTGAATCTGTTCTTAGGGATTCAAGGCCTTTTAGGAAATTACCAGCTACCTTAATTTTTAATAAATTTCCAGAAATGGCTTCTGGCATAGATTTTGACATCCCAGCTTTTTGTTTTCTTGGAGTGTATTATGTGCTTAGGAAAAAGTCTTATGTTTTATCAGAAGTAAATATAAAAAGACCTTGAACATTTCATATAACTTAGATGTAAACCTGTTTTAATGCTAAGCCAGATTATAGGGAGTTTTTTTATTACTTAATAAAAGAAAAAACTGCAGATGATTCATATGAATGGAGATCTATGTATTTTTTTTAAAACTAGCGTTCATAAAATTTGTCACAATATTCAGGAAATGGGCTAAATAAAGCTCCAGTGATTGTGGAAAGTAGTTGATTTGTGCAGACTTCTCCCACTGAAATACAAACACTTGTATGTAGAGTGAGCTCTCTTGCAATATTGTGTTTGGGAAATTATTTCTGGGAGTAATCTTGTATATCTGTGCCTGTTCAGAGCTTCTGTTCAGTTACAGTGACGATGTAGCTGATACTGTTCTCTGGACATCTGCATGCTGGGAGTGAGACATGTCCTCAGTTCTGTCTCATAATCTTCCAAACAGCCCTAAGGCAATAATGCACTTTCATTACTATTGATGGGCCTCAATTTGGATCCTTGAGTTAAAGACTCCCTCTTTTTCTGTTTTCTGACTTGTATGAAGATTTTTGGCCCTTGCCTGTTTCTTTTGGAAAAAGTGTCTGAAAGGGAATATTGGTAATTTTTTTTTCTTCTAACATGGAATGGGTTCAGAATTTTTAAAAAGTTTTGTTGTTTTAAAATACAGCTGCTTCATTTTATCATTAAAACATACTGTAATAAATTTCTGGAATATCTCCTTTGGGGTAATTATGTTTGGTATGTGAACATCTGGAGTTTTTGAAGTTTTGCACATATGACTGTTTGCCCACATGGTTCTTAAGGTATTTGTTTTATTCTTTCTGAAGTGACTTGATAAAGAAAATCATGTTCATTTTTTACTTGAATCACAACTGTAAGTTTATTTTCTTTACATTTAGAGTCTATAGGACATTTATAAAAGGCTTTTTCTGTTCTCTTTAAAATACAAATTACCCTGTATCCAAAACTCTGGTTCCGTTTAGAGCACCCTGAAATTATGAAACTACGGGTAGTGTCCTGACTGTGAAAATTTTCTCCCTACCCTCCAGACCCTGAATATGGGTCTTTAAAATGCAACTCTTTTGAGATCCTGTGTTCATTTTTTGTCTTTTGCCTTTTTATATATGTGCTCATAGGCTTATTTTTCAAAGTGGATGAAGACTTTAATACTAATACCCATATCCAGATATTTATAGGTTTTCTGTAAAGGACAAAGAAAAAGTTATACCAACTAGTAGGCTCTTAATATAATATTTGTACCTGATACTAAAAGTCAATTAGTTCCCCTATATTGTGATTTCTTTCTCAAATTAAGAATGCATTTTTTTCCCCTCCCCATTAGCAAAGATGGTCAGTTGTCCAGATTTTTACAAGAATTATTTCATAACAGTTGTGAGAGCACTTTGGTTAAATAATTTTTAAATGTTTTAAGGTACTACACTTGGTGGAATTTAAAATACCTGAGCTTTGTTGTGCTTTTGGGGGTTGAAGTGTTTGGAGTTTTGTTTCTTTTAGAAGATGTATATCTGTGCTATGAATAGAGTGCTAATGCAGGAGATTTTCCTTTAGTCTATGTTTTACTCATTTTATGTAGTCTGTGTATGATAGGCAGGCACACTTTTAAAATGTTGAGGTTTTTTTTTTTTCATGGCAAAAATAGCTTGCAGCTTATTGAAAAACAAGGCAGACCTGTGCCTCAAAATCCAAATGAAACTGCTGCTTGGATGAGGCTCTAAAGAGGGCATTTATATGTTGTGGAATGAATGGCATGCCTGCGCTAACTCCCGCAGGCCGGATATTTCTAAGGTATCCGACAGAGCTGTATATACTGCACTTTTCCCCTTCGCATCCAAAGGTTTCTCCCTTGGCAAAGTCTGAAGGACCCCTGGCCTTTGTGGGGAGGATGAAGTGGGGAGTGGGGGCTGGCAGGGGAGAAGCAAAATGAGCAAGGTGACTGCATGTGCACGATGCTTTTTTTTTTTTTTTTTTACTTTCCACCCGGACTGCTCTTCTTGTGCTTTGTGAGCTTGTGTTGTTTTTCTAATCATTGTTCTTTGAACAGTGTAGTTAGGAATTTCCTGTTCACGTTTTACTACAATAGTTTGTTTAAAATGATAGACCGCAGTCTTTCCTGACCTAAAACTAGATTAGCCTTGAATGTCGAAAAGAAATCGGACAAATAAAGAGGATAGGCTGTATTTGCTTATGTCATGGAGAGAGGCCTTTTAACGATGGTCTCAGTTGTATCAAATACCACAAGTCATGTTTCTTAAATATTTATTAAGACAAATAAACATAGTTATTGTATGAACTGGCAGATGTCCAAATATCTGTCTCTTTGATTCTCATGGGTGGGTTGCTTTTAATCAGGAGAAGTATATTTAGTCAAGACTCTGGTATCTACTGAATCCAGCCATAGCTCAGTTCTCCCCTCTCCTTTGTTTTGTTCCATTTTTAAAATGCAACAAAATAAGCCTCAGCAAAGTTGAAGGTTTAAAATACTAAGCAGCAAACTTTGGGAAATACATTGGGTGCCTATGATAAAGAATGTTCAGTATAGTCTTTGTATGTACTGTCATATGTTTGCTTTCGGATTTTGGAGGAAAAAATCTCCCAAGCCCAGCAGTGTTAGATGTACAATGAATATCCTTATTATAAAATTTATGTTTATTTAGAGCAGGTTCACTGCTAATTTGTATAAATAGTGCACACCTATAATGATGGAACAGTATAGGTAATAAGGCTATTGATTTTTATTTGGAGAGAGATAAAATTTCAGTGTTGAAAGCAATATATGACCTTGACTTTGGGCTTTTATTTTGCAGAGCAATATTGTATCATAAATGATATTATGATGTGGCACAAAAATTATGTTCTGTTTTGGAGGAATGGCATACTCACCTGCCTGAGTTGAGAACTGAAATCATCAGTGACAAGTGTGAAGCTCATGAATATACACTTTATACGTTGCTCTTGGGTATTTTTAATGCAGATTATCTGTGACCATGTGCATGTGAAATTCTAGTAAACCTGCTAAATCACTTTTTCAAGATGGGAAATGTCAGATTTGTAAGGTTGTGGAGTCTAGCTGATATGACACACAGGCATGTCATTACCAGGGTGTTGCCAGTTAAAATACTCAGCTGTTATGGTATTTCCAGCTTAGTATCTAACTTTGTTCCACCCAGCAAATAGTCATATAAGTAGGACTAGCTGTGGATTTCTAAAGGAAATATTTAATGTATTTTTAAAGAAAACAACATTTGGAAGGAAAAATATTTGGGTAGCTTGTCTAGGGTAGGGCAGGGAGATGCCCTGTAGGGTACAGAGTCTGATGTGCTGAAGAAGCTCTCAGTAGATGTTATATGGAAAATGTTACTATTTATAGAAATCAGGTATTTCCATGAGTACCGGAACTGGTGAAGCCTGGTTTCCTGTGGGTTTGAGTGTTATGACTGATTGACTTTGGAGTCTGGGAAAGTGAAAGTTCTGTTGGATGCTTTTGCCTTTCATTTGGGCTATTTGCATTCACTTGCTCTTGAGCAGATTTTCTGGTAGCTGATTAGGTGTGAGCGTGTGTTTCTCACTTTCCATTAGACCTCCTACTGTCATAAACTTTCATAGGTGTTTGAATTATGTGGGAGGTTTCCCTGAAATTTGAAAACTCATCGATAGAAAAAAACCTAACAAATAGACTTAAGTCTATTAACTATGTTATTAATAAAAATCACACATCCACATTTTTATCGGAGATGGGTCTATGAGCCCTTGATTTTTTTTTTTTTTTTTCTTTCAATGACCCTGCTGTTGGGCTAATTTCTAGTAGCCAGTTTTGTTTGGAAAATGAGCCAATTCCTAAAAACGAGTGATGCTTTTACCTATTAAATAGTAGAAATACGTTTTGAGATTAGTGTGCCAGATTTTGTGGTACAGAGTTGAACTTTAATCATTCTGTGTGTGCAGTGGATGCACTGTTCATGCACAAATGAAACAAAGCATTAGATTTAAATTTCCAGTGTAGCTGTTAGGCTGAGTTGTGTGCTTTTACGTTTGTTTTCCTATATGCATGAACAAAAAGTGTAATCTTGAGTAGAGAGCCAGAGTCCTGCTGAAGGATAATCATTGAGATTCCTGCTGTTAGTGTACCTTCTGGAGCTGTTAGCAGTCATTTTTTTTTGTTCATAGGTATCAGAGATGTATTGTATGAAATACTGTCAAGGGCAGTGGGTGCCATTGGTTGCATTGTCAGCAAAAATTGTTCGCTTTAATTTTGACCTTTGCTAAGCACAGTTTTTTCTACCTGGAGAAGCTCAGTAAGTTATGAGTGAACATGGCCCTCGATCTTCCATATGAATGCTTTTTGTGTAGCAATCCAGGTGAGTAGTTTATTCCACTAGATGAAGTAAGTGAGGTGAATAAGGTGAGTAAGCAATTTCATTATGAGACGCTGTCAGTTGTGTCTAAATGCTATGTTGCAAATTTGGCTCATCTTTGAGCTGGTTGTGAGCCAGTGGCTGTGGTTAATTCATCACCAAACCTGAGCTAACAAGCCCTGTGTAGGCTAGGTTATATTAGATGGAGCTCTGCGCCACGCTGAAGTAGCTGGAAGCTGTACTCATGGGAGCCAGGGTAAAGCTGCTTTAAATCTGCTGGAAACATTCTGTGTAGACAAATGTATAAGTGTTTGTGTGGGATAAATTATTTGTAATATGAATTTACAGTACTTTTGCTATAATGTTACTTTCTTTACAGAAATAATTTAATATTATTTTGTGTAAGCTGTAGGCTCTAGTTATTTCTTCTGGGGTTATATTTATAAATTATGTATAAAGTATGTATTATCATAGGATGTATCACCAGTGTTAAATGGATTGATAATGTTCTTACTTCTTGATTTGCAGTAGTACACCGTCTTGTATATAATAAAGTTATCTTAAGCAAAGATCTTTGAAATAAAGCCATGACTTCAGGAATATTTCTAATATGATTCAATCACTTGGAAGGCTAAGTTGAATCTTCCCACTCCTGTGCACTGAAAGGAGCTGGAGGAGCACGTGCTGTGATGTAGCACAGCGACACTGACCTGGTGCTCACAAAGATGCTGCTGGAGCTGGCCATCCTTTTGTGGAACAGTCTAGCTGCAGCTTTGGAGGGCTTAGATTGCTCCCAGTACTGTGAGAAGGGATTTATGTGCTTACAAGAAAGAAAAATGCCAGAAAAGAAAATTGAGACAGTACTAAGATACTTGGATATTTGTTATTGTTTTTTGATAGCTGTATATTGTGTACACTCAAAATTTACACTTACAAAAGCTTGCAGTTGGCAACAATGTAAAGGGAACAGTGCACTCTGTGCCATTAATATGTGTGTGGATGGAAGAGCACATGCCTGATCTAAAAGGTGTGTTTGAGAATGCTTTTGTAGTTCTCTTGTTTTGGAAATTGAAGATCAAAGCAATGTAGATTCAAAACAACAGAACAATGTGCTGAGATTAATTGTACAAAATACATGCGGATGAACTGTTACTAAGGGCAGGGGAAGTTCATTTTCATGGTTACTTTTGAGAGAAGCAAGAAGTTAATTTTATTTTTATGGTGGATCTCTGAAGACAATGATTTATTTTTTACTTCCCAGCATTGATGTTTGATGGATGCTAAAAATTGCCAGAACTTGTCCATTCTTACAATATATTTAATACCTATTAAATTAAACCATGTGTTAGAACAAGCTACTATTTAAAATGGCATTTGTGTAATTAGTTTTCCTTTTTAGTACCAATTAGAGTCCATAAACTTATTTTTATTTTTATGCTGTTCTTGGATTGCATAGGTTGTTACATTATGAAATTGTTTTGGCTCAGTTGTCAATAAATTGTGTGCTAACCTTTTAAGTATTCTAAATTTGTATTATGGCAACAGCAATGTTATCCTGTCCTCTGCTTCTGCCAGCGGTCATTTTCTACAAAGAAGAAAAGTGCCCCTTTTACATGTTCACTGGAATTTCGAGAAATGTAGATTACTCAGTTAGTGGAAATGTGTGTGTGTGCATGGGTGCCTGCCCTCAGCATTGCTTTAGTGCCACCTCTGAAAGCAGTGTGGTGCAGAGATGTCGTAGTTGATACATTGCCTTGCATGGTGCTCTCTTCAGAGTTTGGGCTTTGGTTTTTGGGGATTGGGTGGGATTGGTATTCTTGCCCAGATCTGCATTCCACTTGAGACTTGACTGGTGTCTTAAATTGGTGTATTTATTAATGCTTCTTTGTTGAGAGGAGTTAGGGAAAATTGTCTCCGTAAAATTATTTTTTGCAGGAATTAGAAGCATTAAGTCATTGTGAGTAAGATGCATTGCTCAATATATGGCCAGAGGGTAGGAGGGTACCTCGATCAGTCATATCTGTAAAATTCAGGCTTTCACTAAAATGCAGCAAGCAACAGGGTTTAACTGGCTATGCAGTGAGGTTCCTTGCCTCAGAAGGCTGTTGTGAAAAATGAATAAAGATTACTCAATAGGCTGAAAAGCCTTACTGCTGAATGGTTGTTAGAAACACCTTGTTAACTGCATGGTGGAGGAATAGATTTAATACAATTATAATAACAATTTATTTAAGTGGTGGTATCTTCTTTGTATTCTAATGAGAATTTGAGGACAAAGTTATCAGGGAAGTTAACCTGAGGACATAAAATATTTAGGTCTTTCAACTACGATGAAGAGTAGGGAAGGGATGGACCTTTGCTCTTCTGACAGCTTCTGTCTATAGTAATTCCTTGTTTTGCTGTGGCAGCATTAAATCAGAAAACTAAGTCCTGTGATTAAGAATCCTGTGGATTTCATGCTGTGAAGAGCAAGAGAATGGCTATGTACGTAAGCATCTGGGTTCACTTATGGGGAAGTAAGGCCTGCAGAAGGAAGCTAGACGAAGAGTGATGGTAGAAGAGAGGCTTTCCTGGCAGCAGCCGTCTAGGAAATGGGAGAAAATCTCTTCCAATTATTTGTTCATTTGTGGCATAAGTACAGGATGGGGGAGGAAAGAGGGAGTGCTCTTGTTTCTTTTTCCACAGCTGTCTTGGAGAGGCTTTCTTCTTGCTTAATAGATAAAGGTGAAAGGTTTTTAGAAAATGACAGAACATGAAATTGTGTGGAGAAGGGAATGTAAGAGTCATTACCATGTTTTTCTGGGATTTCCCTGTCAGGCTTGTATGCTGCCATAGTTTCCCTTTCAGTTCACTCAGGTTTCCTAATAGCATTTGAGAAGCTAGTGGTAAGTTTTGAAGTCCTGCTCTGTTAAACACACTTGAGTCACAAATTTTTCAGCACACATCTGGAATAGCAGTTGTGGTTCAATTTGCTTCATGCCCTCCTCTTACTGGACCTCCTGAATCAGCCCAGCTAAGCAAGCAGGCTTACAACACTTCTGAAAACTGTGGATTTTTTTTCTCTTTCAGGCTACTCAGAGATTGAGTCAGTAGATCTTTCAGTAACTGGAAATAGCTAGTATTGTTGGGAAAAGTTTGTTACCTACCTAAACTTTTGCTGATGAGCTCCTAAGTTTAGGAGACAGTCCTGCCTGCCATCCTTACTTCAGAGACTGGGAGGGCCCCATTTATGGTTAGCTCTTGCATATAAATAGTTTTGAAGAAAATAGGTGCATTGGAGTTAAAGAAACTAAAACTTTATATACTTCCTCTGCTAGTAACACAGAAGGCTGTGAAATGCAGGGAACAGTTACTCTGACAAGATTTTGCATGATTTCTGTGAGCAGATAATTTCTGTATTTAAAGTAAAGGAAGTATTTAAAGTAAAGTAAAGGAAACATATGTCCCTTCTGCTAGAACTTAGAATTCTGTTATATCAGACATAAATCCCTTTTCTCTTCTGAATGCATCTGTCCTACTAACTTGTTGCTTTGTACCGGACAAACCTCATGGAAATGCAGATTCTTTTCTTTACCTAATTCAGTTTTTACTACTGTTCATTTAATCTGCATTTCTGATGTCTTTGTGGCCTTGCTGTGGTTGCATGTGAACAAGTGCTTTCTGTATTAAAGATAGACTTGATCTTATATGAAAAAAGAGAAGCTGGGAAGAGATTTTAATTACAATTACTGTGGAAAAATAGTTTTTAGTGAGTATATAGTTGAGGATATGACAGAACACAGTA
This sequence comes from Sturnus vulgaris, assembly GCF_052056855.1. Taxonomy (NCBI): domain Eukaryota; kingdom Metazoa; phylum Chordata; class Aves; order Passeriformes; family Sturnidae; genus Sturnus; species Sturnus vulgaris. The sequence goes on from NC_142244.1 coordinate 99,562,241, forward strand.
GCTTATTTCCTTTGCACACTTTTTTTAATGATTGGTTAGTCAATCAATCATTTCATGTGTTTTAGTTGTTAATTTCCTTCATGAATATCTAGTTATTTCCTGTGCAGCTCTGGTGTGTGGGTTTGTTTGGTATTTTTTTAACAATATTAATGGATAAATGAATTAATTAGTTGATTCCCAAACATGTTATCTGTGCCAATATCCTATGTTGTTAGGTCTTAACCTTTCATGAGCACTGAAGGAGGTATTCATATTGGGGATTACTCTTCTGGGGGGTTACAGTGCCACTGTCTAGCAGTGGATATTCAGAGGTGCCTTTGAGGTTTTAGTTTTTCATTTGCTGTATACTTGAGTTTCTGAGAGATTTTTAAAATAGACTGTGTTCTTCCTCCAAACTTTAGAAGGCTCTTTAACATATGGATCCTGGTGCCTCAGTGTTCTCTTCCTGAAATGTTTTTGTGATGCATCTATGTGTTTTTTTCATGTTTATTAAAATTGCATAGCCAAATGTGCACCAAGCATTGTAAAATGCTTGAATTCATGTCTTAAGAATAGTAGATCTTGCTCCCCTTGTCTCATTTCTACATTGCCACTTTGCTCATCTGATAGCAAAATAAACTCATTATCCATGGGACCCCCCCACAAATTGCTACTTTCCCTTTCTCCATTACTTATTTTGAAGTTCTGGTGAGTTGAAGCATACCTACTCTTAGTTTACAGTCTGGTCAGATGAGTGTTAAAAGCAGTTGTGCTATGGTGTGGTGGGATTGTGGATTAGGGCAGCAGAGGGGGACACGTTGGAAGGCATCTGGGATCTCTCCAGTTCAGTGGTACCAAGCTGTTAATTGAGCTTTCGTACAAAACTGCAGGTGGGTCTTACCGTATAGATGGAGTGGAGAGCGCAGGAGAGAACAGAGCCGTGGGCAGAGTCTGAGAGCTGAGGGATGTAGAGGCTACTTTGTTTCCCCATCCAGCCAGATGGGCTGTGGCCTGTTCACACTGCTGCTCGCCAGTCCCTTCTGCTTGAGCTCTGCTGTTAATCTTTCTCCTTGTGTTTATCCTGCTTCTCTGTCTGTGCTTCCTTGGATCATTTATTGCTTTCTGATTGCCGTTGGCTCTTCTTCCAGCACCTGGTTCCCATGTTCCTCATATTTTTCTATCCCCTGTGTGTCTCCTTCCCTTTTTTCCTCCAGGATGTTCAGGTGATAACAGGGATTGCAGTTGAGACTGGAAGGAGAAACTGATTTCTTGGTCTCTTTCCCTGGAAGGAGCAGGGTTGTACTGGCATTGTTTTTCTGGAGCTGCTCCTTGCAAAAAAGAGGAGCAATCCTCTCGGATGGGCGGGAACACTGGAGTTGAGTGACTATGTGGCCAAAAGAGATCCTGAGAACCTGGCATGTGTTCAGTGGAGATTAAATCTGCAAAGACCAGAGCTTCCATACTTCACGGAGTTATGATGAACATGTGCAACAATATTCCCCTCTTCAACTCCCTTGTACCTTCACCAGACTTGAATGTTTTTCCTTGGGAATAGTAGGACACCTACAAAATTCGGGTCCCAGGGTTAGCAGTGCTAAGATTATCTAGGAGACTGATGTAAGAATTGAGGCAGCGGGGTGGGGAGAGAACGGACAGCATTTTTCCTGTGCTTCATTGTTTCAACTGGCAGAGCTGTTTCAATTGACCATCTTACAAGAGATGAGAAGGAGGCACACCCTCAGGAGGGAGAACTTCAGCCAAGGCAACTCCAGCAGAATAAAAAGCAATAAAAAAATTGCCTAATGAGGGAATGCCTTATGAAGCATACCAGACTTCTTAATGAATGGGTGGCACTACATTATAGTAATGTGCAGATGATACAACATCACATTGCAATAGAATTTAGGTACCTGCTACCTTTTGCTTCTTAATACTCAGTGCTTCCAGGTAAAGAATTCAGATGCTTATTCTACAATGTACATTTTTTCAATATTTACAAACACTTCTTTTGTCGCTATGGAAGGTATGCTCTAGGTCACCCATGACGTTGGGCTAGATGCAAGGATTACCAGCTAAAGTTTTGTGGCTTGTAGTATGCAGGAGTTGTGTTAGATGATGATAATCACATTCTGACATTAAAATATGGACCTGGACAGCTGGGGCCACTCTGTGCTGCCATGGTAGAAGTTAGGGGTTTCCTGTGGCTGAGTTCCTCAAAGGCTCATGGCAGGGAGGGAGGGAGCTGAAGCTGTCTGTCTACAGCTCTTAAGCTTTCCTCCCTAGTAGTGGAGCTCCTTTTGGATATGGGGAACTGAGCACTGTGCACTGAAAATATCTGTATTTACTAACTGCAAAGGAATGCATAAATATAGAAAAATATGCCAGTACAGCTTGTTCCCAAAATATGTTACTATGTGGTGCAAAGGACCTTTGGGTGAGCAATATCCAAAAGGAGACTTTGGAAGAGAATACCTCCCACTTCTAGAGAGACTTGTCATTTACAAATGATAATAATAATGCAAACCACAGAAGTCAGTTTCCTGAGTTTCTGTAAATGTGTGTTTTTAACACTCCTTTTCTAACACAAATGTAGGAAGCTGGCAAAGTACCTATTTCGGTGCTCTAGAAAAGTTTAAAGTGAAATAATCTAAGGAAACGGAAGCCTCTATTTTTAACCTTCTCCGTCATGGGAGATGGGGCGGAAGAAGAGGCCATCTACTGTAGAAGTCTCTTCAATGTCTTACTATAAATTTAATCAGATTTCCACTGCTATTTTAATGAAGAGTTATTCACTGATGTTCAGTTATGTTCAAATTAAGATCAGTGTATGTTTGATGGCGTGGTCAGTCTTTAGAGTTGTGATTTTTCTCCTGTTGACTGGTTTTTACTTTCCTATTTTCTGGTATATGAGAAATTCTATGCTGTAAAATAGTTCCCAACACTGCTTGTGCCATTTTATGATTTGCTTTATTTTCTTACATAAAAAATAAATTTTTCTGAGAGTTCTAAGTGTTTTTTACATTGGGTTTGAGCAGATTTTTCTAAGATTTTTTATTTTCATACTGCATTATTATAATTCATTAGAAGTACGTTATTTCACTGTATTTCTCTGGATTTTTTCACAAAGTATTTTTTATTCTTGTATATATGTAAAATCATGGTAGTGAAGTTATGAGAAATTCCTTGTATTACTTATTGGGAACTACTTTATTAGTCTAACTGGAAGCTCAGATATGATACATTGTACAACTGTTGGCAACCATAGAAGTAATAGCATCAAACTTCCTAAGTTCAGCCTCTTAAAAATGTTCAGAACTTTATGTTCAGATAAACGTAAATCATTAAAACTGACTTTGGGATATATTACTAAATTACTGATAATAATTGGGGAATATAAGGCATTAATTTGCAACATCAACATTAAGGAAGACTGTAGGAAGCAAGTGTATTTGGGGAATGATAATAGTAGGTTAATTGCATACTGGGAGAACAGAGGCTGGGCTATGTTTTCCTAAAAGCTTGAAAATTACTGTCTGACTAGGGTGCTAACCTGGAGTGTGGAAGCACTTCTGAAGAATTTAAGAGAATCTTCTTCACAGCACCTATATTCACATTATATATATGTAGATAACATGAATTTCTGTTTGTGACTGGTAGATTGAAACTGTTGAGAATCAAAAGTTTAGGAGTTATATAAACTAACATGTCATAAAGTGTAAATAAGTTCACAGCTGTATCTGTAATTTTAGAGGCAAAGTGTGAGCTGTGGAGAAGGAAATGTAGCAAGGCTGCGAATCATTGGAGAGCCATTGCTTTTTACCTTAGGCAGTTATTTGGCTTAAAGAAATTATTTTATTTTGCAGGGGGGTTGTTGCTCCATTGGTATAAAAGCAGCAAAGATTTTAGGGAGATGAAATTTCTTCTGTTATCTCTCCTGATTATGTTTGGAAAATAAGACATATTTTAAGCACAGTTCACTTTAATGGGTTTATTTTTAGACCACTTTTAATATCTTGTAGGTAATCATTAACCATTTTTGTAATACCACTTAAAATATGGAGCTTTAAAATAAATGGGTAGATTGAGGATGCTAATGTACACAATAGTCACTAATGACTTGGCCATCACCATTTCTAGGCAGCTGAAACATGCATCCATTTATGATTGACTAAGGGTCTGTTACTCCTGGAAGAGTGGAAAAACCGTAAATAATGAAGTGTCTGCTGTAGATCAGCGCTTGCAAGAAATGGACTCTGAAACCTAAAAGCATCAAAGATCCTGTCAATATATTTCCACTTCAGTTGCTTAGTGCTAAGTCAAGCTTAGTAGCTGTTCAGGCCAGTGATTGAAACTGTGCCTTTGGATGTAGCGTGTCGCATTAGTTGCAGTCTTTCACCCTCACATAAAGTGTTTCTTTATTGATGTAGTTCAGAAATTTAGGAAGAGAAGCAGTCTGGAAAGCCTTCCTTGCAGATCTGCAGTGCAGTTTGGGCAGGGGGCTGCTGCTGTGCAGTGTAATGTCCTCTCTGGCTGCACGTTTCCCTCCATGCCCATGGGTATCCACTCCACTGAGAGCTCTGGCCCTTTACAAGGCAAAATTTCTCTGTTTTACAGGCAAAGTCAATGCGTGACAGCTCAGTAGCATGTTAGAAGACATAACATAGAAATGGTACAAAAGAGTCCATAAAATTTCCAGGAATGTGATAATTGAACATGTTTGAGAAATGCCATATGTGGTACTTTCAGGAAAAATACAGGATGAGTATAACACATTTTCAAGTGTGTTGGAAGACAAGGAGGAGAAAAGCTGTTTTTAAAGATTAAATGGGAAACTCGTCTTGAATTTCTAATATTAGCTGGCATTGTAGACTTTTCTGGGTGCAAAGCCTTTGTTTACTGTTTTACCTCACAATTTGTTTTGAATAGGATGTATGTGAAGTCATGGTATGCATATTCTTTTGGCACTTATCTACACATCACTTTGTTCCAAGACTTGAAAAGAATGGTCTCTTGAATATGTATTTTTCCAACCGTTTTTTTTATACTCAGGCCAGTTGCATTTACTTTTTCCTCCCATTGTTTGTCAGTTTCTGCTTAATTTATCTAGAAATGATTTCTTGTAACTTTTAACATGTTTTCTTTTTTATTAATATAATTGAATAATATTTGTTGGTGTAAGTAGTTTCATGGAAATAATTTCAGTAAAATTTAATTGAATATACTCCAATAGTAAGTTTTTTGAGGATTGGAGCTTAAAATATTATAAAACATTAGATAAACTGAATTTTCACTGACAGTAGAGCTAGGATTGTTTGTGCATATAGGCATGATGGATGTCTGTTTCTAGTGTCATTAAACTTCAATTTACGTGTAGGGGAAACATTAGCTATAGCCTTTTCTAAAACATTCTCTGTTTCTTTCAGACTACAGAAATAAAAAAATCCCTTTACCTGATGTTTGTTGGCATGTTTTCTAGAGTGATGGACCCTCTTAGTGTATTAGAGAGATTTTCACAAAATCATGGAATATGCTGAGTTGGAAGGACCCCACAAGGATCATAGAGTCCAACTCTCAGTCTTGCACAGAACCATCTCCAAGAGTCACACCATGTGCCCAGCAGTATTGTCCAAATGTATCTTGAACTCTGTCAGGCTTGGTGCCCTGGGGAGCCTGTTCCAGTGCCCAACTACCCTCTGAGGGAAGAACCTTTTCCTAATATCCAACCTAAACCTCCCCTGACAAAACCCCAGGCCATCCTTTCGGGTTCTGTCCCTGGTCACCAGAGAGCAGAGATCAGTGCCTGCTCCTCCTCCTGCCCTCATGATGAAGCTGTAGCTGCAATGAGGCCTCCCCTCGGTCTCCTCCAGGCTGAACAGACCAAGTGCCCTCAGCCACTCCTCACGTCTGCTCAAGGGCTTCTCCTCAAGGCCCTTCACCATCCTTATGGCCCTCCTTTAGACGCTCACTAATATCCTTCTTACATTGCAGCATCCAGAGCTGCCCCCAGCACTGGAGGTGAGGCTGCCCCAGCCCAGAGCAGAGCAGGACAATCCCTCCCTTGCCCGGCTGGCCATGCTGTGCCTGATGCCCCCTGGACGGGCTTGGCCCTCCTGGCTGCCAGGGCTCTGCTGACTTCTATCCTCAGGTCTCTTTTTGCAGCACTGCTCTCTAGCCTCTTGTTCCCCAGTCTGTCCGTACATCCAGGGTTGCCCCATCCCAGATGCAGAATCAGGCACTTTCCCTTGTTGAATCTCATGCAGTTGGTGATTGCCCCACTCTTCTAATTTGTCAAGGTCTCTCTGCACGACCTCCCTGTCTTTGAGGGAGTCAGCAGCTACTCCCAGTTTTGTATTGTCTGCGAACTTGCTCGCATTCCTTCCAGTCCTCCATCCATTGGGGTGTAATTGCATATATATATATCTACTTCAAGATTTTAATGTTAACCTCTATACATTTTCAACTACTTGCCTTCTCGTCAGCCCAAAGACTATCAATTATTGTAAGATTTTCTGTTTTGCTGAGACTTGTCTAAAGTGGTTTAAAGTGTTCACAACAATGTTTCACAGTGCTTTCTTTATTGAAGAATGTCTTAGTAAACTTCAGTCATTTGACACTTGAATGGTATTTAGACAAATCAATGCATTGTGTGGACAAATCACTTGTGTGTGTGTGTGTACATATATGTATATACACATACACGTATATATTTAGTTATTTCCAATCTGGATCATTGGTAAAGAAGAATTATACATTTAAGTTTAAAGAAGATAAATTTAAGGGAGGGGAACACCTTCAGTGGTGTACAATGTACATTATACATGTATTATAAATGTACAGAAACTTGAATTACCATTAGTTGTTAGAAAGCTGTAGAAAAATCCCTGGTACAATCACATAGACTTCAAAATTTTGACGAAAAGTTTAGTCTAGCAAGGTCAGACTTAAAGCTAACAAGATAATTAATGCTGGTGTAATCTTCCTGGGTATAGGACACCTGAGGTTAGCAAGAGAACGTAGTAAATGGGCTTCATACTTTTACTTCTCTACTGCACTAGTAAGCAGAGACAGCCAAAACATTTTAATAAAGTGATAGTGAAAGAAGCAATGTAATAGTGAGAATGTTCTGATCTTTTTTTATATAAACTTCAAGTGATCGTGGAAGAGTCCTCAGGAATATTCAACTGCACAATAGTGTCTTGCAGCATGTAAGACCATTTTATTTCTTACTGAGATGTAAATCTTCTTTTGGTGCCTCCTTTTGTTCTAACACGTGGAGCTTCATGGACTTGAATTTGGAGTTTTATGTCCCAGTTTTGTTCCTTGTCTGCTGGGGACCCTTTTCCTGTCTGGTACATTTTCTTCCTGCTTTGAACTAATCTCATGATTCTTGTTCATGTGCAAAATGCTTATTATTAAGAACTTGCTGGTAAGATCTTGCCAGATGCACTTTTTCACCCTTGCTCGGGTGACTTCCATTAGGAAAGTGCAGGTGTTTCCTCCTCGTCTGATGGTTGTGTACAGAAGTTGTGACCAGCAAATTTTCTGTGTATAGGCATATACTTACACACAAGTACCTACACACCCCTCTGTGTAAGGGTGAAGTACATCGCCTCTCCCACGGACTCTTCTCCAGTGGTTTAGTTAACTGATGGGCAGGATTGTGGTCAAATAAGCTAGCTCTCAAACCAGAAGAGTCTTTGCAAAACTAAGGTTACAACTGTCAAGCAGTTTGTTAGACAGAACCAAACATAAAAATGTGTTTTAGTATATTCTGAGGATGTAGAAATTTGGCAGCTGGATGACTTGCTTGTCTCCAGCAGAATGTTGTAGAGCTTTGATTTGCAGCATGGAAGAAATAAATGGATAACTACGTGCCTGGCCTTTACTAACTGGGACCTTGATTATCAATCACATGTAGTTGGAAAATGCTACTATGCACAGATGTTGGATAAAAGTTATAGATGTTTATTTAGAATCAGTGAAACTAGAGCACTGCATACTTGCTAGCTCTAAAGCTGTGCTGTGTCTGGACACATGTAGTGTCATGTTAGGCTTCTTACACAAGTGTAAGAATTCAGCTCACTTCTCGAATTTTGAAATTCTCTGTTAAAGTTTCTTTATTGTTTAGTTTTGGCTTTTGATTCTTACTCATTTGGTTTTAGGTTTTTCTTTTTGGAGTCTCACACATGACGGAAGTCCTCGAGAAGATCTTGTAAATATTTAGAGGTTTTTGAGTAGCACTGGCAAAAGAAAAGTTCTAAATGTTTTGCATATTACTCTTTCTAGCAAAGCGCATTTTCAGTATGAAGGTGCAATTTGAAATCAGAAACTATAGTCTCCTAATTTCCCCTCCTTAGCTCTCTTATTTACCACACATCCCTACTAAACGTTTTCCTCTTATGGTTTATATCCAGCTGCCATATATAATTTTGTCCATTTTCTGCTCTAGATGCCAAGTCATCTGCCGTCCAGTCTGCTTTTCTTCAGCCAGACCCTCCAGCAGTTGTCTTTGCCCCACTGCTAATCTTAGAATTTGGCTGGTAGTTTTGTACAGCTGCTGGTCACTTTGGGCTATCTATGCATACACAATAAGTTTTAAAACATTAATGGATAGTCCTACTTAACCCTTCTGCCCATTTTTTTACTGTTTATCGTCTGTGAAAAAAACGCAATGAATTGCAGACACAAAAATAGTTTTCTTAAAAGCACTGACTTTTAACCTGGCTACGATTTTTGAGAAAGGCATTTTCATCATGTACATGAAATATTTTCAGCAAGAATTTCCCATAATATTTGTGTTCTGGCTTTGGATATGGATCATAGCTGCTGTTAAGAAATGGATAGCTGCTGGAAGACTTGGCTGCTTGTATGGAACTGTTTCAGCAGTTCCTGAGCAGCCAGACAAGTTACGCGAGAGCTGGAATTGGACATAGCATTTTATGTTTCAACATACTCAACCACTATTTTTCAGCTGTTTTGGTTTTGGGGATTATGAGAAAGGGTAAAAACAAAAGTATGTTATTTGTCTATTGCTGCTTGTTAGTGACGGTTTATTGTTTCTAGAATAAGTGAAAGGTAAGAAGGTGATGTTGGTACATGTCTTAGAGGTGTTTATGTAGGCTGCTATTACTTCTTGAGAGTCAACAAATTATATTGGTTCTCGCTTATCTGTGTAGCTTGCATACATTTTGCACCACAAAATCTAATTGTTCAGAATTTAAATTTAAAAAATAGTCTGATAGTGATCACACATTTTCGTCACACTTTAAGATACTGATTTATTACTGTACAAATGGCTAGCTAGTGCCATCCCGTGACTTGTGTTTTGCACATTGATTTATGCTGTGGTAACTTGTGTTACTCTAAATTGAAGCAAATACACTGATTGGACAGTATTAGCACTGTCATCAGCTTATTTGCTGTTGAGAAAAAAAAGAATAATGACATATAATAATACCAACAACATAAATAGATGCAAAATACAGTGTGGTCTTAAAAAGACTGAATTTCGAGTGACCTTTAGAAGAGTTGGTGCTTTTATTTCCTTGCTGCTGGGTACCATTTTTTTTTTCCAAGGGAAATGTATCCCAGTAATGACTCTGAACACATTACCTTCTTTAAATCTTTGTCCTGAGCACAGAATTTCATTTATGTAAGTTTCAGTCTGACCATCTGTATTGTGGATTTATTTTAATGAAGAATTGAGTAGATGTTCAGTGAGTTATTTTGTTCAGTCTGAGGTTAAATCACGTAGTAAAATGAAAATATGTAAATTGGATTAAGAAAAAGGATAAAATAAAGTTGTATCTTGAAAAGATACTTACAGTTTGGTGAACTTTGTTGTACTTTTGACGAAGCAGTTGCTATGTAATTTGCTAAACTTTATTTCAAAATCCAGTTCATTTTTATGACTTGGCTGCCTGCAGAGAGCTGAGTGGATGGAGGACAGATGAGGAGGAAAGCCATGGTGTACTCCCGAGTGCTGTAGCAGTGGATCTGGAGTTCATGGTGGCATTTCCTGGAAATAGCCCATGCCTGACTGGCTGTGCTGCCCCGGGGTGAGGCTGTGTGGCTCTGACTGGTGCCTGTTTTTTTTTTTCCTTTCCCCCCCTCTGTGCTGTTGGAGAGAATAAGAGCCATGGTACGAGACAAGAGGGTTAGCTGAACTTTATAACAATGTCTGTAACTAAATTCACGTTTGAAAGGGGGTAAGAAAAAAACCATTGATTGAAAACTTTAAAGTGGTGCATGATTTTTCATTTTGCCTTTTCTCTGTCTTGCTTTGTGACACTTCGGTAATATACTTAGTGTAAGACTTTCCTTGGATAAACTCTTGCTAGATTTAGCAGTTTTCTGATTATTTTCAAGTTATTCTATTACTCATTTTTAAATTGCATGGTGTTCTTCAGATCTCTAATGTGAATTAATGCAGTTTCCTCGTAAATTAGTAATACACTTTCTGATCTATATTTGTCAGGCAAAACCATATATGACATTAAATCACAATTCAGACTGAGATCAGGTTTAAGGAAATTTTTCTCCTAGTTGTTTGTGGAGGTGTATTAAATTTTGTTAGGTTTTTTTTGCTGTCATTGTACCTGATCAAAATCAGCAACAAGATTACAACCACTGTTGACAGCTGCTATTCTTGCATTCTTCTCTCTGTCTCCTACAGATAGTGACTTTTGTTCAGAATTTGGTGGTTCTTTTTCATAACTAGCCCTCCTGGTTAGTGCTTTCCTCTTAATCCAGGCCCACTTATAAAGGTGGGATGATCCTGGATGTAATTTAGGTGTCTAGGTGTTGTTTAAAGGAGGGCAACTAGTTTACAACAGTGTTTCTACTTTGGAACACCTTTTTGATTTCCTGTTCAAGATCTTGGAAAAACAGGCTCTGTTTGTCTTTATTTAGTTTCTCCCAGGGGAAGTTTTACTCAATTAGACCTAGGGATTTCAAGCCCTCTAATGTGGTATCAGGGCCATGGGAAGACTGAGGATCTCATCTAATATTTCCCAAAGCTTTGTGTATTTAGTGATCTGGTTCTGGTTTTGAATATCTATGAAAATGAAGTTGCCCTACTCTGTCTGCGAAGCTGTACTTTGGAGATGTGAAGTATGTCTTTTCTTTGGACTGAGAAGCTTTTTATTTAAAGGTTGAGGTTTTCTGTGAGTTTTTTTTGGGGGGGAGAGAAGAGGGAATGAAATTATATACTGTTAACAATGTATCTGAAGCTGAAAGCGCTTTTGTAGTAAATTATCTGAAATGGTATTGAGCCATTATTTTTTAATGTCTTTTCTTCTCCCCATCCAGTCCCTGCAATGAACTGGTGCATTCAAGAAATACTTGTTTTGCTGACACATATTCAGAAAGCTGTAAAAATGTGTTCTGGAATCCTTCTTTGTGTCATAGTGGATAAAGATATGAAATAAGTATGCAAGGAGGAGAAAAAAAACTTACTTTAGTCACTTGTTTGATTTTATTTTACATTTTAATTTTTGTATTCTAACTGTTTAGCTTGGTAATTGATGCAGAGAAAATGTGACTAAAACTTGGGTTTTCTGATGTTTGTTGGATTGCTTGCAAATACCAGACTTTTATTTCTTCTTAATGAAAACATATAATTTGGGCAGAGTTAGAAGTGACAGATCCGAGGTACATGACATTGCTCAAAGATTTTTCTCTGGGCTTGATATATTGGATTTGGATTATGGAAGCTTTCTTATGTGGTTCTGTATTTGCTTCAGAGTCACAAAAGATTGGATGCCTAAGGACTGAAGAGCATCATTACTTTTGGAAAGGATAAAGTCAGTTAATCTGCCATTAAGGTTGTTTTTTGATCTGTGCAGAATTGGCCCCGGTGGAGAACTGTTACTTGTACCTGGCCTGTAGGTCCAGTTGCTGCAAAGAGTTAATGCTGTAAACTGGTCCCAGAGGATTTTCATCTTCAGCTGAAAGTTCAGAACCTTTTTGTTAGTGTCTGCCAGTTGTTTTGGGGGGAAACAGGAGGTGATCATGGGTGAGTGTGTTAGTTATTGTTTACTACTGAGATCACAGATAAATGCCTTAGTTTTTCTTTACTGTGAATAGCACAGTTCAGGACAGCCCTTTTTTTTGTTTAATCAAAAATGGCAGCAGTTTTGTTATGTCTTTGTCTTCATGCTTTGAAAACTTTTTTTGTCTTTATTTCAATTCTTTGAAATGTTTTAACAGATGTACCTTGTACAGTTCTTTATAAAATAAGTAGAAAAGATCTGTTCTATTTTATAGAACTTAAGCTAATTTTAAGCAAACCCAGAGGGTAAAGCAGTATTTCCAGAAGATACTTAATTTCAGCAGTCGACTGTTGTAATTTGTGGCTGACCTCCAATGTAGATATCTGCATCTGTTCCATTTTGTCTTTGTTATTCTGAAAAACCCTAGTTTCCTTAATTGGCAAGAAACTAATCTTGTCCTCAGAGTTGCGCTTTTTAAACCAGGAAGGTGTTTTTTCAGTTCACTTAGTCAAAGCAGTGCAAAACGCAGGCAGAAATTTCCAATTCTTAGTTCTGTGTCTTTGGCTGAAGGTTCAACTCCATAGGTATAAATATGACTGAATTGAGTCAATGTGACATTATTCCTTGTCTGAAGGGAATCCAATTTAGAGCAACTTTGATTATAATTTAAAATGAGCAACATCAAGTTAATAATGGTCTGAATATCTGGAAGACAGCTTTTTATGTGTGGGTTTTGTTTCCCTGCAAGTTTTCCTTCAAAACCATTAATTAAACTGTTCACACATGCTTTTATAATGCTGTAATGAAAACTAGTTAGACCAGATGCATTAGTTTTCTTCTTTCTCCCTTTCCAAAAAGTGAACATTGTCCTTGTCCTGCAAGTCTGAGTCCTGGAGGGATCACGGAGAGCATTGAATTAAAGTTTTTGTAGCATGAAAGGTTAGAGTATCATGTGCAGGTTTTATTTATGAATAAAGGGTGAGGGTATGTTTGTGTAACAGGCAAGCAAGTCTCATAACTCATTCCAAAGAAAATCTTGTCTATAGCGTGGTAATTTAGGAGCTGATGTCTAGACTACTTTGAGAAGTTGTAAACATAATGTCTTCACGACAAAACCATGGGAGTTTAAGAAAAAATGCTGCACTTTGTATGTTTAATATTTGACTGAATTCCAGGGAGATCAGCAGTATTTTGGCAATATCTGGTCTGCCTGACTGCTAGATGAATTACTGAGAGTGCATATGTCAGTTCCTAGTAACATTTTCTTTCTTGAATACAGCATCTTTGGATTTGCATGATTACGTTATGTAAACTACATATTTGTCAGTAATGGAAAAATTTTACTTTAAATAATAGTGCACAGGTTTATGGACATCTTCTGTTAAACTGTTTATAAGTGTTGGAGAATCAACCAAATAGGATCAGGCTATTTTTTGACCTGAATAGCGTGATCTTTCTACTGTTGTGCAGAGCTGTTGAAATATTACATTGAAACTAGTAAGGATTTTTAAAAAAAATTCTACTACAGTTAATTTTGAACACCATAATCTCAATCACCAAAAATAAATAATAAATAGTTTCAGGAGGCTGGGAAAAGGTAGTTTTTCTGTTTGTTGTGTGCAAAGTTTTGTGTTCTTTGTTGATGCTTCAATGGTGTGCTTACTGCACCATTGGACTAGCTAGAACGTAGCTGTAGTAGTATTTCCATCATTTGAAGTCTTTAGCACTGGATTGTTCTAATTGGTTTTATTTTGGGATGGGAAAGGACTTCCATGTTCAAAGACAGACGGACTTCAGTTCAAAGTAACTGTGTTTTACAGGTGTTACCAGATGAAGAGCAATTATGAGTCCTAGTGGTCTCTCCATTCAGCAGTGTATTTGTAAGCATAGTCCAAATCTGGTGTCAGAAAATTGGGTATTACAACATACAAACAATTACAACATTGTTATGCTATAGATTATGCTCAAATTAAGTCAGTCCCTAAATTAATGCATGTATTTGATGTTTGCAAAGTCGTCATTGTTCTAGGTATTAGAAGTGCCTCAGCCAATATGTGAGGAAGGTGTTGTATCAATATCTCGTGTGTAATTGAAATTACTTTATTAGTAGCTTTTCAGTGAATGAATTTTGTGACAGCTTTGAGAGGAAAACATTATCCTGGGAGTTAAATAAAGATTAAAATGACCATTTGGGTGATAAACATGATTAGACTGAGTGTAAAGGCTTTTATATTTATATAATTTATTCTTCCTAGCTTTTTATACACTTTGCTGTTCCATAACAGTGTTGGTTTAGAGTCTTTCTGCGTAATATGGAACCCAGTACTTTCAGTGTTCCTGTCAACACTGATGTGGCTGTGTCAGTTTTCTGTTACCCACTGATCTATTAAGACTTTGTTTACCAAGGACTGTGATATTTTAAGCTGCTAGATAGTAATGCTGTTACTTATTAAGTACTATTTCTGCTCTAATTGGTTCAGAATTTTTCAGAGACATTTGTTTGTCTCTCTTCTTCTTGAGCAAAAGGAAGTAATTTGGATATGTCTGGACTAAGAGAATATCATTAAAAGTTGGAAATGTATAACTGAAAAGAGGAAGTCTGTTATATAGTGCTGTCTTGAATTATGCTGTGTTGTCACCAGAAAGAAGTTAAAACCTGTAAAGCTTCTAGTAGTTTCAACAGCGGTGAACTCCAGCTTCACATTTGTGTTCTTTGCAGCATGGGAGAAGAACTGGCAGGACTGCATGCCATTGTAATTAAATTGTTATACATAGAAACTAGAGGGGAGAAGCTTGTCTTACCTGTTTGGGGAGTATCTGTCAGCATATTTAAATGAAAATTTATTTTGAAACTGTATGTTTGTAATTATCAGCACATTCCGAAGTAGCATAACTAGTTTTTGATCAACTGGCCAAGGTATCTTCAAAACATGTAATAACATTCATTGCATTGTAAACTCTGCAGCTTTTGTACTTATTTGTGTTATTTTTATTTTTTTTCAGGATTACAAAGCCATTGACGTTTGCCGACTGTGTTGGTGATGAGCTTCCTCTAGGATGGGAAACTGTTTACGATCAACAGATTGGAGTTTATTATATGGACCACATAAATCGTGAGTAGATACATGATTGTTTTGAGGAATACTAGCAAGCTGGTGTTTACTCTTGCCACTAGCTTTGCTTCCAATACCATTTGTAGACCTCGTGCAACAGTGAGAAAATATATGCAAGTAATTTCTTGCAGAAAATGTTTCCTTATCTTTCATATGGGGGCATAATTGTAAAGAATTCCATTTGTAAAGAGTTTTACAACTTATGATTGAGCTAAAATGTATAACAGTATTTTGGTTTGCTTGGTCATACTGTGAAGTATTAGTAATTTTACTGTTGCTTTTAGTCATATGTCAGAAAGATTCTTGTGTTACATTCTTATATTTCCTGTTTTTCCAGTCATACATGGTTCACTCTTCTAGACTGAAAACCAAAATACATTCTGAGAGAAGTGTGCTGATTTTTAATCAGAAGCACTGTGAAATACAGTAATCTCATCCTTGCTTAAGCAATTTTAATACAGTACAAAATGCTATCAAAAAGACAATGGATGTCTCTTTTGGAAACTAATTTCAAACACTTTCCCTTTTGGACTATTGCTGAGCTTTGTATCATCACTGTGGCACATTTGCCACTTCTACTTTTAAAAAAAGTCTTATCTTTATAGCTTTGTACTGCTGCTGCTGTTACTGTTGTGCTATCATTAAGCTTCTTATCATCATTGAGTGAATGCTTTCAGTATTGTGGGAATTGGCAGTTGGTGGGGACTAAGAAAAGAAGAAAGTAGTTATATGGGCTATCAGAGCAACGGTAAATAGAATAATCTGAAAAACCAACCTCAATACTATCTACTTGAAATCTAGTCAATTAAGAAAGGAAAGTGTGGAAATAATTTTGGGCTTCCATCCATCATTGGAATTGTTTTATGTATTGTGGTTTCACAATTACTTGCTTTAAAAAACCCAAACAACAGAATAATAAATGTTCCCATGGTATTGTTTGACCTATACAGGTATTTATTTGTTGTGAAATTTAACAAAGATCATTAACTAAATGATAAACTTTAAACGACTGTTAATACATTAATCACAAGGTTAGGTAGACAAGAAAATTCAAAGGCAATAAATACAGACTGTTAGGTAATTCATACAATAACTCTGTGTTAAAAAAAAATATTAGTTTAAGGATTGCTGTCATGGTAACTTGAGTAATGTTGAAATTTAATAAAAAGTGACGATTACGTTGGAGTACAGTAATGGAGTGCAGTTGCACCAAAGTATGTGCATGAATGCATATATTTAAAAAAAATATGAAGGTATTACCAACTCTTTAAATTTTTTTTTAAATTTGCAGGTGGTTTTAGAGTCCCTACAGAAAATGAGTAGAACATGAACTCCAATTGCAATGCTGTTCCTTAAAAAAGCTACCAATAGGCCTCTGTGATAGGAATAGCAATCACTATCACATGCATAAAAAGGACTTCCTTTTGCTTTTTTGAATTTTGTTATTAGCAGCTTTACCACAGACTTCAAGTTTGAACTTACAGAAGGGATATTAATCATTGTAGGCATGTCAGATCTGGCTTGCATTTTTTTCTGTGCAACTGAGAGCAAAAAAATGTAGAAAAGAATCTTTGCAAAGAACAATTGAGTTCCCAAATGATCAGTGGGTAGACAGAAAAAAAAGTTGAATATTAATGGGTCTGGAAAGTAAAGCTAATCATATTATGTATGAAATGAAGTTAATGTATGAACAGTAGGATAGAAGCTTCATGGAGACAGTGCTGAACTGAGTAAAAGGAATCATTCAACAATTAACAAGGTTGCAAAATTAGTCTCTTTCATGATAACTAATTACTTGCAGCCCACAGATATTATCCTAAATGGTAATTCAGCCATCACAGTAAAATGGGTTTGTCACCCTTAGGCTAATACAGTACTTTCATATACTAGCAAGATTTATAATAAGAGGGAAGACTGAGTTGATATTATAGCTGGATAATTATTATTCAAAAATTAGTAGGATACTTGATCCAATTTTTAAACTGTTGACAACAAAGGTACCAATCAAGACTACATGACCTTCCTTTGTAGAAGTGAGAACTAATGAATAGACAATCATGTGCATGATGAGGTGGTGTCAGACAAGTGGCAGAGGTGGTGTAGGAGCTGAAAAAATGTTTTTCTGAAATGAGTATGTCTAAACCACTTGGAATGGCAGCTTCAGGAGAAAACATTGGATTGCCTTTTGTGGCTGACTGGATTAAATGCTTTATGCAGCATTGGAGTTCTGTGTTAATTGACAAAACAGAAGTGCTTCGGTGTCAAGAAATACTGTGAGAAAATGCAAGGGATAATTCAAAGAGAGTCTTTCTACACTTACCCTTACCAGGGACCTCTCATTCTTTGTGCACTCTCTCAAGCTTTTTGCCCTTGCACCTTTTAAAAGAAAACAGCAATACATCTGATTTTTTTCTAACTCTCTTGCTATGTTTGTTTACTCAGGAAGCAAAAAAAAGATTTCTAGGCAATAGTTTTCCATTTAAACTGGAAAAAAAACAAGGAACAGAAGAATCTTCTGTGAATCTCAATGGTGCTTCCAACCCTGATCTCCATCTTGTTCTGTAAATTCAGTACTTTGTTGACACCCTTACTAAGCTGCTCTTGGCTGTTATCCAACTATTGCTTAAAAACCTTGGCGGTTGCCAGCCACAGAATTCCTTTCCCTCCTCCTCAGAGTCTTTTGAGCCTTTGAAGTTTCCTCTAAGCAGTTGGGCATTCCCCAGTGAGGGAATAATATATTCTCTGCATTTGTCTGGGACTGTTCTTGAGTTACTATAGTGTTTTTTTAATTGATTGTAAAGAAATGAAGGAAGTTAATTTTATCCTACAATGTAGGATAAAATTAAAATAAGACTACAATGTAGTCTTATTTGTGGCAAACTTGTTTAGAAATCCAGGGCAAAGTTTCCTAAACCAGAAAAAAGCAGAGCTTCCCATGCACTAAAGAAGTTTTGTAGCTCAGATGAATGCTGCTAGCTTTTCAGAAGGCTTCTGAAATAATTCTGTGAGAGATGTAGTGCCTTGAAGTATAGGATCTCAGAAGCTTAATGTGTAATAGAATGTAACACCTTATCCTGGGCTATTTATTGAGATTAGGACTAATAATTTACCATTCAAAGACAAAAACTGAGTCCTAGTAAGCGTATCTGTTTTATAAATATTTACTAATTTCTCATCATTTTCATGGGAGTTTGGCAATTCTAGGAATATTAAAATTTGCACAGATTTCAGCAGTACTTATGGACAGATGAGGTAGCAGTGGAAATTGAAATGCCTTCAGTGAAGGGTGGGCAGCATCAGAACTTGGTTTTCTTCTGCTTGCCCTCCATGTAGAGAAGGATTTACAGCAACTCAGCAAACCAAAGCACATCCTGTCCTTGGCTGAGGAGATAGTTTCAGATCATTGGAGCCAGAAGGGAATCCAAAAGGGTCTCTGGGAAGTGGGAAGAAATTGCAGAACTGTAGGCACTATCTTTATACTGTTTCAGTGTGAGGAGTTGCAGGGAGAGAAAGGTACAGCTGTTGAGAGAAAAGGTTATTTAGGAACCTAATCTGCAGATCTGTTGGAAGCACTGCTCTTTGCTGAGCTTTCTGTTTTTGTTTATATACTTTTTAGATGGCTCTCAAATGGTAGAGCTGCTAGCATGACCTTGACACCATTAGCGTTCTTAATCTGTTGGGCTCAATCTTCTACAGCTTTGTATTTCATCACTGGCTCCAATATACTGAATTATGTACTCAGGATTAATGCAAAACATAACTGGCTTTCATCTCTTGTAAGAAACTAAATTTGGGAAAATTGCTAGGTGCTTAGCTCCTGACTGTGCTGCAGGTTTTGCCACTACTTTGAACATTCACATTGTGTCTGCAGCAGCTTCTTACTGGTAGAGCTTCAATCATCAGAAATTAACATTACATTTAAACACAAGGCTTTTACATGGACATCATCATGTAACACATATTTGTTGACTCACAAAAACCCCAAAATGATCCAATAATTTTTTAGAATTTTAACGTGTGTCATCCTCAAATGCTTTTGCAATTGCAAAGAGATTGTTTTGCAGTAATAACCTCGAAAATCAGTAGGAATGGAAAAGATCTCTTTTTTTTTTGGTGGAAACTTGTTTTTGGTTTGTGTTTAAATAAAAGCTGTTCTGAACCCTGCCGAAGAAAAATATCAGACTGCTGTTTCTTAAGACAAATAAAGAGAAATTATTTAAAAGCTTTATGGATTTGAGACTAAGATGCTGACTTCTCCATTGAATTACCTTATTCTTCTCAGCTATGCAGGGGTAGCCTCTGTCCTTTTAAGATGTTATACTTGCGAAGTTGTATGCAGTATCATAAGATAGTTCCAGCTATTTATAGACTTAGGGGTTAAGCATTGAGATACCTTTCACTTTTCCTTGTGATTCTGGGTTTTTAGGTAGTTCTTGGAATTTTCAAGTTGGCTACGAGGGAAGGTTAGAGCCAAACTTCTGTTTTCTTTGGGTTTGCACTGGTTTGTAAAGAAAAGAATAACATTTAAATGCCTTTTATATTTGAAAAGGCCTTTTCTGTTCTTTCACTCTATATCCTTCCTTTTTCTCATCCTGGCTGAAGTGATTTTGGGCACTGTAGCGTCAGGTGTGCTGGTTGAGAATGAACATTAACAAAAATAAGTGGGATTTGGTAGCACAAAGTGTCATATAATTTTATTTTAATTCTTTTATTTTTTCTCCTTAGAGCTCACACAAATTGAGGACCCAAGGGAACAGTGGAGAAGGGAGCAAGAACGCATGCTAAAGGAATATTTAATAGTTGCCCAGGAGGCACTCAATGCCAAGAAGGAGATTTACCAAATAAAGCAGCAGCGTTTTGAACTAGCCCAAGAGGAATATCAACAGTTGCACAAAATGTGTGAGGATGACAGCCGTTCTTATGCCAGCTGTAAGTTTACTGTCTTTTCTTGGTTTTACTCACCTGCCCTCACAAGATATGGTGTAAGAAATAGTGTGAAGTATTTCCATCACCTGATTCTTCTCCAAGTGAAGTTCCTGACTGCAGCAGTGAGGTGCTATCCTTTGACTCTGCAATTCAATGTCTTCCAGTTCGTGGTACATCTATTACAACAGAGATTTAACATTTAATAGGGATAAATGTTAACATTAAAAAGGGATGCAACATTAAACAGGCACATATCCCAGCTGGTATTTCTATCCATCTTGGAGCCAGCGGTAGTGATGCTTCCTGCAAGGCAACAAAGGACTGAATGTTGCTGGATCAGCTGCCTACATGCACTCCTAAACTCAAAGATTATTTTCCACTTAATATGAGAGGGAGCCATCACCTTAGGGGAAACTATCTGTGTATCCATAGTCTATTTAGCAAGTTTATAAAGAGTTAGGGACAAGCTGTTATGTTCTAGGGTACTTCTTACCATTAACTAGGCAACAGTATTTCATTAGTTCACCCCATTGTTGAATGGCAGGCTGTGATTCTGATATTGGTGATACAGAGCTTTGATTTCCTGCCCTTTTCATTCTTATGTCTCTGGTAGCTTGGAGTAGATGATGCACTTGTGAATTCTGATGATGTTGCACCACTGTCATGGCAGTTGGTTGGTGCAGTAAGAAAAGGTGTCTTTATCAGAGTCAACCAGACTAGTTCAAAGAAATTAATATACACAACACCACATGGAAATGTAGTGGAGTTTTGCTTTTTTTTTAATTGGAGTTCTTCAATGGCTGTACAGTCATTGTTTTAACTACTGGTTTGCTGTTAAATGCCAAGGATTTAGTAAGAATGGGAAGCTCTGCTTTAGACTTTTCTGAAAATGTTCAAGAAATCTGGTTGTGGAAGGGAGCTTACAGCAGGTGTCTAGATATAAGTGTTAAGCTACTGATTCACTGGTATTTATTAATCCAAGGTAATTCATACATGTGCCAAAGTCCTGAATAGAAGATGTTTTCTAGAGCAGAGGTGTCTCAGATGGTTTGGACCAAGTACTCTGTTACTGTTGAACTGGGATTCTCATCTTTTTGTTTAGTTTATATATATGTATTCTGTGATTCAGTTTGTGACATAACTGAACAGTTGTGACCAGTCTTATTTCCCCCTCTCAAGTCCAAGTTTCTGAAGTACTAGCAAGATATTTTCCCATTAAGAAAGAATTTTCAAAAAAAAGAAACTTTTGTTTCAAGTATGTTTAACAACTATTTAAAGACTTGGAGTAAAGTAAAAGGTAGTGTCATCAGTATTTTTGAGATTATAAAATCTAAATCGGTATTTATTGCAAAACTTTTCTAGGAGCGTGGGCTTTTTGGTTTCTTTTTTTTAATTTGCAATAATTCTGTGGGATATTTTGTTGAATTTTTTTCAGGTGAATATACAAAAAGAAACTTCTGTTGAAGATGAAAATATACTAGAAAAATATAACCTTTTTCATATTTTTGAAGCTCTTAGAAAAACAAGTTATTTGAAACAGCAGCAAAATATGACTGAAAATGACAAAATTGGCAGTTGTCTGTAATGAAAGCAAATGCTCTGTCAATTTACTTACATTTCTCAATCTTCTGATAGTTTGGGGTTTTATAGGTATATCTTGAGTTGAAAATAAGAATCTATAAGACCAATTACAAAAAAACATTTGCTTGTTTAGAGGTAGAAAAATGCTTTAATTTTCTACGGATGTGTTAATATATTTTATATTGGTATAAGGTCATAAGCATCTGTTTTGAGAAAATGGGATGGCCTGATTACTCGGATGATTTTTAAAAATTTTTTTTAAATATCCTTTTGGGGATTAGTCATGCTTATCAACTCAGGATTCCCAAAAGCCTCTTCTCCACTTTTTATTCTTAATTTGACTCTTCCACTCCACTGTGGGATGCTTGCTTTTCCTTTTATTGTACAGAAGTACTAGGCTTCTAATTCAACTGCAGTTGCATGGCCAAGGTTGGACAGTTATATAGCGAATATCTTTGCCTCTGCAACCACTTGTTTCAAGTTATTGCATTAAAAGAGCTAAAACTTCACAAAGTGTTTTCTTCCACTTTGCCTGTGGGTGCTGCCATTGACTCAGTGTCGTGTGCTTATGAGTGGGAGGTGAGCTCAGTGCTTGTGGGTTGGCAGGGAGGTGCCCATGCAGCAGTTTTGTGACTCAATTGTGATCAGCACTGTTTAAAAAAAAAAAAATCTATAGAAAATCCTAGGTTTAGAGAATTAGTCCAGGCATGACTACTTATTTTGGCAAGTTTCTGCACGCTTGACATGACCTTGGCATTGCAGTGTTCTTTTGAGAGTCAAAAGGCCCAGTGCAGCCCCAGACGTGGATATGAGTTTCAGTGCAGTAGCCTTCAGCTCTGCAAAAGGATGGAAGGTCTGACAGCACAACCCCATCCATTCACATACCAGGCATTTTTCAGTGAGCCAGTGCTGCCTTGAATGCTCACTCCGTAAATCATGATTGCTCTTGCCCAGTCTGTCCTCTAGGATCTTTACTTCATCTGTTTAGGCTTTAGTTTCTAATGCCACAGCTTGAAATCATTGCCTGACTGTAGATACCCTGTGAAGAGCTCACTTGCCAGGGTTGCTTTGTATTTCAGTTCCCTACACTGTTGCTTTAGAAGGCAGCTTCTCTCCTTAGCTGATATAATTTTGTTCGGACAATGATTTTTTTAAACTTTAGTCCCTATCATACTGTTAATTCACTGTACCTAGGAAGTAACTAGTAATTATTAATATTACACAAATTGCTTGCATAAGTAGATGCTATCATCCTATCATAGAAGCTATGTGCTTTTAGGAAATATGTGGTGCTGCTATATGCAATTTTTGGTGTTGTTCAGGATGAAAAAAGTTTCAGGTGGGCCAAATGGAAATCTTCAGTTGTACTTCAGCACAGAGGATAATTTTAGAACCTAGTAAGAAAATTGTAAGAAAAAGGATTAATGAAATTGTTTACTAAATAGTGCCACATCTTAATAATTGTATTAAAGAAAGGGGGAAAAAAGTAAAATACTGTTTTCCATCTGTTTAGCATTCTCTGGATTTTCAGCTAATACCAAGTATGACCCATATCAGATTAAAGCAGAAATAGCCAGCCGTCGTGACAGAGTGAGTAATCTTTTTTCATTTTGTAAAAATATGAATTAGGCGTGGGGAAGGGAGGGAGGGAGGAAGGGTCTGTTTTTCTTTTGCTTTAGCAGTTACACTGAAAATTGCATGCGTTTATAACAATATGGTATTGAGAAGTGCTTTTTTATTCTAACCTGTTGCTCTAATAAAACAACTCTATATTAATTGCATTTTGGTGACTTGAGAAGTAATGGTTTTTCGATGTTTCAAGTGCAAACATTTTTGTCACAGATGTCAGAGGCAAGCTCAGCCAGGCTTTCAGAAATTGCTTTCTCTCTACAAACTGTCACAAGAAATAAATGCTCTGCAGCCATATTCTTTCAGTTCAAACCCACTGTCTTCATACCATTTACCCATTTTCAGCGAGGTTTTACTGGACTGTAGGTTTAGCCACTTATTTGGAAATCTCTTCACAATTCAGTAGACCTATTGGCCAAATAGAATTTTTCAGCTGATTGGCCAGAGCTCTTTTATGAGGAGAGGGCAGTTCAAGTATTCTGATAATGATAGGCAGTTCTGTAACAAAAATGTTCCTTATTTATATATATATTTTAAAAACTAAAGTCATGGTTTTGATAAATAAGTATTAAAAAATTACTATCCCTGCAGGGTAATGTTCCATTTTTATAGTGACCACTTTTCACATGAGTGCCTCTGAAAATAAATCTGTTCACCACCCTTCAAAGGCATTTATTCTATCTGTACATATTTATTACAAGTTTGTGCTTGTTTTACATACTCTAAATGTCAGCATATTCTAAACAAGTAAACAAGCCTTATTTATCTAAGTAGTATTTGAAGAAAGTAAGATTTTCACTTATGACTATTTTCCTCTCTTCCTCCTTAAAACAAAGCGACCTACTACATGCATAGGATATATGTTCAAGTGTGCATAGGCATTGAGTTGTTTCAGGAAATAGAATGAAATTGGCATCATAAAGTTTTTGTGTACATGATATTAGTGATGCATTTTCTCATTTTACTTTTGGTGAGTGTTAAAGGAGCTGGTGAGGGTATAGGAGTGTTTAGAGGCTGGTGCCATGAATTTTGATGAAAGGGAGGGAGCTGTGTAGGATGCTGGGACTCTGACAGTCCTGGTTTGCATCCTGGTACCAGGTGCAAAGCCCATTGCTCTTGGAATAGAACTGAGGAAAAAGTTAATTTTTTTACTGTCTATTTAAAAATTCTGTTTTGTAATGATTTTATCATTTACTGATGTACATGTGAAAATTGAGAGTGCTCTGGGTAAATTGTAGAAAATACACTGAGCTTGGTAGCTTAAGAACAGAGAGCTTTTTTCTTCCATCCCTCCCCCCTTTGGGCTCACAGTTCAGTCTTAGTACCTCATACTCAAGCACCCCTGTTCACCTCACTTGTGTGCTGCCCCTTGCATTCCCCTCCCCCTGTTGCCTTCAGTTACCTGTCAGCTTTGGAGGGCTAGAAGCTCTTTGTTTGCAGATCATTCTTGGCTCTTCTATGGTCTACACAACCTACTCAGGTAACTGTTTCCATAAAACCACAAAAATAGGTTTTAGGAGACATCTTTGTTATGTCACTTTAGATTTATGCTCATTAGTTGGATCAAGATAATTGACTAGGGGGTTGAGAGGGCAGGATAATATGGAAATAACTGTAGAAAGCCAGACTGCCATTTCTGGGAGAGAGACCAGTTCTGCTGCCAGTAATTTTGTTTTCCTGGATTGAAAAATTAACAGCATTGAATGTTCAGTCTTTTTTAAAGTTGACTGAAAAATTGAAGACAGTTGAGAGGTGTCTTTGCTACAAAGGGAGAAGAAAATTTATATGGATTGATACTTTCTAGCTCTTAGCATAGGCTGTTGGAGAAAGACACCTGATAGAATAGATGGGGAAATTGATGCTTTGAAACCTGAATGTTTTGTCTGCTGTTTGATTGGGCCTTACGATATTTAAGAAAGTCTGTTATTTTAATGCAAAATTTTAAAGCAAGAAGAGAAATTATCACTTCCAGTATTTTAAAGTAGCTTAAGATTTTGTATTTAAAAACCAATTATTTTGATTGTGGAAGTTACTGTTGCTTATTTTTACTTTAAATTATTTTCTATTATTCAGCTTTCTAGGCTGAAACGAGAATTGGCACAGATGAAGCAGGAGTTGCAATATAAAGAAAAAGGAGTGGAAACTCTGCAAGAGTAAGTTGTTAAGAGTTTGTGGGAGGATCTTTTTTTGGGGGTTGGGGCTTTTTTTATTTGTCTTTGAGTGAATTTCATACAAAAGTGTCAAAAATAAAACATTAAATGCTTTGCTTCAGACTTTCTGGTGTGATAGTGATGCAGGGAGAGAACAATGTGAAAGGATGGAAGAAGAGTTAGACAGCATTGATTGGAGTTGTGGTTTTGTAGGTTCACTTGCAAGAACAGCTTTATAGGCCACGTTCTTTAACTCTTCCTCAAGATAGTGCCAAACTGGAATTAGATTTTAAAAAATATTTCCCAAATACTTTTTGGAAATACCTACTGCCTGGAGCACAGCCCAGAACATCATGCTGTAGTTCCCTTGTGGCAGAACCAAGGCTTTCTGGCTGGGCACAGAGCTTTTCTTAGGAGGAATTCTGTACAAGAGTGCTTCTCCCTGTGGCCTGATGGTCAGGCCATCTCATTCTGCACTGTATGGCTGATTTATGCTTGTACTGTAAATGTGTGAGAACTTGGATTGTGTTGCATGTGTGCAAAATGTCTGCATGTAAATGTGACTCCTTGTCTCCTCCCAGTAAGGAAAGGAAGCTCAGGGCAATTTGCCACTGCTCCCAGGGCTGTTATTCAGCCCTGCTCTGTTTGCTGCGTGCTCAGTGGTGTCAAAGGCTGTGAAATGTTGTGGTGACCCTCTCCCTGCCACTCTTCCTGCAGGCCATCTGATGGGAAGGGAACTGTGTGACTTCCATCTGTGTGTTGCTTAGTCACCTACACACATAGCTCATACACGGGATGCCCAGTGGGATAGAGAGAGGTTGTCAGGCCATGAAAAAGATGGCAGGTAAACACAGGTTGCTCTGGCTTCCAGATTTCTTCAGCAAGGCCAGTGGCTAGACCCAAGAGCTTGAACAGCACTTGGATCCACCTTGGATATGTGGCCGTGCATTTAGAAACTTTGGTCTTTTTTCCAGCATGCACGTGAACAAACTGCCTAATGCAGGAGCTTCCTGAAAATGTTGGAACTGTTGTATGTGTAATGCATTTTGTAACATGAGTGCAGCAGCTGCAGAAATATTTTGAAGCTTTGGGTTTATTGCATTGGTGCTACAACGCTTGGGCTTTCACTTCAGGAATTCTGATGAAATTCCAGGGATCCTGGAACAGTTAGGTACTTATTTTCCAATATCGATTGGTACTATGATAACAAAACAAATTAAAGGAAGATTCTCAGATTTAACTTTTAAAAAAGAAGGAGTAACCCATGTACCTGTGTAACCCATGGAGTAACTTAGTATTTTTTGGCATGTTTGATTTTTTTAAAATAACAAAATTTTCTGTTTTTTTTTTCAAACAAGGCTCTTTTGTTTTATAGTACATTTAGAAAGTTTTATAGAAGAAAACTTGTTCAACCAAAATACCAAAATTCTTAATTGGCAGATACAATATAATAATTTTCAGGCATAAATGTATTTTTATTGAAGCATTTAGAGGTAGTTGGGGGAATTGGTAATGTAGGATACTAACTGAAAATTAGTAAAATAAAGCACTCAGAGTATTGGCAGTTTCAATACACTAAGTAATATGTTGAATATAAGTCAGCATCTCAGTATGGTGGCCTAGATATGTAAACAGTAACAGAAAAAAGCAATTTTGTCTTACGATTCTTAATCGTATTTTCTTTGAGTAATAGTTGCTATGCCTTTTCTGCTTTTTTGTTTTCCTTCTCCTGGTTATTGGGTTATTTAAGGGTGTAGGTTCAATTATTTTATAAAAGGACTAACCACTTGACTAGGATGTTGAAAGTATTTGTTGAAGGCCATTTGAAACTCAAGATTGTTTTAATTAGTATAATTCATTTAAGATAGTCCAGCAAACTAGTGCAACTTTTTGCAAAGTAAAGTCTGCAAATGATTAGGAATACAAATGTTAGTCTTGGATTATAGCCCAAGTCAAGTTGCCCATGCTCTAGGATGGGGTTATAGGAGAGACATTCGAGACAGGAATTATTTTAAAGCATATCTGATTAGTCAGTGGTCACTCCAATCATGTAGTTTAAAAGTTCAGGCATGACAACTCAGTGCTTCAGTGCTGCTCATTGCTGCTGTTGCTGTTGTTGTCCTCTGTCCTCTGTGCACTGGGTGGCACTTGTTGCTTCCTGGAGATGGGGAGAACCTTTTGCCTGTGTGTTACCTGGAGCTGAGCTCTGCTCTCTGCCGTGACTTCTTCCCTTATGAAAGAGATTTGTGGTTCTGTTTTTGGTTTTTTTGCTTTTTTTTTTTTTTTTTTTTTTTTTTTTTTTTTTTTTTTTTTTAAAATTTACCCTTCTGGTGAGATACATGCACTTCTTTTTTGGAGTATTTTGCTTCTAGGAGGAAGTGAGCCAATTTGGAGAGTACTTAAAGTAACAACCAAAGAGAGGAGCTTCTCTTACCTCCTTGTGTAGTCAGTAGACAAATTAGCCTGAAAGCCTAACTGTGCAATCTCTCCCCTAACCTTCTGTATTTGTTGGGAGAGAAGGGTCACTCAAGTCAAGTACCAAGGCTGAAGTAGTTTAGTTTTTCCATGTCCTCAAAGTAAGTATATTGTCCAAAAATAAATTAATTGCTTCTTGAAAACAAAAATGCTGGGGTTTTTGCTCTGTTCCCCCCCTACCCTGCTTCCCCTTTAAAGTTTATTGCATTTCAGACATTTCCCACTTCTATTAAGTTTTCTAAATTTTTGGTTTGCGTCATTCTTCTTCCTTCTTGTGCTAAGTCAAATCTTCAAGTAACTGCCAAACTGCAAATGGCATGCATCCTGTTCAGGTTTTTTAAAAGCATGTACATCACTTTATTTCAAGTGTAAGCCAAGAACAACATTAGGAGCCGTCAAACTTCGGGCTTTACATCTGGCTGAATGTTTGCTTTGAAAGTCTCACCAAAATGGCATCATGTACAGATATTGGAACTTGCTTCCAGGTGACTCTGTGCAGCCTTTGCTTGGTATAGCTCTCAGAGAAGAGACAGCTTTTATGGAGACGGCAGTTGGGTTGCTAAGTATTTCAATCATTTTATGTTGCTGTCTGATTCAAGTGCCTTTGTTAAATGCACATCTCTTACACTGACGTTTTCCATTTTCAGTGTCTGCCTTGGACTGTGTTTTGTTTTCTGTTCTTTTTAATTTTAGTAAAATGGCTTAACCATCTTTGAGGAGAATGAAAAGAAAACAAAACCACAAAATGACTGTAGAAGTGAGGTTTTATGAGTGGAGACATGATTGAGAGGGGTTTCAGTACCTCTACAGCTTCAATATTGTAAGAATTCCAGTATTCATAGAGCTGCAGCTTTTTATTGGGACTATACTTTCTACAGTTCCATCTAAATTTGGCAATGCTGTGTGTGATTGGACGTGAGTTTGTGTTTGCCCAGTGGAGACTTTGTAGAGCTCACTATTCAAAGCCTGCAAAGATCCCCACCCTGCAGGATGGTGCACCTTAGCCTCCGCCTGCACCTTTGCCCCAAGGTGCGTCTGATCCTGTCACAGTCCAAACTCACAGGGTTAAATATGAGCCTTTTCTAGAACAAATTCCTTCCTTTGGCCTGACAGCAGAGACTGAGAAGGAGGAGCAGTTCCTTCTCCCCTGTGTTTTTAGTGACCCTACTGCTCTCCAGCAGGAATTTTGGAGGAAGAAGGCGTTTAGAAACAAAGGAAATGAAAACTTGGCCAGTTGGCTAGGAGAGCAGAGTGAATGCTGTGAGAAGTTGGGAGTGACAGGGAATTAGGACTGGCTAAACGATTTGTAGCTACAGACTAATTTAGAGGTTAGGAGATCTGACATAAACTTTAAAACTAGATTTTTGCTCAAGTGCTGTGCTTTGGTGAAGGAAAATGGAGGAACACAGAATCTGCCCTATAGGGCTGAAACAATGTCAAGCATATTAATAGTCTGTGTATCCTAGATACATCTTCATATCCTTACAGGCTTGCATATTAGTTGAATATTCTCGCTATTCATACAAAGGTCTGATCTATATTTGTATCATGCTGCTTTCAATTAATGAAATGGAAGACTCCTGTTAACTCTATGGCTTTCAGAAATAGATCTTTATGAAAAAAGGGAAAAGAATTAACAGACAATAAATAACAGGTAATTTTGTAAGCTACTTTAGTCAGTTTGGGTTGACAGCAATAATGATTCAAGCCTAAATATTTTTGGCAGTAGGAACTTCTCTGATTCTTTCCTTAAACAAATATCAATTCATAAGCTGGGCTCCAAAGTGGTGTCCAGGAACATGAATATGTGGATAACTGGACAGAAATCTGGTTGAAATTAAATAATTTCCTTTTCCTGAAATGCCACCTTAGTCCTGGCAAACAGTATAATGAGCAGTTGTGTAGAAGGCATTTTCATGTCTAATATTTGAACATAGTTCTTAACATTACAGTTGCCTTCAGATAAAAGCGTGTTATCTTTTTAACGTGACTTTTAGTGAATTGGATTTGTTGTTTTACCATGGTTTTATCTGCTCAGGATTTTAACTAAAAATTAGTGAAGACTCAAGAAACATTTTGGAAACAAAAACAAGCAAACAAACCCTCAGCTTTAATACACATGACATTTAAGTCCTTTCTTGTTCTTGAGCCAGTATTCATAAAAGATTATATGTTTTCTTATGTAACTTGGGAAAATTTGTGTTCAAAGAAAAATCTTGAGAGTCAGACTTACTTTGTGTTGTCTCCAAAACCAGTAGAAAAAACCCTAACAAATTAAAACTGTAGAAATCAACCTGTTTTTTCCCTAAGTATTGTGAGCTACACAATAAAACCATAGGATTTTCATTTGCACCTTTTGATTTTCCATTTTAATGTCTTAATTTTAAAACAAGTAATCAGATGTAAGTGGAATTGCACTGCTTGAACATGCTGAGAGAGTGTTGTTGACACTCTTAGTTTAAAATAATATGTCTGTCTTAAAACCTGTTAGTTAGTCTCAATATTTTATATGGATTTTGGGTATTCTTCTTCTGCATGTATAGCATACCCTCTCCTGCTACATTTCTTTATAGATTGGTGTCCTTTGTGATGAACGATGTGTATTTTTATCTTTAATTCTGTACCTTTTCCTGAAGTTGTTTGTTTTTAGCTCTATATCTGTATATACATTCTTTTTATGCTAGATTAACAGGAAAATTGACTTTTCAA
Source organism: Sturnus vulgaris (assembly GCF_052056855.1). Taxonomy (NCBI): domain Eukaryota; kingdom Metazoa; phylum Chordata; class Aves; order Passeriformes; family Sturnidae; genus Sturnus; species Sturnus vulgaris. The sequence continues at coordinate 99,592,796 of NC_142244.1, forward strand.
TATTTTAATGGTAGTATAATATATTAATATAATTATCAAATATTAATATATTAATATTTAATATCATAATTGTTGTAAATAAGATGTTAAAACCCCATAGCTATTTGTTGTAAATCCAAGACCAAATCGTTCTTCTGATAAGTTCACTATAGTCTCCTTTCTTATTCTTTATCTAGAAGTCAAAGCAAATTGTCAAGATGATACACTTCTGCATCCTGATATATTGTCCTTTACTCTTGTGAAATGTTGGAAAAAAGGTTGAAAACTCAGCCAGTGGGTGTCCCACTTGAGAGATTTTAGTATGTCAAGATGGAAACATTTGTATTACTTCAGTCTTATGTCATGACTTATGCTCTTGCTTCTTGCTTAAAGATTTAAAATCTTCTGGGATGTTCCCGTATTATTTTTTCGGTGCAGAATGATAATGTCTTTTAGATATCTTATGGAAAAGATATTCAAAGAGGCCTATAATGGCAGGCAAGCATTTGCAATCAAATTTTAGGCATCAAAAATTTGTTCCTGAGGAAATGAAATGCCATTGTTAGAAACTTCTAAAGCAGGATCAAGTAGAAGTCCTGGAGGAGATACTGTAATGTGTGATGCTGCATGAAGAATATGACAGCTAGACTGCGCATCATTCCTTTTAAGTTATAGCCATCTAGGCTAGTTTTAGGTTCATTTTACTTTTGGTGCATGAAATTGCCCACAGACATTACTCATAAGTGAGCTCTGCATTAGGATATTAAGCCCAGGAAATTTGTTGGTTCTGCAGAACCTGGGTAGATAATTGCTTTGCTTTGTCTTTAGAGTGAACTTGGCACTGAGTGCTGTGTTAATTCCAAGTAGAGTACCGTGTTATTCCTGGAAATGAAGTGGTACATGAATAAACAAGAGGCCTTAAAAAGTCCGTGTGCTTTCTAATGATGTGAAAATTCCTGAATTTGTCTTAATATTTTCAACAGGATTGATCGTAAGATGTCAAATGCTCATACTAATTACAGACTGGATGAAGCACAAGCTATAATGAGTGAACTTCGAACCATAAAGAAAGCTATATGCACAGGTGAAAAAGAAAGGCAGGACCTTATGCAGGTAAAAAAATCTGCTACTGAACTACTAAGTAGTATTCACCTACCTCTATGTTTTCTTGCTTGGGAATGCATTGGGTTTACCAAGTTTAAATAAGGAAGTAAGATGGCCTAAACTGATTTTGCTGTTTGATAATTACCAATAGCAAGCAGTTCAAAAGAGGTAAGCAGTCATTGCCTATACCACTTACCCGAGACTTCATATGCATTTCATATTTTTGTCTTAAGTAATGTAGTTAACTTTCATTTAGCTCAGTGTTTTCATTGAATATAGCTTTCTGTTGTTGCTATGTTGATGGCAGCTATGTAGTAATTACACTGTATGAAGAAAAAGCCTTTGTGATTTGTGGTATTTATCATTTTGTTTTATGTCTCTCTGTATTACCTATAATGAAGTAGGATAGTTCATGTGCTAAAATGTTTTTCCTTGTGTCAACCATGTTTTTTCCTTTATATGTATTTCACCAAACTGGATCTCTGTCACTGTCACACTTTTTGCCCCAAACTCTCAAGTTTGAGAGTATATCAAGGCTCATGTTGGTTTCAAAATATTCTCACAAAGCCCTCAAAGAGTATGAATAAATACAATGTATAGGCAATGATGAATTAGAGCATGAGGATTGGGGGAAGATACATACCTGAGTAGTGGTGTAACTTTTGAATGGATTCTATGCCCTGCCTCAAGCTCTCAGTTGCATGTCTGTGTTATTAATGTGATAGGAGCTTGATCAAAGAACAATGAGCCTCTGTCACCACAGGGACTTCACTTGCTTAAATAGAAATCTCTGCATATACAGAGAGGTGATAAAGGACAGTTCTCTTCACCCAATCTTCAAACATTTGTTTAGGAGAAGGCATTTTTGTAACCTAAAACTGTGGGACCATACTAAATTAACATTGCCATGCAAACATTTTCTTTCAGTTTTCTCTGCAGCAGTGTTTTTCAGGTTTCTTTTTTCTTGTTAGTTGTTTAATGGTATAGGAAGTTTATAATGTACATATAATGAATTTCCATAGCTATGGAATTACTAAGTCTCCAGTGCATTGCACGAAGACCATCTGATGGACCACAAATCCTTGTTCAAGTAGACAGAACACCGGAATCACTATGAAAAGTTTTGGCCTTGGCAACTTTTAACATACTTGTTATTTTGGGCTGGCCAAGTTATAAAGTGATTCTCAGTCTTCCACATGCCTGGCTAGCAAGAAGTGATAAGAAAGGCACTTCTTCATGGATGCTATAGCAAACATTTTAGGAAACTAACTGATAATATAAGGACTTACGTGTGAGATCTTGGAGTGGTTTAACTACTGGCCATGTTTTTACTTCCCCAATAGTTTTTTTACCTCTTGTCCTTACATTTTCAGTCCTCGGTGTGAGTAAAAGTTCAATCCATTCAAAGGTTTTAATTCAATCCTTGCATTCTGATTTTTCTCTGAAGAATTCAGAGAGACTGTTGACTTACTGACTTCAACATCTCCCCCTCTTCTTAGAGCATCCTCTGTAGACATTGAGATGCTTTGAAAATCGTATTTGGTAAACCAACTTTAAATGTGCTTGCCATTTCTTTAAATAGTGTTGCAGGAGTTAGAACTCTAGGATCAAGGACTGGGCAGTGCTGGCAGGACCAGAATGTAGAGGTTGCACAAGACAGAGGCAAAAATGAAAAGTGTTTCATCCTTTTTCATGGCTCTGTGTGATATCCAGGAAATAGGAGTCTTAGAAGCATCTTTTTAAAATTAATGACAGTCTTTTGTGGTGGAATCCAATAATAGAACATTAGACTATATGTAGTCCAGCAGAATGTAGAAAACAGTTGTTCCACACAAGTGTAGCATGCAAAACATTGCTTCATGTTTTGTTACAATAGTTATATAGATTTAAATGCCATCATTTACAAGGTCTACAGTTGTAAAAGTGGTGTATTTTTGCCAGCTTACTCTGCTCTGCAAAAATATCCAGCTCTCTTTTTTAATTTTGGCCAAAAAAAAAAATTACTTTTGATATCACCAAAGTAATCTGTGCTATGCCTTTTAATAACTATTAGAAGATTATTATCATGGATTTAGTTAGCTTTGTCAAATAAGTGCAAGTCTGTTTTAAATATCTTCCTAAGGAGTTCAGAATTCAATTTTTATTTTCCTATTAATATTAGAATTGTATTGTCCTTGAAAACACTACATTTTAAAGCTACTGTTGTTCAGACAAACTCTTTCAGGAAATCTTTTTTCTTTTGAAATTTGCTAATAGAGGAGTAGAAGTATAGTGTAAAAAACATGTGTTTTTATTTCAGAGAAGGGAAACAGACCATTTCTTACTACTTCGTAATTTACATCTGGCCAGTGTAAGCAACAGAACTAAACGTAGTAGAAGTCACTCAGTCTTGTGTAGGTGCTTGGAAATTGTAGCTGTTGTAGAAGCATGGCAATTGGCTTAGTTGTGTGGAAGAAGGTGGTCAGATTTAAATTGGATGCTGTGATTATAAATAAAGCAAAATATTCAGTGCTACTGCTCTAAAAAAGTGGGCAGACTTCTTATATGAGTTTGAATAATAAAGGTGTGAGGTTATGTTCCTGAAAGCAGTGTGTTTATCTCTCCTCCCCAATCGCTTTGATAATTTTGTTTCGGTTCAGTGTGCATATGCTTTTAAAATGTTATTATCCTTGGAAGGCACTAGACTTTGGTTTTTGTGGGGTTTTTATTTCTTTTTTCTTTTCTCTTTGCTACCAGTTAAATTGGCTAAATAGGTTAGATAGGAAGTGCACTGAAATTGTGCATTACTCCCAAATCAGATGGGAACATTACTGGTGAAATGGCAGTGCTCATTTCTCTCTCTTCGGGTAAGTCTGGGCTGGTGTGCCTAGAACTTCACATTAACAGTAGGCTTATTTGGCAATTTCTGTGGGGTTGCCATAAACAACCTTTAAATTCGAGATGAAAGCTGGATTCCTCCATGTAGCTGGTGAGGAAATTACTCCTACTGTTTATAATAACAATTATAAATTGTTTCTATCTAAAAATGTGCTAACTTGGGTTGTAATTTTCCATGTTAGGATTGCTGGTGCCTGTTTTCACTCATCCAACTAGAAGGACTCAATGCATTTTTACTTGCCCTAGGGCATAGTTATCAGTGCATGTAGATGTAAGTTAAGGTAATGCTGCTTGGTGATTGCCACCTGTCAAATGCTTTCTCATTTTTAAGTAGGGGCCAGGATTCAGCAACTGTGCCCGGATAGGAAGCCTGGCCAGCAGCCAAGTAGCCCTTCATTCCCTGCCAGGGAGAATGTTAGAGGGCATCAGGAGCATGACAGGAGTTCATAAAGAAGCTGAAATACAGGCAAAAGTTTAGATTTAAGTTCTGGCATCAGGATCTGTGGTATTGCACATATGTGTAATGTAATATGTATTAGCCAAAGAAGGCAGATGGAGCATAACTTATTGGGAGAAACCTCAGGCTTTCTGAATCCTGAGTTTTTGTTGATGCAACTGGCTATGCTTGACTGGGAAGAGGCTATGATCTGTTACAAACTCATTAGGGATCCCTCTTGATCCTCCACACAGCAGGAGTCTTGACAGGACTGGATGATTTCCAGTGAGTTTTGAAGAAGAGAGTTAGACAGGAGTCTACAGTTTTCATAACGTAAAAGTTGGGATTTTTTCCCATGTTTTGAAGCAGTTCCTTTCACAAGTCGCAAGGATAAAGGGACGCTAGCTAGGGATCCCTTGGCAATGTAACTTGAAATTGAATTTGCTGTTTCAGGTTTGAGAAAAAAAGAATGCTTTTTGTCCTTCATACTAAGGTGGCTCAGTTCAATTGAGAGGTGGCAGAAGAATTGGCTTTTTTGATGGACCCAAGACAAATTAAGCTTCTGGAGGCAAGTGGTGGTAGCCTTGTCCCACTGCCAGCACATCTGGCATTGTTCTGCACTGTCCTCTCTCCTTGCCAATACTGCTGGTGAAATCCCAGCCCCTCTCAGACCTGTAGAGAGCAGGCAGAGACTGAAGAGGGAGCAGCACAAGTTGTCTGATACGTGGTGTGCACCTGTGTCTCTCCTTGCCGTTCCCTAATAGGAAGCAAGCAGAGTGTGTGATTTGAGGGGCTGTCAGGGAGAAACACAGGCCCCCACTCTTGTGGCTGGGGACGCCATTTGTTCACTCATCCTGTACCAGGCTGGGTGTTCTCCCTCTTCTTCATCTCCAGTGGAGGCTGGCCTGAGGGAGGGGCTGGTATATGAGATGGACCATGTGTAATGAAAATGGAGGCCATCAGGAAAAGCTCCTTTTTCTGGCTAGTTTCAGGCCTGCTACAGTTCCATAATCCTGGGTGCTTCCTAGGCTCTGAAACAAGATGTCTTCAGCGTGGCCTTGCTCCTCCTGTCAGTAGCAAACAGTTGCTGTTACACAGGTTCATTTCTGGACTCAACTAATTGAATTTGGTGTAAGAAAAAGCAGCATTGCTGTGTTATTCTTTTTAAACTACACTTTCAAGACTGAGAAATCTTCTGATAATTGGATATGGATATGAACCTTGGCTTATTGCAAATCACCAGTAGTCAGAGCTACTGAAATTCCTGAGGACCAACCTTTATCCAATGCAGTGCTTCAGGGTTGTCCCCGATTCTGTATTTCAGATGCTACAGTAAGCAGTTTTAGAACGTTTTTTCATGTGTATTTTTAGAACCAAATTTTATTATGTTATGATTTATAGATTACAACAGATCTTCAAATTTCTGATAACTTTTCCCCCCACATTTTTAGGTTGTCCTTTATTCTATGGTGAGAGGACAGAATGTTTTTAATTTTTGTTTTTTGTGTAATAATTAGGATCTCTGCCATAAATGACAGCCAGCACAGTGATTTCGTTACTAATACTACATTATCTTTAATTTTTGAACAAGAGAGAATGCACAATGAGAAAATAAAAAACTAACAGTTTTGTTCTTTCAAAGGCTTTTTAAGAGTCTGTCAACCAAGCTTATATTGTCAAGAAGGTTATTTTTGTTATTTTGTATGATTCTGTCGTATTCCCCTTTCCCCTCAAAGACTGATGTTTCTGCTTTACTCTGATTGTTTATGTCATTGTCTAGACATTTCAGCGATGTCCCTTGCTTAACCCGAAGTGTAAAATATCTCTTAACTATGTGAACTCTGGGTAAGAGAGCACAGGGATGATATCAGCTGTCATAAAAGTGCAATCAATACAAGGTATTCATCAAGTTGGATAGATAACAGTAATGACTAAGGAATGTAACCTGTGCAAAGATGGCAAAAGGGCAGATGAATCGCATTTGTCTTCTTTATCAGCTAACTTGAAGTTGACAGCTGCTAGATTTAAAGAGCTACAAGCTATACAGAAGATAAAATGTTCATAGATCTAAAACAAATAATATAAAGTCTGTTTACTGTTACATACATCTTTTAAAAGGAGAGGTCTATTCCAAAGCAAACCTTTTGCATGCTAGTTACACAACAATGAATTTTACCTTCTGTAAAAAGCTCTGTATAGGCAAGCTACCAGTCTTTTAAAACAATTTAAAAATTTGTTTTCTGTTTTTAAAAAGTATTATAAAACCAGTTTTTTCTAATATTTTTAAATATGTCTTCTCCTTTAGAGCCTGGCCAAACTAACAGATGGATTCAGGAATAGCTGTTGTATTACAGATTCCCTGCAGGATCTCCAGCACAATTCTAGTTCGCTCAGTGACTCCTGTTTACCTCAACAACACTGCGATGCTTGTTCTCAGACTGACATCACTGGAGAGGTATGTGAGTGTTTCCTATGCGAAACATTTGCTGTACAAAATTAGCTTTTGAAATATAGCGATACAGTGTTATTTACTCTTTCAATTTAAGAGGTGTTGGCTGGAGCATAGGAAAAATCCAAAGCAATACTGGTGATGAGGGAGTTGCATTTGCTTGTTGTTCCACTGTGTGCAAGCTTTGGGCTTGGTGGCTCTGCTGCTTGAGCATGGCAGAGGGATGCAGGGAGATGCTTGCAGGCAGTGACAGGTAAAATCAGCTCCTGGACTCAGCCAGCCCAGCAGAGCACTTCTTGCCTTAGCACTTTGATGACTGCAAGTTCATCTTGGAATAACAACTCTTGCTTAAGTGTCCATGGACCTCTTCTCTTCATATTCCCAGCTCTGAATTACTGATACTTGTAATGAGGCAGGAAGGAAGAAAATTCTTTAGCCAGCTTGAAGTTTCAGTAGCGACATGATTTTGCATGAGATGTTAGCATTGTGGTAGTAGTGATAGCTGTGTATTTTTAAAAATTTTATTTTTGGCATCTTTTTATATCATATACATTGAAGATGTGTAGTAGAAATCTGCTCCTTTCCTCTGTCTAAGACAAGGAAAGTATTTGTTACTCTTAAAGTATTTTTCTTAATCAACAAAACTTCTGATGCAGTCTGTTATACCTTTGTGCTCAAATATGCCTTTAAATAGGGTACTTATCATATTTATGATATTTATTATATTTTTAGAAGAACATACTGGCATTCCTTGGAAATAGTTCTATCTGAATGAAATTGTGTACTCCAAATAATAATAAGTAAAAATTTGGCTTGCACTAGTACTGTGGCAACCCAGCTGTTGATCAGTAATAAATGCCTCTGTGGATGACTGACACCAAATCAAGAAGGAAATTTGTTTGTAGTTTGGTAGTATGGTAGTTTTACTTTACATTTAGTTAGAAATCATCTCATTGGCTTTATCATCCTGTTTCTCACCTATTATAATCTTCTTCACTGCTGGCTAATTGTCAGATTGGATGTCTCCAGACAGAGAGAGAAAGAGAAAATCTACAGAAGAGGAAGTCTTATTTTTGAGAAGATAGACTCTTCAAGCATCTGAGAAAACTGAGCTAATGCTAGGCTGTCTTTCAGGGTATTAGGCAGATGGTGCCTTTGCCATCATTTTTCAGATGGGTGGTGGATGAGATTATTGAATTCTGAAACAAATTACCAAAAGAACCCAGGAGCATTTTCCCATTCACAGTACACAATCCAAGACAAGTACACGGGAAATTATGTTTATCAGGTATAGGCTTTTTGTAAGGGAAACAAAAATACATAATTACCTGAATCTTTTCATGGAACTATTGTTAGTGCCATGTGAGTAGAAAATAAGTGGAGTTTTTATCTGTGGGATAATGGAGACAGAAAAAGCAGCAGCTAGAGGAGAACTCCAGAGGTGCAGCAATCCACTTGTATAGGAGCTTTGGTTTTAACTATTAGACCATACACAAACTTCTGAGAAGGTAACTGCTAATGCCCTAAATTAGAAATTGCTGTAGAAACACTGTGCAGTAGGAGTTATGCATAAATGCACATTCTGCAAGTGCTTCAAGGATCAGGTAGGGGTTTTTTCTACTAAAGTTTAAAATGCACTGATGTTGTAACTGCTGGGTAACACGTCACAGTGCAGGGAATGCAATCTGAATTGCTTCTAATAAAGGGATTCATAAAATAGCCATATCAAGTAGCAAAATATTTCAGTTAAAACACTCTTTTGTCTTTTAGACTTGGATAAAGTTGAAAAGCTTTGACCATTTATCAATGATTCAATTTGCTAACCTTTGATTTCCAGGTTAATATTTTATTGAAAGGGCTTATTCATCTTCTCTGCTTTTAGCAATAAATTAGTTTTGCTTTTCTAAGGCATAAAATTGAATTTTTTATTATGTTACTATTTAAAGCATAGCGGTTTCTTTAGTGAGTTCAGTAAGGAGGATTAATTTATCCCTTTTTTTATTGTGATGAGAGTGTTTTTAACTTATTTCTTCCTTTCTCTTTTTTCCTTTCCTTGCTCTTCACCTCTGCAAGTTTGGGTTTGATGACAAAACAAGACTCGTAGACAAAGTAAGGCTGAACTGGCAATATGAAGAGGCCAAGAAAAGGTAATTAAAGATAAATCTATTGGGTTTTATGTTTACTTTTGTGCTTAAAGTTTTAAAAGTAGAACTGGAACCAGCCTCCTAGCTGAAATGTCTTTGGGAAGACTAATTTGCTCTCTATTGAGTAGTTCACAGATAATGAAAGTTTAGGTAAATATAAGACTTTATCATAAGATTATTACCCTTGTTTGCAGAGATGAAGCTAAATGTCAGCCCTGTTCTATACTTGCATAAACACGAAATTGTAGTGGTTCAGTTAAACTGTTTTGTATTTTTTCACCCTCTTTCTCAAACCTAGGTATAAACAGTCTTTAAACTTCTACTTATCAGCCTGGTCTGTCAGGATACCTAAAGCTTTGCATACCTGTGTGTTAAGTTCAGTATACTGAAGCTATGAAGAAGAAAGAATGCAGAACTTCTTGTGAGATAAATGAAGATGTTCAGAGCTGAGCAAAAGGGTACATAAAAATAAATGTTGAAATTGGAAAAAAAGTCTGATAAAAATGATGAAAAGTATTACTTGAAATAGATTGATTCTTCACTAAGTCCTTCACTCTAAATGCTTATTTTAAGTATTTCTCTTGTGGAGGCCAGTCTTGCAGTGCTTTTTCATGAGTTTATAGAAGTTTTAAAGTACTGTCTACTTAAATATTTTAGCAGGTCCTCATTGAACCTCAATGTTTTCAAATTATCTGCCACATATTCAGGACAATCATGTAGGTACAGATGATTACATGAACTCAGTAAATTAATGCTCTTATGATTATTTTGATTTATGCTGGTAGAATATTCTGTTACTGAATTTGACTGACACTTAAAAGAGTCAATATAGTTAACTTTAAAAACCATAGTTTTAAAATTTGTGTTAATTAGGATTTCTTTTTCTTTTCAATGTGTTCTATTCTACCAGTTTTTTACATCTCTCAGAACAAGAGTTAGAAAAAGAAGTTCAATTATTTTGCCTCTTCTTTTCATATCATGGTGACTTTTTCTTTGGGGGAATCTCATGCTGTCACATGTCTTGGCAGGAATTGGAAGTTTATAGGCAGTACACCATTTTGTTGTTCTTGAAAAATTCACCCACATTTGGACACAATACAGGCTTCAAAAATTAAGTTGGTATGGACAAGTTAGATAAACACAGATAAATTTTCAGAATTAAGTCTGCACTGTACATACTGTGTATAAATACCAGTGACTGTTACCTAATAAAGATTAAATAACTGGGGGGAAAAAAAGAACTAAACAAAAATGTGTCAGTGTCCTGTTTGCTCACAGGCTAACTTAGCACTTAATAGTCCAGTGATAATTTAGTGACTTACAGTTGCTGAAAGAAGAATGATAGAATTTAGTTTTATATGGTTCAGTTTAACAGAGCCAGTGATGCAGTGAAGATTGTATTAAAATGTTTTTAGTTCAGTTTCCTGACATGGTTTTTCTGTGTTTTTCAAGACAATTCTCTTCTTATTTGTTTATTACAGTGAAAAGATGGAGTTGTGTTTTTTAGGAGGGGGTGAAGCAATGTTGAGTTTTTTTGGTTTAATTTTTTTTTAGTAGCAAAGCATTTCTCAGCTGGAAAGGCCGAACATTTGTTTCTGCATGGAATGCAGTATTTCTGAACATCAGAAGTGAGCTGGTGTTTGATCTTAATTAAGTGTAGAAAATCTGGGTAACTAACCTTCCAACTAGAGAATGGTGATTGCAGTAAGAGTAGTTTTGCTTTCCCAGGATAGCAGCTCTGACAATGGTCTGTTATTTAGCAAAAGCATGTTAGTTGCTTTAAAAGAGTAGCCTTATTCTGCCCAGTATGTTGTACGGAAGTAATCAGCTTTCAGCTTTTGAGTGGAACTGCACAAAGCTCATTGCTCCTACCAGTTATCTCTGTGGTTGCATTCTTCATTTATCATGCATTCCTTCCCCTTAGCTTGCTGGCATTTCTGTAGGGCTTTTGTCTCTACTAAATATCTTTGTGTTCATTCTCCCTTGGCTGGTGAAATATCTACTGTTACTGCACAGTGTGGGTGACGGAATGTGCTGCGATGGATTAAATCTACAAAGTAGAAAATTAAAATGCTACAGTACGTCACGACTGTAAGGCAGTATATTGTGACTGCTTGCTTGTCAAGCGGGTGTGGAAACATACAGCAAATAAGTACAGCAGACAAACTTTTAATGGGAGACTTAAAATACCTTGTAGGAGAAAAGTATGTCTTTTCCCTGAAAGGAAAGCAGGAAAAAAGGCCCCACAAACTGAAGGACAGAGTGTTGCATTTTAGTTGCTCTTGTGAATCTAGCCATGTGTAAGCAGAATATTTGCCAGGTGTAGTAAAAAGTCTTTAAAATATGTTCTCTGTATATGGAGTCTAATCAAGGAAATGCAATGCTGGGATTTTTAAATGAACTATCTTGAGGAATTCAGGAGATGAGGCCCAGTGATTGCAGAAGAGTTGGCTTGCACTCCCAAAATATCCCTCCTCCCTTATAGAGGATAGTTTCATTTTAATTCCTCCTTCAAAAGTCTCTCTGGCTGCTAAATAGTTTGGCCTTTGAATAAATTAAGACATTCACATAGCTTTTTTTCCCCTCATCACTTTCCCACTGGAAGGAAGTTGGATGATTTTCAATTTAATTTTTCCCATGGGTATTTCAGATGTTGTACACTGTAGGTTCTGACATTTCCAGCACACTGAGGAAGAGATCCTCTCCCCTGTTTCTGATCCAGGCTCTTAGAGGAGTTTTGTAAATTCTACTTTTTAACTCACCAGTCATGCTGAAAGGAGGTTCAATCACTTTTCTTCTGCTCTGTACTCTTCTCTCTCCCCCATTATTTCTAAATAAACTGTACCTTATTTCCATGAAATTTCTCCTCTCAGATCTGCCAGTGTGGCCCTCCGGAGAAGCAGGAGGGGGAGGGAGGACGGTCTTTTTGAACAGACAGCCCCAAGCTGCCTGGATAAATACTGTTTTTAGTTTCAGTTGCTATTTCAGTGAGACCACCTCTCATGAAAGCATTTGCACACTGGAAAGTGTACCCCTCAAGCACTTCTCTGAATATACTGCTTCATAGTACAAGAAATCAAAAGCAAATTGTTTTTCTTTGATAACTCTTAAATTGTGCAGTTTGTTAGAATGACTACATGAAATCTATTAGCAAATGTTCATGAAATGTCATTGCTTCAGTGCCTCATGTCCAGTGAAGGGCGTTAATCAGTAGATGAAAAATGCTCCCTCTGATAAGAAGCAACGAAAGTTTTAGCTGTGGGTTTTTTGGTTTTGGTTTGTTTTTGTTTTTGTTGGTTTTTTTTTTTAAATAGTCCAGTTTAATGGTACCTAACTTTAATACATTCAAACATCTTCAACCAGCTTACTTAGTTTGGGTAGTATTTATCTGTGTCTTCTGTAAATTTGAATTCAACGATATTATTTTTCCATTTATGTCATAGAGGCATGCAGTGGATGTCAAGAGATTTTTTTATAGCCTTTAAAAAAACCTCTTCCTCAGATATGCTTAATATTTCTACATTTGTCTTTAAGGATGTTACTTCCTTCTGTTCAGTATAGTTTGTTGCAAACTTGTCTCATTTCCAAAATTAAATTTCAGTTGGGCCTTTAAAAATCACTAGGATAAGCAGAAGTGTGTCAGTGCAATTTGTGCTTACAGTGACAAAGTACATGTTGATCGGATATTGATAGCAACATTCCAGTACACATACAATAACACAGTCAAATATTTTCCTTTTAAAATTGATGTTGTATAGGCAGGTTTCAAGGTTTAATTACCTAATCTCTAGTAAAATTCAGTGGATTTGCATGCTTTATTCTGCTGAACTAATCTGAAAATCTGATTTAAGGATGAAGTAATCTTTTTGATATCACGTAAATACCTGGCTCAGCCAAACCTAAATCTCCCAGTGTTGGTTTTTAAACATTTAAACATTGATTTAAAGCATTTTCGTTGAGTTATAAAGGGAGCTTAGACATGCTTTTGAACTTCTTTAAGGTTTTGTACTCTTTCACCTGTGCGTTTGGGAAAACTGCTCCTGGCAGATTTTTGCCATTTTCCTGAAATCTGCAAAATACCAGTGGACTCCAATGGGTTTCATGAGTTTCTTAAGCCAATTTAAGACCTCGTTGTTATTGAATGAATTGGGTTGTCAGGAAGGCTGGGTATTCAACAGAGCATGCTCGTGTTGTCTGCCAAAGCCACAGTGGCACATACTTGCAGGAACAGCCAAAATAGACACAGTGGAGAAATTTTCTGAGCATTTGGCCAAGTTCCCTAGCTTCTTGTTCTTTCCATTTCTTTCTTCATCTTTCTCTAGTGTTCCCCTCTTTGGATATAAATCAAAATTGACACTCAAGAGGGTCAGTAAATACCAGAAATTACCAAGTTCTTACACCCTTCATGATGTGTCTTTGGTCCCACAGCCACCTCCTTTGGCTATTGCATGTGGGTGATATTCCCTATTACCTGAAATGTCAGAGAACTGGGCCCAGTTATAAGCCGAGGGAAAAGAGTAAGCAGGGCTGATTTTATGTGATCTTAACCACTGCTTTCAAATCAGAACTGGAATATTTTCTTTATTTTATCCCCACTGGTCTTCCCATACCACAGGTAGCAAAGGCCTCAGTTCTAGAGTGGTATGGTGTGTCAGCCAAAAGCCTAGGCATTTAAATGTAGAGGGGTATTGTTTAGTTTCCCTTTTTTTCCCTTGTAAAATTCAAACCATGTTAAGCTTGAAGAACGATGCCAGCTGTAGGATACCCATAACTTGTCCATTATACAAGCATGAATTAATACCTTTGAATTGGTTCAGAGTATTTCTCTCCCCAAGACACCTGTCTTGTTCATAGTCTCAGTAAGAATCTAACATGGGGTAAATTATAATTGTAAATTGCTCATCTCACAATAAGTGATTTTTACTCACTTCTTATGCTCTGTTTAATAAATATCCTCTTGAGCTCAGCAATATAACTTCATTAGTGCTGGCTTTAGATATCACCCTTGAAAGTGATTTTCTGGACATTAACACAATCTTTAAGGTATTTACAGTCACAGAAGGGTTGCCCTGTTTTGTTAGAGGGAGAGGAAGCTGTGGAGAGCTATAATTCAGACATGCTACTAAATTTAATTAAATCATGTCTAATTAAATTTTGGAAATACATGCCTTTTTTTTCCCCATGATGTAGTTTGTATAGTCAACTACTGACTCTACTGATCTCCATCCTCATGCTGTATCTGCATTATCTTGAGTGAGACATCATTTTAGATACTTTGTATGGCCATTTCAGGGAAAGTGTGCTATTTCAAGTCAGTGAGATCATCATCAGGTTAAACCTTTGTCATCTCATCTGTGCTCCTCCTTTAACAGGAGCTGTTATGTTCATCTCCATTTGAATTTTTTTAATACTGAATTAAGCAGCAAGTTGGCCTGCCTACCTAGGGAACCAGTCATTTGATACCAACTACTCCAGAGAGGAATGGAAGCTCCTCAGCACTTGTTATGCAAGGATGGGAGTGGGCAAAATGCCTGGAATGTTGATGGCTCAAAATTAACAGTTTTTTCCACAGGAATATGTTAAATTGCTGGATCAGTAGGGACCTCGGTATCTGGCATAAGGCCAGATAAAAGCACTCTTTTGCAGTGACTACAGTTGAAAAATAGTATCTTAAAAATATTCATTAGGGAGGAAAAATGTGTTAGGAAAACAGGGGCTTCATAAAGGATCCTAAATATTTTTTTCCACTTTAGGTTGCAATCTATGTCAAGTCACTGATTTATTTAAGTGGATGTTTTAAGGCAGGTTAATATATGCACTGAATTTGACAACAGCCATTTTCTTCTAACACAGCAGCAGTGAGGATGGCTGGTGTAGTACAGGCATAAAGTCTGGCATAGGCAAGAACAATGAAATGGCTTATTTATGAATTTATTGTGATTGGAAGGAAAGTTCGTGTTTGAGGAGATATATTGCAGTTACAGAACATACTTAAGAGGAATTTTTTATTAAGTTCTGAGCATAACTAAACATGATTACTCTGATTTTTTTTTCCATAATTTTGAGTGAATGAGACCATAAAAACCTTAAGGGTGTCTTCTAGCCAAGGAGATAAATATTGAAAAGTTTGTCACTGGTCGCTTCTTGGAACAAGTTACCGTATAGAGGGATTCCCCAGTGGAAAGCAAGCAACAAAATTGCCCCAAAACTCCAGTTCATGTGCAGGAAGTAGAGGTTGCAGAAAACTGGCTAATTGGTGCTTCAACAGATTCCTGCATTATGGAGTGTTTTGTGTCTGGTTTTTCTTTGTGTAAAGGGAAAACTGTAGAAACAAGAAGAGCTAGCTGAAAGACTGTCAAGGGAATCAAAGTAAACACCTGATCAGATTTTGGAACTCTTCAATGATACAAACCTTGTCCACAGCAATACTTTCCCCCCTACAATAACAATATAATTAAGTTATTGTATGAGAACTTCCGACTTTTAAAGTATCACAGTAACAGAAATTGAATGGAAAAAAACAAACTTTAAGCTGGAATGTCATACACAAAGGAATTTACGTGCTCTCAGCAAGCTCAAGAGTCTAAATTAAAACCTCTTTTATTTAGTGAAGGTGTTTTACTCCACAGACAAGTGGAATCGCTGATTTGCTAGTACTGAAAGAGGGGGATCTCTTCCCTGATCATACTTCTCTCTTCCTTATTGCCTTCATTGGTGTTCATTTGCACCTGTGGTCTGCTTCTTAACCAGCTCACCCTGCAATGTAAAAATAACTAGCAAGACAATTGAGAGTGTTAAAATGAAGGAAAGGGTCAGTCCTTCAGCTGTCTTACGAAGAAACAGGGAGACTTCAGATGAATCTCATCTTCTTTTGTCTGCAAGCTGTGTAAAAGCTTATAAACACAATCAAATAGTCCAGGCTCATCTGATTCACGCTCGCTTGCCAAGCTGTGATAACTCAGTTGTACTGGAATTCTGTGATTCTGTTGAAAGGCTCTTGAGTCCCTATTTGTTTCATTTGGCACTGAACACCTGTAAAGTAAGCTGTATGTGCTTCAGGAGTGTTTACTGAATCTTTAACAGCAGAGCAGCCTGGGTAGAGGAGAGAAGGGATCTTGACCCTTCTCGCTCTTCCTGGCCCTGACATTTGGTCAATGGGACGAGGTGTTCTTCAGGAAGCTGCATCTGGAATTCATGCACAATAGCTGAAGTGTGAAATATGTAGGCTGTGTGTATTGATCCACAATGGTGCTTTCAGTAGCTCTTGGCAGGAAGTTGGTTATTAATGCAAGGAGGAGGAAATGGTATTGAAGGGTTTAATAAAGCATTCTGCTTTAGAAAAAAACGTGACCAAATTTCTTTACTTGCTGAAATGAAATCTAAGGTGCATATGGGGGAAATGACAATGAAAATCTTACTCAAATATGGATGCAGTCACTGTAAAATGACTTATATTGATAGTTTATTCTCCTCCCCTGATAATAAGATGGCCAAATGCTTCCCAGATGTCAGTAGGAGATAAACCTTATTGCATGAGGGTTTTGTTTTGTTTTTCAGACAGGGGAAATGTTGCCTTTGTCATGTGTATGCCTTTTCTTTTATTCATAATCACGTTATCACATTTTGAATCTTCTGTTTGTGTGTTATGTGTCTTGACCTTGCTTTTTTGTTATTAATTTTATTTCTTATCAGATATTTTTGAAAAAAGATTATTTTAATCAAAACCAATGAACTATATCCCACGTTTATGGATGTCTTGAAAGTGCCTTTATTTATTTATTTATTTATTTATCTATCTATTTATTTATTTATTTATTTATTTATTGGGTAGCAATTTTTAGAGGTACTGATTTCTGTTAGAATGCTACCATTTCAAAGAAGATGAAACTGAAGTGTAAACTGCATAAATGTTGTACAGTTCTTGAGTTTCAAATGTTCAAAAATCAGGAAGCTTGATTTTCTCTTGCTTACCTCTTAATTTTAACTATTTCATTCTGAAGTGTCTAAATTGTCATTGCAAGACGAATATAAATACCTAGAAATAAGTGTTTTCCCTCTTATGCCAAAAGAAGCATTTGTGAAATGTCTATTTTTAGTGCTCTTGGTAATATTGATAAGGGTTCAAAATTAGTTTTGAAAAGAACATTTACTTAACATGTCAGCTGTGGAATTATTCTTAAAACTGTTGTTTCATGTACTGGTACAGCATATTGAGATACAAGATACTAGTTTTAACTCTAAAGCATACTAGAGAAAAAACCCAAGTTAGTTTATTTAATTGCATATTTTTATGATAGATTAATC
Source organism: Sturnus vulgaris (assembly GCF_052056855.1). Taxonomy (NCBI): domain Eukaryota; kingdom Metazoa; phylum Chordata; class Aves; order Passeriformes; family Sturnidae; genus Sturnus; species Sturnus vulgaris. The sequence goes on from NC_142244.1 coordinate 99,610,089, forward strand.
TAAAGCCACTTGTATTTTGTAACCAGTAACTCTTCTTCCAGACTGATGTTTCTGTTTTAATGGCAACTTTAAAATTTTGTTGATGTTCATTTAGGGTAGCCTAATATTTTCAGCTCCTTGAACCATTCCTCTACAAGGTAGAACATGATTGTATGGAGCTGTTATCACTAGTTAAGTGTCTCACCTTCAACTTCTTCAAATTCTTACTGCACTTTTGAAATCTCAATTTAAGATCTGATTGTAGAAGAATGGGGAATGAAAAAATGTTCAACTTTATCAGCTGTACAGACAGTAAACTCGAGCTCTAAAATATTAATTGATTTATTACAAAATGAGAAAGCTGTGAAGACAGATATTTTCTATATGATAGATAAAAGCACTGCAGTTCTTGCACATCTATGCATGTCGGAACACTTGCAGTTGTTTACTGTTTTAAAAATGCACAAAACAATTTAAAAACTCCTAAAACCAATCAACCAAACAAAATCCTCCAAAAACACGCCCACCCTGAAACCCAGAAACAAATAATCCTCTCAAACCCCTCTAAATTTTCTTGATTTGATATTTAGAAGAAAAAAGGCACAGATATCAACAGGCTTCACATTTTGATATTTTTCCTCTTGTCTTTCTCTTCTGCATTTTGAAATATATTTATCCTCTTTTAAAGAGTTTCGAATATACAACAGCAGCTGGCCTTGCTGGATAATGAATCGTGGCCAGGAATGGCTGAGGCGGACAGGGACCGTCTTCAGCTCATCAAAGAGAAGGAGGCTCTTCTTCAGGAGCTGCAGCTCATCAGTCAGCAGAGACGATCCCCAGAAGACATTGCACGTTTGGAGGAAGAAAAAAGACGCTTGGAGGATGAAATTCAGCGAGCTCGAGCAACGTCTGCTCATGGGGCCACTGAAAGGTTTGGGAACTTGAATTGTTTTCTTCACTATTGTGATATCTATATAGGTAGCTTCAAAAGGAAGAGTAGGGAATTTCATTGTGTTTAAGGAAAAAGTAAGTTACTAGAAAAAGTTAGTTTCAGAAAGGGACAAGACTGGTGCTGTCACTATTTAATTCTATCTGTCTTGAACTTTTCTGAAACAGAGTTGCAGGGAAGTTGACTAGCTAGTTTTCCTTTGATTCATTTAAAAATTCTGAATAGGAAGAAGAAATCTGAATAGAATCTTGAAAGATGCTTGGAATAGGTCTGAGTGATATTCTCAGATAATAGAAACCTGAATAAGAGTACCTGGATAGTGAAAGATTTTTCTGTTCTTTGCAGTGGAGTAGTAGTCATCTCCAAAAGATTCAGAACAGAAATCCTTTGCTATATTTAGTTTCTGCCTTATAACAGGAAAGTTAAATGATTGTGCTTTTGCTGCTTTTTATATACAATATTTCCTTTTAATTTGCAATCTCAGCAGTGGGAACACATCCCAGTTCTGACATTTAGAGAACACAGTAAGCAAAGTCATTCTCGAAAACTTAAAAATCAAGTTAAATGTAAAATAAACTACCCAAAAACATATTAGTGGAAACACAGTGTTTATTTCAAAGTTGCCTAGCTTTTCCTATGGCCAGAGAAAGGGACAAAACCTCTTAATCTCTTTTTGCCATAGACTGCTTCCAGTGAAAGCAAGAAACTACTTGTTCTTGCTTCTCATAAATAGTGGTAAAACCTCAGCTTTGACACTTCAGGAAAACCTACGAGAACCACCTTTAATGTAATCTGTGTAAAGGTTAATATTTACACAATTAAGACACTTGAAAAATATTTGAAAGTGCTTTCCATATACAGATTTTGACAACTTCAGTTTCTTTGAAAATTCTTACTTCAGACAGTGAATTCAAGCAATAAATAGAAAATTCACAGCCAGCCTACAGGTCAGTGTAATATATTTTGCAGTTTTTGCCATATCGTTACATTGCCTTTCCAGCTTAAGCTGACAGAAAAGGGAGTTCACTTTACTCTGTCGTGTAGTAAGTTTTATTTGTTGTTTTTGGGCTCTCATGTTAGGAGGTGCATACTGTGTTGGCAAGAAGGCCAAGCTATTTTTCCATGGAGTTCATGCTGTGGAAACCAGCATTCCACTGTGGTACTTGATATTTCAAATTTTAGCAGAAAGTTGAGCAGAAGTTAGAATAATACTGATGGGCACTGTATTTTTGTAGAACAAGTTGGAGGAAAGCTTAACTATTAGTAGCCCTGATTTTTTGGTTTTTTTGTTTATTTTAGACTTAGAAATAACCAAAAATATTCCTAATTCTGCTTTTGTATTTCCACTTCGTTTTAATTGTGGAATGCAAAGATATTTCTTTCTTAAATAATTAACACTTCTTTTCTGCTACTGTGTTTTAAAGGCCCTGAGTTATGCACAGATCAAAATGAAGTAAAAATCTGTTTGACAGAGGTGGGGGATTTGTTGTTTTTTGGTTTTGTTATAGTGTTGTTTTTGTTAAGATTGGCTGACAGCCTTAGCTGGAGGCATCTCTTAACTTTTAGCACAGGTGCCTACTGTGCAGGATCGATCACTGTGGAGTGTAGGTTCCTAAGTTTGTTTTTTACAATACATAGTGTGAATATCTCTGCTTCCCTCTGCAAGCTCTTGGATTAGTTAAGTTTCTTGTGTCCATTTGTCCTTTTCTTTGGGTTCCTGCATGCAGTGCCTATATGATGTAAGTTTGCATAGCTCAGCTGCAGCCTTCCTGCTGCCACTAGTTAACCTGGCCTGGGGCGCACAAAGGCAGGAGAAAAGCCCAAGAGCTGCTGTTTTATCGAGGAAAACTCCCTTTCTATTGATTTTTAAATTCTGTTCACTAACATGTTGAATTCTAGCAGTTGTCTTTGCAGCTGAGGAAGGTCTGAGGCAGTCTATAACTTTGATCTGCTTTCTGCAAAACTGTCTGTCAGTATCTCAATTTCCAGCCACCTTGTGATGTAGGACTGGAGCTGTAACTTTCCTGGACATACAAAATGTATAACACAAACCAGAATACTACCTTGATATTATCTTGAAGTTCAGTGGTTGGCTTGGAAAAACAAAACATCAGGAATATAATTCTGGATCCAGAAACAGAGTAGATAGTAGATAAAAATCTATTATTTGAAATTCTAATAATGTCAGAATACTGAATTTAAGGTATCTTATAGGTATATGAGATTGACAGCATTAAAGCTACATTCCATTTGTGTTGTGGCAGTGGTACTGAGTAATTCAGCTGCTTGTTATTAGAATGGGCAAAAAATAAGTTGCAGCATGAGATTTTTCTCATAATGTAGTAGTCAAGATGCTGTATCACTTACTTAAATATAATGATAAATAAATGCACCTAAAACATATAGAATAAGAGCTTAAATAAGAGCAAAAATTTTCTTTTTACCTTTGAAATTGTCTATTTGTCTTAGAATACTTTTTTTTTGTGACAGAGTGGAAAGGCGTAGTATTTTAATAACAGAATCAGGTTGATGCAAGAGAAAAAATAATCTTGTAGAGTCTGATATTTTTGCCTAGGACTTTTTATGACTTTGCTAATTGCTGCAGTGTGTTTTCAACATCATGACTCTTATATTGTGCCTCAGTTATTTTTCTTGTCTGGGAATTCTCCTGGAGTCTTGGTTCTTGGGTTCTTGCTGGAATTACCATCGCTGTATATGAACAGCATAAATTAAAACTTTTCATTAAACAGTGCAACTTTTTTTAATATTACAGACTTCAATGCCTTGATGTTTTTCCACACTTGGGAAGCTCCTAGCACTTTTTGAACACTACTGTGATGAAGAAAATAGTAATCTGTATGTGTTTAATTATAGGATACTGTTACAAGAGAAGAGAAATTGTTTGCTTATGCAACTAGAAGAAGCTACACGTTTAACCTCATATTTACACTCCCAGTTGAAAAGGTAAGTTATGTAAAACCAGCAAGTTTTGAAGTTACTTCAGCAGAGAAGAATATAAATAATGTATGAAGTTAATATTTTTATACTTCTGTGTATGTACGCCAAGTTAATTTTTCACTACATTTATACACTTTGCTCTGTGCAATGTGATAATTTGGATGGAGTTTTATAAATAGTATTAGTGATGGCTATTTGGGCTATGTTATTAAGTGTGTCTGGGAATTTTATATGTTACTTTCTGAAAAGGAGATAAGTTCTTAAAATCTGTTGCAATGTTGTTACAGTTTTACTATGGGCAGATAACATTCTTTTAAGGTCTGTGGGTTCTTAATATTCTGATTCCTTCAAAGGTGGGGATTTTGATCCCTGGTGAGATGAGGAAATTTTGCTATTTAAATATGAGAATGTGTTAAGACCCACACTGAAGTCCAGAATGTTTTGCATATTCACACTCACAGCTGCCTTTTGAGATGCAGGTCTTGGGGATTCCTCAGTTTAACACCATAGCAGCATCAAAAGCTCAGTTCCTGCTGAGTTCCTGTCTCACTTCATCTCTCTCTGGCATTAATACTCTTCTCCCCTTTAACTAAGAATGGTAAGAAGAAGTGGAATAGGATTCATCCTAAAGCCTTTTTATTTTGCATTGGAAAAACCTGTGAGAGCGAGGCTTACAAAGCAGTTTATTAGGACTTTGAAAATCCCTTTGCACTTCTTCTCCCTGGATTGTTTATGACCAGCCATTTATGTAAATTTGAGCTGGATCATGGTAATCTATCTTTCCTGGTTTTACGTTGAGTTTGCTGAGCTAGAGCCTGCTCTAGCTCTTTTCTGCCAAATCACAGCTGTTTACATGTTGTAAACATGTACACATGTTTGAGGAAACGTGTGGAGGAAAGAGTATGGTCATCCTGTTGGACTGTTGTCTTCAGGCACTTGGCCTTGATCTGTTTGTCACATGAAGTGTTCCAGTCATGGCTGTGCTTGAGAACAGGACAGGAGACATGAGCTAGACTTTAAAATGCCAGATCATCTTTCCATGTCACCATACTGAATACATGTAAAATTGCTTGTATAATCCGGATTAGTGTTTTAATGTCTGCATTGGTGGTTCTGATTATATTTGAAAGGACATTTTTGTGTTTTCTCTCTCTTTGCATGCCATAGTCTGTCAGCTAGCACCCTCACCATGTCCTCTGGCAGCAGCAGGGGATCCCTGGCCTCCAGTCGAGGATCGCTGGCCTCCAGCAGAGGCTCGCTCAGCTCAGTCAGCTTCACTGACATCTATGGGCTCCCCCAGTATGACAAATCAGACAGCGTTACAGACTACGGGCAGCATTTGCGCTTTGACATCATTCCCTTCGAGTCTCTCACAAAGGATGTGCCGTATGCTGATCCCATCGGGCACTCGAATTTCAATAAGCAGCGGAGGTCCCTGGATACCCCACAGTCCCTGGCATCCCTGTCATCGCGGTCCTCCTTGTCATCGTTGTCCCCTCCAAGCTCACCTCTGGACACCCCGTTTCTCTCTGCATCACGAGATTCTCCGTTGGCTCAGATGTCAGAAGGTTTTGAGGAGATGGCAGGCATAGGAGCCCTGGAAATGCTCAGGGCTCAGACCACAGCCTTGGGTGACGATGATGCACAAGGCATGAGCTCATCTCAGACATCCACTTACCCTCTGGACAACGAAGGGCTGCGAGAAATGGGACCACACCTGACTGCTGTCCAAACTGGGGGAGGTGAGTTGATGGATATTATTATTTTGTCACATTGTCTTATAAAATGTCACACAGACCCAAGCATACCAGCACAGTAGAGATTGTTCCTTATTAGGAACATTAGGCTTAGGCTTGTTTTACTACCATCAAGGTAAAAATTGCATGGTAGGTGTTACCTGCTAATGCTTGATCAAAACAAAGGAAAATCACCCAAATCCAAACTTTAATTTTAGGGCAAAGAGGTGAAAGAATAGAGAAATCTTTGTCAATAGATTTTAAAACAGTGGTGAATTGACTGGGAGAAAGGGAATGGAATATAGACTTTCACTGAAGCATAGCCTATCAAGGACCTAGCAAGAATGAGTAAAGTACTAGTAAGAAAAAGTATGTTTTAGTTACTTCTGAGGCCCCCAGTTGTGCTGATGTTGCCTTTATTCTGGTAATGGAAAGCAACACAAACCCAGGAGAGATAGGAAATAGCCAACAACTATACCCTATTAAAAAACCCAACCACAAAACATGAGGTGATGCTTCTGACTGTGCTTGAAGGTTGGCTGACTACATGCTGAATTTGTACATACTCCAGCCCAGGTTCCCTTGTCCAAGCTCTCTTATGGAGCCAAAGCCACAGTGGCATAGCTGTCATGAGTGCATGCTGCACTCATGAGTAGGTGCTTCATCAGCAAAGGAGCATCTTTTGTAGGGGATGTGCGAGGTGTTAGGTGTCTGCTTGACTGGTTGTTTCTGAGCACCTGTGTGTGCTGTGTTCACTGAGGGGTGATGGGTGCAGTTAACACAGCACACGCACTGTTGAGTTTTCCTTTCCTGCTGGACTGTCAAATTGATGGACTTGCTTTAGCTTGACTTGGCAGAAGCTTCTGAAGCACTGCTGTTGTTAGAGAAATCAAAAGAGGAAAGAATGGAACAAAATTAAAAGCCTGAGCATACAGGAACATGACAAATTTATTTTCCTGTTTTGACCGACCAAATGAAGAAATGCTCTTAATATGAAAAAGATAATCATGGTAATATTTTTGTGTGTTGAATTGCTCTTTTTTTGAATAAAACCATACTAGTAGAGAAAGGCTTTTAGAGTTTAGTTTAATATAAATTTCGTGAATCCCATCCCATTTCTATATCCAGAATTCTATGTTAGCATTGTGTAGAATGTTGCATTTGGGACTCATGATGTCAGGAATAATATGAACAATAATCAGAGAATGGATCCTATTATCCTACCAAAATCTTACTTGTCAAGTGATAATATAAAGGAACGTTGATGACATTTACAGAAGGCCTTTCAGGTTTTCATTTTAAAAAAGAAAACATTGCCACAGTGCTAAAAAGCCTGTATTGTTCAAAAGTATTTGAGTCTAGACTTTCCTACTTTCCTTAATGCAGCTAGCACTGCCTGAAGATACTGCAGCAGAAGTTACTTTTACTAGCTGTAAACATTTCTAGTGCCCATATTGTAGCTTTCAGACCAAAATAAACAGAATTCCAGAGACCAGCATGAAAACTTGTGCTTAAATTAGTGCTGTGAAGAGGCTTCCTGAGGCTTTCTTTAAACCTCAGATCAGACCACAGCATGTCTTCAGCCACTGTGGTAAGTGAAAATGTCTAAGTAGTTCATTTATAGCTTGTATGTGTTTCCTAGAAGTGAAGGCCTAGTGTGAGGGCCTAGGCAGCAATACAGGATGAAGGGCAGTTTCCTGCTTTGATTTTCCTTTTCTTGGTTCTCTGCTGTGTTTCTACACATTTCATATTTGTCTGAAAACCTCTGTGCTTAATCTGCTGTTAGTACTGCGGTGTCCTAGTCCAGAGGTGTTACAACTTTCCTCCATGTACAACAGAGTATTTTGTGTTGCTTTTTGAGGAAGAATGTATGGTTGAAAGGTAGCCAGGCTGCCTTGTTTTGAGACTTCTTTGTTTTTAATATTTGCATTTGGAAACAATTACTTTTGAAAGTTTAACCTTTCTGATTTTTGCCTACTTTGAGTTCCACACTCACTAGCTGGTGGTTTGAAATTGTAATGCAGTTGTTTGCAAGTAGAAGTTGGAAGTTTTGAAAGTATTTTGGTTTTGTATATTTTTCCTGGAAGATTTGGATGGAGCATCCAGCTTTTATGCCAGAGCTGGGAGCTCTCAGATGCTGAGGGTTTTGGGTTTCTCCGAGGTATCATGCAGTGTGCCCTGCTGCTGCCACCCGATGGCCTGGCAGCAGAATGCTGTGCTGCAAAAACAGGAGGTCTTGGTTCTGGCAAACCTTTGCCTGGTCCTTCAGTAGGCAAAGCATGAGGTAATTTTGGTAATTTGCAAATAGTTGGGGATGGGACGGTTAACGCTGAATAAACTGCATGAACTTTGCACTGATGCAGCACTTGAACAAGTTCAAGGGGTTCTTCAGGAGCTGCAGTTTTGATGTTCAGTTGCTGATTTGCTGTTTTATTGTTCTGCATCTGTCACAGGGTCACATTGTTAAATAAGTTTTCATGTGTGAATGCTGGGAATATGCTTGAAAAGTTAAATCCATCATATTTATAAAAATGGGAATGGGAGGGAAACATGTTAATAAAATATTGGGCTTGAATATCTTCACTATCTCTTCTTTATACCAAATCTTTCAAATGCTAGATTTCTTTCAATGCCTAAATAATCTCTTGTTTGTAAAATATTGTCAGAGATCTAAAGAGTGATTTATCACTGTATGCTTTTTGTCTTGTTTCTCATGCGGCACAACAGAAAAATTCACTGTAAGTGAACCTGAAACTTCTTATTGTGTGTTTTTCTGTGTGATGTGTTGGTTGTTTTGTTTTGGGATGGGTTGTTTTGTTTTGGTTTTTTTTTTTTTTTTTGGAGTTGCATGAGAAGAAACAGGAGATTCTGCTACATTTGGTTTTGTTTGACATTTTGCTGTATCTGTTTAATCATTATGGCATACTTAATTTTTTGCTATGTCAACTAAACAACACATTCACAGCTGTAGTTAAACTCCTGGGGAAAGTGTTCTTTGACCTTCAGCTTTATTATATAATAGTAATGCCTGACAGCATTATGGTAGGTAAGGTCTGGTTTTGTCTCTGATTAGTTTTTATGAGAGTGTTCTACTCTTTTATTAGTGCATTTTGAGCTGACATGCAGTATTTGTAGCTACCTAAGCTTGTGAAACATGCATTAGATTTATTTATGTGATTTTTTAGCTAATGAAAGTTTGGACAGCAAAATTTCCTTTGAAGTTCACTTTTTTCAACTAATGACAATGAGAATGTTCTTTCATTCAGGGCTGTCTTATATTTATCAAGCTTTAGCACCCAGTAGTTCTGGAAAATCATATCTCTTGTTTACTTATTTTGTTACTTAAATAAGAAAACGGAAGTCAGTGGTCTGTCTTAGAAACCTAATTTTAAAACAATTTCTTAGCTTCCAGCATTGCCAAGTCTGTAACCTGTGCTAAACTTAAACCAAAATTTGGTGTGTCTTTGATACTGACCAGTTTTTCCTGCTAATTTTTTAGCCCCTCCCAAGTCAAGGGTATATTCTGGTGTTTGCATCTCTCCCAAATTTGCTGCAATTGTCCAGAGGCTATTGAGTGCTTCTGTGGCCTGCAGTCAGTAAGCAAATCATTGTCAAGTTACAACATTGTTGTAATCTGTCAGATTTTCATTTTATTAAATTGGTGCTTGAAACCAGCTTTTCCTTCCAGACAAACTAGGAACATGAGCCTCCCAAGGACAGAGTCCACAAGATCTTTCCTGCTTTTTCTGCTACGTTTATATAAAGTGTTCACATAGGGGGTGAGCCAAGGGCTTATTTATGAAAAGAAGTCGTCCTAGAGTACCTTATTGAAATGAGTACAGAAATTATAAAAGCCCTTTTAAAAAAATTATACACTTTTGTGAAGTTTAACCTCTTTCCAGTGATGTAAAATTTTTGAGAAACTTTAATATGTAGATGTCTCTACAGATTGCTAGTTTTGATTTTTCAAAACTAGCAATGACAGAATATTCTCCATAAATACCAGACAGTGAGGTAGGCTTACCAAATCAAAAGTCCTTTAACAAAAAAAAAAAAAAAAAAAAAAGAGGAAAAAACCAAACCAACCAAGCAAAGAAAAAAACCCAATCAAACCAACCCACAAAACCACCGTTTTTGTACAAGTGATGCAGAGGAGAGCACGGTTCAAATACAGTTTTTTGCCTCCTATGTGCTCACTTGAACTTGGCTCTTTTTTGTGGTGAAGATGTCATAAGTAGCACTGCACAGTGTGGGATGCTGTAATGAGAGATAGGGAGGAATGGTTGTTCTTTCTCCAGGTGCAAAGGCAATTGCAGATTGGGCTATTTCTAGCCAGCCAGTAAATTTCCTGCATACCTAAAGCTGACTAAATCCTTCATTGAATTTGGAGGAGAGGTCCATTGGCCTACTTATGAATCCAAAGGACAGAGAACTGGCTCTGCTGATATACAGGAATTTTAGTTCCAAACAGGACTGGGTGATGTTTTTAACACCTTTGGTAACGTTGTGCTGTTAGTGGCCTGGTAACTGGAGTGTATCTTAGGCTGGCACAGAACCTGCCGGGCTCGGTGCACCTTCTCTACCAGTTCCACAGTGGGTTAAAGCTGACCTTAGCCAGGGCCTTCTGTTGATAGCAGCAGTGGGTTGTGTTAATCTGGAAGACTTCTATCAAGTTCTGATGTCCTGTCCTGGTGGTGCTTGGGTGGGAGGTGAGGTGGGTACTGTGCAGGGGGGTGGCTCACTGTACCTCAGCTGGGTTCTGCAGGCTGTGGCTGGTATTCTGTGGAAGGAAACTTACTGTGTAGGCGTCAGAAATAAATTTGGATGCCTTATGATAATGTGCAACAGAGGTACTTAACAAGTTGTTACTTTGAGTAAGACATACTTCATCCCTAGCTGGGGCTGTAAGCTGTAAATGTCAGCTAGTGCTTGTCTCCCATGCATTGTGCTGCTGTCACTCTGCTGAAACTGTCGATGCTTCCATGCTGTCTTACCTTTCTAAGCATGAGCAGAAGCAAATTGCTTTCCCCACTTTTGAAGTGTCATCTCTTTGCCATTGCTTTCCTGCTTTGAGGACAGTCACTGAACCTTAAGCAAAAGAGGGTAAAAGTTCTTCCCTGCACAGTCAAGAAACTGCACTTCACAAGTGTGTTTAGTGGTTTTCTCTAGGACTCAAAGGAAAACAACCTCAAGTCAGGAGCTATTGTTGAAGTGTTGAAGCCTTTCCTATGCAGTTCTTGAATGTTACTGCTTGTGCACGTACTTCAAAGGATTGGTAGCTGCTATACCTACTTGCCTGTGCAAAATCCAGTGTATAACATAATTTTGTTAGTACACTTACAAGATGAAAGTGATTGCTGAGTTGCTATTTATTGTGTGGCTGGTGATTCAGGGAAGAGTGGCAAAGGAGGTTGAATATTGCTTCCTCCTTCCCCCAGTCAATCTTCAAAGTAATTCACCAAGAATTTGAAGAAAACAGTGGTCTGAGTGAGCTGGAAAACACTGGTTCTTTTTGATAATGCCTCTCAGACTGTAAATAAAAGCTGCTATTATGTGATGGTATAAACAGTATGCTTTGAGACTTTGTATTAAGAAACAAATGAGAACAAAACCTCACATTGTGTTATCAGATAACTTTAAAAAAGAATTAGTCTCTGTGTTTGTTTTCGACCTATTGTATATTCAGTAGGTAAATCTGAAAAGCTTAGGATATCATGTGTATGTATGTGAATTAATGTAAGTCTTCCTTTAGGAAGGAATTACTCTACCAGAAAAGCATTTACTAACAATGCAATTGGTTTATTCTTAGTCTTGTCACAGAGCAATTAGCCACAAGCTTCCTTCCTTAATTCTCCCACAGAACATCTTCGGTCAATCCTATTCTAGGCTTTTAACTTTAAGTTAAAAGAAAAATCAGAGAACTGTATTTGTACTGTTTTGTTGCTAGCTTTGATACATGTTTCTTATTTAATTTTGAAGAAATTGCCTTGAGCTGATGTTTTCCCTTTTTTTCTCCATGGCAGCTGTAACTCTGCGAGGAGACAGTGGTAGAAGATCGGAGAGGAGAGCCAGGCGAGTTTCAGCATGTCTCTCAGATCATTCACTGGCTAGTGACAGTGGCGTGTTTGAAGCTTTAAGCAAAAGGTCAGGTGTATAAATGCATAGTAAGCTGGAAATATTCCTGTTCTGCCACATGGCCCAAAAGAGTTAGTTGTGAATTTATGTGTAGACCTTCAAAATTGCTAGTTATTAGTAACATAAATCTACTAGATTGCATGTTTTAAAGGAAAGAAGCCTTTTAACACAGTCCGCGGTCATCTTCAAGTGCCAAGTCCCTTTTGCTTTATTCTTTGACATTTTAACATCGTATCTCCTTTGAAAGATAGTTTTCTCATCCTGTTAGTCATAAATCAGTAATTTTATTTCAACAATCTATAATAAAATTATACAGAGTGGGACTTAGAATTCCGAGTATCATGTGATAAAAATATAACTGCAAGGAAGAATCACATGAACTGCCAAAAGCCTAAAAAAATGTAGGTTCACCAAGTGATTGAAGAATGAAGACTTGTTACTTAATGCAATTGTTTCAACACAGGAAGCAGTAAATGGGAACAACATAAGATTTGGAGGATGCTAAAGAGAATGGAAGACAAAATAAATATTAAAATAACCTAAATATCTTGAAAGAGAAAATTCTCAACCCTCAGTTTTTACATTTGTGAATACTACTACTTTATGTTTTTATATAGATGTCTCAATTCCTTCTACGTTACCAATCCCTCCTGTATTGCCAAATAATTGCTTATGTCCACAAAACACAGAATAAATGTTAGTTCATTATTTAGCAGCTTAGGTCACTATGTAGTTTACAGTACTTTCTGTTCCTGCAGGAATGAAGATCTGGAAGAACCTGTTTATGGTGATGCTGCCAGTAACGAAGAACCACAAATACATGTTGGATTTCTGTGAGTAATTATTCCTCTTTCTCCCTATCAACTCTACAGGAATTGCTCACTGTTTTTCTTGCTTATGATTTTTAACTTTTTAATTAACTGAATCATGGTGGGTATTTTTAAGAAATTTCTGAACTAACAGCCAAGAAAGTTCAATGGGTGTACAGCTTAGTCAGTCACATGCCACTTTGTGTTGGGAATATGCCTTAAGCAAAGTCCATTCAGTGTCATTTCAGTACTGACTGGTAAAAGGGCCTTCATTACTTCTTTCAGTAGCATTTATTTTCATTGTCTGGGCTATTAATGAGGGTATGGCTATAAGGGTATGTCTCTGTATGCAAGATCTTTTTATGCCAGATAAAGGAGGATTACCTTAGGAAAATCACAGGTAAAGAGACACAAATACAGTACAGTCCCAGCTGTACAATACATCTTTGAAATCCTGTGCCTATGGCATATATTGTTGGTAGTGGGAGTAGCCTAGGGAAGAGCAGATTATTGTCATGCAAGACAGGATGTCATCTTAGCCCTCCAGAATCCTCGCTGTCCCTTGGAAACTAATTCCTAAGATTGGAGGTTTTTAAAATATCAACCAGGTTTGTTAGTGGCATTTCAAAATTGATGCTGATGTGAAAGAGTAGAATTTTAAAATTTGTTTTCAATGAAAATAATGCAGATGGATTTGTCTGATGTAACTGATACATTGTTACACATGCACACACACAAATGCATATGGTGTAACTGTTTAAAGTAAGGAATGTATTTGATAAAACCTGTTTGCTGTCAAGAGGCATAGGAAGACCAGTTGTTACTTTCAAGCTGAATAACGTTTAATTCATTTAGTTCTGTTAACTTTGTTAGTGTAGCTAATGCTTTTCATTGAAGCGGACTTGTGCAAGAAATTTGTTTAACAAAATGTGCTTTTACGTTCTTTAAATCTGTTTAGTCTTCATCTTTATTTCTTAACCAAAGTATCAATGATTGGTAACTAACACAGAAATTTTATTTTCCAGGCATGACAGTGGAAGTGAGTGTCTGCTAGTCCATGTATTACAGCTGAAGAACTTTACTAGTCTAGTTGTTAAAGAAAACTGCAAAATGTAAGCTTAAATTTCACCCAGAGTCTGATCATTGCTTGTTTTAAGATGCAGTTATATATACCGTCGATTTATTTGGTTTCATTCAAAATTAAGCCATTTCTGGAGAAGATGGTAATCTTAATTTCCATGAGGAAAGGGTTAATTTTATGATCACTTGAAAAAAAGGGACACAAAAAAGTATCCCTTTTATAGAACTTATGTCACAATGTTCAGGTAACAAGTGTAGTTTCAGAGTTCTTTAATGTCTATTATGCAGGGGCAAGTTTGTTAAAAAATATTTGTGATATTCCAGAGTAAGCTTAGTGTATTTTTCTCAATTCCTATGGAAACATCTGTATTAATCAGTAAGAGACATACCTTGCCTTTTATCTTTAAGAAAGAAAACCACACCAGAAAACATGCAAACAACAACAAAGGATCTGCAGACTTTTGTGACTTGTACAGCTTTCCTTGAATATCCGTAAAAGACCTTCTGAAGATAATATTTACACAAGTACTAGCTGACAATCAGTACAAAAGATAGAATTTTTTAACCTCTGTCAGCTTGTGCTACTATTTCAGATTTTGTATCACATATAGAACAAAGCTTGGTTTATTCTAATAAATGTTTCTTAAATAATCAGTGTTGTCATAGAACACTGTTTTATCTAGAGATATGTATCTTAGCATATTTTAAAGAAATTCAACTTGTAAAAATTGTTGATCTTTATCTCTGGGATAGGTTGTTTGAAAACTGGAAAATGGAGGTATGATAACATTACTGTATTGTAAAATAAGTCATTTAAGGTTTTAAATTGAAATACATCTCCTTGAATGAGTTGTTCGTTGTTGAGAACTTCACCATGCTAACTCTGCAAAACTGCAGTGGAAATTTCTCCACGTAGGTCAGTATGTTAGTGTTGGTTTTTTGCTCTGTTTCAGTGTGAATGCAAGGGCACATGATAGGGAAAGATGTGAGTATTGTGTATTACTCAGCCATGTTGCCTCGTCATCAGAAAAAGAAATAAGCATCATCTGAAGAAGGTAGTAAAGTCACTAAAGTAAAAGATTAGTCCAGAGTGTTTGTTGGACATTGTTGTCAAGGCAACCAGGCATCGAAATGACTCAAAATGCAGTTCTGTTCTTCATCCTCCTCAACCCTACCTTTGGAATCAAGAAATTGTATTGCTCCAGGGTGAACTGACTGGTCTAGTGAAAAAAATAAGTTTCTATTGCCAAAAAACCAGAAGAAGCTTTTATCAACTTTAATAAACTGCTCTGTGCAACTGTCCATTGATTGAATCAGGTGCTGCAGCAGCTGGGAAGAAGTTTGCCTGCAGCAGCCAGTGAGCAGAGGAGCTGGTTCTCTGCCTTTTTACAGCATGAGAATCTGTTTAGCTGATGCTCCACAGTCCAGTGGGCTGCAGTTCCACCATAAGGAGCTCTTCCCATTGTTGTCTAACCATTTATTTGACTGCCAGTGTGAGCCCCTCTTTGGTGGTGGCATAAGAGTTCCTGCAGCCATGTAGTCAACTTGAGCGAACCTCTGAGCTGGAGCAGGTTTTTTTAATCCTGAAGCCTTTGTGGGTTTTTAGCTAGGTTAGCTTTTTAATCCAGATAAATTTTCTAATCTGGGTCACAACACAGTTGCATGAAACTGTTTGCTGGCATGAGGAAAGGAATAGGATATTGCAGGGGCTTGGCAAGCAGTAAGGAAGAATATGGAAACAATTCTCCAAGTAGCTCTGCTGCTTATGCTGTCAGATGAAAATGGTTGTTGATTTTGTTTTTGGCTTGGAGTCTTAAATGCTATGGTACCACATATTTAAATTTGTCTTTCGAGACTGTAGATAGATGCAGTGACTGCAGATTTCTTTTGCCATCTGAATTTCTTAATTTCTTAAGAAGGGGAAAAGGTTACTTGATGGGTGGAAGGAAGAAATGGATTGGTGACACTTATGGGACAATTCAATTGCCTAAACATAGGCATGTGTTTCCATTTGAAATAGCATAGCACCTGGCCTCCAGCTGCTGCTGCTCAGAGGGAGGCTCTGTGTAGCTTTCCCATAGATCCTCTTATAATTGCTAGCTCATTTTAGATGCCTTGGATACCTCAGGGCAGCTCAAGTGCCACTTGGTGCCTCTGCTTAAGCACCAAGTTGAAAAAAAAAAGTTTTAGTTAAAAAAATACAGCATTTTGAGATCAGCTTTGCAGATCTTCTCTGTTAGAATGCAAAGTAAATTTCTGGTGATGAGGGGATTTCAAGGCAGATTCTTAATGTAGAAGTTACACTGATGTTTTTGTACAGCTTGATTTTGAGAAATGCAAAATGGCTTTCTTTGTCTGAATTGTGCTATTTATCTATTTTGTGTTCCCAGTCATGTGAGAGTTTATTTGCCACCGCTGGAGTCAGGCACACCAACCACTTACTGCTCGAGAGCTTTGGAATTCCAAACTCCGTTAATATTTAATGAAGTGTTCCGAATCCCTGTGCACTCAAGTGTTTTGAAATTAAAATCACTGCAGCTGTATATCTGTTCAGTTGATCATCAGCAACAAGAAGAATTATTGGTATGTGGTTCTGTTTCTTAAAAATCATTTGGTATGAGAAACTAAAGTTACCTGAGAAATTATTTTTTAAGATTAAAAAGAGAACGTAAAGACCTAATTTTCCCATTTACATGTACTCTAACAAATGTTTTCCATTTGTCCATATATATATATATATATATATATATATATATATATATATACTTCTGTAAATAAAGAGGCGAGATTTTAAAAAAAGACTTCATCTGACGGCTTTTAGACTGCAGTTTGCTCAAGACTTAGGTTTATGGGTGATACTATAGTGCCTTTGTGAGGAGTTTGTACCATTCAAATAGGTTCCTACTAAAAAAATAACAAATACAGACCCCTTGTTACTATATAATATTGGGTGAAGAGGACTACTATTACATCAGTCTTCACTTTGTTGCAGGATAATAGTGGCCTTGGAACAGTTCTGTTACCTCAGTCTTTTACTTGAAACTAGTTGAGATATCAGGTGCTAACTTAAGGTGTGTTAAATGTTATCTTCATTTAGCTATTGACAAATACAAATATGCATAACTAAATCTGCCTTGGAGCTGATGTCCTGGCTGTTTTGAAGTAAGTGGGCTGTCTTTGCAGTGGGGGGTTTGAAATGGATTAGTGAAAAAATTTTTAAGCCTTTCAAAGAAGTTAAGAGGTATAGGCATCTCACTGTCATGCTGGGCTGTGGATAGGAGATGTTTATTTGAGCAAATGTGGTCAAGAATGCATGTTTGTTAATCCACCTTTAAATCTAAGTAGCATCTCATATAAACAGGGGTCTTAATATTGATAGAAATGGACCCGAGGTCTTGTCTGCAGTAGGAAGTTTGGTCTACAATGTTATTAAAGAGAAAGCATCTCAAGAACAGGCTGGATATATTGCTGTAAAATGCTTCATACTGGTATATCCTGTTCCTCTGGGAAGCTAAATAGCTATTAAAGTATCTTTCTGTTGAAACAAGTACATCTAAGTTTAGGGTGCTTTAATTCTAACTGCTGTTAGTGAGTTGCCAAAAAAAAGGTAAAGAAGGTCTTCAGGTTATCTTGGTAGGGATTTTTTTCTCTTTCATGGTCATAATTTGGTTATGTCAGAAGTATCTTTGTCAGCAGTAATTGGTAACATAGTTTAAGGTAATTTAACAATACTACTAAAAAATAGAGAAACAATGCCAGTTTCTTAAGATAGGTGCATCGAAGTATGCACATTAAACATTATGATCATTGTTCTCTTCAGCTGTAATTAAAGAATGAGCATTTTCTGAAATCAAGAACTCATTTGCTACCTGCTGTCTGTCTTTGGAACTGCTGTGATGGTGCCTGTCTACAAGGCCCTTGTCTTTCAAGATGTCTTCCACTGAGATTACAGTTTTTCTCATCTATTTAATAATGCATGTATTTCTCAAATTCTTGATGACTGCTTTCTTTTCAATTAGGTTATGCCAGTATAATATTTTCCCAGACTGGAGTTTATCCTAATTTATATAAATACTTGTACCTAACAGGGGGAAAAAATTCTGGGAAATAGTTCAGTTATAAAGTAATAAATACATTACACTTGTGGGAGTGGTCTTTCCATTTCCTCAGTTTTACTCTTCTGCCTTGCAAGGCTGAAAGATCTTTTTCTGTCTTAAGTTGGCTTATTTCTTCCCTGGTGGCCTTGTCAATGTTGAGATAAGGAAATTGTTATTTTTCATGATTAGCATATATAGTTCATGTTAAAAGCTAAAAGAAGTATGAATGCCTTTCTTGCAATTACCTGACATAGCTGCTTCACTCCCCGTTTCTCATCTTTTCAGCCCTGGCCAATAATTCCCTGTGTCTTAAGTTATTTGGTTTCTTCTTGAGTGTAACTTTTTTTTTTTGCATTTTTTGTTCTAATTTCTGAACATCTGTCCCATTTTTAGCATGATTTTTAAATCCTGATTGTTTTCTCATAGAGAGACGTGTGTCAGACATCACAGAGATATTCATAAAAACTTTTACTGTTCTGCCATCAAAGTTGTTAACAAATTGATCAGAGCAGGCATGTGACACACCTCTAGCAGACCCACCTTGGTTTCTTCATCCTTTTGAGTAAGTTCCAAATCTTGAGGTGGACATGAAATATTAATTAGTCCTCTCAGTACTGATAATTCTTAATTGAGTTTGATGCATTCAATCACTCAGGAATTACTGATTCTCTTTGTAGAAGCAGCTTTTTTGGCAGACTTGCTTAGCTGCCTAATAAAAGCAGTGTATAGGGCAGTGTCAGCTGTCTTAGTTACCCTATGCTTCTTCCAATATTGATGGTAGGAAAACAGTTTTACTCTCTACCTCCTAAACTAAACTCAGTGTGTCTTAAACATTTTCCAGTTCTGATGCAGAAGTGTGAATATTTGATGCACTTCTATATCTTCTGCTGCATCAGAGCAAGTAGATAATTAAGACATCTGTGTTATACAGAAAAAAGAAAAGGCATCTCTGTAGCCTCTGGTACAGTGACATGAAATGACTTTCAGTAACATGCTGTATCCCCCTGTCACATTATTTTGTTAGTCTCAAACTTTTCTCCATTGTCCTCTATGCACCTGTTTAAACAGAACCCCAGGGAACATTTGTCTTGGAAAAACAATGCAATGATTTTTTTTAAAATTATTGTTTTCTAATTAACTGTTTCTTTACCTGCTTAAAGTTGAATGCACATTCTGTCCACATTTCCTGCTGCCTTTATTGTTAGAATCATTGTATACAGTTATTTGATTTGTGAGAGATGAAAGCCATTTTTACTGGACTTTTCCAGTGATACAAAAGAAAACGTTCTTAGCATGTGGCTTATGAGCATGGAAATGAACAGGTTGCAGAGAGAGCTAGGGAAACAAAAAGCAATTCTTAAAGGCTGACTGATATAAAACCACTGGCAAATCCAGCTAGTAAACTGATTGAAAAGAAACAAGTGAATAAAATAGGCAGCATGGATTTATTCACAGCTGTTTTTCATTTAGGTGAACACTGCTGAGAAATTTCTTACATGAGTTCTCTCTGATAGAGTAGGGCTATTTCAAAGTTTGAAATACTTTTAGTGAGAAGCCTCCATTAAAAATATTTTTACCTGAATCTGGGAGATGCAAGGATGGCCTGGAAAGGAGAAAAATTGGCTTTATAGCCCATTTGACAACCTTAAAATACAAATAGGCAGGAAAAATAGGTTTACACAACATTTTTATTTCCATTTGGAAGATGCCTCTGAGGGCCAGAGAATGGAAGGATATCAGAATACAGTTATCTCAAAAGCCCCTCAAATTAAACTATTATTAAATGATATTAATTTATGCAAATATAGAAATCAGATATGTAGTGGGGAAGGTTTTAAAAATAAAATATAAATAACTATCAGGTGTAAGTTACATCCACATCAGTCATACAAATTTTACTTTTCAACTTTAAAAAAATTAGTATCTACTCTGATTCTTCCTGGTAGTAAAGAAGAGGCAAGAAATTCAGAATCTTAGACGTCATAACAGAACAAAACTGTCTCTTTTTAAGTATTTGGTGAAATGGGAGTTTTACACTGAAAGTAAAATACTCTTTAAATGAGAAGGTGTCTATCCTGTAGAGTATATGTATGTTATTGTGGTCAATGCTTTTTGTTTTTTATAGGGCATTGCTCAGATAAACCTGACTGATGCAGAGAGTTCTGGTGAGATGCAGCTTCACTGGTACCCTGTTCAGATCTTCACTGGTTCAGAGCCCCAGAGAGCAAAGACCAAAAACCAATGTGAAGACAGTATTCCTCAGTCTTCTGGAAATGTAACTACAGTTAAAACAGTATGGCTCTAAAAAAATGATTTGTTTACTTTATTTGACTGGCAGGGTGATTGTGATCTTACTTTGGGTACAGGTTTTTGAGTTATACAGGAAGTGATAACTTAAAGTAGCTCTTGGGGCAAGAGCTATATTTTAGAAGACTACTTGCAAACTAGATCATGTCTGGGCAGGTGTTTGAGATAGTAGCCTGTATATGTATGTTATGCATGTTTCCAGTCCAGCTAAAACACACTAAAAATTTCTGCCACTGCACTTGAAGAGGTTGTCAGGAAAGGTTTTGCAGTTTCCATCCTTGCAGATGTTTTCAGCCCTTGATTGGGCTCTGGACAGCCTGACTGGACTATGATGCCTTGCTTGCTTGGGGCAGAACATCAGACTAGGTGACCTCCAGAGGTGTCTTTTGACCTAACTTGTTGGATGATGCTCCACAGTCAAGTAACATCTGCCCAGTTTCTGTGACAAGTTGGACACTGTATACTTTTGATTGTTATGATTCAAGACAGATTTTTTTGGTTGTGGTTTTGTTTTCTAAGGAACATATGATGGCTTTATTTTAATTTTTTTATTGAATAATACACAATAAGTACATTGGTTTGTTCAAACAGTTTTTATTGAACTCTAATTTCCTTTTCAGGATGCAGTGACAGCCCTGTTAGCTAGGACCACTGCCCAGCTGGAGGCAGTTGAGAGAGAGCTGGCAGAAGAGAGAGTAAAACTGGAGTACACGGAGGAGGAAATCTTGGAGATGGAAAGAAAGGAAGATCAGGCAGAAGCCATATCAGAAAGGTAAAAATGGTTTAAATACCTCATCAAACAGATAATAACTAATACTCCCTCAAAGATATTTGCACTATGGGTATAGTCTGAAATAAAGCAGGAAAAACAGTAGGTTTTTATTCTGAGGTTTGCTCCCTCTTAGTGCTACAAGTATAAAATTCTGTTATGTAATTATCTGCAAACAGGAGGAAACCATATTTGAATAGCTGGTTGGATTTTAATAATTTGGGAAGTGGGAAAACATATCAAACAGAAACTTTGCTAGGGAGGCAACTATAATGAGTTGTAACAGCCCTGTATTAAGAAAAAGGAAATAAAATTTAGTAGTGACGTGGGACATCGTTAGGGTTAGGGTTGCACTTTCATTCCAAATGATACTCCTGGTTTGTTACATGAGTTTTGTTTTCTTTTTATTACTGCTTTTTTGGTATTGTTATAAAGACCAGAACACAAGCCTCAAGAAAATTAGGGAAGGTGAATTTTTTTCAGTGAAATATATTTGCTTATTTTCATTTGCAGAAATGCAAGTGTGCTATGTTCTCCTGTTGAAAATACCGTATTTTTATTTGAGAAATAATAGTCTAAAATTATAAACTGGCTTAGATAATGTAATAACTAAATGTAATGTATAATTGCGTGGGGTTTTTTAACACCTGCAAAACTATTGTGATGTTCTGACTTTAGGAGTTGGCAAGCAGAATCTGTTGACAGTGGATGCAGTAATTGCACCCAGACTAGTCCTCCTTATCCCGAGCCATTTTGCGGGGATCCATTAGCTGGACACATGTTTGCAACTCAAGCAGGCCAGTACGGTTCTGGAAAAATGCAGCCTCCACCACTAAAGGTAATGAGAGAAGACACTGCAGCATGAAAACGGCCACCCTGCCAGGCACAGTGAGCTACTGCTGTGCCTGGAGTTGGTGTCTGAATTGGCCAGGAGAGAAAGAAATCAGCAATGACATTGGCAACCCTGTATGAGCACTGACTTCATGACAGCTGTGTGGCTATCGAGCTGGTAGAAGTTCATTCTTTAGGGCTGGGTTTTTTTTGTTTTCTTACTACCTACTTTTGAACAGAATTTGGTTCTTATAGCAAAAGGCAAACTATTTTTACTATAGCCTTTATCTAATTCATAAATAGGCACCTGTATCAATTTCTGCATTTACCTGAAATTTTAACAGAAAAGATGATGATCATATTCCAGTGCTCTTATTTTTATAAGAATGTTGGAAGGAATTGTGAAGAAGGAAATTTTAGGACTTGTGTTACTATTTCAGTGTTACAATAACATGAAATAATTGTGCTGAAACTGATGTATTTAAAATCTTTTGTAATCGAGATATGAGACACTGAATATAATCCTTCACAAGCTGAAATCAACAGACTTCCATTGAACTAGAGGAATATAAGCTGTTTGTGTTGACTTTAGGGAAGATCCTTATGGAGGAGTGAGTTTTTTAAAAGTTTGGAAGCTTTGCTAGAGTAGCCTATGTTTTTTGTCTTTCTGAATATTTTCGTATTCTTGTATAATTTCGTGAACAGTCTTTTAGTTCCTTTTTTCTTTCTTGTCTTCATTTAAGTTCCACTAGTTTTAAGGTGATTACTTGCTTAACCCACTGTGCTTATTGAAAGGAGAGTGAGTTTTCTTCTGTTGAGGCTGGAGATCAGGTGGTAGTTTGGGTAATGCCCAGTTGCCAATCCTGAATGCAGTCCTTGTGCTCTGCAGCTGTGATATAAATGCATCACATAATTGTTACTGCTCCAGAAAAAACTTCTGAAAGGTAATCTCACAATTTTGAATGACCCAGTTTTAAAACTTCTACAAAAGTGAGGTAATACATCCTCTCAGCGCTCCTTAAAATTTGAATCTAGCTAGCAGGGCAAGTTGTTTACTTTTGATATTGTTGAAATGTCTGATTGTCTTTGCTTGGACAGAGAAAATAAAGGAAGAAATTAAAAAAAATTCCTTTGTTGAAATTTTAGGTGGATAAGGAAACCAACACTGAGGATCTGTTTCCTGAAGAAGTTGCTATTCTTCCAAAAGAGAGAACCAGCCGCAGGCCACGGGGTTCTGCTTTTGTTCGCAGTAGCACAATTGTTCGTTCCCAAACCTTTTCACCTGGAGCACGAAGTCAATATGTTTGCAGAGTGAGTAAAGCTTGAAAAGGAGGAGGGGGAATACCACGCACAAGTATATTACACATTTTTGATAATTTTACTATAAGAAACATATATTACTTTTTAATACTAATTAATAATTTTTAATTGAACTTAAGCAATGCAGTGGGGAAGAGCTTCCCTGACTCTTTTTACGAGTTTTTACTTGGATGGATTCAATTTGAAATTTAAGTATCTGTGATAAATTAGATACTAAGCTCTTTTCCCTGGCCACCTTAGATGTTAGGTGAAGGTGGTTTACAGTGCTATCTAATGAATTGTATAAGCAGTTAGCTTAGCAGTTAGCAGTTAGTTTAATGTTCACATACATAAAAGTTTGAGAAAGGGCACTGAATGCTTAATCTTAGGGTTATTGCATAAATATTCATACAACTCTGATTGCTGTCATGAGTATCAGTCATAAGGTGCCTGCTATTGTGGGAAATAGGATTCCTGGGTGCACTGGTGCAAGTAATTGAGGACCAGCACAGCCGTTTTCAAGGTCACATTTATCGTTCACTGGTTTCAGTGGCAGAAGACTTATAAGCATGGCTCATGGTATTGAAGATCAATATATGGGTATTAGTTTTACAATGTTGGTGAAATATTATCATAGCTTTGATTGTACTCTTTTCATAATCTTCTGAGAGCTTTGAAAGTTCAGAAAACTATTTTTAAATTTTGTATTCACTTAACCTGCACTTACTTAAAATCAGATGTGAGGAAAAAATGGGAGACTTTGTACCCACAACAGTAAGTATTTTAGGATGAAATATTTTTGCTTTTGAGTCCTCCCCCCTTCTTATCTTAGGTTAGATTGTCTTGGATAGTTATTAAAATGGTTGGTGAAACTTACCTGTAAAACACTGATGGTTTCTAAATTTTCTTCAATTATTTTAACTATCATATGAACACTATTGTATATAAATGTTTATAAATAATTGAAAAAATCAGTTGTTTAAAACAAGATAGTGTATTTTTAAAAAGAAATCTCAAAGGAAAAAAAACAAACCAACAACCCAAATGTCTTAATGAAGATGGTCTTGCAAGCAACCTTTATTTTCAATGTCTTTTCCAATCAGCTGTATCGCAGTGACAGTGACAGTTCAACCCTGCCAAGGAAGTCCCCTTTTGTCCGGAATACCTTGGAGAGGCGGACTCTACGGTATAAGCAGGTATGTCTAGGAAAATGATCTTTAGCTTTCAGTAAGTTGCTAGAACAATGGTACTTTTATACTGAAGAGCTGTAAGACCTGGCTGCAGGTACACTCTGATCCTTTTAGTAATTGTACAAAACTTCTGCAATGTAATTGGGGTAGGGTGCAAGTTTTGAATTTGTTTTGGACTTTTTAAGCTAAAAGGTAGAATAAAGAGGTTAAATGAAGTTGTGAATAATTTTAAAGGAGGGAAAAAAGTTTGGCAGACGAAAATTAGTTGAATGGGGACTGAATTTATATTGATTTAGATTTAGATATAAAGTTTGATAAATCTTTCAAATCTAGTTAATGATGCAGGGTGCAGGTTCAGAGAAATGTGTGTGAATGTGACATTAAGACATGCATCTCCCCTCCCATACAGCCTAACAAATAGTAATAGTATTTGAGACCCAAGTATTCAGGAATGAATAGGTTAAGCTCTCCTTTTGCCCCCATGCCAGCTCTCATGCTGTCAAACATGTGAACAGAGAAGGGCAGATGAGGTATTAATGTTGTGTATATAAATGATATAAAATGTAGTGTGGTCAGAAGAAGTTAATGCCTTGCTGGTGTAGGCAGGTAGACAGCCATGCCTCCCATTTTGATTCAGAATGTATCTTAAAACCGAGAACGAAGCCCTTGAGTGTAGCCCTTTAAGAAGAGTCTTGCTCAGTGCAGTATTTTTCCGATGTCATGATGTCATAGAGTTTTTCTTATTACATCTCTTTTATTATCATCATAACATGGAATTTTAATCCATAAACTTCATTAAGTAAATATTTGTAAGTTGAAAGCAAACTGTAACAGGAAGTAGTAGAAAGTATAATTGAAAAACTTAGCTGTAGGGGTTTTCTGTACCATACATTATCTAGCCTTTTCTGGGGGATGCAAATAATCTCCAAAACTTCATGTAGATAAAACTTTGTGTGTGAAGTAAGTACAGCAAATGTAAGGTCTATAGAGCTAAAGAAAGACCAGTAAACCATGTTGAAAGTAATATATTGTGCATTTTATTTGAATCCTAATAACTCAACAGTCCTGCAGATCATCTTTGGCTGAACTTATGGCAAGGACATCCTTAGACCTGGAGCTGGATCTCCAGGCATCCAGAACTCGACAGAGACAGCTGAATGAGGAGATATGTGTTTTAAGAGAGTTGAGACAGCGTCTGGAAGATGCCCAGCTCAGAGGGCAGACAGATTTACCCCACTGGGTGGTTCGGGATGAGAGATTCCGAAACTTATTGAAGGAAGCAGAAAGGCAGGTATGGTAATATGGCATAAGCACTCAGTTTGCTCAGAAACTTCTCATTTCAAAATGTCTTCATTTTGCTAAGATGTCTAAACATTTGTTTGTACAGCGAATGTTTCTTTTATATTCTTGAAGTTAGCACAGTAAAAATTATTACATTGATTATTATCAAGCTGTGTATTTATTTGAGGACAGTTTTTGGAGAATGGCACTGGTTGCTAGTGGCACTTTTTGTTTTGTTTTGGATTTTTATTGTTAATCTGGTTTTGTTTAGGTATTTGTTATTGGAACTTTAATAATTTTATTTCTTTTGGTACTTAAGAGAAATTTTGGTGACTTGATATTTATTCTTTACAACTATTTGGAATGTTCCCTTAGTATGTGATACTTTTTTTCCTGTTCTTAGAGAAAGTTGTAGAAAAAGGTGACAAAACTGCACAACAGACAAAATTGTCATTGGATTATCAGAGACAAAATCTGAGCCTAAATTTATAATAAGATCTTGTTTGACAGACCTATGTGCAGTAAATTTTGTTAATTCATTACATGTCTTTCTGAAGAGCATTAATAAATTAAACAACTCAATCTTTTGCATTTGTAGTTCTTAGATGATTAGCTATTTAAGACAATGTATTGGTGTGGTTTTGCTGTGGTGAATAGGGAAAAATACCCATTCTTTTACTGTGAATATTCTTATATTTTATTTCTTCACATGTCCATTTTAAGCATTAAAATGTTCTTGTTTTCAGACCAGACAGACCAAATTTGAACATCACCAAGAGCAAGCAGCTGAAAAGATGCTAAAGAAAGCATCAAAAGAAATATACCAGTTGCGTGGGCAAAATCAGAAAGAACCTATCCAGGTGCAGACTTTTAGGTAAGGGGTAATGCATACTGAAATACCATAGCAACAGTTCATTAGTCAGGTTAAAGCTTTCTGATACATTTAGCTTAAATTTTGTGTGTTTTTTGATTTTAATCAGAAGTAATTAACCAGTAATTTTAAACTGTATCTGGATTTGGACATGAGTTCTCTTTGAATGCTTTGTTCTGCAAAGAGCCAAAGCTAAGGTAAAATTGCAGTATTACAATTCTAGTATACATGACATTAAAAACAAAAAGCTTCAAATGCAAACATAGCTTAGGTGATTTTCCAACTTAGCCTAGTTGCTGTGAAGTCCAAATGATGTGTCAGTTCTTCAATACAAGCCTGTGGGCATAAATAGTCTGTTTAATGTAATACATGTAAATTGCTAGTAACACACGCTCCCTAAAAATTACTCAGTAAAATACTGGCATTTTCTTTCAAGAAGCCTTTTCTTTGGACTCTATTTCCAGAGTTGCCATCTTTTTCCCCCTTTCCTTTTTGCAGACGTTCTTTGCAAAATGTACAAGAGTGAGCTTTGCATTGCAGAACTTGTTCCTTGGAACCTTTTTACCATTAACTATGACTGAAGTTCAGTGAGTTGTATAAAGCTTCTACCTAGGTTTTCAAAAACAGTAATTGTGTTCAATGGAATGTTGCCAGAAGTATATAGTGAGGTTTAGTAGTTTTTTGAAGTTTGTCATACTCAAATAAAAGACCAGTTCAGTACATAAATAACAAATACTAACCATTAACCAGAGTAAAGAAATTTTGTTCTTATGGGGAGGAAGGGGGAATGTAGGCATAATTTTATTTACTTCCTTTTTCTTTTGTTTTGATCACAGAGAGAAGATAGCATTTTTTACAAGACCAAGGATTAACATACCTCCTCTGCCAGCTGATGATGTATGACATGTTGCATTGTAAACATGAAGTATTTATCGCTTTTATTTTAATGAAGTTCTTAGATTAGACAAGTTTCTTTAAAAAAAATTGTGCAAAAGCTAATATACACGTTTTGTAAAAAATAAAAAAAGTTAAAAAAAGTAAACATAAACAAAAACATATATATAAATATATATACATATATATTTTATAATAGCGACTACAACAAGGCTTGGTTTTTCCTTGTTGTGAAACTGACATCTCTGAAGACAACTTATTTTATAAAAGATCGACTATCCTGTTAAGAGCGTGTACAGTTTTTATGCTGTTTTATTTGACTTAAAGGCTGGAAGACAGAAACAAAGTGAGTTCAGGCAAATTCACTGTAGTGTAATTTATTTATAGTGCCTTTTTTCCTTGAAGGAAAATACCTACTTTAAGATGTATTTTAAGACTGAAATTTTGTTCCTCAGTATTTGTCATACAGTAGAATGGAACCATTGAGCTGGTTTTGTTTCTGATACCTGAAATGAAAATACTATGTTCTAAAATTGTCACTTTTTTCAGCTTTATTATCTGTAGCTTGTTATGTACATTGTATTTTTTAGCACTGTCTGTGTTATAGCAAAATATTATCACCTGCAATGTGTTTAACACTAATTAGAAGTGATGTTAAACATTGCAGAATTCATTTGCATGTTCTTACTGTGCACTAATAGATTGTTTTCATTTCTGTTGTGTCTAAAGTATCTTAATATTCTTGACTAGATCCTCAGTTTAAACGGGGGAAGGAAAAGGGTGACAGGTCTTTGTTTTGCTGTTTAATGAAAAGGGAATTAAAGGAGTAATGTGAGCTAGCTGTGTGGAAAGCCTGCCAATGGACTATTTTAGTAATTTCTACAGATTCTCATCTGATTCAGGAAAGCACATGTGTTCTGATTTCAGAAAGCAGCTGCTTTAAGTAAGGGTGCTTAAACACACGTTCATCCTAAAGGATGTGCTTTGTGGTTACCGCAACCAAATTCTGTTGAACAGTGACACTTTCCAGGAGGAAGGTGTGTAATTCTGAAAGGTACAGCTCACTTGATTGCTAGTTGGACCAGCTAAAATCTAGTAAGAAATAATTTTATTTGTAACCATCCATTTTAATGAAAGATTGTCACCCTAAATTCCCGAGAATGCCAGTTTTGTGTCCTTGCATCCTGCAAGTATGTAAAAATACTTCTTTACTAAGCTACTATAATAGAGTCTCATATTTTTCTAATTATGCATTACCTGCAAAGAGAGGTGCCCAACACAAGACTGACTTTGCAAATTACTGCAATATCCCTGAAGGAAGATCATGTTGTCTCTTAATTAAAGATCAAATTGCTTCCACATTTTTCTGTGTCAGGAAATCAAAACAACAAGGGCCAAAAACCAAACAGACCTATCAGAATATTTGTAAATATTCTGTAAGTTTTCTTTGTGAGTTTCAAGAACTTAGACTGTTACCTTGTCAAAGGTCAGAGAAAACTCAAAGAGAAATTGAATTACTTATCCATGCTGAGGCAAATAGTAATGGGGAAAAAGGATGATGGGCATAAATGTTAATTAAAGAGACATTTAAGGTAGTATTTCCCATTTCCTAATATGGCCTATAGTCATTACAGGACTCAAGTGTTGTGGTCATATAGCAACCTATATGAAATTGCAGTATATTTAGCATTTATTGTGCTATTCATCCTGAAGGCTGTTTTGCCAGTAAGTTTTGGTGGCTGTATATTGGGTTCCTTTGGGCACAACTAGACTTATTCAGAAACTATGCAGATAAAAACCAAATCATGTGAGAAATTTGTAGTTTTTGGGTAAAAGTCTAGGGCCAGCAAGCTTTTCAGTGCTCATTACTTTAAAAGACCAGTTAGAATTTTGTTTCTCATTTCCAGGGGAAGCTGTCACACAATACTGTTTATCCAGTCACCACGCAGTGACACCAAAAGTTCTTTCTGTGTATTAAGAGCAGACAGCACCATGTTCCTGTGAGTCTGGTCAGGTAGTGGAAAGGTTTGCCCACGGAGATGGAGCACTCTGTCCGTAGTGTGGATGAGGACTTAACTGGATATAGCCCAGAGCATCCTGGTCACATTAGGCCTGCTTTGAGCAGGGATTTGGTGTAGGGAGCTTTTTTCCACCCTAAATGGTTCTGTGACTATAACCAAGAAGCAATGTCCAGTGGTCTCTCTGTCAGGGGGTTTTTAAATTGTGGCCACTGTGAGATGTCGTCGGTGTATCTTGTGGGTCTGTAATTCTGACTGCTATAATGAGTTCTGTCTTGATGTGGTAATGAATTATCATATTCAGTATTCATCTCTCTTGTTTTTGTCACATTTCTGTATGATTGTGTCATTTTTGTATTATTTGAAAGTATTTCTTCTATAAAATAAAATAATTTGCCATAAACAGAAAAAGGCTTCTCTTGTATGTCAAAGATGTTTCTGGAATTTTTTATATTTGCCACATTCCTGATGATTAAATGAAAAAAAAAAGTTTTTTTGAGTAACTGTCATTTAGGTTATGTAATGAATTTTCAAATAAAGGTAAGAGGGAAAATCTGGGAGACTGAAGATCTAGAGAGGTTATACTTAAGACCTGAAAGTGATGCAGAGTGTAAGGAATGGCAGATATGTTCTTCCAAGTGCTTATCACTCATGGTAAGTTGACAGTTGTATCAGAAACTCGTAGTTGAGTATTTCTAGAACTCTTGGATAGCTCCACTTAAAACATACTGAACTGCGTTTTTTTCGTAACAAACATATGCACTTTCTAAATTAGTATTGAAAGCAAGTTGACATTATTAGTTCTGTAGTATCCTATTTATGACTAATTCCAAGGTGGAGACCACTCAAAAGAATACTGGTTGACTTTTTTCAGCTGGCGTTTACTGCTGCTTTCACAAAGGAAACATTAAGTCTGCATAATTACAAAACGGCCCTTTCTCAGTTTCCCTCTGCAACCCTAAGCTGCAGGAGCACAGGCAAAATCATAGCAAGGACATGTGACTCCTGTCTCTCCAGTCTTTGCAAAGCATCAAGGGTATGACAGAGTTTAGGTTATTTTTAAACAGTCTGCTAGAAATAGGCATTTGGAACGGCAGCCGTCCCTGTCTCGCTGCCGTCAGGAGCAACCACAGAAGCTGTAATGGGTACGTCGGGTTGGGTTTTCTCTTGTAAGAATGAAGTCTTGCTTGTATTTCTTGCTGCAGCTCTTTTAAGCACTTTGCAGGACTTAAAGGTAAGTGCAGTTTAAAAAGAATATATTTTTAATGAGTTAGGTGGACTATGTATTTTGCTTTCAGTGGATGTAAAACTGGAGTTTGAATTTTTAGGGAAGAGGGCCCATCACAGTTTGTTTTGACCCCAACCTCCTTTATGACTATAGTGTTGTACATCTTGGAGAGGAAGAAGCATTTACAGAGAGACTCGAGAACCTGCATGCTAACAAAAGCAAGAGCAGCCTTGTCTAAAACATCATGTGAAGAACATATTTTTTTCTCTGAGATCACTCAATTGACTGAGTAACATTGGAAGACAATACCAAGAAGTAAAGTTGATTTGGTTTTGAAATCTGTAAATGCCAATTAAATCATTTCCTTGCACTTGGAAAATGCCCATATTGGATTTCAAAGCTTCTTAGGAGTTGGTTCTGGCTCCCTACAATTTTCGAAAATCTCTTACATTTGAGCATACATATGTATGCGAATCAGGTATTCTGACCCTTTAGTTTGTCTGCAGTTTGACCATCCAACTGAAAATGTACTTTCAGTAGGAGATTTAATGAAACCAGCTGGTAATACACAAGATAAAACCAGGAAATTAATTTAGGAAAGTCCGACCAGGAAAAAAAAAGTAGGATTGAGACCCTAACACTCATTTGTCAAGTGCACAAAATTACTATTCTGTGTCTAGGGCACAGTGTTTGTGTTCAAGTGTGTCTGACATAGAAGTTCCCAGGTGCAGATGTTTCACCAAGTAAACGCTACTTCCTGTTTTCCATATTTTCCTCTCATAAACTGATTGAAGGAAATTGCAGTTGTATTATCAAGAAAATAAGTCCTCACTGTTTAGCTTCCTTCACAAATTCAATTGGCCTATTAATACTGATTTTAATGGGCACAAAGAATAAATGCTGGCAGGAAGCTGGCACTTCCATCACTTTTGCACATTCCACTGACGTGGTTATGAAGGCATGGGGCTGTTACTGATCTAGGAGTGGTAGAGGATTATGATCTGCAGTGCTATGAGTTAAGGGCATAATCAAACCTTTTCTCTAAAGGCATGATTCTTGCTCCAGAGAGGTGTGGGAACATCAGGTGGAGAAAGTTAAGTGTTCAGATTTCTCAACAAAATACAATGTGTGGCTTCTGCATGGGGAGTCCCTATCAGAAGTACATGGCACATCCATAAATTACTGCTCAAGCACACTGGGACGAAAAGGTCTTCAGAACTGAATTTCTTAGACTTCGAAGTGAGTAGTAGTCATTTATTTGCCTTCAGTCACCAGTGGGTGTTTTCATGGGTGCTTGTGCAAGACCTCCCTCTACTCAGCTGTTGCATCTGCTTGGAAATATGAAGCCCCTTCCTGGTTACCTGTAGGGGTAAAACCGGTCTGCTCAGAATTCAGATACAGAAAGGTGAGCAGTAAGGTGAATGTCCTGAAATACAACACACTTGCAGACACACAAACAGGTACAGGGTCTTCAGAAAGAGCAGCTGCAACCTCTGCCTTGCAGAGTTTGTTGTGGCTTGTACAAGATCTGTGCAGTCAGAACTTCGGCAATTCTTACCTTCTTATAGAAATCAAATACATTGCTGACTGTGATAAATTCTTAAACACTCCCTTTAACCCTCAAAAAAAAGAGCCAAACCCAAAAAACCAAACCAAAACAAACAAAAACCCCCCCACAAAACCAAAACCCCCAAGGTTGCAGTTGAGATGCTATACACAGTTCACCAAAATGTGAAAGTCAGGCTAATTGCCTTTTCAAAAAAATATTTTAGGAAGTTCTAGCTTTTCAATATTTGGGAAAGCTCAAGCAGATGTTTTGGAAAGGAAAAGTAGACTCGTATATAGGAGAGGATCTTTTAAGTAGTGACAGTTGCATTGAAGAAAAGGCAGAAGATGGATGGGGGGAAGAATTAAGAAGTGAAGGGAACAGGATGAAACCTTTGAGGGAAGCTTGCAGAGCATGAATATGACACAGAAGATGGAGGGAAGTCAAATTCGTTAAGCCTGAAACGCAGTGCCAGAAGAACACAAGGGATGGTGAAATTGCAGTTTGTCTCATTTCCGAGCTGCTGTGATTACATATTTATTTCACCGAGCAGCAACCTGGCCTGCAGAGTCACCAGGAATACTTGCTGGCGTGCACACAGCATACTTCCTATGCTTTCACCTCGTCAAAAATGTGAACGTTGTTGCTCTTGCAAAAAAAAAAAAAAAAAAAAAAAAAATTTATTAACTCGGGGAGAGGAAAAAGCAGCGTGTGTTGCAGTGGTGACGGAGCAGGCAGGGAAAAGAGGCTTGCGGTTTAATCCCGCAGGATTGCAGGCTGGTGCGTCTCCCCAGATCAGATATCCTATAGACGGAGGATGCAGTCACATGATTGTTACTGCTTCCTCCCCATGACATCACTGCTGGTGCAGCCGTACCACCCAAGGAAGGATGCTATTAAAATCTTTGGGATTGGGCTAAATGATGTTGCATTGCAGGTAAGCAACATAATTCTTCGAAAAAAAAAAAAAATCATTTACCAGTTGCTCTTGTGCTGCAGTCGTAGAGCTCCAGCTCCGGGCAGAGTTTCTGCTGGAAAAGAAAGCGGCACATTTTCTCTGCAAGCAGAGGGTTTGCAGGTGCAGAGGATGCCTGCTGGCTCTGTGCTGATCTCCCGGCTGACATCTCCAGTAGAAATGCTGCCAGATGGAGCTTTATAGCTAAAAAAGGCCCTTTGTTCCATGTACTTTCCGATGGCTCCTTCGAGTGTCTGCAGAATTCTGTATTTACGTGAGCAGCCACCATCATTCAGTCGTGCAAAGAGAACAGCAATAGTGTTTTGCTTGCATCCCCTGCCTTTTTTTCCCCCGGATGCTTAAAGGAAGTTGCTGTTGTGTCTAAGCTTATAAAGGAATGAGGATTAACTTGCTTGAGGGGTTAAGACGTGTATTTGGGGAAAGAGGCTTTTCCTTTATTGTTAATTTTTGCTGATGTGGTTTCAAAGCACCTAGTCCGACAGGTTTCCTGCATAATTTACTCTAGTAAAAGGTCGGTTTTTCCTTGTCCTATATAAACGTGGAAAATCTTTTTCCAAAAAGAATGTAGGAGATGACAAGTGGATTTTTGCTCCCTTGCAAAATGCCGGTCACCAAGAGACTGAAAAATCCATGGCAAACCGTGCTTTTGGAGTGAATATTTGCGGAAGCAAAGTCCAGAGTCTGTTCTCCTGGTGTGGATGTTTAATTATGTGCTCTGTACAAATACTTGAATATATATCTGTTCAGAAAAAAATGGTGAATCTCCTGTGGGTCTTTTTTTTTCTGTATCTGTTAAAAAGCTATTTAAAATAGCTTTAAAAATATATTTTACGTTTTAAAATTCTTAATTTTTTAAAACTTTATTCTAAGGCAAATGTTACAGTGTGAGAAACTAAATTAATTTTGAGCTTATACCAGTCAGAAAAGAAAATTATATATATTTTTAACGATTGTAATAAATAATTCTGTGCCTTTGCCAGAGAACAGAGGATGACTCAGCTGCAGCTTCATCAGGCAGAGAGTCAGGTGACTTTTTACTCCTGGTCTACAGAAAGGTCTTTTTTTTATTCTTCCAAATCCCATTCTTTGTTCAAATAATTTTTTCCTGTTATTGAAAAATCTGAAAATTTGGCATGCCTAGAATCTCTATGTGCTCACCCACGTTTTGGATCTCCCATACTGAAGTTGATTGTACATCCTAGTGAGTGGTGAATTTTGGTTTCCAGTGATCAGATATGTGGTTGTGTCAAGATCAGAAAATAAGATGTGTGGGGGGGGAAAAGTAGATAATGAATTATTGAAGTACAAAAAGACCATGGTTGTTCCAAACTGAAAAGAAAAATAAATTTCAATTTTATTTTTCTCCATCATAACCTCTCCTGTTTTTTCCAGACTGAGCCTCTAAAGTGATAGAAACACAAACCTGCTGCTGTGTGAGGTGATGGGGGCAGGCGGAGATTGCATCCTGTCGGTGCCAATGCTGGGTTTCTTCTCCTTGATTCCCTCTGGAGTCAGGGCTGGCTCAGTTCTCTCTGGCACTGGCTGTGAGCCGAGCTGTGCTCTTGCCCACCAGGCTCACCGAGACTTGGCAATTTTCCCATGCAAGGAGCACAGCAGGGCTGCCAGGATTGGGTTCTACAAGTGTGAGGGCTTCCCCACCTAGCCAGGATCATGTGGAAGTGCCCTATGGAAATATGTGCCAGGCAGGGGTTCTCCTGGGCTCTCAATTTGAGTCAGATACCTTCTGTACAAGAAGACAGGGCACCAGCCTTATCTGTATGCTGGGGACCCATGGAAATTAAGGGCTTTAGTGCCCTTAGAGTTGGTATAAAGGGGGGACCCTGGGGACATCCCCAGCTGGAAGTTGCTCTCCCTGGCAGCACTGGATGCCATGCCAGGGCTCCAAACACATGGCTGCAAGAGTGCTCAGCCCCGGTGCCCATAGGGGCCTCTCTCACAAAGGTCGAACCTTTTCAAAGGTAGTGGCTGGTAGCTTTTAAACAGGGGCCAGAGGAGAAGGACATGGGTTACAGACCCTGAGTTAGAGAACTTCCTACCTGCCTGAACAAAACAGGCTCCTCTGGAGCTCTGGAACCTCCTGGGGCTGGGAACTGCTTCAGCATGAAGTTGATTTTTGCTGACCTGTAGGGCAATGTGAGCAGCACTGTGACTATACCCAGGTGCTATAGCAGGGGAAAAGGGGATGCTCCCACATCTTGCTTGTGTTGGAGGTTGTTGTGTTTGTGTTGTGCTGTCTTCAGCCTCTCTCAGGCCTGAATAACTCCTAGCTCAGCATGGTGCTCAACACTCAGAAGTGGTGTGGTGCCCAGAGGTCCCAGTCCTTTTCCTGATTGCTTTTGCCATCACGCTGCAGCTTTCAGGGTGTGTGTATGTGTTAATTTTTCCTCTTAGTGAGAGGTTGTAGAGGAAGAGTCTTAATTAATTTTTCGTCTGCATACATACACAACAGATGGTTTTTTTCAGCTTTCTTCATCTCTAGCCTGGCAGAACTAAAAAGTCACATACGATTATTAATGTCAAAAGAGAGACTCTGGCAGGGTTACACTAGGTTGCTATTCCTAAAGCACTTTTAACATTTTGCTCTTAAACATCACCCCAAGGAAAGGGTTTCCCCATCTTGCAGAAGCTTTCTCTTCAGGGGGATGAAATAACTTGTCTGTAGCTGTGCAGTCTGTCGGCATCAAACACAGCAGTGAAAGCCAGTGCCCTGTGAACAGGAAAACATTACCCTCTTATGTGAAAATGACTCACAGCCTCTGCTCAAATCACGAGAAGTGACATGGTAGAACAGATTAATGGCTTTTCCAATGTGGGTTTATCAGCTTTATTCCAAGCTGAAAGCTTAAAAAGGTTTTCAGTGAGAGGTACATTTAATGCCATTGAACATCCCATTTCAGGAGAGAGCTTTTTAAAGTGTATACCAGGCCATTTCCCTTCTGACAGTGCAACTCTGCTCTCTCTGAACACATACACTTTTTCTTTTTGCAGTTCCAAACATGGTTTTCCCTCTTTATCTTAAAATTTTCTGAATAAAGAGGCAAAGAGCAGCACTGGAACATGAAATCTTGTACTGCAAAGTTCAGCTGTGTCTGGCATGAGGAGGAAAACCCTATAGCACCCCTGACTCCTCAGATGTGGCTTAGAGCTCTGTGGCAGTAAAAATCATGGGTTCAGAAAGGAAATTCCTGCTCTTTCTTGTGAAGAAGAGGACTTGAGGGAAACCAAGAATAGAAACCATACATGCTCCTACTGTTAGGGCTGGTTTCCAGGGTGTCCTGTCTCCTGAAATGTAGTTTCTTATCCAGAAGTTGAGGGCTTCAAGAGTTTTATGTAATCAAATCTTGTTTCGTTCAAGAAGTAAGGGGGTGTGGAGTTGATAAAGTCCACGAAGCTCATCTGCCCAAACTTTTGGGCTGTTTGCAGAGGAGCATCCTTTAATAGAGATATTTCAGCTCGTTTTCAAAACTGCAGATGAATGTTCCAGAGGCACTGATGCTTCCCTCCTGCTTTTTCCACAGCCTCAACATCTGCAGTAACAAGTAAATTTATTGGAGGGACCTTTAAGACTCATTGGAAACAGAGATGTGAGTTTAACCTTTTTTTTAATAGAGCCAATTTTGGCAAAAAATCCATTTGGAGTTTGCAGGGAAAGAGCTAGGATGTTTTTTTCCCCTTGCCTTTCTGACATAACTGAGCAGCTGAACTAATTTTGCTCAGACTTTCCAAGAAAACTTGCAGGGGAAGCAGGCACATGATATTTCATACCAAAAGAAATTGGTTTTTAAAGGGAGAATCATCGTGGGAAGGAGCAGGGAGTGGGGTGTTGAGGTGTGGTTTACCCCTCAGAGGAAGAGAATGCCTCTCAGGAGGAGAAAAGGAGAAAAGGGAGTCTGGCTATGATGGAAGGATGGGAAGCCCTGTTGGTTGGGTATCAGCTCCTGTGCCTCCCTTTGCCTTTGCTCCTGGCCAGCCCTGTTCTCTGTGTTCACCCCATGAGCACGTGTGGTGCCTGAGGAGGGGCATCTGAAGGCTGTGGTTTGGTCAGAGGAGTGCCTCAGTTTTCTGCCATTTATCCCAAATGTTCTCTCCTGCCTTTCCCTTCTCTCCAAGGCCCTCTCCCCTGTGATCTGGAGCCCTGTGTTTTTTGAGTTGTGCTGTGGTTTCATAATTTTTTTTCCATAGAGGTTATTTGGGGTAAAGCTGCACATCAAAGATGTGACTGTATTTAACTTGACCACACTATCATGGCTGGAAACTCCATATGTGGTGATGGGGCCATACAATAAAATGCTGCAATATTTTACAGTACTGTTTCTGATACTGCAGCCTGCCTGTGCTAATGTGGTGAGACACTGAGGGCTATTAACTTGTATTTGCAGGCTGTGCCATTAGTCCTTGAATTGTAGGAGAGGCATTTGCTTTTTAAGGCATTGGCAATTTTAATACCTTATCTTTCCTCTGTATTTTCTCAAATTTATAGGGAAATTTCCTCCGCATATTATGTTAAAAAAAAAAGGCTGTAAGTGGGTTCAGTATTTTCTGCTTTTTCCAGGAGTCTGAACTTGATTACTCTGATTCAAGGCCATTCTAACCCCTTTTTATAAACTTCATCATTAAGACAGAATGTGAATAACCCATTGAACTTGGAGGGGATTCAGCCTGCTTGCTTTTGCTGAAGACTTCTTCCTTGTAAAGGAACACCCAACAGAATCTTACTTCTTTTTGAGAAGAATATTTAATAACTGTTTACCTGTCTCCTATATCCCACATTGCCGATTCTAAATCATCTTCTACATGGCAGGTGGTGGAAGGGGAATTACCTCCACACCACCTTGGCCTTCCTCCTTCTCTTCTAGGCTGAGCAGACCTCAGTCTCTGACCCCTCCCCAAAAGACATACACCCCTAATCATCTCCCTGTACTTTTCATTTCTGTTTTTCATGGTGACCCTGTTAATAATCTTGCTCGCTGCCTCCTCACCTGTCAGGCCCCTTTTCTCTGGCCAGGTGGTGCTGAAGGCCTGTGGTGTAACCATGCTTGGCTCTAGGAATGTTCTCCCTCAGCCTTACACTCTTAGGACTCCTGAGCACTGACCCTTCCAGCCCAAACCATTCCATGATCCTGGGATTCAGCT
The DNA here is from genome assembly GCF_052056855.1 of Sturnus vulgaris. Taxonomy (NCBI): domain Eukaryota; kingdom Metazoa; phylum Chordata; class Aves; order Passeriformes; family Sturnidae; genus Sturnus; species Sturnus vulgaris. The sequence continues at coordinate 99,648,196 of NC_142244.1, forward strand.
CACTCTGCTGGCAGCACCAGCTGTCTGCCTGGATTCAGGGCCTGTGAGGAGAGTGTTCTGTGTCCATCTCTGTGACTGGGTCTAAATTCCTTGGGAGTGGGGATGGATGGATGCTGGCAGAGCACCCAGCTCTCGGGAGGAGGTGCCTTTGCTTGACAGATCATCTTGAGCAGGTAAAGGCCATGAGGCTGGGGCACCATGCTGGCCCTTGGAACAGTCAATTCAAGTATTAGGGGCACAGAGTGGCAAACTGTCTGCCAGTGCAGAGGGGTCTTGTAAGGATTGCCAGTAAAATGGCATTGTTCATTACTGACTACTTTAGAAAATAAGTCCCAGGGATTTTCACAGCCCTCATGCTCCTTCATTTTTGCAGTAACTGCTGTCATATCACACCACATGAGCACAGCTCATCTGACCAACAATTCAGGTCAGTGGTGGGCTCAGCTCTGCTGCAGTCATGATTCAAAAGCTTTGTTCCTGGAGTGGGATCTCCTCTGTTTTATCACATTGAGTGTGTTGGTACTAGAGCACAGAAAAGCCCTGAGACACATCGTGTTCTCCTTTGGTGTGTTGGCAAATGCATGGCACATTTGTAAGTGATGGAACAGGTGATGCTTTGGACACCCTGAAAAAGGCTCTCCAAATGTGAATTGAGAAACTTGCAATTGGCATTTAGGCTTCTGCTTTCTTCTCCCAGCCTCTTGCCAGGTTCACTTATTCCTTATGCCACAGCAGAAGAGAGGTATTCTTTGCTGCCTTCATCCTGTCATGTGTCATATAGCAACCCCCTACTTCAAGGAAAACAGCAAAGCATGTAGGAGAACGTTAGTCTGCTAGAAACATTTGAAGTGTTGAAGTAATTCAGTAACTGTGATCTGTTGAAAGTAACTTGAAACTTGTTGGAATTGCATTAAAAATCATACTGCCTGCCTCAGTGCAATGTATCCAATTAAAACAGAAAACAGGATGAGGAGAACATAGCATGGAACTAACATGTCTAGGAGCAATAGGCCAGGGCCAAGACTTTTCCTTTGATGACTGTTCAAGTGGTTGTTTTCCATCAGTATACTTTTCAGCCTCTTTGAACCATGGGATGTTTTGGTCTGTGCTTGCCATCTCAAATACATTTCATATCGGATCAGCCAGTCAGCTTACTACCTAGAATGTCAGTTCACTGATAGAGCTCTTCTAGCTGTGGCTTTACATTTGCTCGTGCTGTAACAGTGCTCTGAAGCTGAGAATTTGTCAGCATTTTCACTGTAAATGTGATTTATCGCTCTGCTATAAAACTTAGCTCCAAGCTGATTGAAGTCAAGTGATGAGTTTACTCACTGTGAAAAACTTGCAGAAAAAATGTGACCCTAAATAGTACTAAATAATAATAAATATTAAATAATAATAAATACTAAATAAATACTAAATACTAAGTAAATAATACTATTGCCTTTTGGTTCTTTAGACAATAAAAAATTAGTAAATGTAATGAGATCCTGTGTCTATGTAGTACCAGCTGTGATTATTGCTGTGTTCTGGTCCATCAGCAGCTCCCTGTATTTGCACCCTGGCTTCTGTAATTTGTTTGCATGAATCTCTTCTTTGCTTTCCTTATGTGTTTAAAAGTTATCTGGTTTCCTACAGTCATAAATCTTCACAGGCTCATATTTGGACCCTTACTTCCAGCTTGCTTTCATGCAGCTCCTCTGACATTTGTAGGTAATTATCCCTTTCTGGCTTCAGAATACTGTGCACCAAGCAGGGCTAGCTGGGAGATGAGGGACTGGCCATCAGATTGATCTGGCCCAAGATTTCAGGAAGATGTCTAGGGTTATGAGGCAGCCAGGAAAGCCTCTACCAAGAGGCACAATTGTCAGTCTAACACTGTGGCCTCTCTTGATTTGTGACTGAGTCCCTGCCAGGACTGCTACTTTTACAGGATCACAGTAGTCTGGCATGGGTCTAAATCCAGGGAAGTCTGCTAACCAGAACTCTGTGAGTTCCAGAGATATGTGATTCAGTCAGTTTTGTTTTCTAGTTTTGTTTGCAGTTGTTAAAGCAGAGTATTGACACACAGGTTCAGTTGTAGATACAGTAAACTAGCTAGTAAAAATGAGTGCTCACTGTTAAGGCTCTCTACTGTATTGTAGGGAATAAAATGGCTGATTGAATTCAAAGTGGATAAAGGCAAAGCAAAGGGGAAAATGTCCCTAAGAGAGTGCAGAATGATAGGCTCCAAACTGGCCACTGTCTCTCAAGGAGTTACAGCAGACTGCTTAGTGTTGGATGTCTGCCCTAGGAAAAGCTGGTGGAATGCCAGAAATTATTAGGAAAATAATATGGAGACTAAGCAGGAAACAGCCCTTGCACAAATTATGTTGCATCAGCATCTGCAAAAGTAGTGGAAAGGACAGCAAGGACATCTAAAACATGGAACAACAAAGAGACGAAATACAAATGTTAGATAATTCCTCAGAAAGACTCAACACCTTTCATTGTATACAATAAGCTCTGTCAGAGCATCTAAATCCCTTAGGTGCTCAGGTCTGAGGAGCTGCATTTGTAACTAATTCTGCATATCATGGTATTGCAATGTTTTCTTTTGATCTGGTGGTGTTGCACTCATTAGACCAGATGAAGATGTCTACCTCTGACATCTCTTTTGTGATCAATAAAAAGAAATTATTACTTCTGGGAACTAATCTCTCCCATACTAATGTAAATAGTTCATTTCCTGTCATCAGCTGTGAAAGGAGTCTGGGTTTTAGTGTCCTGAGTATAGTGCAGATTTCTTATGCTAGATGACAACCAGCACCACGGTTGTTCATGCTTTTGCCATCATTGGGGTGTATTGCTGCAGTACACCTGGCTATAATTCATGTTTGGATGAGGTCAATTTGCCATTAATTAATGTGTATTAAAATATTATTCATAATAGTAGTACACATAATTAATGTGTATTAAAATATTATTATTATTAATAATTAATAAACATAATTTAATGCGTATTAAAACACCTGTAACTGACTGATTGGTGTACGGCTCCAGTTCTGTTGGCAGAACTGAAAACATCTCTGCAAGTTTCACTTGGAGGGCAAGTTAGCTCATCCTGAAATAAATCTTATTAATTATTATAGGTGCCAAAGTAAGGTGAGAGAAATAAATGCAAATTAAAAAGAAAGAAAGGGATACTTATAGTGCTTGGTGGTAGGATGTAAGATGGAAACGCTGTAGTACTCAGTTCAAAAGTGCTGTAGCTAGGTTTTATTTACTAAAATTGTGTTTTGCATAATCTGATATCACAACTCTGCTTTCAAAAGCGTCGTACCTGAAGTGAACTTTGAGGCTGGCAATCATCCAGTTCACTGCAATTTCCAGGTACTGATATGCTACCTTGAGTTCAAAGTTTGTTTGTTTTCTTAGTCTTCCATGGCCCTGTGGTCTCTAAGCACATTTTTTCTTTCCTTGGACATGTTGTGTAGCACGTATTTTTGGGAGAGATTCAGACTGAGATTGCAATTATCCTACATACTTGTGGTCTGGCCTGGTATTATCCATCACAATACTGTCATGTGCTGGGCATTGACAACATACTTAAAAAGCTATTTTTTACGTGCTATAACTAGCGTGTTGGATAATTTTCTTGTGGTATGAAGGAAAACTTGCCAATGCTTTCAGTTTCCAGAGGAGTTTCCAGAAGTTTGTTTATTTAGCAGAGGGTGCTGCCTTGTGCAGGCAGACAGTCTGAGCTGCATGTTCTTTACAGGTCCTTCTTTGCTGCCTGGGAAGAATAGCGTGAAGCAAATGATCTGCAAAGTATCACAGTGCTACAAAATAATAGCATGGTCTAATCCTTTCACCTCATCTCAGCTTCCTTTTCCAGTCCTTTCAGGAGACACTGAGCTCAGCATCCCCTTGCAGCTTCATCTCCTGTAGTCAGCCCCATCATGCACCTTCAGATTCTCATTTCACTTGGCAGACGTGCGATCGTGCTCCCCCTGCTTGGCCAAGCATCGCTGCTCTCAATTGTCGATCTTCTTAACTTCTGCTTTTTGAATCACCCCCATTTTGTGGCAGCTTATTTGTGCTCTGCAGTGCTGCACAGGACACCTGCTCTGCATTGAGTTTCCTTCCCCAGGCTGTGATTCACTTGCTTGATTCTCTTTCAGACAAACATGCCGTGGTGCTTGGAGATTACTTGATTTCCGCATTTGAAAGGACTTCTGTTAATGGTATAATGGTGACCTGCTGGTTGCCTGTAAGATAATGCTTTTCTCAGCTGCTTGTGCTCAGCACATTGTCTGTGTCACCCAAAACCCTACACAGTGGAGAGCAGAGACTGACAAAGCTGGGTATTCACACATTACATTACGTTACATTATTACATTGCTAAAGTCACCACTAAGGCAAAAAATTACTTGGTAAGGTTTCAAGTAAAACCTTTGAAAATAGGGAGGGGGAAGAAAAAAGACACTAAGTAAAGAGAGATGAGCAGAATATCAGGGTTTATAAGCTAAAAGTTTATCTGCAACATTTTTGTCTGTTCCAATTACAGAGTTGGGAAATTTCCCCACAATTTCAAAGATCCAAATTCTTGTGAAATTCCCATTTCTGTACCTGGCGGAAAGAAATGGGTGGCAGTCATTGGTGTTGTTCTGGCCTCATCAGTGACCAGCAAAAGTTACCTTGTGTCAGTGAAGGAGCTGCAGGCTCTGCAGGATCTGTTCTGTACAGCCCCTAAAGTCTGTGTATGTCTCCATTCTTACGTGTTTTCATGTTTTTCCCTTGTAACTCCATGGTAACAGATTTTTTTTTAGACATATCATTTCGGATTACAAACCCTAGGTATTCTCTGGAAAACCCCATTTCCCAGGCATCTCTTTTAGAATGGATGGGATTAACCATCTTTAGAAAAACACTTTGTTAAGTGATGTAGAAGTTCACAGCTGCCTCCTTCAGTCCCTGCTCAGCTGCTGGAGCCCTCCTGGACCTGGCTGCCACTTTCTCATGTGCAGATTCAACCAGTAGCTGAGCCTGTATCCCAGAGGCACACACACAAAAGCTCTCCAATTAGCATCAGTGGTGAGGTTTGTTTCTGCTCATGTTCTTTGTGTTTGCTCTGTCAGATCTGTGTCTCTTGCATATTTTGATTCTGGTTTCTCCACCTTGCTGGAACAGACATTCTCATACTCCTACGTGCCCTCATCCAAGTTCCCATCAAATGCCTCTGGGAACTGTTTGTTATAGTTTGGGGACAGGCACCTTTTTTTTCTTCTTGTGCTTCAGTAGGATATGTGGTGGATATTTCTCCCCCTGCTTTCTTACAAGCAAATATGAAGAGTTTGTGTGTGCCCCCCAAGGACTACTGTTCATGTTGTCTTCACTTCCTGGCTTGTGGAGGCATTTCAGAAAACTTGGTTCTGAAATGCCTGACAAAGCTGCTTGAATTTATTGGCAAACTTGTTTTTCCTCCACATACAGATCCTAATATGGTCAATGCAGGAGACATGAATGGTTCAGGCAACCTGATGGATTTTCTGGACGAGCCTTTTCCTGATGTTGGAACTTATGAAGATTTCCACACCATCGACTGGCTGCGGGAGAAATCGCGTGACACTGACCGCCACCGCAAGGTAACGGTGCCAGGCTCTGATGCCTCACATCCCTGGGTCACAGCCATCCTGGCAGTGACAAAAACAAGCGTTTTTCCCACGTTATTGCTTCCTACCTTGTTGCATCACTTGAGGAGAACTTCTAAACATAGAGATGTGGGATGACTTGAGGAGAACTTTTAAACAGACAGATATGGGATATCCTGAGTTTGTAAATATGAAAGGGCTGCTGCAACTTAATCAGCTGAGTATCTCTGAATAAATTACCAGGACTGAAGGAAGTAGAGAGTAGAGAAATTGTATTCATCATCCAGGAGTTTGATTGTTTTAAACTTTGTACTCTAAAACTGTCAACCCGAATCAGCAACACATCTATATGTGTGTTTAATTTCAGATTACGAGTAAAAGTAAAGAATCCATATGGGAGTTCATCAAGAGCTTGCTGGATGCCTGGTCAGGATGGGTTGTAATGCTTCTCATAGGACTGCTGGCAGGTATGTATGTGTTAGTGCTACAGCTATGCCTGAAGCATCTCACCTAAGCTGCTGCAGTGCCATCTGCTTCTCTTTGTACTTCATTGTCTCTCCATTGATGTTTTTTGTTTTTAAGCTAAAAAGACAAATTTGCATTCATACAGTTATGGTCTTAAATAAAAATACCCACTTGCAAAGTCTCCTTTTGAGTCCTGACCCAGAAAAAAATGTTTTCACCAGTAGGAAGGTTTTCTATTGCTTTGGGAAATATGCATTTGAGTGCTTCATACTCAATGGGCTGCTTTGACTTTCTGAATCTTTGCTTTGCAGAAGTCAATTTTATTTCTAGGATTTTTTTCTTGTCATCACTTAAATTCTGCAAGTAAAAAATACGATGTGGGGAAAATATTGGTTGTGGACACTCAAAGGGGAGCTTTATAAACTGCTATTTCCACTGGGTTATCTTTTTTATATATGCATGAAGGCAAAATACAGATTCAGACTTGGTTTCAGATCTGCTTCCAGGCCAGACAGACATTACATATTTAACAGCCTGCTCAAACTCACATGGCAAATTCATTAATTTCCTCAATTTCTCCTGTCTTTTCCTCAGTTTAGCACATCTTCCTGCTTGGAAAGCTGCAGTTCTCTGACCCAGCTCAGACAGCTGCCATTTTTTATGCTTTTTCAGTGATGTCAGGGTGCTCCTGTGTCATGCTGCTTGGTAAAAGCAGCATATGAAGTTTCCCAGTTTCCAAGGGGTGGTGGGAATTTCCTGCTCAGCATCTGTCAAGTTAATATGTTTATTGCAGTTGTTAGGACCCTCAGAAGTACTAGTAAAATTCTTGAGAAAACATTTCTGAAGTGACATATTTGGCAAATTATGTAATTTCATAGGCATGCAATTGTTTCTACAAAAACTTTGTTGGGAGGGTGAGATGGGAAGAGAGTCTGATAGAATGTGTCCTACCAGGGCTGCTGAGTCCTGCCTGAAGGCCAGGGTTGGTCTTATCTGGGATGAAGATTTCTGCCTGCAAATAAAGTTAGAGCAAGCCCTTTAGGGCTCTAGTGACCTCAGTAATCCTCTCCTCATACAAAGAATGTGGTAAACACGCATTCCTGTTTTAGTAAAAACATCCTGGGACGTTTCATTCAGTTCTAATTTGCAATGAAATCCTAAAGGCTGTTAAAATCCAGAGTCACCGTCCTCTGATAAGCCCTAACACTGAAATGCCCAGCTTGGGAATGGGGGTTGAGGGTAAGCTACAGCTGAGGTCTGGTAGCTTTTGCAACCTTTTCAATGACAAGGGTGAAGAGCAACGTGTTTTACCTCAGAGAGTCAAACCAAATTAGCAGGTATCTTAACCAGGTTTGGGGAGGGAGGAGATGGTGGTGCAGTCAAGAGGCACCTTGTATTCTTTTCCTCTCTTCTTAAAATATTGCCTGCTCAGAGAAGAAAGCGTGCCACAAGGACATATGTATGATCAGATGGGATTGCTTGGACCAGCCTGGCTGCTCCATAGTCCTTCCTCTGCTGAACAGGCAGAAGCTCTGCTGCTCCAAGGGGAGTAGGCTCAGTGGATGGACTCTGGGTGAACCCTTGAGCAGCTGGGTCCAGGCATTACCAGAGGCAAGCAGAAAGTATGGGAAGGAGTGGGAGAGAAAGGGAAAAGTGGCAGCAGCAGTACTCAGGACATCAGGGTCCCATGGAACATTCTGCCCCTGCTGCCCCTGTGCTGAGCCTGGAGTAGAGCAAGATGGGACCCTTGGGAAGAAACTGTCAGGTGCTTCCACAAGTTTACCCAGGCCCAGGAGTTTATAAGGAGCTTAACCAATCTAGAAGCCTAAATACCATGGATTTGGTAAACTTTATCTTTCAGATTTTGGAATACCTCAAAGGCTGCTCTTCTACTGGCAACACAAACCAACAAAGCCAAAAGGAGCAATCCTTGTTCTCTAGTGCATCTGCCACTGGGCCCTGTTGCTCTGTGCATGTATAGCTGCACTGGACGAGTGAATATTGGTTCTGACTTGCTAGAAAAAACGGATTTTACCCAGATTAGATTTCAGTTGATTTGTGGGCTCAGCAGTGTTGGTCACCACCAAGCCACAAGCAAACAAAATATAGGTGATGGAGGCAGGAAGGAGAGGACCATCCCATTGGGCAGTATGATGCACATATCCTGTCATACATACATATATATATATACAAATATATATATACCTCTTGTCATTTTTGGAGTGTCATCAAACCTGTATCCTTTGTTAATCCCAGAAAAGTGTAGGTGGAAAAGGGATGATGTCTGGAGGGGGTTCTCTTTGGCTTCCTGCTCACAGCAGAGCTAGCTTCAGGGTTACAGATAACACCAATGTATCTTGAGGATCTGACAGAAGCCTTTGGGATCACAGCACAGTTTCCTGTGTGAGGGTGCACACATAAATTAGCCTGAGCAGAGCCCCTCACTGCCTCCAGTCTGTGGCAAGTCCCACAGGACCTTGAATATCAGGCTGGAAGGAGAAGAGGGAGATGATGGTGTATGACACAGTCCAGTGACAGGGAGGGCACTGAGGAGCTCCTGGAAATGAGGCTTTGATAGCCAAAACCTGCTAAATGCAGAGAAAAGGGAAGGAATGGTAAAACCCACAAATGTTGTTTGGTGGAGAGATCAGACAAGACTGTTCACACAATGATACTGAACACTACCTGGGCCTGTCTCAGTCAGAGTTTCCATGCTTTCCTTATATAAAGCACTGTATGGAGAGTGAGCCTAAAAATTTACATATGGATGCCAAAATTGTAGGCATTTGTTTTTAAGGAATTCTGAATTTTTGCTGGCCCCATCCTGCCTGCAGACCAGAGAATGTTCCTCAGCCTAACCATTACTACTGGCCAAGTGTAAGCGTATGCTCTTTAGAGATCAGCAAGTGTCTGTGTTTTCTAAAGCTATGTGACAAAAAGTGCTCTCATAGTAATGCTGAAATGCTCTGAGGCTGAGGCTGGATGTGCAAAAATTCCCTGTGTAATTCAGTGCTTCACCACTTGGATGATGCTGTTTTCTGACACAGGTGTATGAGGAAGACAATCTTTTCAAGGCAAATTTTTAGCATTCTCATCAGGGCACTGTAAAGGAAGAAATTTGCCATTAACAACAAAAGGAAAAGCAGAGAGGTAAAAGGCTAATATCTAAAATGAAGTTTAGCATTGTCTGGCTTTGGAGTACTTCATTATTTTTCCTTCCAGGCAGGAGGTTACATGGACGGGGGAACAAACTCAGCTCCTTTGATGGGAGAAGCAGGGACATAAATTTACACTCTATTACAGTCTTGGCAGCCAAAATAAGAACAAGAAATTAAAAGCTTGACCTTGAGATGTTGAACAGTCTAGCACTTGCATTATTTTCACTTAAAGTTGCAAAAATTCAGAACTTGAAAAACTTCTAGCTCTGGTCACATAGGTAGTGAAGCATTTTTATCCTGGGCCTACTTAAGATTTTCTTCTCTTGAAGGCTGATGTATTAAATTGTGTGCAGTAAAAAGCATTTTCCTCCTTATGTAGATCCCTAAGAATTTGGCAAAAGGTATTAGATCAGCTGTGTAATTAAGCACATTGTCTTACTGGTGCTGAGGTGCCTGTGAGCTTATTGTATTAGAAAACTGAATGTTTGTTCTTCAGTATAGTTATCAACGTTATTGGGGAAACACATTGAAAAGTCTGTCTTCCTCTGCACCTTTTGCATTAATGTGCAGCTGCCTGGATTAAGTGTAATGTAAACTTTGAAGGTTACAGAGAATGTTAAACATGCATCAGAAGGTGCAAGAGTCACAGCATTTGGTGCTCATGTCCAAGAGATGAAAATTCCTTGTTTCTGAAACTTTCAGAAAATTGGAGGGGAATTTAGAGCTCACTGCAAACAGGAAGCTATGCAGGGAGATGTTGCCAGCAATGCAATGATTCATCATCATCTAACAGTATGGTTCATTGTTTCCATAGAAACTTGGGAAAAATGGAAAAGAATAACCAAGATTAAGGCAAGATCTTCATGAAAGAAAATAATTGTTAAAGACATCATCACTCCTTTCTGCAGCCTTTTTATTTTTTGTGTGTGATCCTGTCTAGTATATCTGTATAGTCCTTCAGATTATTTTTATACAACAGAAATTCTTCACTGCTACCCTGAGCACCACTATTTGTCAATGTGGGGGCAAGTATCATTCTTAAGGGTGAGAGAAGGACTTGCAGGATTTTTTTGGTCTTTGCAGTTAAAAAAAAGATTTTTGAATTATTTGAAATGTGTTTTCCCCCCTATCTCTTTTACAGAAATAAAAACCAGAAAATGTTAGTTCCAGATGAAATAAACCAGCTCTTGGATCCACTTGTGTGCCCCAGTTGCTGGGGGAAAGGGGAGCAGCCCCCCACCCCTGCTTCATGTAATTGCATTCTTAGCAGGAGCCACAAAACTATAAGTTTTGGAAACATAAAACCAAACTAGTTTGCATTTTACAAAGTATTTTTTCCCCAGTACATTGATATGCATCAATAAATCCTGTTCAAATCAATCAGCAGTCTCCTGAAATTTTATTAATAATTATTTGTAAAAGTAATGATGACTTCTGCTTTCCACTGCATATGAGAGGGATCTGGAAAACACTAAATGGCTCTTCTATCAGTTGGTGGTTTAATTCTTGCCAGAAAGCATGGATGTAGGGACAGAGCACAGTGTTCTGGCTGCTCCCAGCCTCCCATTCCTGCTGCTCTTGCAGTCCTGGGGACCCACCTGCTCTGAGGATGCTGCAGCTGGGGCAGGTTGCTATTGCTGATCAGCAAATGACATAGAGAAGCAGAGATTTTTTCTTTTTGTGTCTGGCAAGTTTTCCTGTGTCTGTGTCTGGTGGCCACCGGGTGTCACTGTAGCTCTGTGTAATTACCGGGCAGAAAGTGAAACGAGAGTTGTGGTAGAGGGAGGATTTGAAAGATAATTTTATTCTGCATGTCCAGATTGCTAATCAATGTGCAAACGCATCAAAAGCCCCGTTCTGCTAAGTTCATAAGTCAGAATTTGGCATCCACGTTGTATCTGTAATGAAATCATCCTTCTAAAAGTTTGCTGCGTTGGGACCAGTAAAGCTCTGCATAAACATACATAACCTTCTCCTCCTCGACCCCTGAAATACACAGTGAGGTTTGAGACCCGTGGCCAAGTGCGTGTATAGAGACCCTACATGATGTCCCCATCTCAGCCAGATGGGGAACCTGCCTGGAGAGGCCTGACACTGGTTATATCTCCCCTATTTGGCCATCAGTAAGTATGAAAATGATAATGTTTAAAATAAGAGTTTATGAGGGAGCATTGAAGGTCAGAAAAACTTGTTACTGCCCCCAGTTCTTCGGTATATTTGTATTTATTGATGCAGAGAATAGTTTGGGTTGGAAGGGGCCTTTAAAGGCTGTCCTGTCCAACACCCCTGCCATGAGCAGGCTCATCTTCAATGGGTCAGGTTGTTCAGAGCCCTGTCCAACCTGACTTTGAATGGGATGGGTGTCCACCCATTTGCAGGGATGGGGCATCCACCTCTCTGGGCAACCTGTTCCTGTGTTTCACCACCCTCATTATAAAAAACCTTTTCCTTATACTTAGTCTAAATCAACGTCTCTTAGTTTAAAATTGTTAGCCCTTGCCCTACTGCAACAGGCCCTGATAGAAAGTCTGTCCCCATCTTTCTTAGAAGTTCCCTTTATGTCCTGGGATGCTGCTGTGAGGTCTCCTTGGAGCCTTCTCCAGGCTGAGAACACAGCCTTACATGGTGCTTACCCAAATCACGAGTTTTATTCTGTTACTAAAATTAGATTTATTATCCTTGCAATGTGATTATTTTTAAAGCAAGCATTTATTTTTCTGCATTTCTTTTCCCAGGTACATTAGCTGGAGTGATAGATTTAGCTGTGGATTGGATGACAGATCTGAAAGAAGGTGTCTGCCTGTCTGCCTTCTGGTACAGCCATGAGCAGTGCTGCTGGACGTCTAATGAAACGACATTTGATGACAGGGACAAATGTCCCCAGTGGCAGAAATGGTCTGAACTTCTTGTAAGCCAGTCTGAGGTACGGGAGGCCTGATCAGTGGGGTCACAGCAGGCCAGGCAATGCCCTTTGCTCATACTGCTGATGTTCCCTCCAGAGAGGTTCTCTGAAAGAGAAAGTAATGAACTGAGCACACTGCAAAAAAAGACATTTCCACTAGCAATATCTGCTTAACTTGAAGGAGGTCCTGTGGTTTCAGTGCAATGGAAACTGGAAAACTGTGACATTGCACTCTATTTTTATCAGTATTAAACTAGAAGTGTTTTGTAATACACATGGCATAATCACCATGGGACCTGAGCTGCATTTTCTTCTTCTCCTTTTAAACATAATTTTATGGGACAAAAAAAAGATGAGCACTGATAAATACATTTATGAGGATATTTTTGGGATTGCAGATGAGGTTTTATGTATTCTGATACAGGGAGCTGGATAAAAACTGCTTGTTTGTCCCTTGCAGTTAGCTCCTCTATGGCACATCAAGATATTAGCTAGCACCAAAAGCTGGGGAAAGAATGGGCTCCCTGGGGGTGGCCAGAGTAAAGAATTTGCAGGGGTGCTGGACAGGAAGGGAAAAAGCTGATCTGGACAGATATGAAACTTATATTTTAAGATTTTTTTCCCCTTACTTTTTTTTTTCCATAATTGTAGTTATTTTAAATACAAAGAATGCTGTTTCGAAGCAAAGCGGGTGAAAGTTTCATTTTGAAAACAATAAAAAGAAGTATTTCTGCATACAGTTTGGCAGATACTACTTGTAAAAAATACAAAAACCACGTTTCATTTTCAACCTAAGTTATTTAATGTATTGAATAATATTCAGCCCTTCACAACTCAAATCTTTGGCAGAATTATTGTCTCAAATCCCCTCTTCCTCCTTATTTCTGACGAATTTGACAAAAGCTGAATATGATGTGTGGGTGGGTGATTTGGAGAGGCTGTCTCAGCTCTTCCCTCATTGTGGAGGTTTTCTGGTCCTGCAGACAGTGTTTGAGGATATCTTCATTGCCAGGCAAGTGTGTCATTCATGTTCCCTTCAGTGCTGCTTTAGGTGCACAGGACAAGAAGTGCTAGGTGAGAGTGTTTGTGCACATGTACAGCTCAATTCTCTATAGTTCCAATTAACTGCAGTGGAGGTAGTGGGGTGCTCACTGTGCCTGAACATTCTCACCACAAAATCAGAGACAAAAATCTCTCAGCATGGTTGCCAGGCACAGTGCTGAGCTTCCCTTTGCCAGATGTTTGTGAGCTTCACCCTGGTCTTCATCAACAGAAGTTTTAGGTGGCTGTGTCTTTGTGACAGTGAATAAATATTATCCTGATATAAAGCTACAGGATGGGGCTGATGTTGTAATTTAAGAGAACAAAAAAAAAACCCACCAACAAAACAAAACAAAACAAAAAACCCAAGCCAACCAACCAACAACAACAACAACCAAACAAAAAAGTAGAAGGGGAAAAAAGAGGAAACTGTTAAAATTATTAGGGGATTTGGAAATCCTGTGAATGTGTTTGACATACTGTTACTTTGGCTGGAATATAGGAAAGATGCATATCCTTGAGAAAGTTTATTGCTTTCTCCTACTTCTCAAAACCAGCAGTCATGACTGTTGTATGCTGTGGCCTTTAGAAAATGTATCTTTAGAAACTGTGAAACTTCACTCACTTTGTGTTCAAATTGGGCTTCTCACCCCCTGGTGTACTGTCACAGTAGGACTAAGAAGAAAAGGTTCATCTTGGCTTAGTTTTAGTTACTTTCCTAAAGCAAATGGGCCTCTAAAATCTGTGGGTTCCTGCGGGTCTGATGGAGGCTTTAAATATTATTAATATATCTGTCTGTTACTGTTACACTGAAATCCCAGGGAAAGCCCCAAAAAAGGGGGAATTGGAAAGTGAAAATTCATTTTTGTTCAAAAGGCTTATGTTATGGGCAAGTTTTGTGCTGTATGGTTCCTGTAGAGTTAGAGGATTTTAGAAGGTATCAAATACACTGAACTTGACTGAGTTTCAGAATAATTTTGCTGGGTTTTTTTTCTGTTTCACTTTGTGCCTGACATTTACATAAGAGCCCTATAAAACAGCAATGTGCATTGGAGCACAATTTAGGCAAAAAGTATCTGGAACAGTTTCCCTAAAGGTACCCTGGTCAGACATGCCTTCTTTTTTTAATGCATGACTGTGATTCTTTCTCATCATAGCCAACTAAATTTGATATTTTGAGCACTGAGATCTAGATCAGTTCTTCCTTGTGGTTTTGCCAATTTATGGCTGTGATAAACCCTGTACATATGTTTTCATGGAGAATTGTGATATTTCCTATGGCATGTCTTGAAAAATGTTTCCATTCTAGTGCTCCTATAAGCCCAAAGCAGAGGCTTGATATAAATTATTGTTATAGAAAAACATAATAGCCCATTAGATATCTACCAAGCTATGTTTTCTTCCCTAATCACTGTTTTGTAGGCCAATTATCCTCACCCTTCTGGTCTAGAACTACTTCCAAAGAGGAGGTGAAAAGGGTTTTTTGGTGGTAGAAAGTTTCAAAACCTCAAATTCACAGATAAAAGGTCATCAGATGTCACTGGTGATCTGGACTTTTCCTGTTCTGCAGATTCAGTTTGGTCCCAATCCCAGCTTCACTGGAGCTGAGGACCCCATTTTTGATGGCTTACACGTGTCCAAGGTAGAGGAAAGAGCCCATGTCTTCCATGGATCATGACACTGGATCCAGCAATGGACTGAATGCTTATCCCAGGGCTTCTGGATCTCCTGTCATGAAGCTGAGACCTGCAGGGCAAGAAAGCCCATCTAGACCTGGAACCCACTTCTCAATTTTGCAGCCTTGAACCTGTCAGTCTTGAGAACACACACTGCTGTTAAATCCATAGGAGAGAGTCTGCAAACTGTGAGATCCCTGTCGAGTGAGAGTAGAGCTCTGGGCCTCTGGAGTAAGCATACATTGGAGGGCATCCTGAGGGATGTGGTTTATTTCAGTGTTCTGAGTTTGTGAGGTGTATCTAAACTGGACTGACACCAGATCTGAAATACTGCTTGGTCTTGCAAACTAAACCACAAAATTTTGCTCAGTTTTCCTTCTTGCTTCGTTATTATTGCTTCCAGGGTGAGTCTTTTGAGCTAGTAATGGCATGTAATGGATGAGAAATGAACCATTTGTTATACTGAGTTACTGCTACTTCACTTCCCAAAGGTTTTCATATTATTAATCATTAGAAGCTGCTGCAGTTGAACCTGCAGAATGCCAGATATCTGGAAAATGTAACAATGAAAGATGTCCCAAGGGATAAGATTGAACTGGCCATACGGACTCTTGTGGGGTCCTGCCACAGCACTGTAGGTGTATGTGTGACTATGTGTGACTGCAGTAACGAGCTGACAGAGCTTTCTTATGACTTCTGAGATGCAAAAGAAGAAGAAGTAAAAAGAAAAAAAGTTAATTTTTTCTCCAGTGAATTTAGAAGCAAAACTACAGCTTTTGCTCAGCCTAGTAGGGCCAAATTTTTATAATGGTGTTGGCCTTCTTTGGAGGTATTCCAGGTTCACACTGACAGGAGGATTTTGCCCTGAGGCATGATATCCAGAGTTTTCTCTAGAGGAAGAGTAAATATTGTCATAGCTGTTTGTAATTGAAAGCACTAGGAGAAGACATTCATGAGACTATCTTCAGCTGTAGCAACAAAGATCCTTGCCTGCTACAGCCGGATGTCAATCACTGCAAGTGTGGGATCCATGACTGCTCAGTCTCAGGGCATTGGGGATAACATTGTACTGCTTCAGCATTCTGCTGTCATCAGCAAATCCAGCTGCTAACTTCAGCAAGCACTAGCTTAACAAATTGCCCTTCTTCCAGATACATCCATAAAGATAAGGGTTGGTGGTATCCTTGCTGCATTTTCATTTGGACAGACCTGGAAAATGAAGCTAGCAAACATCCATGCTGTTAAAAGTTGATTCCTTACAGATTTGAAAGCAGGGAGACTTCGCATCTCTAAGTTTTTTGTGACTGGGAACAAGGCTTGGCCAGCTCTGTTAACTGATACAATTGATTAATGCCTGTTTTCCTACTTGATTTATCATAATGTTGATATCCAGGCTGCTGTCCTGCAGAGCAGAGGCAGGGGCCCTGATGTTCTTGAGCAGCTGGGATTGCATCCGGTAGGAAGAGTTCACTTAGAGGTGAAGGACTTATACCAATTCATGCACTGAGATTCATCTCAGCTTTTTATTCTGTAGTGTCATGTTGCTACAGGATATTGTTTGAAGGCTTAAGCTCCTTGTATCGATTTGATACTGCTGAGTAGATTCTCTTTTGTCCATGAAGGTGGGTTTTTGAAACTGATCTTAAAAAACATGCATATGAAGAGGGAGAGGTATTCCAAGGCAGATTTTAACAAAAGTTTTGACTCGGCCATTGGAAAAATGTAGAAACCTGAGGATCACTATTGACTATGCTTTCACTTTGGCACTGCACAGTCAACCATTGCTAATGATCATTAGCATTCCCATTCTAATGTTAATTTTTACTTTAGAAAAGTAAAGCTATTCAGTTTGTAGATAGGCTCATTACTGGCTGGAATGATTTTAAAATATTAGGGCAAAAATGACTGAGATGTGTGAGTGGGTTCTGCCAAGTTACGGTATTTTCAAATAATTTTCAACCCCATAATGGACAGTACTATATAGAAAGAAAGGATTTATTTATGGTTTTAGCCTTCCTGTTTGTGAACTGAACTGGCTACTGATATACACAGGGGTGTTGTTTGAAAATATCAGCATCTGCATGGAGAACTGACCTTTGAATACCAGTCTTCAGAAAAATATGTATTAGGGTCTCATTCCTTGTCCACAACCACAGGATGAACACAGCAGATTCCTTCATTAGGTGCCTTTTCATTACCTATTGCTTTTGCCCTTATGATGTATTTGTTTGATGTTTTGGAATTTATGTGGGTTAGTTAGATTTTCTAGTGCTTGAAAGATGCTCAGTTTAAAGTATTTGGGTCCCTTACAAAGAGACTGTATGGGCTGGGTTAGGTATTTATTAGTATTGCAGCTTCTTTCCATGTGTAATAAAATTATTGGAGTATATGAAGTTATTTGTCCTTCCTTGCAATGTAAATGAAAAATCAGGCTCCATGCCATCATGATCCCTAGTACAAGTGTGAGATTTGCTAATCTGTGTTTGTCTAACAATGTTTGTTACTGTTATTTTTCTAGGGTGCAAGTGCTTACATTCTAAACTATTTTCTGTACATTATGTGGGCTCTATGTTTTGCTTTCCTGGCAGTCTCCCTGGTCAGAGTGTTTGCTCCTTATGCCTGTGGCTCTGGAATCCCAGAGGTGAGTTTCTCTTTGTGCACAAATATCCAAAAATACCCAAAAACCAACAAAAAATTACTGCCTTTTCCCATTCCAGAACTGTACTATGAGATAGCATAGCAACAAGGAAATTGTCTTTCCATCTCATCTGCCTGCATTCCTTTTTTTATGCTTTTATGGTGATCAGCTTTTCATAGTAAAAAGTGTTCATATGTCACTGTGACAGGTTAATGCATGTACTTGTTCATTGCCAGAGTGTGAATTAAAAATCAACATCTCCAAGAGACATACTCACTAGAAGATTATAGAGAATTTTCCTAGGATGAAATTACTTGGGCCAGTAAGAAGACCAGTTATTTTCTAGGCTAGACTCTAAATAAAAGCAGAATAAAAAGAAGAGGGTGAGCTAAAAAGCTAAGGTTTCCTAAACTGCTGAAGATGCCTGTCGCTTGGGATGACTGAAAAGTGTCTGGTGCAAGTCTTTTGCAAATTGTATTCCTGAAGACAGAGTAATGTACATTGCATCAACATGACAACATTATAGCAGCCAAAATATCTACTTGATTTTCAATATTTTACATATTGAGCCTCAGTCCATATTGAAGCTGTTAAATGAAGAAACTTATAATTAAACCAGCAGAGTTATTAAAAGTCTTTGAAATCAGGGAAGTCTATTGTTAAAAGTGCTATGGAACTACTGGAATTATTATTTAGGAATCTGGCAGACCGAATCAACAGCCGAAAGCTTAGAAATCTTGGCATACTTTTGTTCTTGATCTCTAAGAGAAGCATCCAAATGTTTCAAAAAAATTCACCACAAATAATTTAAAATATTTGAATAATTTCCATGTTTCAAAGTAGTCATGTGTGTCTTTGTTATGTGTTTGATATATTTGTGGTTTTAAAAAGTTTTCATAGTTAACTGGAAAGCCAGTTTCCAAGTGGTACATCCCTCGTGTGAGGTGATGCTCAGCTGCAGCCCATTTCCAGGCCTAGAGTCCAAACCCAAATCCCACCCTGCAGCCTTTGTGTCATGCACATGCATTGTGCTCTTTCCGAGCCACTCGCTAGCAAAATTAAGACAAAATGTGTAGAAATATGATCTTTTGGGCTCTCTCATTTCATAATATGCATACTTTTATGGCATGGTGATTCCAAATATCTAGAACTTTTTTGTATGTTTTATCTGGAAAAAGTCTATTGTTGTTTATTTGCTTTTTTTCTGCTTTGTTAAACTCAAATCCACTTTAACTCTGATCCTGTAAGCCAAGGAGATATGTAAGAGTTTTATATTTCTATTGATCTCTGTGAGAGTCCTTACTGCCTGTTATGGGGACCACCCGTAACAGCAGTAAAAGTGTGGTCTGCTTAACCCCTGCTCAGATATTGCTGTGGGAAAGCTGCCCTACCTACAGTGTCTTTCTCTCCATCACTGTCTCTTTTCAAGCAGTCTGCAACTTTTTAAGCTCTGCTGGAGTTTTAACTCCATTTGAAAGTTCAGAGTAGAAAAGGGTTCTTCATCTTTTCAACCTGTTCTTCCTTCTTTCCAGATAAAAACCATCTTGAGTGGGTTCATTATTAGGGGCTACCTGGGAAAATGGACACTTTTAATCAAAACAGTCACCTTGGTTCTGGTGGTGTCTTCAGGCCTCAGCCTTGGGAAAGAGGGCCCATTAGTCCATGTGGCCTGTTGCTGTGGAAACTTCTTCAGCAGTCTTTTCTCTAAGTACAGCAAGAATGAAGGAAAGAGAAGAGAGGTGAGATTGGCTCATTAATTTCTGATTTTTAATTTTCTAATTTCCCTGTCTGGATACTCGGGGTTTCAAACAACTCATGCCTTGTACTAAACATTTGCTTTGTAGGTACTTTCAGCTGCAGCTGCTGCAGGAGTTTCTGTTGCCTTTGGGGCTCCAATCGGAGGCGTGCTTTTTAGTCTGGAAGAGGTGAGACCTGGCAGTTCACTTGCTTCAATAAATATACTTTAATTTGATACCTTTCTCCAAGATTACTCATTATTTTTCAAATATTTATATGCTTATTTTTTTCTCCTATAAAAACAAGAAAATTACTGGAAATCTATCATTTCCAGTAATAAGACATTATCAGATATTTTAGTATAATCTGAGTAGTAGAAGGGCACTGGCTTTCTGGAAACAAATTAGATGATTCATTATGGAAATATATCACTCTGCTGAGGTTTCTCCAGCCTTCAGCTTGCTAATGCATGGACCATGCTGTCAAGCATTTTTTACACTCTCTAGACAGCAACTCTGGATTTAAATTTTAAATTTTAAACTAGTTGCTACTCCTTTTCTGAAATGTGGAATTGCCTTTTCTGATACTGTTGCGAACACGTTCTGGCTGTGGTAAGATCTAATGCTCACAGTAAAGTCAAAGTAACTCGATGGTGGTGGTAGTTAAAGGAAGCACCCTCTGTCACACTCAATGAAATGTTTATTCTCTTTGCTTGGTTTTAGGTCAGCTACTACTTTCCTCTGAAAACCCTCTGGAGGTCATTTTTTGCTGCTCTGGTGGCTGCCTTCACGCTGAGGTCCATCAATCCTTTTGGAAACAGCCGCCTGGTGCTGTTCTACGTGGAGTACCACACGCCCTGGTACATGGCCGAGCTCTTCCCCTTCATCCTGCTCGGCGTCTTTGGGGGCCTCTGGGGGACCCTCTTCATCCGCTGCAACATCGCCTGGTGCAGGAGGCGGAAAACCACCAGGCTTGGGAAATACCCTGTGCTGGAGGTGATTGTGATAACAGCCATCACTGCCATCATCGCCTACCCCAACCCCTACACCCGCAGGAGCACCAGCGAGCTCATCTCCGAGCTCTTCAACGACTGCGGTGCCCTGGAGTCCTCGCAGCTCTGCGACTACATCAACGACCCCAACATGACCCGGCCAGTGGATGACATTCCCGACAGACCTGCTGGCCCTGGAGTCTACTCTGCCATGTGGCAGCTGGCCTTGGCTTTGGTGTTCAAAATTGTCATCACGATATTCACTTTTGGCATGAAGGTAAATGGGGGACGGGTGCAGAGCTGCCGTGAGCACGGGGCACAGATGGGTCCATGGGTCTCTCTGCTCTCTCTGGCTCTGACCTGTCCCAGCCACCGGGCTGTCACTGAGATGCTGCTGGCTCACCTGCCTGCCAGCACCCTGCCCTGTGTGCCCCTGTGGCAGCACAGGGATGAGCCCTGCTTTTGCACCTTCTAGTCATCAGTGGTTTTGTTAAATGAAAAAGAAATCTGTATGGGAATTTAAACCCGCTGTTGCCAACGAGCAATTTCAAGATGATTCCCACTGCAGCTGTTTCTTAGCTCTCTCATGGATATGGGCTATTTACACTGTTGTTTGTCTTGTTGGATTAATGTCTTAATGTGCCTCAAGGTAGCTATGCCCAAGGAAGCAATAATTTTAAATTTACGATTTTACACATTTAGAGCATCATAGAAATATAAAAGTGGCTGAAAAGGTCTATTTTTAAAACTTTTTAAGCACTATAGCTTGGAAAAACAGGGGAATGAATGAGAAGACTAACTGATGTGCCATTTGAATATTCTGGATTTGCAACTTTTTCCTTCAACACCTCATTCTTCCCATAAATGAATGATGAAAGATCCAAGAACAATTTATCCAAACTTTCCGTATATACCAAGCTGTTTGTGGTGAGCTGTATATATCTGATTAATAGAGCACATAAAAAAACAAGTTCTATCTGTCTACAGCTCCCATTATGTGAGCATTTATTTCTGGATCTGATGGCTGCAGACAATGAGAAGCTTTTCTTAGTTATTCATTATATTTTATACCATGCTCAAACTAAAGTATCTCATCTTTCTCTTAAACACTACACTTGAGCTGAGGATCCATTTATACCCTTTCACTCTAGAAACTGATTTATGGCTGACAGTCCATTGTTATGCTTGTTCATTTAAAGCTTTGGTTCTTTATTCGAAATCTGATTCTTTATTTATCCTATATATTTAAAATTTGTTAGAAGCAATTGACAGTTTCAACCAGTCTGTAAAAGAACAGATCAAATAGCTTTACCCACTAAATCTAGAAGACCCAATTGAACTGCATCAGCAAAGTTAACACAATATGGTGGGGACTGTAGCATCTGCTCTTTTCAGCCCTAGATGCCTCTGGGCTGTGCTGATGAGGTGATTAGTTGAATTTTTTAGGAAACACAAGGTATGTTTTCAGACTTTAAAAGATATAATAGCCTTGCCTCTCTGAAAACAACAAAAGCCCCATGCAAGCCCTTGTCACAGGTCTGAATTGTCTTCTCCAGCAGGAAATATATCTCCAACTTGCTGGTATACTTGACATCTAAGAGGAAATGTACTTATCCAAGACAAAGTACAGTTTCATTCACTTTTTTTTCCCCTCCCTTCTCATTTAAATTCTGTTTTTAATGATTTGTGACTTGACTGTATAGCAGACAACAAAGTAATGATTCACAGAACTTCCTGGAAAATCTATTGTAGACAGAGATGCAGAATTAGTTGCCTCTGAGCAGTCAGCCCTCTTTCTCTGACTTTTTATTCTTCATTTGACATTTAATTTAAAATCTGGTCTGATTTAGCCTGAAAAACTAGTAATAAAACCATAAAGTGCTCCATCTGATAGAGGGTGAAATCAAGATGTTATTTTCAGTTAAGCTTATTCTCAAGCCTATGACAGAACCATCAGCAGCTCCCGACTTCCTGCTGAGAAAGCAATAAAGGCAAAGCCAGGAACATCTTGACTTCAAAAGCAAACTATTATACAGAAGCAGCACTAATCTCCCTAATACAGTGGGATGCAGCAGATAGGATGCAAAGTTTCTTTAAAAAATGCACTAACGTTTTATAAAGCTGTTAATACACTTGTAGCCACATAAACTCAGTCACTGCAGAAAACTGTGTCAGACCATGGGGAAACTTGGTTCTCTTACTGTTAATTAAAGTTGTTTGATACTGGTCATTTTTGTCAAGATGCTCATGTGTCTACATTTCATTCCAGATCCCTTCAGGCCTTTTTATTCCTAGCATGGCTGTTGGAGCCATGGCTGGCAGGATGGTTGGGATTGGAGTGGAGCAGCTGGCATATCATCATCATGACTGGATCATATTCAGGAACTGGTGCAGACCTGGGGCAGACTGTGTCACACCAGGACTTTATGCTATGGTGGGAGCAGCAGCTTGCTTGGGTACGGTCTCTGCTGGTCACTGGTTTGTGTGTGACCAACACTGGTGTTTGGGGACAAGCTTTGGAGGGCCCTATGTTTGTGTCAGCTGTTTGTGTTGGCATTTCTGGGTGCAGCACAGGTTGAAATCAAGATGTGATGGGCTAAAGAATGGGCAGCTTCCTCTACTGGTTGCTCCAGTGATCTGCCAAATGGTCAGCAACAGAAAGCTTTGCAGTCATCAATATCTACTCCTTGTAATCTCCCAAAAAGCAGAGCAAAGAAAAAAAAATTGAAGTTAGGCTGCGGGTTTCCAAGCAGGAATATTTTTACTTGCGTTTTTTCCATCTGATGTAATGAAATTCAGTATAACTGGACTAAAACTACTAACTTGTTTAGGCTGTGCTGTCTCTCAGTGCAGGAAGAAAACATCCCAGTTTTTGCTAAATTTTAAGCTACACAGAGGTAAAAATTCTGGGTCTTATTTTGGCTGTGTGTCACGCTATGGTCAACTGAGCTTTATTTTGGTTTTCATTTCGGTCATAGGCCAATATTGGATTACACTCAATCAATAGGATTTATTGGATATAACAGCAATGATCTGTTAACTATTAAAGCATGATCATTGAATAATACCTCACATATCAAATTTCTAGCCATAGATGCAACAAGAATGGTACAAGCATGCCATCTGAGCATGTGTTTTACCTGGTCATATCTTTTCCCCCTTGGGTACTTGCATATTCTATCTCCTTTTGTTGTTGTTGTTGGTATCATTATCAGTGGATGAAAAAATAGTGGAGAGGCACAACACATGGTTAATGTGATTGAGTAGGTTTGAAATGAAAGATGTACTCAAGGAAGAGCTGGAAAAGTTTGAGATTTGGATGTTCCTATTGGAAAAGCAGGATCATTTGTGCGATCAATATAGAAGAAGGAAGGGTGGGATTTGCTTGAAAATGTAATGTCTCTAATGTAGATATCAACACCTGAGCTGAGCTGTCGTGATACCCCTCACAGCCAAAACAGAAAAATGAGGTCTGGGAAAGATCAATCTTATCTGGCAATACACATCTAAAACCAGGCAAATGAACAGATGAATTTGGCCTCAAAAGGGCCTGTTTTTATCCAGAGGTTATAAAGGCAATCTAGATCATCCCTTTGGATGTGAACACCCACAGCAGTATAGACACATTAAAAAAAGCTGGGATGAATCTTATTTCCAAACAAGTAAAGCACTTCCTCTTTATGATAAATGTTATTTAATGTTCATAGAAGAAATAATACACAAAAATTTGGATCTGATGTTGCACTTGATCTGCTAGTCAGCATAGAATTATAGAAGCATAGAATATCTTGAGTGGGAAGGGACCCATCAGAATCATCAAGTCCACATCCTGCTCATGCACAGAACACCCCAAAAATCACACCATTGGCCTGAGAGAATTGTCCAAATGCCTCTTTAACTCTGTCAGGCTTGGTGCTGTGACCACTTTCCCGGGAAGCCTGTTCCAGTGCCCAGCTATCCTCTGAGTGAAAAACCTTTTCCTGATATCCAGCCTAAACCTCCCTGACCCAGCTTCATGCCATATCCTCGGGTCCTGTCACTGGTCACGAGTGAAGACATCAGTGCCTGCCCCTCTGCTTCCCCTTGTGAGAATGTTGTAGACCAGAATGAGGTGTCTCCTTAGTCCCCTCCAGGCTGAATAGACTAAGTGACCTCTGTCACTCCACAAAAGGCTTCCCCTTAAGACACTTCATCATCCTTGTGGCCCTGCTCTGGATGGTTTATAATAGCTTAATGTCCTTTTTATATTGTGCCCAAAACTGTACACAGGACTCAAATTGAGGCTGCAATTTCTTCTAAAAGATCCAAATTAAGGTGCAGTGGTTTTTAATAGTATGGTGAGACATACAGTAGAATGGTCACAGCTTGTAATTAAGCTGTACAGCTTGTACTTCAGCTGTTCTGTTCCAAAATCTATCTTGTCTAAAGTAAGAGATATGGACTAAGTATTAAATGATCCATACTCTGGTATTTGCTCTCAGCTTTTCAGTCAGAAGTTTAAGGCATTCCTCAGATGAAATTAATATCTGGATCATAGTGTTAAATAATCAACAATCTAATATTTGTGTATGCTGCTAGATAAAAAGCATCTTTTAATGACCTGTTTCTGATTTTTCTGATCTAAAATGTGGCTGTATTTTGAGACCTAAAAATAGCAGATTTATTACAGTTACCTTTTGAACAGAGGCAAAAAAATGTTACCTAATAATTCAAAGATACGTACAGACTTGTCCTCAGTTATGAGATTATTTTTATCCTTTAATGTAAACTGAAGGAGCAAGGAGCTTGCTTATGAAATTAATATGGAAAGACTAGATTGAAAAATACAGCTCCAACTCTGTCTATGGCTGCATGCCTGGATGGCCTCAAACCAACTTGTACTCAGTTCAAATTGTATTACTATAACAATATCCAAAGCAAGGGTTTAAGCAATAACATAGCTCTTGCTGTGGTCCTAAGCTGTTCTAAGGTAGGATTTTGTAAGCATGTGTGCCCAAAGATAATGCTTAGCTTTCTCTTCAGCATGACTGCAAGAGATGAGCTGGTGTGAAGGCCACGTCTCCGTGTTCCTACTGCCTCAGTCATGGCACTTAACTGATTCTTGGAGTCGTTTTAGAGGGCTAATGGCAGGGTTCATTTTTACTTTATCAAGTATCCATTAAAGCTGATTTTGTTGGCATCCCTTCTGGTTTTAAAGCTCTATCTTTTAGAATTCATTGTTTGCTTTTCAATACTAGCAACTTTGGCATGAGCAAGTTCACTCAACCTTTTTTATGAAAATTGCAGTAGATGAAAAATACCTTCCTTCAGAGAAACAAGCCTAAGAGTATAAGGGCAAAGTACTCAACATAAATAATTACATGCATTTTTGAATGTAAGGCTCAAAAATATAAATGAGTTGCTTAGTATGTATGCCAGCCCTGGGAGAAACTTGAGTCTTTTCCTTGTTGGCAGGTGGTGTGACTCGAATGACAGTCTCTCTGGTGGTGATTATGTTTGAGCTAACTGGAGGCCTGGAGTACATTGTACCTCTTATGGCTGCAGCTGTCACAAGCAAGTGGGTGGCAGATGCCTTTGGAAAAGAGGGGATCTATGAAGCTCACATTCATCTGAATGGCTACCCCTTCCTGGATGTGAAGGATGAGTTCACCCATCGAACCCTGGCAACCGACGTGATGAGACCACGGCGTGGCGAAGCTCCCCTCTCTGTGCTCACACAGGACAGCATGACAGTGGAGGATGTGGAGACACTCATCAAAGAGACTGATTACAATGGCTTCCCAGTGGTGGTTTCAAAAGACTCAGAGAGACTTATTGGATTTGCACAGAGACGAGAGCTGATCCTTGCAATAAGTAAGTATCAGCGTCCAAAAGTTTGATTTTGAAAAAATTTTTTACAAGATAGGAGGTTAGCAGTGTTATTCACCTTGAAGAACCAAATCTAACTTTTTCTTGAAATCTGACTTTTACTGGTTAGTAGGACCTGGGAGCTTTTCTATTGCGTCGTATCACCTGATAGAATTTTGTGGGCTTGACTCTCGTGGGCTTAATTTTGCTGTCACTCAAAAGAGTAAAACAAAATTCTTCTAGAGACAACAGAGAGAAATTCAACTCACATGGCCAGAATTTTTGTCAGAACCAGACCAAAAGCCAGTGTAGTTCTCAGTTTCTTTCCCTCTCCATGGGCTTCCAGAAGTGACTGGGGCAGTCATGAATTTTGGTCACCCAGTGATGAAATAGCCTGTGCTCCTTTCTGTTGCTCTCTCTCAGTTTTTCCTCACATGCAGTGCTACAGGTGGAAAGTTTTCAGTGCACAGTGTTTTTCAGTAAGATGGGTGAATTTTGTTTGGCATCCAGTGGATAACTGGCTGGTTGCCTGAGAGTCCAAATCCAGGTCATTAAAGGTTTTGACTATCAGGCCATTTCCTGGTTGATCTGATGATTAAATGGGGTTTGAAGTACAAGTATGTTGGATGAAAGCAAGTGTTCTCACCTTTTCTGGACTCAGGGCATCCAGAACTGCAGAGGTTTGCAAGGCTGGCCCACTGTCTGCTCTCAGTTCTGGCAGTCCTGTGGTGTTGAGGGTCAGCTGGGCGGGCAGGCAAGATGCCATCTGGGTATGGTTGCCTTGCACTTTGCAGGGGAGTGGAATGTCTGGTATATCCAAATCTCTTTGACTTGGAATAATTCTTCTCTGCATGGTCTTGTTTCATCCCAGTTGTTCAGGCCCCTTTAAAAAGCTGCTGTCTCTGATGGAAATTCACATATTTTTCAGACAAGTAAATTAATAAATGGAAGATTTGGGTTATTTTTGAAGATCACTTTCCAGCTCACTTCCCACAAAGCTAAAACAAAAATTGAAGTAACAGTGGTCTTTAAAGCACATGTTTTAGACGTATTTAGCCTATCCTGGGTCTGTCTTTTATACTGCCCATGCCATGTCATGGCTTTAACACTTGGTGCCTTCCTAAGTTAATAGTCTTTTGCACCTCCTTTTCAGGAAGGTATGTCAGTGGGAAAATTGCATGGACTGAAGATGCAGAACCCTCACTTTAAAATCAGAAAGATCAGAGGCTGCTTGAAGTGAGTGAAAGAACTTTGAGGAACTGAGTCTTTTGTTTCAGGTCATAAATGGCAGTGTAGCTGAATGGTCTTGCCAGAAGATGTGAGAAAATTTCCAGCTATGAACTGACAACAAAGAAATCAGTTAAAATTAAACTCAGTAAACATTTAGATCAAAATGCTTTTCTTCTCAAGAATTGTTTGACATCTGCATTTTTCAGAAGAAAAAGTACTGTCTCCTGATCAGTTCTAATTAAGAGCATCTTTCGTAGGAAACGAGAGAGAACTTCGGTTTAAAATCAAATTGTTATATGCATAGATCAATTTTTCTAAAATCCTCAGCCACCAGTGACCTTTGGTAACTCTTTTCCCCTTGGGCTGAGTGTGAGTGCTGTCATTCTGTGCTGACACTATGATAAATGGTTAATCTTTCCAGTATGGTTTTTGTCCTTGTGACTTAAAATCTGGATTTGGTTTCAAAAGACACAGTTTATGGTTCCAGTACAGGACAGAGCAAACCAGGCTAGCATTGCTAATCCTCTTTCTCTGAAGCTGCTTTGCCTGAATTTCAGAAGTTGTTGTTGCTGATCATTACCACAAGGGTAGCTAATGCGTTCTGAACTCCCACCTCAGCTCGATTCATGGTTGTGATCATGGAGCCATGCACCAAGTCTCTGTAAGCCATTAAATTCTTTACCAAGAGAAAAATATCACACATGGTGAAGCATCTCTTATTCACCTGTTCAGGTTCACCTGCTAAGCCTGACAGAGATACTGGATCTCAGAACCATCCATGCAGCACTTCGCAGAGAAGGAGGTCTTAAAAAAACAGAGTCAGACCCACTCCAGTATTTCTTCTTTTAGCAGTATCTCTTTTTTCATAAGAAAACTTTGAGCTTCAGAGACGTGGTTTTAAGCAAGAATTTCAGCTTCTTTCTCAGGCCCAATTAATTGTGCATCAGTAGTATGGTGGTCCAGAGAAACTCTAGGGAAGTACTCCAATTCCCTCACACATCTGCCTTCTTGGAGGAAGGCAATAGCTACTGAGTCTCACATCAAACACCCGTTCCCACAAAGCTATCTGCCTCATGATTTACCCCTACATATTTTCTTTCTTACTGAGTGGAACATGCTCTATAAATGCATCAAATACATGTAAAGGGAATAGCAATGCCATTTCTAATTCCTCAGCAGCATCCTCAGGAGGACTGTGTCCTTCTACTGATCCTTGTTGAGTAAGTAGGCAGGTGAGGTGGCAGAACCACCCTCTGGGAAGAGGTGTCTACATTTTAGATGACACCTACTTTACAGTCTTACAGAGGGGAGTTTTTGACACTAAAGCTTTTCTTAAATTTGGCCAGGTCCAGAGGCACCATGCAAAAGGCAGAGCCTTGGACAATAGCCAGGTGGCCTGTATAATATGTTTTTCTCAGTGTGGAGTTGAGAGACCAACATAGTTGATACAGGCTGTGAAATGTGAACCCCTGAATATGAGAGGCTGTTTCACATTTGGGAGAATTAATTCACTCTCTAGCTATGACAAGAGCCTTGTGCATAGATTGCTCTGTAAAACCAGACAATGTCATCCATTTGCTTTGCTCTTTCTGTTAATCTGTTTCTGTTTTTCTTACCCACTGACTGCAAAAATGATCTGCTCTTCTGTTTTACCTTTACTCTCACTCCCCCATCCAGTGAGACTGCATACAAAATCCACCATTTTTCTGATGCCACTGAATTTACTCCAAAGTACTACATCATTCAAATTTCTCCAGAGAGGTGTTTGACATGGAAGAGTGAAATCATGGCTTTGGCTAATCATTGTTGTTCAGGGTCAGTGCTGCCTTGGGAACAGCAATGTGGTAACCAAAACGCTTGGCCCTATTTCTTAGGGTGCAGCTTTGGGAAGGAAATACCTAGCTGTCACAGGTTTTTATCAAAGGGTGGGAGTTACCTTCAGTTTGATTAATGTTACCTCTTAGCACAGATCGTATATCAAAGAACTATGCAGGCATATTCACACTCGAAATTGGATGTATGAATTGAAACAAGCTGAGACAAAACTAACATCATTCCTGTAAATTGCAATAGGACTTGTAATATGTGGGGTGAGAAGGTTGAGAATCATATACTGTACTGATATCAGGTTTGAGCCAGCACTGCTCCAGTTCCAGAAATATTACAGGACAATGATCAGTAAATGTAAAAAAAAATTGCAGCTGAAACATGTTGGAAACCATCACTGTCTACACATTACAAGTCACAGGAGTAGGTTTCTCACGCTGATTGATGGTAGAGAGTTCCAAGAATATTTACAAGTGCCTGGAGTATGAGTTGCTGTACCTCTCAGGAGCAGAAGCAACCTATGTTAATTGAAAGTAATAATTTAACTATTTCCAAGAATTTATTACCAAAAAAAATTTAAACCCTCAGAGCCAAACACATGATATGCTATTCTGGGGAGAGAAAAGTTGTCTGTCATTTGGTAATCTGTCTCATATAATATTTATACCCTGTAGTGTTGAGTAGAGATGAGGTAAACACTACAAAGAAAAGAAAAGACTCCAATGGTAAGTCTTGGGGCATGCTTTAAGTAAAAGGTTTATACTGATCATGCAAACCCCAGATGTAGTGTGATGTTCACTTTGTAGTTTGATCAAAGTATTAATGATAGCTTTTGAACTTCTGAAAGTGGTCACATATGTGCTGTTTACCCCTATATTTTTCCTCTCTTTACTATTTTCCTTTAAGTAGGAAGCTAATTTCTTTTTCATTTTTAAAATCTAGATATGCAAACTATTTAAGGCATTAAGTGTAAACCCACAAAATTTACCCTGCATGCCAGCGAGGTGTGCTGATCTAGAACAACACTCACACTGCCCCTGGATCACTGGAATGTGAATCTGTCTTTCCCCAGCTTTGTGTTCATAAATCCATACACCATGTCCACATTTTCCCAACCCCACCGAAAAGTTTTGCTCCAAGCCAGCTGGGATCTTACACAGCTGTTGACTCCACTCCTTCAGGCATGTAATAAAGTTTCTGTTGTGATTCTCATAATGGAGGAAATTACATACAGTGATTTGAATTTGACAGAAATTGGATTAGTGAAGTTTGTGAATGCAATGAGCTGCACATTTATTCAGAAAAGCATTATCCCAACCAAAGAAAAGTATGTGCCTATAAAAATATCACATTTGCTTTGAGGGAGCAACATCTCAAGGAAATTCAAGGTTACTAAGTAACTCAAATTTCTGGGACTTCAGTACATTAAAGACAAAATCAAACCTTGCTTTTCAAAAGAGGAGTTATTTTTTATTATCAAGCTTGATTCACTGTCTACACCAATTTTTGTGTTGTACAGAGAATGCAAGGCAGCGTCAGGATGGGGTGGTGAGCAACTCCATCGTGTACTTCACTGAAGACCCCCCGGAGCTGCCACCCAACAGTCCCCACCCACTGAAACTGCGGCGTATTCTCAACCTGAGCCCTTTCACTGTCACTGACCACACACCCATGGAAACTGTGGTAGACATTTTCCGAAAACTTGGACTCCGGCAGTGTCTGGTGACTCGCAGTGGGTGAGTAGTTGACAGTCAAGTGAATATTTTCATTTTGTCTTACTTTGGGAATGGATGAATAAGAGAACCTCACCCATGTTTCTCCAGGGCAGCAAAAGAAGTCAGACTTGGAACCAAAATGGTGCTTGCAGGGTGTTATATTTGATTCTGTTCTCCCAAATCCTAAGTGTACTCTCATTTAGATAAGGTAAAAATAAGTACAAAATAAACTGTTCTAACTTCCACTATCATTCAGTTTTCAGCAGAGGCAGATCTGGGAAGCAGTAATTGTTTGCAAAGTATATGCCTGTTTTTTTCCAGCCAGATTAAGTGTTTGTGAAAATTGTGATAAAGGTGTCACTGGAGGAAAATTAATCTGCTCAACTTTCTTTATTGAATAACGGAAAGGTGTATAAACCAAAGGCCCTCAAATAACAGCTGAAAGAGGTGGGCAAACATGAAATCAGGGGAATAAAAAGCTACACCATGTAGCCTAGACATAACATCCCATAGTTCCAATGGAATTTGAGATATTTGGGCATCATGGCTCATCCCAGGATCTAGTGATAGCAGGATAGCCAAACCGCAGCCATCACACCGAAATGTGGAAGAGTAAAATTTATTCTTCTGTTAAAAAGTCGTTTTGTTATTCAAAAATATTGCATATCAGTTGTTACTTTCAATGCAGTATCCTCAGCATTAAGAAAATAAGAATAATTTTTGGGACACAGATAAAGGTTCTGATTTTAGGTGCCTGGAATCAGAAATTTAGATCTGGAGTTTTAGAACAGTTTTAGAACTTACATGAAATGAAAGGTGGAAAAACTATTAACAATGACATAGTTTCAATATTCAGTGCCTAATGGTCTTCAAGGACTGGAAGTAAAAGCCCTTGAATACTGAGGGTTATGAAATTTTTGACTCTTGGGGCCAGACATCCTATAGACCTCATTTTTCCTGACAGATATAATTCATTTAGGTTCACATAAATGAGAAATTATCATTCAAATTTGAAGGAATTATGCTGTCAGGGAGTGAGAGTTTCGAAACCCTGTGCTTTAGCTTACCTTATGTATTACCAAGCGATGATACCTTGGGTTTGACTGCTGGTCCTCTGCAGCCTGAGCTTAAGGAAACTTATTATTTTATTTTATGAAGTATTAGTTGTTATAGTTTCTCACTCAGTCATGTTCCCAACAAAAAGAGGTAACAAGCCAAAGTATTTCACTTAATTATCGTGGCTGGGGTTGTAGAAATACATGAGGTGAGAATACTTTTATAAAAAGATAATAATTGGGGAATAGATGAACTGGACAGTACTGCATAGAAGCACTCACAAAATGTCCCTGCAGCTGAACAGGGAAAAACCTGGATGATATATGAGATGACTGTTGACTTTTCACTTCCTTTTCTCCTATAGGAGGCTGCTGGGTATCATAACTAAAAAGGATGTATTAAGACATATGGCTCAAATGGCAAACCAGGACCCTGAATCTATCATGTTTAACTAGACTGGTAAAGAAGAAGGAAGTAACCCCAAAGGAATCCCTCCTAGATTAACACGAAGGCTGTGTTTGGTGTTTCATCTTGCTTAAAGAGAAAAAGGTGATGTATATGAAGAATGGCCTGATATGCCTCTGAGGAGGGAGTGGGTGCAGGACAGCACTTATTTAATGAGGAAGGCAGTTTAGAAGCTCTGAGCAGCTGCAGACATCAAGCTGTGTTTCCTTAATGAGATTCCCAACAGCTCAATTGCAGTGCTGGTGGGTGTAGGAGATGCAGTGCTTAGAGACAAAGAGCCACGAGCACCAGTGGGAGGCATCAAGGTCACAGAACTCACGAGGCAGGTGTGAAGAGTAGCTGACACTGTTTATGTACAAGCTGCTAAGAGATATAAAAGGTTTGTGTTCCACGCCAGAGAGTGTAGATGAGTAATGTCAGTTGCTTTTGTTACTGGAATCATGGCTATTTGTTTGCTACTGAGTTATACCGTTTTCAGGACGGACAAAAACGAGCATATTTTTAAATGAAAGATTTTGCCATCTTCATTTATTTTGTAAATGTTTAATGAATCAAGACTGGAGTTAAGTCTTAAGAAAAGAGTAAGATTATGCCTCAAATCACTTTAAAATGTCGTGTCCCTTGCTCCCTGCTTTAGTCTTTGAATTTTATACTGCTTAGCATTTCTGCCAACCAGCTTCCCCTTATTAATGTTGAAATGGGATTTATTTGTAAGAATTTATTATCTCTCTATGCAATTTTGCATACAAGTACTGTAATACTTAGTATTTTGTGGTTTGCTGTGGTAACTGGAAAAAACATAGACTCCCATTAAATAGTTTTCAAAAGCACTAAAAGGACAGTATCTGTCTCTCATCAGTATCAGTGACGAGAGATTGAATCCCTCACCTGTCTTCCCTTGTGTACATCACAATTTTTCACAAATGAATGATGTTCTGCATTGATTCTTGGTTCCCCATTTAAGTCCTTTTTGTCACTGCTCTTTCTTGGATTTGTCTGCACTTGCCAAGAGATTGCTAAAATTAATTTAACAGTCATAGACACTTATTCTGTAAAAGATCTACCTTTTATGCACTCATCAGTCATGGGACTGTGGAATTCCTCTCCACAGCACTGTGGCTGGATAAGATCAGAGGGACTGAGAATGCAAATGATCATAGAAAAGCTTTAAATATTTATCTGTTTGCACCAAGAACACAAGATTTAACAGATCCTGGTAGAGATCTCTAAGTTACTCAGGAAAAAAAATGTTTAATTTTCCTAAACCCTTGTTCTGTCCCTACATGAGATAAAGAGGGTCAACCCTTTAGTTAATACTTCTATCAGTAACAGAATACCAAATTTTACTCTCTGTAACGTGTAATTCACACTGCCCAGTGTTTGCTTTATAGGTGTAAACATAAAGATGGGAGAAAGGTTGTGCCCTGAATCGCCTTCAGACCTCCTGGTTCCCTTCCTTTAGGCATCTGAGACCTCTGGTATTTTTGTTCAGATTCTCCCAGATAACAGGTGCTGTTTGAATGGTCCTCATGGATGGAGATGACCTTTCACACCAGAACAGCCTGTTGCTTACCCCAAGCCAAACCCAGGCTGTTGATCTAACATGCATGATTATTGTGTCCCTGAACTGAGACAACTGCTCAGGTGCACCCTGAGCTAGATGCCAAAGTTCTGTGTCACAAATTCCTCCTCTTATCTCCAGTGACCCTGCTTCCTTCTGGCATGAGTCCCACTGCATTCACACTGAGTATGGCCCAAATTGCTGAAGTAAAAGAAACGGAAGTAAAGGGATAATTTTAATCTGTTAAGTACTCCACTTAACAATGATGTTTGCAACAGATTGACAAAAATATATGTAGCTCTGGCCAAAGCCCATAAATATTTCAGTGTATACTTTTTGTTAACTGAACAGCTGCAGTACAATGTATTATTAAAGGGATATTGTCAAAACTATGTAAACTATAGGACTGAGCAACCCCTTTCTTCTGAAAATAGGAAATACAACATAATGTGGTTATTTATTACATTTTTCTGTGAAGCTGTCAGCAACCAAACTCATGACAAACAAACCAAGTCAACAACAGTGCTCATAAACACTAGATTCCCTCATTTGAACAGAGATGCCATCATAAAATCAGTTCATTCCCACTACTAAATGAAAGTAGTACAATTTCAGTTTCTACTCATAACTTCTAGAATCTAAGGGATGTAGACTAGGCTAAAAAGGCTGACTTTTGAGAGCAATCTCATTCTTGGATTAAAACTGTATGACCATGTTCTATTTTCCATGTTTGCTAACAGGAACCAGTATAGTGTATCAACACTGAAAAACATTATCATTTCTGAGAAAAAGACATGGACTTGCCTGACTGAGGTTAATCTGGCTACAATACAAATACAAATTCACATATGGATTGACTTGGCTTATCAGGTTAAACTCAGTCTGTGATTATGCATGGACATGGACTTGTGTGGTTAATTCCCATTAATACCCAGAGGCCTGATTTACTGAAACCAAATCATCCCTGTGAGAGCTTGTTGCTTTGCCTTATTAGATGACTTAGGAGAAGCCCTCAGGGCTTAAAAACAAGATCCAAAAAAACAACATGGTGGTTTGTAGCAAGCACCAGCAGAAGGAATTGAGATTTATGTAGTTATTGTGAATGCAGTCTGACCCTGGGCTATCACCCAAGTAAAAGGCAGGTAAATGGGTGCACAGCTCTCTTCTGTCAAACACATTCCTTTCTAGATGGAAAGCTTTAAATATCTAAGGGCTCAAGGGAAAAACCTTTGGACACACAGCCATGTAGTGCTGCTCCTTGTTCCAGTGTCTGTTCAAAAGATGTTAAACCAGAGCAGGGGCTGCTCTCTGGCTGTGCAGGAGTGGCACACTCATGGCTAACTTCAGCTGCTTGGTGTTATCATCCAGGCTGAGGCTGATGCTAGAATGACATGTAGGGCTTTGAAAGAGGACAGACTTTGCTAATTAGAAAACTTCCTCCATGCTGCAGCCTTTATTGCTCTTCACACTGGTGTCTGAAAGGGAACACCCTTAATATAAATTAATAACATGCTTATCTCAAAAAATGCACTTATGATGTAATGATTTGATTAATTTCCCCACAATAAGCCCATTATCAGGCACTGTTTTCCATCTGTATTCCAAAATTTGTCTCAGAATGTACTGAATAGACTCCAAGAGGCATAGATCTCAGCCCTAACTATTTCTTTGAATTTGTAGAGCTTAAGATAGTAATGTAGTGTTATCAATCTGAGTTACATGAGTATTTTAGTTTATACTGCTGACTTTATGCAACCTCCGTTCAGTCCTTCCAGCAGCTGGCCTTCAAAAATGCCCAACTAAACTAAACAGGGGAATAAAAATCTTTGAATGATGGAGGTTCAGTACTGTACCTTTGTTTTGCATGAACTGTGTTACGTTACATTCAGCTTCTGATGTGTACTTGAAGCAATCTGTAGTGGAAAGTTTAATAATAAAGACCAGAAATGGATGACATTAGACAGACCCATTGGCTGTCCCAGTAATACTAATTATTAATTCTTACGCTTTGAAGAAGCAGAAAAAAATGTTTAAGGATTACAGAAGACTCACTGATTCCTGTTTGAATGACACTATATTTATGACTATAGTTTTGCTTCGGCTCTGTTTGTTGTTTTGGGTTTTTTTAATTGTAGGAAACAGTGTATATGTTGCACCTTATAAAAAACAATGTTTGGATTCTATTTTTTAAATAAAACTGACTTACAGTACTGGAAACATTTCTTGGACATCTTATTAATTAGAAAAGTATTTCACTTAATGTCTCTATGATTTTTATGTTTCCTTTTCTCACTTTTAGGGATAACTCAAGCCTGAGTTCTAGAGATCTAGGGTATCCAGTTCAATTATAGGTCAGGTAATATTAAGTTGGGAGTTAGTAAAGTTCATGCAGTGGGCTTCAGAGAATCAACCTTGACAGCTGGCTATTTTATTTTCAGACAAAAATATTTTTTCTTCAGCATCAAAAATACCTTAGAAATCTAAAAAGAGAAGAAGAGCAATTTATCTAACCAGGTTGTTCTGTCTACAATGATCACAAAACTTTAAAACTAAATGTTACAAAGCCCCTATGATATATTTTTTGTATATATTTTTCAGTTGCACTTTAATTCAGAGCTAAGATCAAGGACTAAAAATGACAGGTGCAATCATCCCCATTTAACTGGATGAAACATACCCTAAACCTCTGTCAGAGGCTAAATTCTGGGTAGTAGCAGAGAATATGGGCTTGATCCTGATCAGCATGCTAACTAAGATGAACATGCCAGCGATATCCTATTCCAATTAAACTACTCATTTCAGAAACTGGTTTTGGGAGTCCCATGGCCTTCAACTCATTCCATGGATTGCTGTGCCCTTAACACAACTCAAAGCACAGACCAAAACCCCAGGAGTCATCAAGCATGCAGCAACTTTAATAAGTAGTAATAATTCCTATTGTTTGTATTTGGTCATGGGGTGCTGAACTTTAGACCTACCTGTCATCACTTCTGATGGCACAGCTGGGAAATGGAATAGAAAATGTTCAGAGGCGTTCAGCACTGCTGTGGTGCAGCTGTGCTCCACATATCCTGGCTGATATTCACCCAAACCAAGCAGACTGTTACCATCCATGTATCTTCTTGTTCTTTTAGGAGAGGCTCTTCCTCCACATCCATTTCCTACAAGCTGTATTATTCCCTTGTGCTGTTCTGCTCCTCTGCTCCAAATGTGATCTTGCTTCTTGCTCCTCACTGCTGTGGTGGCTCCCTAAGCAGAGTCTCACAGACATCATATCTGAAATAAGAAAGGTGCATCTCCAGTGGAGAGCCTCTGCTTGTGGCAGACAGGATTTTGCATTGCTGCTTCCTGGAGGACACAGCAAACAAGTGTTGCTGGAATGCTGCACAGAGTTTTTTGATTAGTTTTTGGCTTGCTGTCTCTTAGGATCTGGTTATTGAGTTCTCTCTTCCCAAATTAAAGTGCAAACAGTAACTGTTCTTGTCCCTTTTGTACAGTCCAAGTCCTGGGTATCCATAAGGCATGGGGGCAATTCCCACCCAGCATGAGATGGGATGTGTGTAAGATACTTCCTTTCTCACAGTTTGCCTTGGTGGGAGCTTTTGTGCAGATAGTTACCTAGATCTGCCTCACCAGGCCTGGCACCTTCCTGTTGTTGCTGTCAGCACTTTTCCCACAGTTTGCACAGTGGAATTTTGTCCAGTGTGTTAATTCCTAACTTTCCCCTCTGGTTAGGTCTGGTATTAATGCCTTCCTTTTCCCCATCTGTGCTTATTCTAAGGTCCTGTTGTGGTGGCTTCCCTTGTGGGAACTTTCTTGTTTAACAGTGTTTGAGGCTGTTCATTGTGCTTCTCCAAGTCCTCACACTATATTAAAGCAATATCAAAAAGATCAACTTCTGAGAAAAATAGCTGCTGCATTTCACATATCAATCTAGTATGTTTACCATCTTGACTAGTAACTAGTGACTTCTCAGTGAAGTCAGTCTGGAGCTGGGAGGTGACTGTGAGAGCTGTATCCTGAAGCATTTATGGGCTCAGGCAGAATGAGACAGGAATTGCTGACCTGTAGCTGCAGCATTTGGTTGACTCTCCATCCCGCCTTTAACCTTATTGTATTATGAGCATAATTAATATTCTCGGTTTGAGCACATTACAAACCCTGTTTTAGCACAGTTAATGATTTCAACCCTTGTTATCTTTCAGAATTATCTTGTAAGTGAGGATTAAAATAATTGGAGTGTTTCTACTGGCTTTTCCCAGTCACAACAGGTAACTGGTTAGGAAGACATAACCATATGTAACAGCCAGCTTAGGGAGAGTCAGTATTTGGCACTTAAGCTGTGTTTCATTTGAGAAATGATAGTGCAGCCTGAACAATCACTGCGCAGCTCTCTGTGGGGGTTTGCAAAGCCTAATGATTTGTTCCTGGCTTGAACAGCATTTAAAGCAATGTTTGTGGCCAGCTGATGTTACATACCCTTCATATTCACTCTTTCTTAATCCACAAAGATTCAGGCAAGGGAGCTGAAAAAAATGTGCAGATTGCTTAGGAAACTAGACAATCAACTGTATTAGCTAGGAAGAGCTGCTTTATTGTCTCAAAGTTATGTCTACAGTGGCATCCCACTTTCAGGAGAACCATACCCTGTGAGGGGTTCACTGGCTGGTCTCACTACTAGGAAGGAGTAATACCTAAAATATAAAATAGTATGTTTGTATTGACTGCAACCAATGCTATTGTTTTTTTCTCCTAATGTATTCTAAAAGACAACTTTTTTCCCTGAAGCAAGCTCACTGTTTCTACAGTTGCTACTGAGACATGGACTATGGCCATGCACAATTTGATGGGTAGTGCTGCAGTACTAGTGCATTAAATGCTAGTTGAGTGTTTCTCCTTTGATAAATGCAGTAAAAAGGAGTGGCTGCCATAATTGTGTCATGCAAAAGGACCATTACAGATAATTAAAAATTCAAATGAACTGTAGTCTTCTGCTTCTAAAGATTCCCAAAAGGTAAGATTGAAAGGTTGTGAAGGCTTATTATTTATAAAATATATTTGTGTTTAGATAATTTCCAAAGTTACGATTTTCCTAAAGACAAATTTTACTTACCTAACTCTCAGATTATGTGACCATTAGAATCCAAAATTTCTGAATGACGTACAGGGGACAACCAGACCCTTGAAGTCCCAATCCTGGGAAGAGAGAGAGACACCTAAGCTCTGCTGTGGCTCATGGATGAGGGACAGGACACAAATTCTATCAAGGCTCCAAAATTATCCTGGTCAGCAGTGACATTCAGGAAAAAAGCACAATATGTGCAATCACCAGCCCTTCCCTTTTTCACAGTAACCTCATGGTTACAGACTCCTTGTTAGGTAAGTCCATGCAATGCAGGTCTTGTAGGTGTTGATTTAAGTGTAGCTCACTAAGTTACCATAGTGCAGCTGCTTCTTTGCTAACTGCTGCTCTGGTGGGCTTTCTGCCAAGCCAGATGGAGCATTGTCCTAAAAGGACATTTGTAGACTTCTACTTAAAGGTAACCCAGGTAGCTATTCTGAATCACATTGAGATGCAGATTCTGTATCTAAATTGTTATAGGAAACTTAGCCTTTGGCTTATACTCATGTTTCAGATATTGGGATGTTCATCACATTTTTAGGCCTTGCTGTAGCCTGAACACAGTGTTTTGCTTCATGTAATTGACGTGAAAATCTAACAAACATTTGTCACTGACCAAAATATTTAACTATCTTCTATGCAGTCACTGCTTGAGATCATTTATCATTTAGATTATTGTACTAATTCTTGATTTTTAATCTCTGTTTGACATTTAAGCACCCGATTAATAATAATATTTATTTCTTTATTTATCCAATTAATTCATTCAAATGGTACAATAATTAGAGGTACAACAAAGGTATAAATCGTCTGCTATAAGATTTTCCACATCATAGATAATTAATTAATTAATTAATTATGTTTTAGCCCTGTCTCAACTTCTAAGGAACACTATTACAAAGCACAAGTCACAGGAACACAAGGAATAAATCATATGCTCCTCTGCACCTCTTCTTTCCAAGCCAGGGAACATGCATGCAACCATTCCTTTTCTCTCTGTCAGGCCAGGTTTAGGAAATAGAAATCCATGCACATTTGATGTCTACAACAACTCCTGGTTAGTAAATCTCTCCATGTCAGACTGCTTCCTTCCAAACAGGCACCATTCCAAGAACACCAGTTCTCCTTCTGTGTAAGGATAACCAGGTAGGGGAGGTAACTAACACCTCCACCCCCTCCTCCTTTTCTCACTTTGCTATTTTTCTTCTCATTCAGTCCCAACCATCCAGTCCCAACCCATTCTGCCTCTTTGCTGAAGCTTTTCTGTAATAACCGAAGAACACCCAAACAAATCAACACATCTGCTCTTTCTGTTCACTTGGGACTTCTGCACAGAATGCAAATTTGCCAGCAACAAAGTCAGTAGCTAAGCTACAATCTAGCTACCAGCATTATTTCCACTGAATAAATATTCAGTGCTCATGAATTGTAAAAGACAAACCATTGAAGGTCTAGAACCAGGGGCCAGGTTGATCATCTGATGGCCTGGTACACACAGACCACAGTAACATATACTGTCTTATTTGCTCTTTTTCTGCCTCCATGTTAGAGTTCTGCCTTCGTGCTGTTCAGGCTTCAACAATATAGAGGACAGGAAGAGTTCCCTTTGGCAAGATCCCTTTTCTTCTCAGAATAATGCCCCATTCATGAGACTATGAAGTTTTTTGCCTCTCTTACGGACGGTTTTTCATTCTTCATGAACATTAGTCCAGGGTTGAAAGCAGCGTTCTTAGCAGTGGTTACATTTGCTCTCACACACAGAAACAGCAAGTGCTCCTCTCTACCTAGGGACACTCCAGGTGAAGCTGGAGCAGCAGCACAGACACCTCCTCCCCAGCAGAGCTGGAGGCCACCACTGCCTCCTCCCATCTTCGTTGGCTACAAGGCTCTGGGAACAGGAATGCACAGAGGAAAAAGGTGGAGAACTGTGATACTTGGCTGATGATACACTCTGTTGGGATTGATTTAAGCTGGTCATCAGAAGTTCTGGCTGGCCTCTTCCTTCCCACTGCTCCATCCTGTGAAGCTCACAGTTAGGGGAGGAGTATCCAGTGAGTAACTGCATCACACCACACACGCACACCAGGAATCGTGTTTAGCTTTTCTGCAGTTGCACAAAATCTGTCTTTCTCAGATCAATGAAAAACCAAATCTGTGTCTGTGGATTTGGTTTTCCAAAACTCCACAGCTCCATGTGCACTGAGCACAAGAGGCTGGCAGTTTATCACAGCAGACAGCCATGGTCTAGCCTCATATCTTTCCTGCACTAACAAGAGGGCCCCGTGGTTTTCCTTACATTTAGATTTTCTATGAGCTTCAAAGAGAAGATATTATCAGTTGTAACAGTGTTCAAGTACCAGAGGGCACTTGAGAGAGGCCAGCATCCTCATGTGATAAGGAGAGCTAGCAGTGCCACACAGGCACTCTGTGCTGCCTCTGAACCAGCAGCTAATATTTTGGCTACATCTGCAACATGTTAGGGCAAACACTCCCCAAGGGGCAATGGTTTTAGTCTGAAAGACAACAGATTTAAACTATATATTAGGAAGAAATTCTTTACTGTGAGGGTAGTGAGACACTGGAACAGGTTTCCCAGAAAAGGTGTGGATGTCTCTTCACTGGAAGTGTTCAAGGGCTGATTGAACGGGACTTGGAGTAATCTGGTCAAGAGGAAGGTGTCCCTGCCCATGCCAGGAGGGGTGGAACAAGAGGATCTCTAAGATCTTTCTGGATCCAGTCCAAACCATTCTGTGATTCCATTCTGTGCTGCACCAAATGCTCAGGGTGTTTAGTGATCTACTGCTCCAGGCTCTAAATTTCACTGCAGTATTTATTAATCAGCGTTAGGACAATGAGCACGGATTTATTCAACAGCTGCAGTGGGCTGGAGCAGCAGGGTCCCACTAGGTGGCAATCCAGCCCTCGGCATGGCTGTGGCAGCAGCGGCAGTGCCACCAGCCCTGCTCAGGCTGACAGAGGCCACCCGGGTCATTGCTATGCGCTGACTCCTGGTTCCTGCAGGAATCAAAGCTCTATCATTGTTTGCTCTACACGTATAATTTGCCTCATGAATTTTCGTAGATATGCCAATTAAAAGCTATTTTTAAAAATTGTATTTATTTATGTATTTATTTATTTTAGCTATATATATTCTGTTGGGAAAGGGAGAGGAAAGAAAGAAACCTTTTTCTTTGTTTGGAGTATTTGGCAGGGCTAAAGCACAACTGTCTGCTTTGGCTTCTTAAAACACATATCACATCTGTAAAAACATAGTGGCAAAAGGAGGAAAAAAATAATCTGCAATGCTTTCCTGGTGGTTTCTATGAGGCTTTCATGTAAACAATACATTTTCATCAATTATGCATTTAGGTCACAGGAAGAGTTGGTGGAAGGAATTCTTTTGCCATTTAAAAGTCGCTGTCAGGAAGAAAATATAGCCAAGCTGATGGAGCTAGAAGAAATACAATTTTGTTCTTCTGACCTGATGTTTTTCTTTTTCACTTTCTTTACCATCATTCCTATTTGCATAAGTATGTCTTTCAGAGTAGCAGTATCTGTGTAAGGAATGCACAGAGGCCCTTTGAGCATGGAAAAGTCTTATTTTGCAAAGGCAATTCTAAAACATGTTACTGTTTATGTTGTTTACATGAAACAACATTAGAGAATTGACTAAAATGCCTTCTCTGTAAAACATTTGGTCAGATCTGGAAAACAGCATACGCTCCTTGGTAGCATTACCATATGCAACCTTTAGGCTTCTGTGCAATTTACAGCCCCATGTTAACATGCTTAAATATTCTGTTAAAAGAATAATGAGAATTAAGTGCTGAGGAACAGGTTTCACAGTAGCCACCACACAGAACAGGCAACAGCTGATATTAGCTACCAAAAAATGCCAGAGAAAACATTAAGATCTTATCTCTTCTCTATATTGGTAATCTCAGAGCACTTACTTTCTTTTTTTCTTGTGAAAAATCCCTGACTCCATCCTGCAAACCCTGGCAAAATTAACATGGAAAGGCAGAAGGGAGAAGAGCGAGATTACTGCAATTAGTAGGAGAAGAAAGCTCTGCATTCCCACGCCTTCTCCCAGCTCTGCTTATCTATTTTATTTACTTTTCTCAAATGTACAATATATTACCAGCCTTGGGAACAGGGACAAAGCGGAAGTCTCCCACCTCAGACGTAAATGCCACAGCAGTTAGGCTAGAGATTTTCCCTGTGCATACTGTGGCCAGCACCATACATTCCTGTGGCCCAGCTTCAGCAGGAAAGGGCAAACACTGCTTTTCTCTCTGTTCTTTCCTAACCTGAAGGTCAGGGCTCCAGACTGAGAGGGATCATACAGCCAGGTATGATGCTTTTCCAGTGCATCACTTCTTTCTTGGGTCATGTACCTGAAAGTAACATTCAGCAATGCCAGAGTACCAGAGCATAATGCTGAGTGACAGAAGGATGGCTTGGTTAAGATCAAGTTGTCCCATGTGCTAGGGGCTGTCCATGAGCTTAGGGACTCATGGCAAAGCACAGTGAGCTTCTTTAGAGATCAATAGCTCTGAAACATATGGCTCCTTAACAGGAGTCAGCTTGGGCTAGCAACAACCCTCCCTCCTTAGGAGATGTGGGGAAAAGGTTAGCAGAGTATGTGTTGTGCCCATATGGGACCAGGGTTGGTGACTTGACATAGCACATATTGCCCTGCTTGTTTATTTGTAAGTAAATAAAACTGTACCCGACCAGTGTATTTGGCAATGAGTAAATTGCTTCCTACTGACCCTGAGGGATCTGAGAGAGGTGATGGAGAATTTGTGAAACATCCTTTGAAGCTCATAGGACCAAAGCTCCTTATTACAAAACAGGCACCATTATAACCCTGGTCTGAGGTGTCTCTCTGCTGAGAGTGAAATACTGAGTATGCCTCTTTAATCCAGAGTAATTTTTATTAATTTGTTTTCACTTTAGAAGTGAAGAGCTAAGCACTACTTCAAAGGTTAAATTGAGCATATTTGTACTATATATGCATAATCATTTCAGATAATTAAATTGATTCTCAAAATAGTCTCACCACTAAGAAGAAAACATCCTAATGACCTTAAAAAAAATCTGCTATAATTAAGGTTGCACATGCAAAAGTTAGCAGTTTTCCTATGTTTATGAAATAAATCTGTGCTATGAGACAGGGAATTTAAAGGCAGGCCTCTTTCATGCCTTCTTCTTGAAGATGTGCTCTTTTCCAGAAACACTTAAGTATGTATTTCACAGAATGAGTGTGACTTTAGCAATTGGAAAGGGCTGCCAAGGAAAGTGGTGGATGGACCACCCCTGGAAGTGTTTAAGAAATGACTGGATGTGGCATTTAGTTCTATGGTTTAGTTGACATGGTGGTGGTGTTTAGTCAAACATTGGACTCCATGATCTTGGAGGTCTTTTCCAGTCTTAATGATTCTACGATTCTGGAGAAACCTCTAGGACATTTATCTAAAGCCTCTGGTTCTGTTGCTTCCTGGATTTCTTTAGTAAGTTGCTAGTTAATACTGACCAGTAAGAATAAAAAGAAAGAAAAAACAAATAAAAAGTTTT
Organism: Sturnus vulgaris; assembly: GCF_052056855.1. Taxonomy (NCBI): domain Eukaryota; kingdom Metazoa; phylum Chordata; class Aves; order Passeriformes; family Sturnidae; genus Sturnus; species Sturnus vulgaris. The sequence goes on from NC_142244.1 coordinate 99,692,840, forward strand.
ATCTGATACCATCTGCTAATCCTGGTATTCTCCTGAGAATGACCCCTAAATCACTGGACTGTTGACTAGCATTAGAAAGAAAAACTAGAATTTCCGAGAGTAAAAGTCTTCATTTCCTTTACTTTTCTTGCAAATACAATAAAGTGGATCATGCTGAAGGAAAGAAAATCTTTTTGTGACATTTTTGTGTGGAAAAAGCACTCCAAAATATTGCAGTCTCCCCCCACCTAAGAATGTAGTTTTATTGCTTAGTCAAAAGCATAAGTCATTTCTACAGCCCCTCTTAACCCCTTGCAGGCACTTAGACTCAGATCTTACAATTTCTTCCAAGGCTATATCTTACTAAATTGTGGGAATGAAGGCTTGTCCTTTGTTAGAGTAAATACTAAGCCATCCATTTACTTTGTGGGGCCTAAGATTTACAGCCTGTTTATGAAAGATAAGAAAAATCTGGCTTTGAAATTCCCACTGACAAATTTTGCAGCAGTGGAAATATTAGCTTTTCTCTTCTACTTATTTTTACTAGGAATTAATTCTGGTTTACTTTGCTCTAAATCTTGTTTACTTTCTGTTTTCCAGCGTTGCTATCAGCCAGAAATTACCTTTCACCCTAGAACTGTATTTTTTCTATTTTTGTGCAGTAGTATATATTAAAGCGTGTTAAGTGCTTTTAAGCTATAGAATGGCAGGTGCTATATAAACATTTATCTTTGTTATGATTGTTTAAAGCAGAAGACTCAGAGGCATATAAAAGAAAAAATAAAATATCCCCACCTTCTGCCCTCAGTTTTCACATCTATTTCATAATCAGTTCAGGAAAAAAAACCAACAAAACAAACCCTCACAGAAAGGAAATATTAAAACTGCTTTGCAGCACGAAACAAGGATAATTTCACTTCATGTTAAATTCCCACATTTGCACTCACAGATGATTTAATTTTGAAATAGCCTTCAAAACAGCTTATCTCAAAAAAGTGCAGCTGAAAGGTTTCATAACAAAATATTCTTTTTTATTCTTTTCTTTGCAATCAATTCATATTCTTTCTCACTTTTGTTGAAGTGGTGTTTATTCAGACTGTGTGAGCTTGTGGGATGGTGGAAATGGGAAGGATGTCTGTCTTTGGGAAACAAAATCTACGTGACACTCAGCAGAATATGTGTTTGCTGGATTATTCTTTTACTATTGTTCCAGGACCACTAAGGTTTACTTAAAAAACCAAAAGTTTCAGAGGCCAGGTGCCTTATATTATATGCTTGAGTGTTCCTTCCTGACTGAGTTGCTTTCCCCGTTAGAGATTTTTTGTCCCATTCCCATTTGAGGTTTGTTTCCTGTTCCTTTTCATTTCACCTTAGCTTTTCATGCAATGACATCCAGATAGAAAGAGACAGTCATTGCCATGGTTTTCACTCTAAAGCTGAACTTCCTGGCTTTTATGGCTCATAATCAATCCCATAATGTCCTGTGATTTCTATGTATGAGTGGCAAGAAGTAAAAGGGAGTTTATTTTGCCTGTATGCAGACAGGCCAACTTTCACACATTAGGAGCAGCAACTAATCACCCACAACATTTCCTAAAGTTTATGGTGCTGGCAGACAGCTGTTTTTGTTCCAATGTGATGGTTTCTTTGCAGACTCCTGCTGCCAGCAGTGTCTCAACCACTTTACTAGTGCTCCATGCACCACACATCCTGGACTACTGCCTTTAAAGCTCCTTTCTACTTTATACAAACAAAAGCAAACTAGTCTGCCAACAAATACTAAGGAGACAGACACATTGTTACTGCAGCCATATGCTCTGTGAAAGGGAAATTTCAGTTACCGACACCTACAACTGAAAGAACAAAATGATCGTACGTAGGCATGCACCCCAGTTCCTTCAATAATGATTTTAGCTTTATATTTTGTTTGGATTTTTTCCCCCTTTTAAATCTTGGCCCTTGGAAAATTCACTAAATCTACTACTCATGAGATAGGAATTTTCAAAAAAAAAGTTACCTATATTCATTGAAAGTTTAACCAATGTTACTGTAAATGCATTTGTTCCACAAATGTTGTAAATGTATAGAAGCAGGGCCTTGCCTAAGCAATTGCTGATAACAATATTGAACAGCTCTTTAGTATTTGACTTGATTAACGTGTAGTTTAAGAGATTGAAGAAAGCATTCATTTAATCTCTGCAATGCTTTGTCTATAATTTCCTATTGTAAACTTGTTCTGATGCTCCTTGTCTTCAAAGACTTCAAAAGTAAGTCCTCGAAGCTGAGAATGCACCCCACTGCTGACAGCCCAAGTGTCTGCCCTTAAACAGAACTGGTGTTGGAAGATTGGCACCTTATGCTATGGACAGTGTGAGGCTGAGCCCACAAACACTGGTCAGCCTGAAGATACAACTTTCTAGAAAAGAAATATGTGGAAATCTTAATAAATTCAGCAGAACTCTGAACTGCAGTCAATTACTAAATGCAGAAGAAGAAACAAGTGGTTTGAGGAAGGAGAAATATTCCCTTTAATCAAGCCATTAAACAATCATCTCTGACTAATGAGGTGTAAAACTGAACATTTGAAGTGGATTCACTTTCCTTCTCTCCCACTGATACAGACACATTTGCAATCATGTATATTTGTTCAGAACAGTCATGCTGGTTTTAACTTCCATCTAATTATTATTTATATGATAATAGTTTCTAGGAGCCCAGTTACAGACCAGAAGGCTGCTGTGCTAAATGTAGAACACTTGCAAAAAAATTTATTGAACCACAAAGATGATAGGAAATCCACCCAATAAATCCGGTGTTGGTTTTACAGTTGCTTATAATTAATCTCCTACCAAAACAAAAGACAGTAGCAAACATAATTTACAAAAAATCAACCCCTCCTCGATCTTAAATGTTGTATGATTTGCCAGAGAATCTAAATGCACATTACAATTTAAAATGCATTGAAAAACTTTAAGTATTTTTTAGAAACCTTACAACCACAGGTTCAATAAGTAATGGGTGAAGGCATTACTTTATTTATCTTTTATGTGAGCAATTGTGATTGCATAGAAAAAGAACAAGTCCCTAAGGCAGGAATTTGAGTGAAATTCTGTGGGTCCTCTATTATACAAGAACTTGTCAGTTATAATGGCCTTGTATTACTTCTAAGGGACATAGATTTAAGGAAACTGAAATAAATGAATAAATAATGCTTCTTTTGGAAAGTACCTAATGCAAAAAAGAAAACATTGTCCCAAAAGACACAAAAAAGCATTTTTCTCAAGCAGGAAAGAGCTGCTTGGCTCTTGCAGAACTGGAAAGGATTATCAGAAACTACTTAACTAGACATCAAGGGATGTCCTTCCTCCAGAGGAGCTAAGATTGGATATTAGGAAAAAATTTTTCACAGAGAAGATAACCACATATTGGAACTTGCTGCCCAGGGAGGTGGTGGAATCACCATCCATGGCAGTGTTCAAAAGGCATGTGGGTGTGGCACCTGGGGGCATGGCTTAGTGAGCTTGGCAGTGCTGGATTAATGGTTGGACTCAATGACTTTAGAGGTCTTGTCCAACCTAAATGATTCTATGATTCTATGATTCTTCAGGTGGTGTCTCCAGTGACTCAAAGGCACTGGCATAGCTCCTGCCATGCTCCTTTCCACAACACATTGGAGTTACTGTGGTTGGACAATACCCCCTGCCTCAGCTGGAGAAAAGCCTTTGGCCCCGGCACTATCTCTCACAATGTAATGTTATGGTGAGGATGGGTTTGATAATCAGGTAGGGGGGAAGAAAGAAGTTATATCCTAGCCATGTTTTAACTGCTAGTCACAGGGCACAGTATAACCTAACTTGTAGGTGCACAGCTGGCTAAATACAGCGGGCACTGGAACCACTTTGACATCAAATAGATTACTGTTAAATGTTTTAGGTATATTCCTATTGGGAATGGTGCCTGGTGGCTTGTTTTAGGACTCAGGCCACATTAGGCAAAGCATCACTCTAGATCCCAGAGAGATGAATCCCCTCTAACAAGCCCAGCAAGCACAGCCTCAGCAGAACTCTATGGGTGTGATCTGTCTCTGCTCCCCTCCTGGGCTTTGTTTTCAGCCAGTGGGTAGATTGACCCCTGCCCAGAAGAAGACAAACATCTCCAGTGGTGCTACTCCTAAATCTTAAGGGTCCCATGCTGTTAGCTGTCTGCCTGAGGAAGGTCACTGTGCCTCAGTAGTGGAAACATGGGCTCAGAATTAAAGGCAAGAGTAAAGCTGAGGCCCTCCTATAGGGCCACATAGCAACATCCATCCTATGGATCAGCACAAAGCAGGACAGGTAACCCTTGAGAGGGTTACCCTTCATGTCAGGCCCCTGACCTGGGCGTGTCTGTGCTCCTGAGATCCTCTTACAATCAAAGAGGCAGCAATCCTTTCCTCTGAGCTATCTGCTGGATGCTGTGCTGTTTCTGCACTGGCTGCCTAGGGAACCAGCATCTCCTGTCTGGAAACATAAAGGTCTTAAATGCCTTAAGTAGATCGTGTGAGAGACTCCCTCCTCTGCTCCACCTCATCAGAGGGTTGGCAACTGGTGGTAACACACACAGGTGAGAGGAGAACAAAGGAAATCTCCTCTATTTCTGGAAGAAGAAAAAGAATGTTCTATTTTTCTTTTAAAGTACGCAGGATTACAGATTCATTTATTCATAGCACTCGGGTTTTAATCTGTCAGGGAATAATGACCCATTATTTTATACTTATGGGAAATGACACTTTCTAGTACCTGGTATTTGCAGCTGTCAAATTATATATGTCAGCATCTGTCACTCTCCAGCTTTACTTAACGAATGAGTTTTGCATATCCCAATGAGCTTCTACTAGAATGGAGAAAAATATTAACACCTCTTCTGGCAACTGTACAGACTGACTGCTTTTTTGGCATATTCACTTCTGCTCTGTATAGTCTTACCATATACAGCCTAAACTGCATTTTTACAAAGGTTGTAACTGGCCTATCAAATACACTAACATACACATTTCTGCTTCAATGGACTATTTTCCTTTCCTAATTCAACTGACTTAATGAAAAATGAAAATGGCAGTTAAATCACAGAGAATCACAGACTCGTTAAGGTTGGAAGGGAACTCTGGAGATAATATAGTCAACCACCCCCAAGGCAGGGTCACCTAAACAGGTGACAGAGGAACATGTCCAGATGAGTTTTAAATATGTCCAAAGAGGGATATTCCACGACCTCCCTGGGCAGCCTGTTCAAGTGATTGGCCACCCTTAATGAAAAGTAGTTCTTCCTCATGTTGAGGTGTGTGGGCAGCAGTGCAGGGGCTTTGCATCACTTAATTAGTGGTTTGTTTATCAGTTTTGTCTGTCTTCTTCTTAGGGCTAGGATTAACAGAAACATGGTTGAAACAGTTTGGCGTTTTTTGTATTTGGGTTTGGATATTTATTATATTTTATCAGAAAGTACAGAAAGTATGACAGTACTTCCAGCTTCTTGCTAGAAGTAGGGAAAATGGATACAAAGGCAACTGCTACAAGGTCTACCAGAAACCACTATTTGAAATCTATGAAGAAGAAGGAAGAAGAAGAAAGATGAACAAAGTAAAAGACAAAGCCCAAAATCTCTGTTTTGTTCTATACCTATTACTATACTATAAAACCCTCAAATTTAAAATCCATTACCCTGTGAAATCACACACTTCTAATTCACTACACACTCGTGATTTTTACTTCATCACTCATATTTAAAAGCCTTCTCCGAGGCCTCAGGTCAAAAGCAGTGTTTTCCAGGGGGTAGGAGCATGAAAGCACAGAAGGCTCAAAAACTCCAGATTTCTGGGATCCAACAGAAGTGAAACTTCTAATGCTTTAGTTCATGGCCATTGCTCCTTGTCCTGTCTCTGGGCACCACTGCAAAGAGTCTGGTGCCATCCTCTTGGCACCCATCTTTGAGATATTTATATGGACTGCTGAGATCTCCTCTCAGTCTTCTCCAGACTAACCAGGCCAGCTCCCTTAGTCTGTCCTCAAGAGAGATGTTCCAGACCTCTAATCATCGTTGGGTCCCTCTGCTGGACCCTCTCCTGTAGCTCCTGGACCTTACCTGCAGTATCCAGTTTGTAGCTGATCCATACACAGAGGCAAGACCCTTCTTTTGTAGATATTCTTTACACAAGCAGAAAGAACCTTTTTCTTTTTTTTTGTCACAAATTCTTCATATTTTTCTACATTGCAAACTGATACAAACTTTAAAAAACAACTTATCTCCTGCAGCATAGAGCAGTTTACCTGGACACCACATACCAACACCAAGTGGGCAGGCACACTATTAGTACAAAGGAACAACTTGGCTTTTAAGGCTCCTTGCATCACTGTGATTCAAGTAAAGCAAAAAAGGACAGAAACCAGACAAGTCAAAGAGCAAGGAACAGGTGATGCTGCTCCAGGGAGGATGTATATTATTTTAATTCTAAAAGGCATATTAGTATTTTTTAAATTTATATATAAGAGTAGGACTCCAATGACAGCTCATATGAATTACTAATGAACTTTCCAGGCCTACTGGGGCTTTTGGGCTCTTCATGCAATCCATTGACAGGACCCTGGACCTGTCTTAGAGACATGAATCTACCCGTCAGGCCAGAAACTTTGAAAGTGGCAACATTTGGGTCTTTAGTCTAGGCTCTTTGCTACAGATGGACTAATACTGTCACCTTGATTTTAGGGAAGATGGCTGTGGTGTATTGAAGAAACTGTATTTTTTAGTATTGAGTTCTGTGCATTCTAACACTGTGTGTTAACTTTTCTCACTGGAATTTCTGTGATAGAGAAGTGTGATTTCCTCACGTGAGTCATGCAGAGGAAAAGTCCTGTTGAACTTTCACGTCTAGACACAGCTGCTCCTTGTATCAGATACAAAACCTAGGTATTTCAGAATCAGTCTCTGTATTTTAAAGAGGATTCTGTTTGCTGAGATTTCCTACTCTGATGCATAGCAGTTGCCAAATCTCAGTTGCACTACTGGCACTTAACAAGTCTGTGAGCCTACGTGTTTTCCATGGCTAAACACATGGAAGTGCTCAAGAGCAGGCTGGATGGAGCTCTGAGCAACCTGGTCCAGTGAAAGCTGTCCCTGCCCATTCCAGGGCCACTGGAACTAACTGATCTTTAAGGTCCCTTCCAATCCAAACCATTCTATGATTGAAACACAGTTAGCAACAAGTAGGACTGTTCTGCCAGATGCCTATTCCCACCTTGCTTCCTTCTTAGACCTACTTTTCTTCAGTTCAAATAGTTGAAAATTGATGCACCAAAAAGGGATGAAAGTCACCGAATCTTTTCTTACACCAAATTAAACTTCATATCGGCACAGATGAGTCCTGAAGATTTCATTGAGGCTTTGGCTGATGAAACTGGTGGATGCCACCCACAGGCAAGAAAAATCCCTACAGGCAGCTGAGAACTGAAGGACAAAGTAGTGAAACTCACCATCCTGCAGAAAGTCCTAGAAACTAAAGCTGGATCCTAGTTCCAGTTCACTCATACCCACAAACATCTGTGTCATTACACAATACATTTAATCACGGAAATCATTTAAGTTGTTCCCTTGGTCATACCATTTTAATAATTGAGCAGAAAATCAACTCTGATATGTTTCTTTCCCCATAGTATTACATATGAAACAATATATGTCTGTGAGCTAAAAGCCAAAATGGGAAGCCAAGATGAAGATAGAGCAATACTACAAAGTAAAATAAATCATTGATGTCATGAGTTCACCAAGTACTGCTACTAAAAAAGGAAAATTATTTTCTGAAATTCTTCTGTTGTTTCCCTGGCCAAAGTTGGTTATAAGATTCAAACTAGATATATGAAATTTCTTTATGTCCAGAAAGTAAAATTTTCAGCAAAATTGCTATTCTTAAATAGCACTTCTTGGACTACTTAAGGACTCATAGAATTGTCTGATATACTCTAATACGAGTGATTCCAGTTATTTGTTTTGGAGGTTGCTTTAAAATTTTTTTTTTCCCTAGACCTTAATTTATGCTTGTATTGACAAAAGAAAAAAAAAAAAAGAAAAGAAAAAAGAAGTACCAGTATTCATAGTGATTGGAACATATTTTAACAATATTTCAGATATTAGCCACGGGATTAATATGACTAAACAGATATCTGCACTGTAGATGTCTTCTATCTCTCAACTAATCAGCTTTGGCTTCCTCAATGTGGAAATGAATAGAGGTATTACAGCACAACCCTAAAGGCAGCATCTAAAACACAAACCCAGTGAATCTCACCACACATCCAATTCTCTCAGTTAATGAAGGAGGAAACATGGAGTAATGAGATGAGCTGTAAGCATATATGGGACAGAAATCTAAAGTAAACTCAGAGGAATTCTAAGACCAGAAAATACAAAGATTAATGTGTATCAGGTTACCCTCAGGTTTATAGGTGATCAGCTCTGTACTTATACAAAAACCTGAGCACTCAGTGTTCCTTTTTATTGAACACTATATGAAGTAGGGATTATGTGAGCAGCATGTTTAACAGGGAATAAGGAAGTTTGCTAGGTCAATAAAAATAAGTAACAAGAAACCTCAACAACAAAGATGAGCATAGTGGATAGTTGATCTCAGCTGGCAAAGGCTCAAATTAAAGCACTTCAGTGAAATCACCAATAGTAAACCATGAAATCAGAGCCACTGACCTGAAGCACAGGCTAGACCTAGCATCACAATATTTTTATTCTTCTAAAATGCTTGAGGACAGTCTTTCCTGTTTTAGCCATTTGGACATTAATTCACCACATTTTAGTGTGCCTACAAAACCTTTTCCAATTGGGCAAATGACCAAAGTAAAATATAAACCAGCAGTGAACTAATGTAGTTTGTGTGGCATTAAAGAACATGCATGATAAATTTTGGATTTTAAAAACAATAAATCAGTCATTTAAATTTAATATAAGCCACATAATTTAATTCTGCTTCATTAGCCTATATAAACACAATAAAATCTGTCAAATGCAAACAAAGGGCCTCCTAGAGGTGATATTTTAATTGTAATAAAACTGTCATCTAGATTAATAGGCCAGCCGAACAATTAATTTCTTCATAGAAGAGAACACTGGTCTAGAAAATGAGCTTTAGCTTTAATTTCTCCTGATACCTTTGTGCTCAGGAAACAAGAAATTTGCTTGCAGTAGAAAGCAGAAACAATCCGCTCCATAGCCCATCAGAAGAAAAAGGAGAGAAAGGGAAGGTCTGGGTTACAGCATGAAACTCTGCTTCTACTCCCTCCTTTAGACTATTGAATTTAACATAAATGGGCCTTTAGCTTAGAGATGGGATTTAGGGATAGACCTTTTAAGCTAGTCAAACATCATCCAGTTTACTTTAGCCAGGTAGGAAGAGAGGGCTTTCCCAGATTCCTCCTGCATGGACCAGGGCACCACAAATGCATGCCCAGAGTCCCCTGGAATATTATACTCCCACAGGAGTGAGTCCCTGTTCCCTCAGATGGGGGGGGAAAGTTACCACTCAGCAACACACACTCAGTAATAAAATTGTACCTGCATTTCCTTCTGGTTAGCAGTGGGAAAAATATATTGGTTTTTACACACTCAGTAATAAAATTGTACCTGCATTTCCTTCTGGTTAGCAGTGGGAAAAATATATTGGTTTTTGCATTTTTTTCCTCCTTAATACAGCTTGTGCCTTATATTTGTTGGCTGAGAAACAAAACATTCAGCTCTCCCACTGATTGGCTTTAATTGCTTCACTAGATGTCTTTCAGGTGGTGACTATGAAATATTCACAAGTGATAGAATCTAATTTCAGCTGGGACAGTTGACTATCAGAGTCTAATTTTGATCTAATTTTGTTGGATTTACCTTCCCCTCCCCTCTCCTGTCCATATACATTGGTGCTGCTTTTCCATATTTTAATGTTTCATCTGAGTAGCCCATACAGTGAAAAAAGCACCGAGGGCCTCTTTCATCAGCCTGTTGTGAAAGCACTAACCTGCACTGAAGGGAAAAATCATCTTTTGTGTTTAAGAATTATGTGAAATTGTTTACCTTATCCTTTGAATTTTAATCCCTAAAAGCATTCTTTTCCTAAAAATAGAGCTGCATACTTTCTAAGCCATTTAACAGCCAGACAGAAAAACCACCAATGTGCTTTTGACACTGTTTTATTAATATCACACTTAAAAAAGAAATATCTCTGTGCTCTTCTGAGAGACAGAAACAATATAAAGATTTAACAGGGGACAAGAAGCATCATAATTTCTTCACCAAAGAAAATAATCTGCCACAGATTTTATGGATGTATTTACAGTTCTTCAAAGCTACTTTTTAAACTGTCAGTCCCTTGGATTTCTTTATTCTGGGCTGGGTATCTCTGCTGTGTGCAGGGGCCAGCAGCTGCTCTTTTATTTGACTCACTGGGCACCTGCCCCTGCCAAAGCCATTAGCCAAAACATTCATAGCTGAGAAGGAACAGAGAGAGCTTAAATTTCCAAAGGTTGTGATTTGTAGCACTAAAACAGCCTCAACATTTCTGCAAGGCCATCCTGCATCTATCCCAGAGCCTGCACATTTTCCCAACTGCAGGGAAGGCTTGGGTCCTGGAGCCAGTGCTGCTCCCTGCCCTTGGGGAGCCCAGAGGGGTGTTTGCAAAGCTGCCCATGGAACAGGTTAGACACATCCTGACGATTGGTACAGTACTCTAGTGTTTTCCCTCCCTTCCTCAATGCACAGCCCTCCCTGCCAGGTATTGGGTCTTGGAACAGAGAGAACATCCATCTTCCAAAGACCCAGACACATTTTTAACAGAAGAAATGTTCTGGAAGATAATGTGCTGTATTTGCCTTACTGGAAAACTAGTTAAGAAGTTTGTCACATATGTTAGATGCTTAATGAATCAGAGAATGGTTTGGGTCAGAAGGGACCTTAAAGATTATCTAGTTCCAGCCCCTCTGCCATGGGCAGGGACATCTTTCATTAGACCAAAACCTGGCTTTGAACACTTTCAGAAATGGAACATCCACAGCTTCTCTGGCTAATCTGTTCCAGTGCCTCACGACCTGCACTGTAAACGATTTCCTCCTATTAATCTTAAAGGATTTCTTCCTTCTAATCTTAAACCGATCCTCTTTCAGTTTGAAGCCATTCCCCCTTGTCCTGTCACTACATTCCCTTGTAAAAAGTCCTCCTACAGCTTTCTTTCAGGCTCCCTTCAGGTACTGAAGGTACTACTGTAAGGTTTCCTTGAAGCCTTCTTTTCTCCATGATGAAAAACTCCAAATCTCTCAATCCATCCTCATGAGAGAGATGCTCCATCACTCTGATCACCTTCATGACCCTCCTCTGGACCCCCTCCAGCAGGTGCAGCTGAACCAAAACATTTCCATGTCCCCTTGATTTTCATTGTTGTGGTTTTCTTGGCCCCCAGAGGACTCTTGAAGATTCAGAATTGAAAGGTCAGTGTACTTAAATAAATATCTTACAGGGTTACCAGATCTCTAGATATCACTTTTATTTTATAGATGAAAGTAAACACTGTTTATAAACCCCTAAGAGACAATTTTAGCAAGTTCAGAATGATGGGTTTCCGTCCTTGAGAAGCACAACCAGCCAGCTGGTGGGCACGGTGGGAGTGGGAAGAGGAGAGCTCCCCACCACAGCCAGCTGTCATGCTGCCCCAAAACACCTCTCTGGGCTCACCTCCTGGGGTGTTGTCTGTGCTCATTTCTTCACTCAGCACTCGCTGGGCTGAGGGGATGGAACAGGGGCTCAGGTGTCCCTCCTGCTTGCATGGCTCTGCACCCCCGACAGGCACCAGAGCTTCTCCAGCATCCATCTGCCTTGGCCCCAACCATTCCCAAATGTTTCTGTGTTCACAGAATCCAGGCTAAATCTGTAAGCCATTACAGATAATTTCAGCCTCCAGGAAAAATGTAGAGGTTCTTTCTAAAGCAGTCACATCCCAGGTCGAGCTGGGAGTGCAGGAGTACACACTGGCTTGTGCCTCTTCCTCTGAGGTGCCTCCAAACATCTCTTCCCTGGGGCCTGTCTGCACAGAGAAGTGCAGCCAAGGCCAACACACCCCTTGAGGCAACTGAGTCCCTGAAACAGGTTGGGATACCAAAAGCCTATGAAGTACTTTGACAAAGTCTACCCAGCATCTTTTCAATTGACATGATTGTATAGCTTTAGGAAAGGAGTTTGTTTTTAGCTGGCCACTTCAGACAGGAACCTGTGCAAATATATATATAGGCTGTGCAAATATTAGGATACTATGCATGCAAACAACCATATCATTCACTTCTCCTCAAAGTCAAAGGTCCCTGGAGCAAACATTGATAATTGCCTTTGTGAGAGTGTGATGTCATTTTTTCAGTTGAATTTAAAGGTAATAATGAGCTGCAGTAAAAATTACCTTCCAAAGGTTTGGTTTCAAAATGTATCATCACAGAGACTGTCAGACTGTGGTCAGTTTATGTGGGACTGGAAACTGTTTAATACAATAGAATATAGAACAATACAATCAGCTAATATCTTTAGACTTTATGAGGGTACTATCAGCTGAAATCAGTTGATTTAAGTAATTAATATAAAACTATAATTGGAAAACATTTTCCCCTTTCTTTATGCTCTCCTTTGTTTTCCTGGAGTTTAAAATTACCCTGTTTGTATGAGACTTTCACTTAGCAGGAGAGTGATGGAATAATTCCTGCATCTTTTTATAGCAGGAGGTAGTACTGTAAATAAAAGCAGTTATAAATTGATCATAAGGGGTTTAAGTTTGTCACATCAAGCTCTTCCTAAAACAGCTGTGAGTCATTCATACTCCTGTTAGCATATTACAGTTTTTACCTGTTGGGAATCTTTAAATGCTCTCTCACATACTTTTTCATTTAATGCTAGAATGAAACCAAGCAGTAAGGCAGCAACCAGCCATTTTCAACTGGTTGAAATTCAACAAGTTTCTTTCTGATCACTTAACACAACTGCAAGTCACTTGAAGTGCCTGTACAATTATTAGTATGCTTGGCACTGTTAGGTGAAGTACCAACAATGATGCCTTTAAGCACTGACACTGGAATTTATATATTTTTTGGCTTTAGAAATGTATCAAGTTCTGCTAAATATAGAACAAAATTAATTCTGTTCATTCAAGCACATATAATTCTACTGTTTAGCAGAACAGGACATGGGGTTTGTTCTGCAGTTCAGGAGAAATGTCCCTGGCTGTAGCACTCTGGCTATTACATATCTAACAAAGAAGAGATTTTTCCTGTTGTAGGACTTCCAGATTGAAGTTAAAAGAGCGACATCTAGATGAATATTCATGAGTAGTCTCATCTCTTGGCAGTAGCAAATCACATGTTTGGATCCTCAGTGAATGTAAGATATGATGCAAGAGCAGCTCCCACTAAAATAAGGTGAAATTTTTTGTACAGATATCACTGGATCAAGATTTCATCAATATATAAAATGTAACTGCTAGCAACAGATTTGAAAAGGAAAGTATTTCCCTCTACTTTGATCATTTTTAGGTTATGGTTTGTTTTCCATCCAAAAAGGAATTGGAGAATCACATTTACTAAAATTTCCATTGTCCAGTAGCCTGAAGTATTTTTCTTTGGGTAGGGGAAAAGAAGTAAAAAGGAAGATTAATAACATGGAAATAGCAGATTTGGTTCTCTCTATAGACAAATTTTAACTTTGCATATGTTCATAGAGATATTTCAGTTTCACCTGACTTTTGTATGGCTCACTTGCTGCATGCAAAAACAAATTTAATGACAAAACTTTTGTTTATACAATGGGAAGGAAATGTAGGTCAAAACCAACAAAACCTAGCTGATATTTCTCCTGCTTTGTTTCACCCCCACCTTTTCATGGCATAGTGCACAGGAAAACTCCTGGACTCAAACCAAACCTCATCCATCATTTAGGAAATGCAGAAGCAAAAGTGCTGTGGGAAAATCCAAAGGTCTCTTTTTTACTTGTACGTGGATTTAACAGCTGGGATTTTCCTACCGGATAAGCCAGTGTAAAAAAAAAATATACAGGGGAAATTTGGGACAAAGTCACTGGAAAAAATAATTAAAGATCACAGATCTATCAAATATTGAGTATGCTTATATTAAAGGGCAATGCAGTTTTACAGCTTGAGACTTGGGGATTTCATTATTTCCTTAGAAGCCAATTATACCAGTGTAAATGACATTTTAATTAATTCATGTATTTTTCCATAGAATGGTTAGAAAATAAAACAAAAAAAAAGTTAAAGGATATATTTAGGGATTTTCAGTTGTTCCAAAAATTTTCTTCTTAATCCAGAACTGGACACACTGTACTTTATAAAATAAATGAATTGAGGGCAGCTTGTGTTTGTTATGTACTCTGCAGTAGTCAAGTGACTGTCAAAAAGAAAAAAAAAATGTATTTGAAGAGAAAATACCTTTCTACTAAAGAAAATTAAGGTTCATGTGCCATTGAAGTTTATTAAAGCTGGGCTCAATGCCATGTTTTGTCTTGATCCTTCAGATTTCAGTAAAAGATTAATTTTTTTCCCCAACAATTAAACTCCTCTGCTATTCTTAAAATTGTGTGGAATTATACCAGTTAGATTAGTAATAAATTGCTTAAATTTTCTTCTGAGCATGATGTCTGTTGATTTTGTAACTAAGAATTTTCTTTCCTTTGTCTGTCATGTATTTTTGGCTGTTTAAGCCATACAGAGGCATGTCAAGTATTTGTTGTATGACAAATTTGCTATTCTTAAGGAAAACCACACTGTCTGTGTTGGAGGTAGAATATGTGGATACAGGCCACTATTCTGTGGCTTTAGCTTCAACTTTTTCTGGTCACTGCATACAAAGACAAAAAAAGTTGCAGACAAAGCTATTTCTATGAAAAACTGAGATGTTTCTCTTTGCATGGAGAATAGAATAAAGCCTCCAGCAGAAAACTCAGCAGTGCTGCATAGGAAGAAGTTGTATGTGATTAATGAATGAATGCACTGTTTATTTTTTCTCCTTGTGAAGAACTACCTGCAATAACCCTTTTACCTCTAGCTTTATGCCCACTCTTCTTGTCTTGCTCTTCCATGTGTTTTTTATTATTTTCTTTGAGTGTTTCATTGGAGGCCTTGGAGGAGATAATTCTGGGCTGGGTCCCTGGGAGTTGCAAGAGGGACAGGGGGACAGAGAGCTACAGCTCAAGAGGACAGATCCAGCCCCTCCATGTTCACCAATAAACCCTGACCACAAGTGCCACATCCACATGCTTTCTTGAACACTTCCAGGGATGGTGATTCCACCACCACCACCACCTGGGCAGCCTGTTCCAATACATGATCAATCTTTCACTGAAGAAATTTTTCCTAATATCCAATCTAAACCTTCTGTGGCACAGCTTGAGGTTGTTTAGTTTTGACCTGTCACTTGTCACTTGGGATAAGAAACCAATCCCCACAACCTTCTTTCAGGAGTTGTTGAGAGAGAGAGCATCCCACTGAGCCTCCTCTTCTCCAGACCAAACAACCACAGCTCCCACAGCCACTCCTCATAAATCTCACTCTCTAGACCCTTCATCAGCTCTGCTGCCCTTCTCCATACTCGCTCCTGCACATCAGTGTCCTTCCTGAATTGAGGGACCCAGAACTGGGCACAAGGTGTGGCCTCTCCAGTGCTGACTACAGGGGGACAAGCACTGGCCTGGTCCTGCTGATCACACTGCTTCTGGTACAGAACATTGGCTTTTTTGGGTACCTGGGCACACACTGGCTCATGTACAGCAGCTGATCAGCACCCCCACGTCATTTTCTGCTGGACCTCTTTCCAGCCACTCTTCTCCCAGTCTGTGGTGCTGCATGGGGTTATTGTGACCCAAATGCAGGACATTGCACTTCACCTTATTGAAACTCATACAACTGGCCTCAGCCCACTGATCCAGCCTGTCCAGATCCTTCTGCAGATCCTTCTACTTTCCAGAAGATTAACACTTCCTCCCAATCTGGTGTTGTGTGGAAGCTGACTGTCTTCAATACCCTCATCCAATTCATTAATAAAGATATTAAACGGGACTTTTCCCAAAACTGAGCCCTGGGGAGCACTGACTGGTCTGTGGTGAGAGTAAGAGACTAAGTGTACGGAGAATTCACTGTTTTTCAATACGTGCTGTCAAGCCTTAATGACGTCCAACATTTTTGGCCTCTGTCCTGCTGATGGGCAGGTAAGAAATTCCATGCCTTCCTGGTATCAGTAGTTGCTGAAGTGGCTGCTGCCCTCTCCTGCCCTTCTCTGCAGCACCTTACATGTGTTGAGAATTGTGGCTGCACACACGGAGAGCATTGCTGTTCACACAGCTTGGTCTCTTGGTGCTTCATTATCTATATATGCATATAGAAACCACAGTAAAGAAATTCCTTCACAGACCAAGTACCAAGAGGCCAGGGGTGAAGGAATAAGCTGCTTTGTCTCACGTTTCTTCAGAGCTGGGGGTACCTGAGCTGTGAGAGTTTGAGCTGGAGAAAGGTTCCTGGAGATAAACTTCTGATCTTGCAAGGGTTGGGATTGCTGGCTAAGAGATAGCAAATGCCTCTGTCTGAAAAGTGCTCTCCTAAAGACTATTTCAGAATCTTAGGTTGTTGCAAACCTTCCACTTACAATCCCTGCCTACAAAGTCTTCTATATGAAAAGTCTAAGCCTTGCATTAGTAAAACAGACCTGTGTATAGACTGGGTGTTGAAATTTTCATCCAGAATTTGCTTCGTCTTGTGTATTATTAATAGCTCATTTACAAAATAAAAGTGGGGATATCAGCTAAATTCCTTGGGTTTTTAAAATTTTTTTTGTTTGTTTTTGTTTTTTGTTTTTGTTTTGGTGTTGTTTATTTAAAAATTTTTATTCTACAATTCAGATGGCTCCAAGACAATTAAAAGAAGATAGAAAACTCACAAAATTAATACTGCTGCAAATGGCAATACAGTCTTCAGTGAGCTGAACTGTGAGGCTCTTCTAGGCTCATGCATATTCTCTTCTAAAATGTATATGTGAAAATGTGTACATATTTCTTCCCTCCTTATCCAAGATATTCACAGAATTGCTGCTTGTATTAAAAATTATCTTTCTCTTCTTTTGACCATTTTTTGACATAGTTCTCTTGAAAAAAAAAGAAATCGGAAAAAATATAAAAAAGAGAAAGAATATTGGTAAGGGCTCCTGTTCTGTCATCTGGGGATTATTAGTTTACAAACCCTCAACCTTTGACCTGGCATTTTTGCTGAAGTCTGAGTGAAGAACAAGCTCCCTTTGAAGCTCTCCACATCATGTCCTGAGGAATGCAGGATCACCAGGGCTCTGACTGCTGAAAGCCTGGATGAGTTATTGCAGCAGGTTTCACTGCTCAGGGTGGGGGCAGGGCTCTTTCCCCCATGAACAATTAAGAGGGATCCATCTCATCCATTTTTTTCATTTGTAAAAGCTGCCTATCTATTCTCAGTGTTCATCAAGGAACCCTCCACGGAGACATGCAGGCACCCAGAGAGAGCATTTCAGCTGACACAATAGGATGTGCCTGGAGGTGATTATTTCTCTCTCTGCTGAATGCAGAGGGAGACCATACAGATGATGTCTGATCAGACAAAATCAGCCAAGAAAAGATTCCAGTTTATAGATAAACTTGAAAGAAGGCCAAACCCTTATTTCTTCAGTGTTTGCAATGCCTCTGTTACCCAGCACTGCCACACTCAGCAGTCCAGACAAAGGACTTGGGATTATTCCTCCAAAAGAAATATGTTTGTCTATGTATTCTTAGCCAAGCTTGGTATAAACCATTAAAAATATAATCTTGGGGTTTTTTCCTCCTTGTTCCAAATAAACAAAGAAGGCTGAGGGAATCTCATTTCTTACCATTTGCAAAACATGGTGAAATTTTGGTACTCTAAACAGCCTTGCCAAGTTTCACAATTTCTGACACATTCCACAAGAATTCACACTACTTACAATTGTCTTGAAATCATCCAGTATTCAAGACTCTTCTTTTTTTAAGAAGAAAAAAGAGTGTTTTAGCCATTATGATTACAGAGAAAAGGTGAAACATGCATAAGATTGAAGCACACTTGAAAATGTAATAAATGTTAGAATAACCTATGTTAATTACATTAATACGTTCATTCTGTTCTAATTCATTTTGTTCTGTTCAGCTTTACTCTATTCTATATATTTAAATTACGACTCAGCCAGGAGGTAATGTGCACATGTTTTCAGAGCAAGGAATAAATTCATTAAAATAAGATCAAGATCACAAGCAGGGCATAGAAAAAAATCATGCATGAAGAAATGAATGTATTCCACAGGAAATATGCAAGAGAAACAGCAGTTTCTCAGTTGCTTCAATGTGTATCCTATATGCTACTTCAATGACCTAAATTTTCCCAAAAATACATGTGTCAACAAGCATACTTTTCAGAGATATGAGCTTCATTCCTATGAGCTATTGCAGAGGGAAAAAAAAGTTATTGGATAAAAACAATGAGACATATTGTTTGGAATAGCATTATCTTTTATAGTCACTTTATTACTGAAAAATTTAAAAATCATACTTGTTTTATTCTTTCCTAGTTTGCAAAAGGACTAAGAGGTTGCCCTCTAAAAAGGACATAGCAAGTGTATCATACTCCTAAAAATCTGAAACTTACTGAGTGTGAAAGGAGAGTCCCTTTTTTGGAAAGAAAACAGAGTACTTTGGCAAGAAAATGGATACTTCCCATTTGTCCCTGCTTTATTCTAGAGGGAATCCTATTTTAAGGCACTACAATATATGAAGTTAAAAGACACAGGGGCAGTGGGCACAGGAGCCCTGTGTGGTGGGACCAGCACACCCCTGGGTGAGGCTGGAGCGAGGTGTGGCCAGGTGTGCACACACAGCTCCAGTGGCTCCCCTGAGCCTGGGACACCACACGGAGGATATATTCAATAATATATCATCCTCCATCCCCACAGCTGCCCTCCTAGCAGCTGTCAGGTGTAATAAGGCTTCCAGTTTGCAGCACACTCTGAATGACCAATCATCATACGTTTTACCCAGGAGACATCCCCAAAGCAGACAGAAATTCCCTGTGCTGCACAAGACAACTTCACTAATGCACTGAGGCTGAAATGGAGACTGCAGACAAATGTGGTAAAAGAGGGAAAAAACTTTAAAAAGCAGCACATTTGGGAGTACTAGCAAATTATGCAAACATGACAATGAGTGCAGCTGAACACTTTTTAACCAATGGAGAAACTGGGAATAGTAGCCATATCCCAGAAGGCAAAAAACCTCCTTATCTACTAGGATTATTTTGTATTAATATAACTCTAATATAAAATCCAAACAAATACTGAACAAAATGGTGACCTATTATGCTTGTGCTTTTTGGGCAAATGTGCAATTCTTGTCAGAAAGGGGAAAAACAAAGGCAGTAGCTTCAAAGACAGAGCATTTCCTGATAGATAGCTATAATGTATTGATTTTTTTCTTGACCTTGGCCCTGTGACACAGTAGGTAGGAAGATGCATGAGAGAGTGAAATTTCTTGGCTGGGTTATGGTCTCTGCCATTACCACTATTGCTTTTGAAAGATAAAAGACATGAAAGACTCCTGTCTTTGTTTTACCATCGAATGAAGACTGATGATGGCTCTAAGGTATGATATGGGTAATGTGGATGTGTTGTCTGGAAGTGATTCTGGAATTAGAATTCATCCTACCTGACTTGAAATGTCTGCCATAAGAACATTGGCAGTACCTAGGTTGCTCACATATTCCTCTTTTCACAGTCAGAGAAAAGAAAGAGGCCCTTATGGTATTTAGCTCTAGGACCATGTATAGAAACACACCTTTTGAAAGGAATTACTTATTTCCAAATGCATTTCACCTGTTTAGTCATTCCTAGTAAGACAGCAAGATGACCAACTCAGATGCAAACATCTGCATCTGGTCAGATAAATCTGAGCATTAACTGAATTTCTACTGTAATGGGGAAAAAAATGTATTGATGTGTGCAAATAGATGGAAGGGTTTAGTAGGTAACAGGAATTTTCAAATATGCCTACCTCGTTTAAGAGTACACAAACTAATTTACTGGAAAAAAGCCTTCCTTCAAATTTTTTTCAAATGTCTTATTTTATCATGAATACAGGTCATGTCAAGAAGAAATGAGTCCGTGGCTGTTGTGGTCCTGAATAATTTATACAATTTTTCTTTTAAAAAGTCTACCTATTCTTCTACAGTTTGGCTTTTGTTTTGTTCCTGACATGTTGCTTAATAACCTTAATTTGTGATTACTATCTCAATTTAAAACTTGGAATCCCAATGGAGCAGACAAATGATTGGTGTAACTCATAGATCAGTGTTGCATACATTGGATATGGTCTCTGAGTGTGGAATTTTTATTGTGACATAGAGAATGCAATTCTGCTGCTATGCCTGCCCTGAACTATTGGATGCATATCCCAGTTCTTTCTTGTCTTATCACACTTGTCACCAAACCATTCCCTACACTGAGACTTTTTGCAAGAGCAATGCACTTCTTTAAAATGTAACATTCATCATAAAAAAGGGCATGTACTTTACACAGTTCTATAGCAAGTCTCAAGATATTTAGGCTACTTTTTCTTCTCATCTCAAAGCAGTTTTGTTCATATCTTCCCAATAAACTTTTTTGTATTATTCTTTGCTTGATATGACTATATTAAGAAACAGATAAAAATCAATATGGACTGGTTAGAGCATAACAATAATGTTAAAGAGTTAAAAGCAATGTAAGAAAGAATTTAAATGGAAGAGGCCAGGTGAAAAAGAAATACAGTGCATCATGCACAGAGAATGTGTTTATTGGAGTAGTCCCAGGTCCAGATCAAAGATATGGCAATAGTGGCTGGAAACCATAAAGTGTTTTCAGTGCTGTAAATGTTTCACAAATCCATGTGGGGATATTTAGGACATTCGTGTTCAGTATCACATTAAAAGAGGAAAAAAAACCCAAAAAACCAAAAAACCTCAACACAGACTAGAAATGGTTAAACCTCTGATCAAGATTTCCTATGTCCTATTAAGTGCTAGAAGACAGTTGTTTCAAGTACAAATTCTGATATGAAGAAAAAAAAAGAAAAAGCTTGGAATAAATGCTGTCTGCTGAACAGCAGCCAAAAACTGCATCAGGAGATTCAGTATCAGAACCTTGAGCAATCTCATGGGTGCACAACAGATCAAAGGAACAACTTTGAAGCAAGACCTAGTGTCTGTTCACTGTGACCTGGAGTTGCCATTGGCAGAGGGGGGAAAGAAGTCCAAAGCAAGAACTCGGGCATGCTGAAAAGTTTTCTAGAGCGTGGATTAAGCCTTACCAGCTGTGTTGACTTTGGCTGTGTGTATATATGATAACTAGAAATTAATTAACCTGTCAAAAGAAAGAATGTGGAAGACAAACTGAAAAAGTCTGGTGTTGAGATTTATACTAAGTTGCCAAGGTCACTTTGGGCTACTGAAATAAAATGTTAGGGAAAGGGGACTTATTTCTGAAATATTTCTGCTCTAGCAATAGGCAAAAACATGGATGAGCAACTCAGATGAAGGAAAATTACATTCTCTACCAAAGCATGAGAACCTGCACACATAGAAGATCGTCTCTCTTCAGCTATAACCCATCCTGCTCCTTGCATGGCCACAGCTTGGACCAGGGCTGTAGGAACTCATTTTTGCAGCTTTCTTGTAAATCACCATGTTAAATATCACTGTCTCCAGATGAACGGACACAACCTGAAGGAATGTAAGCCTAGCTACAATGTTTTTATTATATTTTTGCAAAGTAGATTTCCCATTTCCCATCCTGTCCTGTCTTTTATCACTTGCTCCTGTTCTTGATATCAAAATATAAATAGTTTTGCTTGGGGATTTTATCAGTTTATGTACCAAAATTTCTTCTTGGCCAAAACATCTCTTTTGCACTTGGTGTCTACTGAGAGACAGAGTAATGTGACTGAAACAAACAGAGTCAAGGCTAGATAAATTATTGCTAGACTTAATTAGATTAAAGGTACTATTCTGAGTTTGAAAACTATTACTTCATGGTATTTCAGATTTTAAGTCACCTCATCTAACATGAGAGAGACTTTCAGGGGCAGTTTGTCACTTCAAAAAATAAGAATTTAGTACAGGTAGAGCAGCTGTGGGAGAGGAAGACAGACTTGGATAGTGCCTCATTGGAATATAGATTGAACATAATTAACAAGGTCAAACACTGATTTTTTTCTTCAACTGAATAGAGTGAAATGTATTATCCTTAAAAGCCCAGCTACACCCCTTGTGGAAATTTTTCAACAGTTTCCTTCAGCTGCTTTCTGGAGCTGAGAAAAAATCTGTATGCTGAACTATTTGGAAACATTCCCTTGAAAAATCCCATTTGGAAATCCAGTAAATTAAAGTCAGCATCTTCTACCTGAAAGTCTTCATATCTGATGAGTATTTGAAAACTCAAAACTGATACAAGATATGGTTTCTCAGTAGTTCTGAGTGGAGTTTTATCTGGTCTGCAACAAAAATTTGCATTGTTCAGACCAGGCACCCTCTTTGCACATTCAGTATTGCTATAACTAAATAGGCTGGGATTATTTATTTTGCAGGAAGTTTAGAAAAAACCAAAATTTTCCCTAAAAGGACTCTTCAGTTTCTGGCCAGCACTAGCAGTATGAGCTCTATCACCAGTTATCATAAAACTCCTTTGCCCAGTTGTCTCCTGGCTCATTTTGAGATTTGACCTCATCTCCATTTTCTGCAAACACAGGCCAGCAGTCAGATGTCTGGTACCACTCTGGTTTTGTATCTCTCTGCTTACAGCTTTATTTCAGTTATAAGGAGTGTGTGTACATCTAAAGCATTTTGAGTTGCCAATAATCACCTTTGCATTTGCCTTCACAACTGTGTGGAGATAAATAAATACACACATAACGCTAGCTGCACCAGCCTGAGCAAGTGGGGACCAAGCACAGTCACTATGCAAACATCTCAGAAGAGACTACAGAGGTTTGGAAACCTATCCAGCCACTGGAAGAGGCCAAGCCCCTGTTCGAGGAATGAAATCCTCACATTCGGCCTTAAAATGTCATTTTTTAAACCTCAAAATTATCTTGCTCAGCTCTGTTAATTTCAGCAGTTAGGGGTGGACTGAGTTCAGAGGTAGCTATACCAAAACTCCTCAGGAAAAAAAAACCACTCACATGAAATTCAGAGACAACTAATGTCAGGAAATCTTACAGTAATGTTTGTTCCATGAAGATGTATAAGAAGACTCTCAAGTCAAAGAAGACAAAATTAGTGGAATGAAAAACATCCAAGCAATGTCGTATTTGTGCACTTTGGAAGTCCATCTATCACCTCTGCATCTCCTAACCTTTAAAAAAATAAAAAGGAAGTTATACATAGTTTACTTTTATACTGGTTTTGTGATTCTGCTAGTAATTAACAGTATCTCCTTCAGAGAAAATATTATTTGGATTTTGATGTATTAATTACCAGGTAGAACAGCTTGCTAAGATTCAGTCTGATGACTCAGCACTCTGAAAAAGAGCTGTTTGGGGAGTAATGTCTATGAAAGGTATATTTACCCTCTATATTTTGCATTCCTTCTTTGCTTTCTAGCAGGCAAACCTGTTGGCCAAAAGAAACCTTGCAGGCTTGTCAATGAAAGTCTCTCCAGATTCAACAAGCTCTTTTTAATGGAGCGTGTGCAAAAATTTGGTGTTCAGAAGTACAGTTTTTTCCCTAACTACTTGGTCTATTTCCAAGAGGTCTGTGGCAGCGGAACAACATTAGGACCTATTACTACATGTTTCCTCATGCAGTGTTTATGCAGACCATCAATCTTGGCTAGAAATTAATGTCTTTAGTATAAGAACACATTCCTTGAGTCTGTGCCTTTCCATTAATAAAACCAGAGCATCTTCACAAGTACTGTGCCTTTGAGTGAGATTCCTCTCTCCTGACTCTGGATAGTGACTGAAGAGATTTGTGCTGGAGAATACTGAATTGGCTTAAGCTTCATTTACAGTCAACAGAGAAATCATCTAGGGTGTGATTCATCTGGCTTATTTGAGATTTCACAAAATGATGAATTGCACTTAGATGAACATCCTTCTTTCTGTTGACTGCAAAGTGAGCCTGGAATGTTTACCTGAGGTGTTATTACCCTGTGCTATGCTTGTATCTTAAAGAGAGGGAGAATGAAGTCTTGTTAGAATAATGCCTTATAATACAAAGATCTATACTGGTACTTCAGGTCTCATAACTAATATTTCTGACTATGATTTTTACATAGAGAGCTTGATATTTCTGCTGCCTCCTTTTAACTTGTTTATTGGGTCACTTGTAAGAGCTTATTAGTTCCAGTCCCTCTTCTTCTGGCTACTGTTGGCCCAATTGCACAAAACTGTAGTATCTGATTCATGACCTTTCTTGACCTCTCATTAGGATTAGAGCTGGGCTCCAGTTTATCAGCAACAGCCTGAAACAATTTTAATCAGTGTTGACCCCCCAGCCAAGCAAGTAACCCTATTAAAATTAATGAGATGGCAATTCTGTGAGAACAGGCAAGACAGACTGATGGGGAAGCTACCTGATGGCAGCAGAGTCTCTTGGCAAATCATACACACTCAGGTGTCTTGTCAACTTTGCACTCACTTTATTTTCCCACATGAGCCACCAGAAATAGACAGTTCTGCTTCATTCCACCTAGCACTCACTTCCTCAGGGTGAACAACTGCCCAAAGCAATCCAGTCCTATTACTCTCAAAGGACCATATAGGAATTATGCAGCTATGCCACAGCCATGTAATTCTGACAATCTGAAAGAACAATTTGTAGCACAGTGAAACACAGAGAAAATGCTACAGTAGGAGGTGGAATTTTCCTTAATCAACAAGAAAAAAAAATCAACAACATTTTAAAGCTGTGTGTTTTTAAAAGCAGAATGTTGATTGTTTATATCTGGTACTGAAGAATGTTTGCAAAAATCCTGAGGTAGCAATGGTGTCTCTGGAGAATTGCATTTGAACACTCCATGTTCTTCTACTTCTCATTTGGTCAAGGTTGTTTTTCTTCAAAGCACATAACAGCGAGGGATTTATTTTCTCTTGAGACATAAGAAAATGAAAACTTGTAGAAATTAAATTGGATAGAGAAGGAAAATTAGAGTGAAAATTGTTCAGATTCCCATAGATGCTGCTCTGACCATTTCTTTAAAAAATAATTTGGAAGGATTTATTTCTGCATGAAAAGGGAAGCCCTGTCATCACATAGCTGTGTTTTGTAACCACTTGGAAATGTTAGGGAATGGCCTACAGACCCCATGCACATACAGCCCAGCTTTACTTGCTCTGTCATGTCTTCCATGGCTCAATATTCCATCTCATGGGGTATCCCACCAGACAAAAGAGGTAATTTTCAAAGTATCTGAAAGATTCAAGTTCATTAACTGTTGGAGTGAGGTGGGTTAACTCCACTGAAATTAGTAGAAAATGCCTCACATGTTACTCCTGTCTAATTCTGAGCCTTTATTATGTAAAACACCAGCACATACTGGATGTTGGAAGTTCATGTTTCTTGGATGATAAGTGCCAGTGATTGGAGAATTCCTCTGGTTAGCATCAGGGACAAAACTGGTGATCTCTGGATTTCTTCAGCTCCAATCCTTTAGCTGGTCAGGAAAACTGTTTGAGAGCGTTAGGGAAGAACACACTGAAGGGGGATAGAGGCTTCTGTGCCATGCAGCTCTCACATCCTGAGGGAACAATCAGGTAGGCTGCAGGGGACCTTAGAAAAGGTGACATTCATAGCATAATTTTCAGAGCTTCCATGCAGAGGACTGATTTCATGGCAAACTAGTGGAGAGCTGGAGAAGTAGCTCAGAGCAAAAGCATTTTATGTTCCTTATCAAACAATTCAAGGTTATCAGAAAGTCTCACACATTTGTGCTGCGGAGGTCCATTAAGTGAGATTCCTTCTCCAAAATCCACACTGCCTACACGTTTCTCTCAACAGCTCTTTGTCTGACATTCTAGGTAATTGCACATGACCTACAACTGGAGAGTGGTGGTTGTTTGCTTTTTTTCCTTTTTTTCCCCCCTGATTTTAATTCAAAACAACAAAACAAAAGGTTTTGCCTTAAGTTTTTGAGATTCAGAATCTTACCTGCAGGGGCTGACATTAATATTTAAATACTCTGTGGTTTGGGTTACCTTTATATTTTGTGCACAGGCAGCCTAAAAAGTGTGAGGGTGGAGGCAAAAATGCAGCTATGGGTTTGTGTTCAATTTTTAAATAAGCTGGAGCATATTTAGACACCAGTACATTCTGCAATTGTCTTAAAAAAAAAAAACTTTCTTAAATATTGTAGCAGGTTTTATATTATTTTTACAAACTATAAAGAAAAATACCCAAGAACTCTGATGGATGCCATGACCCTGCAAACTTCCTTACAGCCATTACACAGGCAGTTCCACCATCAGAGAAAAAGTATTCTTCAGTATTCCAGACTGAATACTTAGGAAAGTTCCATAGAGTATCACATTAAAAATACTGCAGCTCCATTTGTTAATGATCCATGGAGTGAGCTGGAGCAATGAAACTCAGCCTTGATGACAAAAAGACCAGGATGGTAGCAGTCACTTCTGAATAGCCTGAGAAGTTCCTTAGGAGCAGGCAATAAACAAGGAGAGTCGTGTTTTTGCAATCAGGAAAGATAACAGGACAGCTATAGATAAACGTGGAGGACCAGGCAGTACTGCACAGCATCTAATAATAATTTGTTTCCTGTTCCCGAAGACAACAGAAGTGTGTTCTGGAGGGATAAAGCATGGAAGGGATGGTAGGCAAAGGGTCACTAAAGGCAGTTTGCTCTATATTTTATATAATCTCCTTCTTCCTTATTTCTTCCAAATCTGGGGTATTGAATTTGCTTCCTTCAGACAATGTAATACAATCTCCCTATCACCTTTCACCCTATCTCCCTTTCAAAATTAAGAAAACTAAAAGAAAGGAACTAATACCCTGATCACCAGGGATGAGAAAGAGGAGGTCCCTGCTGTATAATTGATCTTGACTTTTTATCAGACCGTTTGTCTAGCCATCACAAGACTCAGGTATTGACATGTCTTGGAATCATGAATTCTCTGCTGTTGGAGACTAAGCAAAGTTGTTTTGTGAAGGAAAGTCTGCAAACAGCACTGGTGACTGCTGTCATTAAGTTGAGAATGGATGTGGAGAGCTTGTTGCACTGTGAGTGGGACAAGGGACTATGAGTGGCTGCCAAGTCACATGGCAGCAGCAGATTCTTCCTATGTCCCTTTTTCAACATTCAGTAAAGCCATTACTCAGGTGTAAATAAGAAACACTGCTGTGGAGAGTCAAAAGAGAAAGCAGGATGCTAAGAGCAAAGAGAATACCAAATGTACTTGTCTATTTGAAGCTAGACCTGAGCCAGAAAAGTCAGTGAGATATTTCATGCCTGGTTATGTTTCTTCAGAAAAACCTTGCAACATGTCTTTTAACCTACAGGACTCATGGCACAGCTGACATTGGGAAAAGGTATATGTATTTTTGACAAGGCAGGCTCAAAGAGCTGTGAGAGCTGTGGGGTGCTTGTGACAAGCTCCTTTCTGACAGCACCAAGACTTTTAGCACTGCAGCTCCTAGATACTTGCTTTGACAGAGAGAAGCAGAGTCCCATGGTCACCCCATTAGTGCCTTTCTTGCCAGGGCAAGACAGCTGAGATTCTGTCAGCATCTGTTGCACTGCCACTACAGGAGATTGCAGTGGTAATAAGAATCTAAGTTGGACACCTTAGAATACAGGAAAAGAAAACACAGAATGGTTTAAAATCTTAACATCAATTTGGCTGCTTGCTGAACCATTATGTAAATGGATGCAGGCACAAGGGAAGGAGAGCATCCTAATCAACACTCTGCTACTAGTAAATGTTAATAAAGGAAAACCAGAATATTGGTGCTGATTTTTGTGATTACCTCTTACTCTCTTCTTGAAATCACTAATGTCCTGGAGATTTACTGTTCCTGAAACCTGGGATAATTCACTCTGATCTTCAAGAGTAAAATTAGGAATGGAGGGAATGCATAAAAATTGTCTGTGTTGATCTGTAATATCATGTATTACTGCCTTTCAGTGTATTAAGAAAAAAAATCAGCATAAAATATTAAAAGTAGATTGCTTGGGTTTTTTGTTTTATTTTTGTTTGTTTTTTTTTCTTTTTTGGCACTTTTAAGTGCACCAAGTTAAATCATAGTATACTGGTTTGGTATGGCCCGGTTTTTGGTAGCAGGGGGACCACAGAGGTGACTCCTGTGAGGAGCTGCTGGAAGGTTCCATCATGTCCAGCAGAGCCAGTTCCTGATAGCAATAAAGATGGTCATGCTGGTGGCCAAAACTGGGCCAATTAAAGATGATGGTAACAACTCTGTGATGGCATACTAAAGAAGAAAATTGAAACAAAGTCAAAAAGTTTTGGCTTCTAGTCAGATAAGAGGAGGAGGTGAGAACGTGTGAGGGAAACAACATGGAGACACCAGGGCCAGTGGGGAAGGAGGGGAGGAGCTGCTCCAGGCACCGGAGACAAGATTCCTCTACAGGCCATGGTGAGACCATGGTGAGGGAGCTGTGTTCCTGCAGCCTTGGGGATCCATAGGGAATGCAGAGATCCACCCACAGCCCATGGGATCCATGGGGGATGCAGAGATCACCCACAGGCCATGGAGATCCATGGGGGATGTAGAAATCCATGCACAGCCCATGGGGAAGGTGCCCAAGCTGGGGTGGGTGGATGCCTGCAGGAGGCTGTGATCCAGTGGGAGACCCTTGGAGGTCTGCACCCCATGGAAGAGTGACCCTCACCACAGCAGTTTTGGGAGGGCTGTCTGCCTGTGGAAGGGACTCACGTTGCAGCAGTTTTGGGAGGAGTGCTGCTCGTGAGGTTGGACCCACACTGGGGAAGGTCACAGAGAACTTCTCCCATGGGAGGGACCCCATGGTCTCACTCCTCTCCTGCAGCAGCAGAAGAAAATCTCAGTGATGAGCTGACCAAAACCCCATGCCTTGTCTCCCTGCATTGTTGGGAAGGAGAGATGGGCTGGGGGAAAAAAGTTGTTTTAAGGGCTTATTTTACTTCTCATTATCCTCCTCTGATTCTGTCAGTAATAAATTCACTTTGCAACTGAAGTTGAGCCTGTTTTGTCCTTGAAATATTTCTCCCAGTCCTTATCTCTCTCATGAAGCCTTTGTTAATGTTTTTTTTTATTCTTTCTCTCTTTGCTGCCCAGCTGTGGCAGGAGGGGTGGGGGTGAGCAAGTGATTCTTGTAGGCCTGGCACTGGTCCACTGTCAAACCACAATACATGGCATGTCTCTCATGGAACTTTAGTTCTGTTTTATGGTGCTTGTGATTGTCATGAGAATGCAGTTATTTGTATTGCTGTTTCAACTCCAAACAGAATTTAAATTTTTAAGCTCAAAACTCATACTAGACATTTGACATTAGTTATCTGTACAGATGTCTTCAGCAGACAAAAGAAACATACTCAGTATTACAATTTCTCTGTCCTCTAAATAGTGACCTAATTGTAAAAGGATGACCAGATGCCCACTCTAAGCTGAGATCTTATGTTACCTCTTCACCTGAGATTGGCATCTATTCCATTGGCCCGAGATACTGTTTTTTACTGAAGCCCTGATGTAAAATCAGACTCCAAAATCTTATTTTTCATATTATTGAATCCTTTCTTTCTTTCTGTTTCTTTAGAATTTAGCTTCTTTAAGGTATTGGTTTTTTTCTCTGATTTTGTCACCTACTATCATTCAGCAGGGAAGATATATTCTTCATGACACAGTAAAGAGAGGTATTTTGTCCTCTTCCTTTCTCAACACACCCTAAAACCCACCATAAGTTCTGGCCTCCTGTCTCTTGTACAGGACTTAAGACTGACATGTCTCACACCCTGGAAAGTCCCAAAGCTGTAAAGGTTTGAGAAGTCTCTGATCCTGAGGATCACTCTTTACTGTCAAGCAAGCAATTGCTTTAGAAAAGGAAAGAGATTCTGAGCTTATTATCTGGGTAGAGCTTTGTGGTTTTATAAGCAGCAGATCCAAATGTTTGATTTTATTTGTTTCTTTGGATGGAGCGAGATGTAGAGAGATTTCTGCCCAGCAGGTCCTTTCCTATGATGGCCAATTTCATATGACTTCGTATGTGATCATGACAGAGACACCTTCAGCCAGCCAACGTGGTGGGACAGCTTCCCGAGGAACTGTGGGAGTGCTTCATGCCTACACTCACATTGTATTCAAAACTCTTAATCAAAGAAGAATTTCTCTTGATTGAAAACTAATGTTATGAAATCATAGGCAGTTACAAACAATTTAAACTCTTGTTTGTGGCCCAGAGCTAGAACAAAGAAAGAAAGTACAGTGAAAAAGAGTTTATGTACTCTTGTATTCTTTCTTTTATTATTCAGGCTTTTGATTTTAAAAAAGGCATTGTTTTCTTAAAGAAAAAAGATTTTAGCACATGACAGGATTTATTCTGTGTGTACAGAATCTTTTATGAAAGATTTAGATGCATGTTTTGCTGAAGGCTGAAGAAAACATGAGGTTTCAAAGCAATTTGAACAGGAGGAACACATCAAAGTGTTTTGCAGACTCCTTTAGTTTTCTATGTCGTCATTAGTTAAATTCACTTTTTTACTTTTGAAACCAAAGTTCCCTATGTTTTAAGACAATTTAACTCTCTTCAAGAACAATTCAGGGCCATATGCAGCACAATTCAGAGACAAAGAAATAGATTTTTAATGTCAATGAACTCCCATTTTATAAAGATATGATCTTCAAAGTGATCTGCTTTGAAATAATGGGTCTTTATTAGCAACGACTGTCGATTACACAATATATTTTATATATTTATAGACCTGTACAGCATGTTGCATAAGTGACCATATAACTATGGGATTGATATGGATTATGCTGCCTAGGTTGCATAAGTGGCCATATCACTGTGAGATTGGCAGGGATAATAGACTAGTGTGTTAGGTGAGGCAACTAAATTATAAAGACGGTAAGTGACTCATTCAATATGATATAGTACACAAGAATAAAGTTTTTTTAAAAATTATTTTTCAAAAAAATAAAGTCACAAGATTTTGTAATGCTCTAAATATGAAGGATAAGTTATATTAAAAGTAAGTAACGTTTTAGTTCTCCTAAAAAAGAGTTAAGAAACTGCTCCCACTACCCATTAAAAAAATTATATAGTGTACATAAATCATTAAATCAACATGTAAACACCTAAAAAAACCCAATGGTGTGGACAGTAG
Organism: Sturnus vulgaris; assembly: GCF_052056855.1. Classification (NCBI taxonomy): domain Eukaryota; kingdom Metazoa; phylum Chordata; class Aves; order Passeriformes; family Sturnidae; genus Sturnus; species Sturnus vulgaris. The sequence continues at coordinate 99,724,265 of NC_142244.1, forward strand.
AACAGTAAGAATGGAAGAAGTACTAATTTATGTGGCATAAAATAATCAATTATGTAAAATCCTACCTAGGACTTTTATAGAAAAAGGTAAAGAGATCCATCAGAAAAGTTCAATCTATGATACACCCTCTGTCAAATAGGCATCTTTGGTCTGAATATGCCTTTTGAATAAAGGCTTGCAAGTAGTCAGCCACAAAAAACTTCCTGTGCCCACAATGTTTGTAACTATCTATTTTGAGAATCATTCCATATCTGTAATTGAAACAGTAGGTGCAATAAATTCTAGGAAAGCATGTTCTTTGAAATAACATTGTACATATGAATTTCTAAAATGATAAAATAGAAAAAATATCAAGCTATCAGTACATTCAATAAATTAATCTTAAAAGTGTAATAAAAAAGTTGACATTAAGGAATATAGGCAATTTATAAGCACAAGAAAAAGTACAAATTCAATGTCCCCAATGTATTAATGTTTTCCAGATGTTGACGCTATGTCTTCGATGACTAGACAAATGCTAATTCCAACACAAGTGGCCAACCAATGAAAGAATACAGAAGCCATCCCATTAAACCCAGCCAAACCATAGATGCAGTGCTGACAAGAACATATTTGCTCAGGGAGAATAAAAAAGCCTCAGAGGAAGAGGCAGGAGTTATGTCTCCCTTGTGGTAGGCACTGTATACCCTTGTAATAAAAAAGACTGTCTGCAGCTCAGCGGTCTTATGTTTCATGCAGCTTGGCTGTACATAGTGAAAAATAGGTTACTTCAGCCTTGTGAAGTTCCAACTTTGTACAATTCTTGGAGATTTTAGAAAAAAATCATTGCCCATTTAGCTGTTCATCTTAAGAGTTCTGAAGAAGCAAAAGAAAAATTATGAAATTGAATTTCTAAGTTTTGAAGACAGTTCATATGGATATCTTCTCAAACAGAACACCTATCTGTAAGGGCACAGAAATCACTGCAGTGCACAGAGTTAACATTACGTGAGGAAGGCTGCAGTCCAGTTTTATCACACCTCCATTTTTCCAAGATCAAAAATCTTAAGAGCAGATATTTACTTCAGACAGTACTTAATAAGAAATGTGAAACTTATTGCCACAGGATATTGTAGAAACTGGAGTCAAATATGACCAGAAAGAAAATGAATACATCAATAAAAGAAAAGATAATTTGTAACCGTGAACCTAGGGCAGGTCAAGATGGAAAGAAGGTGTATAATGGTTCAGGGCACTTGTGAGAAGATGGTTTTAGATGTCTACCTTATGCATGGTTCAGAGTATGCTGGAGTATGCATTCCTGTTTAATAACTGGAGAGTCTTAAGTGGCTTCTGAAGATTGTTCAAGTGCCTGAAGGTAAACTGTGCAAACCCACTGGGATAGATTTCATTACCACAAAAGATCGATATTTTTAATGTTCTATGCCCATGTGGCCAAATGGTGAAGCAACAATTGAAAGCTCTTGATAAGAAAAATCCTTTAAATTCTTTGTTTCTCCATGTACCTCACTCTCTAATAAGAAAGGGATATGAAAGTAGCCTTGGCCCTTTTTCACAAAGTGCATGTGTTAGTGTTTTTATTATGCAGCCCATGAAAGAGCCTCTCTTCCCCTGTGAAAATCAAACTCTTTAATCGTGTTCATGATATATAAATCTATATGCAGACTGACATTTTTTGCATACAAAGACAATTTCAAATGTAGCTGCATTGCACCCCTTTGTTAAGACATGAACCTTCATATCCACTGTAGGAAAATGCCTTTGTAACAACTTGCTTTTTGTAATAATTACTGATTTAGGCAAAGACTAATATTGCCATATGTTTCTGTTTAAAATATTCCTGCTTTCCTTTTCTGTTTTTATAAAATATTAAGAATATTTTATTCTTTCTGTCAGTGGTCAGAATTTACAACTAGGTTTGAAGAACATTCCCACTTTTTTTGAGAAACACCTGCTTTTTCATTTAAAGAGCTCAAACTGCAGTCCAAGTTAATCAGCATATAGATTTGGACATACAGATGTAGGACATGTTAAATCACTGTGGGTTTTAAGTATAGGAGGAAATAAAAGGAAATCCTTTTGCAGATGTTTAGTGCATATAGTGCTTTTGAAGTTCAGTTTAGCTTTCTTTCTTCTCTTTCCCTCTTCCCCACTTTCTCCCACGCTTTTTATGTGTATCATTATATGCCACTTGGATAGCAATGCCAAGGACTTTTGAGGGCCAATTTGATGCATAGGTGCACAGTTCTGCATCAGATGACATAGTTTATCCAAGATATGTGCATAGAAGCAGTAGACATGACACAGGCCAGCTTCTTTCTTCTTTTCAACATCCTTGTAGAATAGCAGGACCCAAGAGCACCTAAAACGATTGCATGCATACATTCAGCTGCTGAGTCCTGTGTACATCTACCTCTGAGCTGGGTGTCCAACTTCACATTATAGTCCATGGTCAGGACTAGGCAGGACTCTTTTCACTCTAAAGCTGGCATTTAAAATGCTGAGAGTCATGCCCACAAGATCTATTTCTCTCCCTTGACTATGAAAGGTATAAACTCCAAAAACTAGATAAGATGATTTACACTTCAATATAAAGAAACTGGTACATTCTGTGAAACTACTGGCCAAGTCAAATTTGGTATGAACACATTAACAGATGGATTATAAAAAAGTTTTATATGATGGATTTTGGTAATTAAATTCCTTTTCTTGCCCTTAATTATGGGAAATTGAAGGTTTTCCCCTTTTCCATTCACATTTTAATTTGGGTAAATGCATTTTTCAGGAGTGAGGAAGTAACCAATCTTAATTGGGAATTATATAATTATTCAGAGTTATTTAACTACTCAGACTTTCACAGTCAGTATTAAATTAATGAGAGTTTCTCACCACTGAATTTTTCTGTGTATTAGTATGTTTATATGACAAGATGCAAATAGGATGCTACATGGTCTTTACTGAGAGGTAAAGGAGGAACTGCAGTTCCTAGGGTACAAGTACTTTTACAAAAGTCTACAAATGTTTCACACACTGAATTTTTGTGAGATCATAGAGTAACTGATTGTATAAAAAAAGCTCTAATGTACTGCAGCCTTTAGTGCTGCTATATGAAATATGACACACACTTCACGTAGTATATATGAAACATATGCCTGTTCCACCTAGGAATTCAGAGCACAATGCTTTTGTGATAAACACCTGTTGCTAGTCTATTTAAAGTATGACTATTGGTATCACAGGATCTGAATCCCTTTACCCTCAGGTGAGACTCTGACCTGCTGCTATCCCCATTTTAGTGAACAAGCAAACAGCACATCACAGGCTGGCAAAGTGAAATCCCAAGGTCAGAAGTGAAATTGAAGCTAATATGGGGAGTGGAAAAATAGACTATCCAAACTTACATCATACATAATCTTACATTTACTTAATCTTTATATTCTTCAAAATCTCATTATAACATTGCAATAATCTTGATCTTTGGTACAGGTATTACATGCAAGATAAGGCTTACTACTTAAATTTAATGGTCAGCGCAAATGTATTCATAAAGGAGAAATTTAGATTTGCTCTTTTTTAAAAAAAGTTTGTTTTGTATTGTGGGGTTAATTGAAGAGGATATCGAAGTCTATTAATAATGCTACAAAAATAATTAATTGGTTTGTATTAATCTGGAAAAATTTGGTCAGGAAATCAGCAATGTTGCAGTGGATTTGCTTTAGGAGAGAAAGGACAAAAAGCTCAGCTGGTTTGAGGGTTGTTACTCAATTTACCAGAAAAACTGGCTGAAATAGCAGAAGATCAGACTCAGTGACACAGGAAGTCTTTACTCCTGTGAGAGACTGAAATGTTAGTGGTTAATGGCTCAAACAATTAGCCATTTACAAAAGCAGCAGAGTGCTTTGCTGATGATATTCAGGGTAACAGCCCAGGCAGAGGGCAAAAAACACCAGAGGAGACAAATCAACCTTTAGCTACAAGTCAGGTTTAAACCAGATAAAGGAAGAAAAGCAAGAGGCTGATAAGAAGCAGATCCTGTGAGGTGTGATAATGTTTTTTATCATGCCAATGTCCCCTTACACAAGTGGCTCAGGTCTAAAACTGCCCCTTCCGAGAGAGATATTAGGACATCCACACATAGGACTGGAGGTGTTCATCACTTCTCATGGGCATAACTTCAGCTACATTGGTGTGAGAGGCAGCTGTCATGTCACAGAAGGTCTCATAAACCATCAAAGACTCCCAAAGCACCCTCAGACTCATTTCTGGGGCCTTTCACCAGAGGATTGAGAGTATGATCCACACACAGTGTTGCACCCCCAGGGGAGGTACTTGGGCATTCCCACATAAATCTAAGGGTATATTAACCCACTGAACCTGGTGTGGGCATCCCCCACTCCCCATGGATCAACAGAGCAAACAACACTGAACAACAGACATCTAAACTGCCACAATCAAGTCTTCTTGCTGGATGGGTAGTGATAGTCTTATCTTTTCCTCTAGTTTTATCTTTTCTTTTTCCTTATTTTTTCTCTTTTTTTTTCTCCTATCTTCTTCTCAAAATACATTGACTAAAAATTCCAGTCAATGCCTTAGTAAGTGCATTGTTGTGCTGTGTTTTGTGTGGACAAGTTAAAGTTGGCTAAGTTGAAGTTTGCTAAGTTAAATTTAGTGAAGTGCCTTACTTTGTCTAGATACTGTTTTAAAATTTGCTAAGTATATTGTTCTACCTTAACGTTCTTAAGTTTGTAAATAAATGTTTGTTATTGAACCTCCAGAGAATTTTGTTTGTCCCATGCATCACCCAGAGTGAATTAAACAACCTTCCTCTAAATCTGCAGAGCAGAACAGAGCATACCATTTGAACCCCCACATTTCCTGCCATTTGATGACTTTCCTTTTTAAACCCCTTAAAGGAGGCCTCTTGCATTTTCCTTTCTAGCTTTTTATTTTTGTTTAAAGAGGGAAAATATTATATTTAAAGGTTGAAGGTGGGCTTCACTGAACTATCTTCTTGATTCCTTGCCTCGCTCTCTTTGGTGTCCTTTTCTTTAAGCCAGTATTTGTCTAGTTCTCATTAATTCTCTCAATTTCATGAAATACCTTCTCCTTTTAATGCTCTGTATTACTCATTCTTTCAAAGCATTATATATCTTAAGGAGATGAAATATAATGCAGCTTCAGTAAAGCACTGCAGATTTGAGGAGGAGTTTGCAAAATTAGGAGAGTCACATTCATAAAGAAAATCCAAGGCAAGACAAGACAAGACAAGACATTTTTATTATTTTTATTAAAACCAAGCCTCTGAGATTCATTATTTTTTTAATCCAGGAGAGAGAAGGATTTCTGGTTAAAATCAGAAGTCAAGGACTACAACTATTTAATTTTTGTAAGGTCAAAAATAAACAAAAGTCTCCCAGACACAAACTTAAACATTTGGATCTTATCCATTAGTGTAGCTTCTCAACCTTACGTGCTATGAAGTCAAGCAGTGACTCCAGAACAGGAACTCCTGTGACAATCCACGAAGTCCTGTTCTTTCTGAGTGGGTAGAAATAGAAGAAACGGGATCTGAACAGTTTGAACGAGTCTGTTCCAGATTCTGTTTCTCATTTACTAATATTCACTATTTAAGAGTTGCAAACGGGGAGAAAGCTTCTTAATGCAGTGTGATAGACACCAGCTTGGAAGACTCTTTTCAGGGCATTCTCCACAGTCAAGGAACAGAAGAACTTTTTCTAATGTAGGCTAAAGGCAGGAGGCCCACTGCAATAAAAGCAGGGTCCAAGCCAGGTCTGAAAAGAATCAGCTGAACCATCGTGCACCACTCAATTCTTGGATACTGCCCGTCTCATGCACATGAGTTGTGCTGATTCTCTGATCACAGCAGAGATCTGACCTATAATGATGCAGAATTTCCACACAAAATGTGTGATTATAAGACCTAATGGAAAAAACTGCTGAGCAAAATCTGTTGCTCATGACACATATTCAAGAAAAGTGAAAATAGGGCCTTTTATGTATCTGGGAGCAATTCAAAGGAAAATAATAAGAAACCTATGTGCTAGACTTAGAATGCAAAAATTGAAAGTTACTGTAAGAGAATGGAAACAAAAACCTTAAAATCTGTCAGATTCCACTTGTTTTTGTTGTTGTTGCTTTTGTTTGTTTGGTATTTTTAACTTTTTGTTTTGTTTTGTTTTGTTTTGTTTTTAGGAAAAGTGATTAAGTGTTTTTAATAAAGGATATTCTAAACAATATTTAAGTACATCATGCATAAAAAATAATCGCACATTTCTAATGCTTAGAAATCCAACCCAATAGGCCCTGTTCAGGCAAAAGCCCATCCCCCAGTAAAGTAGTTCTTGCCTGAATGAAGCATGATGCATATCAAGACTAGGGCATCAAAAAAGAAATAGTATTAGCAACATGCATGCAATTGCCCTTGTGTAAATGTTTAAACATTATTTTAGATATTGTAGGACCTTCTGCTTAGGCCTTCTTCTCCAGAAGTTTTCCCATAGCATTTGTTTCATGCCTGCTGTTTCTTTATGGCTATGATGCATGCCCTGGCATGTCTCAATTGACATGAGGCACCTTTGGGCTGAGGTTAGCAACTGATTTTTTTCTATAGCTCCAACATAATCACCTCAATTCACAGGTCTTAATCCCAGGCTGAATTCAGCCTCCACAATGTCCAGTACCTCACTGGAGAAGAGCCATGGTGACATCACCTGTGTAGTTCTAACAAAATAAATCAAGCAAAAGAGCAGAAACATTACTTAGCAGTAAAGAAAGATAAGAAGTCATCTGGGCAAATTGCACTAACCTGCAAAAAAAGAGATGATGAGAGGACAGTAAGACAGAAGCATGAAGCAGAAAGAGCATTTTGTTGACATTTTTTCCTAAACCTTATATGAGACAGCAACAGACTGGTCGAGTCACACCCTTCTGCTCTTGAAATAAATGCAGTGGATAGAATCTTAGCAAGAGTCAGAGGAAACCTGACCCTCTTGCCATCAGGAAGTGGAAGATGCAATGGGGAGGAGGGAGAGTGGAAACAGGGATCCCTGCTTGGGGTGGCAAGAGAATCTCTTCCCAACCCCCCTCCCCTTCCCAGGTACCCTTATGGAGCCTCTATGAGGCTCTGGAATTCGAGGGTCAGGAAGGTCTGCCTGGAGGGGCTGCCCAAAGCAAGTCAGTCAAACACAGGCATTACAACAATGTCCGTTAAGAAGGAAGGGCAGGTATAGGTGAATCCCTTCTGAGGGGAACTGAGAGTTACCTATGCCAGCCAGACCCATTGCACAGGGAAGTCTGCTGCCTCCCTGGAGCTCAGGTAAGAAATACTTTTAGGAGTCTCCCTGGACTGATTCGGTTCTCTGATTATTACCCACTTCTGGTTGTCCAGGTCAACAGTGATGAGGCTGAGAAGTCCTAGGACAATTAGAAAGGACTCTACGGCACTGTGATGACTGGTTGAAGGGACAGGAGCACAGGTAATGTTTTCCTCAAACCTTTTGGAAGCAGAGAAGAATGTTGAAATGAACAGGAGAACCCACCTGATCAATAGGTGGCTTAAAGGCTGGTGTCATGGGTGGAATTTTGGCTTTTTCAACCAAGGGTTGGTTTACATGGCACCAGGCCTGCTGGAGGCAGATGGAGTTCTCCTGTCTAATAGGGAAAAAAGGAATCTGGCCCATGCGTTGTCAGCACTGTTTGAGAGGGCTTTAAACTAGGTTTGAAGGAGAAAGGGGGTAAGACCAGGAGATGAGGCTAGGGGTGGCATGCCAGTGTTGGGGGTGAAACCAACAGCCCAGCTAAAGTGCATCCAATTCACACAGTATGGGAAACAAACAGGAGGAGCTGCAGACCATTGTGCACTGGGAAAGACAGGAAGTAGTCACCATCACAGAAATGTGTGGGATGACTCACATGACTGGAGTGCTGCAATGGATGGTTATAATCTCTCCAGAAGGGACAGGCAAGAAAGGAGAGGCAGTGGGTTGGCTCTGTACAGTAGGGAGAGTTTGGACTGTACAGAACTCCAGGATGGTGATGACAAGGTTGAGTGCCTATGGGTAAGGATCAGGGGAAAGGATAACAAGGTGCACATCCTGGTGGGAGTCTTTTAGAAAATTCCAATCAGGATGAGGAGGCAGGTGAAGATTTTATAAGCCTTCCATTTCACAGTTGCTAGCCGCTGTTGTGGGAGGACTGGTGTCCTGCTAGACCTGCTGTTTACAGAGAAGTGCTGGCAGGAGACCTGGTGGTCAGAGACCATCTTGGGCACAGGGACCATTAGATCAGAGAGTTTTCAATTCTTGAAGTAAGGAAGGGGCTTGGACTTCTGGAGGGTGGACTGTGACCTACTCGGAACACTGGCTCTGAGTGCCTTGGGAAACAGTCATTAAGAACAAAGGGATCCAGGAGGGCTGGACATAATTTAAGATGGGAATCTTACAGGTGAAGGAGCATGTCATCCCACTGTGCTGAAATGTGAGCTAGCAGGGAAGGACTGGCCTGGCTGAACAGGAAGCTTTCACTGGAACCCAGGAGAAAAAAGAGAACGTTTATACCATTTGGAAGACAGGGAAGGAAACTGAGGAAGACTATAAAGATGTTGTTTAGTCATGTAGAGAGAAAATTAGAAAGGTGAAGGCTCAGCTAGAACTCAGTCTGGCCATTGCTGTGAAAGATAATAAAAAGTGTTTTTATAACTACATCAACAACAAAAAGATAGTGAAGGAAAATCTCCCTCATTTATTGGATACACAGGGAAATGTTGCAACCCAGGATGAGGAAAAGACTGAGGTACTCCCTGCCTTCTTTAACTCAGTCTTTAACAGGAAGACAGGGCTGGTCTCAGTGCTGGTAGGCAGGAATGGGGTGCAGAATCCAGAAGGATATAGTTAATGACTTACTGAGCCACTTAGACACTCAGAAATCTATGGGGCCAGATGGGATCCACCTGAGGGTACTGAGGGAGCTGGCAGAGCAACTCGCCAAGTCACTCTCCATCATTTATTCAGTCCTGGCTCACTGGGGAGGTCTCAGATGACTGGAGGTTGGCCAATGTGACAACCATCCACAAGAAAAGTCAGAAGGAAGGTCTGGGTAATTACAGGCCTGTCAGCCTGATCATGGTGTGGGGAGATTATGGAGCTGCTCATCCTGAGTGCCATCACATGGGACTTATAGGACAACCAGGGGATCAGGCCCATCCAGCAGAGGTTTAGGAAAGGCAGGTCCCTGAGGAAAGGCTTGACCAACCTAATCTCCTTTTATGACAATGTGATCTACCTAGTGGATGAAGGGAAGGCTGTGGATGTTATTTACCTGGACTTTAATAAAGCCTTCAGTACGGTCTCTTAGGGCATTCTCCTTGAGAAATCTGCAGCCCATGGATAAGTGCATTCTTTACTGGGTTAAAAACCAGGCCAAGACCAATTGCATGAGGTTGAACAAGGCAAAGTGATGGGTCCTGCACTTTGGTCACAGTAACTCCATGAATAGCTACAGGCTTGGGGAAGACTGGCTGGAAAGCTACTCAGTGGAAAAGAACTTGGAGGTGCTGGTAGACAGGCAGGTGAACAGGAGCCAGAAGTATGGTCAAGAAGGCCAATGGCACCCTGGCCAGTACCAAGGCCAGTGACTGTCTACCTGTACTCAGAACTGAGGAGGCCATACTTGAGTCCTGTGTCCAGTTCTGGGCCCCTCACTACAAGAAGGACATTGAGATACTGGAGAGTGTCCAGAGAAGGGCAGTGAAGACAGTGAAGGGTCTGAAACACAAGTCCTGTGGAGGAGCAGCTGAGGGAGCTGGGGGTGTTTAGCCTGCAGAAAAGGATGCTCAGGGGTGACCTTATCACTCTGGGACCATCTGAAAGGAGGTCAGAGCAGGATGGGGGTCGGCCTCTTCTCCCAGGCAACTAGAGACAGGACAAGAAGAAACAGCTCAAGCTGTGCCAGGGGAGGTTTAGATTTGATATTAGGCAAAATTTCTTCAGTGGAAATGTGGTTAATCATTGGAACTGCCCAGAGACCTGGTGGAGTAAGCACCCCTGGAAGTGTCTGAGAAATGACTGGATGTGGCACTTAGTGCTATGATATAGTTGACATGAGTGTTTGGTCAAAGATTGGGCTCAATGATCGTAGAGGCCTTTTCCAACCCTAATGATTGTATTCTATGATTCTATAATTTTACAACAAAAACCTTAATTCAAAGTATAAAATAGATGAACTGAAAACTAGGAGACTTTTTCTTATGTTTTCAATGTTTGGTATATCATATCTGCTATTTGGCTGTGTAGATAAGTCTGAAGACCAGGTGGCACTCATGATAAAATTTCACATAGCACTAAGTCTCTAGTTATTCATAAAAGGTCACCGAAACAAAGATAGATTGATTTAAGGAAAGTAACAGAGATATTCATGTATGGAAGTGTGCAGGACAGATGCATGAATATTATTAGAAAAATTCATGATGTGTCCCCATGGTGAAATGAGCAGCAGGTGCAGGGTTGCTGCAAGGGAAATTAAACAGGCAGTTTGAAAGGGCAGATAGATAGCATAGCCCTGGGACACATTCATTATAGCAGAGGGGATGCGAATGTTCCCTTACCACATGCAATTACACTCTGCTGATTTGAAAACAACTGATTTTATTGTGAAAAATAAAGTCATAAGTGGCCAGAAAACCAAAAGAGCTCCCTTGAAAATTTCTGAGTATCATTTTTTTTTGTATTAAATGGGAGCACCAGACAAGTTTGGAGCTATTAAACCAGGGCTTCAGGATAGACGTTATTCTCAGCTTGTGGGACAGGAGCAGTGGAGAGGTCTGGTTCTACAGAACTCCCCAAAGCCAGAGGAATTTTTTTTTCTTCATAGAAGGCAGTCATTGAAAAGGAATAAGAAGATGTGAGTAACACTGGTACCTCTACAGAACGAATACTTCAGGATAGATGTTTCTTAAGTGTTTCCAACACATTAATCCTATAAGGTGGCAAATTAAATCCTATTCTAATGAAAGCCAAATACTGCTCCCCAAGAGATAAACTGAGAATAAACTCACTGATCTCAGTGGAGCTAGTGTGGATTATGCAATCGTGTCATGAAATGAAAGTACAGTTTGGCTCTTTCTCAGCTAAGCAAGGGAAATGTCAACTTCATAAATGAAACCAGCCGCATAGCAACAGCCTGGCTTCCCTTATCCAGCACAGACTCTGCTTTTAATTTCCATTTGTATTAAGGAAGTTCTATTCGGGTCATTAGACATTTTTGTATCAGTACATCTGCCTCTGACTATAGAAACCAGTGATATGGCTTCCAAAAGTAGCAGTGAAGGAAGAAAAAGGAAGATTGAGGAGAACCTCTTTCAAACATTGTAAAATGTGTTAGTTATAACTAATTATTTTAATCCATATATAAACTGGCTGAAAATACAAGATGAGCTGCAAGATTTTATAAATACATCAAAGACTTCTGGTTACATCAAAAGACATTCACATTCTTTATCTATTATGCTTAGGGCTTAAGGTTTCCTATTCAAACCAGTTGTCATTTTTTCCTTTGAAGAGCAGATGCTCTAAAAGAGCATTGATACTTCAAAAGAATGTACCTTGTACATCAAGTAACACTTAGTAAAAATTTTGTCTTATGCTCCTCTCCCTATATCTTGCAGAAGAGAAACATGGAACTTGCTCAAACTTTTTGTCAAAAATTCTGTCACCGTTATGCTAAAAAGAAAAATTCTCATATTTTGCTCCCCTTCAGTCCATCCTGTACTTGTTGGAGAAATAGGAAAGGTCTTTATTCACACTTAGTTGGACAGAGGAGCATGACTTCATAACCTTTACACTAGTTTGTGTTGCTAATCCTCACACTACAGTGTGGGGAACTTCACTGGTGTGAAGTCATACTGCACTTTTAGTTCTGGAATGATTGGTACATTGGAGAAGGTCTGATTCACCTGAAGCTGAAATCAAACCACTGTTTTTGAGAAATTTCCCACAAGATTTCAGGGAACTTTGAATTATTCCCTGAAATGCTTCATAAGTCAAGTAAAACAGAGGATTACATCTTAGGAATGTTACAAGATAAGGGTAAATGTGATGCTTTTCTTCATCACAGAATACTAAAATGACCATAGATTTTGGAATAAAGATTTGTCAAGGAACATAACTAATGAGTGGGAGACAATAAACAGATAGAGAAAGTTACATGACTGTAAGTGCACAGCAAACCAAACCAAAACTAGCCAAAAGGGCAATCCTTCTGAAGAAAGGTTGCTACAAAGATGATGGACCTAAGTTCTCTTAATTTAAGTTAAAACAGAGGGCAATGCCCACAGAGTGGGAGTTTGGTTTGGTTGTTAGAAAACCCCGGCAGGCAGGATGTATGAAAAATGTAGGAGAGCAGTACAATGCTGGAACAGAGGCACAGAGAATCATGGTAAATCCCTCTCCAGACGGATGTGACAATGCCAGGTCCAATGACTGACAATGGCCCAGCTATTTGAGCTAAGTGGCTCCAGAGACTTCCTCCAAACAGTGTTTCTACAATTGCTTTGGTGACTGAAGGGCAGCATCTGCTTAGAATTACCATGTGTTTTCTTGGCATGAATCTTGCTTAAAATATGGCAATACTTTGTTTACATTGAGTCTGAAAGGGCAGGTTGGGTGTACTGGGATATGTTTGTAATCAATACGAACCTGTCACTTCATTGGCATTTTGTTCCAAATTTGTGTAGTAGAAAGCTTCCAGTCAGCATCTCCCAGCGTCCTTGACACCTATGCAGAGGTTTCAAACGGATTTTCAATTCCAGGAATCGCTCCTTTAAGCACAGATGGGAGCTGGTCTTCTAAGTGTTAACAGTCCCTCTAGCGACCCATAACAGTGAATTTCTTACCTATTGTATTGATTATTCCAGAGAAATTGTTAATCCTAAGAGGGAAATGGTCATTAAAAGGAAGCCTAGTTATTTCATATTTGTTATCAGCTTTTATTTATGCCACTCTAACTTATTAGAGTAGCTAGCTACCAGCTTCAAACCTCTGCAAAAGTTACCTTATTTTTGCAGCTCTAGTCTAGAGCAGTCTGAATGATATTCAAAACGTATATAACCTACAACATATCCAGTAATTAAAAAAAAATATTGACAGACAGGATTACTATGAACACCTAATGTAATTTAAATACTTCACTGAGTAAATTTCTTCTCAAAAATGATGCACGCATTTCAGAAGAGCATGCAGTCTTGATTTTAAAATTGCTTCTGCTATAGAAACTCACATTATTCTAAAGAACTGTCCCAGAGTTCACCTATTCTGGTGAACTCACCTCTTTTGTATTGTACTTATAGTTTGATTTTATTTCCTTTCATCTTACTTTCAGTGTGTTTTGTTATATCAAAGGTTGTCTCTATGTAAATAATGTCTAAACATTGCCACTTGGGTTGGTTTTCAAAGAATTCATAAGAGCACATGCTAACAATAAGATATTGTGTCTTCTGTGCTTGAAATTATACAAATGCTTTAAACACTGAATAGGAAAAATAGTTCAGGTTTCTCTCCCCTCTATTATTGCAATTAAACGAAGATCAAACAAACTTGACTGAGAAATGAAATCCATGACAAAAAGTACAGTACACGTATAAAAACTCATTCCCATGAGTTTAAAATGACAGTAACACCGGCTGGCTCATTGTTAATTTGTATCAAAGGCAATATTTATATCAAAGACATCTAGTTCAATTCAGTCAATTGGAGATCAGGGTTTTGTCTGAACTATTTAACTCTACAAGTTTACAAAGGGAGGATCCCAAAGGTACTTCTCTTCTGAGTGATGAGCAGAGGTTTAACCCTTGTGACTCATATCAAGTATAAAGCAGACTGCGTCCCCCGATCCCTACCTCTCACTTTTCCTCTCCCACTTTTTAAGAGTAGCATGTGTAAATAGTAAGAAAACAAATGAGCAAATGACTTGGTTTGTTTATGTTCCCATTTATGTACGAAAAGAGCTGTGGTTTGTCTTTATGAATGTATTAACCAAGGAAATCCTATAGTGGAAAAAAGTGTTATTTGGGTTAAAGAACTTAGATAACCTGAATGTAAAGAAGCTTATAGTGATAATTAGAAGACTTTTAGACATTATTACAGTGAAGATTCATAATAACTTTCTACTTGGAGGCATTAAGGCAAAAAAATCTAATTAGCTGAAAAATAGAGCTTAATCAATTATAAACCTATAGGGGTTACATGATGTGACTGCCAGCAATGACAGGGGACTGAACTCATTGAAGTCTCTCTGCTGCTTTGATTCTTACTGGAATATTTCAACCTTTCTCAGTTGTTCTCACCTGTGAGAGAGGGGACACCTTGTGTATTCATGGTATTGGAAGAAAACAAGACTGACAACTTCACGAGACATACCAGTTCATTGCATCCTGTTCCTCTCTGATTCAAGTCCTCCAAAGCAGGAAGTCTATTATTCTCATTTCACAGCAAAATGTGCACTTCTCCAACACTGGTGTGAGTCACTAGAATTGTTTTCAACAGGTTGATGTAAATCTGTAGGTACATTTCTACTCTGCCTCATCTCTTCTGCTGTTCCAATGATCCTCTTGGGTCCCTTCCAACTCAGAATATTCTGTGATTCTGTGATTCTGTAGTACACATATTCCATTTTGGCATGTTCAGAGTGTGACATCCCATCACCTGCATCTCTTACCTAAGACAATAAGGCCAGCTGCCCGTCTGCACCTTTGCTGGCACAGGTGTCTTCATGCAACAGAGCTCCTCTGAACCTCCAGGAACCCAAGCAAACCTGTGACCATTTGTTTTCATTACGTTGTCCTCCACAGGGCTTATCAAACATGTTGAAGGTGACACCAAAGACACCTCTCCAGCCGAGTCTGTGCTTGCAGAGGCAGACACTGCAGGCATGGCATGGACATTTTGTAGGCACTTTGGAACACCTCAGAGAAGATAAGGCTTTCCAACCTGACAAAACTTCTGGCAAAGGACATAGACACAAAATATCCTGTATCTCTTTTAAGTTCACACATGTGAAAATGATAACCTATGGCATATTTAACAGTTTACATTTACTCTCTCTTCTACCATATTAAATGGAGTCATACCCATTAATCTTCATGGAAATAAGCCCACACTATAAAGGAGTGGCTGAAAAAAGTTTTATCCCTCATACTTTCCTTAATTAGACGACACTGCAACTAAGAAATTTTGAAACAGGAAAGAATAGGGATTTTGTCTTACTATATCTTAATGTATTTTAGATTGGGATGGATACAATTACCCTGGAAAATTTGGGCATGGTATCGCTCAAATCTGCTTTAAACAGGATCAGATAACTAGGTAGGAAAAATTACCTGCATTCTGTAAAGCCTTGTCTGTAATCACTTATCGTATTTTACCCTGTGAAATAATGAGGTAGATCACCAAAATAGTAGACCAGATGCATAAAATAAAGCAACAATTTCTCTTAGATGTTTGTGCCTTATTTTACTGTAAAGTGCTTAGGCTTTTTCTGTTAGCCAACTCTAATTTCCTTCTTCAAGCTTGTAGAATCCATTCATTTTAAGGAGACATAAGCCACCCTAGAGTCATAAAGTTGAAGAGGTTACAGAATTTAATCAGCTTGTTTACATTATTAATCTTTTTAATTTTTAACAGCCTACATTTTCTCTGTCATTCTCCCAGGGCATTATGGTAGTAAAGCTTTTCCAGATGAAGCTGCCAAGCCTGAGCTTTCAAAAGTTCTCCCTTCACAGCTATTTATCACAGGATAAATTCCACTATGGTCTTACTGAGGAGATTCCAGATTCAAAGAGGAACCATTTCAAGCTGTAAAATCTGTAATGGAAAAAGGGCTAAACTTGCTGTGGAATTAGCATGTCCTTGTTTTTTTGGTTGGTCTGCATGGGACATATTCCAGGCACTATCCTTCTGGTGTTTAGAGCTCCACTTTTATGGAGGCCCTTGCCTCCCAAGAAGGCTCTCCACAGAGTCCACATGCCTTTCTTACCTCTCCTGCCACAGCTCTCCTGGACAAGCAGTGACTGGGGCTGCCACACAAGATTTGCCTTGGAGTCAAGGGGCCCAGGAGATACCATTATTCTTTTTCCTCCATAGGTAACACAACACAACTGCCACAGCAGAGAAGTTTTTTGGGAGGACAGGCACAGGAGAGAACACACAAGTGTGACACGTAGGGAGCTCATGGGAAAGGATAAAGAGCCCCTTTTTGGCTCCTAAAAGTATAACAAGAAACTAAGCAAAATAAACCAAGAAAGTGTTAGAGAAAGTCAGAAGAATTATACTCCAAAAGTAGAACTCCAGTCTCTGATGTAGAGATTTGGGACTTTGCAGAGTGAAGCCCAAGACTGGGCTAACGTCAAACCACGACTGTTTGTGGAGTAACGACCATCTGAGGAGCAGCCTCCGAGTGCTTCAGGCTATAAAAGCTGCAGATGTCAGGAGTATCTTAAAGGCAAACAGCCTTAAGAATGAAGTGTTTGGAGAAATCTTGTTGAGACATACCACGCTGAAGATAAATCAACGCAATCGTTCCTGGAAAGCCTGGCTGACAAATTTCCCTATCGCATAGTTTGTGGGGATAGCATAAAATGTTTCCTGCCTTACTGATGCAAACATTCTGAGTAATTTCAGGAAGACCCAGACTAAATCTTGGAATGAAGAAAATAGGATTGAGCCAGGAGTTTCCTGGTGCTTATGTAAATTCCCCAGGAGTCAGAAGGAAAATTATAGCTGTATTAAGGTAGCCTAGAATGTGAGAGATAATGCTCGATATGGACTTTGCAGGGGAATTTCAAAATTGATAGAAGAGGTTTCTGACTAGATTTGCTCGCTGCAGAGTGTGATTGCTACAATATTGTAGTGATTTTGCTTGAATAGGTTTTCCTCCATATTAAGAAAACAGCTTTCTGGAAGACAAAAATGACATATAAATGAATATGGCATACAGTAATTGAAAAACGATGTGTCTCAGTCTCCCATACATGAAGCTGATACGGCTAGACTTATTTAGAAACTGTTTTAGGTCTTCAGCAGAGGTGATACAGTTGCTTATCACAGACAATAAATACATATCAGTAGGAGTTTAGGTTCAGCTGCAAAACTACTGAACTTCTCATGACAGGTTCTTCTGGAAAGTTTCTGTATCTTCCAAACAGTGGTGAACCAAAGCAATGCATAAACAAAGAGGCCAGCTGCCATTTATCCCATTTAGGGAACGTGACTATATCCATACATATTGGAAATATGGTTTTAATGCTGAAAGTGTAATTATTTCAGGACAAAACCACTGTTCACAAAAAGTTTTGTAGCAAGCTGGTGCCTCTAAAATACAAGTTGCCAGAAGTTGCTGGCAGTGAGCTGGATATGGATGAGAGCCGAGGAGAATTCCAGGAGGAGCTGGGCTCTGGAGAGGCAGCATGGAAAGAGAGCACCTGGTGGTGGAGAATTGTGACCCCCAGTCACTGTGAGCCACACAGAGGGAGACACTCCCAGCACTTACAGTCACATCCTTTCAAAGGAGATCAGCAATTCCTGGTATGAGCTTCCTTTAGGACTCCAGTAAACGCTGAGACTTTTCTTCTCATCCTGTTAAATAAACAGCAGAAACAGAAAATATCTCAGGACACCTTGGGGATGCTTGTTGGCTTTCCAAGCACAGCCATGGGATTATACGGCTGTGGGTATGGAGTTCTTGCTTGGATCAGTTTTATTTTATTTGTTACATGTAAAGCTGTGTCATGCTGGTTGCTCACCTGAAGCCACACAGTAAGAATTAAAATAGAAAAGAAATATGTAGCATTCAGGACACAATTTCCAGAGGTAATTATTTTGGTCCAGTCAAAACATTACTTTTTTCCTAAGAAATGAGGAGGGAAAAAGACAACACTTTCCCCCATGGTATCTTTCTATGCTTCTGCTGCAGCAATAGAGTTAATATATATGACATCTGCTGTACATCCTAACAAGGGAAGGTAGTCAGGGTCCTTACTAACTCATCCAAGAGCAAGAGGCTCTTTCTATGTGTTTCTTTCTATAACCTTGCAATCAAAGTCTTTATTATGGCTCAGGAATGTGACTGATACTTATATCCTAGACCTTTTCTTTACATCTACAAGCAGTTAATATAGATTAATTTTCTAGTTTTCCCATTCCAACAACTATAATAGTCTTTGTTTCTTTTCATGGAATTCCTAACCTGGAAACCAGTGATTAGTGTATATCCCACTGGCATGTTTCTATACATCGAAGGCACCATCAGGCAAGGAAATAAGAGTGTAAACCAAAATTAATCAATTAAATGAAAAAAGGGTCTTAAACTAGCATAATTTTTTTTAGTAAGTGATGAGAATTTGAGTTTTTAGGCTTTCAAGTTACTAACTTTGACTTCTGGAAAAAAAAGGGAATTTAACCCTCCAAATAGTTTCAACCCAAGTAGAAAAAGAAATTTTTTGGCTCACAGCTTCTAAAAGGATAATTCAACCTAATCTAATCTTCAGGAGCAACTAAAATTGTGATGCCAAATTTCTGTTTCTAGCCCAAATTGTTTTGTTATGCCAAAAATGTGTCTTAAAGAATTAAACTGCCTGAGGTTAAAATGTTTTCCCTGATTAACAGTGTTTGGTTAAAAATGTATTTAGGCCAATGACAAGCAAAGAAGAGTGTAATTTAACTTGAAAAGAAGTTACTGTAATGCTGAAAACCTCACTGAGAAATTTCGGATTTATAAAAGATAAAGGGAAGTGCTGACAAACCAGAACTATCACAATGCCAGAGAGTAAAATAGTCTTAAATAATGTGCATATTTTGTGAGGTATTCTTTTTATAATTGACAGTAGAAAAGTGTATACTTTGCAAATTCTAATCATGGCAAGTGCTGCAAGATCAGCAAAGGTTTATATATAACTTCATCTGCATAAAGCAACTGCAGTGAGCTACATCTCATCTAAAATTAATGAATTTACAGATCAAGCCCAGTATTCAAACACCTGTATTTAAGTGCCTATCCTACTCTCTGTATCTGAGTAAGGTGCTACCATGTGTTAAGCTCAGTATCTAGAATTACTTTTCATCAGCTGAATGAATAGCTCTTGAGATCCAGCTATCTGAACAGACCTTTTGAGATGGTAAATATTTCCTCTACTTAGACATTTTCAATTATTATTCTGCAGACAATCATGTGCTCAATCTGCCAGTCCCCAATGGTGACAGCCTTGGGTGCCATGGGCCATCTCCTTTGGCACTGACAGCCTGAGTCTGGGAACTGAGTCTCGCCTTATATTTACTGTGGTTAGTAGAGGCTCGATTCAGTTGTGTGAACCAAGGTGGGTTAAAGGAGGCTATTTCAGAGGACTCAGGATGTCAGGAGAATCTACTCAGGTGCCACAAATGTGGGTCAGGCCTTAGGGGATAACCAGGCAGCCAGCAGAAAGGCAAAATGTCTTACCTAGGTCATTTGGGTGCTAAGCTGGGGCAACTGAATGGAGCTGTCAATTTTCATTAACTCTAACAGGAACACAATAATCTGGAGCTGAATTTCTGTCTGTGCTTGTGTTTAAACTGATTCTCTAAACTCCCTCCAAGAACAGCAAAGAGAGATGTTTCCAGGGTCTCTTGCCTTAGATGTTTATTTCTGTGTGGAATAAATCTTTCTGCAGAAAATCCTCACCCACTCTGTGTTGATTAAAGAGGGAGCCTATATGAAAGGCTGCAGCAAAACAACAAAAGGGAAATGAGAAAAAATACCAACTACATTCTGTATTTTTTTTTTAGTATTTTTCGAGTATTTTTTTATTAGTTCAGATAAGGTCTATTGAGTTCACCGAAAAATCTTTTAGTGAGGACAATTGTAGGTCCAAAGATACTTCAACTCAATGAATTCAAAAGAGGTTTTGTGCAATAATACACCAGTCTGTTCTAATTTTATAGCCCACCTCTTTTAAGTCAACTACTTGGTGTACTTGTATTTGCAATACAGTGAATTTCTGGGCAATTGCTACAGGACCGTATTTCAGTACCTGAAAAATTTTGTCTTTTATGTTCTTATAGGGATACCTAGAGATTAAATCAGCCAGTTCTGTTCCTCTACAGTAATTCACTGTCATTTTCAGAAAATGCAGGGGCATGTAAACCCTCCTGCATGAGCAGGTCAGTTCAGAATTTAACCTCTGGTTATTGCTGCTGCCAAGCTATAGTAACCTTTTTTTAAAGTAAAATTGGTTCTTCCTTTGAAAGAATTTCCAGGGCAGAATCTGTGTTTCCCTCTTTCGAAAACTGGAGGTTGGTATGGGGATGATGTTACTCTTTGTTTTTTGGCTTTTTTAAACTGAGAAATCCAGTTAATTTTGTGACCAGACTGCACTCTGATTGCAAGTTCTTTGTAAGAGGTAAGAACCATAGAAGAAAATGGAAGGTGTTGTCTTTGTTTCATGTATTTTTTTTTTTACACAGAAAAAAAATCCAAAGGAAAAAGCTGCTTGCTGTGGAAAATACCATCTTTTCCTCTCTCTAAGACATAGATCTAAAAAACATGTTATTCCAGCTCTCTGGTATTTGAATAGCTGGACAGTTTAGGCTGAGTATTGTCTTTAACTAAAATATACAGTTTCTAGGTGCCAGCTAATAAAAGAAATTGACTTATACTGCTGTACTAAATTAAATTAAATTGCTGTGTTAACTAATTTTTCTCTGTACTCCAGATTAGATTGCTATGGATTTTCCCATAAAAATACTGAATGTCATCTGCATTTTAGTACTAGTCCAGACTCATCTTGACTCAGCTGTGAAGAATTTTGCTGTCAGGAAGACCTCACACTATGAAATGTGTTCACAAAACACAGTTCTTCAAGTGATTTCTAAGCATGCTTTGGTCACACTAGGTAAGAAGCATGCATGGTTTAGGATTACATACATTTTTAATGCTGTTTACCAGGAAGGGGTGTGACATTTCACAAGGTAAAGGCTTTCATTGGGTTTCAATAAGTTCGGTGCTACAATTTATTGTGAAATTGAAATAGTTTCATGCCAAGAGCATAATCAGTATAAGATTGGGATTTGATAAAATATGAGTTTGAGGGAGTAAATTGTAAAAGGAGTTAGCAGTAGGGTCTGGCTAAAAATGGGCATCTTAGCTTTTAGGAAAAGGAGAATACTTATTTTTGATTCAGAGCAGATTCATGTTTCAGCTAAAGCTTCAGGCCTCCTTTTGATCCATTTGAATATGACAAAGGACTTCACTGGGTAAGACAGCAGCTGAAAAGAAAACCTTCATTATTATTTACTTTCCCACAGTGATCACCCAGTAACCAGAGAAAGTGCCCTTGCAGGCTGTTCCATGTGCCAGGAGGACAGGGCAAGGGGGAGGATTCATGGATTCCTGGATTCACCCTGAGGACAAGATGCCAAAGCCCCTTTCAGTGCAGCCACAGTGCTTCTCCTGGCAGCCCATTTCCCAGGTGAGCAGGGACCCCATAACATTTAGGGGAGATCTAATGCTCAATGTGGAAAAAAGCAGGAGCTGTGCAGTTGTGCTCAGTTACATCCCCTCCTCCATGAGCTGTGCCTGTACTGGCTCAGTTCTGAAATCTCAGCTTGATGTTCTGATGTGAAAGCAGAAACGGAGCTAAATTGTGCAATGCAGAGAGGAGTAGCCACAGTGTGCCAGCTTGCCAGACTGCTGTGTCCTGCCCCAGCTTTTCCCCCAGACGGGTGAATGCATTCTGCTTATAAAAATAGCCCCATAATTTGTTTTAAACTCATATTTTTGAAAACATCACCCTTATGTAATTATTTACATTTTGCAAAACACATGTAACTGTGTTAGAGCCCCAAGCACTATATTTTTGTCCCTTAAGATTGGATTTCCAGTACTTGAAGAGTAAAGCCCACCTCCATACCTGATACGGAGTTTATCACTCCGTTTTTCACTTGCCAATGCATACAAACGAAGACGTAGGGAACCTTTTCAGGATGCTAATGGGGAACTCCCTGGTTTGACAGTGCTAGCAGGGTGCAAGGTAAGAGCAGAAAAGGAGGAAATTAGTCTTTCACCCTGGGAAAGCATTGCCTACTGATATAAGGAGCCATCTAATCTCAGTAGCCTTTTTAAACAGTTTGCATGAAAAGGAAAAAAAAACACCCAAACCCAACAAACAGAGGGAAGAAAGGAAGAAAGAGATTTCTGTTGCAAATTGACAGGAATGGTTGTATTGAGTTTCTGCTGATAAAATCTCTCCACAGCAAGAGTTACAAGGAACAAAAGAGGCTTTATGATTTTGTAGAGGGAGAGAAATGATGAGGCTGAGTATGCAAGCAAACTTCTCCAAACTTACCTGAGTACTTGGGGATTTGTAATTTCTGTTTCTTCATAAGCAGCACATCTACCTCTGTTTTTTTTTACAGTTATTTTGGTGAGGTTTCTTTCCATATGTGACTCAGCTATTTATGAGTGTCCAAAAGAGAGATCATACTCTATAGTCAGAGATGACAGCAACTCACTAGGCTGTTTTAAATGGGAATTAAATAATCTGGGTTAGCATACCAGCAGTATGGTACCAAGTGCAAGTTAGTTCAAGGTATGCCATACAAATAGCATTTATATATATGAATTCAAATGTTTGTCTTTCCTGCAATAGCAGTATGCAACATGGAAAGCATTTGAGAAATCCCTGAAATAAAGAAAAATATATTTAATATCAATAGACTGCAGAGAAGAAAGAGAAACTTTTAGATTATCTTTTGGGCATGAGATTAATGTTCAATGGCAGATGGTAAAACCCGGAAGTTAAAAAAAATCTAAAATTTCTTCCATCATTCTGGAACCATTCAGGTCAGAGATATCTTAAAGTTATTAATATTAGTCAACTGACACTTACTAGGTCAGTAAAGCAGTGAATATGATTTGATAAACTGCATAAAGGATAACACACAAAATTTGAGAACTTAATTCTGGCTGTTATTTCTTAAAGCAGCAAGAATGCCAAAGAAATATGAGAAGACTTAAAGCTTTCAAAACAGGACAAAATGACCTGAGATATGTAAATTAGATGTTCTGCCCTCAGGAGCATACACATTTCCATGATTCCTCCGCATGAAATCTCTGCCAGCAATATTTCTGCCATTACTATCTTTTCCTGATTTCACCTGCAGTTTCTTGAATGGATAGATTGAAATCCACTGGGGAGCCAAGAATTTCAATATAGTTTATGGAAATTTTAAAGATTTAGTTGTTTTTTTAATGGGGTTTGTTTGAAATTGTTTGAAGTTCAGAACAGGTACACAAAGACTGAAGCATAAGCTGCTATACCAATTTGCTTTGTACTATTAAATCTATTAGCTTGTATCTAAAATCTTGATATAGCAAAGCTGGTGTCTTCTTGATGAGAGTAAAGACATTGAATGAAATAAATGCATTAAAAACTGGTAAAACTGTTAAAAGATAACTACCCAGAATAATTCTAGAGGTTTGAATGCCATCTAGGTCTCCTACTTTCAGTCAACCACTTTAAATCCTTAAATATGCAATTCCAGTGAGTGCTTCTTCATCCTTCACTGATAATAGTTCTGAGTTTAACCAGCCAAATTACTTTTAAAAGGGAAGTTTTACATTCTTTATAGCTCAAAAGATTGGTGTGAGAACTTCAAAAGCTACTTTTACTTCACCAGAAAATTCCCAGCATACAAGAATCTTCCTTGCCTACTGGATGTATTTCACTCATCAGAAATGTTTTTCCTAGGCTGCTACCCTGCAAAACCAAACTTTGCATCTCAGAGCTTGTTGTTACCCATTTTTTTTTGTTCTGGGCAAGACAAAACTGGACCAATAAACTGTTTAGAAGTACTCCTTTTCTAAAGTAGCAAACAAATTTCCTCAGGTGTAGCCAGCCATCTTAAAGTCTCATCTAACAAAAAATTTGCAACATAAATAATTTTCATAATAATTGCAGGGATTAGAAAGTAATTATTATGTTTAAAGAGAAGTGCCTGGAGATAGATAAAACCCATGCCTATTGACTCTGGATTTTGGGAAGTTCTGTAAGGGTTTCCTACTGCTAATTCAACTACAAAGCTGTTGGCTGTCAATGGGGATGCTTTTCTTCTAAATAGGATAATGCACAGACACAAATTCCTGTTTATATATACTGTTCTAAACTGAATGGTCCATTGCTAAGGAACTCTTCTCAGCTGGTGCTTATGATTAACAAACTTTATCCAGGTGTCAATTTTACCACATCTTGCAACTGCTGACTACCCAGTGGAGTCTAACTTCTCTTCTGTATGGAGATACTTTTACCTATTTCTGGGTCAAGGTCAGGCAGAAGTCTTGCCTGCAAACATACCTATTTCCTGAAGGTAAATATAATATCCTTCTAATGATATAGTACTTCTGAGTGCTACTCAAGATTTTCAGAGAACTACAGGCTTTCTAGACATAAATTCAGTAACAACTTGTCTGTATTATTTTTCAATAAACAAATGTGAGTTTATATTCTTTCCAGGGCTCTGTATTTTTATCAAAGCTATGTATAAATATTATCATAAGTGGCTTTATTAATTGTCATCTTTCCAATAGCCATTAATTCTTTACATGTGACAAATATCTTTTTTCAAGGAGTTTCAAATATAGAGGTATGCTGCAATGTATAGAAAAGGGTGTAATTTTGACGAATTAATCATTATTTATTAAATAATTAGAAGTGGAAGAGAGAAGATGCAAATACAGAAATCATTGTAAATAGATGGTATAACATACAAGAGGTACTAATTCAAACTCCCTGAAACAATGTAATTCAGATGTGAAATGAAACAGAGCCAATGTATAGTAAGGAACAGATGGAATTGATGTATCTCATCATAGGAAACATTTGGAAATTATCAGAAAAACAAACAAATAAAGAGGTTGTCTTAAATCCTAGAGCTTGCTAATCACAAGCTATTGCTTAAAAGAAGCTGAAAAACTGAACTATTGTGAACAAAAAATGGCACACTTGGTACATATCATCAATAAAAATAATAAACAGAGAAAAGCTGTAGTACCCATACACTCTGAAAATGGGTTTCTCTGAATATCTCCTCTGGAGCATTTTGCTTGACTCATTCATTGAGGAGATATTCCAGGTCTTCACTCTACATTTCAGATTATGTTCTGAAAGCCAAGTATCTCACATATATGTAAAATCTTACATAACTTTTTGCTTTAGGTCTTGACTGATACTGGCCCTACCTCCTCTGTGATTCTCAGATAAGGATTTTCTGAATAATCCTAGAATGTACACAAAAGTTTCATTTAATTAATTAATTTATTTGCTTCAGTTGCTTGTCATGTTATTTTGGAATTCTGCATGTTTTTAGGATGTCTGGATGAAAGATACTAAAGGAATATATCCAATAGAAGACATTTTACATGAGCAGAGAAAGGTAGCTTTGAGTAACAACTATTTTAAGATTTATATATAATTTATGTAGTCAAGTCAAATAAAACAAATTAGGTCTCAGTTATTCCTTCATTTCTTTACCAAATTTATAGTTCCCACATGTGAAATTTTTCAGTCTTATGAGAATAGCCAAAATAGCCCTAACTACCTCGGGTTTAACTTGAATTCAAATTCTCTAATGTGCCTATTTTTATAGAAATAAAATCTCTTCATGGTTACCTTATTATTTTTCTAATTTGACTTTTTTTTTATGCGTAGTATTTTAGTCCATATACCTTAGATTTCTTTTTCTAATTTAGCTTTAGTAAAGTGGCAAGTAATAGTCTATAAAACTTTAGTGTAGGAAAAGAAAGTATAAGGAAAATATTTTCAGAAGCAAAGAACTGTGAAAACTTTGAGATAGGTACTGCAGCCTGGGCCAGACATTGTTGTCTTAATCACAAATTTGTTGTAATGGGAATGGAGACAATGACATTTTAGATCACATTGATACTCACATGACCAGAATTCATTTCAGTTTGCTTTTTAAGTTTAGTATGATGCTCAAGGTTTCACATCTGGCAGTGATGTATTGCCATATAATGGAGGTAGTAAAAATGCAGTGAAAAAAGCTACCCTGTGTCCAGCTGTTTGTTACCAGGATCCTGCTCTGGTGTAACCTTTACAACCCTGTAAGAGCCATGTTTATTAGCACTGAGCATTGAGACACAATTTAGCCATGGCAAGAGAAATGGGTGGTTTTACTCGCTCTATCAATCAGATTGTTGTTCAAAACCACCACGTGTCTGGAGCAGATAGGGTAGCTGTAGTTAATGTGGAAAGTGAAGGGTATCTGACAAACACAGCTCTTTCATGGAAGAATAGAATAGTATATTTGGGTCTGTATTTTTATATGCTTTTACTTTAGCGTTTTGCTTATCTTCTTAAGACCTTTATTGATCATAACCAGAAAGGGGACTGGGATTAGGAAATTTTACAGCTGCATTATACGAACTTTCTCAACAAACATCTTCAAGAAACTGTTCCAGGGGGATTTTAGAGATACATTTGTTTCCGGATAGTTCCTGTGCACTCCTGCTCTTCTTAGGTATTCCCAACAAGGAATGAGCTTAGAAAAGAAGAAGTACGAAACTAATTTATAGGAGTTCAGTGAAAGACACTTGGATATTCTGACAAAGGAAACTGTTCTAGAAATTATTTGTAAGCATAGTCAAAGCAGGGGAAATCCTCTGAGCATTCACCATAACGGATGCGTCCATGATGTGCGTTATACCTTCCCCAATGAACTACACAGAAAATAAGGAAACAAATTGAGTTTTTTGTGCTCTTTTGCTTCAAAATCTGTATTCATAGATTTGTTCACTGTGTTTCTATTCTTTCTTGATATGACATACAGGAATAACATTAATTATTTCTTTTAAGATTTCTGGGAGGGAAGGGAAATGTCCAAAATATAGGGAAGAAAATGCAACTCTACTGGCCCTACTGGTCTGGAAATTATTTAACTGCATGTGGTACAGGCATTTAAATTCAGAGAAACTTTTTTTGTGGTTAGTGCATTCACAGCCAGTGTTGGAAGTTTTTCTCTGTTCTTTTATTTTTCTCCAGATTCCATCCAGTGATGCTTTTAGAAATGCTAGAAAATTAGAAAATAAACCCATTATCTCCTTCTACTTTCAACTAACTGTCAATCAAACTTCCCACACAATTCTCCCTGATTTTCCTCCTGCTCCCATTTTGCTTGTTAAAATGTATTTCTTTCCCTGCAACATTGTTAGAACATGTCTGATTGAACCCCTTCAGCTTGTAATGACCATGATTCCAGTTGCAGGTCATGCTGAAGCATTTTTTTCTAAATGAAGATTCATGGTTCTATTTCCCAGCTTTGCAATGGAAAAAGCAAGCTTATTCCAACCTAAATAACACCATAATAGAATAGAATGTGTTTTCCACCAGATTTTCTCTTCCATTCTTATCCATGAAGAATTTTTTTTCAAATAGGGAATCCTATCTTTTTGATTCACAGTTCTATAAGTATAAATATAAATATATAAAACAAAACATTTCTTAATGCAGTAAAGCAAAATACTTATTTTTAATGCTTTTTTCCTTGATTCTGAATGTCAGAATTATTGCCTGTTCATTGAGCAGTGAAATGCATAAAAAGTATGACTTATTGCTGCCTGGTAGCAAGATACTTTTCTCCTATTGCTTCATGAGATAATGATTGCTTATTAAAAATAAATGTCTATAATGGGAGGTGTCAGCCTCTGAGGAGAAAGGGAGCTGGGGCACTCTGGTGGCTCACGAGGGTTCAAATCAAGCAGACTCTTTGTTCCTAGATTATTATAAAAGTAGATGTATGTGAAGTGGAAAATCCCCAGTTCTGCAATTACCCTGAGTTTTTCTGAGAAAGCAAAAGCCTGCCTCAAGCTTCAGGTGAGGATGTGTGGCAGCGACCCTGAGCACAGAGTGGTGTCCACTCTCAGCAAGGAGGAGTTGATTTGCACAACCTGAGCTTCCCGGGGTATTTCTCACTAGCAGCCCACCTTCTGCAGGGTACCCCTGCTGGGTGTCACCCTCTGTGCACGGACTAGAGAGGCAGAGGGTCACTTCTGGGGAAGCTACTGATGCCAATGGACAGCAGGGAGCCCAGCAGTTCAGTGTGGCAGCCCTAAGGCACTCAAAGCTGGCACAAAATGAACCTTTGGAGAATAGAGGAAGCCCCGATTTTTGTCATGCATTTCTGACCTAATTCCTCAGATATCATTCTGCAGCTTCCACAGGTCGAGGTTAGAGTCTGTGCCTGTGTCAGAATGATGCTCTCAGAGCACATCCAGACTTTATGTTTTACCTTATTCTTTGTTGGGAAGCTGCTCAAAGGCAAACACCAATTGAAAGCTGAGCTCTTTTCTTAGAGAGATGAGCATGTGCAGACAAGCACAATAGTGACTGTAAAGAATTCACTATGTCCATTACCATGAGAAAAATCTCCTTCCCATGTCTCTTTCAGGTCTCACCATTGCAAAGGAAACCCAAGTCATGCAATACTAAAACATGAACATATTATTAACCTGATATTCACCATTATATGTCATTAAATACAGCATTACACTCCATCTCCACAGCTTAAAATCTTCAATGACATTGTAGTTTGTTGATTTTTTTCTCATTACAGACAGAAGTTTATATTTCTGTTACTCTTTGGTTTAAAATAAAAAACGCACAAGCCTGTCTTTTCCCAGATTAGGACTACATTTGAACTCTGGCAGACCAACAGGCACCTAATTAAAAGATAGTACAAGCAGAAAAAGAAACATCTCCATCACTTCTCAATAGCCACCAAATAAAAGCTTTAATATATTTTTTTCTTAACCTTTGATACAGCTTGATATATGCTGATACTATCTCCTAGTCTAAAGAAAAACTTCTTCCTTTCCCCATCGCTGTGACTCAGGAGAGGAGCTGCCACAGGGAAACAAGACTTTCCTCAAGGACCATTGGATAGTGCCCGTGCTGTTTTATTTAATAGCCTTCCTGAGAGCAAAGCCCATACGGGGAAGGAGGGAGCAGACCTTAAGTTCTTTTTTCATGCCCACAGAGACAATTTAGTTCAATTATAAAAATGTTTGTCTGTGGGTCCTTTGCCCAAGCTCCAGCCTGGAAGAAAAGTGTCCTGTGCACTAGGGGAGCATTGTGCCCAAGCCAAGCTCTTATACATTGCCACTGAGCACATGCTACCTACTGGTCTTGGCTGATTCTACACATGCCACCAGTGTGAGGAGAGGCGCTACAAGCAGAAGAGTCTGCATATATTGATATGACAAATTTGATTTTGAGTAAAGGCAGACTCTAAACACAGAGCCACAGGCATACAGACGGATGGTTGTATTGATGCAATGATTAAGTACAGGCAAATTTATGAGCTGTTATGACATATTTTTTGTTGAAGTAAAAAATATGAGTGGTAAATAAGAAATTATTATCAGGAATAAAATCCAAGTTCCCAGCTAAAGGTACTTGGGACATTTACCATGAAGCCAAAAGAAGGATAGGAACTGTCATACCCAATTAAAAGAGCCTCCTACTGCTTGTGTTTAATGTTAAAAAATCATGATACATCTACAGGGAGACAGCTGTTAGATGCTCAGAGATACTGTTACTGACCTCAGTAGGAAAGGTTAACATGTACCATGAACCTGAATATCATCAGTGTGCTTGTGATAATGAAAGCCACATGGCACAATCAATGCTTCAAGGAGGTTTAATTTTAATGAAAGATCTGAAAGGCTCAGGACAGAGCCCTGAGGCTCACTGACACTCAGAGAAGTTACAACTGAAAGAAGCTCGAACAGCACATGGAACTGTAAAGGGTGGTTATAGAGTAACCAATTCTCATTCCAGCCCACCAAGCTTCTCAGACAAGTGTTGAAGTGATGCCAAAGGCAGCTGTTCAGCTGAACAAACCTGAAGAAAATCTGAGGAATGTCACTCAAGACCCTTGTTCCTCACAACAACTGTCCGAAAAATATAACTGCACCTCATTATACGCTAAACAAATGGTCAGTTTGAGACAGCATATGCTAAAGGATGTGTGAAAGACCATAAAAATAAATGTAAATTTTAATGAACTACAGAAGATACTAAAGGCTTGATCATAATGGAAGCTTCATATCAGACTTGGAATTTTGTTGTGAATCCAGCATGGCTCACTGAACTAATAAAACTGAGAGTTTTCAACATAGTTTCCTTCTCTAACAGTTGAAACTCTTAAATAGGCCCATCGAGCATGAATAAACAATCCTTTCCCACCCTAACAATTAATTCCCTAGCTGTTGGTCCCTTACCTGACCAAAGCACACATTACATTGTGTTACTGACAGACAAGAAATGTGTGGACATAGTAGTTCTGGATTGAACTCTGATGCAGACTCCCAATAGGGACACTTAGGGTGTGTTTAGTTCTATGTAAAGAATTGCAGACGTGCATGTTGTATTGCATTCCTGAATATTCAAAAATGTCAAGAAACTTTTTCTTGTGCTGAGGCCTATTTCTACGACTGCTGTTCAACTCTGTCGCTAAGATTTTTAAAAGGTTCTGAGGTCAATAGAAAGCAAGGCTGAGCTACACAATTTAAAAAGTGTTGTATAGTGTACAGTCATTTACAGAAAAGGAAATGACTAATTGGACTGGACTTTAATTTCAGTTCAGTGGAATCTCTCAGATATAGTATCTTTTGTCAATGACTTTTAAAGATCATGACACACTGTAAGAAATTTGCTTCAGAAATACAAGTTCAGTATTTCTGATAGGATACAAGAATCGCTGTACATCTCAGAATCCCAAAGAAGAAAAAAAAATTAGCACAATGAGTCCTTGGATATGCTGTTCACTAATTAACAACCATCCTCTTTTGGAGAACATAACAGGAAATTACAAATTCTGTGTTAGACTTGCCATATATATCTTCCATGGATAAATTTCATAGGTAAGATTTTTGTAAATTATTGGTGCTGTGCATCTGTTGTCTTTGTTCTTTTACTAATTAAGGTTTTGGGGCTTTTTCCCCCAAGTAACACAGAAAACACAGATGAGATATTTTTCTTATATTTGTAAATCAGTAAGGAGTCTTTCAGAAAAAGAGTCTTAGATAATAGCAATAAGAAAGTTCACAGAGTTTTAATGTAACCTAAAATTCCTAGAATGTTCTCAGGAATATTCCAGTGGTGACTAGATTGGTAACACCTACTGTCTCATCATTACACCATTTGTGCACCGTAACAGCACATAAGAAACAAGCTCAATTTGGCTTTCCTGACTGCATGCCAGCCCAGTTTCTACAGAAAAGGTGATGAGGGGTCCCCTTCTCCAGGATCCAGTGGACAGGGTGCTCTCATTAGATGTGCCAAGCTGGCCAGCTGTAATTCCAGAGCCTTCAGTTTGCTGTAGAAGCCACATAATCACTACTCTAGTTGTTCAAAGGAAGAAAATTATTTCAGGCACTAAATGCCATTTTCCCAGGATACTTATTACAGAAGTAGCTCCTTAGGCAAATACAGACACTGTTGCTCTGCCAGACAGGTCTGTCTTTGGTACCACAGTGCTGGCAGTAGCAAACCCCTGTCTGAAAGCCATACAGCGTCTAGCTCCCTTCAGGCCTCTAAATGAGCATTGTAAATTTGGCTCTGGGCTTTCAGGCACTGTGGTAACACCTGCCACATCACTATGAGTCCAAGCTGAATGCCTTATCAAATGTTTCCTCATGTGCATGGCACACGTGTGTGCATGTGCATGTCTGTGCTATCATTTATTTGAACGATTATTTTAATGCAAAAGTATCTTCCATATAACTACATTATTAACCTGCTCTTCATACATTTTGTATAGGTAAAAGAGCAAGGACCAGACTTTGAGCAGTGTTTCAAACAGGTTAGCTTGAGTCCATTTCTCTGTAAGCATACATAAAATATGTATGACATAAAGATGTCAACATTTTTAAAGAGAAGGGTTTGTCAGATGACCAGAATGGAGACTGAACTAGCTATGAAGGACATGTGCAGCTAGCAAAGGCAGCCAAAAGACACAGCACTTGGTGCAGCAGACAGTGGAGAAGAGTGCAGGAGAGGAGGACAGAAGCCCCAGTACACTGCCTGGCAATGGTGGTGACATGGCACAAGGCATGGTCCCAGCACACACGGGATCAACTCCCCTGGCACAGCAAAGACCTTGACCCAGAGCAGGCTTCCCCAGGAGGATGGAGGTCCAGAGCACTAAAGGGTGCCCTATGTCTCCCTCGGGACAGGGTAGAGGAAGCTTTTACATACAGCCCATGTGCATGGGGGAAGGCTCTAAGTCAACAGGGAAAGGAGCTGGGAAAAGGTGTCAGCAGGCTGCATGGCCTCAGGAATAATAAAAAAGAGGAGAAATGGTAGACTGGGTTTCAAAGCAAAAGATACAGGGTGATGTGCATAAAATAGACTTTGTAGTTAACAAATTGGGGCTCTAGAGTTCCAGCTCAAACATATGCATGTAGATAAAGACATGCCTAGAAGACAGCAAAAAGATATGTAAATGACTAAAAAGTGGTTGAACTGTCAGATGGTTGTGACCAGCAGCATCAAGTCCAGCTGAAGGGTGGTCACAGAGTCTTGTGTCACAGGATCAGCCACACTTAGTGCAAGTGTCTGTTTAGTACCCTCAGTAGTGGCCTGGATATTGGGAGGGAAAGCATTCAAAGCAAATTTGCAGGCGCATGCCACAAAACTGGGACAAGTGGCTAATATCCTGGATTGGTGTGCTGCCATCCAGGCATCCTCTGCAGGCTGGTTAAATGGGCAAGGAGTCACCACAAAGACCAGTACAAAGTCCTGGGGAGGAATGACATCAGGCCTTGGAGGCCAAGAGGCTGGGAAGCAGCTTGGAAAAGAGGACCTGGGTGGTCTGATGAACATCAAGCTGATCACAGTCAGTGTGGCAAAGAAGCTAAAGAGCATCTTGGGCAGCTTTAGGCAAAGTGTCACCACCAGGTCAAGGAAGATAATTCTTCATCTATATTCAGCCCTGGTGAGACACCTCTGGAACGCCAGGTCCAGTTCTGGGCTCCTCAGTATAAAGGATACATGGAGATTCTGGAGTGAGTCCAGCAAAGGGCCACAAACGTGACTAAGACTGGCATCGTCCATATGAAGTGAGAACTGGACTTAATCGTCTTAAAGGTCTTTTCCAACAAAAAAAAAAAATCTATTATTCTATGATTTTATTCAGCTTGGAGATGGGAAATCTTGAGGAATCTTGTCCTTGAATACAAATATCAGGTGGGGGAGTAAAGAAGTAGGAGCAAGACTCTGCTTGGTGATGCCCAGTGACAAGATAAGAGGCAGTGGGCACAAACCAGAATACAGGAAATTCTGTATAAAGATAAGAAAATATTTTCTTCCTCTGGATGTCATCTGGCACTGGCACAGTTTGCCCAGAGAGGCTGTGGAAACATTCAAAATGTGACTGGATATGGCCTGGCAGACTCTGCTCTGAGCAGAATGGTTGGATAAGATGATTCCCAAAACTCCATTTCAAACATCCCTGCTCTGATATACCTACTTAAGTCAAACAATACTATTTTAAAGAAATGTGGTCATTGAAAAGATGTCTGCAAGAAATGACACATGGCATTAATTTTGCACTTATCATACCTGTGTATGCTGATGAATGTGTTATTTTTCTGCACGTATGGAACAACCCATGCATAAATTGCTGATAACAGGAAATACTGATATGGTCACGAATAATGCAAACACACAGGCATTTCTTTACACATTTATTAGCTCGTTTCTTATCTTGAACTTGTAAATTGCCTAAGAAAATGGAGCTCAAGCCTTCTTTGGTATCACTGTCGAATGATAAATAAAAATATTTGCTAGCAATAACAAAGGGTCATTCAACAAAAGATAGCTGGTAGTTATCTCAGCAGTAGTTTTTTTCTAAAACAGAGTGATATTAAAAGGTGCATTTTCGCATATTAAGCATTTTCTTGTTCAGTGAGAGATTCCAGTCAATACCCCATGTAGAGGTTAGGAAAAAAAAAAGAAAAATATCTCACGCAATTTTTAAAGGATACCAAGCAATCCAATCTCACTAGGAAGAGATTTCTCCACCAGCTAAAAAAGTATTCATTTTTGGGTCAGCTTGTCTGCAGCTGAGGGCTTTTAATATTTCAGCTGAGTTCACCAGGCAATGTGTTACTACAGTCTTTAGCAATTACCAGAAGGAATGCAGTCAAACAGTCAAAGCATCTGTTTTCCAGCACTTGCATACATAAGGGCTTTTTGAAAAACACAGGTATCTGGAGCCCTGAGCTCTTACTGCAGTACCTAGGATAGAGAAGCAGAGACCATGGCTTTCTTTCCTCTTTGTATCCCATTTGCTATTTATTTGTGAATTCATCTCTCATATAGTGTTTTCGGTTACAGCCTGTGCTCAGCTCATTCTGTTTGTTTCTTCTATGTTGCAAGTATTTTTTTATTTCTTGCTTCTTCTCCTCTTTTTCCCATTGTCTCAACCTGTTTTAAAGCTAGGAACTAGCTAAACATCTGATTTTTATCCGGTTCTGATGCAACATTTATAGATTTTTGACCATGATTTTGAAACCTTGCTGTGACCCTTCTATTCCTGCGGTGGAAGGGATGATTCAGAAACAGGCTGAAAGCTGCTGTCTGCCCAGGTATGTGTCCACAGTCTCTGTATGATGTCGAGGCAGTGGCTGTAATTGGGGAGCTCCAGCATAAGGAGCACCACAGTAAAAAATGTACTATAAAATTATTTTGGGGAAAAAAATTGAGTACTTAAAAACTTCGTTGAAAAGGAAGTCCTATGGGATTACAGAACAAAGAGACAGAAGAAGGATGGAGAAAACATGTCTGTAGAGAACAGAAGTGCCTGCAGCAACGTGTTTTAAGGAGGAAGATATGTGAGTGGAGTAGGAACTAACAAAAAAGAATTATTCCCATCTGCCTTTCATCTGGTGGTGAAAAAAGGTCGAAGATATATTCCTAGGCACATTGTTAGACGAAAAGTAACTCAAAATTAGAGGTGAAAATTATGGCAGATTTACAATATAGTTATTGGAAAATGCAATCAAAGCTGTGAAGAGCCACGGGGTAACAAAGAAAGGGCAGCCATTGCTGACAGCAGCTGGATTTACTTTTGATTTGCTGTAGAGAGAAATGCCTCTTGGTCCTGAGCACAAGGCAGATTTTTTACTTCCTTGTGCCCTGTAGCTTATCTCAGTGGAAGAATTTAGGATTGTTTTATGGTCATTTCAATGAAGATCTCAAACTTACTGAAAATATCCTTTCAAAATAACAAAAAGGTGTAAAAGGCCAAGGAAATCTTAACTAAGATTTCGAGTTAAAAGTGTAGTTTTAATTCCTTATGCTGTCAGTAATTCTTTCTGTAATTACAGGTGATAAATAAAGGAATAAAGATAAATGACTATCAGCTAGAAGGCTAATTATCTCCCAAAATCACACAAAGAAGACCATTTTGAATATGGCAAAATCCTGGCATGTTCTTTAGCCATCCTGTCGTTTGTTCTGATAGACCAACAATGCACCAGCCTAATTTGGTTATGGTAAGTTTTTAGATGCAAATATAAAACAATGGATCCAGACTTTGGACTTTCATGCTGAGGCTGGATTTATTTTCTGTTTTATGCTAATTTCTGCAGGATGTCCAAGGAAGCTGGGTGAAGAACAGCCCTGTCCCAGGGTTAATACTCCTGATCCAAGCTGGCCACATGAACAGGCCCAGTTATCCTGCTAGAAAGACTTTACTCTCTCACAGCAGTGCCTGGTGCCAGGAGGGTTCTTTGTGTGGTCCCAGGAAACACTGATTCCCAGCCCAGTTCTTCAGCCCTTCAGCAGCTCTTTAACCTCCAACACTCATTGCATGACTCCAAGCAGGGACTCGGAAGTCTTGCCAGTCTTGGTATTGCTACATAACCCACCACAAAATGGGGAGATCTCGATTCCTTGGGTCTGCTCTCTTTCCTGAAAGTGAACACAGCTTTTGCTGGGAACACCAGTGCCTTTCTGTGCACATTCCATGGCTGGCTGCTAGGACGATAGCTAGATACTTTTTCCCTTCTGATTTTTGGCAGTGTGATGACTAGGGATACCACATAGAAATGAGGAACTGTAGGGAGCTCTATATTTGCATGGCACATCTGCATAAAAGCTGTCTTTTCCCCTGAGATTGTGTCTGTCTATGTATCTATGTATCTATGTATTTATGTATCTATGTATGTATCTATCCATCTATCCATCTATCTGTCTGTCTGTCTTTATCTGAGTGTATCTATGATCTGTATTTCCATTTCTCTTTAAGTATAGCATGACCAACAACCAGTAAAGGCCAGTTACAGCAGACATTCAAAGATTGAGTGTCCTTGAATTAGACCTAAGACCAAGACCTAAGACCTGCAAAGAACTCCCAACTTATTTTGCAGAAGAAGTAAAATAAAAGTGACAGGAACTCACAGGGGTAGAAAACTTTCAGTTGGTCTCGTAGCTATTAACCACCTCACTACCCCAACATAATGGAACTCCATTAAACAAAATGAAACTCTAGAAGCCCCGAGGATTATGTGAGCTGCCTTCTACAAAGCAGATTTGTACTCTCCCTGACTGGTGAAAGCCAGTGGAAAAACTGCTGTCTGCTGCTAATGGAAATTATCAGCGTCTCCTTCAAAGAATCTTGCCGTCAGGCTCCCTGAAAACAGGCCTCATTTCAAAAAGAATAAGGAAGTTAGAAAATCCACATCACCATTTCCCTATCTCCAGTCTGGGAAAATTGATGAGAGGCAAGGAATGCAAAGCATGTGACATCTGCCATCACACTTTGCAATTGGGATGACTCGGTCCTCAAGGAACTATGATATTATTGAGGACCATGGCATCCTAAAGTTCCTATTGCTTGGCTTTCTGAAGCTCCAGAACAGCAGAGCATGAGTTACAGTCACCATGCCTGGAGTATTGGCATTTGTGTGGTTTCAATTTCAATTCCTTAAAAATGTCAGTGATTCATGATAAACAACAGTCTTTCTAAATGCTCATTTTTTACATATTTTCAAAATAAAAAGATATATTTTGGGATTACACTGGAGTGTTAAATGATGTCAGGCCCACAGAAGGCTGATGATGATTTGACATAGCCAGCATCATCCTAAGATTGCTTTTCTTTCAGAGAAATCCAGAAATTTAGAAAAATCTAGAGAGTTAAATCTAGAGAGTTAGGAACAGTCACTGAATCGTATTATCCATGACAGACTTCAATAACGTTATCTGTAAAAAAAGCAGTAATTAGCTAAATACCAAATTCTTCTATTTATGAGGCTGGATAGAGGCAGATGCATTTGACGTTTGTCTGGACAACTGATGTCAGCATGCAAAATGCCTTATTTTAATCACCAGGAATGAAATTAATCTCATCTAGATTAAAATGATTCAAAATAAAGTTGTGAGTTTAGCTAATCATCCAGACTCCTGTATTCTGTGGAGATTTATAGATATTTATGAAAGGTGATTCATTCCACCCTGGATATTCAGTAGCAGTTGGAATAATCACTCTTTAGAGGTGTCTGTCCTTTTCCCTTGGCTATGGCAGGAAGCTAAGTGCTAGTTTAGGCTACATGATTAACATTTAATTGGAAGGCAAGATTAATCCCAGTTCATTTTAAAAATTCCCTGGCTACAACAGGCTTAATCCTGTCCCATGAATTCTGTAACATACTTTTCTATTGCCTAGAGGTGGAAATGATGTGTATTTCAAGCTATGGAACATGGAGGCAGATTTCTGCCTAGTGCTAAGTTACTGGAACCACATTAACCCTTTATCTCAACTTTCTCCTGAATTCCAGTTTACAGATATGTTTGGTTTGAAACCTGGATTTTACTTCTCAGTGGTGACAATGAGCTGGGTCTTACAGAAATGCAAAGGTAACCAAGGCAAATAAAGGCCTTAAGGGACATGAAACTTTTTTTCTTGGATTGCCTTACTCAGGGGCTTCATGTGGAGAAGGGTGATGATTTTCCTGCTTTTTTCAGAGCATAAGACTGAACCACAGACGTTTAAGGCCATGACCTATCTTGCAGGATTAGGAATTATCCTAGATTGAGAAAGGATTTTTGAAATTATGAACCAGTCAGATGCCTGATCAAGAATGGATGCATATCACTTCACCTTCTGCTTCTAGCCTTTTCTTCCTTCCACTCTTCCTTTTCCTTTTTAGCCCATGTACAATTCTCAGGGTATTTTAACAATTCCGAATTCCCTCCCAAATTCTTCTTCCAGTGAGAATCCACTTTGATCATGATAATAAAATTCGTTTTTTCAATAGCAGCACATTAAATTGCAATTGTGTAGTACTCAGTTTGGATTACAATCTTTCCTAATTTTCTTTTGCAAATCTGGTGCTTCCTACCAGCATTGTGCAGCAATGAAAGAAGTGAATCACTGACCCTTCCTAGGGGAGAGTCATATAACACAGCTTCAGGTTTCTATTACTGAGTTTTATAACAGTAATAAGGTAAGAATTTACTGCTGACCTGATATGCAGGAACAAAATCTTACCACTTAATAAAGCTATCAGACATTCTGGATTGTTCCCGTGCAAGAGATCAAAATTAAAACAATAGCTGAATTTCCCTGGCACTACAAGGTAGCATTTGATGCCATTACACAGAATCCTATGTTTTGTCCATAGATTTTATAATCCTGGAAGATACTGTGTCTGGAAAGTGATTTTATTGCAATTCAATACATCTTAGATATTGCCATCAAAGATTAAAACATCCCTCTATCAACAGTGCTTGTTAGGGAAAAACACCTGGTGTCTGTGCATCAAAGGTTATTATATTTCCCTTTCACAGTAGAGGTTTTCAGTCTTAACAATGGACTAGCCTTTTATAGCTGAGATTAAACCTGAGAATATGACAAGCAGAGCAAGGTGCTCCTCTGTTTATTGAATTATCTGCTCATTTAAAGAGGAAAGGAAAAAGATAATTCTCCCCCAAGTTTCTCTTATTTTCCCAAGAAATCATATGTATAATGCCAAGTTCTAAAACCATTATTCTTCTAAAGATTTTTTCCAGTTCCATTTTTTCAGATACACCTGTCTCTCCAAAAAAAAAGCAATTTTTAATTTGTTTAAATCTTGAATTTTGTGTTTTCACATGCAGCTGAAACTAGATTAATTAAAAGTGGAATTAAGGTAAGACTTATTTTCCAAAACCATTATTCTGTTACATTAATCACCAAAACAATTTCAATAAAAAGACTCTCCTACTGAAACCTTTAAAACCACCTCTAAAACCACCTCCAACTGCCCTGGAGACACTGAAAAAAAAAAAA
Source organism: Sturnus vulgaris (assembly GCF_052056855.1). Taxonomy (NCBI): domain Eukaryota; kingdom Metazoa; phylum Chordata; class Aves; order Passeriformes; family Sturnidae; genus Sturnus; species Sturnus vulgaris. Next base: position 99,763,657 of record NC_142244.1, read on the forward strand.
AAAAAAAAAAGGAGCCTTCTTTAGTTTAAACAGCTTCACAATGAAAATTGTGAGATTCATAATAACCAGAACACATTTAAGAATAATTGTAATGTTCTACCTGTTCATTGCTCAGGAACCATGGCAATCACATTCTTTTCTAGTTTTTAGCATTAAGTTGCCCTCAAACAAACTTCGAATAATTTGTGAACATTTTGAATGCATTTTTCTTTAGTATTTTGCTTTTTTTTCAAGCACAAAAAAAGAGAAATCTCCAAAACAGACTGTAAAGTCTTGTTGCCAGGACACTTACTTAAAAAATGTGGGGTTTTTTTTAAATCTGTTTTATGAAGACTTAGCTTGTGTTTGATTTACATTGATGGATGAGATGTTAATTGATTGAACTATGGATGAACATATGGATAGAGGAGACCCACACTTTGGGAATGTCTTCTGTAAGCCTGTCTCAGCTGGAAAGTGCATGGCTCTGCTAGCATGGGAGTTACATTGCAAAAATGCAAATACAACTTGCTGCATCCACTTTGCCTCCTAATCTTGTACATTAACTTGGAAAATTCTGATGTTAACACAGCCCTACAGATTCCAGACCACAACTGGCTTGGATATGGCCAGCTTAAAAACTGGACTTTTGCCAAAGTGAACATACCTGAAAGAGAACATGATGATGCTCCCTGCTAATGCTGAAGGCAGCATGCTGGTGTCACTGGTGCTCATCCACACGTGTAGGGCACGTGGAGACAAGCCCTGGGCCGTGGGAGCTGCCAGAGCAGGAGCTGGGGAGTGCTGGTGCTGCAGAGACAGGGAACTGCTGCAGAGGAACCTTCCCTCGGGGTTCTCTAGGCTGTGAGCAGATGGGAGAGCCAGCCAGGGATGTGGCTGCATCCTCAGGGATGTGGCTGCATCCTCAGCACATACGTGGGGTGCAGGAAGGAGAAGGACACTCCGCATTTCTCAGGCAGAGCACCTGGTCCCCCAGTGAATGCAAATCCATCTACCCCCCTGCAGCATGTGTAGAGCAGAGCAGCACCAATCCTCTCTGCACCTCCAGCCACTGCAGTAAGAGAGAGCTGGACTTAAATTAATAAACCACGTGACAGAGATGGAGGAATCTTTGTCTTCTGCTTTATACTTCTCCATGTATGATAAAAGCTGCCTATTAGCTTCTTCTGTGTAAGTAACTTCAGCTCTTTCATTCTTTTTCCTTATGCATATTCTTTTCTGATTCTAAGATTCCCCATTTGCATCACAGTGCTATCCTAATTCCCAATGGTATGAGATTATTTTCACATGTTCTTTTTTCTTCCTAGATTAAGCTAGTGATTTATTGTATACACTAAAGGCCTTTTCTAAACTCAGACTATTATGAGAATCCCTTTTCTTTGCTCCCTGACTTTTAAAAACTTGAGAGAGCACCAGTAATTCAAATGCAAGTAGCAGTGCTGGGAATGGTTTCTTACTCACTGTAATTACTGGAGCAAAGGCAGTTAAATAGAGATACTGACAAGTCTGCTCCAAGGAGTATATAGCAAAGGGAAAACAATTTCTCCTCCCTCCTCCTAAATGTAAAAGTAACTGTATTCTAAAAGGGCAGGAATACACAAAAGAAAAAAAAAAAAGGGGCTTTTTTTTTCTTTTTCTTTTAGCCTGAGCTTCAAGATGATGTGCCCAGGAGGGCCTACCAAAAACAGGGGACCAAAGTTCAGCTGTAGCATAAAACTGAAACGAACAGAGATTCCAATAGAGATTAAATTAAGGTCAATTAATTTAGGTCAAACAAGGAATGACCCAGTTGTTAACTATGTGCCATTTTCAATGTTTAGAGTATCTTGCCTGCTGCTCTGGAGAAACCATGTCTCCTACAGATTCTGTGGCACATCTGCCAGTCTCTGTAGCCATCTTCTAAACTCTAGGGTTTCCCAAAGGGCACTAGATGCTAATGCTTAGGCACTAGGCACTTACACGTGGGCATTTAGTTGTCTTAGTTTTGAACTGAATATCTCATAGAATATCTGTTTCCTCTTTCATCTCTCTAAAACTATGGGGTGACTTTTTTGTGGTTTATATTGCATATAAAGATGAAGAAAGCATTTAGCAGTTATTGGAAATGAATCACATAGTTTTTTTTAGAATAAAAGTCATCATTGTCAGCCCTTTGTATGCCTTTTCATGTAAAATAAATTGGCAAGCACCTAGAAAATAGCTTCAAAATGACTGTAAGTTAATATGAATTTGTCAAGAACAAATATATCTGACAAATTTTATTTCCTTCTACAGCAGGGTAACCAGAAAGAGACAAAAGGCAGGTCTTGTCACAGTTAGTTCTCAGTGAGGCTTCTGGCACTGTGACCTGTGGCAATCTTACAAACAAACATGGGAAATGTTACCAGAGTGAAACTGCCAGGAGCAGGTATAGGAGCTGCTGGGGAAACTCTGCTCAGAGAGTAGCTGTCATTAAATACAGTGTCACAACAGCAGCACTGATGGGTATTTGTTAGAGAAAGGAAAGTCTGTCTCAGGCTTAACATTTTTCCATTAGCTCCCAGACACTCCAAAACATGGAACAGAGGATATGTTTATTATATTTGTGCAGAACTAGACTGTAAATTCACTGCAGCACAGGACTGAAAACAAACATGATCCTGATGAGGTGGGATTAAATCCACACATGTTCCTGACAAGGTGAAGACAGAGTGGAGGGAGCTCTCCTGAGTCCACAGAGATTGCAATGGCTGTGAGGGGTATGTTATTCAACTTTGACATGGTGCCATGAGAAAGACAAGCACTATATTTGGGTTTGAAGACTTGAATGATTGTTTTTATCCTTTTGCTCCAAACAGCTGATAAAGCCTTGCTCTGAATTTCGTATTCACTTTTGGACATTCCCCTTGCAGTAAAAGCAATGCAGGTTGAATTGAAAAGAACCCATAGGGAAACAATACAAATTATGAGAAATCTCAATAAACATGACTTATGGGAAAAGACTGAAAAAAGACTAGGGACTGTAAACCTACAACAGAGCAAAAAAGGTTGTGGCAGTGGCATTGGTCTTGAAGCACAGCAAGGAAGGCATTGCTGCACTGCCATGTTTGGGTGCTGCAGGTTCAACACCTGCCCTGACCAGAGCAAGGATGCTACACTCAGCATTCCCAGCACTTGGGGCCTGGCCTAGCTCTCTTGGGAGAGCTGATGGGACATCAGAACAAGACTGCAATAATTGTAGGCTGAGAGTTTGCCTTCACTAAAGTGATCATAAAGCATGCTAATTCAAGTAACAATTAACTATATATCATGCCTCTGCCAGGAGAGAAGTGTACAGTTTATAAATCTTGTACCACTGTTGGCTCTTGTGCTTTACTTTTTTTCTTTTTTTTTCAGTAATAAAAGGTGAATAAATAGGTGTGATTCTTCTAGAGTGAACTTGAGTAATTCTGAACAAGTTTAGATGGGTATCTCTTGAGGCAAGGCTTTGGGAATGTGATGGAAAGCTGTCTTTCAGTTAAAGGTTATTTTTTTATACTGCTAATTGGAATTTATGACTCAGAGATAATCCCCAAACTATGTTGATTCAGTAAGAGAGAAAAAATCCTCTGAACTTCATTTCACTCATCTTTCCCACAGCACATTAATCCCAGTAAAATCCCTCTTTGTTCTCTCCTTACCTGTGCACCTTTCCAAATTTAGCTTTGCTGTTATTACCCCTGACTTCAATAATTCTACACCACAAAATCATTTTGCTTCAGAACAGTTTCAGTTCCTATGAAATTACATGGAGGAGAAAGTTTGTTTGAGAAGGGGTGAGTGGCTTTGTTTCAGGGAGTCACCTTGATCTAATGTGAAGGTGTGAGGCTGGTAGTCCTTCCCTTCCCTTTGCCAGGAAGGCTGTTATCCTTGATTATAAAAAGTCAGGGAAATCCACCCATCAGTGGTCTTCACTATAGTCTTCACTGTTTTCCTCAAGGCTACCTCTGGGATAAATTTCTGGAAACCTGTCTCCAGCTGCAAATCCCTGTGATCTCCCTTCAATGAGAATTCCTTAGCAAGGCTATGATTCAGGTATTTTTTCTGTTGAGCATTATCTTAAACTGGGATTAGATAAGGTTTAATTACCACCCCTGGTTTTGTTAAGTTCTATCTTGTCCAAAATTAAATCGCTACTGAAACTCACAGGTTTACTTTAGCAGAAATTAAGAGGTAGAGTTAACATTCTTTATTACAAAAATCAAGACACATTCATACAATCCAAAAGTTGCTAATAAATTGTTATTTCTTTTCATATCCATAATTTCCTTAGCTTGGTAAAAGCAAATCACTAGCAGATGGTCAAAGCACCATCTTTTATAACCCAAATAATCTAGATTACACATTCATTTATATATATCCCACAATACATCCTCAGTATCTTGTTCCAATAACTAAACATCAGTTCATTTACATTTACATAAATACCATATTCTAACACCATTCAGAGCACGATAACTTTACAAAGATTTTGTCAAATTCCTTTTGAATTACAGTGACTGTGGTTACATTTCACTAACTTCTTTGACAGTGACACCTCACCAATGCCTTGGCAAAACTTCCTCATCCTCCAGCATCAAACATCTTCACCACCCTTCAGACACATTCCATTCCAGCAATTCAGCACAAAACCATCTGCCATAAGTTTTAATCACTTAATCAGTTCCTGCTTCCATGTAAAAGACAAATCATCCATGCTTCTGCCACATCAACCCACCAAGCTCCCAAACCAAGAGGCCTCAGTACTTACCAAGTTACATCATTTACCTAAAAAAACCCTGGCAGGTTCAACTAGAGACAGAAGAAAAGTGTCTCCACATTCCTTACTGTGCTGTTGGAAGAGCCCAGATTTAATGAGGAGGTAGGATTAATTCCATGCTTCTGTGGATTGGGAAATACCTAAGGATGTAAGGCCTTGCTTGCACATCAATCAAGATTGTAGGCAGATGGAGATTTAGGCACCAGAAATGAAGGAACATTTTCGTTCAAATAATTAAAATTAACAAAAGTAATGAATCATGTTGCCACAACCTGTGAAAATAAGTTACAGTTTAAAAGCTGTCTCCATTTCAATACTCATCAATGTTACAAATCCAACAGTAAGAAGACTCATTTTACAGAAGTTTTCTATGTTGTGCTATTTCCTGTTCCCAGATCCTTCTTTCTTGACTTGTATTTCAGTTCCATTATTTTCTGATGCTGCTTCCAACTCCAAGACCCCTGAGCAGGATGGGCCAGTGCAGTTTCACAGGCTATTCCCATATTCCCTGTAAACAGAAATCCTCAGACTAGTCCCTCCAAAGCACACCAGGCTATCTCAGTCACCTTTCACCATGACTTTAACCCCCCTAACTCACTCTGTGTCACGCCTTTTACAAAATATTTCTCTAGTTTGAGTGATTTTCTGACAGTTTTCCTTATTTGACCCTCCTGGATCTTTAATCCTTTCCCAAGCAGAAAGTGCTTCCTGCAGAAACTCTCACCTTTTATTTGAGAATTCTTTTCCTATCAGTCTGAAGAGCATCAACAAACTTAACTTCAAAATTTCTCCAGCCTGAGTAATTTCCTTCCCTTTTATGAACAAGCAGTTAACAATACTTTGCATGTGAAGTGCACACTATTAAGTACACTCTATTAACTGTGCACTCTGAAGAATGAAGCATACCTCACCATAGCATCAGTAGATAAATACTCATGGTGTTTAGAAATAGATAAAATGAAACTTCTGAAAGTGACCTATACAATATAGACAGGAGAGTCTAAGTTAAAACCTTGGAAAAAGGGATATTTACATCCATCTACAGAACATTTTTCTCTTCTCTGGAGACAACCATCCAGAACAATCTACCATGAATATCAAAAGGCTTTCCAGTTATCCTTCAGAGAACCATCCCTATTTCTTTTACAGAAGATGTAAATAAATAACATAAAAAAACAAGAACTTTTCACCTCAGCATCTGAGTTATATGTTAAAGAGCCAGCATTTCTCAGCTACCTCTTATGTAATTCTTTTAACTTGTAACTGTTGGTTACTTCTCTGTTTAGAAGACAGTTTTGCTGAGAAGCTCTTGATTCCTTAACACAACCAAATAATGTGGCCCAGGAAATGCTATTAATGTGCAGCATTTTGCAGCATTGGGTAGGCAAATCAATTTAGAATCTAAAACACTTGAGCACAGGATCAGTGCAATAGAATGCATATGAGCACATATAATCTCAAATCAGTTTGTTTTGTGGTCAAATAAAAATGTTTTTATTCGTTCACACTGCCTGAATAACAATTTTACTGAAGCATTATTATAAATTATTTCTTTTGAAAGTACAAGGACTCAGTGGCTAGAACACTCCTTGTCAAGAGATGTGTATATTTAATATGACTTTGACCTACAATATTCCACCTTATTCATATTTAAGAGGCAAAATCTAGGCTTCAGTGAGGCCAGTGAAAAATTGCCTTCCTACTTCAGCATAGTAAGGACTTTAAGACAGCAGCTGTCTATAAATTCCTGTTTTATAACCAAAAGAATTGATTTATTCTTTAATCACTACTATAAAAATGTCAATATACCATTTGCTAAATATACAGAGTGGTAGTCACTTGATCTGACTTTAGCTATCTAAAAGACAGATACCAAATACATTCTATCTGTCTGTGACTCCTTGTATGACCAGTGGTGAAAGTTCAGGCATGGAGTGAGATTCTACCTATTCTGAGTTAGGTGGCTAGAATATCTGGAATGAACATTTGCAGGTGCTATTTGTATCCCATTCTTTATGGAACATGCCTAGAAAATATGCTTGTGCCTTGCTGACTAATACTTGCTTATTTAGACTGAAGCGTGATTAATTTCACATGCAAAACTTCATCTTGAAACATCAAGGTTTTATTCCTCTTGCCATCCCACAAAGAAGGTTACCTTCTTGATTTCTATAGACCTAACTGTTCATAAAAGAGCTGACTGAATTTATTCTTGTACCAATTTTGAGTTTTATTCAGAACTGTTACTTTCCTTTCCTGGGGCTATCCCTAATCATATATTTACAAGCAAAACCACTTTATCTCCATTCAGACAGTAATGGCTACACTGCCACATTTACCTCTCCCCTTATTACCTAGACTCTTCTGTGGCTTTCCCTTAGGATGAGCCTTTATCTGATCCTGTGTTATTGAATATCATCTTTCTTTTAGACCAGAATTTTGCAGTCTTCCAGATGAGCTTCTACTAGACTCACTGCACTGTGGTAGCAATTCTTTCTGATTTTACCTTCTTAGGTGTATTTCCCAGGGATTTTCTTTCTGCCTTCAACTTCTATGTCTCCCTTACATTACTGGAGTTCTAGTCATGATAAATCCTCCACCTTGTTTCTGCTACTATCATAACAGCACTATTAATCTGCTACTGTTTTAATAGTAGCAGATTAAAAATGTCAGATATGTCAGTTGTAACAAATTAAAGTTTTGCACACAGAGGCTTAGTTGCATTTTGGTTTTGTTTTGTTTTGTTTTTTCATTGTTCTTGTTAGCATTTTCTTCACTTTGACAATGAAGATCAGTGGTACGAGCCTTCATGTAATGGAATTCGACAATTTTTTCTTCCCATCTGTCAAACTTTCTGGAGAATAGGAAGAAAAATTGTGGGAAAATGATTTTTCACTCTTCGAATTAAATGAGGGGCTGCCCACCCACAAGCACTGCCAAACCTGACACATAAGGAGGCAACTTTCCATGCTTCCATGGAAACATGGAAAAATGTATCCATCCTCCTTATGAGGATTTTCCTATGAGGATGAACGACAGTTAAAATTTTCCCTTTGATCCTTTTGGACATACCTTTAGAAAATGTGTAATCCTCATGGCCTGTCCTGCAGCACATGTCCCTTTCCTTTCCTGACTGTGGCAGAAGCTGGAGAAGTGACTTAAGAAATGTCTGGACCTTGCTACTGGAGCCATTTCAGGCTCTCTTTCTGTGGGGTCAGGTTCTATCCCAGAGAAGCCTGCTTAAAACTTCATAGCATAATTCTGCTGCCACAAAAGATGTGGCCATCCTGTGCCTTTACTGCTCCTGCCATAACAAATGTCAGGGAAGAATTAGAGATGAAAACCTTTGGGAGCTGGCTTGCTTCTCCTTCTACTTGTGGGGAAGCCAGAATAACTGGGACACTGGGGACATTGGGGTGAGTCCTACCTACATACACCAACCAGACCTTCAGCATGATTTGCAGAGCTTTTGAGTTCCAAAAACAGATAAAAAGTTGTCAGGACTTAAGGCCTCTCTGTGTACGAGAACTAGCATGAGTATAGGTCCATAAAAATATTTTCCTTTCCCTATAGAAGTAGCAGTTTTGTAGTTGATTGATCACTTTTTTTTTTTCTTAAATGTTGCATGTTTCTTCTGGCACAGTTAAATACACATGAAAGCATTCATAACTTGATGGTAATTCAGCCTTAAAACTGGCTAATGGCTTGTGCAGACTTCAAGATTATTGAGAATGCTTTACTTGTTCGTATGAAATTTCTTCATCCTAAGAGGTTTCCAAGTAACACTAATATGGAGCAGTAACTTCATAAAAATAGAAAGACAAATCATTCCTGTTTCATCCCTCTCATGGAAGGAAGCAGGAAAACATTAATTATTGATAGTGAATAAATAACTTTTTCCTTCCTTTTTTGTCTATATGATTCAAAGGTTTATCCTAATTTCCTTAATTTTTGCATCTTTTAGAATTTACAGCATAACTCAGGGCACTTTCTTAATAATAAATCCTGTTTGTCTAAATATATGCAATGTAGTAATTCTACGAATACACTGTTAGAAGATAAACAATATTATTCTGTTCTGAACTCAATTTTCTGGGTCCTACATTGTTCCTCATCTCCACTCTCTGCCATAACCTGCTGACATTATATCAGCAATGTTTGCTTTAAAAAATGTTTGTTTGACTAAAACCTAATAGGTAAAAAAGCCCCAACATTTTCAACTCCAACTTTAACAAATATTCAAAGAACATGTGGATGTAAACTGATGGACAAATTGAGACAGAGGCCACAGTCACTAGAAGAAATTAAAAGGATATGTTACTGATTGTATAAAAGAACAAATCTCCTTTTGGTAATTCCTATTTCTGGATTGTGTGTGCCACTGGTTGTAATTACTAATGCAGCAAAGAGGCTTTCTACATCTTCCTGTACCTACAAATCTGGGTGAATCTATTTTATCCTCTGGCCATCACTACTACTTGCATAAACAAGATGACAGAAATACAGATCAAAAAATCATCTGTTGGTGGGAGATGTTCTTGCTATGTTGGCACCACCTTCACACCTGCCACAGGGAGGACTTTTTTGCTATTCCATAAGGGAACAGAATCTGTGCTTCCCAAGAGAGACACATACTTCTTGGCTGAGAACTACTGTTAGTGAGGACACACAATACTAATAATAATAAAAAAAGATCCCCCAAACCGACATTAATGAGGTTGAATATATATATATAACTGCTATTAAAAGAAGCTGGTTCCAGGGTTATCCTAGAATAATCTACTATCTCTCTGCTTGTGCTCCTTAATCAGGTCTCCTAGTGCTGTTTTAATTAGAGAGCAATGCTATTAAGCCCAGAATAATGAAACCAAATAATTCAGTAATTGTAGGAGAGTGACAGGTTTATCTGCATTCCTCTTTTAAATTATACTACAAATATATTCTCAACATTCAAGCTGCCATATTGAATTAGTATTTTGACTTCTCATTTAATTTCTCGTGCACATCCTGAAAATGGCAATTTTTAAGGAAGCAAAAAAATAAAGTCAACTTTTTGAAACACATACTTCTTGCAGCTCTAATACCTAAAAACTAAAAATGAGACTGAAAATAGAAAGGTGAAGGAATAGAAGAATAAAAGAGAAACATTTTCAAGTGGCATTGTCTGTTTTCCAAGTAAAATAAAAATGAGGGTGAAGTAAAAAATTGCTAATGAAAACTTTTCCCATCCTGTCATGTAGCAGTTAGCTGCCATTTGTTGTGTTTCAGTGATCTGAACAGCTATAGCTGTTTTTTTCCTGTTCAGTGACAATATAAAACACAAAGCCTCCGTTTGCTGCCTTTTAGAGGGTTGATTATAAACTATTGTAAGGATTCATAATTTTCAGGAATATTCCTAATTAGTATCTGTCCATGTGTATTAACAAGAAATGAGGTGCTATTCCTTAAGGGGAAACACCTCTATGAATACAAATAACTAAATAAATTAAGACAGTTAAAGGAAGCAGACTTCTAAACTTTTTAGCTATTATCCATTTTTAAATGGAAGTCCAAGAACAATAGTCTTATGCTAGAGCATTATATTATAACGTGTGTACCTGCCACTCTCAAGATTTTTATGAAAGTAACACAGCACCTGCTACGAGAATTGTTCCCACACTTGGAGGAAACAGCAAAAACATTGCCTGAACAATTCACCCGAGAAGAATGTTATTGAGCCATACATTTTAAAAGAACCAGACATTTTAAAACACACCTGTGCTGGCCTTGGGAAACAGCTCATGAGAAACTGCACTTTTGCTAGCAGCTAAAGTACTTTCTCCAAAGACATGATTTAATGGGAAGTCTGAGCTGTTCTCACAGGGGCTCCTGCTTTACTTGGGTTTGACTCTTTGGAAAGTGAAGATTCATGGGCTTTACTGCCTCTGTGTAAATCAGGACTATCTCCTTTGAAGTCAGCAGATGTAAAAATCTAGGTGAATAAAGGAGGATCAAGGCCTGGGGCTCTCATCCCTGCCCTGCTGCTTTTATTCAGGTTAGGATTTCAAATATGTAATTGCAATATTATTTTTCCTGTCATTTGGGAATGTGGGTTGAGGCTGAGCTGGAACAAAAGGATGAATAGGTGCAGGCTTGCTTTGCAGAGCTGCAGCATGGTGCCAAGGCAGGCAGTGGTGGCGGGTTTTCAGCTGCCTGTCACTCTGAGTGATCTCTCTCAGCACTGCTCCAGAACTCCCTCTTTTGGTACTCCATTCCTCTCTCTGGCAGCAGTAATAATGCCACTGTCGATCACATTGTAGTAGACTTCATAACTTCCTAATATATTGTTGCACTTCTAAATCAGAACTGCCTCAACAGTGATGGTTTTCTAGCCCATATCTTTCCCATATCACCCTTGTGCAATATATGTGTCCCTCACCTTTAACTGATATCATGATCTGTGCTGGAGTTCCTCACTCTAAGCAGGATGAATCCCACTGGGAAAGTTACACACTCGGCCAACATCTTAAGCATCAGTCCTCACGTTGGAGGTGAGGTTGTAAAGGTTATGATTGCAGATGAGGTGTTCAGTGACCTGCCAGAGGCACATGATATGGCAGGGTTTGATAAAATTAGCAACATAATGAATGATTGTATTATTTACAGTCTCATTAACCGGGCCTGCACTTGAATCAGAAAACCAATTTAAAAAATTAAAGAAACATAATATTCCACTCAAAAAGTGGTGTTAATGCAAAAGCCTACCTCAGAAGAAAACACTTGCACCTGCACTGTTCAACTCCCACATGAATGACAAATTAGTCTGTTCTGGCACAGAGATTTGATTTATGTACACAGATGCCCTAAACATCACAGTCCAAACCAAGAGTCTAGTCTACACTGAAAGCATTGTTAACATCATTGCTCTTTAGTCTCTTAAATTTTCAAATGAAAATCGAAAAAGTTAAAATGTAAAGAGGTTTTCTTTCATTTCAGAAAGCACATTAAATACAAAGAGCTCAACATCAGCACTTGGAAGGGAGCAGGACTTTCCTCAATGTGAAGACAAAAACATTGTGCTCTTTTCTATATGGGCAACCAACTCAGTAAGACAGGAAAATTCTGCATTTTTCATCCCTCTATCGCAAGTCACACTTCCACTATTACAAAGATCAGTATGAGAAAATACATCAGAAATGATGTAACAATTAAACTCCCAGCACATCACTCCATAAGCGACTTGTGCATGTTTTTGTTTATCACCAGCTTCCCAAAGCTGCCCCACTGAAGGTCAGGCCAGGTGTGCCCTGGCCACTTACTGAGGTGCTGGTGTGTGCTTCCTGTCCAGGTCCAGCACTTCTGCACTCCTAAACCACAAACTAAAACAGCATTTCCAACTAAAATGAATACCCTCAGTTTTGGTGACACAGATGAGAGCCACTAGCAATCCTCACTTTGTTTAGGTGCACAGGCTTCTCTGAAAATTGTGCTGCTGCAACTAAAAACGGAATCTGCTAATTACTAGACATTTGTTTTATGTGAATAATTAGAAAAGAATTATTTACTGTGTTATTGAATAATATTTTAATGGAATCTCCCACAGTCCTTCATGGTGCTATAAAAGCTGGCCATCTCAAAATTAACTGGTTAATGAGCTGACATTTTAATTTGTGCTCTCAATAGTGTCCTGTAGCGTTTTCTAACATGTAAAGAATATAGTGTTTGCAATTAAGACACAGAACTAAAACAGATGATGCACACTGCTGTTTAGTGACCTACTATTGCTAAAATAATGAAGAATGTGTTTTCACCTGCACTTGCAGATTTCCTGCTTTTCACAATGTACCCAGACCTGAGAGACTTTTATGCTTCCTACCCTTGGGACCCTCTGCTCACGGAGAGTCTCTTTGTTGAGCAATTGAAAAATGGGATACCCAAAACCGATAAAAATTAAAATAATGGCAGAAAAAGCAGCACCCTTATTGCTCTCTGAAAGCCAACAATGGGAAAATAGACTGGACACAGAATTATTTTTTTCTCTATTAGGTGTACATTAACACATAAAAGTCAAACACATGATAAATCTTATCTGGTGTCAGAGAAAAATAGTCCCCACCCTTCCATTTCCTCAAGCTCAACACTACTCTGACCTGCAACTATCTTCCAAAGAGATTGTGTTATTTTTTAATTCTGCTGAACCCTAAATTGGGTTTTAAGCACACTTTTGAAACAATCATTATACCAACACAGGCTTTATCTACCACTTTCATTGCTTACATCTCAGCAGATTATTCTTCAAAAATCTGCTTTTGTTAAACACAGCATTATACAATGTTACCTCATTCCTAGTCACAAAACTTTCAAGAAAAAGGGAAAAATCTTCATCTAGGACTGCATGCTACATTAAAGTACCATGTTTTATTTTTTATACAAGGATTACTTGTTCCCCCAAATTTCAATTAATTACTATGGACCATGCAAAATGCCACAGACCACAGATACTACATTTTTAAATTGAAGTTTTTATTGATTAATCAGACATTGAATCAAGTATTGTAAAATAAACAGATTTTGTTTGTTAAAAAATAACCAGAAGAATACTGTTCATAGCAAACTTGTTTCCTCATTGTCATACAGAATACGAAATTGTCCAAGAAACAAGCAAAAAAGGAACACCTGACTAATTGCTGTCACTTTGTATGTGTATATACATATGGGTGTGTATACACAAATTACACATTATATTTGTGCATATGCTGGTGCGTGTATACCCATACATATGTGTACATATATACACAAACATATATGCACAAAGAGTACTGACTGAGTTAATAGCACATTGGAGAAATGTGGCTTAGCTCCAAATGAAGTATTCTGTGTTAAAATAAAGATGATACAGCAAGGTCTGTAGATAACAGACCATTCCTTTTTCCATTGGCCAAAACCACAATCTGTCTTTAGACTCATGCTCTATCTTTACAATGAAAATACGTGAAATCATTTGGGACTTCTCCAAATTCATGGTATTATTTCCATCCAGCTCAATCTCTGCCAACATTGTATAACCAAACACTGAGCAGTGTTTTCAGTTTCTCCACTACTGAAATCAGCTTCTAGATCTAATACTTCTCACAAAAGAGAAGATACAGAGCCTTGCTCCATGTACTTTGGTAATTCACTCTTTCCTTTTAGGCAGAAACTTGGCAATAACCCTAGAATAAAAGTCCTTTCTTCATGCATCCTTTTATCACTGCTTTGCATCAGACATCTTCTGTCAAATCCTATTCAAATTTTTCATACCCTCTCAGCTAACTACCAAACATCCCAGGCCAGATCATCTGGGCATTGTATATCAGATTGTACTAGTAACATTGTACTCAATTTTAAAATGTAATGATTGGAGACTGATTTACTTTTTCATTTTTGAGAATATGTGCTTCTTGATTATGAATGACGCTATGATAAACACTGAGGATCTCTATATGTACACACTTTGCCTTTTTATGTCTACTTGGGAAAGATCAGTGGCTCCTACATGTGAGCTATGGGATATTGCCCAGCTGAAAGCCATGGCATCAACAATGTACTGCCAGATTTTTCTCCATTTAATTCAGCAGTTAGCAGGGCATGTAAAGGGATATCAAAGAAGCATGGAAAGGCATTTATTTTCTATTAAAAAAACCCCAAACAAACAAATGGGCATGTATGTATTCTCCTCATCTTGTTCATAAATATTTTATATAATCATAAGGCAAACTGTAGTAGAGCTTTGTACCTGGAGAATCAGTATTTAAAAAATCCGAAGCTGAGCTTGGGACCATTTTATTTTGGACCCATTACTGAACAAAGTGCATTAAGGCATCTTTTTCAAAAGACACCTAAAGCATGGTTATAAATTACTGAGCAAATCTTTAAAGCTGATATTCAATTTATGTTTTCTCTACACAGGCAGATTTTCACCACTTGCATAGTAACAACAAAACACTGTAGGAAAACCATTCTTTTAAAGTTGTCATATTCCTCAAGCATCTCCCCAAATGATCATTTATACATAAGCATTGCAATAATTACGAAAAGCTTCTATCTGTAAAGGGAAAGAGAAAAAAAATGCACCTGATTCAGCTCTGAGATAAAGTACATACAACCTCTATTGCCTTCACTGAAGTTCTTCTACCAACACCAGGATGAACATAGGGTTTCCTTTTGCAATTTCTACTGCTGTTGAGAGCTTACTCTTTCTTTTCATTCACAAAGTGAACTGTGCTTTCCCAAACAACCTGGGACAATGCTAATTATGAGCAAACTCCAGCTGCAGTGTTCCTCCATACAGTACATGTAAAACATATTTCCTTGCTTTGTGATAGACACTACACAGTGTATGACAATGAAACATTTGTATTTAATTTAAAACCAATGGTAAAGTGGCACGTCTCACTTCTGAGTTGTTGGCTGGGCTTGCTATGTTGAACCTTGTAAAATCAGCAATAAGCATTCACATGTCTACCATCAGAACCGTGACATCTTCTATTACAATCAATCCTTAAATGATGCCGTGTTTTATCAAATTAGTCTACAGTCAGACCTTGGATTGGCTGTTCTCCTCCAGTGTTGCTGATTCTCAGAGATGGTGTTGGTCTTCCACATCCTCAGTGATTCTATAATGTTTCCCAAAGACAAAAGCGAAGCACTGGTAGATGGGAATATTGCCACCAATAAAATAAATCACCAGACGATTTATCCACTCACATTTCTAGGATATATTCCACATGTTTTTTATGAACTGAGAGAGAACTGCCCTGTGCTTTATTCTTTTGTTGTGTTGGTGAGCTCCACTTCCTTGCTTGCTTATTTTTGTTCTTTTGTTATGCATCCTCCCATGTGCAAAGTAGAAACTGGGAGATCTTGCACTCAACAAGGCTGATAATGAGACCACTAGCGTTGGTACAAGTAAAACCTGCAGTATACTGACTTGTCCACTGTGCAGTTTTCATCTTTCCAATTTCCTGCTATTATCCACTGTAAAATAAAATTATTCAAAAGGCTGATGAAACTTTAATTAACAGGACCACTAATGTGCAAACCCCCCCCAAAACAACAAGAAGTCATTTCCCAGGTGTCCATACTAGGCTTTCACTTTTCTCTTTTTTTTTCTATTTTTATAAATAATTTATAAATCTTCCTGTAAGAGATGAAATACAAAACCAATCAAACAAAACCAACCGAAAAAAAAAAAGTTCTAAGTTATTATTAAAGCCACTTCCTGTCCTTCAGCACAAAATACACAGGAAGAGATTCTCTCTCCTCATCAGTTTTGCCCAAATTCGGCAGCTTTGTCTGGAATGCCACTTGGATTTGCCAGCTCCGGATAAGCTCCTGGTGGCACTGCATGGCTGCCCAGGGAAGGTGTGTCCCTGGGAGGATGATGTGTCCCTGGGAAGATGTGCTGTCCTACCTTTTGGCTTTTAGCAGTCACGCCAGCTGCTCGGAGGAGTCTAGGTGGTCAGGGATGGGCAAGCCAGTTATAATGGTCAAACATTTATTCCACACCGTGAACGTGGGGCACACTGGCTGGCCAAATGTAATGTCAAAAGTGTAAAGGTGTAGGGAGTTCAAAGCATCATAAAAGGCAAGGGAACCGTTGTCGTAGTCCAGCAGAATCCCGACGCGCCGCAGGTGAGGCGCGGGCTCAATGGGGATTTCTTTGCTGTTGTGCCGCACCACCCACGTGTTGTTGCAGCGGCAAAGCACCCAGGAGGCAGAATTCTTTCCAATCCACTCGTGCTTCGGTGCTGACTTGTAGGAAATACCAATAGCATACCTGCAAAACAAAAGAACCTCTCAAGGAAACAAATGCTTCCTGCCATTTTGTCTCTCAGTGAAGTCAAATGTAAGCCCAGAGGACTCACTGGAATGCTCCCGCCTCTTACTGCTGTGAGTTAAGCTGTAATTAAATGATGTTTCACCACAACATCTGCACAGGCTTAATTAATGGTTTTCCCTGACTCTCTTTTTGGTCTGAGAGGTCAGGGAAACTCATAGTATTATTTCTAGTTTGGCAACTATGGCAATTTTTTTGAGGGCTTGCCTCTGGTATTGAAAAGGAGGATTGTTGAATACTCAGCAACCCAGAGTTTAAATCACTGGACCTCAAATTTCCATTTCCAACAGATGAATACAGAGGAATTCATTGATTTTAAAATACACTGCTATCTGTCAGCTAATCTGATCTCTCCTTGCTCCTTTAATACATGGCCCTGAAGAAGGAATGCAAGAGTAAACATCAAAGGACACATTAAACATCATATCCCCCCTCAACCCCCCCCTCCATTTTGCCATTTTCAGATATGTTTTGCCAGATGTTGGTGTGGTTTTCAGATTCAAATGAACATTTTTGAGACTGGGTTTCAGGCCAAGTTAAGCAACTGTAGGTGAAGACATTTGCTCTGCAAACCATAATTTATGGCAAGATGTGCAGGGCAGAAGGATTGTGAAAAGGTTCTCATTAATGGATACTGAGGAAAAATACCTGATTTGTCATATATAACAGAAATGCAAAAGTTCCTCACGTTCTAGAGACACTGCAGTATTTGTTGGACTTTCAACCAACAGAGATTAATGTGCCATAAAGCTTTTCCCCCCTTCCTTACAACTGGCACAGACAAACAGCATTTTACTTCTTTGAGACAGTGGGAAATACCTGAAGACCCTACTGATTTTTCCATTCCATTAACTTTCATCATGATGTCTTTGAATACCGAAGGATAACATCTCTTCCATTGACTAAAGGCCCTCTGAAATACACCCCTGTATGACACAGAGGATCATTCAGAAGTGAAGGAAAGCAGTCTTCTGTTTCCTGCCCCTTGCTTCATTCCCTGGGGCACAGACCTACAGCTCTGCTGCTTCATGTCCCCTTCTGAAAAGCAAACCTGACCTCTGCCCCTGTTAAACTGGATCATCAAGTTGTCCTCTGTCTTATTTATTTTTTTCATAATGAAGGAGAGAAAATGTTTTGCACTTAGTAAAGAAGTGATCACATTTACAAAGTTATCTCTGAGTAAACAAGATGAAACTTTTTGCTCCCTCCAATTAAAAAAAATCTTTAAATATACTGTATGTGGGTTCAAAAAATCAACTAACTCCAGCTGTGGAGTAAAAGTCCTGTGAAGGCTGCTTAATACAAAGATGCATAATCTGACAGATTTATTTCTGGAGTCCAAAGGTACTGGAGATTGGGAAACTCATCTGACAAACTATTTGAAAATACGTGCTTGGCCTGCTCTTATTCTGTTCCTGATGTCTCTGCTACCAGTGTCTATGAGAGAAACTGTGTCAGCACCTGTGTGGTGGGAGCTAGCAGTTCTTTTCAGATATATTTTTGTGTACATACCATGTACTCCCGCTTATGACCACTTCCCAGTAGTGCCGCCCGCTGTCGATGAACACGTTGCCAGCTACTCCATAGCTCCCCTGGCTCGTGAATCGCTCTGGTGTGTGACTCTTCTTGGATGATGTTTCATCCCGCTCCACTGTCAGGTTATCATGAGACACTTTCAATTTTCTATGAGCAGATTTGGGGTCCAGTTTAAATGGCTGACCTAGAGATTCAGAGACAAAGATGACAGAAGAATGGTTTGGCTTTGATTTTTAAAAGGAGATTGGATTAGCAAGCTTCTAAGAAGCCCACAAGATTACATAATCATATTAATTTCCTCCTCTCAAGCGTTCTTGAGATAGACTAACCTATCCTGCTCCCTGCAATAGCTAGTTTCCATTGCATTGTCAGTTTACTGTCAACTTCATTGTGCACTAACTTCCCTGTGTCGATAATCCCTGAAAAGAGCCCTGCATAATCATCATGTCCATTATCCCTGACCTAGAGGTAACCAGAATACGCTAATTCTTGCGTGTAATTGAAACCAATATACATGCTAATAAAGGTCTGAGGGTTGCTTTTTTCACAGCATATTAAATTTAGGATAACTTGTGTAATATTAATTCTCTAGGGATAAAGCTCCATAATAACATCTTCATCATTCCTACAAAAAGTGTGATTTCAAATCCCACAAAATGAATTTGAAAATAAGAAGCACTAGACTTATCTCTTTGTTCACTGACAGCTTTATTTGTAACAAGCACAGTCAACAATTCAGGATTGCTTTGGAAGGATGCCCATGTGGTGTTGGATACTGTGCATTAAAAGGAAGGAAGTGAACTGTAACTTGGTCCAAATAATATGGTGCAATAACATTACTCAGGCTGTTGCTCTTGGCAAGTATCTTCGGCTGTAGCACAAGGTCTGTAGACAATAACAGGAAGCTTTTTGGTAAACCAAACCTTGCAGATATATAAAGCCCACCACAATTCTGACAGGCTTGCTCATTGTGTCAGAAGGCAGAACAATCATCTACCTCTGCCAAGAGATGACTAGAAAAGTCCAACTCCACAAGTGGTCCAGCAAAGCACTTCTTCCTTCTGACTGTCTTTCATATCAAGGGGAAAATCATGTAATCAGAAGATGTGATGGCATGCGCAGAAAATTTAAATTAGACCTCTCACAAAGCCTGTGTGAGGGTTATCTACTTTTCCAATGTGCATTTAGCTACATATTATGACCAAATACAGAATAAATCCATTGGAAAGTACTTGGGGACAATTCCTTACTGCCTGACAGCAGTAACATAACCTCCTGCCTGCCTTTCCAACTGCTTAGTAGCCTTTGTGTGCTGGAGCAGTGTCTGAAGGATGTCTCTCTGTACTAAATTGTGTCTGGTCACATCACACAGGTTCATAGCAAACGAGGAAATCAGAAAGGTGTACATGCCATTCTCTTTAGACTCCTTCTTGCACCACTCACTGTCACCCATCTTCAAGCACTCTCCCCTACAATAAGCAGGTTTCAGAAGATGCACAAATCCCACTGTTTCCAGCCCTCAGAGCTGCCCATGATGACTACATGACTGAGAGATTAGCTGGGACAAGAGGAAAACTAGTCTTAAAATTGCTATTCTACATCTGCTAATAATTTGAGTAACCACTGTTTTTTTGAAGTGGGATCTCTGATTAGTCTATCACCTTGCTGAACTCCATAAAAAATGAGGGGGTTGAAGCTAAGAAGTTTTCCAATGTCCTAAAAAAGAGATAATTTTGGAGAATAAAATTAGACTAGCAATTATCTTATGAACACTACACAAAAATAAAATGTTTTACTGCAAACATAAGAAAAGGTTTTACTTTGTAGAGGAAAAAGAATAGAGACGATATTAAAACAAAACCACAAAAGAGTATTTTCAACCATTTCACATATGATGGCTTCATTCCTGTGTGATATTTCCAGTGACCAGACTACAGATGTATCTCTCAGAAAAAACCCCAACATATTTTCTGCACTACAGAAGACTCAAGCAATCTCGAATTATGTTAAATAAGTGGCTCTCCTTTTGGAAAGGACTTTAAAAGAGTTGAAATTCTCTGTCCTCTTGTATCATTCAAAGATCAGACCTAAAGAGGAAGGCCAGAAAGGAGAAGGCTTTGTGCACCCTGATGTCGTGTTACTCACTGTTTGTCTTGAGCTTGCCGGGCTCGCTGCTGCGGCTGCCAGCCTGATTAATGGCCTTGACAATGAAGATGTACTTGGTGCCACTCTGTAACCCGTGCACCGTGTAGTGGTTTTGTTTGATATTAGGAACAATCATCCAGCTGTCGGCTGAGTTGCATAAACCTGCAATTTTGAACAGAGCACATCAGTCATAGCACACGAAACACTTTGTAACAGAGGGGCGTTTAGAGCATCCCCAGGCACACAACACCAGTATGAACTTTGCTTCTGTACCTTTTAAAGTGTTAAATTTACTGAGCCACTACTTAAAGCCACTAATTCATTTTATCAACCCTCAGCCAAGGTACCTTTTAAATTCTTGCTATGTGAAGTGAACCATAAAAAGTGGGCATTTAAGAAATGGCTCAGCAGAGACACTAGCAGTCTGAGATTTTTCATATCCCAGCACAAGGCATTCTTTATTGCTTAAGAACTGGAGGATTATGGAGATCCCATCAATCTACTGTTTGGATTAATGAACTCAGTTTAAACCTCAGAAAACGAACGTAAGCAGTAAAGCCAGGAGAGCTGGGCAGGCACCTTTGCTGACAGTCCCCAGGTATGCATTCTTCAGAACCTGAAGCAAATCAGGGGGGCCAAACAGGGTAGAGCATGGGCTTCAGGGAAACCTTTGGCTCTTGCACTTCAGACTTTGCCAGAAAGTAATCTAAGTCAATAAATTTAATGGATGCAACTTTTTGATTTATGTGCTCATGCTGAGATGCCAGCTGGGAAAGAGCTGGAAATTTTCCGTTTATAAACCTTTCTGGTTTATATTTGATTTACATTTGATGCCTACCACGGAGGTATAATACATAGGAAGTAAGTAAAATAAGAGAGTACCAATACCACAAACAAAACAGGAAAATACTCTATTAAAATTCACTTTTTAATCTACATAAGTTTTTCCTACTGTGATATAAATGTAATGGCAGTCAATCACCCATACAAAAAGTTCTATCACTGTATATTTGGAACAGCTCCTGGTCTAATGGATTCCCCAGCTACTTATTGTAGATGTTTACATAAAGAAAAAAAAATTATGAAGAGTATATCTATTCCCAATATTTTATATGGTTATACAGCCAGAAATAGATATAAGTGGAAGTGCATGCATGTGTGTACATATGTAAGGCTCGAAAACTTAACAGAGAAAGGCTTGATTGGATTAGGAACCTGACAGGATTCTTGGCCTCTGTCTTTACTGGGCATAGAACACGTTCTGGATTCTGTTGTTATTTAAAGACAGCCTTCAGCTTTTAACTAATGTTCTACCAGCAAATCACTCATGAAGACAAATCTTTCAGAACTCAATAGTAATTCAGCTCTGTATATGAGACAATATGAAAACTTTATGTAAAATAAAATTTATAGGCTACTGCTTACAAAACCAGTAAAGAAAGAAGCAGATCTGTGATACAGGTTTGAAGAATCATAGACAATTTCGTGGCCATACTATGAGATTCCTTCCTAATATGATATGTGCTTTTCATAACAAAGGATCATTAGAAACAGAATTTAAATTCAAATTTTCAATCTAAATGTTATGAAGTTTGTACCTCAAAATTCTCTTGCATTACAAAGCATTTTTGAGAGGCAGGCAGAGCAGAGATTCATCCTGCTGGGCAAATGGGAAATTGTGGCACAGTTTCAGGTTGGATTCATACTATCTTGCCACCTAATGAAGAGCTATAATGCCAAACTTATTTTTCTGGATTCTGAGGAAAGGCAGAAATCAGTAAGTACTTTCTTTCACTTCCCCAGATGTGAACATCCTACCAACCACAAATGCCTCTCTTTTCTTGTCCACAGAGGAAGCCTAAGTGACCAGCATAGGTGAGATCTCTAATTTCAGGTATCTAAAATGATGTGAGATGAGTCACCCATCTGTAGATAATCTAATATATATATATATGTATGTATGTATATGATTGTATAGAACAATTATCTGCCTTTCCCATGAAGAAAAAGAACCCCACTTCATATCCCATGGTAACCCCAGCTGGGCCCAGCACTTGTAGTGAACTGCTTAAAGCAATATCCTTCCCTATCTTCTCTCACTGAGCCATACACAGCAAATTATATTTATATTTTTAGGCTGTCTGTGAATGGGTTTCCTATGAGAAAGAAAGAAAATAAAGGAAGCAGCTTCCTGACATAAAATATTTCACTGACTATTCAGAGGAAATCTCATCTTTTCCCAATTTGCCACAGATATTAAACACATGCTTCTGTGCCTGAACTACCACATTGATTTTGCATTGAGATCACCCCTTACTGGACTGGTGCTATTGAAAAATAAAGTACGTTAATATAAAACAAAATTAAGCTCTGGATTTAAATGGAATTAAATACGATCAAGGAATCTTTAACTAAGATGTCTCTGATGGGATACCAAATAACATGACAATAAGCAGGATGGATACAGACAGTGGTCCTGGGAGTGGCTTCTCCAATCACAACCACCCTTTGAAAGCAAAATTCTGTGGTATGTATAAGCCTCATATAAACCGATTATTATGCAGACACAGAAAAGCCCAGAGTTTTGCTAACTCATCTAGAAACTAGTTTTGTATTATTCACTACAGCTCCCTAATGGGCACATATTTAAGGCTTGCATTACACTTTTTACAATACCCTCCAGAGGCTGATTGCCTCTTAACAAAGTATAAAACTTTGATCCAGGTAAGTATATAAAGGACAGTGAAGGTACTGCTGCATTTCTATGAGTCACCTCTGGAGTTCATCCCCTCCTCTTGGGTATGTGAATTTATACATACCCAATAATCACTAAAGGCTTTACCTGCCCTAAACTCTGCACAGTTGATGGAGAGAGTCAGAAACCTCCTGTTTGACCTGACTCATGTTATAGAGGAAAGCTTTATCCTCTTTGATAACAGAATGCATCTTAGGTTTCTTTTCTTTGTCCTTCCACTCTTAGACATCTCAAACTACTGATGTGCAAGAAATGTTGGATGTGCAGTGACTGACCCGGTTACTTTGCTCGACAAACCTTGTTGTCTTAACAAGCTCAGTTCTTGCCTATGCACCAAGGTGCTCAATGATATGTTCTTGTGCTTTCTGACTGTAAGCTCTTTGATAACAGGCTTTAAATTGTACTTTGATTCAAAAATCCTGGGAATGAAGAACTGATGATGCCAAACTACAAGTCCAAACTCCTTCAAAAGGGAGAATGGTTATTAGTGGCAGCCAAGTTAAGCTTTTACGTATGAAAGAATAATTTGTCACTGCATCAAAGGAATTTGTCTCCAGTTATGCCCTGTCAGGACAGCCTTTCTTCTCTGAATACAAAAGAATATGATTAAGGAAGTTCAGGGAAATGAACAAGTAGCCTGATCACACTGGCATCCAGGGGAAGTGTTTGCCCTCTCAGTTCCCTGTCGGTGGCAGCAGGTGAAGTGGAAAAGTACACATCTCCTCACTGGTGCAACAGCAGGAGCCAAAGGTCTCCTATTGTACCCACTCCTAATCCAGACTGCATTCAGGTTTCTTGTTTCAAAATCCCAGGGCTTTTTACAGGGTTATGCAGATGGTAAAACAATGTATTTTAAAACTGTAGCCTACAAAAATGTAGAGAATTTAAATTACATCCTGGAATGGTGCAGTGAGCACAGTGATGTCCGTACAGGATGTGTGAGTTTTCAAAACAAGTTTCTCAGAGTCTGGAGGTAATAATTTGTAAAGCTATTTCCCTGGTGCTGGTTGTTGATGCACTTTAAAAAATGGACAGGAAAAATCTCAAGGTGAAAATCCTCCTAAAATTTGCACTGATAGATTTTAATAAAATATTTTTTCTTGAAAACTGGAAAAGGAGCACAAAAGTCATGGGAAGGTTATTTAATCTCTTGAGTATTTTAATTATTGTAAAATGTTTTATTTAAATAAATTATTAGCAATTCAAATTGGTCGAGTAAATAAGGTAGGTGAACGCAATAGATAGCTCTCCACCCCCACTCTTCATTCCCATCTGCAAAAAAAAAAATATACATATGCAGGATTTCTGCAAAACACATTGAATTTTTTTTTCTAAGAAATACACCCTTTTTATGCTTTTAAAGATGCAGAAGTTTTCCTGGTTTTATCCCAAATTTGCTTTTGTGCCATTAAAAATTCTCACTAAAATCTCTAATAGAAATTTGAAGACTGTAAGGAAACTGTTTTTATTAAAATAAAACTCCCAGAAAGAGGCAAAATCTAGAATATTAAAAAATGATTTGGTGAATCATAATCACTGTTTTTCATGGAACCTTGGGCTCCTAATTGTCTTAGGTCCTTCCAAAAACTTCTATCCTCTCTCAAAGGAAGAGAAGTCCTGTACAGTGAAAGGTTCTGAGAGCAGTACACTGTATCCTTGACAGTGATTTTTTAGAAATTAGACTGTATAACTCATTAGCCCTGATTTATTTCACCAGGTGAGAGAGAATCAGATATATTTTTCCTGAAGAATCTTGTATCAGAGCTAGAGAAAAATTTGAACCATCCTGAAACACACTATAACAAATCCATGATGTTAAAAAAGGGCATACTCTATGAATACTTGAAAATCTATTAAAATGGGATAATGAAATTATAATGCATGTTAGTTAGCTAGTGACAAAGTAATTTTAAAATCTTTTACCATATTCAGATTGCAGGTGATTAGCTGCCTCTCAAAAATGCAAATGTACAAATGGAATAACTCTGAGAACAACTGCTTTAGTAAAAGCAGACTCAATCTAAAGTTCAGTATTGCTCTTATACACAGAGCAGGTCTGCCAAGCATTCAATAGCCAAGAAGTTTGGCCACATTTGGAAATAATCTTTCCTGTATGAAATAGGATTCAAATGAAATACTCTATTTGGACCTTGGCCATCAAATGTTAACTTTCCAATTTTTCAGTTAATAAAAAAGAATATAGTTGATTGTGTTGGATAGAAAATATACTAAAAAAACATAGTATTGCTTGTTTTTGTTACTGAATTCTTAGCAATCTCCGGATGATATATGCCTCTGGTGGGGGAAATGTACTGTTAGTGGAAAGTGCAGTCAGGCTGGCTATGTGGTTTAAGAAACAGATTCCAAAGTAACAGCCTCCATTAGCACGGTAGGTGGGTATGTATGCAAAGTGATTGCTATTGTCTCAAGGGAAAAAGCTTGCTCGTTTAATGCAGTACCAGAGCTACTCCCTGGTGACTAATTCGTAGCTAAAAAGCCACGGAACTGAAGTCAATCTATGACCCTGTTTACATTATCTGCTACATGCAACACACAATACCAATGGAAATTTTTGGGATGTGACAGAGAAATAAAAATACAGTTACATGCAACAGCATGCATATGCCATAAATAGGAAGAAATTTTTTACTAACCCAAAGTCTAAAACAGGATTTAAAAAAAAACAAATCACAAACCTATCTTCAGTTCATAGAAACATGAAGGCTGCAGTGCAGCACCTGTTAATGCCACTTGCAGTGAGAGTAGCTCTCTGTGTTCAACAGCACTACCAAGGTACACTGTGATATTCTAAGAACAGCCCTGGAAAGTCGTTTGTAACAGATGTGATGTTAAATCCTTCTGCAGGATCAACAATATAATGCAATAAAGTGAATGAACATCTGAGCAGTGTTCTGAGTACAATGAGGATGGGATTGACAGGGCAAGAAGAAACAGTCTCAAGTTGTACCAGGGAAGGTCTAGATTTGATATTAGGAAAAATTTCTCCATGGAAAGGCTGGTCAAGCATTGGAACAGACCATCCAGGGAAGTGGTGGTGTCACCATTCCTGGAGATATTCAAAAGTCACGTGGATGTGACATTTAGGGCCATGTTATAATGGTGGACGTGGCAGTGTTAAGTGAATGGATGGACTCAATGATCTCAGAGACTCATGGACTCAATGATTCTATGATGTTAGTGGGCAATCTCCAACATCAGTGTAATTTGGAATGACCTGGGAGAGTCTAACATTTTAGAAACCCAGGCAGATTTGGAGCATGTTGGCAGGAAGATCACCACTGGAGGTGTTCAAGTCTATATAAAATAATCAGATTTTTAAAAAAGCTTTATAAGATTTAGAAAGGCCTTTCACATATACATGCATGTATTTAATTTGGGTTAACATTATAGCTTTTAATTAAACCAGGATATTTGCATGAGAACTAGCTCTGTTTAAAAAAAAACAACCCAAAACAAACAAACAAACAAAAAACAAAGAAAAAAAACCCCAAAACAAAAAACAAGCAAACAAAAAAAGAGCCATTCCTTCATTTCTGTCTACTTTCATTTAAGGTCTTCAGAGCATTTTGTAAACAAAGTTTCTTACAGTGTTAATTTTTTTTCTCTTCAAAGTTTTAATTACCTATTTTTGCAAAATGGTAATATGAAAGTTCAGACTGCATACTGAGCAATTTGTGCTATGTTTGAAAATTACATTTCATCCCTGAAAGCAGACTTATTGATAAATGTTTTGCAGATCAAAGTTTTCACCTCCACATGGGAAACCTACAGTACAGCCTAAAATAGAAATACCTTGTTATTTATTCATTAGTAAGCAAGGAGTAAAGTCCCACATCCCAAAACTAAAAAAATGGCACACCTTTTGCTGCTGCCATGTTCATATTTAGTGCCAATAATTGACTTGTACAGCATAACGCCATAGATTAAAATGACTAGAAAACAAGCAACACACTGGCTTATCATTAAGTCCTCTCTGCCTGGTAGTGATTAATGAGGGAAAGTTTTCCTTCCTTATCTACCTTGCTTCGATTTTTGCAAAATTACTATTAGACTTTTTTATTATCCAGCTTGCTCAGATGCAGAAGCATGTGTTGAAGTTTATTTGGTCTTTCTGACAGCCTTAAATTTTGCAGTGTGTTCTTCAAAATCAGACTCTTAAGGGAAATACTAAATGGAGGTTTTGACAAAACATTCATCAAATTTTCAAAAATCCGTCTTCTTTTTTTAGTCAGTCCTGAATATTATAATACATCCACAGTATGCTACTTAAAAAAGGTACTAAGATGCCAGCACATGAATCCTCAGATGTCCTTTCAGATGGCTTGGAAAATAAACTCCTACTCAGTGATGGAGAAGATGAGGTGCACACAGTAACAGAGGACTCAGTGGGAGAGTTTGGCTCAGTACTCAAACTTGGCATAGACCATATTATTTTTCCACCAAGGTGAAGCATTTAAACATGCCCACAGCACTGACTTTCATCAACGTATCTCAAAAAATTTTCTTCTTACAAAAATATTTTGAAAGAAGAAAACCATTTCTGCCCTGTCTCACAACTAAGCTTCTCTAGCTCAGTGCATGGCCAGGGTATTTGATGATGGGGAAAGATGAGGGTGAAGGAAGGTTTCAAGGAACAAGGAAGGCACACAAGGATCATTTCTCACCTTGCTCTCCCAGGCACCAACACCTTACAGCTCTGGGACTTCCAGAGCCACTTCATTGCACTTCATGGCTCTCAGTGTATTTTTCTTGCATGACCTGTCCAGGGATCTCTTGAATTCAAAAACACACCAACCCTCTGTGGCAATGACTTCCCTATCCGAATATGTGTTGACCTGAACAAACTCCACATTTTGATTGATTTGGCTCATTTCAGAACCCTTGTTTAATAAAACAAATGTGTGTCAGCTAGTGGTATTCTCATTAAATATACAGGGACCAGGAAGAACTTGAATGACTATTCCAAATTCATAGTCAATGACCCCAATGATTGCAGAACACTGAATCCAGAAACGTTGACTTTGTGACTAAAGATTTGACAATATATTTTTTTTCTGTGAGGAGTAATTATTTAACAATAAAACAATCCAAAATCCAATTAAGTAAATTCAGTCATTAAAGGAAGATACAGATTCAAAACATAGAGTGTACTCATTAAAAATGTGCTAACAAAACATACAATGTTTGTTAATCTCATTTTAAGTAAAACCAAATTACTATATAAATTGCTGTTCCACTGATGTTTTCTGACTTAGCCTGCAGTTCGCTGAGACCTATGCTTTATAGCCTTGAAGACAAAAAATCAGAGGGAAGGACTTAATCTGTATTTCAGACAAAGGTCCAGATGTCAAGTTTCTATAAATTACAGTGGGGCTGCAGTTCTAACTAATGACCAGCTCAACACAGGCTTCCATGTGCACATTGCCTTACTAGTGCAGAGAATGGAACTGAGGTCTTTGAACTTTGACTTTTGCAGGTCTTTGAACCTGAACAAAGGAATTGGGATGCAAGAGATAAGTCCTGTTAATATAGACAATAGCTGTGATGTGTTCAGTCTTTGAAAGTTCCCAATACATGGCACTCCCAGAAAAATACACAAGAAGTTTTAACTGAAGTAATTCTGAATTTCAAATCCTTTAAAAATCATTATTGGTTTGGATTGAAAATTTTGACTTTAAATCTTTCTAGAAAATAATTTTTCTTTATGATCTTGACATAGGAATATATTTATCTTTAAAGACACTTAGTTTGCATAGAGACCATAAGGGAACAACAAGAAAAGAGAAGGTTTATACTCACTAACAACGTTGGCTTGTCCAGTGAAGATGGTGTACTGCAGCTCGTAAGAGACCACACTGAACTCGTCATCTGACGTCCAGTGCACAGTAATGGTGTCATAGGAGGCTGTACAGAGCTCTTCTCGAATGGTGGGTGGGTTGGGAGCTGTCAGATACAACACAGGAGGCACAATCAGTGAAGTATTTCCCCTCTCCCCTGAGATTAGAGGATGTAGTTGATGTATGAGACTGGAGAGACATCATCCAACAGACTTTCAACGACTTTTCACTAATTCCAGCACTAATTTTGGTTATCAATTAACTGTTAGGAAGGAATTCTTAATAACAACATAACCACCTAGGAACTCTAGATTTTGAAAATATTCTGTTTTGAAGTAGCTTTAGCTTCAGATGCCACAGAACAAGAGATGTATCAGATGGATACAATAGCAAGTTACTTTTTCTAAGATTGTTCTGATCATTTCACCAAACTCATCAAAATTTCATTGATGCATTTCAAGAGGGAGGGTCAAAACTCTTCACTGTTGACATGAAAGCAGTGTTTGCCCAGCCTATCTTACCAGAGATTGCCATAAGTGGTAATGTGGGGATGCATCCTTCCTGGCCTCCCTTTAGGCTGCACTATGATCTGTCATTCATTAGCAACAGGTATTTAAAATATATAATTCTGGAGAAGCTCCCAACACTCATACTTTCATGCTCAATTTTTTCCTCTCTCCATTTTTATTGATCTCCTAGCTATCCTTTCTAAAATAGATACATATAATTTCTGCTGGTTATAAAACTCACGTTTTCCAGCATTAAAAAAGAGTTCTTATCATAACATAATGACTGTATAAATATTACAAATAGTCACCCAGGAGGCGTCTGCCTCTCTTTTTTTTTCTAATCAGCATGCAGGATCTTTGTGTAGCAAGATATACAGTCTTTTTCCATATTAACACATGAGTTTGTTTTAAAGACCTATATAAAGAAGTGAAACTTGAAGCAAATTACTGGGGCCTAAATTTTCTTGTTTGCAATCTTTAAAAACCAAACACCTAAATAACAAAGAAATTAGTCTGTCTTTGAAAGACTGAGGGATCTTCCTGCATTCTTGTCTCAGTGGGAGCTTCATTCCAAATCACCTTCCCTGCAACCCACACCATGAAAAGAAAAATCACAAACCCTTGTGCTTTAATAGTGTTTCTCCCAGCTGTCACAGAGTGAAGAAGGAGGGCACTCAAGCTGAAACAACCAAACTATGTCTGTATTAGAGGAAAAGGAAGGCAACTATGAATGTTTGTGGTTTTGTTTTGGAGTTTTTTTCCTGTCAGCTCTTTAACCTCTGATAACCACAAATAATAGCCTCAAAAAAACTTCCTTTGAAGGAATTCCACCTTTACTTTTGCAAGATCTTATTTTTATGAAACATCTATTTTTTTTTCCATAAAGAATTTTATAGATCATGTCTCTGGCTTACTGATGTATGTTCCCAAGGATTAAAGAGCAGACGGGTTCCCAAGCAGCCTCTTTTAACCAAGGGACTTCAGGAAAAGTTCAAATGTGTTTCATTATATGACCGTGATTTGTAATGCTCTAAATATTGAATCACAGAAGCATACCAATGCTTTTTTTAAGCTTGTCAGAGAAACCCTTGTGACAGAAGGGTATTAAAGAAAAGAAATACAAATAAACTCAAATAAGAACAGCTATCTGTGAGAATAATATAATCAAAATATGGGGGAAAAAAGGACCACAGTTTTCTGAAAAGATTAATGGTAATATCAGCTATGTTCTAACAATGTACCCTGTAGAACAATTACTGGAGGTTTTAAATTTTATTCCTGGCTGGGGCTTCATTTCAATATTTTGTCTGTCCTTCAAAGGCCAAAAAAATTGGAACAAGTGTTAATAACAAATATACAAGTAGATCCATTTTTATTTGTCTGACAATGATCAACTAAAGTTTTCTTGTCATCTCCTGCACCTAACAGCAGAATATTTTACTTGAGAAATGTACATATTTCAACACAGAAAATAAATATTAATTTATGGAAAGCAAAAATTACTGAAGGTTTCATTAACTGTAAACTGCATTTCAATAACACCTAAGCATCTTCAAATTCTTTGAAAATGGCATCCTAAGTTTGCTCTTTGTATCCACACCTGGCATTATAGCTGGAAATCTACAGGCCTTAATGTAATGAGAATGTCTGAAAGAGATTCGACCTAAGAAATACATATTTTCCCTGGTTCTTGTGATTAACCCACACTCACTTGAGATTATACTGCATGAATTCAGCTCTTTGGCAACGTTCATTCCATAAACCACTCAGAAGAAAACAAATACACCTGCTTCTCCTACAGAAAGTCAGGCAACTCTTCAGATGCTTTGTTATGATAAAATAATGTAGCAGCCCGACTGCCAAATTCATCATTCTACATCTGATTTGGTTATTAAATTCACCAGTGTTGTTACAGAGCTCTGTGCCACAGGGTAACCTCCCCAAAAACTCCAGTGATCTCAAGGCTGCAACTTCCCCTTCCTGACTCGGGTGTGCTTCACCTCTGCTCCAAAGGGAAGCCCAGCATGTTTCCAGCACAGCAGTGGAAGACATAATGCACTTCCATAGAGGATCAGAGCAAATATCTGGGAGTGGTAATAACTGCTTTAGAAATTCAGACTTTCATTCACAAGGTTTTGTGGATCAATACTCTCTCAGAAGACAGAAAAATCATTGCTGAAGGCTGTTTTACTTCATTTTGACTCAAAACCGAGTAAACACACTTAAAAAGTCAGTAAGCACACCTAAAATGCCTGAAAGGCACAAATATTAGAAATGTAGTTTCTTAAATTTGCTCTTAGGAGTAACTGATCTCACGAGCACAGCCACTCCCTTTCAACCCATTTATTTTAATGCACCTTCCTTTCCATGCCATCAGCATGGCTTTTGCTCTGAAGTATGGCTCACAAGGTCTACACACCTGAGGGACAGTTTAGGCCTCCTCTCCCTGAATTCTAGCATTAATGCAGTGCCTCCTGGGTGCCTATTGAGATTCTGTCTAAATCCTCTCGGCATAAGGTCATAGAGATTGACTGCAACCACCTCAAATTCATTTCGTTTGCCCAGTTTCTCTCTCCCTGCTGACCTGTAGTGATTGACTTTTTAAGGATTCCTTATGGATTTTGATACTGAGTATCAAGATCTAAGAGAAGACCTAAGCAATCTGCTTGAATTAATGGTGCTAGAAATATCCATATTGCTGGTATGACCATGAAGGAGTTGCAGAAGCTGCTCTGAACCTCTCTTTTAGATATTCATTACTGATTCTATCTTGTATCATGACACTGGGCTGTATCAGCAAGGAGGAATTTGAAAGGCACAGTTATATCAGATGTGGATACAAATTTTATGTATTATTAACTTGTTATGTGTGAGGTAGTACTGAGGGCTTGGTCATACATACAAACCATCTTGACCTCGTCTTTGGGCAGGCCAGAACCAACAGAATGAGAAGAGATTACACCCAAACCATGAGACTGAGCATTGTCAGGAATTGGTCTTTGATCTTTCAGTGCTGAAAGAGTTAAGCAGTAAGACAGGTTGTGAAGAGTTTCCAGAACAAAGTTGTTTCTGTGTGAAAAAATTGCTGGCATATGCTAGGCAATACAGATTTCTTTGTGCAGTCGTAGGTGAAGTGATGGATGAAGAAAATTTATCATTGCTTCAGATGGAATTTCTGAAGTAGGGCAAATTGCAAGGTCAAAGAATGGATGTTCCTGCAATTGATTTCAAAGTATTAAGACACAAACCAAGCATTTTTGATTCACAATGGACAAAAAGTCCTTAAAACAGTAATATTGTGCAGAGAGTTTGCAATTCATGTGTATTGCATGGATCTAGCTAGATACATGTTTAAAAAAAATGGTTTCCAGATGAAGATCTTGAGCAACTGTTAAGATAAGAATGCTTTCAAAAGACATTGAGGCTATATATACAGAGAATAGAACAGTCAGATGAAGATTAAAAGTATTCTTTTAATATATTGAGCTTGATATCTCAATGTCTGGCTGGCAACTTTTAGAAAGATATCAGCGATTTTATACAGATAGCAGAAGATTTGGACAGATATCTACGTAAATCATAAGCACAGACTAGTTAAATTTATTTCTTCAGTAAAGAAATAGCTAGGAAGAAAGAAAGATAGGGTTAGGGAGACAGAGGATAAGAAGCTCTGACAAATATTATACTGGGAAGAACCAAAGGAGAAAAAAATCTCCAGGAGACAGCCAAGATCAATTGTTTCGAAAGCAACTGACAGCAGAGATAATGAAGCTGGAATTTACGTTTTGACATTTTGTTAAGAAGCAGCACAGATGATAGTCATAAGGTAGACTTCACTTAATTCACAGCATAGATCTATGACTAGGATGTACAAATGGTCTTTGTTTTACTTAACTGTGGAACGTGATAAAAGTAAAGCCTAATTCACTCTGTCACAAAGTGTTCATTTTACGATCTATGAAAATTCCATGCACCAATCTGAAAGGAGTAATATAAATCTTTCTCTGGAGTTTCTGGACAACAGTAGATAATAATCAAATGCGTTTTACTCTTGGATTATATATACATACTCTTGGGATTATATATATATATATATATATATATATATATATATATATATATATATATACCTATATCTCATGTATACCTATATACATATATTTACATAAAAGTATTTTAACAGTCTGCATAGGTTGTATTTTATGCTCAGATAATTTGGACATGTGCTTTACATTCTGCCACTGCAGCCATATGATATTTATTAATGTGAAGAAAAGCCAGTTAGAACTGTTTTTCACTGAGCATCAAGGGCAAGGATAAAAATGGTTTGTTAGGAAAAAACTAGCTAAAATGCATTATATATATGCAAGTTTCCTTAGACTGCCTTGTGAGCAATTTTTTAGGACTATGGATGAGTTAGGAAAAAGGCAGAGAAGGAGCTATGTAAATGACACAGTCATCATGATGGATCACAGAAGACGCCCTTGCAGCAACTTCATTTTGATATAGATATAACCTTTGTCTTTTGCAGCGTGCAGCAATTAGGTTGATAGTATTGACATATGATGTACAAAGAGGAGAAGACCTGAGGGATGCAGGAACAGACTGCTAGACAGAATTCACCTCATATAACTTCACAGATCTAAACCACAGCTATCTGCATTTGAATATCTATCCTCTGTTTGGAGACAACTGGGAGAAATAGGAAACTCGGGAATGAAGTCAACTGCCTTGATATGTGTGCCTCAAAATGAGATCGTTGTTTCTCTTCTCTGACGTAAAGGAAAATGAGATTGATTATTTTACAGGTAGATTGCTAGGCTAGAGTAAATCAGCCAGCTTTTCGTTTTAATCCTTCCTTTAATTTCCTTGGATTTTTATAAATTTGGGGTGAAGGCTCAGCATGACAGCAAAATTCCTGCAGATATGGAGAGAAGCAGACACCATAACGTTTCACTGAGACTGTATAAGAAGATAAAATTACTCTTACTACATTATTGTTGTGTTTTATTTACTTGAATAGGTGTTAGACACTGATTGTATTCATCTGTCACACAGTGACAAAGAAATTTCTTTGCAGATCTAATTTCTCCTTTAGATATGGCAAGAAGCCCACAGCTTCATCAGGCAGGAGTGCTGCTGCCCTGTGCTTGCACCCATCTTGTGCTTCCCAGTATTAATCTATTCACTATTTATAGAATCACAGAATAGGAGAATACTTTGGTTTGGGAGGAACCTTTAAAAGTCATCTGGCCCAATCTCCAGACAGTGAGCAGGGACAGGTTTGCTCAGAGTTCTGTGCAGCTTGACCTTGAATGTTTCCAGGGATGGGCCTATACAACTTCTCTGGGAATGTCTCATCATCTTTATTTTAAAGATTTTTTTCCTTATATGTAGTCTGAACTTACCGTCATTTGGTTTAGACCCATTACCCCTTGTCCTTTCTCAACAGAATCTAGTAAAATGTTTTAAGTGTTGAAAGACCACAATGAGGTCTCCTTGGAGCCCTCTCTTCTGCAGGCTGAACAACCCTAGCTTTCTCAGCCTTTCTTCTGGAGAAAAGTCAGCAGTCAAGTCCTCTGCTTGGAAAAGTTAGTGGTTGGCAGTGAGGAGACTGCACCCTCACATTCTCCTGAACTAACACAAGTATATCCTCAGAAAACTGGGACATGTGAATGCACCCAGGAAGTGTTTTCCAATGCTTTTCTATTAGTGCTTTGTGTCTTTCATGGCAAATTCTTGCTTCTAACAGCAGATGCTTAAAGATTCTGCAAAATAAAAACCTACCACATCTCTTCTGTTTTCAATTGAGCTGGAATGAATTGTTCTAATTCTGGCACTGAAATCAAAACACTCTAAATTACAGTAATTTGTTTCTCTTTGTGAGTCATTGTACACTCTGAGACTGCACATTACTCAGACTTTCAGTAAGGGTCTAATCCTGTGGGTTTTCTCAGGCCAAAGATCTCAGTTAGACGAGGTGGGGCTCTGCTGTGTGGAGAACCCACCCCACAGCCTGGCTCAGAGCACACCCCACACTCTCTAGCTCCAGACACAGCCAGATCCTCCAGGTCTGTGATGGGGGAAATACACAGTGCCACCAACATGAGAAAACATCTTTCACTGCTGAGCCTGTGATGTTGATTGCTTGAACGGCTTCTGGTTGCTCATGGGAACTCTGCCAAGCAACAATCTGCTGCAGCGAGGAGGCAGCCCCAAGGGAGAGGGCAACACCTGGAGCATCCATCTCCTGGGAAACAGGGTTTAGTCCCTGCTCTCCCTCTCCCGACTGCTCCAGGCTGAGCTCCAGCTGTTCTTTCACTTCACTCTGCTGCAGTGGCTTTTAACCATTTCTCAATCCTGCTTCCTTACACTCTGGTAGTGAAGAATGCAAGGAGACCAGTTAGGAAATGCAACCCAGCTGTTTGAAGTACCTAATGCTTCCTGGGGTGTTCTGGGACTGCTCAAGGTAATATATTCAGGATTAAGAGGGAGAGTTATTTGGTTTATGTAGCAAGGTTTTGGAAGTGGATGGCTGCAAGGGTTATCTCTTCCAGAAAAGATCAGGAGTTGACTCAGTATCAGACACAGACATACACCTAAGATACACCTGCCACTATCCAAAGCTGAGCCCATCACTGGTGCTGATAGTTCCTCTGTGACAGAGTTTTAAAGAAAGAGTAAGAAAGGCTGTGCAGCAGTGGGGGAATATGATAGAAACAGCCCTGCAGATGTCAAGATTGGTGATGAAGGAAGGGGAAGAGGTGCTGCAGGTGCTGGAGCAGAAATTGCCCTGCAGCCTGCAGTGCAGACTGTGGTGATGCAGGCTGTTTCCCTGTAGCCCACAGAAGACCACAGTGAAGCAGATACCCACCTGCAGCCGTGCACAACCCACACTAGAGCAGGTTGATATGCCCTGGAGGAAGCTGCAGCCTGCAGAGAGGACCACATAGGAGAGAGGTTTCTCACAGGAATTATGGCCCATGGGGGAATCACACTGGAGCAGTCCACTCCTGAAGGACTCATCTGGCAGAAAGAACCCACTCTGGAGCAGCTGTTGGAGAACAGCACCCTGTTGGAAAGGCCCATGTTGGAGAAGTTCATGAAGAGCTGCATTCCATGGGAGAAAGCCCATGCCAGAATAGGGGAAAGGCATCAGGAAGGAGTGGCAGAGGTTATGTGTGATAAACTGACCACAGCCTTCATTCCTCACCCCCATGCTCTTTGTGGGGAGCGGATAGAAGAGCTGGGAGAGAAGCTGAGCCCAAGAAGGATGGAGTAGGGGAAATTTTTTTTTAGATTTATTTTTATTTTTCAGTGTCCTACTTTTACAATTAATTTGCAATAAATTAAATTAATCTTCCCCTAGTTGAATCTGTTTTGCCTGTAGCAGTAATTCTTGAGTGATCTCCTTGTCCTTATCTCAACCCATGAGGTTTTCATCTTATTTTCTCCCCTTACTGAGGAGATGGAGTAAGAGTGGCTGGGTGAGCACCTGGCAATCAGCCAAATTTGCAATGACAGAGAGAACTGAAGAAAATGCTATCAGTACTATTTTGTGAGGAATATATAAAAGTAACACCTCAAGAAAAGAAAAAAGAGTACCTGTAAGGTAATCAAGGCATTCCAACAATTTCTTCTCCCTGGTAAAATCAAGTGCGAAAGTATCAAAAGTATCATTGAGGTTAATTTCAGGAATTAGAACCTGGGAGGATGCAGTTGCCATGGAAACCCTGTAACGAAAAGAAAAATGTCTTTTAGCACGCGAGACACAATGACTTTCATATCAAGGTGGATCAATGTGGTTGTTACAGCTTCTCAAAAAGCTTGATAAAAACTTATCAAGTTTTAACTTACTTTATATGGTTTAAGTTAGGAACTTCTGCCACTTTTATTCTTGACAGCAAGATCTCCAATATTTTATTTTTTTTTAACTGAGCTTAGGTCTATCATGCAATGTCAGATAAGATTTTAACAAAATATTGGCCAAGCAACAATATCCCTTGAATTCTTTTTTTTTAATCACCCATTGAACCAAAGAAGAAGGAGCATTATAATTAGCTGTGTTTTAAACAATCCTGACAGATGCTGCATCTCTCCCAGCCCTTGTTTTCCCAAGCATTTTCTTCCTCCAGGCATGCCTTGGCACTGCTGTCCCAATGGCTTGGTGCAGTCCCCACACCTCCTCAGCTGCTCACCACAGCATGCTGCTGTTAACTTCAAAAGGCACAGGAGGGAGATAAAACAAATAGATGTCAGCATGGTTTATTTTAGAAGGCTTTTCCCTGCAAAGCATGTGTGCATACTTACATTTCCTCCAAAACTGAAAAGTTTCCTCACCTA
The DNA here is from genome assembly GCF_052056855.1 of Sturnus vulgaris. NCBI lineage: Eukaryota > Metazoa > Chordata > Aves > Passeriformes > Sturnidae > Sturnus > Sturnus vulgaris. Next base: position 99,801,437 of record NC_142244.1, read on the forward strand.
CCTTGTCTCAGGAGCTACATTCACATTTTCTCTGTCTAGATGTACTGATATAAAGAGATGGGCTTTCACAAGAAAAATCAGGAAGCATTTTTCAGACCCTTCAGCCTGGTTTCTCAAAATGCATATTTCAAGAGAATTGGGTGCTGGATGTGTTTATAGAAAGTTTGACTGGTTTCAGGAGAGATAACTAAACCTTATGCTATACAACAGAAATTGGGCAAATGTTTCAGTCTGGAGGTAAACAGACAACTATGCATGCAACCTAGGTCTGTTATCTGTCATTCATGGCACATCTGATCAAAATATTTGATTGCTTCAATTTAAAGTTTTCCCAAGTTATTCATTTTCTGTAGACAGGACTGAAATGACTCCAGGACAAATGTTTACTAAGGACTATTTTTCCATATATTTCTTGTGTAGTATTTTAAGAAAATACAATAATGAAAGTCAAAACCAGAGCTGTACATCTCATTGTCTTCAGCATAGTTTTCAAAAGCTGAGCTGAGGTGGTTTCCTGGTCAATATTCTTGTTATACAGTTTTCAGCATTTTTTCCTTTGCAGCTCTGGATGTAGAACTTAAAGCAGATCCTAGGACAGATTTTTTTTTTTACTGCTTTTGGGGATACGCAAAAGTTGTTCTATATTTACATGTGTTACAGTCAGTTTTTGGTTAGATCAACAATTCAAATTTCAGACACCATGTCACCATATTAGGTTCAGAGGATTGAATTTCGTCCTCTAATTCTGCCTACTGTTCACACTGCAAACACTGACGCTGATTGGAAAGGATTTTTCTAGGATAAATGCATTTCACCCACTGTAAATAATGCACAACTTAATTATCAGAGTGTATGTAATGACTTTGCTTGTGCAAAGTCAAACCTGTTGTGTTTATAACAGAAAATATTTTACTGTGATTATTTTGAAATGTGTGGATGAAGAAATGCCATGAGCATGATTTCAGGAGACTGCTTTAGCTGCTGGAGCTCAGAGCCCTGGTGAGGCTGTTACATGAGTAGTGTAAAAGCAAACAAAACATTGCTCACCACAGGAGAACTAAGAGAGTTACTTGTGAGGAATAATTTATTAATTCTATTTAGCCTCTTTTTCTATTTGCAATTTGTCTGCAAGCACTTGGTGGTTTTTTTACCCTTGGTTTTATTCACTGCTTGGAATGATTCTCTGATTTTCAGGGTGTTCACAGCCATCTCGTTACAGACAGCAATGTATGATAGCCAAGAATTAATTTTGCTTGGGCACATATGTCAGCTTGTCTCATTTCTGCTCTCCCAGTGTCTCTCCTGTCTCTCTTGTGATTGTATTTATGATGCAACTGTTCATGCTTACAAATTCAAAGTGGAGCTTCTCTGAATATTCTGTGGCAGTCAATTAGAAAGTCCTATGTCTCCACAAGTTTCTACCCTGTTGCTGGTTCTGCTGAATGCTGAAAAAAAGGACAGACCCCCACCTTCAGCTTTTGATATTCCTAGCTTTACTACTGGCTTCAACTGAGATGCCACAATGTTGCTTAGTGACAGAATATAAACCATGGTCTGAGAGACAACATATAACCCACTGCCATGCCTGGCCTTGCCTTTTTCAACTGATTTTCAATTCTCTGAATCTGTAATGGGCAACTCAGTGTTGCTGGCTTATTTAAAAATTGACAATTAGCTTTGATGAAAACGAATGCAGCACACAGTAAGTCTTTCACAGTAAGTTAAAGACTTAAAAATATATATGTAATAGGAGCAGGGAATTTCATGTTTTGGATTTGGGGGAAATTGGCTGGAAAATGTGAAGATATAATGTGAACCCAGAAGTAAAAAAAATAACTATTAAAAAATAGCTATTTAAAATTTTAAAAAGAGCATACTTTTGGTGTCTTTCTTTGTTGTCCATATTCTCCTTTCTTAAAATGTTTAATTTTTTAATTTTTTTTTCTGATTCTAAAAGCTGATATCCAGCAGAATATTTTTTCATCCGAAAATCCTGCTGAAACTCAATGGGTTTGTTTTAGCATTCACAGCATTGCACTGAAAAGCAAACCAGATTTTCTGATAGCATGGTCCTTGTCTTTGGGATCCTTGATATAACTGGCATGCTGAAGAGGAGCCAAGATCCTGAAAGGAAAAGAAATTCCCTGCACACAGGGACTCAACCCAAAAACCGCTGTAACTTCCAAACCCCCTGGACTGGTGAATCTCAGTGTCTTCAAGATGCATGGTGTAGGTTCACAAAGTTACACATTTCATTATTCTGTAGTTTGCTATTTTGTGAAGAATATGAATCCATTAAGATCAATCCCAGTTTCTTCTAAGGAATGTACTTACTGCCTGATTTCTTTCTCAATCTCAGAATTTCTCATGAAGCAGGAATTTCAACCATAAACCCTTTTTTAAAGTGTGTTTATCATCAGACATCTGCTTGGCAACCACTCTAAGTCTTTCACTTGTGCATCCTGTTGTTGTAACTCCTAATTTGCATCCTTTTTTGACTGCTCCTCTTCTCAAAGGAATGTTTTGATTTAGCATTACAGTAAGGTTCTTCCCACCCTCGTATAGAACAAGGTAGCATTTTGGGGGAATATGTCAACTACCCTCCTGCCTTTGACCATGGCTCTGATGTGACAAGACAATACAGCAACTATGACACCCCAGCTGCCGTAAAGTGAGGCTTTTCTTTTTATTGAGAGGAACGTCTCCTTTACCTTTCAGTGATATTTTTAGCTGTCTGCAGGAAGCGAGCATGATCATTCTCCTTCAGTGACTGCTCAGCCTGAGAGATGAGGGATGTCGAGCGCTCAATGCACTGCTTGCAGTTCGCAATCTGCTGAGCCAGTTTTCTCAGCCTCACCACCTTGAGAGGAAACACAGGAAAGCAGTCATGTCTCTAAGGTAACAAATCATGACTGGGTTTGCAATTCACAGGCAAAGCTGGGCAAAGGAGGAGTTAAGGTGAATGGCTTTGGCGACAAGCTTTGTGGTGAACTCCATCTAGCCATGTAACATTTTTAAAAAGGACAGGCAGAGCCTTTCTGCATGAATATTTTCCACATGGAAAACAACAAGGGAGAGCCAAAACAAGCACAGCTGGCCTTTTTTCCAGCAGAAGGAACGTCATTTCCTGGTAATTTCTGCTTACATGATAACTAAGGTCTATTTAGATAACCATTTCCCTGAAATTCTGAGATCCGTGTTAAAGGCTACTTATAGATTAACTCCTTTTTCCTATTACTTAGGTGAGCTTCATAAAAAGAAAAAAACCTGAAAATAAAAGTTAACAGAAAAAGACTGTTCAATTCTGTTAATAATACTTACCTGACCCCATTATGTGCTTTAGGAAAAATAGGGTGTTTTCTTGTTGGATATTTTTAACTGCACAAAAGCATAGTAGTGCTGGAGAGCTGATTATTATTACTGCAAACATATGTGCTGGAGATAAACACAGTAGATGTGACTGTAATCATTAGCTGAAAGGTTAGGGAAGGGCACAGTCCTCCATTTAAAGACAATGTTGGCTAACAAAACTTTCAGGAACTACAATAGTTCCTGAAAGGTTTGGGAGTCCTTCCCTTTGTTATCACATCAGGATCATAGTTTGAACAGGAGTAAGAAATAGGAAGGAAATTAAATAATTCTGGAGTTTAGAAAAGCACATTAAGACCCAGTTACATGCAAAATGAGGAAACTAACAACCAAGTGGGTTGGCAGAAATGTCCACATTTATAATGAAGATAACATTCCCAATCTCAAGAATTAGGGCACAAGCTATGAAATTGCTGATTTGACTTTCAGATATATTTGCATCCTAAGCAGTGATGAGGGTATCTGAGTCCAGCTATCTGACAATAAAAACAAGTAGGAAAATAAACATTTTTGGAAAACTTTCCAAAAAAGATACTGGCCAAATTATTTGGGTCACATTATATTTGTATCTCTTTAAAGATAGAAACAGCAAAGAGAAGAAAATGCTGGGAATACACAGATTTTGGTAAGCTAATGATTTAATCAGCTTTTAGGACGAACTAATGACACAATGTTTCCTATAACTGTGCATTTGCAGAGACTACAATTCAGTCTGCACCAGCCTGACCAGGGACAGGTTCACTGCAGTGTTAAGAAGTTCGTCTCTCTATTTAGTAATTAATTAACAAGCAGTGAACTGGAATAAATGTTAACTTCTGAGTTTTCTGCAGTAGAAGGCATGCCATGATTTGTGATGTCTATATATGAACTACATTTTTCACTTGATTGATTCTTTGTTATATCTTCAAGAAGATGAAGATGATAAATTGAAAAAGGCAGAGTCTCATCTCACTCAGTCCCCACCCACTTCTGCAATGGTAGGAATGACATCTGCCCTAGGATTATTTTACCTAGTTGATATTTGTTTTTTTCCTGTTTCATGTTCTGTGGGATTTTGTAGGGTTTGGGTGACAGGTGAGATTAAGTATGGAGCTGCTCAGGGTGTTCAGACTTGTGTAACTGAACCTGCAGCCTTGCAGGCACAGCTAGAAATTAGTATGTGTTTCCAGCTCTGTAGCCACACCTACAGTCCTAAAGAGAAATCTGTCATGCTCTACCTTCCAGGAACATAGCCATAGGCCCTCTAAAAGCAAGATGCATTGGGCAGAGCTTCCTGTGGCTTTTCACACGGGTCTCTTGAGACCTTGAAATCTTTCAACATATACCGTATTTGAGTGAAAGCATTCCAGACCTTGACTGGAACTCCACTGATGTAACTTTCAGCTCAAAAAAATTAGAACAAAGAATGGGGACAGATTCTGATAACAGCTCTATTCAATTAAATTTGGAGTCAATTGTATTACAAATCTTCCATGCTAATGGAAATTAGATTACATTTTTGCAAGCCACAGAGTTTTTAAAAGCAATGTGATGTGTATGTTGCACGAATCCAAGTGATTGGTAAGTTTTCTACTTCATTGGCAGCACATCTGGTCTCTCTGCATAGAGAAAAAGAGTTGAAACTAAAATGAAGGCCATCTATTTCATTTGAAGAGAATTATATTTTGTTAACAGCATAAGGAAATTCAGTTTTTTTCACACAGGGTACAGGATCTGTGGTTTCAAACGTGTTTAAGTTAGCCCTTGCCTGCAGGCTTTTCATTTCAAGTTAATTGGAATATCTTGACAGCCACATGAACCATTTAACCTGCTCTTGACTTTGTTCCTTTCCTGAGCTTTTCCCACACAAGAAGAATATCTGACTTAGTTAGTTTAGGAGTTAAACAGTAAACACCTTGTACCTAGAAAACAAAAACATTAATTCAACTCTAATGCATTTCTGAGTTAACAGTTAGCTAGCAAAATACGTTGAAACTTGAGTATCGGAGATTTTTCCTGCTCAGTGTGTTTGTTACTAATAATCATGGAACTTTGGGAATTAGAAATGTGCATCTAATTAAATTTCTTGTACACTTTTTAATATCTTTTTTTGTAAATAAGTTTAGACCCCATATTCTCATGAATGACAATGACTGGAACAAAATTTTTATGTGAGAGTATTTGAATAAAAAGTTAAAGTACCTAGGAAAAAAGAAAAAGATAGTTCTGAGACATGATTCCATATGCTGTGGCATTTTATGAAAGTTAACACTTCTGGGGAAATACTGTCAGGCACCTAACAGAGTGAAGGAAACATTAACTGGACATAATTTGTCATTTACCAATCATGACACCATTTCTGGTTTTATCCTTAAAATCCATAATGACCTGTAGTAAGAGAAGTACCAAATAAACAGTTGAGATCTAGCATACTAATCTTCAAGGATTTCATTCCTCTTTACATGAAAGTATCAGTCAGTAGCCAAGGACTACATAAGGACCTTTACAAATTTTTACCAATAATAGCTGTAGTAAAAAAAGCTGCAATCAAAAGAAAACAGTGTTGACCTATTTGTGATCTAAAGAAGAAAAGCTTTTACCTTTCCTTCTTTGATTTTGGTTCCAATTATTTGCCGTCTTTGCTGGATTATTTCAATGAGTTGGTCACATTCTTCCATCAGCTTGGTTTCTTGGCGGGATGCATTTACCTACGAAGCAAAACCTTATGATTAGCAAAACCTTTTTTTTTTTTTTTTTTTTTTTTTTTTTTGACATTTTCCTTAAATATTTGGTTTGGCTTTTTTTTTTTCTCTTCTCCTTTCTGTGTATAATCTGTATTATTTTCAGTCTCCCTCTTTCGGATTTTGCAAAGTAATGAATTGAGTCTCAATGTTCTGTTTGCAGGTGGCAAGACTTGCAAATAGATAATCAGGTATTTCTGACTCAGGTGAGAAAAGCCTGGTTTGGGGAGTATTGAGTGGTGTCAGCTCTAACACAGGTCTCTTTGGGAGGTGCTTCACACATGACAGTTTGCAGCCATATGAAGCAGTGCAGTGACCACCAGCGTGCTAAGGGCACGAGTACTGGACCAGAGGGTCCATCTGGTGCAGTAACCCCTCTCACTGCTGCCAGTGCCAGCATCTGATAGTAAACAATGCTGGGAGGAAAGAAGTCCCAACGAGGATGATGACTCCCATGAATGCCTTCTCATCCTCCAACCATTTGTAGCTCGTTCTTCTTGAACCAGACACAATTTATACATCATTACTAAAATTCAGAAGATTTAAATTATTTGGATTTATTTAGTCTCTCCTTCAAATCCTGGAAACCTTAGGAATCTGCATCATTCTACAGAAATGAGCACCTCAGCTTAATTCACAGTGAACTGAACAACTGCCTCCTTTTAGTAGGATTTGAACCTATCTCCTTCCAGCTGCTTGTAATAATCCTAAGTCCTTTTACTGGAAAAGACAGTGAACAACTGATACCATATATATCCACATATTGGTTCCTGAAAGATTCAAGTTATCAAAGACCCAAGTGACAATACCAAGACGTGTGTTGGCTGTCTTAATTATTCCTGCTTTGCCTCAGCAATGAATCAGATAAAAAATAGTGTGCTCATGTAGTTTTCTACAGTATAAATATATGAGGAAATGAATTTTTTTTTAGTGCAAAACCCCTCACAAACATTAGATTTCTGTAGAAAATGCTGACTTTTGTTAAAAAAAAAAAAAGAAGAAAACTTGTAATAGAAAAGTTTGGGTTCTCAAATGAATATGTTCTGTTTCTGAAGGAGATTTTTTCAGTGCAAAGTCAACGTTCTATACAATCAGAAAAAAGTACTTCCCCTCCAGCAGTTTCATGCTTAGCTTACATATATGTGTAAAGAGTCAGAAAAAAAGGTAAAAAATTTTAATCATGTCTAGAATAAAAAAAAGAGAAAATATTTATTTCAGAGCTCTGTTTCCATTTGCACTTTGCTAAAAGAGGTCAAGCAGGTAAAGCAGCTTTCAGTCCTGGCTAATTGCCTCCATAGCCATGTCACCTTTTCCACTGGGATAGTAAGAGTCAGTGGTGAATAACAACAGGGAATACTTTCAGGTCACAAGTATATTGCACCCCTTGGTTGTTTTTTCAGTCCGATGAGCCAAGTGATTCTGCATCAGTATTCTTTTCTTTCCTTCCAACAATGTGTTTAAACATGCATTTACCTGTAAGCACATTATGGAGCTTATTAAACTTAAGCAAATGTTTATGTATCGAAATTTGGACCAGAACCAATTTTACAAATAACTTTGTTATGTGAAATACACAGCATTTCCTCCAGGCAAAGAGAGGACTTGTTCATAAAGATCTGCTTTCATCAAGGTTTTGGATTATCTCTCTCAAACCTTCATAAAATTAAAGTTTGTTTGCACATTTTAGAGGTTCAATTATTAATTAAGACATCAAGATTATAAAGAGTGAATACATTTGTTTCTGGAAGGGGTCAGACGTAGCTGCAAGTGCTGGTGAAGTTGTCGACGGTATTCCTAGGATGCTGTTTTAGGTGCCCATGGTTCTCCTTATATTTGCTGTTTGCTCTGCCTGGCTTCTCACCATGGTCCATGAGGAGGAGACAGCAGGAAACAGCCCACCCAAAGCCTCTAGCAATGCCACTGTCTCTCCACTGATAGCTCAGGTAACCCAGAGAAGTTTGTCAATCTGTGCTGTCCCTCCAATTCCCTCTGTTCCTGTCGTCCCACCACCTCAGCTGCATCATGCATCTTACTTTGGCATGAAACTGCAGCTCTGCTTTCTACAAGCTGCACCATGCACCAGTTTCCCAGCCCTGATTTCAGTTTCACTCCAGGGTTGAAATTCCACTGAAGAGCAGGGAATCCTACACAGGCTCAGCCCGGGGCAGTGATCACATCCACTGCATGTGGGCACAGCTCCTGTGTCAATACAAGGTCGGCTCATGCCACAGCCAGCTTCAGCACTTAATTACAGTAACGCTTTTGGCAATTACGGTAATAATTCACAGGATTTTTGAGTAGCTTCCACTCAAAGTGTTACTTCTAGCACCACTTACATCACCAATTCGCTTTGTCAAGAAGACCTAATTAATTTTTGGGATAACTGTCATGAAACATAAAGTTACAGGAAGGTTAAGTCAACATTGTTTCATTTAATACTCTGGTTGATTTGAATAATAATGTATTAATTGGATCTTAACCTAAAAACTCTAGACTAAGAAAAATAAAATGCTGGGAAAAAAATATCTGGATTTCTTAACGCACTGACTGCAGACCTTTTCTTTGAAATCTGAAATCTGCACTCTTTTATAAACTCCATTTGAAGACATTTCCAACTTTATAGCTTGGACAAGCTTATTAAAAATGAAAATAATATTCCAAAATTATATTATACATCTGAGCTTTGTATGAAAAAAATCCTCAACATTTATTCTGGGAGTTTTTCTCAAGCTGAAAAAACTCCTTAATCATATTTTTAGCCCCCAAAGCCTCTGGGTCAATAATAACTTTATAATTGAGCACATGCCTAATTTTAAGTGCACTTCATTAGCTGTGGCCCTAAAGGGACTATTTGTGAGATTACCATTAAATATTATTTACTTGTATGTTCCTGAGGAGTCATACGTCAGACTAAAGAGCCACAGGCATGGATCAGGGCTCCAGCACTGTACAGGTGCTACAAAAATACCAGAATGAGGCTTTTCCTTCTGCTTGAGTCCTTTGACAAACAGCAACCTTGACAATAAGTTCCAGCTGGGTTGGCCAAGGAATGTGAGTTCTGTCTGGTGAAAATATTTGAGGTTTTACATTCTACATTTTTTCCACATTAAAAAAGAAGCCCTCTTTCCAAGGAGTTTGTTAAAAGAGACTGAGAGCTGCCTTATAAAGTCTGGTGACTGTGTCACACACTTTGTCAAAGTCTCCAAATCATAGAGAGAGCTGGCAATGAAGGTTGATTCCTTAATCTGAGAATTTTCTTAATCTTTTGTCTGAAAGTTTATGCTAGACTTGTGGACATTTTTCTATGAAAATTTTCACTACCATTAATACACTTAGCTTTGGCATCAACCAGTTCCTTGAACATCTGTGTCCAGAAATACTTTGAACCTAAAGGTTTCTGTTTCATTGGTATCATTTTTATAAACTTCTTTTCCATGACAGTTTTGAAACTGACTAGGAAGCCTTATGATTTAGCAAGAACTATGACATCTACAAAGAAGAATAAGGACAGATTCTAGTTCTCCTGCTTTTGTGGGGAATTTATTCCCATTTCTGTGACACACACACCCAAACACCCCCCTCAAATAGTTTACTGAAAAAACCCAACAACCTTACAAATTCCACGTTTCTTTCCAGGTTTTCCAGACATATGGATAGGGACTGTTGCCCTTTGCCTCAGGAAGGAGGTGTAGTTAAAAAAAAAAAGAAAAATGAGGGTTCCTCAGATGTCTGTCAGGGAGCTGGAAACAACAAGCCCTCCCAACCCAAAGGGGAGAGCAGGCCAGCTGTTCCCAGCTCCACAAGCTGAGAACTGATTTGGAAAGTGTTCTGCTCTCTGTAGAGGCTTCCTAGGCTTTCATCTTCAGAGACCTGAGTTAAATTGCAGCTTAGCTCATAAGAAAATGAATGTGGTGGTTTCAAAGTCCCCAGCAGATGTTTGGGAAAGCACAAAACTACAGAATGGCTGGAGATTCGAGGTTACAGTGGAGCTTCTATGGTTAATTCAAAGGCAAAGAGAATCAGAGGTCTGGAATCACACCCAGGAAAACTTCCTCAACTAATTTACTGAAGCAAAGGATTATTTTAGTGTCTCAGAAGAATGTTCCTTGCAATACCAAAACTCTTCCTCTGAGATTCCTTATAGGTGAGGCAATTCTCGCCACAAATGGAAAGTCTTCATGTATCTTTTTGGCAAACAATCTCTAAATGACAAGCAAAATAAAGCATCTTAAATTAGAGGGGGGTCTGATTTTTTAAGGTTATGCGCTCTGTGATACATTCATCAAAACCAGAGAAATTTTTATTTACTAGCCATCTGTTGGTTATACAAAATGGAAGAAAGTGGGTTGTAGAAAGAGCTTGATCTTTGGAAATTGAGGTACGAATTTGAGTTTCAGCTTCATGATTTAAAAATGGTTTCAATTCCTTAAAAAAAATTCTTTGCAGATGTGGCTGTACAGGTAAAGAAGAGGTATGACTTTTTCTTTATGTATTTGAGTTGATAGTTACAGAATGACTATATACTATGGCTATAGAATGGCTATATACTCACAACAATTACTGTATACTCAAAAGATGACAAGAATATCAGAAAAGTAAATTTAATTATTCTACTCAAAATCCGTTACATCATTGCCACATATTTTACTTTAGATTTCAGACTGAATTTCTTCTTACACCAAACCCAGAAACTGAGATTTTAAAAAACCTTACTTTTTCAACATATAATGGCTGATATCTATTTGCTCTAGGAAACTTTCTTCATTGTCATGTATATGTGGAACACATTTTCTTGGATTAGGGTCCCTCTGTCTCTCCTCTAAAGAGAGAGGCCTGTTTATTTTACTCCATGTTGTAAAGTGAGTAACTTTTCTTCATAGATCCACAGTACACTGAAGTATTATTTTAATGCCATCCATATGTAATTTATTCATTTAATGGAAATACAAAAGATAATCATTAACACCCATTTGTGAAAAAATTTCTTCCCTTTCTTTTTATGACCATGAGAATCATGGCTTCAAACTTCCTTTATTTCATATCCCTGTTTGATATTATGGGTTGTTCAGTTTAGTCTTCTACAGAGCAAAAGCAAAACTTTTAGAAAATAATTTTTTCAGGTTTTCCCTAGTCTAAGCATAAATTTGATTTTATCTGTGATGACAAACAATGCCTTTGGAAATATGTGATATTAACCAGCTTGCCATCTGAATGGATCTTTTACAATATTTTTACTTTGAAATGGTGCAAAAAAAAAAAGGAGGAAAAAAGAAATAGAAAATGGTCCTCTTCCATTTCAAGCGTGCCAGAGGCTTTGTTTTTGTTTGCATTCCACATCTATCTCTGACCAGGAGACCTGTGTTTAGAGGCAGTCTCAGAGCAGGTTAAACAAAGGTCAGTGCAGAAATATGCCATCTTACTCTGGCTACGTAGGAATTTTGTGAATGAGGGATCAATTAGGCTGGGATAGCTAAACCACTTTGGGTCCGGCAGATAAGACTATCTGCCCCAATCTTGACTGAAAGTAAACCTTCCTTAGAAGATTGAAGTACTCATTTTACTTACTAAAATATTGTTTTAAAGTTTTTTGTCCCACTGTGCTTTGAAGTACATTGTTGAGAAACTAGCCAGCAAGACACCTAGAACTCCTCTAGTGACATTTACAATCTCATCCTAAAACAAAAAACCCCAGAATTTCATGGGGAAAAAAAATTATAGCAATCTCATTATTTTCACTCTTTTTTTTTACACTTTATGTTAGACCTCTCTTTAAACCTAAATAATGAAAACACTTTTAAATTGAACAATATTTAATTATTTATTGTTTTTACTTTGTTTTTCCTGCTAACATTAAGCCTTTGTTCCATATTGAGCAAAATATTCCACTTCATGTGTTTCACTTAGGGTAGAAAAACAAAAACTATCAAATAATCACTGAAGTTCAAAGGACTGTCCATCCTTTCATGATGTTGAAACCAGTGCACTTGTAAACAATAGCTCAATACTTTAAACTGTCATCCAGGATCCAGGGTCTTTAGCCTAGTGTTTAACATGCTCACAAGAGGACCAGTGCCTTTGGTCTCCCTGCTGCTCTAGTTGCTCTTTAGCTGTTTATGTTAGCCAGAATAAGAAGGAATTAGAGAGCCTTTTGTTCCCATAACGATAAACGACTCAGAGATAGAAGGTTCCATAAATTGACAATATTTTGTCTGACAAGTTACAGTCTCTGATAGCAGGCACAAAATATTACCTGCTGCATTAATTAATCAGTGGTTAATAGTGAACTTGCAAGAATATCAGTCTATCAAAAATCTCAACATCTGGATATGAGAGAGAGTGGTGGAGCAAATCAGAACTGGCTACCTTAGCAGGCAGTGGCAAGCTCTGCTATTAGTTTATATACAATCTGTGTGACCTCTTACCATAACTATGACTCCAATTTACAGAAGGTACAAAACTGTTGTAGGTGCAATAACATATTCCAGCACTTGCTTAATCTGTACATAAATTGTATGCATAAATGCTGCAGTTCCATATTTGTATAGGAGCAATTATACATTTAATTAGTAATTTTTGAAAACTATTTAATAGTTCTTTAGGGAAGTAGTATTTGACTACTAGGCTACAGCTTACTAGGCATGCAACTTAGCACATCCTTGAATGAATATTCTATATCACCATATGCCATTCAGCATGTTTTGTCAGCTTTTTTTTCTGAAGTTTCTCTTTTCAGATACTACATAAATTAAAGACTCTGACTAAAGCTTACCTGAGATTTCTGTTGTTAAATCAGCTTTTATGAGAGTGGAATTAAAAGTAGAATGAAAGTAATTAGAAATCAGAATAGATCATGCCACATATTTAATCAAAATAATATTAATAGAGAAAGAGTCTCTTGTACCTTCTCTCATTTAGAAACTGACTTAGAAAAAAAAGGTGCTGTAAACTCCATCTTATGGTGTATGCATGCCATCAGGTTTGCTATTAGTATCTTACTGAGAGTGAGAACTCCTGATTTCCTTCAACTCATGTTTTTCTATCTCTTTCAGAAATCAAAAAATATGCTTTACTTTTAGCACTTAAATATAGCAAATAATTATAGCTGATGAACAAGCATCTTCACAAAAATGGAAGATAGTGGGGCAGAGAGAAAAGCAAATTTCTGTGGTGTTCCTTTCCGAGTCATCTGCGAAGTTATCACACATATTCCACAGTGATGGTAAACACTTGTCTAACCCATTGCTTCTTTCCTAGAAAAAAACACTCCCCAGCAAAGTAGATTCCTTATCCCAAAGACTTGTATGACTCTGAAGGCCATTTGCTGCAGTTCAGACACCAGGATTTACATACAGGCTTTCCAACTAAATTTTCCTATTGAGAACTTCTCAGTTTACTTGAGTTATGACAAAAAATAATCCCAAATCTCAAGGAGTGAGTACCGTGAAAATTTGTGAAAACAGAGTACTCACTGTTTCTTATTGTAACAGACAAAGCCTCTTTATTTTTCAAGTGTCCTTTGGGAATTGTATTGACAGCTGAGTTTTGACTTTGCTGTCTCTCAAATAACAGAAATGCCATACAAAAATTGATGGAGACATTTTGTTGCAAAATTTGAAGGAGCTAACTTGTCATTGAATTCTTACTAGCAACTCAAAATTCTATTATTAAAAATTATAAAAAATGTTCTTGTTTGGCTGATATCTTTTTAATCAGACATACATAAAATAGCAATAGCAGGATATTTTAGGTGCTGCCATCTTCTCTTCATTGGTTTTGCACTACTAATTTACACTGATTTAAAATGCATCTGATAAGTGTGAGTGTTGAGTATCTGTGCCAGTGAAATAAAGGTTCTTTCAATATACTACTTTTTATTCAGGTGATTATATAACATGACTATAAAAAACACCATTTGACACGCACAAACCCAATTTTTGACTGGGAACTTTACACTGAGATTTTGCCTGCAGCAGATCTTTAGAAGTGATCTAGAAACTGAGCGTTTCTATTACATACAAAGAGCACAGGATGCAGCAGTTTGAGGGTTACTAGAGGAAAACGCCTCCTTTTTATACAACCAAAAATTATTTTACAGTGTTGTCCAGAATCTGCTTCCTATGACGTTTGGTGAATTCAAAACAAAGCAAAACAAACAGAAAGATTGAGATACAGATGCTATAAAGCTGTCTGCAAGCAAAACCTATTTCCTTTCTCCTCCCCCTAGATAATTACTCCAATTTCTCCTCCAGCTGAGTTCAGATTATGTTTCTGTCTAATAGATGAGAAGCTTCATGGTATTGACTATATAACAGACATTTAATCATGCATTTCCTAGAAGAGATGAGAAAAAATCCGAAAACAAAACTCAAATTGCTTAGAAACAAAATAACTGGCATAAGAGGCTCATGCTCAAATTTATGCCTTATGTCAATGAATGCCATGGTCCAAAATACTTTTACAGAAACCTCACTCAGTTGTAGAATGGAAATTATGACAAAGAAGCAAATTTTCTGTGACACAGCACATTGTCTTGACACATGCACTGTCAGAGACACCTGTAACACTAGAACAAAGAGGAGAATTTGACACTGACAGCGTTCTATCCTCTCCTGATTCAGCTGAGAGGTGGCCAAGTGGCGAGCTGCACGCAGCTGGAAGGGGCAGAGCCAGCAGAGCGGGATGCAGCCCCATCACCTGCATGTGGCAGGGGTGCAGGGGAGGGGACAGTGCTGCAGGGCTCCCCGGCAGGACAGGGGTGACAAAGGCCACGCTGGGGCCACACAGCACACGGTGGGACGGAGAGAGCCCTGGAGGTGGGTTGGTGTGGCCACGGGGGTCTCTCACCCAGGGATTATTCACCTCTAGTGCTGTACCCTGGGCCCATCAATCCCAATTTCACTGTTTTGGGAAGACTTGTGCAAGGCCTCTGCAGAAAATTTAAACATAAAATTATCCAAGACAGTTTTTAATGCTCTTTAAAATGTTTTCTACACATACAATCAGAAGTGCGAACGCTGTGAACTAGGACTACAAAGAAATACATATCCAAATAGTAATAGTTTCTATTCCATTCTCTCAGTTTGTGCAGAAAGCTCTATTTCATCCTAAGAATGAGTTTATCATTTCATGCAGCCAACCCCGCTGTCCCGGAGGGGCAGCCAGGCTGCTTTCCCTGCACAGAGTGAGGAGCAGAGCTGCTTCAGCTGCCCTGGGTGAGGGGGTGCTCTGCAGAAAGCAGCCAGGACAAAAGTGTGAGCCTGTACACTTGCCGTGGTCTGTAAGGAAGGAAAACCAAGCTTTCCTCATTAACAGCCTTCGGGCTTTCTGCAAAACCAAGTAATGACAGACAGGATTACAGAGGATGGGAAAGACAGAAAAATTAGTATAAAACAAAAAACACGTTAGACATGTGTCTGAAAGATGAGTAGAACAAGTGTGTCAGCATGCTCCTAAAGAAACAGAAAGATTTGGGACAGAAAAAGCGTTACAGTCTCAAGCAATCACATTTCAGGGTGTGGTTCCCTTTGAGAAAAGGGAATTTTAAAAATAGTTGCCATAAGCTAATAAACTAATTTGTGTTAAGCATGAAAGCAGACATTTAGATACTAAAATTATTACTATTATTATAAAATGCTTAATATTATATCTTAATTAAAGCAGTAACAAATACAGGTTTGGCTTGATTTATTCACAAAGGTTTTCCTGCTGTTATGACCAGAACCACCCACAGGATTGCAAGACTGGAAGCGAACTTCTTGAGTCTCCCAAGATCAGGTCCTCCATCAGGATAAATTCTGTCATAAATTGATAAGTTCCATCTAAAAATAGGCGATATTTATGTCTCCATTGCTGTGATGAGAGGCCAAACCAGCTACCCTCTCTCCAGTGACTGGAAGGCCTCCAGCTTCCAGATTATCAACATCACTGATCAGTCCTTGTGTGCTCGAGGGAGAAAAAAGGAAAATAACTGTTTCAGAAAGGAATAAGCATTTGTTTTAAAATGTAGAGAGATTAGGATTTGGCCTTTGCTATGGATAAAAGTACAGTTGGGAAGGATGCATGGGTGGATCACTAATCTGCCATAAAGCTGGTTCCTGGGAAGCCACTGACAGCTCAGTTGGTTGATGAGAAACAGTGGCTTTGTGACAGCATTTGGTTTGGCTGGCAAGGATTCATTTATTCAAAACACACAGAGCCTGTTTGTTGTTCATTTCTGGAAACATCAGCTTCTGCTCCATATCCAACCAAAAAAGACATTCCTTTTTCATTTTTCATGTAACATTGAAGTTTTTTGGCTTATGACATGATAAAGGCTTTTAAAAAAATGTTACTGTTTATAGCTACAAATAAATGTTAGTGAGCATGACTTTTAAAAGTTTATATATTTCAGAGTAAAGTCTTGTTAAATTTAATACAAGTAGTAGTAGTAGTAGTAGTAATAATAATAATAATAATTTCCTTCCTTGTTTTTCAAAGTTCAAACTATATGTGAAACTGAAGGCTTATTTCCTCTTTTTAAAAACTGCTTTTAAAGCCCCCAAAATCTAAATCAAAATTAATTCAAATAAGGCAAGGAATATCAAAGTAGATAACAAATGTCATTAAATTTACTACCTATGTTTTTATATGTTTGCAAATGATGTACAATGTATTTTACATTATTACAATTAGCATTATTACAATTATTGTTACAATGTATCTAAAAATGAAAAAGAAAGCATTCACTGTAGAACTAACTTCCTGTTCAGTTTCAACATTTCAGCGAGTTCATATGTCAAAACTAATACAGTCATTGGAAACTTTTCCTAGTATTTTTTAATTTTACCTTTTCATTGTTAATGTTTTAGCCAAAATTGTTTAATTTAATTTTTAATTCAGGTTCCTGGGTTGGGTTGAATTTCTCTCCTGAACAAGAAAGTAGAAAAACAGTGTACTGACTTTTCAAAAATCTATGTAAGCCACAGTTTCTCCAGTGCTGGAGATATGCACATCATATCTGAAGTTTTCACAGGGCTCTGAGAAACAGAGATAACTTTAAAGTTGACTTCCCCATCCCCACTTGCCCAATTTCCAGCACGGCTGAGGTCCAAGGTTTTGACTGAAGCTCATTTCTTAATATTTAGCTAATTTAAATGCTAATTAGACTAATTTGATGAATAAAACATGGTAGGAATTCATTAACAACTATGTTGCGCTTGCTTTATGTCTACAGAGAAATTTTCTGAAACAGGACTCCAGAGACAGCAGCATCTGTTACAGTTGAACAAGTTGGGTTCTTTGTAATACTAAACTTAGAGCTGGTAATGTGTTGCAGAACTGCAGAGAAGACAGAGGAGCAATTTTAAGTTTTTCAGATCTAGTACATCTTGGACATAGGCCACTGATGAAGAAAAGGCATTATGCTGTCCTGAGCCCATCTGCTTCATGGGGTTTGCTCTGAGCTTTGGATGCAGAGGAAGAAATTGTGCCTTATCTCTGTCTCTCAATACCTACTAATGTCATTTCAGCTGTTCTGCCTGCTGTTATTGGTGCCTATATAAAGAAATTAAATCATTCACCTAATGTCTCATACTGTGGATAGGCTTTTACAGTTTTATTGAGCTCTGTGAAGTTGGTGAGGTGCTGGAGAAGTGGAGCAGACACAAACATAGATAAGATGATCTCTTTGGAAAAATAGGGGGTTGTTTAGCTTTAGTTGCTTGCTTGCTTTGGGTTTGTTTTATTATTTTTTTTTTAATTTTTTTTGTTTGGGTTTTTTGCTTTTATTGTGTTTTTTTGTGTTTGGTTGGTTTTTTTTTTATTTTTTGGGGGTGTTTGCTTTCCCTTTTTTGGGTGAATTTTTTCTCACCTTTTGTTGGGGGGGAGAAGTATAGGTTCAGATCCCACCCTGGTAAAGATTTTTTTGATATTCAGAGTGGAATATATAAGTGAAGTAACTAAAAGGCCTGTAAGAACCTGTCTTCTTTGGAAGATAAATATATTTCCTGTATGATATTTGAGTACAGATATGTATTTAGATAGTTAATGCTGATTAAAAAAAGAAAACAAAACCAAAAAGAGTGGTAAACAGAAATTTAAATGAGGTTGGGAATCTGGGTGTTCCCATTGTTTTACATTCATTCCCACCAGTAAATATTTCTCTATCTTACAAAAGACATGGAAAGAAAAAGGTACAAGTAGTAATTGATGTGTTCAAGTATAGTAGAGGTGGAGGCCATAACAACACACCATAATTAAAACAGGACAGAAAGGAATGTAAAGGAGGTTATCTGTATTGAGAATACCACTTAGCAGTGAAAAAGCTTTAGTCAGTAACCACTATTTAAATCAATTTCTTCACTTGTTTGTTTGGTTTTATTTGTTTTGTTGGAGTTTTGTTTGTTTAAATGTTTGCTCCTGGATGCTAGGAATGAATGCAATTAAGTTTATAAGCATTTCTCATGGAGGTCAGTACTCACTTCTACATGTTGACAGGTCTGAATGAGTTTTGCCAGAAGAGTTTCCAGTTCAGTGTTCCTCTTAATAAGGTTGGTGAGGTTACTCTCCAAATTTTGCTGTTAAAATAAAAGAAAAAAAAATTTCAAAGAATTTAATACTTAGGTGAATATTTGAAAAATTGAATTACACAGGTATGAACATGAGACTTTCATATTGATATGTTCCATTACATTTTTCATTAGATTAGATGTTTTGTCAATACAAGACAAAAGAGCAAAAAAGTTCAAGTTAAGAGTGAATTCTGAAAAACAGGTTTTCTAAGGACCTAATAATAATTAGATTAAGCAATTAGTTTTATTCAGGAGGAAAAAAAATAGTAAGGAGAAGAGCAGAAAAGGCATGAACTTTCCTCAAAAGAAATATTTATTTTAACTGTGAACATTTTTGACTCCTTATTTCCTGCTTTTAGTCTAACATCAGAATTTAAAAGACTGCTGCTAACTAAGGTTTAGCACTTTCTTAGAATTTGAAGTGCTGGGGCGGGGGCATTGATTTATTTGATTTTATTCCCTAATTCAGCAGAGTTATATTTTTTAATAAATAATTCTAAAGAAAATTATCCATTCTACAGGTAAGAATGAAATACCTATTCACAAACTCTGCCTTCACTAGCTGTTTTTAAGACAGAATTTGTGGCATGTTTCTGTGTTTATCAACTGATTATGGCTGCCATAACGATCTGTAACTGTGGTAGAGCAAAGTCTTTTCCAGCTCACAGATCTGAAGCTGCATCCTGGCTCCCTGCACTTGCATGGGAGATTGAGATCTAGCAACAAATGTTTCAGCCTTCCCTCTGCTCCCTGCATCCACAGGAGGGAAACCCAAGCACCTGAGGAGCAGGTGTGTGACAGCTCTGACCCACTCCCTGGAGTCACTGAACAAGGATACCAGAAGTGGGTCTGGTGCTTTTCTCCTCACAAGGGCTGCAAGTGTCTCTGCACAACTTTCATTAATTTCAACCCTCCTCATCTTTTATTAATGACCTTTTTTTCTTCACACTACTACTTTCCCTCTGGTGTATATCTATTTTTTTTATCATTTCTGTTCCCGCAGCTACCATTAACTTACCCGACTTGTATAATCCTCCCCCAACTCCCACCTCCATACACACATTTAGAGAGTGTCTCTGTGTGTGTATGTTTTCTGGTGTTGTAATCCCTGCCTATTTCATGCTGTTTAAAACACCTTGTTCTTTGCCCTCCCCTTCTGCAGCTGTGCAGTTCCCATTTTTACATGTTGCTACAAACAAATGAAGAAGGCAATATTTAATTGCTGAATGACACACCCTTTGGCATGCACCAGGGTTGATTCTGTAAGCACTGGAGGGGCTGTCAGTTCTGTTCCACTAAGGAAAGCACAACATTTTGATGGCTTTATGTAATGACCCTTCCAAGAAGTGTGATGGGTGCTTAAAGTACATAATTTTGGCATTTTCTTCCCAGCAGAGCCATGCATAGTGTGTATGACAAACTCTGGCTGTAAAAATACCTTCTACACTACATTTATTTTACAACCCATTAAAACAAAGAGCAACAAGAACAAGCGTTTTTACTGAACTGCTTGTGCAGGATCCTAAATTTCCATAAGCCATACTGTGAATGATCTTAATTGCAAAGGCATGTTGGTTGTGCTGTCAGACGTCCCTTGGTAGGCTGAGAGTCACATGCAAAGTCAAAATATCATATATAGTTACAATATCAGATAACTTTTGCCTTCAATAAACAGTTCTGGCATTCACATGTACAAACACTATTGAAATTTTATTTATAAAGCTTCTTAATCTTATATATTATTTTTTAAATGTGTTTTAATATTTTACACTATGATGTTTCAATGAAAATCATGTATTCTTCATTGAGGTTATCTAATATAAAATGTATTATTGACATAAAAAATACTAGAGGTTGGTAGCTATATACTATGAAGAAAAATGTATTCAAAACAGTTGTGGAACACTGCAATGATTTTAGATAAGTGAAAGTTATTTCTCTTCAACTAAGGCCATTAATACTTGAAGAGTCAGCATTTTTCTCTGAAACAGTAATATATTGACTCATAGATTATATATAGATTATTATATTCAGGATATCTCCAAAATCTGGATATAATAATCTATATTCCTGTATATATATATATATTGGATGAAGAACAAAATCTTTGAATAAGTTTCTTATCCAGTGACTATAAATATAAACCCATATATATTATTATGGTTTCATACAGGTCTCTTGATACTTCTGCATTTCCTGACCATGAAAATGGAAGAAAACTGTGAAACAAGTGAGCTGCCTTAGCAATACTGGAGTTAATCCATTTCCATGCTCCATCTCCTTGAACTGTGTAATTTTTAATATGGGAAGCCTGGAATTTTGTTTCCATGCAGTTAGGTATGCAGGAGATTGTTTTGTTTTTTAAAATCAAGAATATTCAGAATTTTGTTAAATTTTTGTTGAAGAACATCAGTTTCTATTAATGCTTTACTAGACGACAAGAACCTGGTGGCTGCTGTCTGAAATTAATGTCAATCTCCAGTTTCACTAGAGCAGTACTGAATAGCAGCTCTTAAAAGTGACCTGATTCGAAAGTCTTAAAGCTCATAGAACTTGATCAATTCCTGCAGTATGTTTACCCCAATTTTCTCTTGGCAGTATCTTCCTCTAGTACTTTCCCCTATTATTTTCTCAGGCAGACCACAGAGCAGATTTAGCTACCATGTGATAATAAAGTTGCAGAGTTTGAGCTCTGCTCTCTTTCTTTACTCCATATAGGGGGACACAGAAAAGGCCTGAACATTTAAATTTCAGAAACAGATGTTTGCTCAGAGACTTTCCAAAGTGTTGCAACCTCATTTCTCATCCACACCAGGAACTTCCCCAGTTGCATAAGACAGCAGTGCCAGATTTGGAGGTCCGGCCAACTTGGAAAATTAATGTAGTTGTTGTAGACCAGAATTCCTGGGAGAGTGAATTTTAGCCAGGTTTGAAGTCCGAAGAAAGTGTGCTCTCACGTTATGATGAGTACATGTGAAAATGAGTAGCAGAGTAACCTGATTCCAAGTATCTTCCTTCTTCCCACCTAATCTTCTCCTGCTATTTTGTTGGGTAAACCAAATTACAATTGTATTTTTGGTAATGTTCTAGGTCAATCATAATTTCTTAAACATTTGCACCTTCCTTTTCTTATCTCTTTTTTTGTCAGTTGCTAATTTTCATTGTTATTAAAAACCGATCTTAGAAACACTGGGGTTTTTTTAAAGATGCACAATAGTTGCTCTGCATTTGCTCTGTGGACAGGCTTCATTTATGTTAACTCAGTAGATGCAAACTGCTCTCAAAAAGCAAAAGCAAGGCTGAATGCTTCCTGACTTACCAATGTAGATCCAGCACAAGATCTTGACATTTCATGCTTGCTTTGAAATTGTTTTTACAACATCCAGTATAAAGTGAAAAGAATGCTTACTGTCCATTTAGTATGGTCTGACAATTATATAACATCAATATTCCTATAATCTTGGCATAAATCCAAGAAGATGAAACCACAGAAATGTAATTGAAAAGGACAGTTAAGGATGATGTTTCATTTTTACTCTGCATGCCTATAAAATTATATGATCCAGAGCCAGGAGTCTAAGCTGGAAAAATTAATGCTAAAAACTAGAGGAAGGCAACTCAGTATTGATCACATTTTTTAAGCTGCTGTCTCGCTCATGATCATGTTGCTGCTGAAGTCACGATCATGTTGCAGCAACAATTGCGTGAGGCTTGTGCCCTGATTGAAGTGGGAGGTCAGACTAGATGATCATAATGGTCTCTTCTAGCCTTTAAATCTATCAGTCTATGAAAACCAAATGTGAACCCATGCCCTTTGCTAAATTAACAGTCTCACGCAAAGCATTGCTTGTCTAAAACAAGAAGGTAGCACAAACAGATAATGCTAGGCTACTATATGGCTTGGAAATGCTGTCAAGATAAATTAATGTAAGCTTTTAAAGAGAAATGCTGAGTTGTGTGCTCCTGCCTTACGTCACAGCAGATAAAAAAAAAGCATCCCCAAGATCATCTTCTCAGAGACATTTTCCATAAAAAATGTCTATTTAAAAAGCCAGAAGAGAAAATGGATAGCTATCAAGTATAATGAGATTTTCAATTCCTTTTGAAGTAATGCAACTCTATTTTTCCTATTAAAAATATTATGATTTCTTCCACTGGTAAATATAAGCAGTCATTTGAATTTTCCACTCACTGCTTACTGGAAAGCTTTGAGAACTGGTCCACTGAAACTGCTGCACGTGCTAAGACACACACTGTGGGATAATATATATAACAATAGTCCTGATCACTATTTATATCAAATCCACCATGACCAAAGACTTTCAGCAGCAAGCATTGACTTCAGTTTGCATTTCCCTTGTTCTTAGTGTAGAACTGACCAGAGTAAAGCATATTTTGAGGCTATCTCCTGGATTAAAGAAAACAACTTTGTATAGTGGAAATTAAATTTAGTAATTGCTATGGTTTCGTGAGAACCACTGTTCCCCTCTCATCACCTCTTTACAAACAGTCAAAGTGAAACAGTTTATACATTTCCAGACTAGGTTAGTGAAAGTGTGCAACTTAAAGCCACACAGTTACACTGCTGCAGATGAGGAATAAAACGTCACAAAGCAGAAGTGTGGCCATATTCTAATTTACTCAAGCCAGCAGGGAAACCAGAGGGGTGTTGACATGGCAGATCAATCTTTAGTACTTGCAGGCTGGTTAGAGACCATAAACATATTCCCTGTCACTAACACAGTCCATGCAAACACATCTTCACTGAAATGTTTTCCTCCTGATTCAAAGGCATTATTCTGCATGTGCTCCAGTTATATTTTCACCTCGTCATAGAGACATTCCCCATGAACTAGTCCTGCTGCCTCCAGGACTTGTATCTAACCTATTAAAAAAGTCGCCAATCAAATCCAGAATAACCGCCAGAATATCAAGCACGGTTTTGAGCCAGGTTTGGGGTACATGTGAGCTTAATGCCTCCTTTGGTGTCTTTATTTAAATGGACATGTCAGGTGCACATGGAAAAACTTAAACTAATTTTTATTCTATGTACTGAAACAGATGAGTACTCTTCTGTCGTATTTATGTGATCAACTCTGTATTTCTCCAGCCAGGGAATGGTAACATTTTAATAGGAACGATTGACCTCAAGTCTCAAATGTGCAGAGCCTGACAACTGCACTCCACATTCCTATGTGTAAAGAAATAACAGCTATGATGTTGATAGACTCCTGGGGACTGGGATTTTTACCTCAAGTGATTATTGCATATCACAAGGAAAGACCCATGAGATACTGCACTGTTAATTAATTGTCCAGGACTATTTTTATTAAAAGTGCAATGAAAATATCTGTATAGGAAGCCATTATGACTCCAATGATGTTAACTAAGTTGAGTGCTGAATATTTCCATATTTCATAGGAAAGCCACAATTTTTTTATTAATCTCCATTTAACATGGGACATTGTGATAACTAAAGGAAATCCAAGCACTTCAAATTCTTGACCACATAAAATCTTTATTAACTGAGAAAGCATATTCTAGGGAGAACCTCCAATTACACTCTTGTGTCTCTGCAAAGCCATGCCCTCAAATATGCCAGGGGTTCTTGCCATTTGTAAGTGCAGTTCTGCCCTTTTATTTAACTACACTAATCTCTCCAGGGAGTTGCTCTTCAGTCTTCCTTCACTGCTTCTTCTCTTTTGGAGAAAGAGAAATTTCATACCTGGGGCCTCTGAGGAAAAAGAACTAGAAAAAAGGACAAGAGCTATACATATAGAACCATATAGTAAAGGTTTCCCATTGAGGTGTACTGTAAGTTTGGAAAGGAAACAATATATATACTTAAAAACTATTTGCCCATGGCAGGGACCATGTTTACCAAGAACACAGGCCAGTGAAACTTTCACTTAATATTATTTTCATAGTTATTTTGTTATTGTAACAAAAGGATATACAAAAATGAAGTGAAAATACAATTTTCTTTTGAACAGAGGCATTTAAACTTGTTAAAAGAATCTTGTTCCAGTTTACACAATGACAAAACGGACTATATAGAACAAGGTGGGATTGTTTTTTTGTTTTTTTTTTTCCTTTGCTTTCAATTTAGTTATTAGAAGATATCCTTGGTTGGGATCTGGGGGGTTGTTTCAGCTGTATTTTTAATGAGTCATTAATCAAAGAAGGACCAGAATAATAATCAGGAATCAAGGATCAAGACGGAATAGATTTAGCATCTGACCACATTAAAAATTAAAACACAGTTTGGACTGATATGTGAGTTAATACAGATTTGCAAAAGAGTAAAAATATATTTGAGACAACAATATATTTGACCTTTTTCTTCCCGCCTCAATGCAAGAGTCAAACTGGAAGCTGAAGTGTTAAAAGAGCAGAACAAATACCAGACACCCTGAATTTAATGCATGTCATTAAAAACTTATTGTGGCGAGCAAGAGGGCTTATAAACTCATTCTTTTCCCCATGGGCTAATCCAGTGCAATGAAGGAGGTTAAGGACAACTTGAACTATTGCACAGCTGTCCTGCAGCACCCTACCAGCCTCCCAGGACATGGAATGTATTTAAAACCATCAACACGAGCTCCTGCCCATGAGATACATAATGTAATCCTGCCCAAGCAAGATCTGGGAATTATTCATTCCAAAACCTGACATTTTTCCACAGTTTTCCACATAAAAAATGACAGGCATCTATATGAAAACAAAACAAAAATATTATCTAAAGAACCAAAATTTATGCAGTGTTATTAAAGTCCTGGTTTCTACAGATATCTGCCTAAATATTTCTGAAAGTTGTATTTATTTAAGAGGTTTTATTGTGGAAAAAAAATCTGGGCTTAATCAGTCAATACATATTACTGCATTTTGTGGTTGAAAAATTCCATCTTATCTAAGTGGGTATATGTAAAAACAATTCAGTATTATGCAAAGCTGGCAGGTTAGAAAGGGCAGTTAGATAGCTAAGAAATGGAGAAGTCAATGTGGTGATTTGGTCTGCATTAGGTAACAGTGGTGGAGCTGTCACAAGCCTAATTCAGCTCTTTCTGCTGGCCTGTAATAATGCTGACCCCTGAGGCAGCTGCACCCTTCTGTATTTGTTTCTCAGTACAGCAAATAGCATATTGAGGGATATTTATTGATTGCCCTCCTGAGGATATTAATTGTCCATCCAGAGAATGAAGCTGTGAGTCCATCTCCTAGCAAGGCTAGAATGTCTGGCACACCCAGGACTCAAGTTGGCCTTGTCTAACAGCACTTAATTTCTCCCTTGAATTTTGCAACTGGTAAATGAAAGAAAAGCATACCAAGAAGACACTCAGCAGGCAGAAGTATCATCCTCTCTCATTTAATGTACAGTACTAAAGGTTTTCCTTCCCTTACCTCACCAGTGCATCCAACTCCATTCCCAGACACCCTGATCTCCCTCACTACTCCTACTTCCAAAACATGCTCATAATTTCACTTCATTTTTTTCTGGTCATGCTATGACCTGTCCAGCTGCTGGTACAACATACCCCTCACCTCATGCTAGACTTTATAAAGCTGAGCTGAGCTCAGTTTCTGGGTCTGGCTTTGCTGGCAGTTTATGGTGCCAAGAGTTTCTGGGAGGAAGGTCTGAAAATAATGTGGATGTTCAAGAAAATGCTCAAGGGGTGAGAGATGCATGCTACAGACTGTGGAAAAGCCAAAGAAATTACTCCTTCCCCTGCTAAGATACTATTTTTCACTCCCTAATGGAGTGCACTTTCACAAGGAAATGAAATAATCAATTCAGTGTTAATCCAGCTATCATTTGAGAGGCCAGTAATGCGGGATGCATTATTTTTCAACAGTCCTCAATAATGTATATGTAATGATTAAAAAATAGAAGTAGGCAGAAGCAAACATTCCATGTGGAAGCCACAGCAGACTTGCTTGTTCACTTACCTCAGCTTTGCAGATGATCACAGACGTGTTTCACTTTACTAATGTTAATGTGAGTTAATCAATTTGTATCAACTAATGAGTCGTTCATGCTAGTATGAACAATTGGATGAGGGTAGTTCAAAACAGCGAGTTTTAGCACAAGAAAGTGTGTTTGCGAGTACTCTTGTAGTTTATTTTTACTGTGCTCCTATAATCACTTGCAGCATGCCTGACCATAAAACATAACTCAAGACAGTTCTACTTCATCTATAATTGAGATCCCATGACTATATACCAAACATTATTTTCTATTTTTTATTTCTGATTACACATGGTTTGAAAAGAAAAAAACTGGAATAAAACTTCTGTGAGTTAAGAATTAGTGGATTGTGTCAGAATGTTTGTGGTATCACCACAGAACTCTGGTCCCACAAGACATTTAAAAAATACATTAAAAATAAATCCTGCTGTAGTTTGCAAGGTGATAGATCATATCATATGATACCAAAGGATGTTTTTAGGGAAAAAAGTGCAAGTACAAGCCCACATATGTGCACCTGTAAGATTTCAAACTCGCAAACACAGGTCTGTTTCCATTTCTAAAACATTATTTTGCACTCTTCTGAGTTAGAACTTTGCTTTCCTGACATTTCAGATTTTCACCTGAAAGGCAAAACATAAAGGAAAGGCCTGTGTGTTCTCTAAGAGAACTGGAACAATCAATAATAGCTCTGCATCTTCTAACAGGAAAAGCCTTTGAAAATTTTAGAAATGAAATAAGGATGAGATTCTTTGTTTATGGCCTCAATACTAAGCATACAAATTTGCACTAGTAAATTTAGTCATAAGAAAAGAGAACATTTAATCGTCAGAAAACAAAAGCAATTTAGAAGTGCATATATATACTAGATTTCAATAAATGCTCGATTAAGAACAAAATACTTATGAATAATAGAGAATAAACCACTTGAATCCACAGTCCCCTTTTTATAAGAACAGCAAGTGACAGGTAGAGCCCAATCTTTCTTTAACATGTTCAAAAATTCAGAAAAAACATAATTTTAAAGGACCATTTTCCTTCTCTTCCTCCAAAACACCAAATGCAAAAAAGATGGTCCTCTAGAGGTGTGAGTAATGAAGCAAACTCCAGATTCTGCACCTAGGACAGAGCAACCCAGGCTGTGTGTACAGACTGGGGAATGAGAGGCTGGAGAGCAGAACCATGAAAAGGGACCTGGGGGTCCTGGTCAGTGGCAAGTTGAACATGAGCCAGCAGAGCCCTGGCAGCCAGGAGGGCCAACCCTGTCCTGGGGGCATCAGGCACAGCATGGCCAGCTGGGCAAGGGAGGGATTGTCCTGCTCTGCTCTGAGCTGGGGCAGCCTCACCTCCAGTGCTGGGGGCAGTTCTGGGTGCTGCAATATCAAAAAGATATCAAGCTATTGGAGGCTGTCCAAAGCAGGACCATGAGGATGGTCAAGAGCCCTGAGGGGAAGCCAAATGAGGAGCAGCTGAGGACACTTGGTCTGTTCAGCCTGGAGAACATCAGCATCCTCACGAGGGGAAGTAGAGGGGCAGGTACCAATCTCATCACTCTCATGACCAGTGACAGCTCTCAAGGAAGCAGCATGAAGCTGAGTTAGGAGAGCTTTAGTTTGGATATCAGTAAAAGATTTTTCACCCAGAGCATGGGTGACCATGGAACAGGCTCCTCAGGGAAGTGGTCACAGCACCAAGTTTGACAGAGGTCAACAACTTATTGAACAATGCTCTCAGGCACATACATGGTGGGATTGTTGGGGTGTCCTGTACAGGACCAGAGTTAGACTCAATGATCATGTTGAGTCCCTTCCAACTCAGCATATTCTATGTTTTTATGACTTTGAATGATTTACAAAGAATCTTAGAACGTTTCATCTTATCCATTCCAGCATACCTAAACTAAAGATGCAAAACTGAGCTAGTCTTACATGGCCTGCTGATCTTCTTTACATCAGGTGGGATAACAGAAGTAAAATGTAGAAACAGCTTGACTGAACCCTCCCATATAGCTTTGCTTATTTTTCTGTAAACATTGTAACCATAACATGACAGGCATTCAGGTAATGAAAAATAAATGACCTTATAATTTGCTGAAAAGACTAGCAATTTAGAGAGAAGTGCAAATCCAATTATTCCTAGAGAAAGAGAGAGGGAGATCTTAACATTTCATTTAACATATTTACATAATGTGACCAATTTATACAGACTTCCACCAGACAAATTATTCATTTGATTTATGACAGCCTTTGAAGTTTTGCCTACTATCAAGGCTACCAAACTTTTTTGTGCTGAAAACATGAGTCAATGCTGATTATATAAGCATACTTTTCATGGCACTTTGGGAAGCTATAAAAACTGTAAAGCACATGGAAGTCTCAACTTGAGGCCTTCAATTAATTCAGTTTGATTTTGATCTCAGACAAAGTTTTCTTTGGAGAAAAGATATGAACTTGATTTACCCAGTGCATTATTTCACATCTGTATTTTCTACATCCATTGTTTCTGAGACATGAGCCTATAGACTTTGTGAGAAATACCTCCTCTTTAGCCATACAAAACATACACAAAAAAGCATGGATCTATACAGGTGCTCATACATGCTCTATAAAGTGAAAAGAATGAGTAATGCAACGTGCAAGGGCTGTGGAGAGAGGACAGAGTATTCTCTGGTGTTTCTGTGCATGGTCATCGATAGCATTTTGAGGTCACAACACTGATTGAGTGCTGAGCCTGATTTCATGTACAGCAACTTTTTAATTTCATCCTTTTTTCATTGTCTGAAGTAAGATCTCTTCTCCCTGGATAAGTGAAGGCTCAAAGGGCCTCATAATAATATCCTAATACTTAAAGGGCACCTACAAACAGACTGTCTCTTCACAAGCAGCCACATAGAGAAGATAAGGAGCAATGGATTCAAGTTGAATGGGAGACATTTTAACTCGATGCAAAACAGACAAGTCTTACAGGGGGAACAATCATTTACTAAAATAGCCTCCCCAGGGACAAGGGAGAGTCCCCATTACTGGAGGTCTTCAAGATGCAACTGGACAGATAGTCTACATAATCATCTAGGTTCCCTTTTACATGAAAGGTTGAAACAGATCATCTTGGGAGTTCCCTTCCAAAGTGTGGTACTCTTCAATTGATGATTTATTAACCACTCTTGTTAGTTAAAGAGCTGTACCTATAACTGATTCATTCTTTAAGTATGACTCTGTGAGCATGTGCATGGGCATGTGTGTATACATGGGTGTGCTTTAGCAAACACTCCAGTGGAATCAACCTACAGGTCAGCTTGGCCTCTCATTCTAGCTCACTGAGCTTCATGGCTGCATTTTCAGCTGATTTGCCCAGTCTGGAACTATTTCAATTATGCAACTGTTCCCTGATTTTGAACACGGCAGTGCAATTAACAGTCAAAAGTGAGTTATGTACAGGAGAGGAGAACGGACATGTCTCTAATTCCTACTGGCCTGGCCCACACTTTCCTGTATCTCCATGTGCTTGGAAAACAAAGCCTGGCAAGACCTGCAAACTCTCAGGTTGTCAGGCTCTCCCAAAGTGGAGGCCTTTGACTCCTTAGTTCTGCACATGAGCTGGTTCACCCTGTGCACAAACACGTAAATCTGTAAGATGGCTAAGAAATAATTGTGCAAGTAGCTGAGGAGGGGCCAGAAAAACCATGCCCTGTATTGCCCGTGTAACTATGTCAAGAGAGGATCTACTCTCTAAATTGCTGTTACACTCTGATAGGAAAAAGAAGTTGGTTTTGGTAAGCCTTTCACTTTGTTGTAGCTGTTTATGCAGAAAATGGGATATACACTTTGGAAATTACATATTCTAGATAATATTACTGAATATTGCAGTAACAGTTCCATTAACTTCCATTTTTTTCATTTGTTTCTGCCAGAGTGGTTCCTATTGGATATATAAAGCTATCTTTTACCCATTATTTTTGTAATTAATAAGAAATTTATTTTACTTTATAATTCGACATGTCTGTTTTCTTTGTTTTTATAATAATGTATTTGTTCCTGAAGTTAACAGTGACGCAAATCTTCCAAAGTCTTTGTTTCCATAGTAACCATCTTACTTCAACAAAAAGAACCAAATCACATGCCAAATACAAGGCCCTGAAATGCTTTAAATTTCTCATTTAACTAATTAGAAAAACCCTGATAAAACAAAATTTCTTAATAGAGATAAAAGAGTAATAATGTCGACTTTGTTCTTTCCCTGTATGAATTTCAATTTCTTTTACAAGAGAAAAACATCCTGATCCTTATTTTATAGCTTATTCAATTTCCCTAAGATCAAATGCCTTTAATCAAATATGCACTAAGGGCTATGCTAGTTTTCCTGCTAAGTCCATGGGCTTTGAATGAGAGTCTTCAGAAGCCAGTAAAGCTAAGAAGGCCCCTCCCGTTATGGATACTAAATGCTGGTAAAATTTTTGTTGAGGCAGGTAATCTGGGTGCTCAAGATAACAATTATTACTTGTTTGTTAGAGTGGTATCAGCTATTTCTCAAACAATCTATACATGGTTACTGAAGACAGCAAAAGCAAAGATTCCTGAGTTTGACATAACAGAGGTATGTTGCCCTTGCCACAGTTCATTGACATGTGGTCAAAATCAAAACTTACTGATGAACATTCTCAATTCAGACTTCTAAAATTAGCCCCTTAGAAACATGTTACCAAAAAAACCACCAAAAAACCCAAATCAAAACAAAACCAAAAAAACTTCCAAAACCAAACAAAAAACCAAAACTGCCTTGCTGCTGAATATAACTTTGAAACTGCATGTCTGAAAAAAGAAGATTTCAATAGTTCTTGATAAGTTTGTCCAGACCTTTAAGGTTGTCCATTCTCATTATTAAATATGTGCTGTGGTATGTCTTCACTGTATGACACTAGCTGCTGGGTGCTTTTCAAAGTAAATAGAAGTCTGCTTTGTTTCATCTTGCAGACTTCCCTAAAGGTAACCTCAGAAATGTCTTAGGTACAGACAGAATTTGTACATCAAAAATGCTTTTGAGACTCAGGGTCAAACAACTAGCACAAAAATCAAATGTGAATGAAAGAAAGAAAAGGGAAATGAAAGAAAATTGAATCACAGTAAAAGCAGTGGATTTTACAACTTCGTGATTTTTCTTCAAGCAAACTCTGTATTTTGGAAAAACAGCTGCTAACCCTGACTACTGCAGAAAAGACCCCATGGAACCTGTGGACAAGGAGATGACATTGTGCTCTCACAGCAAAGGTGGCTGTTGCTGCCTTGAAGGTGTTTAAATGATGCAGAGGTAGCACAAAGGAGCTGTGAATTTCTATCCTTGAAGACAATGAAAATAGTCTCTAGGCAACCTGCCCTCCTTGTGAAAGGGGTTGCTGACTAGATAACTTCCAAAGATCTTTTTCAAACTAAATTATTTTCCAATCCTGTAACTAAGACACATATTTTTATAAATCATAAATATTACTGAAATTCTGAAAATCTATAGATAATTAGTTGAGCCATAAATAATTTTTATATAAAGAACTTAATAAAATATATTTTTAGAAGCTAAATAATATATGACTTATAGTACAAGTGAAAACGTTTTATACATTTACCTGCACTATTCAAAGTGTGTTGTAAACCATGAGTGAATAATATGGATACATAGTTTTTTCTATTACCTTCATTGAATCTACTCTTTGAGTTTTTATCTTCTGCACGATATCAAGCTTCAGTGAATACAATTTTTTTGGATAGTGTACAGCTACGAAAACATCACCTGGAATCTTTGAAGAAGAACAAGACTGTAATTTATTAAGGGATGTTTTCAGTTTTCAGTGCACTTGTGAGAGATAGAAAAACCAAGGCAGGAATTCCAAGGCATCTTCAGCCCTACCTATTTCATTTACTCTACTAAATGGAGAAATCTGATTTATTTTCCATCATTCATCATTGGCTGAGGTGTTTAACCAGAGGTGGAAGACCTGATACTCTTTTTTTCAGGACTTAGTCTGCCAGCACATGGCATCAGACAGTCGTGGTTCAGTGCTCCTGGGCTGAGCTAACGGGGGTGAAAGTTTCAAAGAGCTTTAAATTAAAAACCCATTAATGGAGAGGACAGATTCAGACTTGCTTTTAACTGCTATTAACATCTACTTGCTTGATATGAAAGCTGTAGGGCAAAGGGAAGATAAAGCCTTAAAATATGTGTGGATTGCTTTACAAAAAAGTACAAAAGAAATTAACATAATTTAGTCCTATACAGTGTTAGAAAACTGCAAAGACAGAACCACCTACATGAATTACAATGCTTATATAAAACTTCTCAGTTTTCCCTGAATAGCCTGGCTGCCCTGGTTTTCTCTCCCCCACTAAATTGTGCTTTATTTTTTTTCGCAGTCAAAAATGGTACATAGCTGAAGTGAAATCCTTAAATCTTTTGAGGGTATGCTGTATGGGTCTCCTAATTAGGACATCCTGTAGAAACACAATTTTAAAAAAGACTGGAGAAAGGGGAAAGAAATGCTACATCATACTTTTTACTGAAAAATACTCCAATTAAATAAAAACAAAAGCTAAAAATTGCACAGTCTTCATTTTTCTTTAGAGGTCTTGCATAAGGCTAAATGCATTTTCAGTTTAGACCCCCAGATTTTAAAAAAAATGGTGTCCTATTATGCATCAGAGCTGTAATTAGTCATTTTGATAATAACAATTGAGTTTATAATTTCACACCAGGCTGATCATCACTTGAAACCATTTATTTCAGCTCAGTACATCCCCTCTTAATTGGAATGTTTTGCTAGTGGTGTGTTCCCATTAAGATACAGTCTTGTCATTACAGCCATTAGGTTTGACCTCTCCCCTTGAATCCAGCCCAGGAAACAGCCATCCAGAATCCATGCATATGGATAGCTGGATACAGATACACTAACAGCTATGTCTTGCTCCTCTGGGAGTTATAGGTGAAATAAAAGAATTAGTATGCAAAATGTTGCAGTCTGTCTTGCATGGGATTCTGCAATTACTGTGGTCATACCTGGTCTTAGAAAGCAGAGAATTTATAATGTCTGCCTGCAGCAAGCTTTTAAAAGTAGTTTTGCTATACACAAAGGGCTAAATACTGCCATTAGTTGAATGTTAAGAATCAGATAATTTCGAGAGTTGTAGCTCAGTTCATAACTTATCCTCAACTATTTAGAGCATATTTCAGACTTTTTAAAGCTGTTACTCATATCAGCAGGGATTGTAGTTTCATCTGTGATTATGCGTATTTGATATTTCCCAATATTAGATCCTTATTCACATACTGCAATGTCAAACTTCAGTTATATCAGATTAAATTTTACAGTTGCAGTATTTATTTTCATTTTTACAGAAATGTCAGATATAACCACCAGCTAATTTCACCAAACAAGTTACAGAAAATATGCTGCCATCAATACTAAAAAGTTGTGCTCTGCTGCTTGAGTGCTTTGAAATCTGGATTTAAATTTGGCAGGAGATGTTTCTGTGCCAGGTGTATTCCTTTTCGCCTTTAGCTGCCAGTCTTTCCAAATTCAGACAGGATCTGAAAAAACTGTACACCACGGTTTTACAACTAAAAATTCTAAAGACTGACAACACTAGCTGAGCTCCAGAGTCCCAGCTGACCAGATGGGACGTGTATTATCATGGTACTGGTCAGGGCTACTCAAACTCACCTACAATATCTGTGTAATAACTTCTCCCACCTGATGACCTTAGGCAGGGTCATATTCCAGATCTAAAAGCAGAGTTTGTCTCTCCTGTGCCCCTAGTTCCCCTCCCTTGAGAACACACTTGTTAATGCAGAAAAGTTCAACTGAAAATTGAAATGAAACAAGCACTGTAAGTTAGAAACAGAGGAAGCAGT
This sequence comes from Sturnus vulgaris, assembly GCF_052056855.1. Taxonomy (NCBI): domain Eukaryota; kingdom Metazoa; phylum Chordata; class Aves; order Passeriformes; family Sturnidae; genus Sturnus; species Sturnus vulgaris. The sequence goes on from NC_142244.1 coordinate 99,835,933, forward strand.
ATGACAAATAAATGGAATAAGGTAGACTAGCAATAGATTAAAAAAATCTCCTGGTGAGGCTAGATTGGAAGGAGGTGCTGGGAAGAAATGGGGATGGATAACTGGAAAAGCAGAGTCAGCAGAGAGTCACAATGAAAAAGGGTGCTAAAACTGGGAGATGGGTGAGCTGGAAGCCTCTCTGGAAGTACAATCAGATGAGAGCCTGAAATGAGAGAGTAAAATAACGATGTAGATACTGGAAATGATAACTCCAGGAATGAAAAAGGGGTGGAGATGGTGGAAAGATAAGGTGATGGGAATAAGAAACAGCAGAAGAAGGACCAAGGAAAAGCCAGCATAGTGAGATGAGAATCTACAAATGATAGTTACTGTATTGGGTAAACAGCTGGGAAAATAAAGCCTTGCAGGGTAGAACCACTAGGGCAAGAGACCAGAGTCCTGAGCAGAACGGTGGTCTGTGGGATGGCAGGGGCTTACCGAATATAGTTGAGCATCCATGGAGGTCCAAGCAGTCTGGGAACCAAAGGAAAAGGTTCAGAATAAATACAGATGTAGAAGCAAGAAAATACTAATCTTGGGACATGGATGCTGAGCATGTACAACTGGAAAAGGATCTGAGCAGGCAGGGACACTGAGACTTTGTGTCAGGAAAGAGGAAGACCAAGTCTAAGGAAGGAAGATGGGAGTTAGAAATTAGACTCTCTGAGAGGAAAAGGCCTCTAGGTGAATAATTTAGCAGGTCTTTGTGTGGGTTTATTTTACAGAGAAAAAAGTCTGCACCAGAAAACTTTCTTATAAATCTCAAATGATCCCTATGATATCAGATATATTTTCCCATTTAGTAAAGCATTTCCATCTGCCAGCAGATGTATAATCATATATTACAACAGAATCACATAAATGAGACCAACAGAGACAACTGGTCTCTCTCTCACCAGAGAGTCTGGTTTTATTGTTTCTCACAAATATTTTTTGCAACCTTGGGAATACTTCTTACGTGCAAAATGTGAGAAGTAAAAACCAGAAATGGTCCAATGGTTGTCTTTGGAAATGCTGCTCTTTTGTAGGCACTTTAAGAGGTAAGCATCAAAGGATCTTTTTCTAAACTATCAACTTGTGATTTCTATGAGTTTTGCCACTGATTTGATTTATCCCTTCACTGTTTGTAAAGGAAACTGAAATAAAGCACTTGTTCTCCCAATCTAGCTTTTAATTAACAAAAAACTGCAATATTAATGTGATTTTTTGGGTTTTCATTTGTTAAGGATACCTCAGTGAAAGGATCAAGACTTTGATCTCTTTTGTAGGTGTTTTTTCCTTTTCTTTTCTGGCATTACCAATCAAAGAAGAAATTAAGGTGGTTTCATTTCCCATAATACAATCATTCAAAAAAAAATGTGTTTTCTCAATTTTATGGTTTAACCCCAGCTGTCTAAGTACCGCCAGCCATGTTGGACAGGAGCTCAAGGATCATGTGGTCCAAACTTTCCTGGCAAAAGCAGAGTCTAGACAAGATGGTCCAGCACCCTGACCTGCAGAGTCTTAAAACTGTCCAACACCGGGGAGTCCAACACCACTTCCCTGAGGAGATTATTCCATTCACTGATTGTGAAAAATTTTCCATTCATGTCTAATCAGAATCTCCCCAGTAGTAACTTGTACCCATTACTCCTCACTTTTCCATTGAACTGCTTGTAAAAAGAAGTCTCTATCCTCTTTGTAGTCACCTTTCAAATACTGAAACATGATGATAAGGTCTGCCCTAAGCCTTCTTTCCACAAGGCTAATCAAACCCACTTAGCTGGAGTGAAATCCTTAATTCTTTTGAGGATATACAGTATGGGTCTCCTAATTAGTACATCCAATAGAAACTCAATTTAAAAAAAGACTCGAGAAAGAGTAAAGAGAGTCCTTGTTTTACACTAAGCACTACTTAGCAACAACAAGTCATCAGCGTGTTACCAACATTATTCTCACACTAAATCCAAAATTTAGCACTGTACCAGCCTGACTCTGCCAGCTGGCTTTAGAGATATTTTCGTATTTAACACTTGTCATATGTAAAAGGTAGAATGTTCTCCTCCAAAACTTTTATTCAGTGCTAGCCATTTCTCTTACCCTGCTAGATATTGCTGCTTGTTCAAGGAATAAGTCATTGTCTGGAGGAGAAACTGTTTTTGAAAACAAAATTTGTATGCCTGACTTAACCCACACAGAGAAATCCCAGCAAATCCCAATTCTCTTGTGAAAAAAATACTTAAACATAACAAGTTTTACCACTTCTTTAAAAGATTCTGAGAATGGCATAATGCACTTGGCATAGTGAGCATGCTTTTAAAAGCAACAGGTTTACTATGTTATTTTCTTATTAGTCTTAAAGAAGAAACATTCCTGACTAGTAACACCCAGAAAAGAAAAAATGAAGAAATCATTATGAGAGCTTCATTATTCTGAGCACAGTCTGATAGAAAAAAACCTTGCAGAGCAAGTTTTTCACCTAAGTTGTTTCTTTACATTTATTCCCAGGAGCGATGTTTATTCTATGGCCTTTGCCACTTCATATCACTGAGTATTTCAGTTCTTTCATCCATAAAAGAAAAAGAAATATTGGCTGAACTCTCTTTCACGAGACAATGCAAAACTGGCCTCAGGGCAGTACCCAGAAGTACTGGGTACTGGGACTTGCTGGACTTTATGGGGTGGGAACAGGCACTACAAGTGTCCTGGCAGCCTTTACATGTGAGTTCTCCCCATTGAATGGGACTGGTTATATACAAGTAATAGGAACAACACTGAATGTGAAGAGTCCTGTAGTGTCTAATATGATACTGTCACTTTCTGGCTGCGATGGCAAAGCCAGTTTAAGAAATATGGCTTTTCCCTTCCCACCACTCTAATTCTGCTGGCACCACTCTGTGCAGCTACACTGTAAGCCAGGTGTGGGTTAAAGGAATAAGAATTATCCTTTAAGCATGTATAAGAGATCTAGTTTGCAACATCTCCACAGACACTCGTGGCAGAAAAACTGAGGAGTTGATAAGCTGTGACAGAGTGGGAAGAGTGAGGTGCTGAAGGGTCAGAAATTGCCAGGAGCTCTTCATGCCAAGGGGAGCATCTCGTGGAGTCACTACCAGGTAATCCTGACTCACTGAGTCCCTTCAGCACTTTAAAATACACTTACATACATCACTGTTTTCACTGATGTTGTGATATTAAAAGGAGAGAAATTTACTAACAAAAAATAAAAAGTCATCACCTGATACTACATATGATGATAAAAAAAAAAAAAGGGAGGGAATAGAGCAGTTGTAAAACTGTTGCCAGGTTTCAGGAAATCTCATGCCAAGGTGTGTGATCATATCTCTTTGGTCAAACATTATTCAATGTGCAAAACAGTCAGTCAGCTCCAGATGCAAATTAATGGTACTTACTCATTAAATCTGATAATTTAATTGCATTCTATTTACTTGTTTTGAACTGACATGATGATTTTTGCTATGAATGTCTTTCTTCCCTTCTATTTTAAAGTTAAGTATGTGGCCAAAAGGTTTGTTCTACTTCAAATTACAAAACAAATGCTCTCATTTTCTGACACCACTTATTTCACATGACAGCTGGGAATGTATTCATTATGGGATGAGTATATAATTTTGTTCAGGAAACTGAATTATGAATGCAGGTTTCCTTACCTGGCCTGCCATGGCACTACAGAGTGACACTGCCACAGTTCCTGAATTCTCAACAAGTTCTGGACTCCAGGGTGGGGTTAGTTCCTTGGTGAGAAAGAAATTAATGGATACAGATAGAGTTTTTGGCATCCTCGCATCTTTTATTTACGGTAGATGCAATTATAAAGAGAGGAATCAGATAGCAAAGTCAGTTTGTGGTATGTGTGGTATGTGACTCAAAGACTGGTTCTGAAATTCCAGAAAAGACTCCCTCAATATGAAAACCCACACTGTTTTTCAGAGTAGAGGAAGGACTCTGTTTAATCTCATTTCTCCAGACAGAGAAATACTCTTAGCTTTATCTCCCTTTTAAAAAAAAATTTGGCAGCTGGTGACTTAATTTCAAAAGTTATTAAAATAACTTCAGAACATGTCATTGTTAAAAGGGTCATTCTTGCTCTCACCCTTTCATCAGCACTACAGCATGTGGGGGCATATGGCCAAGTACATCAAAATATGAATCTTAGTGAAAGCAAATCCTTTTCCAAGGTGTGTGATTGCAACAGCCAGCACCAGTGAGGAGGTGGATAACAAACTATCATGAAGCAAGTAGTGAAACAGAACCATCTTTCCTATTAATGAGGTCTCAAATTACCTGAAATTACTCACAAAACTTCTCTAAGTGACAATTTCCTCAGAAGTTTCTAGCGCCCACACTATTTTCTTTAGGCTTATGACTCTTGAAAGTCTTGCAGCCCCTATGAAAATTAAGCAATTTTTACTTAGAAATATTAATGTTTAGTTTTACCAGTTGCCTTGGATTTGAAGGACACATATCCAAGGCATGGATTAAACAACTAAAAAACCCAACCAAAAACTAAAAGCCCATTGGAAGAAGTAAAGGATAAGTTAAATTCCAGGTACTCAAAAGTATTTTATTTGCATGGTATTATAGTTCACTTATTTTTCTGGATAAGCAAACTATGGCTGTAGAAAGGTGAGTATCCTCAGAACACCTCTCTCTTGAAGTACTGGGTCATTCAGAAAAATTCAGAAACTACAGAAATATTTTGAACAGCTACTCCCTGGAAAAAAATGGTTCCATCTAACTGTGTAGAGTTGTACTGGTAAAAGAGGGAAGAGGAGGGAGTGAAAAAGTAGGTTTTATAGCATTCTAGAGGGAAATAATATACTGTGGATAGTGAAAAAAACCCTTGTTTCCAACAAGGCTTCATTTAAATTCAACCTTCTCTCTAACTTTGACCTGACTGCCTGTAATACCTCCATGCAGCTATCTTCCACATCTACAATAGTTGCAAACTGAATGTCTTTAAAGAAACAGAGACAGAAGTCCTAAATATAATGAAGTCCTACAAATTTCATTAAAATTTCTTGCTGAATAGGGGAGTGAGAGCTCTGTTACTGAAGCTTTTGAGGAGAAAAACCATGGTGTGACCTGAGCTGACTCAGGGCCTGCTGAAGCATCTGTGTACCCTGGACACATCCCCTGTGCTGCCCAGCTGGCAGCCTATGCAAAGGAAGAGGTATTGAGGACATCCACAGGTTTTCAAGAAAGCACAGCGAGGAAGGAAAACTGAACCCATGAGAAGAAACTGGATTTATTCAGAGCAGTAATCAAGGAAAAAGTGCTCTATGTGTAGCTTTGTTGGCCCTGCTGCCCATACAGCTGACTTTGTAATGCACTTGCCATTTTTCCAAAGACTCCAGCCTGGAGTGGGGCTGAGTTATGAACATCAGGAAAGGAGCTAACCTCTGGCCACAGGAGAAGTAAAAGCAAAGAATAAATTATTGTCTAAATTCCTGAGCATCACGTGCTCCGAAGGCAGAGAGTGTGGTATTGAGCCCAGCTGGAAAGTGCTACAGTAAATACTGGTTGTATCCCAAAAATACTGCAGGGTGCCACTATAAATAATGGCATAGTACACCAAAATAGACAAGATACTGTATGCTATGCATTGTTACAAGGCATACTACATTGCAATATTGCAATATGCTACTGCAGTATCACTAACTGCAACAGGGTAAATAAAAGCACAGTTTATGGCCTGGAAAGGATTACAGAGAAGTATTACAGTGAATGCAGCTTTACATTTTTAGCACATTTTTGTATTAGCACAGTTTCACAATCATATTTGCAATATTTGTGTGCCTGACAAATTTGGGAAACTAGTCTGTTAGTGACAAAGGTCTAAATTATCAAAACAATGTATTTAGATCTACGATTGGCACATTTCTGCTAAGCACTTTTAAAGAAGGTTCACAAAAACTGTTCTATCCTAGACAGGTGTTCTTTAGCTAAGTCCTTTAAAGCATAATGCCAAGCTCTCAGTGAATTTATCAAATCTTGGTAGGGAGACTGCCATTTGTGATGATAGTGCCCAGTTTTACATTGCAGGTGGGAAAGAGCCTTTTTGTCACCTCTTGGAATGGTTCAGAGGACTTAGGCTGGGATTCATCAAGCTGGGTAAGCATGTGCTCACTCTTAAATTCCTTCATAATTGTAAGGACTGTTGCTCAGCACCAGGAATCCATCTGAACTACACCACTCTACAACATGCAAAAAAAAAAAAAAAAAAAAAAGCATAGAAAGTAAATAAATAGACACGTAATCAATAATATACTAATTATCAACACATAAGAAAGGACCAAACACTAAATTTTGAGCCTGCTAATGCCTCTATCCTTCTTCAGTGTATGAGACATTTATCTGTAAATAAAATGTCACTAGTGAATAACTGTGAAATTAAAAGAAATTTATAGTAATTAAAAGCAGAGTTGAGCACTGAAATATTCCCTCCAGGGACACTTATTCGAATAATGCCTTTTTAAAATGTTCAAGAATTTAGGCTAAAACATAAATAGTGATAGTTATCCATGGCTCACAGATGACTAATTGATTACTGATGAGTGATAGTTGGTTAAAATTAAACTAATTTATAAACTTTATATATAAATATTAGAGCGCATGCTTTTAAAACTATAATTCATGATTAGAGAACTGTTCCAAATGTTTATAAGCCAAAAAATTGTGAAACTAACATTTAGAATTTTTCCCTGAAGCTTTTAATACTTACTATATTGCTATATGGTGGGTCCAAAGCTGAAATTAGTTATTAGTTTTGAAATACCTGTGATTAACCTGTGCTTGATATGAAAATGAAGTGACATACGGCATTCTTTCCTCTGTCTCCTGCTACAGAGTGGTAGAGAGTGGAGAGTGGACTTCTCCATAGGAGAAGTCAGCTCTGCTAGATGCTGTATGAATACAAGGCAAAAATGTAGTCTTGCCCCAAAAGTAGCTAACCATTTCATGCAAAGAGCCTAGTATTAAAAGATGAAAAACGGATCCCATCTTTTATTAAAATTATTTTTAAATTTCTTGACATATGACATTCTGAAGAAGTAAAAATTCATCCTTCACGGCTTTGGAAGCGCTGTCTTTGAGCCTCAAGTGACCTGGCCCTTAAATATGGAGCATTTTTCTAGGTGAGAGGATTAAATATGAAAAATGGATATTTATTTAGAAAATGGCATCACTGAGACAATGACAAGAGCAAGAGAGAAGCAGCATCAAAGTATAACTGTATAGGCTGTTCAAAGAAACCCTGGGAAGATGAAACTCAGTGAATATCAAAACAGAAAGATACTAAAGTGATGGCAAAGTAACAAGGCTGAATCAATACCTGGGATACACAATTTTGACAGTAGTACCTTGGACAATGAGGAAAAAACGAGCTGAGAATCAAATTCATGAGGAGGCAAAAGTAGGAGCCTATATGGGGAATGACCAGTGTATAGACAAGCAAAAACTTGAGCATGTGAGCACCTGTGTGAGAAAATTAAAGGCTAAAGATATGAGAAATATCAGCCTGTCTGAAAATATTGTTTTAGATAAACACATACATATTCATACATAGGTATATAAAAATACATCTACTTGCACATGTCTGTATATATATACACATACACACACAGACACTTGTCAGTGTCAGGTCAAAAACAAAAATATCTTGACAAAATGGAAAAACTTCTGTGAATGCCCCATTCTATGGATGTCCCACCCTTGCAAGTGTCCAAGGTCAGGTTGGACAGGGTCCTGAGCAACCTGATCTAACTGGGAGGAATCCCTGCCTATGGTGGGGTCAGAGGGTCAGAGGGTCAAACTCAAGCCCTCTTGTGATTCCATGAATACAGATTGTTCAACCCATGTGACTGCCTGTTTTTCTGCAGATTGAAGTAATTTTTATTTTTGTTTCAAGCTGTGTTTGTTTCCCCCAGTTCTTTTGCCTTCAGACCTTGTTCCTGACTGATCTCAACTACAATAAGTGAGAGCCAAGCATGCTGATGAGAAGCAGAGCCTGACTGCATAGGATGGTGAGATATGACTCTCAGAGAGAAATGTCAAACCTCCCAAATGTCAGTAAAGGTCATAGTATCAAAAAATTTAAAAATTAGTTTCTTATATGCACATTCTCTGAGGGGAAGTCTTAAAGAGTAGTAGACAGATGGGGGCAAGGAAAAAGTTGTCAGTGTTGAGGAAGGAAACTCACATGGTTTAAAGAACAAAAGAAAGCGTGGGAGCAAAGGGAGGCAAGTGAGTATGAGAGAAACCACAGTTGGGTGAATATATTCCAGCAAAAAATGGATGAAGATTGTAGAGCTTTATAAGAATGATGGTAAAAAGGTAACTGAATTAACTGAATACACTGGTCAGAAACTTCATGAGATAAGCAAAAAGTAGGCTACAGCTTTTACATTTTCTATTGGGCTCCAAGATGACTCTTTTAACACAGCTACACAGAACTATGCCTTCTTTCCTGAATTGCAGAGCAATTTTTTATCATGTATGAATATATTAGTGAGAGATCCATGTTCCACCTGTGATTTCAATGTTTATAAATAGTTATAGATTGAGCACATAGTGCACAGAACATATACTTCAACTTTGACATCCCATATTACTGATTTGAACAAGTTTCCTTCAATGTCAATTAACAGTCCACCTGTAACAGGAGCATGCCATTCCAATCATAGCCTTTCACAAAATCCCCCCTTATATATAGGTTCACTTACAGAAACAGCTGTGAAATTCCAACACGGAGTTCTCCCTAATCACTACTGAAGAATACAAAGGCTAATTTGATTCCCCTTTTCTCTTTCTCTCAAGAAATTTCTGGCTTTCTGCATAAATTTTATTAAAAATGGACCACACCTGGAGAAAAAAAAAAAAAAAGTAATACCAGCATACAAAAAAACCCCAGCAATAGAAAGTTCATGTTCAAATTTCTAGTTGTCCCTGCTTCCAGTCCTATACAGGATCCTATCACCTTGATATCTATAGATGTCTGCAATAACAGTTCTGTAAAGACAGATAAGGTTCACCTTTGGACTCTTTTCTATGTAGCACAGATTGGAATGCATTAATTGAGAAAAAAATCAACTAAAAAACCACGAGTTGTCTCTATATGAAAGTCTACACTGGAATGGAAATTGAATCTTTGTGACCTAATACTGAGTTTAAGTGGCAGGAGATTGAGTTACTGGTCTGAAACGATCAAAAACTGCTGAAGTGAATTGCAGCATAAAAGTGGATCTGTGCCCAGACATTAGACTATACTTAATGTAAAGGTTTTGGGCAGTTTTTTGGGGTTTTTTTGCTTTTTTTTTTTTTTTTTTTCAGGCTGAAGAATGGAATAATAGAAGATAATTAATTGAACATTAAGAGAAAGCATGGCAGAATAGTATCCAATTTTATTTTACTCAGTCTTAGATTTGTTTTAAATAAGGTAATTAATAATGAATTCTTCATATAATATCAATAATAACTGTTTCCAATGCTTATCTCATGTTCTCTATGAAAATAAAAGAATACAAAATCACTATCATTATCTTCTGATGTTTTTGGCTCTTGATCAAAGATAAACCTAATCTGCTCTGCCTGTGCCCTATACTGAGATTTTGTATTGGGAGTTGCATTCATCATTTGTAAAGTTTCAGGTTGCTCTTTTTGTTCTAGTAAGGCATAATTCTTTGTCAAACTTCTAAGATATTTCTATCTAATATAATTTCAAAGAAAACATTTGTTTAGCTTCTCTCTTTGAAATAAACACTGAAGCCTTTGGAATAAAATAGGTGATCCAAATCTGAAACCTAGACAGGAATTCAGAATATTTTTTTTTCATTTACTTGAGGCAGCATTATTTACTAGCTAGAATATGAGCACAATACTTGTATTTGACAGAAGAAAAAGCCCCTGGGCCATCTCAAGGTTTGGCAATGACTGTGAATGAGACAAACACAATGCTTTCTGTTCTTGCTTTAAACCATGGGTACAGTCACAAAAACTGTGGGAGTAGATATGGTTTTGAAGTTCTTCAAGGAGAGAGCACAATAGAAGTAATGAAAGAACGTTTGTGGTGGTTCTGCAGTGTCACGTTGCTTTCGCTTCACACTGTGGTTTTCTTTCAAGTCCCAACAAAGCTCTTCTCTCATGCTGCCTAAGTTCTGCTAGCACCTTAATTTAAAAGTTTAGATAGAGAATCTAGCTTTAAACGTTCAGAAAAAAAAAGCCAAGAAATCATGGCTGTAGTGTCATAATATTCAAAGTAATTTTAATTCTCCAAAATCTCCAAGAGTAATGCTAACCCAGTGAGTGAAAGAGTTGATTTTCAGGTACAATCCACAAAGCAGTACAAAACCTGTATGATCTCTGTGACTTCTGCTGCAAGTTTTGAAGGTGGCTTACAGGAATAAATAGTCACAGCTGGAAGTAACAGGCTACAACTCTGGTTTTCAGGTTGTTTATAAATTTGAGATATGCTACACTCCTACTTTGCAAGGATAACTTGTAAGACACAAAAGTACTACCTGTAATACCATAAAGGGATCCTGGTCCAGACTATTATTAAGACTCAATTTTTTTTTTTAATTTAAACTTAGGATACCAAGAAATTTAAGCAATGAAAAAATAGACTCTTCTCTTTTCCATTTTTCACATGAATCTGTCCTTAATGCACCTCTCTACTTAAAAGAGTATGTTCTTTTCTTTCTAACATGCATAAGTAGGTTTGTCATGAGGAGGAAAGTATGCCAAAGAGAAAGGCATGCTTTCACTTTGTTGTTTCTTGTACTGTGGTAAAAAGTGCTGGTTGGAGACATTCCTGGAAAATACAATTGTTTAACAATTTGGTTTAGTGCTTTGAAATGGCAGCCCATAAATCCTCATGTGAGTAATCCTTATTCCTGCAAGCAGTACAGCTGGACAGAGAAACAGATCACTATTTACCATATATATCCATTACATGGGGCTGATAAACTATTTTGTTTTTAACTGTTCATGCCTCTTCCTTCTTAAAGGCTTTGACATAACATGTTCAGTCTTTAAAAATTTCATTCTAAATGGCACCACAAAATGCAGGATAACTTTTATTTGCAAGCAACATGCATTGACCTGCAGTGATCTCTTCCAGGTAGGGGTCCCATCACAGTTGTCCCACCTAGTGGAACCTAAGCATACTGAAGGGTCAGGTTATCCATAAGTGCTGAAAAAACAACTTCCCATTATCCCTAGCCTAGGCCAACAAACAGATGAATATCACAAATTATCCAGTGCATGTATGAAAGAAGTTCATTTTTTGAACATATAACTTTTTTTCATGATGTCTTGAATTAACTTTAATCCTGATAGTTTTCACACTGTACAAGTGCAGTATAAAATTATATGTGAATGAATCATGAACTTATTAAAATAAATACTGCAATTAAACATCTATCTTTAGGAGTCTCACAGCAGAGATCTTCTACATTACAGAATGATGTTCACAGAATCAGAGTGGTTTGAAGGGACCTTGTTCCATCCTCACTGCCATGGGCAGGGACGTCTTCCATTAGACCATGATGCTCAAAGCCCTGTCCAGTCTGGCTTTGAACACTTCCAGCAATCCAGCATCCACAATTTCTGTGGGTAGCACACAACTTTCAGTGTCTCACCAACCTCATATTAAATATTTTTTTCCTAATATCTAAGCTAAACCTATTCACAGTTTAAAGCTATTTCCCTTTGTCCTATCAGTACATATCCTGGTAAAAGGTTGCTCTCCAGCTTTCCTGTAGGCTCCCATTAGGTACTGGAAGGCTGCTGTAAGGTCAGCCCAGAGCTTTCTCTTCTCCAGGCTGAGCAGCCCCAGTTCTCTCAGCCTGTCTGCACGGCTGAGACCTCCAGCCCTCTGACCAGTCTTGTGATCCCCTCTGGACCCACTCCAGCTGCTCCTGGCTGGTACCAATGTGAAAGAGCAGCAGCAGGTACTAGTCAGTGGGCTGTACGAGGGCTGGCAGGCTGTCAGTGACACCCGTGACACAAACCTGGTAAGCAGCACCTCTCTCTTGAGCACATGGGTGCCTCCCTCTGTACCTGGCAGAAGAGCCATCCACTGCTATCACCAGTCCCCTTTCCTCAGCTGCACAGGTGGTCACACAGGGAGCAGATGGAGCTGCCTTACTCAGTTCCAGTGACAATCCTGATCTGACAGGTGTTTATTCTCCAGAGAGGTGAAGTGGTTCTGTGACAGCACCTCAGCCTTCAGAGGAAGTCTCTTCCTCCTGCAGGTCCTTGACTGTTCAAACTTCCACTCTTCTGAATTACTGCCCCCCTGTCTCTCTGTGTGCTGGAGGGGGAGCTTTTGCCTGTTTGGCCACGGGCTGTGGGTCCCCTGCTGACTGTGCTTGGAACCAGCTGCCTAACTCCTTCTCAGCCTCCTCAACATTGTGCAGCTTTCATTCCGTCTTCTGCAGCTCTGTCACCAACCTCAAAAGCATAGGGTACAGGTACTGCAATCTCCATTAAAATTGATGATAAAAACTGGAGTTGTAGAATCCAGGGTGGTATTAGTTCTGATTTCCTAAACATAACCCACAGTATTTACAGTAAGATTTAATTTGGTGATTTTGGATAATTTTTTTTAGGTTAACAAAAGTAATTTGAAAGTTTCTCATTAAATGTCATGTCTATATTCCCTGAGTTCTTCAGTGGATTTCAGAGATGTAAACACATTTTACACGTAGAGATACCTTACAGAATGAAATGTATACTGAGTTGAGCTAGCTGTCTCCTGCTGTACTCTTAGGGCCAAAACAGCACAGAAAGTATGGCAATGTTAGTGAATTAACTTTAGATTTGACCTACAGAGGTAGGTTTCCATGGGGTAATGTTAAGCAATTCTATAGGCTCATTGAATCCTGAGGTGTCTTGCAAACAAAGCTGTCAAGTTGCAAAGGTGCTTTGTGAAATCACCTATTGTACATCAGTCACTGAACTGAGACTCCAGTGCTCATCCTCTGCCAAGTTCTCATACATGAACAGCTCATGTTTAACTTCCTTTAACTTCTGTGTTTAAGACCCTTTTTTTGACAGCAGAATGAGAGCTGCAACAGACTGCAGATTGTCATAGAAAAGAAAAGGTTTACAAAACTTCTATTAGACATTAATGCTAGCCTGGGGATCTTTAGCTCTTGAGTGACATGAAAAAAATATGGCAAATACACGAAACCATTTTGCATAAAGACAAATGTCTTGTAAGCAAAAGGGCATTCTGCTAAAGGGCAAGTTCCTGCTCCCATTTAAGTGAACAGCACAATTTCCATGAGCAAGACTGGGGCCTTTACACAGCTTTTATTTACCTTTTCTTACATATTTTGTAGTCTGATTTTCATTCTTTCCTCTCCTTCTCCCTTTTATATTTTGTTACAGATTCAATGAGAAAAATATAAGTCCTGAAATATTTTTAAATTACAATAAAACAAGACCTTTTACTAATTAATTTATATGTCAGCCCTTCACTTCAGACAAATAGCAAGTTATAATCAACAGAGATCAACAGTAGGACCATGAAACCTGATGTTTTCCAGATAAAAGGTCAATAAATAAATACTAGGCCCACCAAATATCTGTCTCAGAAGCATCTTATTATTATAACCTCTTATATCTTACTATTAAGCATCTGTATTAGAACCAAGAATATTTGAAACATAGCAATTACTGTTTTTTTCACATGAAATTTGAAAGTAAAACATATATATACCGTAAAACTTAAAGTAGTTAAGTAGCTTTATCTTGACTCAGGAGGAAAGAATACTCTTTCAGAAGGAAAAAAAAAATTAAAGAGACACTGATCCTTGCTCTTTAGTGTAGACACTAACTATATTGTGTCTCTTATAACTCAGTGACCAGATATAATAAGTCATTCCAGAAATTTAAATTCCTACTGAAACAGTGTTGCAGGAATTGGAAACATTAGCAGGAAGACAGGATATATTTTCCAGCTATTTTCACCATAGCTTGGTAGACTACTAGTTTATGAATGAAATAAAAAGAATGAAATGGAGAAATAAAGAATGAAATAAAGGTCAAATGCACAATATCCTAGTGACAGAATTCCTTGCACCACACATCAACATGCTTGCAGGGCATTTATATAAGCTTTAAATAGTCACTATATTTATTTCCTCAACAGGGCCAGTTTTTCTAGTGAAGCAGCAACACAGTGTTAAGTCAGTCAGCAAAAGTAAAATGGACAACTTTTACTATGCCAAAACCTCTTTGTAGTTACAAAGTTGGTGGTGGTTTTGTTTCCGCCTATGTCTATTGTGCCGTGAACAGTCCAGGGGGTCAGGAGCTTGGGTTACATACAAGAGTTGTTGCTAGGCAAATTTTCCTGAAGTAAAAGCTCTGAACACTGGCTGTATATTCAATAAGTCTGAAATATTGAAGGTATATGGAATTTCTGGGGCTGCAAAGGCCATGTGAGCACTGTGTGACCCTTGCCAGGGACCTTCTGAAGGCTTATTACACGGTTGAAACTGAATATATAATATAGTTCATGTTCAGGAAGTCTGGGATGTCCTGAGAGCATCAGAATTCCCGTGCTCAGGTGAAGAGCAGCATGCACATGCCTGGGTAGTGATTGTGTGAAATCCCAAAGATGTTTAGGGTTCCAGATGAAGAGCAGCCAAATTCATGCAACATTCAGATATTCCAGTTCATGTAACACTATTTCAGCAGGAATTTGAATTTCTGGAATGACTTACTATATCTGGTCACTGAGTTATAAGAGACACAATATAGTTAGTGTCTACATTAAAGCATGTGAACCATTAGAGTTACCATCTGGAAATTCTGGCCTTAAAAATTTGCACAGTCCAGGAGAAGACTCAACTCAGAAAGCCTGGGTATACGGGAGCTTTTTATTACAAACTTGTCGGGGCTTAGAATGTGAAACAGACATCATAATCATGAATACTGATGAACTCAGTTAGCCAGAATCAGGGAACCACAGTGGGTTCCTTGAGCCCTTCTCACCTGTGAAATCCACTTGAGTAGAATGGCCAAGGCTAATAGAAAATGTTCTTATGATCTAATGCTCTGAGTTGACATAGAAAATGTGCATTATTGGTATACAAGCTAAATTGAGATGAAAAGCTGAGTAAAAACTACTACTGTATCTTGCTCATTAGTAAGAAATTCCATTTACACTAGCAAGGTATTGCTTTGCAGAAATGGATAAATGCCACCCACTATCTACTAGAGTATCAGTATCTCATGGAAAGGGTTAACTTACAATAGGAGATCCCTCATTGGGAATGGACCCCTGGCTCACACACAATAATTATTGAATAAAAAATTTTAAATTGCCCATTATAACTTTATTCTGTGATTGAAATTTTGCCACTGTAAATTTCTACTTAAGAAAAAAACAGGAAATAACATTTTAGACAGGAGTCCTTGTAGAAATTAAACCCCATTGCTTCTCAGAAAGAGAGGCAGAGGTTTATTATGATAGCAGTTAGTTTAAATGAAGAGAAATCAACCAAAAATTTGAACTAATCAGAAACACAATTTTTTTCATATTATTATTTGGATAATTTTAATTCCCAGGACTTTACTCTATGGTCTGGTGTTCAGACCTCTAGGCTTCTTGATTTTAGCTACAATGAGTGTGAAAACACAGAGGAGAGAAGCACTCTATTGGCATTTGACATGTTCTAAAGCTGTCAAAAGTCAGTGGTTGGGAATCAGCCCTTTCCCAAGGCATCACACGCCATTTCTTGATTGTTCTGAAAACCTTGGCATCTAAAAATCTCCCTCTCCTCTACCATGTTGAGGGACCTGGTATTGTGTTCCACAGGACTTGGCAGCATCTCTCCTGGTCCCTTCTGCTGTGTGACTGCATGCTGCCCTGCAGTGTCCAAATCAGACACACATCAGGCTTCGTGGCACACTTCCAGCAGAGAAGCCTTGCAGCAATTCAGATCTTCTTTAGTGTGTGCTTCACAAACCACAGAAGCCCTTCAGAGGTCTGGGGCTGAAATAATGCTCGCAGGGATGAGTTGCTGATAGAGTTTCCCAATGCCTGTAGTACAAACCAGACGAAAGCAGCCATGTGCTTCTATAAAGAAAACTTACCTTACCTGAGCTTATGTAACATTGCTGTGCTGCTGCTGGCGTGCAAAACAAGAACAATGAAGTATTTCCTTCTTCTTTCCTCAGTTACTATTAATTTGTAGTGCCAAAATGTAGAATCCAGTGATCAGAGGGATAACTCAAGCAAACACAAAAGAAGCTGATAGAACAGCACAAAGTTATTTTCTGCAAACTCTGTGGGAAGCTTCTAAACCTGAGATTTAACCTTAGGATTTGCAAAATTACACAAAAATGATTTAAATAGCCCTGTTTAAGGAAGTTGGCCCACCAGTGTTGTGACTAAATTACAGTTGGTCAGTTGATTAAAGACAGAGTCATCCAGAAATGACTGGATTTGAGGACCACAAAAATCCAGCCACAGCAGCTGGGCTGGAATAGGCCAAACTTTGACCATTGCTTTTTAGTAATGAGCGTCCTGATTAACGACCTTTGAATGTCAACAGCTGGGATCAGATGGAACACAAGCAAAAGCAAGCTATGGATATGAGGAAACAAAGATGGAATGTTGCAAAGATATTACAGTGATCAAAACTGGACTGACCTCAAATCCCAAACCAGGCTGCAAGAACAAAAGAGCATTTTAATGGGTGGAAATTATTTGTAATATATTATTCTCCTCACATAATAAAGAGGAAATCTCTTTTTTCCCTTTTACTGTTGTCTTATATATTGGACTGAAACACTTCCTTCTGGTCCTCTCTGCCAAATCTCAGTATCAGAGGAAATATCAGCTCACTATTGTTACTATATAAATTAGTTGAACTTCATCTAAGACCAGTCTGTAGAACTACTGTGCCAAAAAGGAAAAGAAAATTGGTATTCTCTTAACTCATTAGATCTCTGTTTTAAATAAACCTGCACAGAAAACGAGATTCATTTGGAGAATGTAAAGGACTATAAAGAGCTAAATAAGGCAGTACAGAGAAAGCAGCTTCTGCAGGTGTCTAAGCTCCACATGGGCCAGTCACACTTACTGTCATACTGAATATTACCTGATTCTGCACTATGTAAGGCTGTGGCTGCAATTGATTTTCTGGGTCAGCAGGGAAACTGAAATACTGGGAAAAAAATATGGCTGTTTCTTTGGTCCCTGCTCTGGACTGGGAAAAGAACAAACCTGACCTGGGGTTCCCATTTCTCTAGGAGAGAATGAACATCCAGGCTCTCTGCACACCCAAGGCAGGAGGGCAAAGATGGACACTGCTGCCTCCTGTCCTGCAGAAGCTGTGCCAGCAGCAGTGTGAGTGCCAAGGCTGTGCTGCCAGGGACTTCATGGGCCAAAACAGCCCAGCCAGCAGGCTGGGAACCCCAGAGCCCATCACCTCTGGCTGGCTGGGCCCAAGAGATGGGGCCAGGTAAAAGAACAGCTGGCTCCGAATTTCCTCCAACTTTCTCCTCAGAGACATTGTCTTTTTGTGGAGGGAGGTGCTGTTTTCAAGACCCTTGGGTCAAATACCATAATCCTTGAGTTAGTGGGTAAAAGAGGGGTAACATGATTAGAGTTTATCTCCAGGATACTTTTTCCTTACCTCAAACAAATTCTGCCATTCTACTAAAAAGTGGAAACAGCTTCAGGATCAAAACTCCATTTGTGATGAATTTGCAGTCACTAAAAATGTTACCCAACTCTATTAACTGAATTGCAGGATAAGGCCAGTCTGATCCTACCATTAAGTTCAAGATTTTGCCAGCGTTTTCTCAGTGACTTTACAGAGCTTTACAGCAGCCAACTAATCTGACCAAAGAGGCCAAAGCTGAAGTCATCAACAAGTAATGTGAAAAAAAAAAATCACAAAGTGAAGTTGTTAAGCAACTGCTACATTTTTGGGGGTATGGCACAGGATAGAGGCACTTAATTGTCTCCAGCAATGATGAAGGTATTGCATATGAAATACAGGATAACTGTAAATGTAGAGCTGAAACAACTTGGCAACAAAATATTTCAGCCTCTAAGATTGCCAGCACTGTCATTTGACAAACTTCTAAGAAGACATGAACATTTGTTTTTCTAGATCTCATATAGCTTTGGATTTACAAAGATATACAAGCAAAAGGAACTCATGAAATCCATGACGAATCTACAAATCCCACCCTGCCTATTTCTCTTTAACTTCCTTTTGTGGCAGCTCAAACTCAGGAGACACTAGCCTGTTGCTAGAGTAGGTTTATATTTCTGGAACACTCACCTGAGGTCAAATGTTAGCTTTAATAACTATTTTCTATTTCCATACAAAAAGCTGTTTATTGGTCAATACTGAGCAACAGAAGGATACAGCAGACTAATTTCTTCTTCAAGTCTCAAAATACAGTTTTTCTCCAAGTGTATACATATAATAGGAATTCTCACCTAACTGAACTTTTCCTCTATTTTTAATGTTCTTTCCACATCAAAGTTGTTAAGTTTTTCTGGGAACTTTACTATTGAATGCGTTGATCTTTAATCTCAACATTTTCTTTCTATCTTTAGCAAATTGTTTTTGGTTTTCATCAAAACTCTGAAATTTCTGCTTGTACCTTCCCCCAAGCCCCTTTTCTAATTACTTCTGCTGGCAGCTGTTGCTTCTACAAATTTGCTGGTAACTGCTATGCACGAAGGAATAAAAAAGGAAAAAAAGAAAAGAACACCCCTGCCCTCCAAAAGAAAAGAAAAAGAAAAAAGAAAAAAAGATAACGTGAAGGACTCTAGACTTGTTGGCTTCATCTGATCAGCCGTCCCTGAGCTGAAGTGTTAGGTAAATCCTTTAGGGAATGTAATGTTAAATATTGATGGATATCCAATTATGAAGCCAAAATAGTGAATATTCAAATTGGAAACACAACCCCAGGAGATTTTCTTAGCATATAAAGGAACACAAACATTGCTGTTAAACTAAAGTTTGCTCTAAGCTGCAGTATTTTATGTAAGCTTAATTGGAATGGGCATACTAAGATTTATTAAACATAAACTCCTAAAGGCTCAGATTTGGCCAAAATGCAAATTTCTCTCTCTTGAAATTAGAATTTAATTTACATTCACTTTTAAAACAAATTAGAAACACAACCTGTTTTCTTATGAGACTGGGTGACTCCAGTTTCAGTTTTAGTTTTGTAATCACAAAAATGATTGTAGTAGTCACTTCATCACAACTCTCAGCACCTTAATGGCAGTTTGTTTGATCTTGGACAGCTTTAGCAAAGAGAGTGGAGTGCTCGTCACGGAAGTTTTTACAGTTGTTTGAGTTGTATGTTGAATCTCCTTGTGCCAGCCTGGGTCCTGACAGCTCTGGGAAATTCATCACTCAAGGGGCCAGCACCGCTGCTCTCCCCAGATGGAGGAGGATGCTGCAGCTACAGTCAGGCATCCATACACGCCCTGACAGGAAAGAGGGGCAAAGTTTCAATGTTTTTGGAAGGGAGCAGGCAGGCAGGATGAGCCAGCTCTGAGCATGAGGCCCCAGAGCTCCCCTTGCCTGATCAGGGGTTGTGACTCCTCTGACCCTGCTGGTGGCAAAGCTGTGGCTCCTGCAGGCTCCCCGTGGTGAGCCCTCTTTCCTTGTTGACCTTGTCACTGCAGAGAGTGCTGGGGAATTTTTCTGATGTAACATATTCAAGCTTTCTCATCCTGTCCTCCCCTTGCCATCCCAACAGGCTTTCCAGCATGGCTTGGATTAGCCTTAAGTTCTTGTGGTTTCTTGTTTCAGATTTTGGTCTGGCCATTTGTCATCCTGGTTCTGTTTCTCCTCTCTCTGTTCTTAGAATGACAGAACACAGGATCACCTCTTTGGATAAGATTATAAATGCTTCACTGTAGAATTGCCAGTAATGAGTCTCTGCCAAATTTATACTATAAAATTCCCCAAGCAGCAATTTAATTACATTATTTTGGATACAGCAACATAGCAGCTGCATTCATTAGATGAAGATTCATTATGGTTTATGCTGAAAACAATGGCAAATTAGCTCTGGTGTGTTTTGGAATTTGCTCTTTATTTAGTTTAGAATAGCCCTGTTTTAGTGAGCATGACTTCCAAGCCCATTTGATCCTGCAGTCTGTGAGAAAGTGGGAAAGCTCTGACAAAAGTTTTCAAAAATCAGATATATCTACACCTGTTGCAGCTCAGCTGTTGAACTCCTGCTGGTTTGTGGTTAAAAGGGAATTACCAGACAGATCCATTCTACTATATTTCAAAGAATCTTACAGGACTATTTCCAGTCATGTGTATAAATCAAAATAAATACATAAATAAAAAATCCTCAGTCTTGCCCATATTTTTCGTTGATGAATCTTTTCTGCAGAAAAGTATTATATCCCTACCAGAAATCTAGCATGGGTTCTCAAGGAAATCAAAACCAAATGACTTCTACAACTATTTCCAAGCTCAAACTTAAGCCAGCTTTGTGAAATATTTGTTTAACTTTTTTTTTTTTAACTCTCTGGGGGATTTATAGTAAGTTAGGGGGTGACATGAAGCATAATCATAGGGGAAAATACACATCTACGTAAAACCTCCTAAGATCAAATTTGTTCTCCTACCATTATTCTAAATAAAAGTCACAGATTCACACTAGAAGCTTTTGCCAGAATGCCAACATCATGTGAGGGGCATAATTTCTTCAGGAAATTTTTGTACTGATAGAAGTCTTTCTGTAGATATAGTTATAGTATCAATTTTGTATCTCTAGTTTGTTTTATTTGTTTATCAATACTGGTAATTTTAATGGCAAAAATAATTTTGGCCACTTAAAAACACAAGGAAAGAGAAAGTTTCTGTTTTCAGCTTTCTTAAAATTCTGTCAAATTTGTACATTTTAACCAGTCCGTGCTGATAAAGGGAACAAACTCCAACAGAGCTGGACACAGAGAAGTTGCTGTGCCCCTTTTGTTATGCTCTGTAGGTGGAATTGCTTCTCCTTCCACAGGATAATATTTAAAGTTCATTCAATCATTTTCCTTCCTGTCCTAATCTGTCAGATCCTTGTCTTTACTTTGTGCCAGAACCAGACTAAATCTGATCCATCATTGCATAATTTCAACTTGCCAGACATCCAGGAAATTATTTTCTTATTATGCAGAGTTGTTTTTTTTATTGCTCTTGAGAGCTGGCATAGCTAGGGTGGGATTGAACAGGCAAGGCATGAAAGGAGGTAGGGATGAACTGCTATAGGAAGGAGAAAACGGAGGATGCACAGAAACCAGACATTAAATTGTTGTAGCTGCTGGGAAATTGCATTTAAGGCGCCTAATTTGTGCATCTACTATCAGCATCTAGGACAGCAGTCTTCCTGGAGTGCATTTGTGCAGTCCATGGAGACTGCTGGGTGCCTGGAGAGGGAGAAAATGGACCAGAGCCAGTGCTCCCACCTCAGGTGTGCCTGCACCTCTGCACTGCTGGGGCTGCTCGTGGCCAGCAGAAAATGCATCAGTTCACCAAAGGGTGCACAACTACTGAAGCTGCTCCAGTGGGATGGTAGCAGCATGCAGAAAAGACACAGAGAGCAACATAATCAGAAAAAACAATTTTTGGTTTTAACAAGCAGCAGGCTTGTTAAATTAGTTCAGCTATCCCATAATATACATTAAGTGCTAAGAGGGCAAGTAACAAAAATCCTAAATTGTCAATGATAAGTAATAAACAAACAAACAAGAAATAATAATTTAAAAATCCAATAACCTTTCTTGAAGCAATGTGGGATTTTGGTGGTCTGCCTGAGGCCAGAATTTGATACATACTATAAACATAAAGCAAAAATAGTAATAGAGCCAAATTTTTAAACAGGACACTTTTACTCCCACTACCAAAGTGATCCCGCTTCACACCACTAGAAAATAATTACGTGACTTCTGAATCTTAAACAAGAATACTGAAATTACGTATGTATTGTATTAGAAAACAAAACACCAAAGCTTCAAAACAACACTTCTCTTGTACCTGCCACACCCAGTTTAAAACAGCTTCCCATTATGGAAGCACTTAGCTTCTCTGGGCTTTGTGACAGATTTTCCTCGTGAATTTTTCTGTAGAAATAATGACTCAGAGAGAGCAGCCTAGAGACACACATCTTCCAGGATGGGATATTTATTTGCCTGACCTTGCAGACCTTCTCGGGAAGGAAATGAGTTCCTCCAAGGAAAACACGTGACAGCAGATTCAGTGTGCTCTGCAAGCACAAGGAGGCTCTCCAGTCTGGAACCTCAGGGTGAACTGGGGCTCCTACCATGCTCACATGTCAGAAAAAACCCTCAAACCAAACTACATGAACAAACAAGCATTCCCCTCTTTACCTTCTGTTGTTTTCTTTCTTGGAGTGACAGTTTCATTGCAAACTATAATCAGAGTCATTACAAAATAAGCTCTCTCACATCTGAATTTGTAACTTGTGACAATAATTTACCTGCACCACAACAATTTACTTGTACGCCTATACTGCAAACACTCAACTGCACACAACAGATGCAAAAACTAGACAAAAATAACTTCCTAATTTATTCAAAATTATTTTGATATTGTGTACATTAAAATCTGAAGCCTTCAATGTTGAAATGAAGTATTACTAGATTCAATAGTAGAACTCCAAATCGTTTTTATTTGCTGGGTTTTTTTTTTTTTTTACTTTTCCTAAAGTGTAGTAGTGACTTATTTGACAGAAAAATTATGTTGCTTTCAAGTGAGAATATGCTAAATGATTTAGGCAGAGCAAGCACCCATTTAAAACTACTAAAATTCAGACTTTGTTTAAATGCTTTTCATTTTTTCAGAAAAATGTTTTAGTAGCTTATCACTCTCTTTACCTAATCTCTGCTAACAAAAGACATTACCAGAAAATTGTTCACCTAAATAGGTAGTTTTACTCAGAGTAATTCACTGCATGTTCAGACAAAGATTTTCAACTAGTACAAATATGAACAAAGCTGGAAGTAATCAAGTAAATTAATGGGGTAAAAAAGGTTCCTCTGATAATATTCTTACCCCAAAAGAACTGCAGTAATTAATTGCATCCTGCCTGCATAAGAATTTCAGTGTATCAAAATTTCACAAGTGTGTGTCTATACCAAGTCTGAAAAGAAAGCTAATTCAGCAGAGGCAAAAAAAAAAGTGCAAAAAACCACAAAAAGGCTTCATGGTGCTGCTCTGTCTGGTGGATTTGACTGGAAAGGTCAGTTTTTCCTCAAGAGTGATCATAAGAAATGCTCAAAAGAGGGTGAAAACATGTTTGTATGGCTAATATAATGCCCTTTCCCCCACAAGCTTCAGCCTATTTTTGAAGTTGAAGGTTGTAATCAAAGGCAAGAGAAAGAACAATGTTTGCCCATACTTAAGGGGCACAGGCAAGAAAATACTGAATAATCATATAAATTCACCCAAAGTTTACATGACCAGAGCAGGCATCCCATGGGTCCATTTGGTAAGTGGGCACATTACTGACCCCTGGGATGAAGGAGGGCCTCAGTGCAGGAGCTCTCTCACATGACAGACTTTTCAATGTAGTTGAAATTAGTTTTACTTTGAAGTGAGATGGGTGGTAACCCTCAGTGCCAGTCTTCCAACAGCAAACACTCACAAAACCAATGCAGCTCACCCCTGCCCAGCTGAAGAGTCCCCTGTGCAATGGGGGAGCCCCAGCACTGGCAGGGCCGTCCTGGAGTGACCCACTGCCCCAGCAGCCATCTACTCAGGGGAAGCAGGAATGATCCTACAGTCACCAGGAGCTCACACAGGAGCTTTCACTACCAAGCATTCACTTCCATTCATCTCTTATCCAGTCTGTACATATCCTTTTCCCCTTTTATAGTTTACAGTTTGTTTTTTTTAAACTACATTCAGATATTACTTGCAGTATTTTAATAGTTACTTGAATTATTCCTTTGAAGGGATTTCTTGCATATGTTCCAAGTCTTTGGACAAGAAATAAAATAAAGAAATAAAATATTTTAAGTGCCTATTCAGATGAACCTTCATTCATATACTGATCAGCATTATCTCATCTCTTTAGTAACTTATTATGAGGATAGATATTGCTCAAATTCAGTTTGAATGTGTAATAA
This sequence comes from Sturnus vulgaris, assembly GCF_052056855.1. Taxonomy (NCBI): domain Eukaryota; kingdom Metazoa; phylum Chordata; class Aves; order Passeriformes; family Sturnidae; genus Sturnus; species Sturnus vulgaris. The sequence continues at coordinate 99,860,120 of NC_142244.1, forward strand.
CCTCCATATGCTCCTGGCTTAATTTGGAAATAAATTTTGCACATGCTGTCATAGCTATAGCTTAACGAGTCTTCTGAATGCTTCTACCACAAGTCACACATGTTGTGAACAGTTGCTCATCTTTAATCTCTTTCAAAGTTTGATGGTATCCTAACAAATAACAAAACTCGGGTTTATAGTCTCACATGTCAGAATAGTTCCAGAAATGCAGAGATGAGTTTTGGGGTGAGGTTACTGAAGTGTGGGAACCTATGGAATATCCAGCTGGTATGAGAGCAAAGCACGGGGTGCTCACCAAGGGAATATTAACCTGTGTATCCAACACAGCAACAGAGCTTCTTCTCTTTTGCTTCCTCACAGGATGTTTTTTATTTCTCTGGTAGTTAATCAAAGATAACATGTTTTCTATTTTACTTTTGCTAATTTTAACTATCAACCAGATCTACTTGCAGAAAATTTCTCTGACATTCAAACACATTACAAACTTGAATGGACATTATTATTCATAGACAGCATGACATCTCAATCACCATGACCTGCATGGGGTAAACAGGAGAGTCTGACAAGTCTTAAGTTTTGTTGTATGTGTGTGGATATTTCAAAAGAAAAGAGAAAAGCTGGATTATTTTGACCAGGGAAGCATTTCTTTTTCTTCATCTGCTTCAAATCAGCCATTGCCTTGCCCAACTCTGATACTCTGAGTGTGTTAAGAAATCTTTTGGTACTATCTGCCATGAGAGATGTTCCAGTTAATTTGTAGTCAAATAGGTTAATGTTTATCTCCCGAGACAGAAACAGATGTTTAATACCTACAAAGTAAGTGCTTCAAAATGTGCATGAATTACTGGTAGAATTACAGGAAACAATATTTTAAAAAATGCTGTAGTGCTTAGTGTTTTAGGCATACTCCTGAACAAGAGGTATATTAACAATCCCATCCTGATATAAGTCCTGGGATGCAAGAGCTCTACCCCCCAGCCCCCCACTCCCATCCCTTCACTCAGCCTAAGAGCAGATTGATGCTCCCATCTTCATCTGTCCTGGTATTAGCAATGATTTATCACCCACAGCTGGTGAGCCTACTGTAAACCATGAGAGAAATGATTAATGATTATGGCAGTAGGAGGTAATTGCATCAAAAAGGCTATACAGTTTGCTATTTAGTGTAATGAGCTGATACATACTTTACATTAAAGATCTCATTGTACAATGATTTTATTTTCCTTTTATTTGGAATAAACCCTCAAAAAAGAATTTTATATCAAAACCATAATTTCATTAAGAAATTAAAGCTGAAAAGCTTATAAGAAAGAAGAGAATCTTTTTTCTCATAGGATATAAGAGATTCTCTCATATTTTGGATTTTTATTTTTTTTTCAAATTTAGTGTGTGTAGATTTCAGTCAATAGGGAGAGAGTACTGTTATAGCAGTAACTAACATCAGTTTCAACATCAGAAGTAATTTATTAGCCTGGCACATAAGGCAGGACATACAGAGCCAGAAACTGCAGTGGTACCTCTTCTCTTAGCACAAGAATCCACACTTTTCAACAAGGACAAGGGGAGGGGAGGCCTATTGTATTTCAAAGCAAAATAGTTATATGAAATCATATACTAGTGCTTCCACTGACTAGTGAAACTAACCAATATTAACTTAAAACATTATTTTAATCTTGGCCATTATATGATGCAAACAGCTCACTTGAATATTACTATGAAATGTCTGTGTAGCTGCCATGCTTGCTGTTGCATTTTGTTCTAAGAATAGCTGAATATTCCTTGATGCTGGGATTACATTTCAAGTACTTGTACAAGACCTTATATTATAGGATTTTTTGTTTTAATTGAGCCTTTGAGGATTACCATAGTAAAAATAATTTTAAATTAAAAATAATTATTAATTACAATTAATTATTAATTAATTATTAATTAACATTAATGTCTATATTTGACAGATGTGGTTGGCAGAGATGATAGTATGGGGGAACTGTCTAAAAGTCACAAATAGCCACAGAGATTTTCCTTTTCTTTTTTTCTTAAAAACCCCTTCAACTTTCATGTAAATCTGAAACTTTATATAGTATATTATTCCAACAAATTATCCTTGACTTTCAAATTTTCAGCATTTGAATTCTGCAGCCACTCTTCTCTGGGCCACTAAAAGACAAGAGGTCTGGGGTGGTTTAGAAGACCATTCTGAATATCACAGCTAATTGAACAGATAAATGACAAGCTAGCCACATGCACTCTAGCTACTTTTCTCATGTGTGCTGAATTTGATCTCTCTCATGATGTAAAATATCATATGTAAAATACGTAAAAAATAGGATCATACTGCTACTTTGTGTTAATATGGCCAACATACTGTAAGGAAGCTAAAATTGCAAAGTTTCAAAAAATAAGACCAAGACTGCATTTAGACAGAAAATTTTCAATTCTCAAGAAATGCAGAGTTTGTGAGCATGGAAAAAACCCAAATCACTACACTCTCTTGGTTTCAGTTGAACTGACAGAACTTTGTTCATGTAATAAATAAATAAGCAAAAAATTCAGGAAACGTGATATCATAATTGGGATGAACAGGGGAAAACATTTCTACATAACCACATACCTGTCTATAGACTAATTGCTTTTGTCTTTTTCTGACCCTCTCCGATTTTCAGTGGTCAGTATCTCAGGGAGCTCTTACGGAGAAGTCACAATGCATGTGCAAACACAGGTGCTAGTACGGGGCACTGAATTTTCTAAATTTTGAAGTGCAGTTCTAGCTACTACAAAGAATCACATCTTGGCAACTGGGAACAGCTGAAAATGGGTTAGTCATCTTTAATGGAGGGGATCTGTGAGGTACAAAGCCCAAAGGCCCAGTCTTTCAAGCACATTTGTCTGAGGCACTGAAATAAACCTGTAGATGCACCCCTTCCACCCTTGTACACTGAGATATTGCACAGGACCAACATGCCACACAAAGGAGAAATATGTAAAAAAGTAATACTTCCACTCCAGCTTGTAGAAATTAGAAAAAGAAAAGGCTGTTATAAAAATCAATCCTGCAGGCATCATCAGGACCCATCATCAAGAAAGTCAGTGATATATTACTTGTTTATTAACTAACTAAGATATTCTAAGCATTCTACTGGTGAAAACAATTACTTTCAGCTAAGCATTTGATCTGTAAAAGGGTAAGGTTTACTTAAATATATGTTTTCAGAAGCTGTAAGAATAACTCAGTATAGTCACACTAATTTTTTATTTGTTCCTGCTTCAATTTTCACTGACTTGAGACAAATGGAAAATAGATTTGTGAGAGCAACATTATAAATGAGATGGGAAAGCTGTGAAGGACAGAAATCCCCTTGCCTCAAGTTCTTGATGTGGGTGTTTGCTCTCAAGGGCAAAAATGTCCACCCTGCAAAAGAAAACTCTTCTTGCAGTCAAGGGACGCCCACAGAGATAGAGGGCTCTGGATTTTGGGGAGAGCTAAATACAGATGGGAGAGAAAGGGAACTCACAATCTTATCACCCAATGCAGGCTTTGAGTCCAAAGTGTGCTTTAGCAACCCAACGTGGCTTTCCAGTCAATAACTTTCCGCAGGAGTTTCCCTTGCCATAGACTATTCAGGCTTTCCAAATTAGGCATAATTTCTGTTTGTTATAAACCCTGTGTAAGTTTCTCAGTGCTAATGACACCTACAAGTATTGTTGCTTTGATAGGAAGTGTACCTTTTACTCAAGAAAGAGGGTCAAAGTAAAATATAACTGATGTACAGCTGTAAAGCCCAAAATTGGAAGGAGTATACTGGGTACTGGGATCATTGCTAAATTTATATGTTTGTTTTAAGAGCAAGAAAAAAAAAAAGAGGTAAAGAAAATTATTCAACATAAGATGGAGAACTAAAATGTTTTAGTTCTCCATCTCCATCTCATGCTCCTGTAATTGTGGGTCATTACTGGCCAGAGTTAAAATAATTTGCATTTCTCTTTATGGACCAATTTAATGTAACAAGCTAAATCTTGAAAAAAATCTGAATAATGAATGTTCTGCAGTGCTTCTTTGGGAGACGTTTACATGTAGATTTTGGGGTGGGGATTTTTTCCCATTTAAAATCTACTATTAACAACTCTCATATTTGTCTGCAAATGTATTTGCTGCCATATTATTTTAAAAACATTTTCATTCAAATGAGGTTATGCCTTAAAATAAATTCAGAATATACATATTTAGGTATAGACATACACATTTATGTCCTTCACATAACTCCCAGTGCCACTGAAGACTGTGTGCTTTAGCCTACTGTCCATGTTGAGTGGCTTTAACCTTAAGCCCTCAACTATCTTTATCATTCCCTGGTAAAGCACTAAAACAATTTACTGACTCATTCTATTTATCAGTTAAAACAAATGCACTGTTATGCTAAAACCCAAAAATATTCTACTTTTGAAGACTACTTGTTTGTTACTTTTCCTGTTACCAACACCATCTTTATTACTCCAGTAGGCAGACTATATTTCCTAAACCTGTGCCCAGTGTTCTAAAAGGGTTTGTTGGTTTGTCTTTATACTCATCTGCTTGCTCAGCATCCACATTTATAATTTTATAATTTACTGTTTCTACACAAATCCCCATTCCAAGGAGGTATCTGTTGTGGATTATATTCCACCAACAACATTCAAGTATTGTGCTAGCTAAAAACACACAAGCAATGAAAAGTCAGGCAAGAGGTTGTCACAATACACCAGTTTAGAGCTTGAATATGGGCTTTAAGTCTATTATCTGAACAGTTTGGACCAGAACCATGGAAAAGTAGGACTGTATATTTTATTTAACTTCTAGTCTGGCTTCCTTGGAAACCAGGGTCATGAGAACAAAGATAATAATGCTGTGCTATTCACAATTTTGTTTAATTCTTTTGTTCTTCCTGAATAGATTAGACCTTCAACACCATCATTTCCACTAAAATTAAAGGAAATAAGCAGTATGTGAAGGACTTGCCAACTATTAAATTTGTGAAATTAAGCTTTAAAAAACTATGGCTTATATTATTTAAGGGAACTTAATAAAACTCCCTAATTCCACAGTACTTAGAACTATTGTAAAATCATAGTTCATTATCCACAATCATATACATGAAGAACTTAAAAATGTGTCTAAAATAAACACATACACACACTCTCCCCCCATGAAAGACTAATTTTGCTATTCTGTATTAATACTTTCTGTGTCCTTCTAAACTCTGCAAAGAAATACCAAATGGAGGACACAGACAATGCAGATAACACTGAACTGAAGAGACTTTTCTAAACTCTGCCTTAATAATTATATTTCAGTGTAGTGAATAAGTATCGATGGAAAACTGTTGTAGTGAAAGAGCTTATTCGTACATCAGTCCTCTTCCATGCAAAAACTTTGTATGTTTGGATCTTTGCAAATACTGAAGCACAGCAAGTTAGTTATATTTTTGCATATATTTCTGGGTTAAATAATTAAGTAATATCAAATAACATTCCATAATAATCACTGTGACCATTCATCATTTTAATTTAATAAAAAAAATTATACACTGAAATATCTATCAAGTAGTATCTAATGTAATAATAATATGATAATAATATCAAGCTGCATCTAATGTAATAATAATGAAAGTCGATGAGCTCTACACTTTGTCAGGTTGGATATGATGTTCTAACTATATGTTAAACTTGCAGAACTGGCACTACTCTCAATCAGTTAAGAACAATGTAAGGGAAGGTGCCACTTATCTAAATGTTTAATAACACATCACTATCACACTGACATACTATGACTTTGTATATTGATGCTGAATTGATTTTTGCCTTTTTGCTTTTATATATTCTCTATATTCTTTGCATATAATCTTGTAGCTCTGTAGCCAATTCTTGTATTTATAACTAGCACTTTACCTACTCTATTAGACAGAAAGACAAAATAAATTCGCCAATGGCTCCAAGCCCTGGGGGTCTAAGGTTAGATTCTTTAGGAAGCCGAGGTTGTAAACAGCTCTCTGAGACACACTGTCATGAACAAAGTTTAGTTCCTATCTACGGTGGGGGAGAATTCAGAAAAGGGGAGAACCAGGGAAGAATTACCTCATCATTTATGTCTCTAATTGGGGTTTTTTGTCAGTTATGGTAATTTGCTAAACAAAAATTGTATGCGCTCTATATTATGTGTGCATCTTCGGTGCTTTCTGTCTAGCGAGTTGTGCACCTAAGGATTTACTGATCCTTAAAATGGTAACCCCTTTTTGTCACCTAACTGTGGTTGTGATTTTAGTACCAGCAAAAAGGCATCAGTATTGGTTGGATTTTATTAAAATAGTTTGCACTAAATAGAAAGTTAGTAAAGGATATGCAGAGAAAGTATAACCTTCGATATGAAAACATTCAGCTACTAAAAAGGATATATGCATAGAATTGTAAAAATAGATAACGAGTAAATCTATTGCTGTATAGTTTATATATATATATGATTAAACTTTTGACTATGATTACACTCTTACTGACACACATATATATGAAACTGTACATTTTTACTTAAAACACAGGCATATATGTGTTCCTTCAAATTCAAGATTCTAGATATTCTTTAAGTAAGACATTGTTGACAATTACCCATATTTCTATGCTAGACAACTTTACATAGACATAAATGCCAACATATTCTATTATGCAATATTAGTATTGGTTTTATATACTGACACAAGCACTGCAAATACAGGCACAGGATGTATACAGATATATATATTAACATATATGTGAATACTACATTTATATGAAAGTCCAGAAAACAATGTTCCTGGATTGTCAAGCCCACATTTTGTAGGAATACATATTTTTAAATTCTGGATTGTTATAATATCACAATATATCAATTAATTATCAAACAGACATTAAAAAAAATGCCATATAAAAATACTTGGAAATCTTCAACATGTATTTTTCCAGAATCATCGCAAAGTTATTTAAATATGAAAAGTTTTTTTAATTGATAATGTGTATATAGCATGGAAGAAGATTAATTTTTGGATTCTATTTGTAGTAGCTGTGGACTTGACAAAGTCTCCTACCTTTATATGGTCAAAGGTTTATAAAAGATGAATTAATTCCTCCCTATGTGGAAACAATTCCTATTCCTTTAATATTCGTGAGTAGTTGAATTGACACACAATAGAAAAAGTCATCCTTGCATCCTGAATCAACAGAGTAGGAAAAATAGATGTGCATGGATTCTACCACTAAAACAAGCTGGAAACCAGACAAACGAGAAATCCTTTTGTTTCTGGAATTGCTGACTGCTATTCAGAGAGCTGCCCTGCTTCATAAACATGCCCAGAACAACTCCACATTAATAAATTTCAAACAAAAATATGGCGAACCAAAGCTAAGCTACAACAGTTTGATTCAGCAAAAGAACTTTCTTGATCAAGCATTAGAAAAATTGTGCCAAAACTATTTTTTGGCAAGAAGATACATGTTAGAGGCTAAATTCTAAGTAAATATGAAGACAAGTAAAAAAATTAGTTTCAATGGTGTTATGCTTACTTTACACCATTTCAAAATACATTTTGCCATCTATCTTTTCCGTTTGAGAAAACCTCTTCATGCCTCTTTGGTTATAGTAAATGAGTGATATATTTCCATCCACACCTTAAAAGTTTGTTCCTCCTCAAATATTCTCTATTGTTCAAAATAAATCTTATCTTACTGGGTTTTCCCTCATGTTCATGAGTTTAAATATATCTATCAAACAATTGTATTTTTATTTTTTTATTTGAAAAATAAATAAATAATGGACGTTTAAATTGCCATTTTCTTTTTATTGCAACAAGACAAAAAGTGAAGGATCAATATCAAAAGTAATTAGCCATAAATATTTTCTTTGAAGTAATATGGTGTAGTAAGCATAGGCATTTTTTCTTTCTATATTTAAAACTTTGATTACTTTTGCTGCTAGAAATTATTTTTGTCACAATTTTGATGACCGCATCATAAATCTAGCTTATTACCAGTATATTTCCTGTTCTCTGTTTTAGTCGAGGTTTATTGCTTTTTCCACTACTAATATGCATCTGTCTATGATCAACTTTAAAAAGCAAAACAAAAACCAAAGTGCATCTATAAACACTAAACCAACAGTGAGCATGAAGGTGGTATCGTGGTTGGGCAGCTAAGCAAGAAAGGATTGTCCCTGAAGGAACACAAATGCCCTCAATCCCCTCTGCCCCAGCACAAGTTGAGAAATAGAAGCACTCTCAGGGATAGAGATACAGTTTCCAAAGGAAAACAGTTTCTCATTTTGAGATGTCCACAATTGTTGTTACACTCACGGCTAAACACACTTCAGTGTAGACGCCTCTGCTGAACAAGTGTACAGGACTCCGAGTTAAGGAGTTTCATTTTTGCCACAAAAGGAACTAGATTGTAACAGCATCTTTTGTCTTATACTCGATGAGGGGTGCAATATTGTTTAAACCACTAGCAATACCACTGCAAGAAAATGTAAGTAATTAGTGTAGTATGGTTCCTTTACTTCTGAGGAATAAATGCCAATCTACAGAACTGAAGGTCTAATTTTTTAAGATTGATTTGTAAACTAGACCTAATTGCTGTGACAGGAGAGGTAATGAGGAAAGGGGAGGCATTACTTTCAGATTACCTTCTTGTGAACAGAGAATGGATGCTGGATCTGCATGAAAACCACCTGGACTAATGTTCCTGGACCACAGCATAGATGTGTCATATATGTGGTATAATTGCCATGACTGATGCCATCACTGGCATTAGCAATATGAAATAGCCTGCTTCATGACTAAGATGATTGCAACAGGACTTCACACAGACTAATAATTGCGTGTATAAACGTCTTTCATACAGTTTGGGTACAAAGAAATTACGCATCTCAGAAAAATCATACAAATAATATAAATAATGCTAGGAGTTTTCTTTCTCAGAGTTATTTGGCTCAAGTCCACACTAACCATTAAATTAGTACTTTAGTCTTCAGGGTGGCTGATGGCTAAAAGAACTTTAGTAGGCTTAAAACTTTAGTTGCCTTACTTTTAGGTTAGGTAAACTGTGACATCTAATATGAACGTTATTTGTCTTTTTGAGACACACCTTCAGAGCTTGCTTAGTCATCTTTCCACAGAAAAGACAGATCATGCAAAAAATGCACTCATTTTCTTCCTAGCAACAGTATTGAGTCAGAATTGATCACAAGGGAGAAGAGAGGCCTTTTAAAGTCTTCTTTCAAGACTTGCATTATCTATGTACACCAAGACCAAAAAATATTTACTACCTTTTTTTTACATAATCAAAAATACATTTATCCAGTATTTAATGTTGAAAGTCTTTTATGTTAAGTAGTATATACCTACTGTTATAAAGTTGGTAATCAATACATAGTTATGCCACTAAATAGTAGCACCTATTAAGGATGTAAACCCACTGAATTAATAAAAAGCACAGTAAATCCAAACAGCTATTCACCTTTATGGCCCATGCTTATGTTGCCAATGACAAAACTATTAAAATAACAAATTATTTCAGGGAAAAAAAAAAGCAAAAATAACAACTCTTTGGTAAATAAAAAGGTCTTTAAGAGATTAAAGGAAATTATCAGGTCCAGGTAAAGAATTGTCTTATGTTAATATAATCATAGAATATGATGTGCATGTTTGCATGGCACAGAGATGCAAAACCTGCACAGAATGTGTGTGCAAATTTCACCAGCTAGCACCTAAAGTTATCATAGATATGAGTGCGGCCACATACTTCAATCTGAAAGTATTTAAGTTAGTTAAACCTATAATTCAGTTTCTTTTCCACGTTCAAAATTCTGTGTGGGAAGTCAGGCAGATAAACCTTGCTCCCCATGTCTGTGATTTCTGGATTGCAGTCCGTGTTCGAAAACTCCCCCACAGCTTCACACGGGCATGCAGAGCGTCCGGAGGGAGTGGGTGGAGGAAAGTGCGGGGTGCCTAATCCCTGCCTTGGCTCTGCAGCAGCAGAGGAATCAGCACGAGAGAAATGTACACTCAGGTGGGTGTGAGGTCACCTGCCTTGGCCTCGATGTTCAGCAGGAGCTCTGCCTCTGCTGGCAGCCTGGAGAGGCTCCAGAGCACCCTGAGACCTGGCTGCCCACTGCCACCTCACCCCGGGTGGCCTGCACAGGGCCAGGCTGCAGGAGCCTCTGAGCTACCTGGCAGGAGATGTGCCAGAAGCTTGCGGAAATGTGGGAATGCTGTAAGATCAGAAACAATTTTGACTTCGTTTCTAGGATTGCACTGCCTGCGAGCCTGGTGGGAGGCAGCACAGGAAGAGCAGAGTCAGCGTTTGGCTTCCCTGGCTGGATGGGCAGCTGGCATCCCAGAATCCAGCACAGATAAATGCATCTCCTCTTAGTGGCGATGTGAAGGACTTTTCACAATGAAAGCAACCTAATGAAAAATAATCAACAGCAAACCGTATGCAAAGAATGCATGACATTTCAATCAGCGTCTGAGTATGTGTAGTCAGTGCTAAACCTTGCCAGCTGCAGGTAGATAAGAAAATTCACATAAACAGTACTTTACACTGCATATTTCTTATGATAGCTTTAGAGAAACCCAAACACAAGTGAGGAACTTTTTCTTAAGTGAAATCTGGCACCTTTTACACGGTGAGCAAACACACACACAGATCTGTGTATCTCATATTAGAGATCGCTCATCTGCCTTTCCCAACCACTGTCGGAATGAGGACTTTAGCATGCAACCAAAGGGTATTTTCCTTCCCAACCACACACTTCTTGGCTAAAAAAACCGATAGGTAACACTGACCTTTAGCTTGTCATAGCGATCACTTAAAGCTGCCACCTGATGGTCACGGTGTCGCCCGACCAGTTTACACAAGGCACAGATTAACTGGTCATCAGTCACACAGTACATGTTAACTTTCTCATCCTCATGCTCCAAGCACATTAATCCCCTGATGTGAGAGTCCGGGATAGGCTCGATGAGACGGTGGCCGGTGAATGGCTTCTTATTGGGGTGAGTGGCTTTCAGGCACTCCTCGCAGTAGGACACCTCGCAGGTAACGCAGGTTTTCACCGCCTCCTGGGCAGGGTCCTGGTCGCAGAACTGGCAGAGCACCTTCTCGCAGGACGACATGCTGTTGTTATCGAACGCCCGCTCCCGGCGGGTCTCGCTGGGGGAATTGGGCCCACTGACCGAGGCTTTCTGAAACCGGTCGATGATGTTCTGCAGGGTGACGTTGCGCTTGAGCCCGTCTAGACCGCGCTGGCTGAGGGTGATGACATAGCGGCAGGTCGGGCACTGGAAGGCGGTGATAGACTCCACCGGCTCGTTGGTGGCGCAGTGGGAGACCAGGATGCGGTGCGCGCAGTTGAAGCAGAGGCTGTGAGCGCAAGGCAGCAGCAGCGGGTCTTCAAACAGCTCCAGACAGATAGGGCAGGTCAGTTCTGACTCCAGTGTTTCCATCTTCAGGCAAAGCTTTCCTGTGGTGTCAGCGAAATCCAGGGAAGCTGATCAGCTATCTGGAAACACATGTAAAATTCGATTAGGCAAGAGAAAACATGAGGGGTCAGCCATGGGGGGTTGTCAACTTTCGCTACTGCTCCCTGGTCTATCAACCCACCATGCCGGGCGGGAGAGCAATCAAAAGTTTTGAACCTGCACATACACATATCAAGGTATTTAAACTGTTTTATTTCACCCCTTTCTGTTCACTTAAGAATGAAAAAAACCAAAATATTCTTCATTTTTTCCCCTTTCCCTTTCTCTTTCATGCAATCAAGGAAACAGCAGATGTTTCTGTGCATTATTAAACCCCAAAATGATGAACTTCAAACAGTCTATTACAGTAAAATTAGATTTCTTTTGCAGATGCTTCTTTTGGCTTCACTCATCTATTAGTAAAACTTAAAAAAAAAATTCTTCAGCTTTGTATGTCATTGTGCAAGGATTAGTCCAGAGTATTATAACTGATAAATTTATAATCTCTAATAGCATTAAGAGCTATTTTATCACATTGAAATTTGCACTTGCTACTATAGCAATAATACAGCATTTAGATGTGCTATTAATAAACGTGTCTGTGCTTGCAAAAATATATATATATGGATATAAACACAAGGAATAATGCTTCTAGCATGTGATATCCTACATATATGTATGATATATATAAAATACTAATATACTCCTATGTATTTCAAGAACACATGCAGCTGTATATATATACACCTATATTTTTGTGCATATATACCTGTATACATATGCCAAAAACATATCACATACATGTTTGTAGTAAGATTAATATAGTCATGGGAGTACATAGTGTTGTAACTGAAATGCAAAAATGAAGATGGATTAGGGAGATGCCAAACAGTAGTTTAGTCCAAATTAGTGGTGATCCCAACCGCTAATACAAGAAAAGCCTCTAGACAGTAGTAAAATGTAGTGAGACAGTGAAATGTTTCATTTGCCTAGGAGGAGTTTGTGTAAGTATCCACTTTTGTATGAGTACTCCGTACTGCTAAAACATACGAACTATGGCTTGTTTTAGTGACCTTATTAAAACCCCGAAGTGGATTTGGACTAGAATCAATGATTTTTGAATGGAGGGCATGAGATTTTCTGGAGAAGGCAGCAATACACCCCCATCAGTGATCAACTGAAACTTCATTTTGCTTCTTTTCCTGCGCTCAGTGTTACAGAGAATGGTTTTGAAAGAGTCGCCCTACGCGACTCTCCCTGCCTAAGCTCCCGTCAAGGGCCCGTCACTGCCGCAAGCAGACAGGTCAGTGAAGCAGAAGCAAAAGCTATGCTTCACACTCACAGAGCTATACCTCTTCACAGTACAATCTATTTAAGCTTTGTTGCTTATAACTGAGGACGGCTTCAGATGGCACAGCTGCATCGTCTTTACACTGTAAAGTCATTGTTCAGTTGTGTGAACTCTTGACTCCTCCCCTGACCAAGGAAAAAGACAGAAGGACAAGAATCCCCCATAAACAAACCTTGATTCATTAAGGGTGAGAAAAGCTCAGGGCTCATTAGCAGCCTTGGGAACCAAGCGTGCTTGAATCTTCTGTACTTCATGACAATTAGTGTGGGGAGCATGGTGGCAGTGACAGGAATGCTACCTATAACCCCAACACGAACCACAGCAAAAAGGAAAGTTCAGCAAACAGAGGCAACGTTCAGACTTCACCATTGGTATTGAGTCCTCCTTGCTGTGTGGGAAGAGCAGCAAGGCGTCTGTTCCAGACGTATGCCTAGAAATGAGGATACTTTGCCTCTTTGCACTAATACGTTCTTTTATTCTGCCAAGAAATCTGAGCATTTAAAAAATGCACTGACCCCATCACAAAATTTGGTTTCCTGTATCCTCCATGATGCTGATCTTTTTTGAAATAAAGTTCGGTTTGCCAAAGACTAATTCATTTATAGCTATCCATCAGCTGCCATAATTGCACAGTGCATCTGGTCAAAATTAAATGTCTGGAAATTTAATATAAGCAGGAAGACAACTCCTCTCTCAGCCATAGCCATATAGCACAGAAGAGATTAAAGCCTTTTCTGCAAATGAAGACCAGTTTGTCTTTCCTCCTCTTCACTCTCTGTCTCACAGAAGTCCCAGAAGATCAAAAATCTCATTCACATTGTTTGAATCCCTTCCACACCACAACTGTCTACCTCATCATTCCCTTATTCTGCAGGCTGACTGCTGCACTGGGAAAGTGAGAAGGGGATTTGGGTTTGGCAGGAGACAACGTTTAAAAAGACAAACTAATCATTGCTCATCTATTGGCAGCCGGGTGAAAACCTGCCAGCCTTTAAGGCTTGTTTCTGAGGACTATGTTCAGAATACAGGGATTTTTTTCTATGTTAATCTTTCTGTACAAAATTCCTTCTGCTCCTCCATGTGCCAAACAGTTTCATTCATTCTGTTTCTTTCTTAAAACACTTTTTTTAAGCAAAGGCTTTTTTATGGTACTCATATAAAAGAGAGGTATAGATAAACAGCTAGAAGCAGCATTAAAACATTTGCATCACTGCCTCATAGAAAGATGCTTGAATCACCATCGGGGCTCTAGACAAATACCACCATCTCAACTGATGACTAACTCTAATCTATCTGACCTGAATGAGCAGCAGCTGAGCCCTAAATAATGCTATTCAGTATGAGCAAGGGTGCCAAAATCTGATCTCAGACTGTAAACGTCTTGGAATAAGAACCTATCTTCCAAGGTAAACAAAGCTGAGCACACTGATAGAAACCAAAAAAATACATTTTCCTGTTTTCTTTTGCAGTTGCAAATAAGTCAAAACACACCACATCTACAACTGAGTAATGAATCCTTTGAGAGCCCCTCACCAAAGACAGGCTGCATTTTCTGGACAAGCAAATGATTACTCTAATTCACTGCAATTCTGCTTTCACTTCTAAGTAGGTGCCTAAAGTACAGATCAGTGTGCTGATGATCCAGCTACAAAATCTTTCAAGCTCACTGACCCTTGCCTTAAGGTTTCATATTGAGTTTGGGTTTTTCTTTCTTCCTTGAGAAGGGTAGAGAATCCATAGCTACAGAAAACTGGAAGATTAGTCAGAAACACTATATGCATTGTTTATATATGGTTATATTCCATATTCAGCTCAAAAATTGAAAGGCACATAGCCTCCAGACATAGAAAGGAATGAAGGAATTTCAAGTACACAATTTCCTATTTGCAAAAATATGGAATTATTGGCAGCAAATTATATTACCAAAATGTCATTGAAATTACAAATATTATTTTTCTACCCATAGGAGGTACTTTTAAGAGCAGATATCAGAATAAAAGAGATTGTCAAAACAAATGTTATTTACATATTAACAACAAAAATATACTTAAGTAACTTTGAATTGGTGATATCTTCCCAGGTACGTAATAATTCGTTATGCAGTGTATTGTAAATGTGCACTAAATAAAATCCCCACATCAATCTAGTTCATTGCAAGATTCTACTAACACTAGTTAGAATTATCATCTCTGTACCTCTACTTGCAAACATGACATATTTTTTAGGTGGCATTATGCGTTCGTTTGCCAAGACATAGGCCAGCAGCAACAGTGGGATACCCTCTGAGATAATAGATTTAGAAGGGAAAATAAAAGTTCCTGCAGAGAAGTAATTGCAGCCAGAGAGGAAGGGAGTGAGAGTATGTGAGAGAAACAGCTCTGCAGACAACAAGGACAGTGAATAAGGAGAGAGAGGAGGTGCTCCAGGTACAGATTTCTCTGCAGCCTGAAAGGAATGTGTCTTTACAAACAGATGGTGTGAACCTGCTTGTAGATAGGGCCCAGGGACTTGTAGGTAGGGCCTTAACAGGAGAAAGCATGAGAAAATGTTACTAATTGGCATGGAAGGCTGCTCAGCCAAAGTCATGGCAAATTTCTGAACTTCGAGAAGAAGAGCAAAGATTTAATAGAGCTATGTTATTCAAAGTGTGTGTGTGTTTGTGTGTGCATGTTAAGGTGAACATATAATAGGTGAATTGGGAAGTCTGTACCTTTCAAGTGCCTTAGCCAATGGGGAAAGGGAGAGGGTGATGTAGCCAGGAAAACTGGGGTGAAAAGGAGGCTGCGTCCTCCAATAATTTGAGAGACCCCATGGAGAAATTCCCTATGGACTGTCCCTTTGTTAATAAATAAAGTTACAGAACACCTCTGTCTTGTTTCAGGACATAAACCTCTGGCAATGTGAATTTTTTCACACAAACCCATGGTGAAGACCATGATGAGGCAGGCTGTCCCCCTGCAGCCTGCAGAGGTTCGTGGTGGAGCAGAGATCCACCTGCAGCCCTTGCAAAACTGCACACCAGAACAGGTGAATGCCAAAGGGAGTCTGTGACCCTGTGGGAAGCCCATGCTGGAGCAGATTCCTGGCAGGACTAGTGACCTCGTGAGGGACCCGTGTTGGAACAGTCTGTTCCTGCAGGACTGTGGAAGGGACCCACACTGGAGAGTTTGTGAAGACCTGCACTCTATGGGAAAGACTCATATTGCAAAAGTTCTTGTAGGAGCTTCTATCTCCTAAGGGTTGGACCCCACACTAGAGCAGGTAAAGGGTGTGAAGGATCCTCCATCCGAGGAGGAAGGAGTAGCAGAAACAATGTGTGATGTACTGACTGCAACCCCCATTTCCCATCTCCCACTGCTGCTAGGGAGAGCAAGGCACAAAAATCAGAAGTGAAATTAAGCCTGGGAAGAAGGGGTGGAGGAGAAGGTATTTTATTTCTCATTACCTGATTTTGATTTGATTGGTAAAAAGTTAAATTAATTTTCCCAAGTCGAGTCTGTTTTGCCAATGACAGTAACTGGTGAGTGATCTGTATGTGTCCTTACCTTGACCCATCAGCCTTTCATTACATTTGTTCTCCCTTGCTCGGCTGAGAAGGGGAATTGTGTAACAGAGCAGCTTTGGCTGGCACTTGGCATCCAGCCAGAGTCAACTCACCACAAGTATAGAACTACACTTATAAATGAATGTGTCAAAAATTCTAGTATACTGAGATCGCTTTTGGTCAGTAAAACACTACAGAATTCTCCCCACACTGAATAAATCCCTAGCTACTACAATAAAGTTAGCAGGCAATGTTTTAGCATGCCACATAATGTCTCCTGCTCTTCTTCTATTCCAGCTGGTCCTACAACCTTCAGGACAGGTGAGAACAGAATCTATCAGGAGTGGAAAAGCAGTGGAAAATCATGTCCTGTAAAGTTTCACTTTCTACTTTTGTAAAGGTGGAGGTGTTGGCATGAATAAAGCTGTTTCATTTCCATTGTAGTGAACTCAGGCCCATTGTAGGAGGAAGTAGCTGTATGCCATTCCAGAATTTTAAGGATCTCACTAACAAGTACCTCTGGGCAAAAGAGTTGGACTTTTGACATGTTCCAAAATTCCTTGAAAATCCTCTCTGGTAAAATCACAGTTTGCAGTGGTTTCATGAATTATAGCCAAAATATGCCTAAGCAGGCTTGAATCGCATTTTTCCTAGTCATGTTTTCTAACAATTTACTAGCTTAAGACTACTATGTAATGGCTGCTACAGTAAGGCCATTTCAATCCTGCTCTTCAAACTCATATGCAGGATGGACTCAAGACCACTGGCTAATTTAAAGATTGAACACCTGAAGATTAAGTATTTTCGATGAAAACACTTGGCAACTTTTTCAAATAGAGAAAGTTACTGAATGTATAAGAAATAAGAAATGTATTAAACTGCCATTATACAAATATGTAAAGAAATGTAATACAAAAGATAAAGTATGAAAGTATGAAATGCAATAAAATGAGTTATGCATGCATACATGTGTCCATACATGTATGTATCCTAGATTTATGGTACAAGGGGAAATTGCACTATTCCTAAATAATTATGGTTACTACCATAATATAGAGCTGTAGTTTTCGAAGTAACAATATTTTTATGTTAAGTGCACAATAAATGTAATTTTTTTTTTTCTTGTGATAAACCTGCTACAGTCTATAAAAAAACCCTCAGCTTTCAGTTTCTTCTGTTAACAGTGATAAAAAAAGAGGGAAATACTATTCTTTTTGCCTTTTTCTATAACTTTCTAGGATATACACAAAATTGTCTGGGGAATAACTTTTCTTTCCAACAAGTGATTATAATTTTTCCACAGGAATTCAGTCAGCATTTCAAATGTGATCAAACCAATGAACTCCTGCATAGCCCAGGTGGTCCTGAGTCCACTGCAGATTTTACCTTCTGCAGCACAGATATTGAAGCTTGTGAGTATTCATGATGTTAACAATTGCCAACAGCATAGCTAGTGAGATATTCATGTAAACAGTGTCGTTTGTGCGAGCAGTGCAAAAAGAACTAATAATCCAACATCAGGTTTTTTTAGAAATGTTTAATGGAAACTTCTATAGCAGTAAAGAAAGCACACACCCTGAAGCAAGCAAATACTTGTTTTCCCACTGGCTTTTATCAAAGCAGTGAGAATTAATAAATATTCAAAGGATTGTGTCTGTTCAACAGCTCCTGGTATGCAAAAACAAATGATCAGCATGAAAGAAAATTACTAGTTCATCCTATTCATACATTTTCATTGACAGAAGAATGATCATCTGCCTTGTCTAGAAGTTACATGCAGTGTTTCTGTGATGTTGAGATAGCTGTTTGCAACATTTAAATTATACCAATGCAGCCAAAGCACACCTGCTATCCTGTTTGCAGTGTTTGCAGCCTTGACAACATCTCTTTCTGCTTGAAACATATGCTAGCAGGAGAATATATTTTTGAAAAGATGAATCCTGTTATGTTATTCAGTGAGACAAGAACATCTCACAGAATTAGTTTTCTTGGCACAGCATCACATATTCCTTCTCAAGGGAGGTAAAACAACAACTAAGGCTCAAAAACTAACAGATTAGAAAAAAATCGTGTCCTGTAAATCCCAAAGCAATCAATTAATTGCCGATTTAATATTGATATAGTAATATATTACATACAATATTACACACGCACGTAAACCTATACTTGGAATGCTTTTTGGTCTTTATTTTTCGTGTTTTTGCAACTCCTGTAGCTTTACATTCTTTAGATACAAGATTTAATATTTCCTCAAAATTCTTCAGGGGAAGGAAAACAATGAATTGCTTAATCTTTAGCACATGTGAATCAGCACTGACCTCCAATTAAATTTATGGTTGAGGGTCTGTTCCAAAAACCTCCTCAACTAAATTGACACTCTTCATTCGAGAAAATGGTATTTATTCTGGGTTATATCATAGCTATATAGGAACAAATATCAAATTCACATCTTGGTCTGATACTGGCAGCATGGAAAACAACAACTGGAGCAACCTCAAAAACTTACCAAAGGGGACAAATTGCTGTGTACCACACCATTCCTTTTTTCCTCACTCATTTCAAGCTAAGAGCCTCCTCCACAACGAAAGGAAGGTAAAATAATTTTACCCACCCAAACCCACCAGTTTTCATAAAGCTTTGGTTGCAGGGTAGAGCTGGAAATCTCCCACATTTCCCCTGTAATGCCTTAGGTGACACAGTACACCCTGCTTTTAAACACAGATGATACAGCAACAGAAATACTCAGACACTATGTGTTCCAACACGTCCCTTCTAGTCACAAAGGGTCACACACAGATACGTTCGTGCAGCTTGGAAACTCTGGAGCTGTTAAGCTACTGTGAGTTTTCAGAGGAGGTCTTAGGGTGGCAGAAAGAAATGATTGCATTCTCTTCTCAGCAAGTTGTTCTATGAATTCCTTCCCAGCTAAGTAAAGGCAATCATGGGTACTAAAGCTGGCAATCATCTTCACCTAGATAATGACATTTTAATTTCTCACAGAAGAATAGTAGGATCTGGTTTCTTATCAGAAAGACCATTTAAAATAACAGCAATAAAAGTCCCAGGAACTGGTACAGGTATGAAGGTGAGCTCTGAGAGCTGACCACAGAGAGCTCTGAACTTAAACTACCTGCAAGATGTATTTTTTTATGAACTAAAGCTCCTTATATTTATAATCACATTTCAAAATACACAGTGTTAACTTCTTACTGTCCTGTTCCCTGGTCCTTGTATGCGATCCTCAAAAAAGCCTATAAAGGACTTTTTTTTTTAAAGGAATGAACACATTTTCTCATTTCTACTCTGCAGATTTACAAAGAATATAAAGAGATTCTGGCTATTGCAAAAAAACCCAAACCCCTACTGTCTAACACTGAAGAGCTGCTTGTAATTTATGCCTGCTGCACTCTCAGTACACTGAACTCCCTAAAATCAATGGTGTATTTAAAAATCAAGATTTTTAATCAGGTCATTAGAAGGGCAAATTAGCTGTGAACCGTGGGAAGATGGGAGATAAGGAACAAATTATATCTGTGCTCTGAAGGTTATCTGTTTTAGACCCCTGACAGAAACCTGTCACTGGTGGAAGAAACACTCAGCTCAGGCTTCCTGGGCCTGAGAATAATAATCAGCAGGAGGACACTCCATTAGGAAAGAGAATCTTCACACAGACCCTGGCCAGACTCTGAGTCCTGC
This sequence comes from Sturnus vulgaris, assembly GCF_052056855.1. Taxonomy (NCBI): domain Eukaryota; kingdom Metazoa; phylum Chordata; class Aves; order Passeriformes; family Sturnidae; genus Sturnus; species Sturnus vulgaris. The sequence continues at coordinate 99,880,227 of NC_142244.1, forward strand.
TCTGAGAGGAGTGGGGACATTTCCTGTCTTTCTAATGTCACTGAGGCCACCATGGGAAGTTTCTGCCACCACAGCTTGGGGTCCCAGGCTCCTGCTCACTGTTAGCAGGATGATTTTTAGGAGCATTCTTCAGCTCAGCAGACCAGAACAGAAATCTGCAAGTACCTGGTAGCAAATCACTAAGAGAAACAATATGAGAATGCAGTCCTTCTCTCTTGCTGCATAGTGCTTCCTAAATGCAAGTGGTGGCTTTCATCTGAACGGGTCTCTACAGGGTCCCTTGGAAATCAATTGTAAGAAATGGCCATCTCTAAAATCATCTGATTCAAACTATTTGAGATTATCTTCAGTATTAAGTGATCTGTGCTGTGTAGATATGTTTATTTTATTCCAGATATGAAAGGAACTTAAGAATCTAAGAAATTAAGACTCCATCAACTAACAAGTAACTCTTTCTAGTGTTCTTGAGCTTTGAAAAGAGAACAGGGAATCTAACATCTATTATTTTTTATTCTTATATGCTCGACAATCACTTGTTTACCCAAATTTGCTTCCAATAAATATCTTAGAATATCCTTAATTTCTATTGTTCTCTAGTTAAAAATCCAAGAGGAGACAGAAAACTGAGTTGAGTTGCAGGAGAATGATCTCAGAGCAACCTCCTTCTAGCTAACACCACTGAGCAGGGATTTTTCTGGATTTGGACAGTTCTGCTTCTGAGTTACTGTATCAATACCACCAATAGGCCTCTCAAATAAAAAGTTTTCAATATTACTCACAAAATAGCTTAGGAGCTTTTAGTAGAGAGAATGGAAAAAAAATAGCTTAATTACATCCCTTTAGATGTTCTTCATCAATGACAGAAAAAAGCCTCACAGTTTATCTCAAAAAATAAAAAAATAGAACAAAATTGTACATTTCCTGTCAAGCTGGCAAGCAGGTCAGTGTTACTGTAATAACTAGAGTAGCACTTGAGAAAAGTTACTGGTATGCATCTGCACAGATTCCAGCTTTTTCTTCCAGCAGCTTCATCAGCTACTTTCAAATATCACTGAATGTCATCTTATCCTCAGACAACTGGTTTTCTTGATATATTTTAATGGGAAAATCACCCGATGATTCTGTACCCATGAGCTGTACATGCTGTGGATTCTCCTTAATGCAGCTGCATTTTGTGAGCTTTTGTGGATATAGAATTTGGATACAAAATAACCATAGTGACCAGAACATCAGTCTGAGCATAGCGGTGCCAAATGAACATCCTTTGAAAAAACATCACCTCTCAGCCGTCATACTTGAAGCATGCCACTACTTTAGGTTATGTAACTTCATCATTTACAAATAAATAACTGGAATTTGAAAGACTTTGCACAAGGAATGAAGCAGGCTTCAGGGAATGAGGAATGAAGCAGGCTTCAGGGAATGATTATATTTTTAATTTTTTTCTGATGTAAACATGTATCTCAGCCTTCATCTGTATTTTAAAAACAGAATTATAATGTACCAGATGTTGTTAACATTATGCAGATGCTAATGCCCCTTTATCTCTCTAACTGGTTTTATGACAACTAACAAGACAATAAGTCCTTGTTTGAAAACACAAGATGAAAACTGTTCCATTTTTCCCAGACTTTCTCGTACCAAAAAGATAATTCATCACAGCAACAGAGCAAACCTCAACTCCTCCCTACGACTGCTAAACACATTATAAAATACTTCCTAAATTACTTGCAATGGCAAGCCTACATCTAAATATGCATCTGCTGCACTCCCACAAAGCCACCCAGCCGCATACCCACCGCTGGATCCCGCCCTACATCTTCTGTGGGACACATTGCTGCGGAGACAGGGACCACGCTGACCCTCCAGAAACCACCACCAGCCCAGCTGGGACAGGCAGCAGCCCCCACCACTGTCCCAGTAATCCTGCGGCAGCACTGACTGCGACTGCGACTGCAAGACAGTGGTGGCTGAAACACAACAGGAAAATCTCCCCTACAATTGCAGGAAAACCCGCTCCACCTAGCCGCCTCCGCCAGGATCCGTGCTCCTGCAGCCAGCCCTTCGTGCTGCACCCACAGCAAAACACCTCCTCTCCCTCCCCAGGGCCAGCCCTGCTGGGGTGAAGGCAGGAAGAGATGGAGCTTCTTGCAGAGCATCCCAGCAAGCCACCAAAGGCTGTGGTGGGACAATGCTGGTTCATGGCTTGGGAGAGAGGGTGAGCTCAGCCCTGGGGCAATTAGCCCAGAGCTGGGGACTGCCAGCACCCAGCCCTGTAATGGGAGGCTGGCTTGGACTGGCCAAACCTGCCATGCTCCAAAGGAGCATCACATTTGCTGCTCTCCAGAATCACAGAACTCTGCACAACTTGTGGCAAATAATCTCTTCTTTCTGACTGTTTTCTCCAAATGCTGTTCAAAAATGCAACAGTGCAAAGTCTAGCGGGAATTGGCCAAAAGTGGGGACAATTTGAGAGAATACATCACCTGTGTGAAAGACTTCTCTTCCTACAAACACCACAGAGACACTACTGTCTGAGATTCACCAGGTGAAACACAAGATGATAGCAGTTACTTAATTTTAGTTTTTTTAAATTTTACCTTAACTTGTATGTAAGCAGCAAACTGCAACAGGAAATAGCAAATGCTTTACCAAAGTGCCCGGGAGGAATCCTAAGTCACACCAGACATTTGGTCGCCAACAAAGGTGTTAAAAAAATCACACAAAGTGGAAACAGCAGGAAAGAATTACTTCCTTGTGTTCTCCGTTTTTCATGTTGCAATGCCCTCTTTCATACAATGGTAACACAACAAAGTGAAACAAAACATACCTCAGACATCTGAGCATAAGTTTGCAAACCCCCACTTTTCCTAGGTTTTTCTCCCATGGAAGAGCCTGCACTTTGTTCTTTTGAAGTAATAAACAACTGTTGTGATTATTTAATTTCCTATTCATTTCATTTCCTTGAAACAATAGACCAGAGACCTCATACAAATGCATGTTCTCCATAAGGTTTTTAAAGCTTTTTGCTGGCAATAGCTATTAACTTGCATGGAGAACAGCAGCTTCTATCAGGTGAACTGGGCATGCAGAAAGCAAGACAGATGTGCAGAGGGATTATGATTATTAGAACCCTTTTCCATGATATTAAATGTCCATGGATAACCTACAGTCTAGTCAAGTTATAAGCAATCCAGTAGGAGCCACAGCCCAAGTCCTAGACAGAAGAATTTTAGATTCTTCAACACCTATCCTGTCCTTGATCTTTCATTAGAGAGCATTATGCAGTTTCTTTGGACTGTCTGTCCAGCCATGCTGGCTTATACTCATCCAGATGTATTTGTGACCAAGCAGCCCAAATGATTCTTGATTCCATGGCTATCAGATGCTGTCCTGCTGCTCTCTTTGTCCATATTATATTTAGTCTGCTTTTTCATGTCCTTTGTTTGCAGACAATCAGCCACAGTGTGAAGCAGTTTCAATGAACAAATTTTTTTATATTTAAATCTTATTCAATCATAAAAGTCATACCAATCATAAAAGTGATACCAATTCCAGTTTTCTTAATTTTGCTGATACATCTGCTTTAATTCCTGAACGACTTTTACTTTCAGTTTACTGCATGTGTTACAATAGACAACACTGAGAGAGATTTCATAATTAGAGCCAAGTATCTCTATGTAATGTTTTGCCAGCAAAGGCTTCAGAATACTTTTCACATGTGCTTATGCACATGTATGCATCTATAAGCATATACATGCCTGCAAGTGAATAATTATGAATTCAAACCCATGGCCTCATAAAGTTGTATTTGTGTCACTTGTGATGCCAGCTCGTTTGAGTTATCATTGAAGAATCTTACCTTAAGATAATGAAGTCATCTAACAACTATCCTCTGTCACACTAATCTCCCTTCTTCCACTTTTGAACTCAAATGTGAACTATGAAAGAGATGTATTCTAGCCTTCCTCTTCTTCAGTACCTATTGAAATTCATGAAAACCTCAATAGAGGTGTATTTAGATGTGAAACTGGGTTTTCATATAGCAGAAGGACTGAGATTCGTGACTGAATATAATCAAATTATCACAGTTTTACAAGATATCATCTCTGGTGCTCAGCCAACACAGCTGTGCATTTGCGATCTTATGATACCCACCAAGAGCTTTGGTGAATCTTACAAAGGAAACAAAAGATATTTCAGCCATCAATAGTTCCATTCTGCTGAAACTTACCACCTTCTCCAGAGAATCAGTAGATTTTAGTGCTGAACCACAGCTCAAGTGTTTCTTTGCATGGTATAAACTACAAAATAATGATTGCTTCAGGTGTGTATGGTTGCAGTAAGTTACAGCAGCAAAAAGAAATGGGTAGCTTGTGACAGTAATTTCTTAAACTATGTCAAAAAATTCACTAGATATCAACTAGTTCAAACAGGATGTGAAAAAAATCAGTCTATGACTCCGAGCTAATATATTGCTAGAGACATAAGTTACTGTATCTAAATTTAATGTAGCTTAAGGCTCAGAGACTTAATGAAATCCATCTATTGACCCTCTGTAAAATTTTTCTTTCATCATGTGGGTTCTAAAATTATGCATTTCTGATGCCAAAACTGTGATTTCTGATTTCTAAACTGTGTCTATTTGCTGTGCAGCCACTGTTTTTTATCTTATTTTGATGGACAGGGAACATACATCTTTAGATTGATAGGTGCTGCTGCCGTGCACTTATTCCAAACAATCAATCAACTGTCTTCAGAAAGCAGGTGCCATAGTGTAGTATGGCATAATGGATCATATTGAAACTGTAATATTAACAAATGGAACAAATATGCTAATGTCTGCAGTTTGTAACTTTTCCACAGGCAAGCACAATCACATAAATTACTTGTTCTGTACAGCTAATCATAGGATTATATGATGAAGAGAACCAACAACAGTGGATTGGTTAAAAATAAATATCTCCCCAGTCTTTCTTCTCTTGCCATATGGTCAGTCGGCAGAGGGGCTGATCCAAGTGACATTAGCAACTCACATTTTTCTGAACAGGGCCAGAGTGGGAGCAGCCTCATTGCTGTTCTTAGCAGCATGTCTGAGATGTAGGGTTTTCCTGCTCCAGGCAAATATTTTCAGTACATTTTGGACTAGCCACATCCTCTACTCACCCCAAGTGAAGGAAGTGGAGAAAATACAGATGCCAGCATCTGCACCTTGCAATTCTCTTTGAACAACAAGGACATAAAAGAAATTAAAAAAGGCAGTCCGGCTATATTTTTTTTTGAAAATTTAAGAAATATCATGTCACTAAGAGTGATTCATGTGATATGATTTGAGCTATTTCTTAATATGAAATTGTTTCATATGAATGCTAAGTGCTAATTCTCCCTCAAATAGTTGTTTAATATTAATTCCTCCTTGAGCTATAAACCTCCTCTGGTGTCATTGATGGAACTCTTAAGACACTGATGGTCACTGTATGCAGGTATGCCATTCCCCCACTACTGATTCATTTATATTATTTAAATATCATTTGAATTTGACCTAATAAGCCATACTACAAATGACCCACCATTAAGGCTCTTTGGAGAAAGGCAAAACTATAATTTCAACAGCAGCATGTGATTCTAAAATACTTTATCCCTTGCTGAAGGAGAAATGTATAATACTTGATTAATATTTGAATAGATTATAAATTTCTCTATCAATTATCATATTTCCCCAATATAAACAAAAGCCAATCTTTCTAAACTTCAAAGTAAACCACAAACAAAAAAATCCCCTTGCTTAGAATATGCAACAGCTGCTTGTAAATTTGAGGGTAGGTGAAGGAGAGAGAAAGGGAAAAAGAAAAGCTACTGACTATCAAAATAAGGTTTGAAGAATATCAGTGTGCAAGGACATGTTTAAAAATGGGCGGCGGGGGAAAGGAGAGGATGGGAACTAACCCAGTCAAAGGCACAGGAACTTGATCCTTTTTATGTTTTCTCCTGCAGCATATCCAAAAGGATTGTTTACACCCTTTCAATCTCATCACACGGAAAAGGTTTTGTATGAAAAGATAAGAAAATTGTTTTCTTTTCCTTTGTTGTTAACTGCTTTTTAGCAGTATGATGCCAAAACAAGCTTGAGCTGACACTTACTAAAAATGTGAAGCCTGAAGTTTTTTACCACATCTTCTGAAGTCGAGTCTCTTCCACAGTATTTGAAAAGGAAAATTAATCTTAAATTGTGGAGAGGATATTGGGATCTAAAATCTAGACAGCCTCAAAACTTTGGAAGGTTGAGAGATCAGTCTTAATTTTGAGGCTCTTGGCTACATCTGAACCCTCCACTGTTTTATATTTTAAAAATTATGAGTGTTTTAGCATAACAGGTAGATTAGTGTATTTGGTGGAGATGCTTTAGAAAGAGGATGTCTGATTATGATTTACCTCCATGTGATCCGATTCTGAAAACTGGGAGAAAGATTTCACTTAAACGAACTTGACAAACACTGCCTGAATTTGTTCATGTTTTTATACCATGGCCACAAGGAACTGTATTAGAGACGAAATTTAAATTTGTTTTCTTAAGCATTGAAATATAGCCCTTAGTATTATGGGAAGATTATGTGGTATTTATGAGTAGTAGTATGAATCTACAGTTTCAGTAATTACAAGTGTATTTTAGCATCACACTCAGCTCCCAGTTTTGCTTAAACTTCAGTTCTGTTTCCAGCTAAAGCCGTAGTTCAACACCTTTCTTTTGAAGGGAGCCTCTTCTCACTGAAAACAGTGGTGGCACTTGCTCTGCAGACACTAAGAGATAGCACCAGATAAAATGTTTTCTTGGGAATGCTAAAAAAGTTAAGTACATAGACAAATACTTAGAGGATTAGAACCAAATAAGTTTATGCTAACGAAGTAATCTTTGGTCCTGAGGGTATTGTATATTGTCTTCCAGCGATTTTCATCCATTAACTGTACCAGGATATTTTAAAAGAAATGAGGATCCTTAGCAAATAAAAATGAACATTCTTGAAAAGTATTAGTAAAACAAAGCTGTGCCTTTTAATAAAGAACACTAACATGAAAATCAAAGCAAAGAATTAGAGAACTCAAATCCTTATGTACCAGCACAGGGCCTGTTAAGTGAATTAACTGCCTTTTAGATTTCCAAAAACTTCAGGCTAGATACCCTTGATGTGCAGAAAAACATATACGCACTTTTGCTATCTTTCTAATAGCCTGTGAAATGAGGAGATGTAACTATTTACACCCTTTTGTCATTCTTCTAATAGTTTGTCAAGTGAAGAGATGTAACAATTTACACATGCAAGTGTAAAAGAAAAAGATTCTGGATATTCGGTGTTCTCAATGGAAAAAAATGCTTAAACCATAAAAATTATTATACTTAGCCTACAGTTAATTCAAAGACTAATTCTTGTAATGTCACATAAGATGAATTTAAACACAGACCACCAGAGACTGCTAAGGAAAACATCTCTGCAAAGGCAGGCCTTGCCAATTATGCTTGATTTATGGGTAGATTCAGATTTTTTTGATTCTCCAATGAAATATAAATCACTGTAATCTATTATGTATTATTTTTGTTGCACTACTTACCTGTTCATTTGATTTCTCCTCCATTCAAAACCAAAACTACTTGAATTCATAAACCAATATGGATTGCAAAGAGCATTCTTACAAAGTTCAAATTTTAATTAATGAGCCACAAGAGCCAGGAACACTTGTTAAACAAATATCTTTAATTACTCCCATCAATCACTTTCCCTCTAAGTACTCATGATCTGCAAGAAATTAAATAAGCACCAAGTGCTGGACAACATAGCCATCGTTTTTCCCTATATATTATTAATTCTCTAATTATCTGGCAACTTTCCTCTTGTGTCACACTCCTTATTTTTTGTCAGTGTCTTCTTCAGGGTGGTGCACCTGCATCTAGACAAAAATAAATACAACTCACTGTCAAATTTCAGATTAAGGACTCATGCAAGTATTCTTTCCCATCATCCTAAAAGAAGAGTCTGTCACTCAAGTTGTAGGCTCTCCAGAGCTCCTGCAGTTCTCAGCACCACTATCTCTATAGTCCACATCATGGAGCTTTCCCCGAAAGTCATGCTGGAAAGCAGATGGAGAAAGGAAAATCTACTGTATTTCTTTCCCTTCTTCAAAAGAATCTCCTGCTACTGTAATCTATCATAAAATACATTGCAAACTACAACTAAAAGCATGATAAGAAAGTGCTTTTGTGCTCAAGCAAGAGAAAGGAAAAAGCTTAAATAAAAACAAACAGGTAAACCAAAGAACAAAGGCCTCCATAATGAAGACTCAAAGAATCGGGATCTTGATTCTGTGTTTTTAATATTTATTGCAAATTCAATTTTCCATTCCAGGTAACATTTATTTGCCACAGCTATCATCAATTTATCCTACCTAGCTCGCTTTAGAGCAAATAGACAAAGCACAAGTCCTTTGAAAACAAAGTTTCTGGGCTGTTTTCAGTTGCCAGTAGAGACAGCTGCTATGCTCTGCAATTTTCCTCTCCACTTGTCAGTCCTGTATATATTATCAGCTCAGGAATTCAATAACTTCTTTTCTTCTCTTTTCCTTTCCTACCTTCTTTATCTAATTAATGCCAACCAGAATAAATGTGTCTTTGTGAACTAGTCAGACGTAGTAGTGGTTGCTCTGAGTAGCAGCTCCAGGTGGCAGTTTGTGCCCCTCCAGATTTCACAAAGCAACCAAACAGGTTCAGCAACATCTGACATCTGAGCATGACTTGGGGGGAAAGAAAGGAGGGAAAAAAAACCACAGCCAAGACAGGTAAAACCACCCACCTTTGGATTATTTTGCACTGATATCTATGAATCTTATAAATTCAAAAACATGATTATTTTTGTTTAACAAAGAGAGAATAATGAGTTTTTTTCTATAAAAAGCAAAAGCAATCTGCTCAAAAGCTTGAATAATGGACACAGTGTACTTATTAAACAGCAGCCAGCCTACAGAGACTTCTTTTCTGGGAAACAATCTGGCTGGCAGCTAGGAGACTTTCTGTATTAGTCTTAAAACCACATACTCTTATAGGTGGATATAAGGACACAAATGTCACATTCCTAACTACTTTTGCTTCCTGCTGGATCAACCAAATAGTATCTTCTGTCTGCATTTGTCCTAGATGAAAAAATGCTCCTAATAGAACATGAACACTCATCACCTGCCTTCCAGCAACACGAAATGATGTAAAGATATTGCATTACTTGAGATGCTGAAGAAAAGAAGTCGCTACAATATGCCAGTTTGCTGCCACTGGAAGTTAGAGCATGAGACTGATGTGTTAAGGGCTCTTCTCCTGCACTGAGTTTTAAACTTGTTTTCTACCCCTTCCAAGTTCTTTCTCAGCACAGAGATCCACACCCAAAATCGTGTCAGAATCATCATCTGCCATGGAATCACACCTGGAATAGAAATCCATTGTTTGATCCATGCTTACATTTCTTGCAGCTTCTTTTTCCACTTTCAGTTAGGAAAAGACAACTTCAGTCATGTCTAATGCCACAAACAGGATGAGTGAGATTATCATGGGATGACTATATTGTCAAGAAACCAGACTGAGAAAGGGCAAATGGGACAAGGGGCTGGCCAAATGAGGCAGGCAGGTGACCTGTGCCAAAGAACAGATAGCTAAGTTCCTCTAGACATGACAGAACAAAACCTTATTTTTAGCAATTAAAAAGCTAGATAAAACTTTGGCCACCTGTTTAAAAAAATTGAGTGAAACAGGCACTACAGACTGGGACAGGACAAATCTTCCTCGGGGAATAGGTCTCCAAAATAGGTAGTGTGAATATCTCTCTTAGTAACCATCTCTTTCACTAATAACTCAGAGAAAAACAGTACAGCCAGCATGTTCTGAGTTTTCCTGACCATCAGACAGCTAAACCAGCCCCCTCTGGAAGAGATGGGAGTGTGTAATGGCAGTGAACATACACCTCATATCCAGTTTATATCACTTCCTTCAAACTCTGCTCAGGGTTCCTGGATTACCATCAGGAAAGGATGATCCAGCATTTCTTCAAGACTTTCACAAAGGCCAGACCTACTGAAGCCAAGCAGAAATGGACAGAGCTTGTTTCAAAGTACATTTCCGCTTTCTGCTAATCTTGCAAATGCACTTGGAAGACTTCCAGCACAGTGGTGATGGGAAATTCCATCTCAATGACATAAAAATACCCCCACAAGCCAGGGCAAGAAATTAAGTCTGTTTTCACTACCTTTCTTTACCCAGTTTGAAGCAGCAGTTAAAACTGCTCATTTCTAGCTCATAAGAACCAAGCCTTAAAAAAAGTCTCATAGAAACCACTACTTTTTTTGCTTGTCTTTCAACTCAAATCAGCAACATCACATATATTAAAGGGTCACATATGTACACCTTATTTATAGTATTTTCTGGAGTGCTTTCCTTTTCTAAACTATGTACACCTCTAGAAGATAAAAAAGAGTATAAATCCCTAACAGGAAATGTGATAGAGCTCCTGTAAAAAAGATATAAATGAGAAATGGAAAACGAGGTGGCAGAAACAGAGAGCGCCAAGCTTCCAACTCATATTGGGGTGTCTATAATTCAATGAAACAACATGATTCCTAAAGCAGGGGGAAGGCCAGATTCAGAAGCATTATTCTGAGAAAGACTGTGTAAAAAGCAACTTTTACAGTCCTAGATACATAGGATACAGAATCACACAATCAATTATGTTGGAAAATATCTCTGAGATCATTGAGTTCAACCTACAACCCAACACTGCCTTGTCCACTAGACCCAGACACTGAGTCTTTCCTTAAACACTTCCAGGGTGGGTGACTCCACCCCTCTCTGGGCAGCCTATCCAATGTCCAATTACCCTTTCTGTGAAAACTTTCTTCCTAATGTCAACTTAAACCTCCCTAGCGTGGCTAAGGCTCTTGTGACTGAAGCGCAGGACCCAGCACTTCGTCTTGCTGAACCCATACCATTGGCCTCAGCCCACCAATCCAGCCTGTCCAGATCTCTCTGTAGAGCTTTTCCATCCCCCAGCACCCAGCTTTTCCACCTCAACACCCTTGCCCAACTAGGTGTCATCTGCAAACTGGCTGAGGGTGGCCTCAATCCCCTCAGCCAGGTCAGTGATACATATATCAAAACTGTCCCCAGTACTGAGCCCTAGGAAATGTCACTGGTGATTGTCCCCCAGCTGGATGAACTCCATTCACCACCACTCTCTGGGCTGGTCATCCAGGTATTTTTTTCACCCAAAGGAGAATGCACCTGTCCATGCCATGGGCAGCCAGGTTCCCCAGGAGGATACTGTGAGAAACAGTATCAAAGCTTTACCAAAGTCCAGGTGAACAACATCCACAGCCTTTCCCTCATCAGCAAGGCAGGTCACCTTGTCATAGAAGGAGATCAGGTTGGTCAAGCAGGACCTGCCTTTCCTAAACCCACGCTGGCTGGGCCAGATCCCCCAGTTGTCCTGTACGTGCCACATGGCTGCACTGAAGATGATCTGCTCCACTTGGTGCTTCACTGGCACCAGGGTCACACTGGCATTACCCTCTTTGCTCAGGGAGCTGAGTGTACTAGGCATTCAATGAGATGCTAAAAAGATGAGAAGCCAAAACATTTTCCTCACACTTACATGGATGGGATGTGTAAGAAACCTTGAGAGATGAAATATTTTAGCAGCCATGCATGGATGCAAAAGGCAGCAGCACAGCCATCAGTTACTTTAATGTTTAATGTTGAAAGAAGATTTAATACTATCCTCAGTGACTCTTTTTTTAGATAACAAGAGAACAACTTTTTTTCCTCCACATTGATTTTTAAAATAATTTAAGAGTAATTGTATACAAACAAATCTACACAATAAACAAGGAAATAATATAGCAATATATATCTCAGAATTACCAAAATATATCAGAATTACCAGCAGGGGAGAAAAGTACTTTTTTCTAGATATTCACATTCAAGAATATGTTATTCTGTCACCAGTGCTAATCTCCTTTGACATAAATAACCTGCTTTAAAAACGACACTCAGCATCTAAGGAGACAGATGAAAAAGTCCACCAAGTGTTCACCAGGAGCCCTGCTATTACTGCTGAGGTTATTATTTCAGGATAAATCCTGTCTCATTTACAAGCTTCCTTCCCCTTCTCCTCCCCCACCTCCCCGAGGGCTGACTTCTGATTTCACAATCTTGTTTTCTCTTTAGAGTAGTGATAGGGGGGAGTTCTCTTGTGAGGAACTCAGAAATTATGATTGTAAGACTGGCTGAGTTTACTGAAGGAAGCTTTGTTCTCTCTTTTTCCTCCCTCCTGGGGCAAGCTGAGTTTTTCCCTCTTTCCCCCTCCTTTTTTAAATTCAGCTCATCAAACATCAGCCGTACATTCACAAACTCTCCTCTTCTCCACCCCCTTAACTCCACGCCCACAACCTGGCACATCAACACCCTGAAGCAATTGCCTGAATGGATGATTTTTAATCACTAACTTGACTGGCAGCACAGGGATTAAGTTATGGTCCATTTGAGAAATAGCTTTAAAAAACATTACCCCCTTGATGTGCTAGACTCTAAATCATTTTATTCTGCTACGTCTAGCCTGTATCTTGGAAAAACCTATACTGATGGGTGCAATACATAGTTTTTGATCTGCGGATCATTACAGAAATGGAATTAACTGGCACGTCATTTTTAAAAAACTACAACTGACCCTTCTGTTCAGAAAACAATAATGCAGAATGAGAAACTTCCTTCTAATAAAGAAAGCCTTTGTTGTTGCCTTCCTTACTTAAGGCACCGTTTTTGCTTGTTCCTAGATCAACTGATAGTAATTATTTATTTTATTGTTGCAGATCTTTATACTACTCTATCATCTCCATTACGACTTTGGGAGGGATCAGATGTAAACAGATGATTGAAGATATTGATCAAAGCATCTTCTTAATTTAGCACTATTAGCATCATTCTGACTTGATGGCCACACCTAACAATATATCATCTGGTCAGATTCTACTACACTTTAATAAGCCAGTGCAAATCACTGTTACCATAATGCACTTCCTCCTATTGAGGATTTTTTCCCAGCAGTATCAGTATCTTTGCCATTTTTAATACAGAATAATCTATCATCTCTGAGAAAAAAGGCATCCCATGCAGTAGGTAGGGTTTGTCTTTGCAAAAATTCCATAAGTGTTTGTGCTTTTTAAAAAGAAAAGAATTTGCTGGATTTCTTTTTTGTTGTAAAGCCAAGTTTATACTCCATGCCTCTCTTAGTCCAATAGTGCCAGTATGCCTCAAAATGAGTCTTATTGCCAAGATCAGCACTGTTAAGTGTCTGATAGTGATTTAATAAAAAAGTAACTAAACTGAGACGGCTGAGCTCTTTCACTTGTCATCTAAATCAGATTATAACCTAGGCCTTTCAAAGGTGAATACAATGCTGTAGACTAAATATCCAGCATCACTTACATTAAATCCCACAGGAGCAAAACATTTTGAACTCCTTAGGAGGTAAAGAAAGTTAATACTTCATTTTGCTGTGCATTCAGGCTGGAAGTTTATCACACACTCAGAACACAGAATATCTTTAGAGAAGAAAGTCCTTTCAGCACTTGTATTATTGTATATTATTTTGAAATATTGAAGGGCTAATACTAAAAAAAACCCCCCATATGTTGTCTTCCTGAGCGCTTTATTATGAAGTCAAACTGGGCTTTGCAACAGTTTCTAGATAGAAGGTGGCTTGGATCATTTGGACATAATCAAAATGTGATCAAAGTGGTTTATAATCACAAAACCCATAAATAACTACATGGTATTATCAGCCTATCTTTAGATGCTATCTCTTTCACTTGTGTGAAAAATTCATATTCTGTGCATATAAGGCAAAAGCAACAAAACCCTCAAACAATTACTCTGTGAGAGAGCTTTGAAATTAGAACTAGAGTGAAAGATTGCAAAATAAGTGACTGACCACAATACCCAGAATGATTTCCACTTACCAAAGTTAATAAGATGAATTATATTATTCAGGTATTATACACAAGTAACAGGGAAAAGTGTCTGACAGTATTATGAACAGAATTATTCATGTCTATGCCACCACTAATGGTCTGAACAGTGTAAATCAGACATATGAAACCTGAGCCCTCCATCCGTGAGTGATGTAAACTTTGAACTATATTTGTGTAGCACCCCTCCCCTAAAATGTCAGACAAGAAAAACTCCATGTCACATATGTTCATACTGCATCAGGAACATGGATATCCTATTTCAGATTCTGAGCAAAACAAGGTTTGAAATAATACAGAGAGGAAAATATAAACAATTCAAAGCATAATACTTCACCATCCACTTGAGATTCTCTGATAAATATCTTTTTTTACTTTGAGTCAGACCTGTACACAAGGGCTTGAAAAGATTTATTCTGTCCTGTTTGAAGATAAATATCACTCTGTTGTAGAAGATGAAGTTCATTCTCAGGATCAGTTTCTTATTTATTCTTATTGAATATTCTTATTATTCTTATTGAATGCTGCTTGTTCTTAGGACAAAGCATTTTGAACACACAATTCTTTGAAGCATTCTCTCATATATATTTTTATTCTACTACTTCATATATTAAAGAATGAGGCCCTGCTTTCAACTTAAATATTTCAGAAGCAAGTATTTGTTTATATCATAAAAATGCTTTTGTAAAAATATGTAGTTAAGATATAGGGGAGAAGGGTGTCTTTTTATGGTCAGTGTTATCAAACCTCCCTTGGGTTTCCTATCTGCCTTTCTCAGGTGCTTGGGGAGTGGAAAGGAGTTCTGTGATGGTACAGCATCTGGCACAGGCCAACTCTGCCAGGACAACTGGTTAGCGAATAGGTTAGTGAATAGCAGAATGCTCTTAGGGAGAATGGCTCCAATAATTAACAAAATCACATTTTTGCCAATCTTGTGTCTGACAACACTGTTCTCACATCACCCTCTTTGAAGATATTTCTGTATCTGTCAAGCTGGACACACCACTGCAGACAGAAATCTGAACACAAGGCTTATTGGTGGGTTTTACTTGATGTATTTTAAGTTAGGATCATGTCTGACAGTTAAACTTATTATAAAGTTGGATTTCTAAGGGGGGAGTGGTGGAAAAATTTTCTGACACAAGTCACACTTTTCCTTAGAGAACAAAATACAGATGCAGAGACCTATCTGAGCTCTAAAACTGGGATCTTTAGGGCTTTTTCTGACTCAGTAGATAGGATGTATGTTGGAATGGTTTTGGTTATGATATTGGTTTATAATACAGATGGGAAAATTGAAGGCAAGTTAATTTTTTCCCCTATCTTACTGTTAGAGCTTTTATTTTCAAAAAAGGCATATGACAATATATGTTTTTTATATAACCACTTAGTGTCCAATTTTTTTGAGACGTTCTCAGTAGTCTTTAAAAACCAGATCCATTTAATATGGTTCTAGTGACCTTGAAAATACAGGGTGTTCTTTCTGCCCATCATATTGAATAACCAAAAATGAAGCTACAGTCACATAGCCAAAAGCTGCCATTTGCAAATGCCCATGTATGCCATGACATTTCCAGTGCTCAGTATGCTACCATCTCCTTCCTGAATCAAAGTTCTCTCCTGTTCATCTCCAAAATACTCAGTTAAAAATCAGAATTGGATGGATGCAGTTCTTCTAAGTGATAGCCCAGTTCTTCAAAGTTTGATTTTCTTCCTGACCAGAGTCGTACAACAGGCTTCATACTTTCCTGCAGCATAAATTTGTATAAATTCTAAAATAATGAGGCCTTAAAGGAACACAAAATGATTACATTGCTGTAGGTAGCTCTTTGCTGCCGGGCATTCCTTAGAGTCTTTGCCATTCATGGTTCATTACACAGGAAACTGTTCTAGTTTTCTTGTGCCCTACCCCCACTTTATATGTACTATTCCTTAATGGATCATAATATCTGCCTTTTTATTCCCACATTTACAATGTCAAACTGCTAAACACATTTTAGTATTTCTTGGAATTATGGGCATTTAATCACTACATTCAAGCAGCCAAACAGATCAGATGATATATGATGCTTGGTTGAATAGGGAACACTTGTTCATCTTTTTCTCAGTGTTATGAATGCAGAAAAAAACATAAGGTGTCATTTTGGAGGCTATAAAGAAAGCAGCATTCAAGCATAACTTGAAAAAGAGTTTTAGCCATTGAAACCCAGCAGCTGAGGGCAACAAAAATTTCCCATGGATTTAAAATTCATAGAACTGGCAAATCTTTTGTAGAGACAAGGGGTAAAGTTCATGCTTTTCATAGCTTCACTAACTCCAAGAAACAACAGTGCCTTTATGTACTCCTGAGCTTTTCTATAGAAGAGATCTTTCCATGGTTAGCTGAGATAAGAAATAATACAATGCAGATACAATACTCTCGTACTTCTCAGCAGCATAACATCCTAAACACATTCATATGCTTGGTCAGCAGGTATTCTGCAACTTTGGTTGAGTTACAATGTTTTAACAGTAAAAACCTGTTTCCCACCTTGAAGAAACCCTAGCTTCCTTTTGCAGTTTAGCTCCCCGTTAAGTATGGAAAGAGACAGCTCTTCTCAGAAGGGGTGCCTGGGAAGACAGAGCAAAGTCTGAATAATCAGGCCCCAATAGGGGTCTGACAACAAAGCCCAGAGAGGAAGTTAAAAGGATTAGCACTATAACACTCTTTAGCATTAGTACTCCTCTCCCCCAGTCTGACCCAAACCTATCTTCCTCCTCCTAAGTCCTTCATCGTTTTTACAGTGCTTGGAAGACCCAAGTTCACTCGTGTATAACTTAACCTCGTCACTTGAGGAACAGTCACATCATTGTGCCCTAAGAGCCCCTGAGCGTGGCTGGCTCATTAGCTGTATCTGCATTGTTAGCACCATCACTCAGGATGAGCCTGGCTTGGAAAGCAGCATTAGGGAAATGAGCAGTACAAATGTTAATTCAAGGATATCTGTGCCCTTGCAAAGCAGAAGCTGTGCTTGCTGTACATTTTCCCATTAGTGCTTTAGTTCAGGTCATAGGAACATTTTTAAGCAACCTCCCAATCCTCTCCATTAATCAGGCTTGGAGTTGCATCTCTGACTAATGCTGGAGTGCGTGAAGTCTCATCCTCTCAGATGTAATAGCACAAATTATGAGCTCTAGATGAGCTCTTAATAATGACCTTCTGCTGTTAATGAAGTCTTCAGGCCCTGACTGTAAGTAGTACAGTATGGGTAAAAAATGTGTATAGTCTGGGTATTGGGTTCTCTGCATCACTCATTTCATTCTCCTGATCTGGAGAATGGTCCAGCATGACTGGTCCAGCATGACTTGCTGATGTGGATACAGGCACTGAATATGTCAAAAGCTTCTCACCTACAGGAAAATCTGACCAATAATTTAAATGTGGAGTTTCAGAAATAGAATATATGGGAAAATGTGAAATAATGGGAATGGGTGGGAAAAGACAGGAGATATTAATGACTGCAATCCTAGTTTATGAAGATAAAAAAAGTGTGGTATGAAGTAGGGAACATTTCCTTCCACAGATAAGGTTCCCATTAGGATTCTTCCAGGGTGTAATACAGATCTCAACCATAATTACATTCTGGATGGGAGAAATGCTTCTGAAGTCAACATTTTTGAAATTAAATTGTCAGTTTATACCCTCATTCAGCTCGCCATGACTAAATACCATTGAGCACTTAAAATAAGCTGTGAATTCTGTTGATGAAATCATCCCTGGCTGCCAAGAGACTGCAGCACCACTCTGTTAACCTTAGTTGGTCACACTGTCTATAAAGACTGAAATTCATCTTACCTGAATTTAGATCAGAAAAACAACAAACCAAGATTTTGCTGCATGTCTTATACAGTCATCTTTGAATAGGCTATAACATATATCAGAGAAAACAAAGCCTCCTCTAAATAATATTAAATTTCCATTCATCTGATGAAGTAGAGGTGTCCAAAGTCTAGAAGCCTACAGACAACAAGATCCTTGTAATCCTGGGATCCTTTCCTACCCAATAGGCGCTTTGAGGAATCATTTTATCTAACAGTTTTGTATGGTTTTAGTGCAAAGAAAAATCTTATTCCTAAAGTACCTATATCCATGGACTACAAAAGAAGCTAGTAGCAAGTGGGCTAAGACATAGATATCCCTGTTGTCAGTAACTATATTGTCAGAAGACTCTCACCACAAAAGTACAGTATATCCAGAGAATTTCCACTTAAATCAGTACACTTCCTGGAATGCAGTCATGCAAGGTTTAATCAAGTTTAGAATGCCTTATTAAAAGAGGGAATCTCATAATATTGCTTAAAACATGACCTAAAAAAACAAAAAGAAAAACAAATTCATAGAATCATAGAGTAAAAATCTTTTCTACCCAGCCCAAAGATCATATACTCCAACACCCCTGCTATGGGCACCGACATCAATAGATGATGTTGCTCAAAGTCCCCTTCAGCCTGACCTTGAGCACTTATAATGATGGAACATCCAAAACTTCTCTGGACAACCTGTTTAAGTATCTCACCATACTTATAATAAAAAATTTCTTCCTTACAGCCAATCTAAGTGCACCCTCTTACAATTTAAAACTGTTGCCCCTTGTCCTATCACCACACACTCTTCAGCTGTCTTGTAGGCCCCCTTTAATTATTGAAAGGCCACAATAAAGTCTTCTCTGAGCCTTCTTTTTCCCAGGCTGAACAATCTCAATTCTCTCAGCCTGTCCTCAGAGCAGAGGTGCTCCACTCCTCTGATCATTTTTGTGACCCTCCTGCAGACCTGCTTCAAGAGGTGCATGCTCTTCCTGTTTTCAGAACTCCAGAGCTGGATGCAGTGCTCCAGGTGGGGTCTCACCAGAGCAGAGGGGGAAAATCCCCTCCATCGACCAGCCCAGGAAGCAGCTGGCCTAGTGGGCTGCAAGGACATATTGTCAGTTCATGTCCAGCTTCTCATCCACCACTGTCCCAAAGTACTTCTCCTCAGCCTTACTCTCAATCCATTCATCTCTCAGCTTGTATTGATACTGGGCATTGCCCTGACTAGATTAAATTCACATTGGTCTACTCCTCAAGCCTGTCAAACACCCTCTGGAATGGTATCCTTTCCCTCATGTATATCAATTGGGCACTGAATTTCTTGCAAATGTTTAATTATATGCAAATGCCTATGAACGGCTTTTTTTAAATCTATGGAATATCACATTTGGATTTTCTGTTGGTTTTAAAAGGTATGTATTTTATAGACAGTCTTTAGCTGTCTCATTTTGTAAATGCTATTCCTGTCTTTAAAAAACCAAACACTTCCATTTTAATCTTTTTAAATAAAGATGAGGGGAGAACACAGCAAACAAAGAGTACTACTGGATTTAAGGCTAGCCTGAGGTTTTCTTAATTTTCTTTAATATACCTACTGAATATGCCTTTTCTCAATATCCTGTTTCTTCGTGCTGTATTGACCTTGCTGAAACACTAATACAATAACCCTTCACTTACCCTAACTTCTCAAGGAACAGCAAATGCTCAATATTATTTGCATTATTCTGTATTGTTCTGCCCAGATCAAATCTATGTTACAAACCATCTTTTACCATAATCTATTCAAAGCCTTCCCACCACTTTTCTTCCTTAGTTAAGTGAATATACAACATAGCACCAGGAGACTTCAGCTTTTTATGTCAATCCATCCATCATTTGAGGATAAATTGGACAGATGATAAAGATTAGTTATGCAAGGTATTTTGAGGAAAGACATGATTCTGCAGGTCCCTTCTTATATATCTTCTCCCTTTTTGATAAAAGTAATAGGCCACATATTTAGACCCAGACATCTGTTAAGTTAAGTAAGGTAGATAAATATCATGTCCAACTCATGTATTTAAAAATTTCATTCCATTGTTTTTTCACATCAGTTTTCATACTAAAGTTCCTGTGTTTGCTCCTAAGTTTTGTTGGGGCAATTGCTGTGGTTTCTGTATCTGAGCTGTTCCCTGATGCCTTCCACTTAACTGCAGGAAATCTTTGATGGACTTCTGGGCACTCTGGAGGGAAGTATAAACAGGTATTAGAAAACTAGCAGCATAAATTGATTTAGACTGTGTTCTCCCCCCGAGGTGAATAAAGGACATATAGCAGCTGACATGAAAGTAGAACTGCCTATGTTGTTAGATGGGAGAACTGGAGGTCACCACCCAAACAAGCTGAATAATAAACTCCTCAGTTGCAGTGTGGACATATGGAAATGTAACAGACCACAGACTGACCCAAGTCCAGGATTCCCGCCCCAGCACATTTGTATTTAAAAGATAAAGATAAATCTGCAAGATATTAAAAACACTATCTTGTACCAAACCTTTGAAATGATGCTTTAAACCACGGCCAAGTTTTGGCATGGTAAAACATCTGTGAATTATTTCATCCACTGAAATAAAATGCTCTGAATCTTTGGAAAACACAGTCAATGCATTTTACATGCTCAGAGTTAAACTGGTAATACATCTAGAGTCCAGACAGAAATTTCCCAGTCGGATATGGGGATTTAGATTGTTTTATGAAGCAGCCTTTCTTAGTATTTGCAATTTCCCCCAAATAATTTTCTGCTAGTGCAAGAACACTAGCAATTTATCACCCTCATTCTGAGCTATTCTGGAGGCTTTTGATCTTTTATACTATCTCCCTTAAATATTTTTGGAGATACTATGACTCATTTCATTACTTGTATGATTAAGATTTGGAGAGTGGATGCTCCTCCTGCCCTTCTGAGCTACTAGAATTTGTTTTTCCCATTCTCCTTACCTCTGTCAAATTTCTTCTGCCCGCACAACGAAGTAGTGCATACAAACAGACATACCAAGAACCTTGCTATATTTCCTTGTTTTAAAAACTGGAGTCTTTCAATAGCAATAAGGTAGAAACAAAACCCCTAAATACTATAGTTTACCTATGTGCCAATTTGCATCCTGTTTCTGAAACAAGAGTTGACAAGACCAACATGTGTGAGCAATAACTGCTATTCAAAGTTAAGCTCTGGAAATGGTGACTGACATGGAGCTGGGCATTCCTTTAGCCAAGGGAATTATCAACTGTAGTCCAGCCAAAATAAACTCAGAAATTTCCTCTGGGTGTTAATCACTCTGAGCATCATTCTTTCCCACAGACTAGGCAAAGATTCTTGACCTTCTGATTTGGAGCAAAATCACCCCTATTAATTAAATAATTTGTCCATTATCACCTGAAGACATATGTAACCTTTTCACCCTATACAAGAAAGAACATACTAAGTAAATAAATGTCTATTGTAAATATGAGCAAATCCCCAGGCTTGTTTCATTTCCTGCAGTGCATATGCCATCCCAATACTGCTTAGTATAGATCTGCACAGCATAGCACATTAATACATCTTTTAAATCGCCTATGGGTGTCTTTGAACAGAACTTTCAAATTAAACAATCCAAAGCTAGGAAAATTAATTTACCTTTCAGCTATAATGGCTGGATTTATGCCTGGCCTGAAGTACAGCATAGTACATCTCTCCATATCATGATACCACTTAGGTTATATATCTTTCATAGTACCTTTTACTGAGATGACAACATCAAATGTCTTTATCACAAAAAATAGCTTTTCCCATGGAACTGCAATCATGAAATTGATTAATGGGGAAAAGTTTTGGTATTGTCACTTCTGCAGGGTGAGTATTCACCAGTGGAAGATCTACAAGCTCATCAGGAGTAATATTACACAATTGGAACAAAGCCCTTTTTTAACAGCATCATATGGTAAAAATTATTCTCAGAATTTTTTACATTGATGCTGCCCGAGAAGTCCAGATAAAAGATTTCAGAAATGAAGATGCCTAAAGTTAGTGGTATAATTGATTTTTTAAAGGATTACATGAATCTCTAACCCTCATGGGCAAGGTTTCAGGATCTGGTAAAGGCCACTTATTCATACACACTATTATAATGACCTCAAGCCTGAAAAAGTCAGAAGCCTGCAGTTTGATGAGAAAACTAAGCCTTATATTTTAGCTGCTTTTTACAGACATTAAAATACCCAACATCCCAGAATACTGTTATGAATTTTAAAAAGACACTGCAAAGAAAAGCTTGCTAGGAAAATAGTTTTCTAGAGGATTTATAAACCAAAACTCCACTGATCATCCCATTACACCTTTACACTGCAATGCAGATGTGAAGAACAAGTACCATTGGGAATGGTTCTTTCCAGAAGAGAAAGGCCAGACTGTTTCAATGGAGGTTGTAAGTATTTAACCCCCTTTGTAAGCCTTCTTTATCCTCTTCACCTTTCTGTCTTCTACCTTCCTTCTCTTTGTCTCCAAATTCTTGAAGTTTCTATATTATTCCTCTCTCTTTCATTTGTGCTTACCAAGGCAAGTTCTGACTTTGTACCACTGAAAAATCCTATTTTCATCCTCAAGATTTTCAAACAAGGTTCATTCTCAATATCTACATAAAGACTGCTTCCTCTGCTTTCCTAATGCATTTGAAGAAAACAGATGGTTAACCTGTTCCTTCTCTGCAGAGTTCCTCCTGGTCTCCTCTCCCACACAGTTGTTTTCCCTCTGTGCCTCTCTCTGTCCCTCTCTAATGTACTTTATTTTCTAAGTAACCTAGTCTAGTCTCAGGAATGCATCCTGATATTATAAAATGTACTGCTCTTAAAAAAAGTAGAGCTGCTTCCCCTGCTACTATGTAGGAATAACACAAACAGCTAGACCTTCACCTTTCTTTCCTTTCTCTTCCCCTTCCTTTACCCCAAGTGCATCTCAAAAAAGCAAACACGCTTTGACGTTCCTTGGCATAGCACCAAACAATGGCACAAACATCTGCCAAAAGAGGTTTGGAAAGGCCAAAATAAATTTTCTATCTTTTGGTTTTTCAGGAAAAATTTGCAAATCCAGTTCAGTGTTAGAAGGACAGGAAAAGAGGGGGGAAATCAGTTTTCTTCTTTGTCAGGATTAAGCTTCCAGCTTCTCACTGATAGGACCAAGAGTTATATCTTCCCAATGAGGTTAAATGCCCATTTGAAACAGGGGAGAGACTCCTCTCTTTCCCCTCCATGTACATTACAGTTCTGAGAGGTATGGTGTTGTTCAGATAACTGGGGAAGGAGCAGGAGGCCAAAAACGGGACAGAGAAGTGAGGAGGCAGTAACAGAAAACCTAGAGCAGTGTCAGGGTGGGGGACAGCAAGATTCAAAGAGCTAAAAAAAAAAATCATTGATCTAAGAAAGTGTACTGGAATTAGTCTGAAAACTCAAGAGAATTTTAGGCAAAAAATCAGCACCATTGGTTATTAGTCTCTTATGATGCATACGTACATCATCAGCTCAAGACAAATGGGGAAATAAAGTGCATTTCTCCATAAACCTGTTTTCTCCAGTAACAGTTTCCAGATTTTCAAGACCAAAATGACAATCTGTCTTCCTAAAGCTAACTCTTCTACAATATTTAGAGGTATAAATTCACAGAAACACACAATAGAAAACATCATGGAAATAGACAAATTAGACAAAATCCATGATCTAATACCCCAGGATTTCTGGTCCAGAAAGACAGATGATGCTTGAGAAATAACTGAAGCCCTTTGTGAGCAATCATGCAATGAGATGAACTTAAACTGGGAAAATCTGGGGCTTTGTTTTTGTTTTGTTATGTTGGCCAGGAAGTCCCCCTTGGAGGCTGTAAAGTAACTTTATCAACTAAGCTATAATGTGAGCTTAAACAAAGATAAAAATAATGTTCTGTACCTGGAAAGAAGTAATCCCAAGCAGAAGCACATGATGGGGACAGATGGGCTGGAGCAGCAGCTCTGCTGAGAGGGGCCTGGGGCAGTGGCAGGCAGTGAGGTGCTGGGAGCCAGTGGTGTGTCCCCACAGGGAAGGTGGCCAGGTGGCCAGTGGTGTGTCCCCACAGGGCAGGTGGCCAGCAGCCTCCTGGGCTGCACCAGTGAGGGTGCAGTCAGTAACCCAAGAAATATTCAGGCTATTTCACTTCACTTACAAGGTCACACCTGGAATACTGTGACCACTTGTGGTCCCTCAGTTGGGGAATTCAAGAAGGGTCCAGCAGATGCCACTGGGATTATGGGATTATTAGGGTATAGCACTTGACATATGACGAAAGGTTGAAGGAGACAAGTTTCCTCTGACTGGAGAACAGAAGGTTCAAAGGAGATCTAGTCACACTCCTTGAATATCTATGAAGTTAGTTGTAGAGAAAACAAAGCTACTCTCTAGACAAGGATGCCTGCTGACAGAACGAGAGACAATGGGCATGAAGAGCTGCAAGATAAATTCTTAATTGATTCTTGTATTGAAAGGGGGAAAAAAAAAAGAAGTTTGGAAGAGGCTGCCCAGGAATGCAGTGGACTCTCATGCACTGGAAAGTCTCAATATTATTTGAGGAAATTGCTGTAGCAACATGTGCTGAAGACAAGGTTGGGCCAGATAATCTCCATAGTACAGCAAGCACTTTCCATGAATCCCTGCACAGTCTTTCTAGCAATGTGAATCGTCTTGTCAGCCCACAATCATCATCTTCCTCATGCATGAGGCTTTTACTACTCTGGGGATATGCGATATTTATTTCCAGTTATTGCTAATCCTTCATAAGCAGTTTACACTTTAGTTCTGTTTAAAAGGAGGAGGCACATGGGAGGCAATCACAGACTTCTCCCCTGACAGTTTCTTTTCCAGTCAAGACATTCAAGGAGAGTTAAATTGTGGGAGGATTTTTTTAACCTTCTGTAACAAGGCTTAATTAGGGATCAAGAGCAAATGTTAGAGAAAAGAAGAGGCACCTCTGAACACACATTCATATTGGGCTTTTGTTCCAATTAAGCTGGTTAACAAGGGATGTAAGAGCATTTGCATCTGAAATATGCTCAAAGAATTCAGATAGCAATTACAATTTTTAATTTTACTTCAGCTGAAAATTCTGAGTAAGCAGGACCTTTTGAAGATTAGATATATTTGTGCAGAAATGGTAAAGAACTTGTACAGGCCTTACTTAGTGCCTTAAAATATTTTGACACTGCAAGGAACAAGCTCATGCTAAAACTCAAGAAAAAA
Source organism: Sturnus vulgaris (assembly GCF_052056855.1). Classification (NCBI taxonomy): domain Eukaryota; kingdom Metazoa; phylum Chordata; class Aves; order Passeriformes; family Sturnidae; genus Sturnus; species Sturnus vulgaris. Next base: position 99,905,400 of record NC_142244.1, read on the forward strand.
TTTATTATTCAAGAACATAGGAATTAAAATAAAAAATGTAAAAAAAGAATTGGGAAAGAAAGCCTTATTTTGCTCTCACACCCGATCTGTTCAGCATTTGTCACAAAAGATGTATTTTCACAACTATAATAAAAGAATATTTTGAATGGGGGATCCACATGACCTCTCCAACAACACTGACTTCAGCAGAAGCAAAATCAGGCTTCAGAGCTGCCCATTTTGGACCAAGAAATGCTAAGAAGCAAAAGGGGCAACCTTGCCATACCCTACATTTGTTAAACACAGTAAGAGGCATAGCTGTGAGAAGATAGGTAAAGTTAAGGAAGAGACAGAGCTTTCCTTTGCTAACATTTACCAAAATACTGTAACAGCAAAATTTTTCCTTTTTTTTTTTTGGAGCAACACCTAATCCCCTGGTTTTTCTCTGATGTACCACAATTTGAGCCCTAGCAAATGCCTTACAAGTTCAGATGGCAGCAGAGGAAAATAACCAAAGTAAACATAAATATGAAGGAAGGGGTTTATGATTTTGATGAAGACTAAAAAAAAACACCTCATTTTTCCCCCAGAGAAATACTGATGACTTTGTATGAGACCTTATCTTTCGGGAAAGTATATGGTGTGGTTCCTTTAAGCCACTCTATTTTATATAAGCATCTAGATAAAGTTAAAAATGCTGGGGTTTAGCAATTAGAAACCTCTGTGGAAAAGGTGTACATGGCTATATGAGTTAGCACATACATTTTATATTCATGAACTTTATTGAGTCTTAAATACAAAGGGGAAAATATACTTTTCAGAATTTGTAGCTATAATTTTGCTGTGGCTAAATTTGCTCCTATTTGTTGCACAGAGGACGTATATGAAAGGGAAGCTGGTTTCAGGAGGTTTTTGTTTTGTATCAGTTTTTCCCAGATCTCTAGAATTAGCCTGAAGGATCCTTTTAGAAAGCAAGTAAATACATAAAATATTAGAACAACACTGCAATGCAAAAAGGATGTTAAATTGCTCATCCAAGGAGATGACATAACAAATACTGACATAATTTCCAAGCAGCAAAGCAAAACTAGGTCAAATCACATTGACCTATCTAACATAATAAGCCCATTTTTTTCAGATTTTTACAATGCAGACTGTGTCTCCAGGCATTAATGTCCCCTGTTATCAATGTATAGTGTTGTCACTCTGCTTTAATGTCTTATCACCATATTGTGTTAATTAGACCAAAACAATACAGTGCACTTTTGAACTGCTTAAATCCCAGTTTGAAATCTCTGTCTAAACTATAATTCTGAGGTTTTCCAGTTGGAAATGAAGTCATTAACCATTTACCTGTTTCAATAGGTGCTGGTGGGATAGGGCAAATTTTGACCTGTACAGTCAAAACCTAGGCTTCCTAAGCTGTTCAAAACAAGTTCCACATAGCTGACATCTCCCAGTGAGGGAATGCATGCCAGTATTGACAGCATAACCAAAGAACACACAATCTCTAAAGTATTGCATGGACAAACCTGGTCTGTGCTTGACAATGTGTCCCTGCCCAGGAGTTTAACCCACAGGCACTGCCCTGAAAGGAACAGTTCTTTGCCTTGCTCAGGGCAGCCTTCCCTTCCCCTATTCTTGTTATTCCTCTGCACATTAGATTTACAACTCGTGTATTTTTCAGTGAGATTATTTACAGAAGGCTTCTGCCTACAGCCTCTTGTGACTCCAACAAGAGCAGAAGCACAAGAAATAAGAGAGAAATCTGCCTGTATCCCTGCATCCAGAGCTGAGGTGAAACCAGAGATGGTGCTGAGGGCTTGAGACCCAGGAGCTAATGCCCAGGGAGCAGGAGCTGCTTACAAAAAAGGAAAAAAACTAGAGGCAGGAAACAGAGGCAGACCATAGTGGTCCACAAATGAGAAGTTATCAATAGAGTGTACATCTTCTTCGTAAAATACATATAGATTTTGCAATAAGGGCATCATATTAGGGAGGGAAAACCAATACAATCCAATGATAAAACCAAAATCCCCTCCAAAATTTTGAAGTTTGCTTGATGATGAAGAGTTCCTTGAAACTGGGATGCTGGCTGTTTTTATGATGGAGTGCCTAGATTTGGCAACTACAATTCTAAATACAAATGTATGAAAAAGTGGAGTGTTTCTCGTTTCCTTTTTTTTTCTGCTTTTTTTTTTCCGTGCCACTAATTACCTCTCAGGAAGAAAAATCCCCAAACTAATACACTAAACAAGCCAAATTAAAAAGAAAAAAAACCAAAACAAGAAAAACCAAACAAAAAAAGTCCTACCCCAAACAAAACCTAAAAACCCCCATACCAAAACAAAATAAAAACCAAAAGGGATCATGTTTCCATATGGGAGAACTACTGAAAAAAATATAAAATTTTTTGAGAACAATTTTACCATAAAATACTGATTTCTCAGTATTTTTTGAACGAAAATATCAGTCTCAGCTAGTGCTTCAAATAAAGTTAAAAAAAAAAAAAAAAAAAGGGCTATCCCAGAGATGAGGTGGTGGGAAGGGAGGGTCTCATCTAAGCAAGCTCTCACTTCACCTGAGCCTACAAAGTGCATCAGCTTGTCACAGCCACAAATGAGTCTGTCTTACCACCCTGGTGTGTGTGTGTGTGTGTGTGGTGGGGGGTGTCTCTCTAAGCTCCTGCTGCAGTTGTTCAGTAATTAAATACCTGCAGACCCAAAGAGACGAGCCAATGCCATTAGTCTTGGGTGCCTGCTCTGACAATGGAGCCCCACAGGTGCACGGGCAGCCTGGGTGAAGAATGATGGGAAGATGTTGTTGCCACCAAAGGCATGAGAAATATGTTGGCCTTCCTGCCCAAATGTAGAGGGACTGTCATAGTGTGTCACCAGCTCCTTTCTAGGGCCATAAAATTCTCCTCCATAAATATTTTCCTTAACGACTATCACACGACAATAAAAAAATCCTATCAGCCCCATGGATCTCCTCATTTACTGTCCCTTTATTCTTTTTACAGGAATAAAAGCCTGGACTTTCTTTTATTTGTTTTACTATCTTAAAATTGCTCTTGCACCCAGTTATCTCGACACTTATTCAATCAACAAAGTTGATAAAACTTTTCGGGCCAAACAAACATTGCTTCTTTGCCAGCTTTTTTCTCCTCCCACATCCCCTGGGAAGATATAAATACTAAAGATAAAAAAACCATGACATGACAGCAAATGGGAAAGAATTTTAAAGAATTAAGAACTATTTTTACAGTTTAGAAAAGAGATCAAAATCAGCTTCCTACCATTTAGCGCTTTTCCCAGCTTTCAGACTGGCTGGATTGTGCACTGCAAGGCAGGGATCTCAGGGATATACAGTAATTCCTTACAGCTTGCCAAAGCATTACAAGCTCTAAGCTGCACGACTGTAATAAAGACTTCGAATCAAAAACTAAAGGCTAAAGAATGAAATACCCTGCAAAGTCTGAAATTCAGCTCAAACAAACTCCAGTGCACATCCAAAAAGGCAATTAATACACTGTATGTGAATACTGGTCTGCTCCTTTCTCTCAGCTCAGTCTTCGTTCACAAACAAATCAAACTGTTTCTCCAAAGGCTGAAGCATTTTTTGAGCTTCAGCAGATTCCCTGAGCATTTATCACCGCGAGCTCCTTGTTCCCAGCATTTCATTTTCCTTGACCCCAGGCTCCAGCAGACCCCTTACCTCTCGTGCTACTCTGTGGAGGGACTCTGAGGTCTGACAACTTTTTGCAGTGCTCAGAAGTTGCTGAAACCCTCTGTGGCACTGCCTGCTTCCCTGTCCCTTGCCAGTGGGGAAGCCCTGTGTCCAGGCAGCAGTGGGAAGCCAGCAGGCAGCGCAGCAGAGGGCTGGGCAGGCCAGAGGGAGGGAGCTGGAGACAGACCTCATCAAAGGTAGGAGGCCTAGTGGGGATCATGGAAACACAGATACACATCTAAATAATTCAGGCGCTAATAAAAGCTTTAGGTTGGGCTCTGTTCAAGACGTGAAATGAAGCTGAATTTTGATGTATTTCAGGCTTCCATCAATGCAGAATGTGGTGTTACCTAAGAACCTGACGCTGAAAAACCAACATTATTTTAAAAGTATTCCACAAAGTTAATGAGGAAAGTGGCTATGGATATGTATATTTATAGCTTTAGGTTGAAATTCTATCAGGGAAAGATTTTGAGAGCTTCAAGTCTGACCTCTACAGGTAGGTGCTGAAATAGGAGTAGGATCTTGAGCTTGCAAATTGCACACGGAACTCTTACAAATCAGGGAAAGGTAATGGATCAGATGCACTACTTAACATCACATTATCATCAGTGCCTCCTGAAGCCATATTTTAAAAATACAACTATTTGTATCATCATCTGTGGGAATTTGGCTCCCGTAAATGCTTCTTTTGCAAACTGCAGACAGTGCTGCACCATGAGAAAAAGCACATCCAGCGCGATTTTTTTTTACATTCAAAAGTGTAAATGGATTATGCTCTGCTTTTTATTATCCCTCCCCCTTCCTCACCAATCTTCCACATGATCTACTCTTGCAGAGTTACAGAAACAAGCATTACTTTGAAACTGATAACATTCATTTGCGTTTTGCAAAACTGATGTTTTTAAACGCCCTGATCCGTGCCACCTTTTTCTAATCAGAACCAACCACTCTAACAAACTACCCTTTGTCAGGGGATCTCATCCCCTCTGTTCCCACCAACCTACAGCACATGTTGCTATAGCTACCCTGCATGTCTATTTACCACACAAGTGATCAAAGGGAGCAGACAACACACATATACACATGCACAAAAAAATCCTGGCCAGGCTTCCTACCGAGCAATGTCCAGCCACTAATTAACTGATACACTCCCAGCCTGCGGACTCTGTACACTTGTTTTCTTTTTTCTGCATGGGACACGCAAAAAAAGGCAGCATGCTTTCTTCCCTTACAGGACGAACAAACAAAAAAACATCCCAGGATGAACTCTACAAGATAAGGCAAAAGGATTACAGAACTTCAGGATAAAATACAACTTTTCTACAGAGGAACGTATTAAGAATTTTAAAAGGTATGCAAAAGAAAATAGGAAATAAGAAACACATGCTAAGAACTTAAACAGCTGAAAGGAAAGGGGGTGATTTTGAATTTTGCATATGTTTTGCACTGAAATTATATACAGCTTTTATTCACTTGGTGAATTATATGCATACTAAAAGCCATATGACTGCAGACATGATAAGTAATTGTAATGGTTTTCTGCCCCTTAGAAACACACTTTTTAATTTTTAGGTGGCCTGTCAGTTAACAGTTGTTTAGTTGAACCTCTTTATGTAACAAAGGGCTCAAGGCTCAAGACTGCCTCGATCAAAGTCAATGGTACTTCAATAGGAAGAGGCCAAAAGAAGGAGCTGCATTTTTTGTCAATGACACTCCTGCGAGCTGCACTTCAGGGATATGTTGTGGTTGAAAGGGAATGAAATGAAGTATTAAAATTCATCAAACATTTGATTTTCTGTGAAGTAGGCTTAGGAAACAAAACAGAGCCCACAGTGCCCTCTCCAGTTCTGCAGCAAACTCAGGGAATCCAGCCACATAACTGTGTCCAGCCACACAAAAACTCCACCTTCATGAAGGCTAAGCACCCCTTTAGGAGTTTCCATCACTTGCAAATTTCCTTACTTTATAATAATAACCAGAACTCAGTACTCTGCAAAACAAAGCAAAAAAAACCCTAAAAACAAACAAACAAAAAAACAAAACAAAACCAAAACCAACAAAAACCCCCCTATTGTTACTTGTAAAGGCTTTTTTCTTGTCTGTTAATTCCTTTTTTTATTTTTTTGCAACTATGTAAGATACCTTTAAAAATTGCACTTCTGCTTCCTAACACTAGTCTTACAGCACACTAGCACACACAAATGGGTATATTTCCTGTGGATGCTTAAACTTTTACTGGTACATTTTGATCAGCATAATTTTCCAGATAGGATACAAGTGTTCTTATTTTGGTTGCTGAGCCTTATTTGTGAGGTTATTTTACGAGACAGCAAGAGACATTTTTTGTTGAGGTTTTCAATGATCAGCTAAAAATGAATGCTTCTTTATACTGTCTCATTTACAAATCCCAACTCAGTATTTATACCAACCCCTGTGAACTGCTGGAGACTATTGGACTGGCACAGTAGTAAAGCAGGTTGAATCTTATCAACAGGCTGCATATTACATTTCTACAGTAATTCCTCTGCTTCAATTGGGGAAATTAGTGCATTTGTCTTTCTGTGTGCTATTGTTCAGTAGCAGTGGGTTGCCCTTGGGTCAGATCAGTCATCAGCACAGTACAGGATTTCATTCCAGCACCTGCAGTACATTGCCATATGCCTATGTACTTGATGGTTAACTCTGCAACACCAAATAGAGCCATAGGTCCTACCAAGAGCCTCTCAAAGCCACTCACTCCCAAAGCCTGTGAAGAGGAAGGAGTTAACCCACTCCCTCCCAGCTGGTGTAAGGATAAGGAAAGGAGCACCAAGGAAGGGCAGAGAAAGCAACAGGACAGGTAGGGAGAGATGATTATAAGGTGTAAGAGACGGTAAAAAAGAGCTCTCTGTTGCTCTGAATAGTGGGGCCATGGAAAGGTCACCCTCTGCATATAACTCTTTCCCTTAACAATTTCCAACTAGAAGCAGGAATGAGGGCTCCAGCTGCACATGACTTGCCTGCTGTAATGGATTTCCTAAACGTTTTATACAGTTACTTCATAGCCCATCACAACCTTCATTTCCCACTAAAACAGGAGTTCTGCTGACAGGCGCTGATGCGCACAGTAGCTCAGCACCACCTCGACATCCAGCTCCCTGGATTTTGTCCCTCGGGCCCTAGCAGTGCCCACAGACTTTCCCTGCCAAACTGAAAATATTTGTGCACGGCAAACCAAGCGAAGCCAGAGGAGCACTGCCAAGCAGTTCCCTTGGCCCGGGAGAGGCAGGTGTTTGTTTAAACAAACCCTGCCGCGGCTCGGGCGGGAGCGCGCATCCCCCGGGACGGGACGGGACCGGCCCGGCAAGAACGAGCCCGCCTGTGCCTGCACCTCTCTTCAGCATGGAATGTCTCCCCCATCCCTCCTCCTCTTCTGGAGGGTACGTGTGTGCCTTAGCATTCCCCCTCCGCCCCCATTCTCTATTAGACTTATTTGCCTCGCTCTTTTAACCCATGAATTTTCATTATCCCTGAAGTCTATTCTTTCGGTAGAAATATTTCAGGAGAGTAAAGTGCACGTTTCACAGAACATTTTATACTTTATTATTGCAGTCCTGTAACATTTCTGCTTCTTTCACACTCCTTGTTGGTAACCCCCTGTGCCAAAGTACCCTCTTGTGGTGATAATGATTTCTGATGACTACGTGCATCCAGCTGACCAACTTGAGTATATAAAATGTCCTTCATTGTGCTTTGCAAGGACAAGAATTTCCCTCTCTTAGAGAGTTATAAAATGTGGTGATTTTGCTAGTGGGAGCAAGAAATACCTTCCCTCTTCCTATCACCTATGTTTTCTCTTTCTTCACCCTTCTTCACCTCCTCTAACTTAGAGAAAACTGGCAAGGAAGCTGGGATTTCCCACCATGGTTTCAGAAAGCGAGTGTAAAACAAATGTTCCATTTGCACTACAGGTGCAAAATCCTCACACATGCATTTCCTGGACATGTACTATAAAAGTCCCCCTGAGAACTGAATGAATGACACCCACACAGAAAACCTAGAAAACTTCTAATTTCCTCGTACTTTCCCATTGCCTACCCAGAAAATAACATGTTATGAGCAAGTTTAGGAAGTGGACTGGCTTTTTAAACTGGGACAGATCTTTGATTCAGTCTTAAGATACAGCCAGCTCTTCCTCCCACAAGGCTTTTCTAAGTGTACATTGTTGCTGTAAAACTATGAAAAACAAGAATCAGAAACATTTTGCCACTGTGCCTTATAACTGTGAGAATGAAAATAAAAGCTCCTTTTGTCTCCTCAGGTGAATAGAAGTCTTTAAAAAAAATCCTCATTTGAATAATCTTAGAAAAAAAATCCCTAGAAAACCCATCTTAAAGTACTTTTGTGAAGCTGCAAGACAGCTTGAAACTACCACGTTTTAAAACAATCAGAAGATTAAAGCACTGGCAGGCAAGGAACTCATGCAGAGCTGTTTAATAAATTATCCTTGGGCTGAATTATTGGCATATTTAGGCTTATAACACAGCAAGTTCTTTCCTTTCGCATGTCACAAACAGGGCTGCGAGACAGCCTACACAATGCACTTAAACCATGGCAAACTGGAATTGATTTACATAGCTCGAAAACCGCTTCCATGCTCCCAACAAATCCAAAACGTACCATGACTTGCATGGCATCCCTGCCTACCGGGAGAATCGGGGCGCGGGGGTGTAAGAATTTTTTTTTTTTTTTTTTTTTTTCACACCCGGAAACTTACAGTTATACGAAGAAAATAAAGAGGAGGGGAAAAAGCAGGGGAGACCGTCAGGGGGTGGGAGCGGTGGTGGCCGGAGCCGGCGGGCAGTGCGTGGCTCCTTACCTGCCTCATGGTGAGATTCCCATCATCCATCCAGCCGGCCAGGGGCTGCTCACTCCGCGCTGCTGTCGGCAGGGCAGAAATCCATCAAGTTTCCCACCGTAAGCAACTTTCCCTCCCTCCTCTTTCCTGTCTATTATTTCCCACCACCCACCCCCCCTCCCTTTTTATTCTTTCCTGGGGGAGCCCTTAGACAATGTCAAGTTTCCCAACCTTCTTTGCCCAGCCTATGAAAAGTCGGCAGCGGGGAGGCAACTGTCCGGCAGGCTCTGATTTCAAACCGCAGCCAGGGATGGAGCAGTTGGCTGAGCCGGGCCAGGGAATAGCCTCGCCAATCAGCAGGAAGGGGAGGGCGGCAGAGCACATAAAGGCTGCTGCCTACACGAGGATTAGGAAAGCTTTCAAGGATTTAAAAGACTGAAAGCAGCTGGAAACAGTGTCTAGGGCTACAAAGAGCGAAGTCAATTTGCGGTGTAAGAGATTATTCCCATTCTCATGTAACTGCTCTGGGTCTGCTCGGAGCTTACCAGGCTCCCAGGACTTCAGCAAGGATATGTAAATGCCCAGTTGAAATTACTGCAACATCAGAGTGATGCAGGAACGCTCGACAGCCGCCCGGTAAAGTGGCAATATCCCGTCTCCAGAAGCACCGATTTCCTCATGTCAGATTAAAAGGAAAATTACATAATGACATAAGCAGGAAGTAAAATAGCGTTTACCATTTACATTAAAGGCGAGTGCCTGTCTGTTGGAAGGAACAAAAATATATGTGTGGATCCGTAGGCTACGGAAATGTTTTGTTGAAAAGTTTTATTTGTTTCAGTGGCAAACGCTTAATCATCCCTAGCCTCAGTTCATTGTCTGCTTTCCCTTCTTTAGGGAGGGTGGTTTCCTCATTCCTGAAGCCGAGTTTTTCATGCAAGATAACACTGGACTCCAAATGCAACTTCAGAGAAACAAAAAACGTGTTTTGTTTTTTGTTTTGTTTTGTTTTTTTTAACGAGATCAGCTGCGATCTGCTGCCCCTCGGTGGCTTTCATTAAAATAAACAAAGAAAAGGCAAAATTAAAAATCTCAGATCTGAAGTGCTGTAGTGTTTGAATTACACCTTTCATAGAATTATAGAATTGTTTGGGTTAGAAGGGACCTTGAAGAAAATCTTGTTCCAAATTTCTTGAGTTAAAAAAAAAAAAAAAGGCAGAGGAGAGCAAGCCTGCAAATTTATACCAGCCAATCTTCTCCAAAATAGAGAAGGCTCCTAACTTAGTATCAGTTCAGAAGCCTGTTAGTCATTCTGTTCCGCTCTTAATGGAAATCTGTCTTTTGATCTTAGGGAACAATCAGGCAAATCTGATGCCTGAAGTAAAGTCCCAATATCATGAATTTGTTTCTGCAATGGCTTTATCTAGCAATGAAAAAATTAGTTAGTATCCATAAAAACCCTCAGCAGTACAAGTAATCTTTCTGAATTACATAACAAAAAAACCCCTTACAATTATATTTCCAGGATTTCAATTAAAATCTTCCAAAAATGTATTTCCTTTTAACTTATGATAAGCTCCATCAGTGGGTTTGTGACAGGGAAAGAAAGAAAATATCTGAAATATGTATTTATTTGTTTTCCCATTTAAAGACAACAATTATTTTTCTCAGAACTGCAACAAAGAAAGAAGCTTGCATAATATCGGCACTGTCTAGATCAGAAGCATGGCATGGATGGAGGGAAAACTCGATTGAAACCACTACTGCACTTTACCCAGGTCCAACTTTACTCTTGCCTGGTCTGTGTCCTCAGGAGGAAGGATCCAATTATATGCTTTAATGTACAACACCAACCATCTCCAGGGATCAATATAACATGCTGCATAAGGGTAAGACCAACCATCCTCTCTAGCCAATGTGGAGACAAGTGAGTGATGCCCCAGTGATGGTCTAATGCCGCCCAATTGCACAACAGCTTGAAGCAGCTGCAATGCAGAGAGTGAGGTGCATTAAGAGCACTTAACAGGAATGCTTGTCCTCTGTTCCCCAAGCAGAGCTCAGGGGACACGTGTCACTTGAAATGAGTATGTGGTATGTGAAGTCCTTTTACTACTTTAAATCTGGGACCATCCTCTCCAGGATGCATTCAAAGGAAACATAAAAGTTCTTTTTCAAAGTAGTTAGAACATTAGGGCTAAACTACCCTGGTGAAGAGGATGTAGTAAAAAGTTCAAAACTTACAGAATTGGTAAGGCTTATAAAGGATTCACACAAAACGCCTGTATTTGATTTCAAGGCTTAAGAAGGGGATTATTAGGACAGCTTCAGAGTTTCATATGGGAACAAGGCAAAAGTTCCTGTAAGAACTCAACATTATAAAGATAAAACAATTGCATAACTTTTCTGGAAATGCAAGCACCTTTTCACATACAACAGGCACAACTTACAGGATTGGATGGGTACTGCATTTTACTGAAAACCCAGCAGAATGTGGCATCAAAAATGAGTTAATTGTATAGGATGAAAACTGATTTATAGTATTAGCAAAAAAATGAAAGCATTAAAATTGACGACCTATGTTCAGGGTGGGGTGTGGGCTATTTTTTTTTTTTTTAATCCAGTGTCAGAGACAGCTCCTGTTCTATTTATGCCATTCACTTTCCACCTTTGAGGAATGTACTTTGAGATCGACCCACACTCAGTTGCTGGAGTTTTTTGGTGTAATACAGTTTTGTAGTCCAGACCAAGTCTGCACCAGCTGCAGGGAGTGCAGTGGTATTATCACATGCAGTGGATTCAGAAAACCGGGTTCTGCACTTCACTTCTTAGAGCATTCTGAGTGGCACAAGAGGAAAAGAGAGGATCTATATATGAAATGGTTTTGAGGGTAGTCAGCATCCAAAGACATAGATGAACAGTTAGATGTGAGGGAGAGGAATCGCTGCCTGGGATGCAAGAAGGCAGGTGCTAGTTTTTACACCTTCCTCTGAAAATCGGATTTCCTATCTATAATCCAAGTCTATGTGTGTGCATGAGAAAGTCATATGGTGTTTGGGGAAGTGAGATTCTATCCCTGACAGAGGAAACTTTTACAGTCTATCCAGTGGAACCAGTGGAGGTAAGAGCAGCCAGAGGAGTTGGTGCCAGGTGTAAGTTCAGACATCACTGGGAGCAAGGACCTGTATAAGCCAGACCAAAGTCATGGTAGGCACTACTATAGTTTTAAAGGATTCTTATTGAATTATTCCAAGTTAAAAGTAAAATGGCTACAAGCACACCAAACCATTGGCATTTCTATGTTATATGAACACTGATTATCAGCAGTAATGGTCACAGACTCCTCATATCAAACTCCTTGGAGTTATGAGTGACACCAGAAGACACAGAAATACCAAAGTAGCTCTGACCTTGCTGCTTACTGTGGATGCCTACCACAGTCCTTATCACACACCAAGCACCTCCCAGGCACAAAGGGCAGACAAACAAGCCCTCCATCTAGCCTCATGTCTCAAGCATTATGGTGCCCCCCTCACTAAAGCAAAATCAAGGCAAGATGACTTTAGCTGGGCTTCCATTATTGGCAGCATTGATCAAGAAGATCTTCAGTGTGGTTCATGCTGTGCTGTTCTTGACTTGTCAAAAGTAGTCAGTAGGCACTTGTGAGAACTCAGGGTGTTGGGTTCTAACTAAAAATCCTGCCTCCTATTGCTACTTAAGACAAAGACATATTCTTAGAATGTGTTGTGAGCCAGTTTATGTAGACAAAAAGCTTTGAGAGTTCCTGTAAATGTGCAGAAAATCCCACCACTGTGTAATACCAGTTACAAATTGTACACTATGTAAAAATATCACATATTTTTTACATAGACATAGTAAATTAGGTGCTGAGTACTCTTTATCAGCACATCGACTATTTCTTAAAATGTTACTCTAAATTTACTGGGATGAGGCTTAGTTCAGTGCTTATCAATGCAGTGTGGAGTTTTGAAGGTTTTAAGTTGTGACAAGGCAAAGAGAAAAATCTCAATACCAAAAATTAAGCACTGTTTCAGAATCTGCTCACTGATTTTTTAACTAAACCTTCCTTATCTACTTTCATTTTTTCTAATAAATTACCAAACACAGGAATTATTTTGAACTGGGATCAAATGCAAAACAGCCTAATGTGGGAGCACTCCATTGCTGGAGTTTTTTTTTGTGTAATATAGTTTACGAAGTCCAGACCAAGATAAGTCTGCATCAGCTGCAGGGGGAGCATAGAACAGGAAGTGGCAAGAGGATGTTCTCTCATTAGCTAAATTCCAGCTGCCGTGGAAATCCTCCTGGGCACAGAGAATTTAATATAAGCTAAAGACAGAGAACCACTCTATTTCTTTACTGAGCTGTGCCAAACAAAGACAGACCAGACCCCAGGATCTGATTATATGGTAGGAGTGAAAGACTTGCAGCAGAGAAAAATATGACCCAGCATATAGGTTAGAAAGAAGCAATCCCAATTTGAAAATAAGCATCATCAGGTATGAAATCAATCACAAATATATTGCTTTTAATTTTCAATACAGACAACTAATAAAGACATGCTTTTCAAAATAAGATAAGCAGCTAGACTGCTGCACTTTGAGAGAAAAATGCAATATTCAAACCCAAACTATTGGCATTGAAATTAATTTCTAATAGTTTTTATAGTCCCTCCCTTGGCAGTTTTAAATTGGCACCTGCAGGAAGAGCAGGATGTCCAGAATACAAAATACTTCTTAATAACCCCATATATAACACTAGAATACTTAAGGCAACACTGGCATGTAAAAATAACCTCCAGAAGAACTGGCACAAAATATGAGGTTGTAAAATGAAGACAAATTTATAAGAACAGTATTTAAAAAAATAAAGAAAAATTCTGAAATACCCCGAATATGAAAAACTGCTCTCAAGATGTGAATGTTATCATACAATGATTTCAAATGATGTAGCTAACAAGATTATATAAGACTGTACAGAGTTGGATCTCACAAAGTATCTTTCTTAGCTGCTTTTATAAACATCCTTTCAGTGAATGCAATAAAGACAAACTGACTATGCTGGCAGAATATCTGTGTCATGGCATCTAAATGCACACATTTTTTAACAGAATTTTAAAACTAGGACCAGCAGTGTCAGACATCCTAACATGTGCACGTACACACTGAAAGCCACAGTGCACAAAGGTGGGTCGTTGTGGAATTCAATGCCTTTCAAGACCCAGCCTTTTGGCAGGGTATCAGTGAAATAGGCAGAGAAAGATCAAGGCACCCTTCAGTCCTCTTGGTGGAGCAGCCCTTAGAAGGCCATTCACCCTTTACAGCATCGCTCAAAGTGCTCTGATCTCACTTGGGACTGCACCAGCTGCAGGCAAGAGAGAAGGGAAGACATCTTCAGGACAGTGTCTTTCTCCATTACTTATGCAACCTATGTAATCCTCAGCTCAAACAGAAAGGTGGTTAAACAACGATCCAGCTGCACTTGCCTTAAGGACTACACTGACTAGACTTTTTGATTAAGGCTTTTTAATCAAAAGAATAATATCTGCTGGATTTCATTTTACTACATCTGCTATGAGGCAGATACTTGATCTGCTAGGCTGAACAAGCCAGTGCAGAGTCATGTGTAATAAATTAGTGATCAGAAGACTCTGATAGTCTATTCTAAAGTTCTACGGAAGTATAGTAAGCTAAAAAGACTAACAAAGAAGGATGCTATAAGGGTTCAGAGTTTCTAAAACATCTGTTCTCTAGTATATATAAATGCTGAATTAAATGGAAATTGTAATTAGTTTACCACTGTTTCTCCATTTTATTTCCTAGGATTTTACAATTAGTTGCTACTTCAGTGATAATTATACTTCATTACTCTTAGAAGTAGTAGATAATAATTAAATTACTACATTTTTAAAAATATTCCAGTCCTAAAATGCCTCCATGAAAAAAAAGAATGATAAAAGTAAGAAGATAAGAATTGCCTTATGTATCTGTAACCTCTACTAGGACAGAAAAAAAGAGAGCAAATTTATTTCATTGCATTTTGTACCAGCTGCTTATTTAGTGACCAATTGCAAAAGTCAGTCATGAAATGACTCAAGAGAAGCAAATAAAGATATGGGCAAGTAGCAGAAGTTATAACATACGTGCCTTCATCAGTCAAACATTGAATAGGATCTGTCAAAATCAATATTTTTCTCCTATTTCAGGAGATATATCCAAACATATGATCACAAGGTTCAAGGGAGAGTCATCTGGCCATAATTTCATTAAAACAAGTTAAAGCCTAAACTGATAAATTGTCACTTGAAGCAAGCAGGCATCTACTCAAATCCCCATTACCTGTGTGTTAGCTGAAGATCATCAAAACATGCAAATCCTTGCTTTTGAAATAAAAGCCCCTAAACCACAAGTTTAGCAAAAAAAAAAAAAAAAAAAAAAAACCAAAACAAAAAAGACACAATTAAGCCACTCTGCTCTAAAACAGTTTTCCTTCAACCTGCATACAACAGGTTAGATATGCCATGCACAAATGTGCCAGAAGTGAGAAACTCTAAGCAGTGTCGAGACTATGCCACGTCCAGGAAGAATTACAGAGAGATTGACTGCATTGCAAAACTTTCCAAAACAGAAGAAATGCTGGTGTTGTAACATCTTTTCAAAATCTCAGCTGAGACACAGCATTAACATGAAAAACTGGAATATTTCTGCCTAATTTAAATTCCTTATATTTCTTGTTCTCAGCAAATATTTAATATTTCAATGTTTTGCTCTATTTCCCTTAAGTGACACTACACAGTTTTGGTCATATGGAGGTAAAAAAATTAGCTCAGGTATCTCTTTAAAAATCCCAGGAAGCCAACTGGTACTGAAGAGACAACCAACCAATATTTCATTGATTTCAAATCAGGTATTTCAGCTAAGAACAATGGAGCTAAAGCTGTCTAAAAGTTCAAGTCAGACTAAAATCCTTTTATTTCATTTTTCTAGGCATAAAAGTTTGCCAGCAGTCTGCACTATCTCATGAAACTTCATTTAATAATGAAGCTGAAACTCCCGAGAATATTTTCACTATTCTCTTTTTTCCAGTGTCCTGGCTACCCACGCCAGCCATGGAAAAAGGGTTTCTGAGAAACAGGCAGCCTGTTGGAACAGGAGGTACAAAAGTTACCTGTCAGCCATGCAGCAAGGGGGTCACACAGAAAACTTGTGAAGTGGTGTCACTCAGAATCATATTTTAAACACTGGAAATATGAACTGCAGCCTGAAAATTACTTGTACCCAGGGCACAAAGTGTTTCATCTCCTTCCCTGGAATTCCTCCCCTGGAATTCTCAGACTGCGTATTCAAGCTGTCTTTATACTGCTGAGGATAATAAAGTAGAGAATAAAATTATAAATGCTAAAACATCTTTGAACATTACTGTAATCAGGGCAGCACAGGCTCTGCCATAAGCAGGAATGAAAGACACAAAGAGACTGACCTTTGTAGATGTAACTAAAAGTTTCTGGACTAAATCTAAGTATTTAGAAAGCAAAATTTAATATTAACCACACAACACAAAAACAGACCACTGAAAATATTTCTAGAAAAGTGTGTGTGGCTGTATGAGCATGTAGACATCCATGAATGTGTAGAGAAATTTGTTCAAATTCCTCAAGAAAAATTTAAGGTATATACTTGGACTTTCTCAGTGAAAAAGAATTGAGTCTTAAGGTCTTCAGTCTTAACTTGAATCTTCCCTACAACTAAACAAAATATTTTCCTACTCAGGATATCACTACAGTGAACTGTAGTGTTGGTGGTGAGATGAGGTTGTAGGGGGTGGGCTGGGGAATGACAACAAAAACCTTAACTCACATCCCAAACCCTTAAACTCCGGCCAGGAAAACTGCTTTATACAACTGAGAATTTGCTAACATATGTGACTCATGATTCGACTCATAAGCTTCTGAAGTTCACTGGGGTTACCATCAAGGTCAGATTACCTACGAAATATCAGATTACTACACCTTCCCATTGCTTCAGAGAAACTCTTGGTACTGACCATGTAATATATTTTTGTGGGAAGGTTAACACCAAAACCATCACATTCCTCTAATTTCAAATGAGAAAAGCAGGCAAAGAATTTAGAAGAAAATCAAAAGAACCTTCTTGTGAGGATTTTAAATTAAGCAATTCAAGGATGTGGGCAGATATCACGAAGCATTAGTCACAGAAGTTAAGCTGGAGACAGTTTCAGAAAGTCTTTGCTTATCACATTAATGTTTTTTCTCACCAGGAGCATTGCTTAAAGCCAGCTAATGAGGGTTTCAAAATGGTGTGTTTATAAATAGGCTCACTGAGACTGCCCTGGGAGGACTGGTCTGGTTGGGTTTCACACTTCTATCTGTGTCGAGTAGCCATTTTTTAGCTTTTAAACCATTTTCAGATGGCACTTTTATGAGTGCCTGTACCTCATTCCTTTTAATTACTGGAATATATAGTGTAGGTTTACCAGTCTCCAAAATAATTTCTACTTTCTTTAGCTCACACACATTTCCAGAGGTGTCACCTATTCAGTCTTCCCTTTTTGTTAAATGGCACTGGCAATAAACGACAATGACTGCAAGGATAATGTACTTCTCCAGGTTCCAAGCAAACCACTTTTTAATACAAACCTTTGATTCTCAGTTTATAAGATGCTCTTATAAAAATAGATATATTTAAAAAAAAAGCAAACTGCTCCGTGAAAACTATGTTCTCATAGTTGGTGATAAACCTTTTCATGAAGATACTCAAAAAATCTAAAGTAACCCAGAAAACCTGATTCAGGTAAGACTTGTGAAAAGTAAACCTCAGCACAGAAATAAAATGCTCACTATTTGGCATCTCTCATTTTCACAGGTTATTATTAGTTTGCATTTATCACTTCAATTCTGTAATTGGCAGATATTGTCCAGAGTGTCTTATTTCATAAATACACGTGCTTATTTACAGGGAGACTCAACCACTATAAACCCTGCTTGCTGCACATTCTCCAAAATCATTATTTTACACCAACAGCAGGGGAAAAAAGCACAGAAGTAGCTGCTACTGCACATCAGCCCAATGATGAAGGTTAATGCATGCCTTCTAAACTATTTCATGCAGATTTTGATCCCTAGGGCCACACTGTCACATATGCTCATACTCTCCTTCTTGTTCAGACATCTCCCTTAGATGTAATTTTGCTGTAATTCACTATGAAACTGCAATGATATGCAAAGGTCCTAACACCCATTTCATAAAGCCTTTTCCACATCTCTTGGTCACAAAGAAGGTCCTTTGTGTCGACAGGAATGCACAGTGATGTCCTGAATACCCTGTCATCGTCAGCAATCCAAGCTTTTGGGGCTCTCAGTTTCCCATCTACCACCTGAAATTAACTAATAATGTGATACTATACAATGCTGCAGAGCAAAATGAGACAGGAAGACCCCTCAGCACATACAGATGAGTTAGGCTGAGATGTGCAGTTGCTCAATTATCAAATCTCTTGGCAACAACTGATTTTGCTTTCCTCTTTCTGCACGCCATCTATTCAGAGTGGAAGCACATATAGATGGTGTACTGCACTTCACACTGAAGTGAGAAAGAAAAAAGAATCATACTAAGGATTCAAAAATGAAAGACTCTTGTGATTTAAACACAATTTCTGTATTTCTTTTATCACAGGAACTCGTAATGCATTGGGACTACCTGCTTCTCTAAGTATTTAATTGGGTGGAAAAACATAGTACACCACAAAAAAAGACAAAACACAGAGTCCTTTGGGAAAAGGTGATGACACTTCAGCAGGGGAATTCTCCAGACCATCCCAGCATCCTTAGCCTTAAAAGCTGTGAGGCACAGAATTAACTCCACAGAAAAATGCGTTTGCCATATCCTCATATTAGACCTTAGGAGTGTAAAGCTCTGACCACTTGCAGCTTTGAAGCTGAAAAAGAAGGGAGACCTCCTGAAATGCAACATCTAAAACAAGAGAAGCTGTCTCTACAGTCAGAAAAATCATTATTGTTACAGCTTTATGTGATTTGAAATTCTGCAAATAAAGTAAATGGCACAGCTCACAGTCTTTTTAGATTTATAACTGCTGCAGGGAGGGAATCTGTACTTACCTTATCTTGGATGTCTTCCTGTGAGTTCTCATGTTCAATCCTTTTGGGAAACTCTTCCCTTTATGTAGGCTTTTTTTGGCCACCACAAACCACTAAAGCCTTCAGCACACTTAGCTGAGGGTGATTATTATGAGCATGCTGTAGGTGAGCAGCGATGTGTGTCCACCACCGTGCTCCCACCAGTGACTTCTTGAACCTGTTAATCTTTTGCTTTTGATAAATCAAACTGATATATAAAAATAAAGTAGAATGGCAAGGAGAAATCAGCCAGTAGACAGGTGATCTTGAGTCTCAAGCATTTTTATGCATTTTTCTTTCAGTGTGGCCGTTTCCAAGAGCTAATATTATCAGCATTTTACAAATATTAGCAGGGCATTTGATGCACATTTAATGGAGGTGTTGCAGCGTCTCAAACAGGTGATAAGGGGTTGCTATGGTTACGAAATTCTCTTAAACTGAATATTTAATAGGTTCACAAAATTCATATTCTTACTTGTTATTTAAAATATTCATTGCCCAACAGACATTTTCTTATGCACCCCTTTCATTTTTTCATGGACTTTACACTCCTTTAGCGATCAAATATAGTGGACTTTGATACTATTTAGAGAAAGGAGAGGTCACTAACCATTTTCCTTCTTCTGAAAAGGGGACAAGTTAGGTAGCTCATTAGCCAGCCTATCTATAATTAAGTCCAAAAATAACTGCTCCACTGTACTAGAATTGTGAGAACTTTTATTTCAGAGGATTTAATGAGTCATGGAAACACACTTAGAAGTCTGCACTAAACAAAGACCTAAACATTAGCATGGCAATAGACCATATAGCTTTTAATGGTCTGAACTCTTTGTTTCGCATTTGGACACAGACCCAGGATTGTCCCATCACCAACATTTCATCCAGTGTTTCTTTCAGATGGGTCACGTTTTTGCCAGTGAATCTGAAGGTGATATTTAGGAAGCTGTCCTAGGGTGATGTTATGGTGTTTCTATCTCCAATCGTGTGTCCTGATTATGTTTGGTATTATGTCCTGTGCTTCCAGGACTGAGTCTGAGAGTGAAGCTTTGTTTTGTCTTGTTATCAGCCGGCTCACCTCCCCCATGGTCTATGTTTAGGAGAGGTTTTAGCTCGGCTTGCTTGCTTGCCTGCTTGCTTGCTTGCTTGCTCGCTTCTGCCTTTTTCTTTCCTTCGCTTTGCCCTTGCTTTCTGCTTATTAGTTAGTTCAGCTAGGCAGTCCAACTTTTTCCCTGGACTGTTTTCTCTTCCACCCCGTCCCCTCCCTCTCCTGGATACCATCTGAACGGACGGGGACCTGGGAACCCCAAGAAACACCGGGAGGCTACACTTTGTCACCTGCAGCAGTCATCCCCAGCGCCAGAGACTGATAACTGAGCGACCACTCGCCAGAGAGACTGAGTTTGTCATCCCTTCAGAACGGTGAAAGAGTTTTTTGTCAGCTGGTGTTGTTTTTTTCCCTGTGCTGGGGAGTGTCTTGCTTGTTAAATAAACAGGTTTTTTCTCCCACTCTTCTCCAAGGAAATTCTTCCCGAACCCGGTGGGGTGGGGGGGGGGGGGGTGGGGGGGGGAGGAGTCGTGGGGTTTGCTGTCTGGGGGCTCCTCCTGGAGGTTTTCCCCCAAATTTGGCCGAAACCAGGACAGAAGCCTATTATCAGGCATGCAGATTAGGGGGGAAATTGTGTCACATCAAATCATGACCGTTTACTAAGATATTACTCATGGGAAAATGCTTTCATGCATTGCCTACTTAGAAGAGCAGGTTGAATGGAGTTACTGTAAAGGCACCAAAGTTCAAATTTTTTACTTGTTTGTACTTTTCATGATGCAATTAAAGGGAGGTTTTAACACACTAACTTATTTAAATTTGATTTGGTTTATTAATATATATAGAATGTAAATAAACATAAGGTTACCTGATTTTTATTATCATCAAAATATTAATGTTTTGACTTTCTTTGGGCTACTGTGATCATTATGTACCTTCTACCTTATATTGAAAATTTTCATTGACATCTGATACAGTCATAGGATGGAAGCCTGCTATAGTGAAACTCACTTATTAAAAATGGCCCAATTTTTACTGAGGTAAATATGAATAGGATTACCTCCATATGCAACTGATAACCTGGCTGTGGTCAGGGAAAACAAAAAGAATCCTCTAAGTTTGGCTAATAACTTAGCTGGATATCTTCGAACACCTGTTACTATAATAGTGTTAGTAATCGGTTCAGTTTGGAGTAAGATTGAGCAAGAGCAACTTCCAGATCTGCTTTCACAGCTTGTATCCAAAGAGATTCCTGGGAAATGAATTAATATTTTGCAGTCTGAGGCAGAAAATTTTTATAGCAGGTCTGAGCAACAGGGTAGGAATTCATGGAAGATAATATATTGAGCAGATCTGAGTACTAAATAGACACTTTCCTTATGTATTTTGAAGTGCAGAATGTTGCATATTTCTAGAACGAAAAATGGACATAACATGTTGTTCTTGCAAGGTGTTACCATGTTAACAACTAGAGAACCTTCTGTTAAAACTATTAATATGTGGCTTATCACTTCATAAAAGCTTGAAATCCCAACGCAACAACAATAAGCACATGTGGTACATATGAAGCCAGTCTGCAAATACAATAATAAGCATTCAGCAAGAGGCATTTTTGTACTGTAGTTAGCTGCGGTAAAATTGTCATGCTTGTTCTACAATCACCACTTTTTTAACCTACAAAATAAACCCATCCATACTCACTCTGTATTTGGGCTCCTTTCTGAAGTTCAAGAAAGGCTTTTGTTGCCCCCTTGCTCTTCAGCACACACCAAACCTGACTTGGGAAGTTTGAAGGTGATGGTGAAGTCATCTGCCAGAAGGCTTAGCAATTTTAAGGAAATCTGTTCCCAAACCTGCAGCTGACCCTCTGTTTACCAAGACATCATCTATCATAATGATTCTGTCACTGGTGTCAGTATTTGGGTAGTTGTGGCATTTACAGGATAAGTGCAGGCATAAGTGTGAAAAAGTAGATGGGGTGATAAATTAGGGGACTGAGAGATGAGAAGAGGAAGAATTACAAGCATTCCATGTCAATCATAGAATCATTTAAGTAGGAAAATATCTTCAAGATCAAGCACTGCCAAGTCCACCACTAAACCATGTCCCTGTGCAGGGTAGGTAAGAGTCTGATGGAGAGACAGAGGCTTCAGCCAGCTTTTAAAATGCTGTTTATTGTATAGATGAGGTTACAGCAGTTGAGGGTAGTGGGTGAGCCTAGAGCTGCTGGCTATAGGCAAGCTGTGTGTTTTGTAGCTTATGTAGTTCTGGTTACAATGCATTATATACTTTTCATTACAGAGCATCTTAATACATGACTACCAATCAACATCATATACAATACTTTTTACATTTACATGTAACTTATTACAACTGCTAAAATTACCATATTATGTTAGCGACTAGCTAATCATTGGAGTTAGTAGTTACATGTTAAAGTTTGGGACTTGTTCTGCAGTGGAAATTTCTGAGATTTTTTTTCTACTTGCAACACTGGCTTTCTTGTTTGCTTGTAAATTTTTTTTTTGTTTGGTAGAAACATTTTTTGTTTGAGGTGGATTTATTTTTTGCTCTAAGCCATAAAAGCCCCTTCCAACTCACTTGCTCTTTGCCTTCTAGTTACCCAGTAAGACTGGCTCAGAAATTCTTTTCATCTATATTAAAACTTGCTTTCATTCCTATAGAACCTTCTGTATATCTGCAAAACTCCTCTGTTAAATTCTCGTCCTTCCCAACAGGTAGGCATTTATGTGCACATTTAAATCCCTCCAGGGCTGGTGACTCCACCACTGCCCTGTCCCAGTGCTTGAGAACCTGCACTCCTGTGTTCAAATGGAGCAAGGAGCTCATGAAAACCCAGCTCGTGCATACACAAAGTGAAAAGGGGCTGGGTGGGGAGCCCGAGGCGTGGTAGGGCAGAACCTGCATTGCTCCCATATCCAGTGCTCAGAAGGGAGCAGGAACCTCTCTGCAAGGCAGCTGTGACACCAGCTTCTTGTAGAAACTGCACAAACTTTCTATTTGCAGGGAAAATCTGGACTGTTTTTGGTTACTTAGCTAAGCTTTGGATCCACTTAGCAACGATAAAATACATTTTTTAAAACCACATTGGGCAGGAAGATCTTGCATCTATAACACTGCAAGATCCACTTCTTCTTGAGATGACATTAACTCCAATTCTAAACTTTTCTGATGCTTTAAGCTGATTTCTCCACACAAAGAGAAGAAGACAGCACAGGTTCAAACCAGCAACTGCTTGTCCCTAGCATTAAAGGCTGTGGAAGAAGCACATATTGCTGCATTCCAGGAGTTGCTATGTTACACTTTATGCCCCAGCATTACTATCACCCTGAAGTCTCTGTGCTGTTATTCCTCTGTGCTTAGTCTTAAAAGACCACAAGTTTGCATACTTGAAATTTGTGATACATTTTCTTCCCAGCATATGCCTAACCCCTTGGGACACAAGAGTTTTTGTTAAGGACCAACTTTCTGCTTGTGAAAATAAAATTAAATCACTGAACTCTGACCATTAATGCAGAGTGTGTTCCACACTAGCCTATAGCAAAAGAATATCCTGACAGTCAGCATAAGAAGGGATAAAAAACACCAGCAAGTAAACCTTGGGATAACTCAAACTATTCACTTGAAATATATGGATATCAATCCATCTTGTTCATTTTCATATTCCTTCTGTCTTTCCTAAATTAACATGTACTTTTTTTTTTTCCTTCCAAAGAGGTAAGCAGCAAACACAAACACTGAATTTTTGTATCAGACAAAAAAGTAAGTTTTGAATGTCATGTCCAGACAGCTGAGGAACATGTTCAATACCAGGGCAGCTATCATATATAATGACTCTGTGGAAACAATATTTTTCCACTAATTATTACATCCTCCAAGACATAAAACCAAGTCTCCTCATAATGAAATTAACTTTTATCCCTATCTGCACTCACAGATTTCTGTTGCTCATTTCTTCCTAGATATAGTAAATATTATGAATTTTTAGTATATATCCCCCTATTTCTACCTTTGTGAATAATCAGTTTCATATTATTTGTATGTGAATAGGTTGAGGCCTTGCCACTGTGCTTGGAAAACATGCAAACCTAAAAGTATATTTCCAAGATTGACCTCCTCTTGGAGATAGATTTATTATTCTTACCAACCCCTCCCACCCCTCAATACAAACAGCAATGGAGCTTAACCTTCAGATGAAACTTCCTCTCCATGCTCATCTATTCACGGTACTTCTTCTTAGGAATTCCTATATCTTAATTCAGTTAATTCTTCCTCCTACTCACACTTCTTTATTTTAGGGGTAGTGAATGAAACTGCATTTGCCACAATAATTCAGCAGAACTTTTGCAGCTTTGGGCAAGAGAGTGGGACAAGAGTCTCCTGCCACTCCTATGTGTGTCCAGGAGCAATGGTGCTGACAAATGATTAGCTGATATCATATTGGTCTTATTTTCAGTCTCATGAAAAAGACCTCTCAAATGAGAACAAATTTTATTCAGCTGAGGTTTTAATATTTCTCTGTATCTCATCAGCCCTGACATTAATATGATATTGTGGTGATTTAACCTAGGAGTGTGGGAATTGCTGAGGGATGTGCTTATTTTTCTAACAAAAGTTCAGGCATGCTATTATTAGTAATCTCTGGTATGTCATGAATGTCAAGGGCCAAATACTTTCTTGAAATGTTTAGGAATCAAGTGTGTTCTGAATCAGAGGAGTCTGTTCTCACTCTGCCATTGCAGCATGCTGCAAAAAGACTCCCATCTTGCCAGAATGCTCCTGAACACTCCCAGTGCATCTGTTCTGATAGTGTTCAGGTTCTCAACAGGACAAATATTGACTTCAGAGAGCAGACCATCCAGTATTTCACAAACACTGGCCCTGGGAGCCTGAACTTAACCTATTTTAGAGACCACTTTACACCACCTACAGCTCCTTGCATGCATAAGTGTACCTAGCAGTTTAGTACCTTGATAATACTCAGCCAGCTGCCTTAGCATGTCACCAAGAACACACAAATGAGACACACAGGGGGTATTGACATAAAATTCTACAAGCAATTGCATCATCAGGTAGATCAAGAAGAGGGTTTTCCTGACCTCTCCCAAGATCTGCCTCTGAGTGCAGATCTACCATATCACTCTGAGAGTTGGCTCTTACAGCTCTGAGACTTTTGGATTAAACTTTCCCTGCCACATTTTATGAAGAGAAAGCAGGTGACCAATATGAAAATCAAACCTGAGATAAGTAACCATTCTTTCATTTAGAACTGGCAATAGGTTTTAAAACCAAAAAATTTCTTGCCTTTTTCATCAGGGTCATTTATAGAAAATATGAAAGGTAGTTTCAAGCCCAAGCCTTTTCTTTCCCAAGAAAAGGGTTAAGTAATATAATTATTTCATTAGAAGCAGTGGCCATCTATTATGCTTTATAAAAAGACTGGCAAACAAAGTTAAAAACATCCATTACATGAAATAGAGAAGAGAAAAATATGTTTATTTAGCAAATGTTAAGGTTCTGAAAGATGTTTGATTAGAGTCTGGAATTTATCATCATTTGCTAGAGCTCAGGCTAGAAGCCTAGCATCATCAACACATATTGTCAACAGGCATTAGCAAACAGTTTCATCTCCATATGAAAAAAAACCTGTGATTAAGCTCTTCCAACTACATCACTAGGTCTATCATCCTCCACAAAACATGATATATGCTTTTTTATGTCCTCTTCCAAGAAATATCTCTCCAATCTTTTAGTAATTTTCGTCCTGTGTAGTATAAAGACTTTAAAAATAGTCTTTAGAAACAAAAAGACATGAGGGCTTTCTAGAAAAAACAAATCTTTAAACCTTCACAGGAAAATTTCATGCAAGAAGAAACAGTAATGTGATTATGAATCACCAGAAAACTGAAATGATTCATGAATTTAAAAAAGGCAATGTCAAAAAGCATGTAGTGCAAATCCAAAATTGAAAGTTAGCCATAGTTTCTATTTTGTTTGTTTGCTTCTCAACAAATATATAAATACTTTAAAAACCCCCAAACCACAGGACAGTGGAGCATGCCTGCTTCTGCTGGGGCTGCCAGATATCATCATGGAAATTCTACTGGGAGAAGAGAGAATGATGCTAAATTGCAAACCAAGTTTTTGAGTGAACTTCAGTTTGAACAATTCTTTCTTCCACCCTCCCATAAGAACAGCTACATTTCTGTAATATTTTCTTGGCACTGATCATCAGTGTAGCCCGAATGGTTTTCTTCTCATTTTGGTGCTATTTTGCTACAACATTACTTAAAGAAAGCAATGGCTTTTGTGCTGGGAAAAGGAGGGGGACGAGGAAGTTTAGACACACCTTTGTTAAAATGTGTATACACATACACACAAAAAGCTCCATTTGAATCAAAGAGTAATGTCCACTGGCTGGTTAGTGCATAATGCAGTATTTCCTGAAATCAGAAGCAGAGGGATAGTAGGGATATATATAATGGGGAAAACTTTCCCACACGTTTCATTCTATACTTATACAAGCAAAAAATAAAACTTTATTTTGCATATTGGAGGTAAAAGGGTTGAAGCCACGCTCTTCATTTGACTTAATTTGAAATCATGGGGATTTAAAAATTTTTAGGACAAAATTCTCCCAGTAGCAATCTACCTGCTCATGGGTTGGTTTATAACACTTTCAGAGTGATACCACACCATGCCTTGAGGTGAACTTGTCCTGCACAGGTCCTGACTGTGAGAAATCCTTGCTGAGGAATGATACTCATGAGGCCAGGGACTGCAGAGCCATACACACATGGTTGAGAAGACCATGTAAGTTTTATGATCACTCTCTTCAGAGCACATTACTGCTTTCTGAATTTCCTGTTAGTCATTGCACATTTGTGACTTACACCTACTTGTCTTGAAACACCTTAACATGGCTGTAAGATTTTAATTCCTCACAGACTTAGCAATAATTAAACATATCATATATGTTTAATTATTTGAATCCATTTGAATGGACTTAATATTTGAATCCATTTCAAGGGAATGAGGATACACTGGACGCTGTGGGGAGGGACATGTGCTTTGTGAATGAAAAGAGCACATGGAAATGCTTTTACCCCATTAGCATAGGCACTGAGGTTGCTCTAACACAGCTGCAGCTGTTGGAGAAGAGTGTGCAGGCTGAGAGATGAGCTCATAGTTGGGTCCAAATGGGACAAGGGTCCTGCTCTCTTTTCAAGGGAGATCACTGAGGAAGAGCAAGCTGCTCACTGTATTGTCCCTACATCTCTATTCTCAAAATTTCCAGGAATTTAATGCCAAGCAGCCACTCATAACCAATTTTGGCCCCATCTGTGCCCATGAGTCATTAACTTTTGCACAGTATCTCACATCTTGTTACCATTTCATATGCCACAACCATCGAATTAACCCCAGACAATGCTTGAGTGAGCAGCTATAACAATATAGAAATCTGGAGCACAAACAACAATCCCCAACCCTCACAGCACAGCAGCAGTATCATGTCCTGTCACTGGGACTATAGATATTCTTGGTCGTCTGTCTCAGAGAACATACAAAGACTACTATAACTGAGATGTTACTCCATGGGATAATGAGGCGTTGCCATTCCTTACAGTTCTGTCACAAGGCTTAGGCTATTTGATCTTTTCTGTGAAGCCTCAGCTCCAGATACCAAGTCATTATGTGAGAACTGAAGATTTATTTTCTTTTTAAAAAGGGATTTAGCCTTTAGACTGTTACAGAGAGAGAGCTGACAGTCTGACCTGAATATAACCCCTACAATTTGAAAGCCAGAGGATAGAAAAAAGGAATGCAGAATTGTCTTTAACATGTTATGATTTTTAACCTAAAATATTATGATTGTGAAAGAGGTGGAGTCTGGCAGGAGGTTAATGCTTTTTGAAAGCTAGCTCTCCTCTACAGGTAAGAAAAGACCTCATTTTGTGCTCAGGCCAGCCTAGGCAGAGAGCGTCTGGAAGGGGTTGTGTGTCTTGAGATAGTCAGAAGGACTTCTGCAAGCTCCCTTCCTATGCAGAGGAGGTTGTGCAAAGCATGCTAACTTTCAGGTTAAATACCTGTTGCTTTAAAGAGCCTGCCAACTCCATTGCATTCATCAGTTTTAGCTCAGGCTTTGCAATCTTTTTAAGTGGAAGGGACTACAGAAATCTTTGTTTCTGAAGAAAACCCATGAACTATCCCGTTTCCCACACCTGTTTGCTGTTTGGAAGGGCAGATTTAAAAAAAAAAAGACACTGACCACACTGATCCTGAATGCATTGCCTTTTGATAAAAGCAGTTAATTGTATAGTCAACGTTATCAGCATTTTAAGATGCATTCATTTTAAGGTGCATTGATCAGCATTCATTACCTGCCCTCCTGACTTACCCTGTAGCCCATCACTGACAAACTTTTCTGTGTAACCTTATGTGTACATACCCATATGTGTGCCATACATACATTTCTGGGGGTTACATTTTTCCTTTTTTATGCTAGTGTTACACAGAGCACAAGAACTACAACAGCCAGCTCTAGGCACGTAAGGGAAGCAGC
Source organism: Sturnus vulgaris (assembly GCF_052056855.1). Classification (NCBI taxonomy): domain Eukaryota; kingdom Metazoa; phylum Chordata; class Aves; order Passeriformes; family Sturnidae; genus Sturnus; species Sturnus vulgaris. The sequence continues at coordinate 99,933,748 of NC_142244.1, forward strand.
CAGATGGTGGGGGCAGGAGAGCAACCTTGTCCTTGCTTCCTGGTTTTCCAGGACCTGATGGGTGCCAGTGGGTCCCCCACAGGAGCAAAGAAGGGCAGCTATGTCCAGGGAAAGCTGCTCCTTCCCGGCTGGGTCCCACACCTCAGCCCTTCATGCCCCTTTACTCAGCAGCTAGAGCAGACAAGTCTGTTTTCCCAGAGGTCTTGCCTGGACCTTCTTTCCAGCTTTTCTTTTTCTCCCAGTGCTTCCCCTTGGAGCAGCACCCTGACCCCACTCCACTCCATTCATGAGATGGCTTTTGCCTGTGACTGCTGGCGTGATCTGAAAAGTAAGGCAATTGTTCCCTTAACTCTAAATAAAACACTACAGTTTAGAAACCTCGGGGATTCTTATCATACCTCTTCATTTTATTTTTATTTCAGCTCCACTGCAACACCAAAGTGCAAAATTACAGATTAATAGGGAGTCTTGGGTGAGTTAATGAGGCAAAATGGGCCCCAGTCACTACATGGTTAAAAAACCTAGGTCCTGCAGCAGCAGTATGGATAGCCTTTACCTCCACCTAAAAAAGGGTAACAAGCAGGGAGGATATGTTAACAGTTATATAGATATGTATAAAAATCAAGCAAGCAAGAAAGAAAGCAGTTCTATAAATCAATTAAAGTAGAGCTGTTAAATAATCAGATATAAGAGTTGTAAAAGTAGTGCATGCATGTCTCTATGGATGCTTGTAGGTATGTAATATTATTATTATAATAATTACTTAAGAGTACCTCCCATTATCCTGTGTACTGTGAAGTAGAGAATAAACAGCAAGAAAACCCTTGTCTGCATCCAAGCTATTCCACCCAGACTGCAAAAATCGCAATTTCCTGGCACTGCCCCACATCAAATCCTATCACTTCAAATGCAGTAGCAGACAGATACACATGTTGTTGCTTATTTTTATAGTGAAAATACTGAGTAATTCCAGAAGCCTTCTATTAAATGTTTTAACAAATTAAATTATTAAGTAAATAGAATCAGATAAATCCAACCTTGATGTCAGTAATATGAAGAGACTTATAAACAATGAGAACTATGCAGTCGCTGTGAGAAATCTTACTCACAAATTGATTTAGAGGGGAAATTATAGACACATGCAACTATCATGTTGCATCAGAAATAGATTATGAGAATCCACAAATTAAAAAAGTGTTCAGTTGGTGAAGTCAGGAATTTCAGGCTAAATACATTATCTCCATACAATTACTGACCCTTTCTCCTTAACAACTTAACTTTATTTGGGCTCAAGAAGCTTGAGCTTCAACCCTCATCAGCTCTTATCAACTCTCACATCCTTTCAGCTACCCCAGATCTCACCACAAGCTTTACAGAGGAATCTGTTTGTTCAGCATTTCCCCTGTGATTGGGCTCTTATGGCAGGTCTTCAGTGCTCCATGGATCTTGGTCCATACACCTCGCTGTTCAACTCACTGGGGACGTGAGTTAGGGTAGCACAGTGAAGGTTTACCCACATCATGGCTCCCCACAAGATTTGTCAGCTCAGGTCGTGCATACACCCCTGAGCCCTGGGTGCAGAGACAGAACCAACTCAGATGTCTCTGCTCAGGCAGCACAGGTGCCTAAAGAAGGTACAAGAAAACTGCCCACCTTGCACAGCTGCTTAGGAGGGTTTTCTCTCCAAATGACTGCACGTATCCTTCTACATAGCTCTGTGAATGATGTCAGCACTGCTAGACTGAAGCATTTCACACTGTAAGGCCAAAGCTGAGAAGATTTTATTTTTCAAAACTAACACCCAGGTCTTGCTGAATGCTCAGAAGACAAGGCCTAAAGGAAGCCAACAGTGTTAAGACACTGGATCAAAAACTCTCAAAATTTTGGTGTCATCTTTTATGCATGTAAGAGACAGGGAGAAAAAAAAATAACGTGAGTATTTCTGGCCACTGTTGCTTTTTTTAGTCAATCAAGCTCTGCTCATTGAAATACTTTGTGATCTGCTAAACACCTAACACCTTCTCAGCCTTTCTGCATGTTCCCTGTGCTAGCAGTATCTAATTTATGTCCTTGTAAGGTGCTTTGAGCTGTAACAAGTATGAAAGGTGCTATACAAAACACTATTCTATTCTCTCATATCCTAGTTAATTTTCAAAACCAAAATACTGCACTTGGATGCATACTTTGCATCTTTGCACACATTGCTGCAGGTTTGGCTGTAGCCATTGGGAGTTTTCTGCCTATATGTGCAGGGATAACATGGACCTTTATGCTTTCAAAATGCTCAGATACTGAAGGTGTGGAGGATGGGGGTGGGGTCCTTTTTCCTTGGAGTAATCTTTTAAAAATTCCTGCATCATATTGCATCTATTTGAAACCCCTAAATGTTCATATCCGCAGCAGTCCTGTGGGTCACCTGCCATGGAAAAAAATTTCCCTGGACAAAAAGGTCTTAAAATATTTTATTACAGAAATATACTTTTCAGGCCTTAAAACAGATTAAACATATGAGAATTCCTAGAAGTCTATATTGTTCCCCTCAGGGATGCCAGACTTTATTTACAAAGCTTATATATTGCTATAGCAAGGAGTTTTTCATGGATGAATACTGCTCAGGGCATTATGATGGATAGGTGGATGGCAGTGAATGGGAAAAAAAGCCATAGAAGCTCCACCTGGCTGAATGGCATTAAGATTCCCCATGGGAGACAGATGAGAATGCAAGGTTTTCCTCTACTGTTTGCTCTAGCAATGACACACTAAGATACATACATACATATATACATAAATGAAATCACTCGCAGCACTCAATAATTTATTTGCTTCATCCTGGCCATGAATGTGCTAGAATAATAAACCACCATATGGGTGATAGTAGAGTCAATACTAGTGATTCCACATTATTGTAGCCTTGCAATAAGATAGCTTAATCTTTGTTTCTTTTGAAAGATCCAAAACAATGGACACATACAGCCCTGCTTTAGAATCATATTTTCTGTTGCTTGCTTTTCCCAGTATTAAAAAGGGTCGATGAATACCTTTTCTTAACAGCTACACTCTCAAGGGCAAAAGTAAATCTAGCAGAACAGGAATTCCTAATTCTAAAGATGCTAATGGCAAATACTCACATGTGTGTAAATAATTAATTGCTTTCTTGTTAACAAGTCCAGGTTTTTCAGTCTTTGTTAGTGACCCCAAGGGTTGTTTTTTCTATGAGAAATAGAAACATTTAGGATTGTATCGTCCTAGTCCATGACTAATTTATAGGCTCTTGTGGCGTCAGGTGCAAAGATTCAAGATTCAATTTGTCACCCCAGGCAATTCCCACTTTAAAAGATGGTGCAGGTATACTGCAGAAATAAATGAAGGAAAACATTAATGATGTAAAACCAACAGTAGTATCCCCTATGGAGGTCATATCTTTCAAATTCACAGAGACACATCAAGATATCGAATGTCCTTTGTACTGGTCTGGAAAGACCATAAAGCCCTCTAATGATCTACAGAAAAAAAATAGAGAGAATTAACACCACATTTTTCATGCTGAACAGTATCAGCTACAGCTGGTTGGGTTTTTTTGGTCTGCTTTTTCCCAGCATTTTGTTTGTTGTTTTGTTTAGGGTTTGGTGTTTATGTTTTTCATGGTTTTTTGTTTGTTTGTTTTTGGTTTTGGTTTGTTTTGTTTTGTTTTTTACTTTTAAATTTTTCAATTTCATCTAGCATTTCCAAGCCTACAGCTCTATACAAAGATGACAACATAGAAATAGGATAACAGAAAGAGTCAGACACCTAACAAAATAAAATACTTTTTTCCATTTTTTACTTTTCCCAGCTAGATCACCAATCACATAATATTTACTTTCTGTGTACATGCAGCTCAATGGTTGCATTGTTAATGACTACAATTGTACTCAAACAAATGTGTCTTGTTAATAAATCCCCACCTGATTCCCCAATATGTCTCCCTGGGACTGATTCTGGGAAAACATCTTCTCATGGGGGAGAGAGGAGCATATGTGAAAGATGTCCTGACCTCTGATCATGAGCACTAGAGAACTACTTGGCTCAGAAATTCCAGAATCAGATCAAAACACTGAACCTCTTTGTTTCCCATTCTGTAAAATGGGAGCACTTTGTACAGATTTCCTTATGCTGAAAAATACTGTGCTAATGCAAGTTAATTACAGTGAAACTACTTGAATACTTCCAGGAGGATGACTGATTATGGGGATTTAACAACATGATGAATTCTGTGTATGAGACATAACATTTTTATCTCTTTTCCTCTGAAATTCATTGTAAGCACTTACATAGAAACACCATACTACTGTAGAAAACAGTTCTTCACTCCTAGGACTTGCAAACTCGGTATCTTAAGAAAATGCTGCTCACATGGCTTCACGGCATTTTTATATTTTGCTTTGCTTCTTGATTGCAGTCACTTGAATTTGGTATTTAAGAATTCAGGAAATCCTTAGAAAATAATGTTCTAAGACTTGAAAATAGGTGCTACAACTTTCCAGAGTGAAACAGGTTACACATTAATATACATTTTACTGTTAACTATTAGTTTCAAAGAGTGATTAAGTATTTTAGATGTGTCTCCTCTTTAAAAATGTTTGCAGTCTATGTGTGTAGGGATGGTATTTTATGTTCTTTAAATGTCAAGATAGTTCTGCAGACTTTAACGTTATAATGACACCAAATTTAAGTTATTAAAGGAGAGATTTATCTCACATATAAAAGATAGAAGTTGGGGTTAAATCTAAGTACGTGAGCTTCTGCTATAATGCAGAAAGACATAAACCTCCAGAAGGCACGTATGAAAAGACTTATCCTTTAGAATTAACTATAAAACAATCTGTCATTTTGATTCATGGAGGTTAGCAAAGATAAATCCCCATTTTTAATTTGTTATCCAGGATGGATATCAGAAGGAAAAGTAACAAGGAATAATATAAAACATATTAGTAGTATGAATCTCACAAAAGATGAAACAGAGATCAAGCACAGTTTCCTCCACTGATGTTCAAGAGGAGGTAAGGCTGAAGTTATAACCATCTGTTAGAAAAGTTTCCTTCTGGATTTAGAGGGAACAGTTTCCAGTGCTATTGTCCATGGCTAAAAAAATATCCAAACTCCAGATACAAAAATCATCTCAAGAATAAGTGTTTAAATCACTGTTTCTCTTTTGTTTTTCAGCCATTAAATACCGAGATTTTTACCTTTAGTCGTGTTACTTATCCAAACAGCCATTTTCAGTTATCACATGACATCTGTAGACTGCAGTAACCTCAGTGGGAGCTCTATCAATATGTGTTTAGGCTTAAAAAAACTGTACCCATCAATTTCTATGTACTTAGGTCAAGAAATGTTGGTAGCATTCACATTAATGCAATATGGCAACTGCAGATAGCTGCTGAATTTTTTGAATGCCTGGCTCCACATAGATTAAAATTGCTCTTTTTTAGCCTAAGATATTTCAAGTTCTGTATGTCAAGGCAATATCTATCACTCCATATTTCAAAGCATTAAATTTTTATTTTATAATGGTAAACATTAGGGCTTCAATAGCCTTTTAGATTTGTTTTTCACAAAAGGATTCAGTACAAATTCTCATCATTCATCTGAAACTTACAGTATCTTTAGAAATGCAATGTTTTTATAATTATGTACAGAGTACTTTTGTTTAGCGACTTGAGTTGAAGGGAGCAGGATGTTTTGTACTGTAGTATGATGTACAAACATGAGCATGAAGTGAATATTTAATACCAAGAAAATAAACCTCTAAATAAGACACCAGACTGTCACTAAAACCTACAGGAGTGGATTGCATGTAATGCAGCTTTTGAGAGGATATAAAAAATAACAAGACATTGGCAGGCAAATAGACCAAAGAAGCTTCCTGGATCTTTTCCACTAAGAAATTATCTAAATTTTGGCAAGAGATATCTGTAATTTGTAAGTGGTTTTGATCTCAGGGAATCTTTTCTGCACTTTTGCAGTGAGGGAAGACTTTCTGTATGGGAGGCTGTGCTATCAGTCCCTTCAGGTGGAAGGCCAGGGTAGAATTTGACACTCACACAGTGACTGGTACTGGTTTCAAAGATAGTTCTTATCTCTTCTTCTCAGAAACCAAGCAGAAAATCACAGTGTTGTGCTTGATGACAGTAGAAAATATAAGGTCATAAATTGCTCCCTGTTTTGCTCAGATGCCAATTCCACACAACACAACAGATGTTTTCCTCTCTGTCACCACCAGCAGCTCTTACACCAGCTATCATGAAAGCAAGGACAGAAATTACACAGTGTACATGTTACTTGCATTTTTATTCTGCATACTTGTGATAGTGGGAACATATAATAAGGGAGATAATTTTCTGGTTTCATTCAATAAATAAACACTTTTCCCACTAAAATCAAATATTTCATAACAAAATTTTCCTTTTGAAAATAAAAATAAATATACAGCTTACATTTCAATCTACATATTATTGTGTGTATTTTGCAGCAGTGAAAGATGTACAGCAAGGAATCAAATGGGGAAAATTCTAAACGTTTCCTTTCCTTGTCCCACTGGGAGTTAGTCCTCAGACAGTCTAGCTTTTGAAAACAATATTTGATAGTATTCAAGGAATTTTAAAACATATCTGTATGAAGAAAGTTGATTTTTACTTGTAAAATAAATTAGCTGCAGACTAGCAAGCCTTTAAACAAAATATCAGGAGAGACATTGTTACCAGAGATGAAGTCCTGCCCAGCAGGTTACTCAACTACAAAGACATATTTAAATTGTGCTTATCCCAATTCCATGTGGGCTCCTGTGGAGAGATTCCTGGGGCTGCATACATGTGGAACTAATCAATCAGATAAAAACATCCACAGTTCTTAAAAAACATATTCTGTGCTCAATGTGGTTTTGGCACAAATGTGTTATTTAATATCATACCCGATCCAGGTTGCAAATTGGCTGGGATCTGCCCTCTAATGAAGATGCTTTGCTACCTCAGGTGTTCTACACATGGCCAAACAGTTTTTAACTAACTTCCCTCATTAGAGCAATTATTAAGGTCTTAGCTTTAACAATTCTATGGAAAACAGCTATTGAGGAACCTGTACTTGCTTGGCAAAAAACCTCAGGGATTGGAAGACAGGCACCAATACCTCATGATGTGCTTCTGGCTAATTAAGATGTTGACTGAGCCTATGTTAATCAAGATCCGTCAAACTATGCTTCATTAATATGTTAATTAGTAAACCAATTGCCCTACCATCTGAACTCTAGCTATGGGCCCCAAAACAGACAATAACTGGACTTGTAATTTATGTTTTCAGTTGGGGAAATAATTTCCTGAAAACAAAGGAATTGTGAGGTAGAGTGCAAATGTATATTGTTTCAAAATACACATGGATACATTAGACAAACATTATAGATATGGATAACAATGTGAAAGTTTAAAGATGCGTCAGCAAAAGGACTTAATGTGAGTGATACATAACACAAGGAGAGCATTTCTTTCCTCGAATTAATTTCTCAGAGGCGATGGTCCCATTCAAATGATGAAGAAAGGTAGATCTAAAAGTCAGATCCAACCATTTCAGAGAGAAATTATGCCAAATTAGATTAATAGAATATTATGAAAAGTATCTTGAAAAGAACTGTTGGTTGAATCTCTTTTAGTCTCAACACACATTAAGAGAACTTAGAATAACCTTAGGAAAGTGTAACACTCAGATGACCTAAGATATAATAAGCATGCCTGATGTTTTCTATCAACTAGACCTGGATGTTACCAGCTCAGCATCTTATCAAGGCCACAAGAATCAGTCCAAGGAGACTATCTCCCCTTGGCTAGAGGTTTATATAGAACTTAAATAATTAAGATAAGGTCTATATAGGTCTCAGTTGTTTACAAAGCCAATGAAAGTCCTAATTCAAGCATTCAAAGTAGGTACCTTCAGAAGATAGGACAAATACAATTTCCTCCTCCCTTCCTGATTTTCTTTCTCCTCCTATTTCCACAATGAACAGGAACACTTTAATGTTAGTGCATAAATAACTTTTGCTTCAATAGTAGTGCCATAATAAAAAGAAGTAATAAAAGTCAGCAGTATTCAAATTGTGGGTGTCTGCCTGTAGACAGGCTGACTGTGAAAGCTGGCATTATAGCCAGTGATGATGAGCAGTGGAATGAGAGGAGCAGAGGGATGAGATGGCCTCCCTGTTGAGGGGTCTACACAGAGGGGCCTCATTTCAGAGGCATGGCAGTGCTGCTTCTCCAGAAAGGCATCACCATGTCCTGTGTCACCTCTCAGGCCCTCATGGGTGTCTGAGGTACCTTAATGCATCTCTAGTGGCACTAGATTCCTGTGTGTGGGCAAGAGAATTGTACTTCAGGTGTCAGCTGTCACTTGACATTTATGTACCGTTTCCCAGTTTTTAGAATCTTAATCTAGAACTGAATGCCAACCAGGCTGTATTGCATGTTCTCCCAGCTTTCACTCCTATTGTTCTCTCAGCATCTACTGACATTTCAAAACACTTTCTGGGCAATTTATTGACTTAGAGAGCAAAAGGTGTGGAGTACAGAAATAGTCATAAAATGAAGTAGCACCCAGTGCAAACTCTAGGATTTAAGAGAGGTGCAGAAGCAGTCAAAATTCATTGTTCCTTCATGTGCCTCCTGAGAATGCTCTGAAAGTCTTTGAAGTCCTGAAGTCTCAGTTCTTACACCAGTTCCACACTGGGTTTGCACTGGGTAAGAAGGACTAACGCAGGAAAAAAAGTTCTGCATTTTTGTAATGTAGATGAGTTTTGAATTTTGACTGACAGCTTGACCCTTAGCTTCCTTTATTTAGCACTGAACTATGATACTCCTATTCATGGAAGTAAAAACAATCAGTTTCTCTATTCTGTCTGTATGCAATCCAGAAAACTTCAAAAGTTCTTACAAATCTCCATAGATGTCAGCTAATAATGTACTGGGCTTGGACAGACTCAGGTATTGTTGGAAGCTAAAAGTTCTTTCCCCTTAGGAAATCACTGGTGGTCTTTCCCGAAGTGTAAGCAAAAGACCATTAAAATTTCAGTCAGTTTTAATTGGATAAGACCACACATCTCTGTAATTTCACTCTGCATCAGCTGTGACAGACAGCATCCTGCCCAGTCTGCCCAGTCATACTCTGTAGGCTGAAATTTAACTTTCAATGGACCAAAAGTCAATCCCTTAAGACCTGAAAGTTTATCATAGAAAATGAATACTACTTTTCTAGAAAGAACTGAGATTTCAAAGATGAAAATTACTTACATCCAACCAGGAGGTACAACATGCTTGTGAACATTACAGCTTTTCAAAGATGAAGGGATATGGCCATATATTATTGAAGCACACCCCACTAAGAGAGTGGGATGTGTGCAAACTCTTCAAACCTTAGCCATATATCATTACAGTCTCCCACAGATCATACATTCAAACCATCCTGCAGATGACCTCCTACTAAGCAGTTCAATATCTGCTTGTTTACAATGGATTTAAAAACAAGAAAATCCCAGGATATGGAACACACTGTGATTCTAAGGTGCTGGAGGATGTGCAAAACAGAATGATGCACCAGCAACCATGCAGATTTCCATCGCGAAGTTTTGAGAGTTATGGAGACATATCTAGAAATTTTAAGTATCATTGAAATATATATGACAAAAATACTCCACCTGTTCTATATTCTATTACTTCATGAGTTAAAAAATACTGAACTGGTGTCTGACTATTTTCACAGCATTTTTTAAAAAATGATAAATGATGATTTTAAATCAGGATTCAAAAATCTCTTGTTTTGTCAGGCAGTCAAGAGGGATCTGTGCTTGCTAATTCCTATCCTTTCCCACCAGACAGGACCTCCTGCTGCTTACTGTTTGCAACATGGCAGCTTCCTGGGAGAGCCCAGGTGTGCTTTCCTCCTGTTAAGAATAAGATAAGTAAAATTCTTTTGGAGTATGCTTAGCCTGACTTAGTGACATGCACTTGAGGTAGTAATTCCTAGGAAGATGGGCAGCCTTCAGCTCTAAGTGTAAGCTTTGTGAATCCTCTGTCTAATAACACAGAAAGTGTTAACATGGAAGATGTTTGATGTTTGCACGAGTCTTTTCAGATCTGTTCAGGCAACAGATCTTAGAGTGGTGCAAGCAAGAATACAAGTAAAAGAATACTAACAAAACCAGCTGGGAAAATGTGCAGTGTGCCAAGTACATTTTAATAGATTTTCATTAATGTTTATATGCACATATATAACTATGTATGTCAATAATATAGAAAACATACCCTTTTTTCTTGTTAGGCCCTTTTTTGCTCTACGTGGTGTTTATGCAGCATTTGGACCAAGAAATGTGAAAAAACTCACCAAAAAATCACCAAATGCCAGCACAGCACCGTGTGGTAACTCCACCTTCACAATTTCTTTTACAGAAATGTTTATGTGTTTTGAAAAGCATTATTCCTGTTTTGATCTGCATAAACCTTTCAGTTGTGACAAACAGCAGATAGCTAATGACTGCTGGAACATGTTTAGATTGCTCTAATTTTATAAGTAAGTGAATGTTATGTTTCCTTATGTGTTTCCCTCTACCTTTGAAATTTTGTTTTGCTTTAACTTAATAAAAGACATTTATAGCCAAGATTTACTTCTTCATGCCTAAATGTTGGTGGTGATGAAGGCCCATTTTTCCAACACTAAAGGCCATTTAAAAGTCCATGTATCTCTGCTTTTTAAAAATTGATGGGATAGCCAATTCTCTGTTTCAGACAGGTAAATTCAGGACTCTTTGGCAAAACAATTTTAGTATAGTTCCTTTACCATCCAGAGGTATAAAATCAGTTGTGAGTTCTGTTAAGTTAGATGCCTATTTTTTTTGGAAATACAATTTGGAAATTCAGAATTAATGAAAACTAGGAAAGAAGTAGCAGCAAATATATCTCTTGTATCTCTGTAAACTAAAGGATGTTTAGAACAGTTTAGAAACACTGAACTAGAGTAATTTCTCTTTTAGAGAACTCAGGATCCTTAATTGGTGTATCAATTATCAGAAAATGCATCCTACTTCTTGTTTGCATGCAGTGAAATGAAGCATGTGAAATAAGCATTGCACCCTGGAGATATTGTTACCTTTGCCTACATACAACCAGGAGAAGCCTAACCAGAAATATCAGTTTATTGTCATTTGCTAGGACTGACACTTACCACGAAGAGTAGGTACAAATACATGATAAAGACCACCCTAAATTAACTTTTATTTTTAAGGTAAGAAGTACCTCATAGTTGTGGTATTTCAAGAGTCATGGCCATATCTAGAGATTCCTTAAGCTTCCCTTGCTTCTAAAGCTGTTAAGAAGCTGAAGAGAGGGAACATTTTTATTTTAACTTCTAAAACACTGCTGTCACATTCTTAGATTAATACTGCATTCTTATATCACTGAATTTTTCTATCCTTGAGCCCCTCTAGCAGATCTCATTAGTGGTTGTTTTTGTGGAGATTTTTGTTTTTGAGCCAAAAGAGAACCATAGTAACTGTGCATTTCCCAAACCATTTCATTCATGAATGGGAAATGGGTCTCCAAATCTTTACTCACATGAGTAACCACATTGATATCTTTGGGCCTTCCATTATTAACAGCTAGAATGTGAGTATAAATCTGCAGGATTTGGATGTGGCACTTCATTACTTCATAGGAGTGAAATCTGTAGCTGAAATCAATAGCTAAGCATGTGAGGCATATAAAAGATACAATTCTTTCATGGAGGTCTGATTGCAATGCATCTCTGAATTTTGTTTCGGCATCAACAAATAAGCATATCATTGTAAGGAGACATACAGACTATAGGCAGTAATTACAAAGACACATTTTAGATAGACATTCTAGCCTCAATAGAAGACTTGGGAATAGTCCATCAGAAAAAACCAGAATAATAGTGAAAAAGGTCAACACTTATTGAAAAACTAACATAGTAAGTCACAGGCCAAGTTTTTGGTTCTCTGTCAATCAGTAGTGTAACTGTTGTCAATCATTCCCTCTTACCTTGTTTGTGATTTTTGAATGGCCACAAAGGAAACTTTTGTTGGTAATTATGGTCTTTAGAATTCGTCTGAGTCACAGGCAGGATTTTCAGAGCCTGCCTGTGGAATAGGCATGGTGTACCCCAAGCTGCGCTCACATATGTCCCACCAATTCAAGCTAAAGTTTCCCACGATAATATGAAAGGAAATAAAAGATTCTGACCAACACAAGTCACTATTCTAGAAACAACAAAAGGAACAGGATAGCCACGATCTTCTGGTTTAACATTCCTTTTTTTTTTTTTCTTAAAGACAACAAATATGATAACTTTGACTTTGGAAGGGTGTAGTTAGACAGGATATGCACCTGTGCATCTTGGATCTTCTAAAAGAGTGTTTCTATTCTCTGCCTAACCACATGCTTCCCATTACACTGATAGAAGCCTTCTGTTAAAAATTACTGCCAAGAATTAATGCTTCTTCTTTTATTTTTTAATTCCTGAATTCCCCTAAGATTTTCCTTTCCTCAAATAATTCCACCTTCCACAGATACATTTTTGTTTTGTTTTCTTTGACTATCAATTTATCTTGGTCCTGCTGAAAACATGAAAAGATTTGTGAAGAAAGGTTCTCAAATAAAACCCAATTTTGGAGTTGAGTCAGCAAAGTAACAAATCTGATAACATCAAAGCAAGAACATCTGAAACTAAGAATTAGGCAGAACAGATTTTTCAACAAATTGCAGCCTCTATAAATTCACCCATTTTTAAACAGCCAAGTCTGTTTGTTTGTTTATTTTCCTAGCTTTGCAGAAAGAAAGGCTCAAACAACTTTGGAAGAAATATCAGCGAAGTTGTTCAGCGGAAACCAGCCCCTGTACTGTAAACAGTGCCTCTCCCCAAAGCGCAGCTGCACAAAGCACAGACAATGCAGGGACCCTCAGCATCATTAACCAACTTCCCTTCCTCACCAAACAAGTCTCTTCGATAAAGCAATTACAATAGCATCGTGGAACAGTAGAACAAGGAAAAAAAAAATAACCTTACCAGCTTCTCCTACAGTACACAGCTGAAAGGAAAACAAAACCCCCAGCTGCCGTATCTCATGCAATTGGTCTCTCAGAATGAACTGACTGAAAGAACTATGAAAGGCTAAAGTCTTTCGGCCCCTCTGTTCAGCCTCTCTTCAGCTCCCACTCTCCGAGCTTCCTCACAAAGCCATTCTCCTACTCGCTAATCCTCGCCCAGGAAAAAGCAGCGCGCACGGAATGCCTTCAGCAGGAGCGATCCCCGGGGGTGGGGAAGCGGAGATGCTGGCAGCGCTCAGCGCCAGCCCCGCCGCGCTGCATCCCAGCATGGACAGCCGCTCTAGCCTGCCAGGACTTGGGCACAGCACCCGGGAACACACAGCACACACGGCACCCGGGAACACACAGCACCCAGGAACACACAGCACAGGGCACACACAGCACAGGGCACGCACAGCACAGGGCACACACAGCACACACAGCACAGGGCACACACAGCACACACAGCACAGCACACGGAACAGTGCACATCTCCAGTGGTACTCTCCCAGCCACTCATCTCTGAAATGACAACACCCCTGGGTGCTTGCAAGAGTCCCCCGCATGCATCTCAGCCTGCACTGATGTAATTAGGCTTTTTTTTTTTCTTTTAAAATTAGCCATGTAACTTCTAAAGCTCTTGTTGGGCCTTAGATGTTTCTTTTTCACAAAGAACACGCAAGTAAATCTTAAATATTTCAAACTGCAAAAAAACCAACAAAATTGTTCCCTCAGGAAATCAATAACAAAATTATAGGAAAAGAGACCCTAACAGACACAAAATCAATAACATTATGAGTCACTATATTAAAAAACCACTGGTGCCTCCCTGAAATGCTTCTGATAGCTAAAATCAGAACAAGCAATTGCATTTTTTACAATGAGAAAAGGATTCTATCTTCATTTCCAGTTTATGTAGAAAGCGACAACATTTTTAATACTAATTTTCTTGAAAACATGAGATAGGTATTGAGATAACATCCCCTGCATAGCCTCTGCTTTTCAAGAAAGCATTAAATCTTTGTTGAAGAAACACTGTTGTCATGATAGTTTTTAGCGCAAGTTTTACTTCTCCACAAGATGCAAAAACTCAGAAACAGGCAGCTGCCACAAAGTAAATCAAAGACCTACATAAGCAGATGGCATAATTTCACATCTTAAATGTTGGCTGTGAGCCTTCCAGTAATAATTTATAAGGAGACTTCCTCCTGCTTGTTCCTCTGCTTGGCAGCATGCTGTTTGAGCCTTTCAAACAAAATAAATAGACTTCAAGCCACCAGCTTCACACACACTAACACTTACCAATGCTATTTCAACCTGACACAAGCTGACTTTGTTCCTCTGTGACCCTGGAGAGAAAAGCAAGGTGACAGTTTGATGGATGTGATCTCTTTTCACAATGTGGGTTGTGACTTCACAGCCCTGCTTCCCCATTATTGCTCAGCTGAAGGAGGAGACAGGAGCAGAGGAGAATCTTCCACCATACAAAACCATTTTAACAGTGAGCCAAACGTGCAATAAATACCTGGAACACATTTTCCTACCTCAAAAATGGGAATTTCAGGGCATCCCTTTCCACTTTTGTCGGAGTTGGAGTCTAAGGGCTGAAGGAAAAGGCTTCAAGAGGAGGAATTAATCCAAATTGTTTCTTTCAGACATATTTTACTTTAAGAAAATAGCAACATCACCAGAGAACAAAGGAAAGATGGAAAGAAAGAATTCAGTTTGTTTCATTTATGCTCAAAGAACACTTGGACTGTGACTTTTGTGAATTATCTCTTAACTGTGATAATTCAATTATTGAACCATGAATCTTGAACAATTCTTTACTGGACAAAGATCTCACTGCAGTAATGTGAGGCAAACAATTGCAATGTGATGTGTTTTATTTATTACCTAAAAGACATTATAATATAGCAGAGGGTTCATATATCTTAAAATTGGTGTCTGCAGTATTTGAATGCAGATTCTCTGGGAAAATGAATCCAGAAATCTTTTTACAAGATTAACATATTTAACATAAAAATCCTGCCAGATTTCACATAACTCTTCATGAAGAAATTGCCATTCCATGAAAAAAGTTGAAAAAGGAAGATGCTGAATGAGCTCTGAAATGTAAGGCTCCACCTCCACAGGCCTGAGCTCATTAACAGATATCCTAATGCTTGTAGTTGGCCTCTGATTTCCTTAGAGAGGAGCACAGATTGCTAATATATTTTGATCTTTGTTTCTGATTGTCCATCTAATCAGATGGGTTCATCATGAATACTGGAGGGTGTCAGATCTCTGGTTTTACAGGTGAGTACTGGAGCCAAATGACCTGCCTCAAGGAGGTCTCTGGCAGAAAGCCAAATCTCTGCTGTTCTAGAATAATTTACCCCAGTTCCAGTGACCCTCATGCTCTAGAAGATGATTTCTGAACACAGGGACTAGTCTACTCATGTTTCAGATAAAGCTTAATATGGCCTGTATTTGTTATCACACAAATTATGTTACTATTGTTTATAGTTTGGGGTCTAATATTCCGAATTTCTGCAAAAAATATTCTGCAAAAAATTTGGGCTTCTGTTCTTTCTTTCAAAAACTACTACTGTCTTCAAAAAGATGCACTTTGTTTCAGATAACAGTATTTTAAGTGGTTCCATATTTTAAAATGTTTTTATTTCTGTAGAATATTGTGAGGTAGTACCCAACTTATGATATTGAATGATAATCAAACAAAAGACAGAAATTGATTGATATTCAAAAAAAGCAAAATCTGACAGATTTATACAGAGGAATATCAGCAATTACAGAGTTTCATCAATTCAAGTCCGAGTTTCAGGTTTTGTTTTATGTTTGTTTTTTTGTTGTTGTTGTTGTTGTCGTTTGTTTGGTTGGTTGGTTGGTTGGTTTTTGGTTTTTTTTCCCCTAAGAACTACATAAAATTACACTCTTGGCTTAGGTGACCCCATTCTGGGACTTAGGGGGGACTCTAGCATGGTGAAAGTCATGTGGTATGAATTTCACCCTTTAAAAAGAAGTTTTAAAAGATGTACTTGTGAACCATTTATATCCCAATTACAGCTTCTAAACTGCCACCATTGCTTCTTTGTTTCTCCCTAACAATCTGAGAGCATTCCCATTGTAAAGAAGGAAGTACCTTAAACATTTCAGAAACAATAAGGCCTCTTCACAGACCACTTGATATAAATACATCACCTCTAAATACAAGTTTGTACCATCCAGCAGGTGGTTAACTGTGCTGTGCACAAACGAGATGAGCTCTACCGATCAAAAGGAAGAATGAAGCATGAAAAATACAGCCACCTTTGTACTTGGAAGCTTGCATAGAGGAACAAAATATTCACAGTAGGACAAAAGCAACAGGCACTAAAATTTTGGAAGAGCTAATTTTTCTCATTCTTGTAGCAGAATATAACCTTCAGACTCATGATAAATATCTGGAGGCAGTTTGATCGTTAGCAAATAGCAGCAGGTTTGCACACTGCTCCATAAGTTTTTCTCTGCTTGCTCATAACTATGTCCTCTTATCTGTATAATTTGTCCAAAGCACCTTTTTTTGCACAACATTTTCTGTTTTCCACGTTTCTAGGATTAACAAAAAGTGTGAGGCTCTTGGATAAGGCTTTCATTTGGATAACAGCCATATATGTTTAATAGCAATTATAAGAGCAGTTTGAAGAATCTTTTCTACAAGCAGAATCATGCAGGCAATTGCACTGGAAAAGATTCTAGCAAAACAAAAGATTTCTAAGCTCTTTGAGACTCACTAGTGCGACTGATTAGTGCAATCTACTGCAGCTCTTGGAATATTTTTTTATCCTAAACTCCCAGTAATTCATAAAGGCAGCATAGAAAACGGAATTATAAAAAAACTTGGGTTGGAAGAGACCTTAAAGATGATCTAGACTTGGAGGTGGCATATCTTTATAAACAGAAGGAAATGCATCTTTTAAAGTTACACCAGCTGACTTTTAAGCATTTGATTGAGAAACATGAGTTCCATAGTCAGTAGATGTTCTAGTGGGTACACTTTTTAATGGGCTCCTTAACACAGTCTATTTTAAAAGTTTACTATTCAATGGCAAGGTTATTTAATGATCTATGCTCATATAACATATTTTTAAATCTATTTTACCAGATTTTTCTTCTGAGAAAGCAGTGGGGTGGCAACTCTATGAACTGGAAGAGGAATGACCCAGCAAGAATGAAGGATTAGCAATGAGAGGAGAACACAGTAAAAACATAGTTGAGTAAAAAGGGAGAGAAATTAAAAACTCAGATGATTAGAGTCGCTTGAGCTAGAATGTTACTGAAGTCCATGTTTCACTTTGTCAAGGGCTATCTAATAGCATTTCCCTGGGGTTTGATCTCTGTGGATTCAGTCTAAACCCACTCTGCTTTTTTTTCAGAGCTGGATGAAAGCAAGGATTCAGCTGTGCAGCTGGGTTTACATTAGGAGTGTATGTGTGAAGCTGAGGATGTCTAGCTTGGAACTTCAAAGAACGTCAGCCAACACTGGTGCATCAGCCTGCAAACTTCAGAAAATATGTCAGCCTTCCTCAAGTAAGATAGAAGAGCAAAATTAAAACAGTGAAGTAAAAGAACAGCATGGGGCTTGAGCAACACTAAATTTTCATTCCACCTTCAGCAATAAGGTACAAAGAGCAAAAAAGAGATTATCTGTAAATTTGGCAAGAAAACACATTCTGAGTGACTTTTCAGAGGCTTTGGCAGATATGGCATGCTGGTGAAAGATAAGGGTAACACTATAATTATGGACAGTGGGTACACCTCTTGTTCAGCCAACCCATCTTCTACAGCCTTCTGCACCAGCCTAGGGATAAGTGGGAAGCATGGAGACATCAATACTATGGACATCCCCTGGTACTTTTTAAAGACCAGATATTGTCATCACAACTGTGCTACAGACAGACTGATATGAGCAGGCACAGACACAGGCATTGAGAAGACTGGAAGGCCTTTAAAGCCCAACCATCAGGACTTTTGTAACCCCTTTAGCATTTAAAGACAAACATCTGCTAAAAAATTCTTAGGCTTGGAGCCTCAGACTATTAAGTCTTTTGGAGGAGACACATGTATTTTCCCTGTAGTTCAGAGGTTTGCAGCACAGCTGGAATTCCAACTTTTGAATATTACTACAGTGAAAACATATACACAATGATTTACATAGTGGTATTCTTGCCCATTTTTCCAAAACAAAGAGAAATTAATAGAGTTAACTAGGGTATGTTTGGGAAGGGGGAGGAGAAGTAAGGAATAAAGTGGGATATTGACGTATGGTATAAATAACTTGTGGGAAACTGCCCTGCAAACTGCTGCAAACACAAGCATCATCAATGCCTTACAGTTAATCAGACTCCATACAAGAAATCTACTTATACCAACAAGAATTTGTAGTACTGAGCTGGAATATAAGCACTGTTGCAGATTTTCTCCCTCATTAAAGATTCCTCCCAGGAATTATCATCATATTCATATGACAAGAAAAAATAACATATGACTTTATCTGGACATTATCCAATAATGTATGCAAGAAAAGTAGAATATTAGGTGTGAGAAATGCCTGAGTTAATACCATGCACTGCTCTTGCTGTGAGAAAATGTGAGATTTTTTTTTTTTTCATTTTTGTTTTTGTTTTTTGGTTGGTTTTTTTTGGTTGTTGCTCGTTTCTGCAAAATAACGTAAGATAAACCTGTTACAATCCAGGAGAGATTTTAGAGTATGTATTAAATGGTAGAGGATTGGCCTTAGAACCGAAATAAGAAGGGGAGAAAACTTGAAAAGGCAGCTTTGCCAGGCTGGAGAGCCCACTTTCCTGTTGGAGTACACTGGGAACTCTCATTCCAGGTACTGCAAGTGCTGTGTTTCTGTAACAGCTCAGCAGCAATCTCCGTCCCTCTTTCAGAGGCCACTTCACCTTCAGTGGCCCAGCTCAGACCTGTATGATGAGGAAGAGGATGCCATTCCTGATGGTCAAACATGAGGGAAACCTCTGACCATTGGAAAAGGGAACCTCAAGCTGAATCACCAAGCAGCACAAGTAACTCCAGGAAATTATTTTTGAACACATACAAACTTCAAGGGCACCTTCTTTTACATCTCACATAAATATTTATGCAGTCAATTTGCCTAAAAATTAATTTAATTTGGTTTTTAAGCTCTTATAACATTTTATATTATTCTTTTGCTCAGGCTTCTCTGACCATTCTGGTTCTCCTCTGTAATGATGTATTTCCCTTCTGCATTTATTTTGTGGCTTTTAATTTGAGTGAGTAATTTCTCTTTCTCTTATAGCAGCTTACTGGTCTAATTCAACGTAATCAAAATAGTCAGAAATTTTATTATACTCAGCCATGTGTTTCCTTCCTCCTAAAGGAACCTCCACTAAAGCATAAGTTTTATTATGAACGGCATAATCTTTGTGCTAAGGTCAAACTCAACTTGAATTAATGGACAATAACCAAAATACTGACTGGCCAAAGTTTATTGTCCGTAATGAAGAGAAATATGTGATGAAAGAAGCCAGAGTACAGCCTCTGCAGCACCAGGTAAGCAACATTCTTTCCTGTACCAGCTGGATGAGAGAGTGATGCTGGCAAATACTTATGTGACCCAACTATTTTCAAAAAAACCCTGAATCCCTCTTATGTGCGGGTATGATCTTGCACTTCTAAAATCTACTGGGAGCAGGTTTGGGAGTTTCAGAGCAGCTGTTTGTGGAACCAGCCCCCGTGTAAATGGACCTGCCCGTGAAAGTGCCGTGGATCCGCCGCACAGGAGAAAAGGAAGGGTTTACACTTCCAGATGCAAATCGTCAGGAAGAGACCTGCCAAGACCAAGGCTTGCAGCTCCCCGCCTTAGCTTTGCAAGAGGAGAGGCTCCCTCCCATGGCTAAACCGTGCGAAGCTGTGAGCATCACCGTGAGCAGGGATGCCTCCGACTGAAAGCCGAGAAAGAAAGAGAACGATAAAAATCTCGCTATTGCATATGCGAGGCACATAGGAACTGAAATCGAGAAATACATATTTTGCAGACACACAAAAAATTATAATGATGTAATAGTAATAATAATGGCATTAATCTGAGTTTTCCAGCTAAATACCTCACACTTCCCTACAGAAATTATTTTTAAAAGACTTTTTTAAATTTTTCTTTTGTAATATTTTAAAAACTAAAATAGCATGTCAGTCAGAGAAGGGTAAGCTTTCTGGAATAAATATGTGTTAGAGAATAATAATGAAGATACATTGCACAAAAAACCCCAATGTGTTTAACATTTTTTTAAACCCATTAGGCATGTATGAAGCATAACATCAGAAACAAAAAATGTATGTTATTGGATCCCTACTTATGATCTATTCTTAGCTTTTAATTTTTTTGTCTTACACTGGAAAGTCAAGGTTCTGATACTACAAACGTGGAATTACTGGACTGAATGATCCAGAATCCCAGCTTTACTTATCTAAAAGAAATAACAACTGTATCCTGAGTCCAATAATGCCACTTGCCTAAAGAACATAAGCATGCCAAGAAGAGGGGAAAATGTTTAAGACAATATTCAGTTACTCATTTTTGACTTGAAACAGATTGTAGTTTTTAAATTTCCTTTATTACAATTACAGCAAGTAAACTCTTTCACCAACTCTCTCTGGGCAGCTCAGCTTACGTTCAAGCCTACTAGACCTAAAAAAAGTTGTCACGAGTTCATGGTTTCCATTGTTTTGATGGCAATAGCATTTATCACATAAAAGAAAAATAAAAATCAAGGCTAGTGTGCTTGGAGAAATAATATTAATTCCTCTAAATTAATAATGCAGTGGTTTACTGCTGAAAAAAAGACACCGTGGTTAAAAATGTTTTCCTTTAATTTATTTCCCATTTTAAGAGGCTCTAATCTTGGTTTTTCATTTGTTCCATTTCAGTCTCAATACATATGAGTGCAAAGGAGTAGGTGACCAAGTACAATAAACAACATCTTGACTGCTAAAATTTTATTGTTGTATACTCACCACCTGCACTAGCACACTTTTCATTAATGAACTACAGTAAATGTTTATATAACTACCAAGAGAGTTTATTAATGTGAACAAAAATTCTAGCAGATAGATTATCCTTTGCAGCAATTAACCTCTACAATAAAATGCAGTCTGACATATACACAGTTCTCTGAGGCACCTTAGATTAATGAAAAGGGGGATATAAAATCAACCCTGAACCTGTAGTAAGAAATCCCTTTTGTCCTACATACCAGCATTTTTGTAGAGTTTAAACTATTAAAGCTTTTATGAAAAATAAAAAGGACACCTTTAATTTTCAAATAAATAATCAATTCTTCTGTAAGAAAACTTCATATTCTCTCAGGCCTCTGCATATGAGTGGAAATTGAAGATCTGGGGAAACTACACAGAGATTCTCTAAAACACAGTAAGTCCAATAAAGTAATCTGCTGGATAGAAACCTTCATATCTGGAATGTACCAGATTTCAGCCTGTCTTCCCCACCTTCTCTTATTCAAGGATGTGGAGGACAAATGAATCTAATCCTCAGACTGTAAATCTCCTCTGAGTGAAATTCAGTTGGAACTGTTAAATATCATGGACACTAGAACAGTAAGAAGTAACAACACTGTAAGTATTGTATCCTGGGAATGTCCCATTTTTCTATAATGCAGCTATTTGATCTGTTTTCCATGTGATGAAGTAAAGGAAATTATATTGAAAGTGCTTGAAGCAACTTTTATATAAAATATGCAAAATGTATTGGTTTTCAGTTGTGTCATTTCAACCCACACAGTAATCTCTTCCTGGCACTAACTCAGCGACAAGATGTGGCATTCCTCATTCATACAAATAGCTCTGAATTAAACAAGGGTACTTGAAGGAATCTAGATTAATCACACATGAAACTTCCCAATTCCATGGATAACCTACACTAAATAATTCAGACATCCCTGTTTTTGTTTTTTTTCTGATGATGATGAACTCCAGCAGCATACTGTTTTATTCCCCTACACACATGGACTTACTACATATACACATATACATATGCATACATATATACGTGCATCCATATTGCACAAATTACACTAGGAATTACTGCTAAAAAAGCATCCCTTTATATTTTTTTTAATTGTCAGGGAAGCTTGACAGCATTCTTCTATCTTTCTCTCCTTGAGAATTCACAGAGCTTTTAGAACAAGTGAAGTCTTGTATATGCACCTTATTTAAATAAGAATGGGGGTGAATATACTCTTTGGCAGTAGCAGTGCCTCCAAAGACAAATGTTTTCTCCTATTGCCTATTGTTTTTCTTGCCGAAAGCCACTCTCTGAGCCTTGCACTCAGGCTGGGAGGCTGCTGAGCCCATTTCAGCTGGGCTGGCAGGGGTCTTGCTCCCCGAGGGAGGAGGTCAGTGCTGCAGCCTGGGAGCAGAGGGCAGGGGGGCTTCAGGGTGACCCCACACCCCACACATTGTGCTCAGGGGCTGAAGTCAGCTCTGCTTATGCTGGATCATGCAGTGAACCAGCCCGAGTGTCTGACAGACAGAGGTCACCTTCCATCCTGGGGATTCATTCACACAGGAAAATCCCTTTTTTCTGCATGTTTCTATCATCTGGATAGCAACTGTGACAACTAGAATGGCTCCCAAAGACATTTGGGGTACTGATGAACTCATTTTCAAAGAGCATTGGAAAAAGAGACATAATTATGAGTGCCTTGCCATTAACAGAAAACTAAATGTCACAACATGCGATGCTCCTTACAAATAAAAGCAGTGTGCAGCAGTAGAAAGGATATTGTGGAGAGAGAGACAAGGTATTAATACACATTTTGAAGTTTGCACTTCACCTCTATTCCTATTGTGTGCTTCCACCATGACCTTGGATAATCCTGATCTCACTGTTCTTTCCTTACCTGTCCTTATAGTGGAGTTTTTGTTCCCTCAAAAGATAAGCCTTGTTAAGAAAAAGCCATTAAGCCTTATGGGATATCCAGCTATGCTGTGGAGGAGTATCATGAGCTTTTGAGTCCACAAATAAAAGATATATATATATATATATATATATATATACATACATATATATATATATATAAAGAGAATATTACCCTACAGAGTCTGTATCTTCCAGATATGCCTTGATTTTTAGTTGTTCTTGTTCCATTTGAACTATTTAAAGAAAGTAATCAGGAAGTTACCAGCTCTATTATTGATATCTTAAGAAATAAATTGGTGGGTAGAGCTGTTTCCACTCTTTAGAATTATTCAGCATTTTTATTTTCCCACCAGGGAAGTTAACCGTATCTTTCAGAAATTATTTATACACCAGTAGTCAGGAAAGTATAAAAAAAACCCTGTTCATTGCTGTTTTCCTTTTATTGCTGATGTTTTCCTAGAATGAATAGAAATAATCATAAATTAGAAGAGAGATTTATAGGATGTAGTATCTAGCACAGTATGAAGTATCCAATCGTTTTGCCTACACAGAATTCCATTTCTAAACGATTCACTTAAAATTAATAATACACTGAAATATTCAGCAAATCATGCTGTCTTCAGAGAGAAAGGTTGTGTGTTGAACACCCAGGAGCTGCACTGGTAGAGTAACCCAGCATTGCCCAGCTCTCAGCAGCATTCCAGGTGCCCCAGAGCCAGATGTGCCACTACAGTTTCTCCATATTCACTGGCCCAGTACTGGCAGCTTCTTGACAGACATCACTCACCATTTGTGGCACTGCAAAGAAAAATCTGGGAGTGAACAGACACTCTGAGGACTTCCCTGAGAGCCAGCAGGTTGAACATCATCTAGAGAAAAAGCTGCTGGAAGCCCTGTTGTTGCATTCAGTGGGGACAGCACCATATTCTGTGCTAAAGCAGGCTTACATTGCCTTCACCAACACTGCTCCTGCACACACAGACATCCTGGAGCAGCAGAGAGCGTGTTGAAGCAGCTCTAGTGTTCAATCTGTTGCTGATATGCACTGTGAAAACCTGCAGGGTTCATAGTTACCTGGAATTAAAGAGATATTTCTCATTCATATGACAATTAGTTCTAGGCCTTCTTAGCCTTCAACCCTGTAAGAGACTTAAAAAGCCTATTTGACTTAAATACTGTTAGGGTCATTGAAAGATTTGCCCTCTGTGGCAAACTATAAGAAAGCTGCAACTACCAAAGCCCACCCCCCACCCCAAATATGCCTCCTGGATTTCTGGAATTTGAGTTAAGCCACCTGACAGGACCTTGAGATAAGAGAAACATGGTACTATTGTCCAGTTATCTCAGGTCTAAGGAGAGGTAAACAAGGCTGGGGGATGCCATAGCCCATAGACTCATTTGCTGAGGCCAGGTTTTCACACTCTTTCCCTGCCAGTCAAGGGAGAGGAGGAGATTTTGAGTGAGTGATGGCAAAACCTCTAGTCCACATAAGACAGAGGAAGTGAGCACCCACTACCAGATGCTACAATTTGGGGAGGAGGGATGGGATGGTGCTTTTTACCACACCAATTTTCTTCTCTGAGACAAACTGGCCCAATTGTAAAACTTCCCCACCCCAGGAAGGCCACGTTGACATGGCACATTCATGTGAGAGGCAGCTGCCATGTCTTAGAAAGGGTCATAAACCATCAAAGACCCTCGAAGTGCTCCCAGACCCATTCCTGAGGCCTTCCACTGGAGAACTGCATGTGATCCACTGTTGCAAAAGGCAGTGTAAATCCTCCCTGGCCCCTGCAGGGGTGGTGTTTGGGTGCACCCACATATACCTGAACACATATTACCCCACTGGACTCTGTTTTGGGGGAACCTCATGAGCAAGAAGACCAGAAGAAGAGGACCAATGTGATGCCACTGGATCCACAGGGAAGGAGATTATCTTTCTACTCTAATCTATCTCTCTGTCACTCTTTTTCTTTGCTCTCGCTCTCTTTTTCCTATTTTTCTATTGCTCTACTTCACATTTACCATTAAATAAAATCCATATAAATGACTTCAGCCTAGGATCTCTTTGCATTTTAATTTGGGCAGAGGCATCTCTCACTAATCATAGTAATCAGATCATAAAAAATCCCCAACATAGACACAACTTCAGTGAAAAAAAATAGCCTACTCTTTCCCTCCCTTCTCATTTCCCACCATTCCTTAAGATCCAACACCTCCATGGACACAGAATATGTGTTAGGTCAGAATTTCCATGAGTAGACCTTTTTAAGTTGTACACTGCAGTATGAATTTGGGTTAAATAAAGCAAGACTGTAAATTCCTAGATCTTCAGTTTTAGCCTGAAAGAGTTAAAGACTCATCTACTAAGCTTGTACAGTGTCTAGAACAATGTGCTTTTAAAGTACAATATAATATACAAATAATATCAAATAATGCAGTATAATATTATGAATAATAAAACTAAGCACTAGAGTTAGAGCCAAAATTGACATTTAGGTGAGTAATATAACAAGAGATGGATGGGTTTACATCCTTCCCTTTCACAAGAAAGCCATCTGCAAACAGACATATAACTACTATTCCTATTATATTTGTGTCATTGACAGTGACTACAAAGAAATGAGAGGCAGGAAATGCATTCATACTCTCAGCAGATATATCTAATGATACTGCATGAAGCATGGATGATCTGTGGTGGTGAGAGGGATATTACTGTGCAATGTCTGCTTTTCCCAAAGCACTGGCAGTTGCTCAAGTGGAAAAAAAATTACATTTTTCAACTAGATCATCTATGTGCAAATAGTAGCTCTGGTACACAGAAGTAATCAGGAATTTGGGATATTAAATGCTCTTCATCAGGAAATTATTGTTTCAAAAGATTTATCTAAAAAACTCAAACATTTCATGAAGATATCTAGCTTGCAGTTTGGAATCTGAATCTTCACATCTGAAGTTACTGGCTTTAGGACAAGCTATTTTGGGGGGTTTTTTACCCCTTGTGGGGAACAGCCTAAAAATACTCTTCCGTTTTTTCTCCTTTTTTTTTTTTTTAATCTCAGAAGATTTTAATGGGATGAGAAAATTGTTTCCTGCCCAGCTCTCATGGTGAGTGGCTGGCAAATGATAGCAACACGCAGAATACAAACAGCTGGATTCAATCACTGCACTTAGTAGGCCCATGAAATGTGATTGTGGATGCACCAGGTACTCTAAGAACCAGTAAAGAGAGTTCTTGCAGACTCCAGGACAGGCATCTGGCATTATCAGAGTTCTGAGACTATCAGGGAACTTGGCACATCACACAGCCAATTGATGAATCAATTGATCACACTGTAATTAACATAGATGTGTAATGACCTGTGCTTTGCTTTCTTTAGAGCTAAATATTCAGATATGAGAAGACACAGCAAATTCTTGAACTGTCTTGCTGAGATGCTGGTACTTGAAACCAAACCAAAGTCACTGTCACACCTTTCTAAAAATACAAATATGTATTTCTACATTAAAGCTACTTTTAGGAGGAACATTCCCTAACACATCTCACTCACAGCACCATTTGGTGGAAAAATCACTCCATGTAAAAGAAGGCATCTTCTAGAGAAAGATGCACAGATTCAAACTCAGAAAAAATGCATTCTTACCCTCCAGTCCTCTTGTCTTCTAAAACTCCTTTTTTTTAGTATAATATGTATCTGTCCCCCACATTACTGAATTAATGGTTAGAATAAGTGTTTTCACATCATCGTATAATAGAACAATATTTTCAAAGGGATGTTTTATTACTTTTTTCACTGATGGTGTTATCAGATGAAAGATCAAGAAGTGTTTGAAACTTAAAAAAAACACATTACAAATCTTTGCAATTGTCAGCTTTGTCACACACACATAAATGGAAATTTTATAGACATGGGAAAAGTTGTGTCAGCTGAAGAGGTTTTGCAAGCTTACTTAAATAAGTTGTTTTATATCATCAGTCAGGTTCCAACAAAAATATGTAATTTAGAATTTAAAAAAGAGAACTTAAGGAACTCCTTTTTCATGTAGGTTGGTAGCTTACAGCTATGCAAGGGGTTTGTCTAGATTGGCTTCTACACTTCCTTCCAATCTGAACTGTCCTACGGTCTTATCATTGGCTTTTTAAAGTTTAAAGCCTCTGAAAAGAATGAACTAGTAATTTGACTCCTAGAATTATTTGTAATTAAAAAAACCAAAACGAAGATAAAAAGGCAGAGTAATTTCAACAGCAGCAACATGTAACAAAACCATCCCGCAGTTTTAGTGCTGCACTCTCAGATAACGGGAAACTGGCCCAAGCAGCAGGAGCTGGGTGTGCCTGTGGTGAGATCCACTGGGATTATTACAGTGGCCTCTCACAGTCACCCCTTCTGCCACAGCTAAAGACCACCCACTGACCCCAAGTTTTTAAACAAATGTTATAATTGGAGCAGGGGTGGAAACCCTTTTATGGACTCAGGAATGTGTTATCAGGATATGTTACTGAAGGTTTGGATCAGCCAAATTGACTTTTAGAGTAGATTTCCTAATATAGGAAGGATTTTATAAGATTGGACTAGACACAGTTTTTTCTACTTAAAGGTGGAAAATTAATGCCTAAGCATAGCAGTTAATAAACAAATTTAACAATATTCCACCGAATTAAAAAGGCCTTATAATTATGAAATAATATCTTCCTGGTTGAATAAACCAAGTCTATATAATGGCATATAATGAAGACTGAAGCTAAAATGCAGTAGATTCTTGTCTGCAAGCCTTATCGTGAAAGATTTCCAAAGAAGCTTTACAGAAAACAGCACTGAGAAAGCACGAAAGAAATGCTTCAGTCAGAGGGGGTTCTTACAGATTTTTTATGCAAGCTTGTCTTCTCATAATTTCTTCCTACGCTCAGGTAAAGTGTACGGTATGAAGAAAATAAAGAACTAAAAATTGTTAACTGAATCCTATCAGGTCTTGTTTGATTTGTGTATGTGTCAAATAAAATAACATGAGGATGTTATAGATCCAGTAGAATTTGTATTCAAAAAAAACCAGAACACAGAGAATCTACGGATCTGCTGTCCTGCAGATTCACTAATCCCCACCACGAGTCCCGTGCTTTATATATACCTCACCTGAAACGTATTTTGCTCTTCTGCTGCCTTGTGTCTTCTTTTGTAGATAAAGAGGAATAAGGCAAAACAATGAAAAAAATGAGAGGGCATGCTGGAGATTGGGGGATACAGAATGATCCCTCTGACAAATTTGCTCATAATGGATGAAAATGAAGTTAAAATTAATTATGGAGTTTGCTTCCTCACAAGCATATATAGTGTATTTTCCACAGCTCACATGAATCCTACCATGTATTATTTAAGATTAATTGCTTTTACTACCTTTTTCTGTGCATGGTAATAAACTACATCTGATTTTTTGCATTTAAGTCCTTACTTTAAGCAACATTTTTGTGTGACTTTAGAGAACACATGTACATTGCAGAAAGTAATTCAGCAATTCAGAGAATTATTCAATTGTTCAATTCAGAGAGATATTTACTATCATTCCAGACAATGTGAGTAACTAAAGCTAGAAGTAGATGCATGATAGACTGCTCTTGATATGAGTTTTGCCACTCTCTTAATTACTGGATTTTTTGCTCATAAATTAATTACTTTGTTTACCTGTCTAAAGTAGTAAGCATACCACAGAAGGCAATCTGATTATATACTCAATACTAAAGACTTAAAAATACGTTGGACTCATCTCTAAAAGCTCCACTCAGGCTAAAATCACCATTTTGCTGAATCTTAGGATTTATAGGGCAGCATCCCTGCCCCATGCTATAACATCATGCATATGTATTACAGTTTAGAAAATAATAAACAAGAAAGGAAAAAATTAAGGGAAATATAATTTTTCTAAACAGATTAAGTTGTCTTTATTAGTACAAAGTGTCAATGACCTCTCTCTATTGCTAACACACTAAACATCTTTCATCTACCTCCTGGGAGCTGGAAGAACAGTGATTCTCTATCTATTTTTTATAACACAACTTCAAATAATTGAATGCACTACAAATTTTAAACATCTGCATCTCCCCTCCATTCCCAAATTCAACTAGGTCTTCAAACAGATTCATATATGAAAGACTGTATTCCTTTAAAGTTCACATTTCAAGGCAAGTTTTTGGCACATGAATGTAAAAAATCCAATAAAAATCCAATAGAAATGAAAAATATGTTTTACAATAGCAGCTCAGAAAAGAAGCCCATGTCTTTGATTATGAAATTCAAAGTAGATACCAAGCAGTCCTGATTTGTGATCCTACCAATAATACTCCACAGAGCAGTGCACACAGTGTGGGCAAATTGTGTGTCAGAATAGCCTTCAAGAAGCACTGAAAAGAGAGAACATTTCAGAATAGCAAAGCACCATTATTATTTCTCCAGTTTTACAGCAAATTACAGGTATTTATGGAGCACAGCACTCCAAAAAAAAGTATGCAAGACTTGAAAACAACATTGAAATGAAGAATTAGGGGGTACCTACATGATTCTTTAACTCCTCCTGAGTACTTAAATTTGTTTAACTGCAAAGAAAGACTATGAGCTCCTTTAATTTCCTATTTAACCTTCTATAGATGAACCATACTCTAAAAGCAGACTCTAGAATTGCTTCTGAGGATTTGGATAATATTTATATATTAAAATATTTCATGTAATTTAAGACTTTTAGACCCTCAAGAGAGAAACATCTGTTAGTATCTAGAGAGATGACAATATTGAAACTCTTTTATTCTGGTGTTTCACTGGGAGCTGGAAGACATACCTTTAATAAGATAACAATAACAGTCCAGAAGTAGTTACTCAAAGGAAAAAAAGAACAAAATAATTCAAATAAAAAAGAAAGTCTGCATGGCCTACTGAGCAAT
Organism: Sturnus vulgaris; assembly: GCF_052056855.1. Lineage (NCBI taxonomy): Eukaryota > Metazoa > Chordata > Aves > Passeriformes > Sturnidae > Sturnus > Sturnus vulgaris. The sequence continues at coordinate 99,963,752 of NC_142244.1, forward strand.
CTTTTACAGATTTCATTGCTTACATGAGCAATGATTCATTATGTCGACCTGATAGCTGGTGTCTGTAGGACCTTTTGTCTTAGTCAAATACATCCACACTTTTTAAAAATACATACACTTATGACATAAAACAAACCAGCTGTTGTGAGATCACAGAATCAATTAGGGTGGAAAAGACCTCGAAGGTTGAGTCCAGCCTTTGACCAAGCACCACCTTGTCAGCAATCATGGCACAGAGAGCAACATCCAGTTGTTTCTTGAACACCTCCAGGTGACTCCACCACCTCCCTGGGCAGTCCATTCCAACACTTAACCTGTCAGTGAAGAAATTTTCCTAATGTCCAGTCTGAACCTCTGGCACAGCTTAAGACCGTGTCCTCTTGTCCTGTCACTGGCTGCCTGGGAGAGGAGGACCCTCAGCTGTCTGTAACCTTGCAGGTGGTTGTACAGAGTGAGAAGGTCTTTCCTGAGGCTCCTTTTCTCCAGGCTAAACAATTCCAGCTCCCTCAGCCACTCCTCGTATGAGTCACTCTCTAGACCCTTCACCAATTTCATTGCTCTCCTCCAGGATGTGTCAGACATATCCTGAACAAACAATGGTGAAATATGACTCCAGCATTGCTAAGAAAACAGATAAACACACATAAACAAGGGAAGAAATTTAAAATAGTTTGTCTTAACAAAGACTTTTCATCTGTGACATTATTCTGAAGTATCCTATGACACTGTGCAAACCAACCCAAAATACAAAGAGAGGAGAAATAATCAAGGATATGAGCTAGTACAAAATTGGATTTTCTGAGAAGGAAAATTTGTGGTCCAGGCACATGACTTGTAGCCAGGAAATCTGACTTTTATTCTCAGAATTCCCAGATTCCTTGCCACTCTCCCAAAAGCCCTTCCAAAGCTGCAAACGCAGAAATAAATTAGAAACAACAAAAGGATAGCAATGGAAAAAAGGCCAACCAAAACAGAACTGGGTATGTTGATCCAAATTCCGTGGTACTCCAAATACCATTGTGGATACTTGGTTCAAGCAGTTTCCCCCTGTGTTGCTGTCATCCAGTGCACGGCTCTGACTGTGCTGGCTTTGTGCCACAAGCCCCTGCACGTCTACCCAGAGCCACAGACACAGGAGTGTGTGAATATGCAGACAGACAGACACCTGGAAAAAACTGGGCAACAGCGGTAGCTTGAAACTGAAAGTAAATTTGAAATTGTAAGTGAAATTGCTCCTTTCTTAGGATGGTTTTACCAAGGAATGATGACTTACACTAAAGATATAATCTGATTTTACACATCTGTGCAGAAAATCAGTCATAGCAAGGACTCCAGACTATCTGCCACAACCCAAGTTTGGGACTAGCTGCTGTGGGAAAGGCTCCTGTCCAATTTTAACAAGGAATTCTGTTTCAGCCTTGTTTTTTTCAAATTAATTTGTGAAATTAATTCTTTTTTAGCATGATATAGTTAGACCAGTAGGCATTTACCACAGAGAATACTTCTCTTTGAAAATATCCTGGATGTTAACAGGTATGAGGTGAGGGCTGAACTCCTGGAGAGTCACGGCTATTTATAATTGAAACTTGTTTTAAAATTCTAAGTATTAAATGATTTAGCACATTTTTGTATGAACCTGCATCTTGTGGAGAAAATACAAAATATTTAGTGCCAAATGTGATGTCAACCCCCCTGTGTGAAAATAGATATTTTAAAGCTTTTACTCATCTGTTAGATGACCTCTTATTCACTTAATCTTAGAAATCTTTCTAATTCTCAAAGTAGTGCTAGAAGTTATTAACTTTCATTTATTGAGCTTTTAAATACTAAATTTTGTTAAAATTCTAATGGAATAATTTCCAGTTCTGACAAATAATCTCTTCCTTTAATCTACTGAATTTTCTTTCTTATTTTGTTTGGGTTTTTTGGTGGGGTTTTTTGGTGGGGTTTTTTTTTTTTTTTTTTTTTGTTTGTTCTTTTGTTTGTTTGGTTTTGTTTGGGTTTTTTTGTTTTTTTGGTTTTTTTGTTTTTTTTTTTTTTTTTTTTTTTTTTTTGTTGTTGTTTTTGGCGCGTTTTTTTTGTTTTGGTTTTGGCTTTGGTTTTTTCGGGTTTTTCTGGCTGAGCTGAGAGGGTCATAAGGAAAATGAATACCCAATTCAGCGTTTCCACCATGAACCAGTAAAAGTTGCCAAAGACAGAAACACAAATAAAGAGAAGGCTGCGCCTCTCCAGCTCCCCAGCTGTCAGGACAGTAAGTTTAGGATTACAGGGCTAAGTACTGTATCTTATTCAAGTGCCAAAGTTGCTTTTGTAACCACTTCAGATAAAAAATCTGCAAAGGAATGTATTCAACAGAATTTATGAGCTTGGGTTTCAGTAAAATTAATAAATATTCTTCATTTTAGAAATCAAACAATTGCAGTGAACAGTCGTTCTTGCCTGTACTAAAATGAAATATGCATAAGTAATCCCTGATTTTGAGTCCTCCATTTCCATAAACTGTTCATATCTATGACAAGGCCAGCACACAGATGCAAGTAAACACCACGTCTCTAAAGACAAAAACAAAAGGTCTGTGATATTATAGTTTATTAGCCCTTGAAAATTAAGTAGAATAAACATCTTTTGTGGTTGGTTAAAGAGATGCCATTTGGGCAAGATTCCTTTGGTCAAGAGACAAGAATCAAAAGCAAAAGTTAGAGAAAAGTGGTAAATTTTCAAAAAAAAAAAAAAAAGGCTATATAGCTGAAGATATAACAGTATGCTTAATGAGAAGGAAAAAAAATTACTGTTAATGCTAGAATTTCCAGTGTAGTTTTCTGTCACATGAACTGTTCTTATTCAGAACTCTGAATAAGATACTCTGAAAGATAAGATACTCTGAAATTATTAAAGCAAGAATGATAACAACCCCATAGAACTTCCAAGGAAAGGGTTAGGACAAATGAAAGGGACATATTTTATTCTTGTAAATATCCTAAATATCTACAAATTAAAGACACATTCCACCGAACCAGCCATAAACAACCAGAGTACCATATTGGTCACAGCTTATGTTCCCCATGCTTCAATGCACCAAGCTTAGTAAAACATGAAAAAACTGAGTTGACTATCAGATCATAATTTCACTTTAAACCAAGTGAGAGGGAATACTTGTCTGGTTCAAATGATCTTGATTTATGCACATTGTAGTGTACATGCTCTCTGTATTTGAAAACTGGAAGCCACATGATCACTTGCACTGAACTAAGTATTACTCAAATTTAATTTTTTTCTTCAAAGATACTGAGAGAAAACAACATCTCTCTGTAAGTGCATGCACTTCCCAAACATACTTAATAACCATTTCTGCTGATCTCTTCTGATTATTAGAAATAAATTGATAACTAATACTTATGCATTCAAATTATATTTGTGTATTATTGTGAACTTTGCTCTTGGCTATTGTTCTGGTAATATTTTGGATGCCTGTATTTCTGAAGAGCTTTCACAGCCTGATAACATCCTTTTCAGAATGAAATCAACTGCAGCTCCTTGGGCTAGTAAAAGATCTATGGCCACTCACTACTCACAATTTCAAAGGTTCAAACACAGTTTAAAGAGCAGTTTCTCTACTGCTCGCCCTAGATCATTCTCCAGAAACGTTTTCTTTATAGTGGCAGTTAATAAATGGTTTTTAAGAATATTTGGGAAAATATTCACAACAAAACATGCATAAAGAATGACAGTAGTTTCATGTTAGCAACATTTCTGAGATCATTAAGGTTGACTGCAAAGTTGGACTTCAGCTCTTGCAAATCCACAGAAAGCTTGCAGGGCTGAGCAGCTTAAAGCTGCATAGAAAGCATAGAAATGGTTTGGCTGGTCAGGCTATGTTGTATTTTACTAACTGGTCACTAAAGGCATGCAAAATCGAGTGTAACTGCTTAATTTTTTTTTTTTCTTTTTATACAATATTTGCTATCTTATAGAAAATGATACAGACACTTATCACAGTTTGAGGTGCCAGCTCCTTTCCCAGCTGTAATCACAGAACAATGCAACACGATGTTTCAGTGTACCAACTGTGCCAAACAGAAGCATCATGGTTTTCAGCCACTGCTACAAATCATTTGGATGGACATTATTGGTTCTCCATAATGCAGATGGAAAGAAAAATTTGTGTGTTTAATTTTGCCCTGAATTCTTTCCTAACAGAAAATGTTTCCCCTATATTCTTGTCAGGATTTTGGATATGAACTTCATAGCAGGGCACAGATATCTCCCAGCAACAGGAACAAGAGTTTTATCATTAATTTTCATGGAATCAAAAATATGACTGAGACTTGGCCAAAACCAGATAGGGTTGCAAAACATCATATCTGTCAATTTTTGATGTCTGGATTGCAATGATCATAGCTGAAATTCTGACCTGAGGAACATGTGTTAACTGAATGTTTCTTGTTTAGTATTGTTTTCTATTTCAAAGCACACAACAAAGTGTCACAGATGTTAAAAACTTCTCGAATTTCATGCACTCATGCTCAGCTGGAATCTTTCCTGTGAAAGATCCTTGACACTTTATTTAATATTTTTGTTTTGCTCTGCAGAAAATATAGACATAAAATGGAAGGACTTTTTTTTTTACATTTGTTTCTTTCCTAATGCTTTAAATGTTTTTTACCAATTTCCTCAGCCAATAACTTTGTTTCTGCAGTGTAAACTGAACACCAGTGGACATTTTGTCAAATAATTTTCACTTGAAATTATTTTGCCTTTTTCCTCCTCCCAGTGTTTAAAACTGTACATCTATTGTTAGTTAAACAGGAATGCTATTCCAACTGTATGGGATACACTGTCACTCCTGAAGCCTGCTCCAGGTCATAAAGAAGTAATGGAAAATCTTAACAGAAACTTGAGTGGGAGCTGGAAGCAGTCTGTGATATGCATGCTAATGGCTTTCTTTAAGTAGTGCCAAGGCCAATTAATTGTATGTTTCAGATTTGCTTATTTGAGCTTATTCATAATGTTGGACTATTTCAAAAGCATATACACAATAAAATGTAGTAAGAAACCAGAGAAATCTTGGTTCAGGAGTAAAGGTATGTGCATGGGATCAGTTCCTCCCTCTACCACAGACTGTCAGTGTGGCATTAGGCAACTTGCTTTAGTCCAATCACAGTCTACACCTTGAGTAAATACAAGAGAGAGTGGGAAATAATTTCCATGGAGACATGGCAATCAAAGCACCTGAGGATCCATCCAACTGACACCTTGCAGTTACTATTCCAGTGTTCACATATTCTTTTGTATGTTAAAAAAGCAAAAGCCTCAAGATAAACATATATGCAGAAAATAAAAAACTATACAGAACTATACTGTCAACAGCACATTCTGTAATTGTAATAATCTCAAAAATCCACTGGAATGATGGGAAATTATCAACATTACTCAGTCAGGAATAATTTTATATGTCATTAACCTTCTCATATTAATGTATAGTTAATAGCTGGAAACGAATCCTGTTGGCTATATAAGCTGGTCACAAGAAGTACAACCAGAAACTGAACTGAAGAGGAAATATCAGAGAGATGTACTGAAGGAAAGAGAGGGGATACAACAGTTACTGTCGTTGGCACCAGCTGTGAAATACCAGCCCTTTTATAGCCTGGGAAAAATTAGAAAATCAGAAGCAGCAAAAATAAATCACAGACTGACTGAACATTGTGTTATTCCATTCAAGAAGTAAAGGTTACAGACCTTCATCATTGGGTAGAGATAGACCTTTAGGTCTAATTTTTCAGTTGCTTTGCTCTTCCAGGAGGAAAACAATATGGGAAGGATAAGAAAACCTATGAATAGTTATGCATAAGTGCAGCTGATCCTCCATAAAGGTATGTAAAAAATGTAGTGAAAAGTCCAGCAGTTCTTTCACAACCTCCCAGAAAGCAAAGGGGCTGAATAGCAAAAGCTGTTCAATACTCAGATTTAAGGAGAAAGAAGGTAAAGAGGAATGAATTTCCATTAAACCACAGTCAATATGCAGTATAAGCAATTTTCTTTGAGATTTAAGTGGAATTTACAGTATCATAAGCCTTCCCTTGTGCGTCCAGCTTTTCAGTCCACTAAAACATCATTTCAGTTTTGCTCTATTGGCATTTTCAGATGAGGAGCCAACCACTGAAGTACTTACTGAGTTTCTTCTCAAAGGAAATAATTTCAAACTGCAAGATGTTTTGGGTTCAAAGAAAAATGAAAAGCACTTAATTTGTCTACTCAGAAGTACTTTCAAAAATACACAAACAGGAATTCCCCAGAGAACCAGTCTGTAATTACTCAGATGTCCTGAGGATGTCTGGGACCTCTGCCCCTCTAAGAAAAGCACAGATAATCCCAAACCTATGCCAATGCTTCCTATTACTATTTGTGAAGTCAAATTTATGAGATTTGAAGCTGGTCTGAGTAATTTTTAAAATACATTTCTACAGTCCTGTTACACTACCCTAGCTCATAATTTTCACTTTCAAATCCATTTTTTCCTATAGGAAGTGAATAATAGAACCTGAAGGTTTTTACATATTTGATGTGTGGAAGAAGCTGAAACCTGTTATGCTTTTTAAAAAAGGTAGAAACCAAAGATTTTGATGCTTATAAATAATTTTATTAAAATTGACTCCGTGCAGATGATAGTTTTCCAACTAGAAATACACACATAGGTAGCAATTAAATATAATATTAAATATGTTTTTTATTTTGGAGGTTTTTTTAACATATTTACAAGTTTAATTAGCTTTCTGCTTTAACTGTGGCCACAGTTCTCGAACCATCTGCAAATTTCTCTTTTCAATGACTTGTTCAAAAATCAGCAGAACAGGATCCTAGGTCAACAACTAACAATGGCAACTTCTGTTTTCTACAATTCCTGACCCTATCTTGCATTCCTAAAATGCAGTGGGGACGTTAGATACTCAAATCCTCTTACTTGCCAAAAGCAGAATATAAGTAACATGCTGTCAGCATGTTTTCCCTCTCTGTTTGAATGTAGCAATTTAATCACTTTCAGGAAATTCTCCAAAGTGATGAGCTTAGAAACAAGGGGTTTGATTCTCTTATTTCTCCCTCCAGAGTACTTTAATGGAACAGAGACATTATTTGTATTAATATATTAATTTTCAGGTTAAGAGCAAGCAGGCTTTTCTTGGAAGAGCGTTGTGTTTTGTTAGCAATTTAAAAGCCAGTGCGTGCAGATGATTTCTCAGGGATTCCACTCTGGCCCTTGCACCCAGGGAGGGACACATTACCCCTGCCTCACTGTGTCCCTGCAGCTGCTGCCCCAGGTAGGGAAGGGATCCCCACGGAGACCCTGCTGGGAGCTCACAGGCAGAACATGCAGCAGCTCACAGCAGCCTGCTGGGCCTCTGCTGGGGCAGCCACATGGGTCCCACTCCTCTGCCCAGGGCACTCCTGGTACAAATTCCATGGACATGCATCCCCTTCGAGGGCTGCCTGGATGAAAGAGGCCATGAAGTTTTGAAGTTACTGCAGGGAAAATGGCAAAGAACATAGTCAGGCACACAGTGCTATAAAAATGGAACCAGGCTGAAAACATTTGATCAACCTGAGAGAGTAGAAAGTGAAAAACAATGTATGGTCCAGACTTTGCCCTGCCTTTGACAAGCACAAAAGCCCTGAGTCCTCATTTTCACGGGCAAGTGGAGAAGCCAAAGGAATGCAGTATGGGTCAAACGAGTTAGGAACAAATCTCAACAAAGGCTCCCTGAATCTGCTCAGAAACTTCAGCTACTGCAGCCATACCAATACAACTTTCTGCAAAACTATCTTCCCATCCTTCTGCTTTTTTTCAGATAATGGGAAAAAAATAGGAAGTTCTCCCAGCTGAAAGAACACTGGCATTCTAATGAAGCAAGTAGGTACTGCACATTATATTTCAGTTCCTGAGCATCTCTAACTTAATTTTGGTGCTAAATGGGATGCATACAGTAGGAGTCTTCCTCCTTTGAAAATGTCACCGTGACTGAAAAAGACAGAGAAGATAAACATCACAAAATGCTATCGGGGTAAATGTAGGGAATATATATTAACTTTGATGTAAGCCTTTTATGGCATACATAAAAATAAATGATCTTAAAAGTTAATTCCAATCACCAAGCACATATATGTGAAATCACAAGAGCCATCAGTGAGTTATAGATCACTATCTGAGTAATAGGACCCACGTGCTACAGCTCTGGATAAATCATATTTACATAATCTGTCTGTGCTCTCTTGCACATATCTCTGCAAAGCATCATTTCATTATCAAGACTGTTTTCTTCCCTGTGAAATGTAAATCTTACAATAGGGGCCTGCTGAGATGCAGGGCTGAGTGCAATGTGACTCCACTGTGCTAATTAACTAACAGGCAGGCTCAGTCTCAAAGTAAATGTCAATCCATGTGATTAGAGAAATTGCTGCACTGGCATTTTCTTTACTGCCTAAAGAAAGCTTCTTCAGAGTCATTCTTTACTTTAAATGCCAAACTACAGCACACTCTCTAGTCCTAGGCTACCATTCAAGTTTGTCCCCCTTCTTAGCTGCTCTATGATTATCCTGATTTGTTAATTTTCTTTTTAAAAGTCAAATATTACAGGATAAAATTATAGTATATGTATACTTATATAGGTATACTAGGTGACATTATCAAGATGCATAATTTAATGAGTATTCTTGAAAATTATAAAAATAATGAGAAAAAAGATATTAAAATAAAAGACTTGAAAAAAATCACATTGCAACAAAAACAGGCTTGGTGAAGAGAATAGAATAAGTTAAAGCTCTCCTTATGTCAGAAAAAGGCATGGCCTAACACATCAAGTAAACCAGTATTATTATCTATCCTAGGAATGATTTAGGATAATTTTCTTGTAGTTCAAAGAATGCAAGCATGTAGTTTTGAAGACATCAACTTGCTCTTTTTTTCCCTACTGTCTGAAAGCATTTTCCACAAACATTTTTGTTACCAAACCTTTCAAACAAAACAGCTGCAACCTCAGATACTTGCTCCTTCTCTTCTCAGGACACAGACAAGGCAAGGCCAGTACAACCTGCAGGTAAATATGTCAGGCCTCAAATTCCCATCCCAGATTCTTTCCACACCAGTTCCATCTTTACATTTGTGTCAGGATCCTCAGTTTCACAGGAACAGCGGATCTGGCTCAGGAGCCATCATTTAGCATTGGTGGAATTCACTTCTGATAAACAGAAAAGTGGCATTTGGTTTTGTCTGTAACTCTTCAGATTACAGACATCAATTCCTTTCCCCACGCATGTAGAGGTGAGGAGGAAAGCAAGCAGGGCATGCAGGCACAGAGGGAGGTGCTGTGCACTCCCCTGGCCCACATCACCAAGGGCTGAGAAACACAACTCAGACTCTAAAGCACAGCTCTGGGGCCTGATCATAGCTGTCACAGGAAGGGGATACAGTCACCCAGAACTTCTTCAAATGCTTTTGTTTAAGCAGGTATGGATGAACATTGTATGGGATGTGCCTTTAATTCAGTGCCTTGCAGAAAGACACTTTGGTTGACTCTCACAGATATTGGTTTCAAGTATAGCTACCTGAGTTGGTTCTTCCTGAAGGTTTGCTCTACTCTTGCTTTAAAGCCAAACTATTTCCCATGTTTAATTTGTAAGTTTTATACCAAAATGGGAACCTCAAAGCAAGATCTGTTCATTTTTACTGATCAGATATTGTATTTTAAAGCTTCAGACCAGTCTAGCTTTTGCAAGCTTTGTTGCTCGGTGAGTGAAAGTAGAAAGAAATCTTTATGCAAGCTTCTCTCCAAAACTTCTGGGCTGTACTTCCCCTTCTTCCTTGAAATTTGATCCCACTTAAACCACACATAATACCACCCTCTTGTCTCTTTTTACTGTTGCCATGGTTTAGCCCCTGCCAGCAGCCAAGCTCCATGGAACTGCTCACTCACTCCCCCACCAGCAGGATCAGGGAGAGAATTGGAAGGGTAAAAGATAGAAAACTCATGGGTTGAAATAAAGACAGTTTAATAGGGAAAGCAAAAACCACACATGCAAGCAAAGTAAAACCAGGAATTGATTCACTGCTTCCCATAGGCAGGCAGGTGTCCAGACATCTCCAGGAGAGCAGGGCCCCATCATGTGTAACAGTGACTTGGGAAGACAAACACCATCACTCCAAATGTCCCTGCCCTCCTTCTTCTTTCCCCCACTTTATATATTGAGCATGATGTCAGATGGTCTGGAATATTCCTTTGGTCACTTCGGGTCACCTGTCCCAGCTGTATCTCCTCCCAGTCTCCCTTGCATCCCCAACTTCCTCACCATCATGGCAGTAGGAAAGGCAGACAGGGCCTTGGCTTTGTGTAAGCCCTGCTCAGCAATAGCAGAAACATCTCCATATTACCAGCCTGTGTTCAGCACAAATCTAGAGCACAGCCTCATACCAGCCACTGTGAAGGAAATTAACTCTACTCCAGCCAAAACCTGCACACCTGTTTATGAATTTCAGTCTCTCTCAGCAACAAAACATTTATTCACTTATTCATCACCTGACAGAGTTTTCAGCAATGGTCTTTGATTCCTCTCCTGGAAGGCTCCCATTTGGGTTACATTGCATTCACTGGTAAGAATCTAGATCTTCTCAACTGTTTACCTCTGAGGAAGGGAAAGAGCTCAGCAGACTAGCTCTTATTTCCCATTCAACGTTAAAATTGGTTATGTACATGAGAAAAAAGTTGATCAAAACAAGCTAGATAAACTAGCAGCAGCTCTACATAGAAAGGTGATATTTCAATCAAAATCTACTTGACAAACAGCTACCAGAAATAGAAATTTTTCAAATATGATGCACTAAAGTGTCAACATTATTTCACTTGGTTCTCACTTCATTTCAGATAGAAATATATAAATTTTTTCCTGAAGCAAACATACTCTTTTCTCCCTTCTACTCCCAAAATATTAAGATAATATCCAGCTCTTGGGCAAAAGAAATGAGCACTTTCCTTCTCTTGTAATTAATGGGTATCACTCTGTCTTTAAAACTCCTCTTGTCAAAACGTGTAACTTGTAGCAGTTTGCTATTAGTAATGATGTTAACAATGATCTGTCAAATTAACTAAAACAAGTGAATTAGGATTGCTTGTGAAACAGACAGAAAGCCTGACGGGAATGTCAAAACTAACAGAATAGTTTCAACTCTGGTGGTCTTCTAGGATTATATATGACATACTTTGAAAGGTCAGAAACAGTTAATCAGCTTAACATAGAAGAATTGACCAGAATTGTCACTTCAGAAAGATTTCTAAACATTATACATGCCTTGGCTTAAAAAAAACCAAAAAACCACTTATTATGAAAAATCTCTTCAGTGCATTTTGACATATCTGTTACAATCGTATTTCCACACAACAGACCTGTCTAGACATAAAAATATATCTGGAGTTTAGAAGGACCATTATTCATTACAGCAATTCACCATCACCTCACCAAAATAACTCTTATGTTCCTTAATTGAATGAATAGAAGATTTAGGTTAATAAAATAATTCTTGAACCCAGGGTTTTCTTTAGGAAATAAAGGGTTTTACAGTACACATTTCCACTTAAAGTAACTCTAAAACAAAAACATTAAATGGGAGCTTTGGGAGCATACACACAAAGGTCTGAATGTAAACCTGTTTTGAAAGCTTAGCCCCTAATCTCCTGCCTAGAAGGAATGCTTTTCTTTGTCCATCCTTGTTTCAAATACAGATATATAACAGGAAAAAAACCCAAACCAAAAAATCCTCCAAAGTGCATACTTTAATATCTACATCAGTGAAAGGGTACAAATTTTTACATAAATGTGATACTGCCAAATCTGCAGATTTTAACTATGTGTTTTCTTAAAATAACATTTCATATAAAAATATATTAGCATGTCACTACCAACATTACCATAAACCAGCAGAATTTTAATAGTATATTTATTATTAAATTATTAAATACAAATTTATCTCTATTTTCAATACTTGGAAGAGATTAAGCAAGACTTATTCTCACACTATCTGGATTTTACATAAGCACCCCAAAACATTCCGCTTTTCACTGTCTTGGAAATAGAAAAGCAGGCTGAGGTTTATGTCTAAAGACCTGACTCTGGGTCACAAAAGGAGAATTCAAAAGAAAGAGGCAGAGTTAGTTGCTAAGAGACCGCAGCTCCCGAGCACACGCTGTTATCTAATGGCATGCAATGAAGGCTTTGCAGGGAGGGAATGTGTAATGTATCTCTGTGTACCAATAACGCCTGTCATTTACTGAGGCCAAAATACCATCATAATAGTGCAGGAGGCCCCTGTTGTAAGCTGAAGCATACAAATGCTTAAAAAAACCAAATCCAAAAACAAAATCAACAGAAAAAAAAATCCCCCCCCCTCAAAGTTGTAAGGACTAAACCCCCTTGAACTTATTATTATTTCTTCATGTGCTTTTAAGTTACTAAATGATGGGTTTGATTACATAATTCACATCTCTGTTACTAATTTGTTGATATTAATCCATATTTTATAATCAGCAATATAAATTTCCATGACGTTGAAGCATAGAGAAGGAGTCTGTACCAGCCTGATCATTTGAGAAGTAAAATGGTTGTATGTGATGTTCAGATGATAGAATACCACCCTTTTCTGCAACAAGCTTTTAACTGGCAGAGTCCTTTTCAGAAAAGGACTTTAGCTTTGGGCTTCACCCTGAATACAAGGCAACACAATGCTGGAAGCGTGAAAAAGGCAAACTATTTCAACATTTACCAGGTTCAGATTACAAAACCCATAACCTTTTAAAAAATGAATTCTATTTTGAAATTTATTTTCCATATTTATACTGCTTATTGAACTTAAAATTTTCACTGAAATGCTGCAGGTATCTCAGGAATATCATGTGGAGATTGAATGGTGCTTCTCCTGCAGCTCCTTTGCTCTAAAATGTTTCAGATATGCTTTTTCCTTAAGGAAATCATTCCATCTCTCTCCCATCTCACTTTCTTCTTCTTATTCCTAAAATGTTAATCTGTCTGAACATATAGAAGAATAGGCAGTTGAGGAGCTGTGAGCAAACCCAGAAATCCTCAACTAACCACTATGCCTGTAGCTACATTCAGCATCCTTTCAGAAGTATGTCTCTGTCCTCTGGCTATAAAAGGCCAGTGCAAGACTAGCTGAAACCAACCACTAACGTTGTACATGTCTATAATTAAACAAAATTATTTCCACATGTGCTGTCATAATCATAGAAGAGTCTGGAGGCGTCCACAGTATCTAGTCCAGCCTCCCTGAAATGAGCAGAGACATCTTCAGGCTGCTCAGAGCCCCATCCAGCCTGACCTTGAATGTTTCCAGGGATGAGACATTTACCACCTCTCAGGGCAACCTGTTCCACCATCACCACCCTCGTTGTAAGCATCATCGTCCTTATACCTATACTGAATCTGCTCACTGTTAATTTAAACCTTTGCCCTTTGTCCTACCAAATCTGAATGTGGATAAGGTAACACACGGGGTTACCAAGATCCAGGACACAGATGTACATGCTGTTACTTACATTTATTTATGAAATTTATGGAACTTAACTCTAGCAAAAACATATAGGATGCTTACAGAATGAAAACTAAACCAGGCTATTTCCACTATTTTCCCTTGCAACATCATACTAAAAAGGCAGCTTTAAGGTTTCTTGCACAAAGCCTGTGCAGAGCCTTTTCCCAGCACTACCCCATGCCAGTGGCCTTTTCCAGAAGAGAGCATCCAGAAAGAGAGTGAAGTTCTTGTTCTTGGAATGGCAATGCTGATGCTCCCCTGAAGCTGTGAATCTGCTGTATGTTATTTATCCACAGAGCTACAATGAATATTTGCTTCTTAGCGAAATTATTGAACTAATAAAGTGTAATTGTTCCTTTGCAGCTATTGTGGTCAGTAACAAATCCAGTTTGCATGAATGTGCACTCTATTCTCATGCCAAAATTCTCAAAGAAACAAAACATTGTTACATTTTTCCCTTAATGTGTGTGTTTAATTACTGATAAAAAAAATGGGAGTTATAAATGCAAACTAAAGAAAAATTCTGTGTATTCACCCAAATTCGATGTTGTTATTTCCCTCCCCATGAATTCCTGAAGGCATCAATTTAAATGTTGTTTCCTTCAAATATTCAAAATAGAGGAGACAGAATTTTAATACCTGTTCAATTCTAGTATCTTTTTTGTTCACTCAAAAATGTTAACTAAAACTTCGGGAAGCAAACAAATAACCCTATAAAACCTATGCCTATAATTTGGATCAGTGTCCACAAACAAGATAGAAAAAGGTGCAGAAAGGCAGAAACCTTCCCCACTCAAACACCAAATTCATAATGAAAAGGCAATGAACCATGCATTTAATTTTCAAGAATATTCAATCAGAATATTAAAATGCATTATGATTATAAGATGCAGCTAAAAATCCACATCTGCCTTATATCCATAAAATCTTTAAGCAATTTAATAAGTCAACAGGATTTCCACATTAAACTTACAAATACTTATATATAATCAACAAAATCAGCACACACATGTGTATGTATGCGTTTGTGCATTTTAAACAGAAGACTTTTTATCTGTGAATAAATTCATTATGAATTATAGTCTTCCAACAGTTATCTTTGCAAGAGCAATAATCACAGTTCTGACTCCACTGTAGGAATTTGAAAACCTCCATTTGCTTTTAAAAGATTCATCTCTCTTCCAAGGGTACTGAACATAAATAGGTTTGGAATTATAAGTATTCTTAGATAAATATAAGAATAAGAACAGTGTAAGTACAGGCATGGAAGAAAGACCCAACCACCTGAGTTTCCATTTCTGTCTCCAAACAGTCACAGTTTCAGAAAAGGGCAGATCATTGCATGCATCAAATAAATTCTATAAATTATATTACACTGTTGTGAGGCACTATCCCCACATTATCTGTCTTCTGGTAATGTTTTTCATATCTAAAGAGATATGCTGTAGAAAGCGTCTGTTATTTTGCATTTCAGTAATCATTTAAATTGAGAAAAATACCTGTTTGTTCCAACAGAAGTAAAAGCCTGACATAAGGCTTGGGATTCATTTGGGTTTTTTGAGTTAAGGAGAGTAGCATGATTTTCTTAGTCTTACTATAGAGATTGAGACTGTGAGAGAAAGGTGTGCTTGCATAGTGTAGACCATGAAAAACACACCTTTGAGAATTGAGCCTGTTGCACAGAACCACATTACACACATAGCATGCATTCTTTGTAATAAAGATCTGTATTTCAAAGCAGCAGTTAAAACCTTTCCTGAGCAGGTTGCAAATCCCTCTAAGAGTTGCACAAACTGAAGCCACTTTGACCTCTCTGTGATGGATTGCACATGGAAGGTTTTCTAAGGAATCTGAGAGACAACACCTGTTCCAATGAAAAAGGGGCTCACAGATTCTGGCTCTGGAAATTCAATTTCACAGAAGAGGGTCTTTGACTTTTGGTCTTGAATTGTCATTTTCCACAACTTGACACTAAAGAATACTGTTAACACAATAATCCAGACATCTGAAAAAACCTACCAGAATCTGCAACAAAATGTTGTTGAGCTAGAGGCTTCCTAATAAAAGATAATAATTATATTTTCATCTATGCCATAGAATGAAAGCTTATTTCTGACTTTCTGTTGATGTATATATCTCTTTGTAACGAATGAAAAAAGTTATTTACACTGTATCACCAATGGAATTTTATGTCGTGGAATTCTTACAGCAGTTGCTAAACAGCTTGAAAACTAAAATAAATAAGATTTCTGTTCAATCTGTTATAATTTACCCCTTCCTTTTGCCTAGGATATATAGTAAAAAACACCATATGTGATTACTTCTGACCACTGAAAGCAAAAGAACTGTTTTCTACCAATGTATCTAATCTCTGTAACCAGTTTAATAAAAAAAAATTTCCCTCACTTACCTCAGTGGCATACAATTTTTGAAAGACTAATTATAAAAATAGGCAACTAATTAATTTCATTTACAATTTAGAAAGTACTTAATAAATAGTCTCTTTCTTGTTTTGAAAAAATTGTTGCTTTCAGCAGAAGTGCCCGTTGAATTATGCATTTGGTGGGGGTTCAGACTTTAGGAAAATGCTAGCAATATACATGTTCTGGCCCTCCTACTTGAGTTGACGACAGCAACTACATAATTTCAAGTACAAGCATTTACCTGGCTCCTGGCTCCCAAGAAAAGATGACATAAAAACCCAGTAAATCCCACGGGCAGAAACAAAAACACTGGGAGGCCCTGAAGCAGTGCTTGGCCAGTCCTTTGAACGTCTCTGAAAACCATGAGTTTTCTCCTCCACAGCTCTTGGGGCACTTCCAAAGGAAGGAATTCCCTTTGGCTTTTGCAGTTTCCATGTGTGGACACAGAAGCAGAGCCCTCCGAGCCCGGGGCAGGCAGGTGCTGCTCAGAGCACAGGCGGTGCCAGGGAAGGCGCAGCAGCCGCGCATCCTCACGCAGCAGCAGGAGCAGCATGAGTGCAGCAGCTCAGAGCACAGGGCACAGGCCACGCTTTTGGGACTCAGCATTCAGGTGAAATAAAGCTAAGAAACATGACCAAGACTGAAAAGATAGCAAGAAAATGTTGATGCTTTGAGCCCTGTGTTCTCACAGCATTCTAAAAGCTTCAATATCTGAGAGTAAGTAGCAGACAGGACAGGGAATAGAGAAATTATTTCATGCTCTTGCTGATGACCATTTACTTGAGAGTCCAGAACAAACTCAAATGCTGTTTACTCTTACATTTTGGTTTCCTAATATTTAATTTCAATATTAAATCTGAAAGCAATACTGATTCTGGGAGGCATTCCAAGGATTATCTGAGAATATACTCTGAGCAAAGCAAATAACTGGAACAGAGTGTGAAAGTTTTAAGTGCTAAGAGGAGAAACACACAGTAAGATACTGAAAGCAGCAGCATGTAACCAGTCTCAGAGAGAAAGCACTTACCTTTAATGAACAAATAGCAGGGAGAAAAGGCAGGGGCATGCACCAGTCATAACAATTACATTGAGAGTCTCTCTGTCGCTAGTGGTCACAAAGACCAAAGAAGAACAGAGCAAATTTATTGCCAAGCTCATGTAAAGGCTAATCACTAATTCTTGCTGATCGTTTGAAATGTTTTGGATGGTTGATTTTGTCCTATTACCAGACAGAAGCCATCAGCCACTACACAGAAAACAAACACTTCATGGCAGATACAATATTCCTGATCAATTACCAGGCAGCACAAGGACCTGGCTCAGCTGCTCATAATTTCAATTATTCACCAGCAGATGGGACTTCCAACATATTAGTATTTCAGTTAGTCATCATCCTTATGTACTTTATTAGAAAAACCCAATAAAATAACTAAAAACGTACAAGAAAGCTCATAATTTTTTTTCGACAGCTACATTCCGATTCTGACAGTCAGGTCTGAGTGTCTGAGGGAATGGCAAACTGATTCAATAGCTTTTCACTGCTTGAATTTGAGCTGACTTTTGGCATGGCCCATGTTTGGTCTCTTCATCAATTTCTGTTCTGAATGAAATCAGATTCATGCAGTGAGTAGCTATTGAATCAGTTTGTCATTTGCATAGACACCAGTGAAATTAACAAATTAACTGAAGTTCAACACTCAAAAAACCAACAAAACAAAACAAAAACATACCAACAAACAAAAAAAGAAGCACCAAACAAAAAAGGCGTAACAAAAAAACTTCAAATCAACCAACCAAAAAAAGAATCAGCAAGAGACCCATCTTAATCATACAAGCAGTAGCAGAGGCCCCCCACACCCTTGCAGCCTCCCTGCCTGAGCCCCAGCCGAGGATGAGCAAGCACCTCTGCCTTTCGACTTTTCATTTCCTCAGCACCCTCAGCTTTCTCAAGAGCTTGCCAGAGGGAAGAACAATGGTGTAAAATGTTCATAACTACATGTTGCACACGGGACACCAAGCAGGAATCAGTTTATAGTGCTGTCAATCTACTTTGAGAGGTACTGGGAAGTCTACAATGAAAGGCTTTGTTTCTTGACTTTTTATGAGGCACCTAATTGTCATGGCTATTTTTACTCTCAGTTTCTTACAGTTTGATGTTGAATACAATCAAATTCCCAGACTCCATATAAGTTCATGTGCATACAATTCCATACTCCCACTATGCCTAAGTGACTGATCAGTTTCAGATTACTGCCAATTAAAACACAGAAGAAGAAGAGGTCCGGAAGGAGAGCACATTGTAGAACCAAGGTAGGACGCATGTTATTCTATTTTAAATGGCTGTAGATATACTTGAAACAAGGAAAGCTGTGAGGTTTACATTTTAAGAGAAGGAATCAATTATCTTGCTGCTCAAGGAAAAGAAGAATTTAAAAGAACTCATGTGGCACAGCTGAAGACATCATCTTTCACTGCTGCCAGAATTAGATCATAGACAGAGCAAAAAAGAAAACCAACAGGAGAAAGGGACTGCAATGAGGAATAATAAAGCAATTTACCTCCTGGATAACTTTTTATTACTAGTGACCATAAATCAACAGAAAGAAAAAAAATAAAAGTCAGTGCTTGTCTATACAGAAAATGTTCTTATTAACAAAATCTGAATTTTTTATGCAAATTACTTGCAAAATAATTCCAGCATGGAAAACCTCTCTTGTGCACACTCTTGATTTGGTAACACAAGGTCTTTATTTTTTCTCAGTTTGACCTCAAGCCTGAAGCCAATCTGTATTTTTTGGTAAGAATAGATACTCTGCTTCTCTGACTGGACTCCATACTTCCATCCACAGGTTTGTTTCCTATGTAGGGAAATACAAGATGCTTTTTCATTAGTTTCCTGCTGTATTTCTATAACATTACCTAAGAGTCATACAGTTAGGTCTTAACCCCTATTGATTCCTTTTTTCTCTTTTCACCAGAGATATAGTAAAAAATAATAAGAAGCAGGCAGATAATAGCTATGTTATTGAATTTTTAACATAATTTAGTTGGATTTCAGGTTGTTTCTAGAAACTCTAGGAAAATTATAAAGGTTTCAAGAATGCAAAGCATACACTGTCAGAACGTAACAGAAGAGGAGTGAACTGCTTAAAATCCATACACAGCCAATTAATTTATATGGCACACAAATGATTACAGATGTTTCAAAAATGTAACCTTTTCCTTGTTTATGTTTAGAATTCCCACTGACAAAATTCCCAACTCAAATGCCAGCTGCTTTGAAAAGACTCAAATGGTGTGCACAGATATAACATGCATATGCTTGCATTATTTAATGAAGCAATATTGTGCAGCTGAAGTTGTGACAATAGCTAGGCCATCGATGTCTCAGGAGTACTGTGTGAGAATGAGAATGCTTCCCAGCACAGGCTTCATCCAGGAGTGCTGTGTTTTCATTCCCCAGGAAAGTACAGCAACAGCAATCCTGCCTCATCATTCTAATATTTAACAGCTGCAGATTCTAAGTCCTTATCTTTCATTTATCTGTATCTTGTTGTTTTGTGGTGGACTTTTTTTACCTCTCTCAACAGCCACTCTGGAATTGCACACCGTAGATGGATTTAGGCAGAAAGGTCATATGAGCCAACCTCCTGACTAAAGCAAGAATAATCAAACCTTCTAGGACTGTCATGTCAGAGCCATACCTTCCAAAGAGTGGCTGTGTCACAGAAGACTCCCCACTTCTCTGCAAAACACCATCTCAGTGAGGGACACATTTTCTCCATGCCTTGAAAACAACTGCAGGGCTGGATTAAGTGATGCTAATGGGAAGTCCCACATCTAATGTGGACGCGTGGGAGGGCAGATGGAAGAGAAATAAAGCAGAATTCCGTTCTGTTTCATCCTGATCCAGTGAACAGAGAGGAGGAAGGCAGCGGCCACATGAAGGAGCAAGAGGGAGCACAGAAACCAAAAGCCTGTGTGAGGAAACCAGTTCCAGCTCCCCAAATCTGGTGTCATCCAGAGTGCAAATATCCTTCCACACAGCACTCTTGGCCTCCCCTCTTCTCTGCCATGTCTCAGAGCTGCCTTACATGTGATGCTGGTGGTGTGCAGCATGGGTACCCACTCACATACCAAAATCTGGGAGACCATTTTTTTCAGGAGCACAACTCCATGGGGTGAGGACAGAGTGTGCTCCACGGGGAAGCTGCCTGGTGAAGGTAGGACAGCTGTTGGGCAATGCCAACAACAGAGACCCACCAACCACGAGAGCCTCTCCTCCCATCTGCTGTTTTGTCCTCTTGAGTGGCTTTCACCTCTTTTGTACTGCACAAAGAATGGCAATATATGACCTAATAATCCACAACTGTTTATCACAGTCCTTACAAAGACAAAAAATAATTTTTTTCATTTACCACGCTTCTCTTGATGTTGGCCCATTTTTTATTTTCATTTGCAAAACTAAGCACTGTCTGGTGTAATAGAAATGAAACTCATAATACTATTTACAGTGAATAGTTTGAGCTGGAAAAAAACCTCCCACTTCAGCAATAAATTATCTCCAAGAGTAATTTTCTTGCCTCACACTACAACACTGCCTCTTAAATACAACATTTTCTCTTAAATAAGAGAAATCGTTGAAAGAGAATATTTCTGCAAGATCAATTCCTCCAGCTTTGAGAAATAGAAGTCTCAGCTTCCCAGTGACATTTGACATTTCATGAATGTTTCAGTATTTTACTGATCATAAGTGATCTATTTTTTTATACAAAAGCTGTATTAAGCAGGCACCACCTTTTGAATATCCCACTTAACCATCAATAAAAGGTCCTTAAAATTTTCCTTTTGTGCAGTGTACATTTGATCATGGTAGTTTCCCAAATGCTGAATTCCTAAAATGAAGTCAGGTTTGTCTCTCCCTCATCACCCAGGCAATCTGAACTATAAATGATTTTCATTATCAGCTGTCAAGTCTTCATACAGAAGAAAAGTCATAAAAAATAGAACCACAAGAGAAGACACTTTAAAAGCCCCTGTGAATGAGAAAGACCATGATTTATTTTTGATAACAGGATGATTTTGACTCTAATATGCAGTTGCCTTCAGCCCCTATGGTCGTCTCAAGGGTGCTATTTGGATTCTCAATTAAGCTAGTTTAACAAAGAAAGGCAGAGAAATATCTTTGCAATAACAAAAAGAAAATGATGATCCAAGCCAACATTAGGTCTAGTCAGCCTTTTAAAATAGTAATATTTTCAGACCTGTCAAAGTAAGTGTTTTATTATAAATAGAACTTATATTGAGATATTATTAAAAAAAAAAGGCAAAAAAAAAAAAGCCCACAGAGCACTCTTAAATATCATTTCATTATTTTCTTCAGATCATTTCTATTAGATGTACCATTTCTAATATACTTAAACTGTGTAGGCTGTGAAAATCCTGAGATAATCTCAGTAGCTCAAGCAAGCAGACCCTGCCCACTGTCCCTTCCCCAGGCAACAATTTACTTCCAGTTAAGCTCACATGGCACTCCAGCAAGGAATCCCAAACAGCATAACACCAGTGTGATGGAAAACAAGGATGTTTGAGCACCACGTATCACCTGGCTGGTTATGTCCTTTTTTGACCCACAGTCTTAGAGGAAACGTCCTCTCCTTCTAGCAGAGAAGGTTGTGAAAATCACCCTTTCTAAAAACACTTGTCTTGAACTTATGTGTGTTTGGAGAAAGTATCAGATGTGAGCATGGGACTTCCCCTTGGGAATCTACCAGCAAAACAAATCCTGAAGGCACCCATTGATCAAGGGAATGAATTCAGTGTGTGCCCTGCATTCTTGGATAATGACAATGTCATGACATTTTGCTTACTAGAGAAATAATTAACTCTCTCTTCCCTAAGTGACTGCGCCATAAACAGCATAATCTAAATTATTTCAGGGAAGACTTTCAGTATTTTTTCTTTATATGTGATAAGATTGCAAAACTTAGCCCATGCTTCTTTTTATCTGTAGAAATGTGCAACTGAGTCACTTCTAATTTGTTAGCAATGCCAGTGCTATACATAAATCCATTTCTTTCACCGCTTTTTATATTTCCTAATTTTGTTTTCTGCTGTGAATAGGAGTTCCTGTTCCATGTGAAGGCTTATAGGAAGGACATTCAGAGTGATAATGAGGCCAGCAAACCTGTATTAAATTAACTTGAGAAAGCCATGATGTTGTTGTAGGAAGTCTGGGTTTTCAGTTAAATGTGAAAAATTAAAAGTTAAATTAAGAAAATAACTACTACCTTACAGATGAAGTCTAGCATCAGAATCTCACAGATTTCAGAGAAACATCATAGGTAAAGAATACAGAATGTCTTCTGTTGTTGTTGCT
The DNA here is from genome assembly GCF_052056855.1 of Sturnus vulgaris. Taxonomy (NCBI): domain Eukaryota; kingdom Metazoa; phylum Chordata; class Aves; order Passeriformes; family Sturnidae; genus Sturnus; species Sturnus vulgaris. The sequence goes on from NC_142244.1 coordinate 99,986,142, forward strand.
GTTGTTATTAGGGAACAACTCATAAAAAAATCTGGTTTTTATTTTTTTGCATGGTTATTTCAACAAATTTAATTTAAGGCAGACTAGACAAGGAATGTCAGACCAGGCTCCAAACATTAAAGTGTGAAAAAATATATTTTTCAAGATCAGTTTAATTTGACCAACTGGCATTGCACCCAGACCCATACGGGAAATACAATTTTATCACCAAGAGCTTCAGAAGAGTAGACCAATTCTCTTGCTGACCTACCTTTCAACCTAAGTAAACCAATAATATGAGTGATTATGGTTTCATATACCTGTAAAAATAACAAGCATCACACTTAGGTAAAATAAAAATAGAGAAGTTATTCTGAAGCTTTACCATCATAGGCTTTTAGTGCAGAAAGTAACCAGCATTTCCAGACTTTTGAGGAGTCACTGCCACTCCTCCACCCCTAAAGTTTTTGGTACCACACGGGGTTCCCACACATGCATGACATCTGACAATCACAACAGGTAGCAAAACGGCACAGCCCTACTTCAGTTCAGTCAAAATTATTTAAAAAAAAAATCCCTCTTACAAATGAAAAAAATCCCATAAAAATTGTAATCCTCATGTGGTCTAAAAGCTAGCACAGTTATTGTTTTATAGATGATTCTACTGGCTAGAAGTTTCTCATTTCAAGTAGATTTATAAAATTCAAATCATATTTGCATACACCTTACTAACCTAAAGACTGAAGTTATTAAATAAGATCTTGAAAAATTGCTTGTAGTTGAGTCTTAAGCTTTGGAAAATCAGTTGAAATTAAACAGTAATAAATCTGTATTTTTATAGGGTTTTTTACTTTCAACCTATAGTTTACCAAGTCTGCTTAAATTCTTTTCCAAAGTTGTACAAAAGCTGAGCTGTTAACAGTTTATTGTTGTGTAAACTGTATTATTAAAGTATGCATTTGTGTTTTTTCTTCATCTAGGAAGTCTGTTTTAAAGATTTCAACTTTTTTTATTTGTATGTTGATTTATGTGTATCGGTCATAAAAATAAATTATACAATTCCTATAAATAACCTGAATACTATTTTAAGGATCACAAGTATACTCTGTCACCCAAAAGGTGGGATTGGGAAGTTGTGTTTGAGATCACTAGCTTCCACACATAATAGGCAGCAGTTCTGGTTACAAAAAAAATTACAGTACATTAGAACAGTAAAAGAAAGGTGAGGAAAGTGCCTTTATGAGCTTTCCCATGTTATAGATTCAAACCTGAGAAAATTACAGCCTCAGGTGTACAGAGGGCCACCATTTTAGGGACAAAATTATGACCCTGTGAAGTGTGCCCAGCTAGCAGGAAAAGTCATTACTCACTTCTGAAAACTGAAGTATTTGGCTCAAAGTCACCCTGAGAGTCAATAATGCAGCCAGAGAGCAATCTATGTTTCCCTCACCCCACTCCAGCCTGCAGAGTAATATTATCTTCCCAGTTAAATACAATATTGAACCCCAGTCCCATTTGTTGTTCTTTTTCCTGACTAAGGTTGTTTTTACTGTTCCTTACAACAACCATTGTAGATGCAGCCAAGAGCAGTGGTACTTCCAAAGACCTGTGTAGTAAAATACTCACCAGGTGTGCTACTGCTGTTCATTGCTTTGCTAGGCTTGAAAAATCCAGAATGGGTAAATTCCAAGGTTTGCTTAGCATTTTGTTGGGACAGAGTGCCTACAATTATATGAGTCAATTAAACGAGCCTGAGTTTGCTCTCTGGCACTGAGGCAAACAGGCATGGAATATCTCACATTCACATTGCTAAATTCTCACACTCTCTGGAACAGGGTGGCCACAGGCACAATCTCTTGCAGGGATTATCCCTGGCTCATCCTAGTCCTTATTCCCTGGGAATATGGAAGGCAGTGTTAGTTTGTCAGGTCAAAATCAAAATCATGTTCAGGTCCTTCCCCATTAGCAGAGACCTGCCCTGGCCTCCTGCAGCCCCCTTCTTCAGGGGTGAACTTCTGTCCAAGCTAAAGAAATCATTTTTCCCAGTCTCAATTTTCTAACAACACCAATGGATCAAATAGCAGCTGCAGCAATGTAATAACTTGATTCCTGCTCAGTCACTAAGAAATCAGGTTTTTATCCACACTTCTTTCACAGTTTTGAGAGAAACAACCAGCTCTATAATTTTTAGTGCTTCCAAATTTAAGGAAAGATAAGAGTTGTTCTGCAACATGGCCATTAATAATGAAAAAAAAATTTGTCAAAATGTTTAGTTTCTCAAATCACAGGGACCCAAATTAAATCCCCCATAGAAAGGTAAAAATCCTTTGATTTCAGAGTGGGAAAAAATATACAAATCAGTTTTGATCACTGGCACCTTCCATGTATTTTCTATTGCTCTGTATTTCCAGTATTGCTATTCAAAAAGAGGGGGGGGGGGGGGAGGAGAAAAAATGCAGAGAGAGCAAGACCGTTTTCCTCAGCCTGATAAGAACAAAGAACTCACATCCACATGGAGAGGCTGCTTTTTATAACAAACACACCTCCTAAAAGTTAATTACTTTCCATTTAACACAGGGGGAGTGACTAGAGGCACTGCTGAAACACACAGTGCCATCTAACGGGGGAACCACCTGGTGTAACCTGAGCATCCAAACAGGCAAAAACGAAAAGTCTACACTTGATCCGTGTCAAGGCACAAGCACACCAGGAATTTTTCAACCGATAGATGATTCCTAACAAAAATAGATGATTTCTGTCATCTCTAAGTTTAGGATTTTTAAATAATCAGGCTGCATATATGGGTAACTGCAGCAAAACCCAGTGGCTGAGGATGCGTTCTCTTCTTCTGGGGTGTTCTATAGCAGGGTACCAAAGGAAAGCACCAACACAACCTGGTGACATACTCCAAAGGGAAAGCCACCTACAGAAAGGTGGGGGAGAAAAAATTAAGCTTCAGTGCTGCTCTTCTCTCCCCCAAAATCAGCCCTCCCACGAGGCAGCAGTAGCACCCAGCACCCTGCCATAGGTTGCCTCTGCTCAGGGCTCTTGCAAGCCCCACCACGGACTCCACCTCTACATCAGGAAAGAAGAGGTTTCTTCTATAAACACAAGTTGTGCCAAGGAAATGGTAATGAAAAGTCCTTATATGGATTTTCAAACACAAACCATGTCATAGGGAGGGGATTTGTAGGGGCATTACAATTAAACAGTTATTTTTAACTGCTGCTGGTTAAAAGAGAAAGAGAGAGAAAGAGAGAGGTTAAAAAAAAAAAATAAAAAAGAAAGAATGGCTGAATTTTTAATATGTCACACAAATTACAATGGTTCTTCTATTCTAAAATCCTCAAGCCTTAGAAAAATATCTTAGGAAGGCAATAAAAATTTAAGTTCAATAAAAAGATTGCTGAACATTTGTATAACAGACACTAAAAAAGCATAAAAAAATAAAATTTTCTCAGTGGAAGATTCATTAAAAATACCCCTATTTAGAATGATACCAGGCGGCTAATTTTGAGAGAATTTTAATTCTTAATTCCCTAATTATTTTAGTGTTTGAAAATTTAAAGTATATCTCCATAGGGTAAAATAATTTGGCATTTTAAAAGTGAATAATATCATCACGGTATTAGCAGAATATTTTCTAAATTCTTATGGCCAGATATATAATGATATCATCAGATACAACTAATTTGTAACTCACACCTGGGCTGCCACATCTTTATAAAAATTATAAGGAAGCCCTTTGTTTCAAAGAGAATCTTAGATTCCAGCAATAGTATTTATATGCTGCATTTTATTTAAGGCTGATTAAATCCGTATTTACTTTCAAACCAAACTCAAAGCACTACAATTATATATTTTGTATACATACATATACAAAATATTGTTTCTGTGTGGTGTCACTTCTCTTGTTTATAAAACACTGAAAGTACAAACCTAGATGTTACACCCCTCTTTCTCTTTTCCTTTACATATATGAGGGAACTAGAATTTAGCAGAAAGAATTTTAAGTAGTTTTAATGTAAAAGAAATAATTATTTATTTTGTAAAAATATAACAGATAAGGATCACAGAATCATTTGGTTGGCTAAAAAATATTCTATAGATTTTATAAATATTTGAGGCCTAAAAATGGCAAGGCGGTTTGAGATAAACTAGAACCAAATGTATAAATGCATTCAGTGTAACTATGAATTTAACAGCAAACTATATTATGCTTGACTGAAATAGAACTCAGTCTTTTGTACATTAATAAAGGCATATGTTCAACCACGGTAAAGAACTGTATGTTCCCATGTGTCTTTATGCATGCCTGATTGTGTTAGAGATAAGATGATGTTTAAGTAATTTAACTAGTCCATGAGGCTTCAACTCCTGTCTACCCTAAAACTCATCCTCACATCCTCCTTCCCACTTGGTGAGCACAGGGATTCTCTGGTAATGTGATTGCCCCTACAAGGGATTTATTTTCTCTGGTATTTATATTTCTGGTACATGGGATGAATCCACTGGGAACATTTGCTTCATTGATGGTATCACCAGTTATTTTTATATATATATAGATTTTTTTTTTAATCATTCCCAGTATTAGAAAGTTCTTCCCTGGTAATCAGGGCTAGACAGTGTTTTCTTGGGATTTTCCAGGGAGATTGTCAATGGAGGAATGAGAAAAAAACCCACAACAATGTCAAGTTTCTTGGCATTGGTAGGCTGACCCTGGCTTAACTTCACTTGTGAATTCTCTCTCTTCTCCCCTCCTGGGGCACAGAGAGATGGGGAACGGGTGTTGCAATCAGTTCATCAGATGTCTCTGACACTCCTTCTCCTCAGGGGGAGGACCCCTCACACTCTTTGCCAGCATGGGTCCTTTCCACTGGCTGAAGTTCTTTACAAACTGCCCCAGTGTGGGTCCCTTCCATGAGGTGCAGTCCTCCAGGAATTTGCTCCAGTATGGGTTCCCACAGGGTTACAGCCTGCTTTGGGCACCCCCCTCTCCTGGTGTGGGGCTCCCCAGGCTGCAGGCAGATTGTGCTGCAGCAGGGATCTCCATGGGCTGCAGGGCACAGCTGCCTCAGCATGCTCTGCACCACGTGCTGCAGCTGAACCTCTGTTCTGGCACTTGAGGCACCTTTTCCCCTCCTTCTTCACTGACCTTGGTGTCTCGGGGTCTATTTCTATCACAGACTCTCACTCCTCTCTGGCTGCAAATGCTTCTGTGCAGTAACAGCCTTACCTTTCTTAATAAATTAGCGTAGAGGTGCTGCCACCAGCACTGATGGACTCAGCCAGCAGCAGGTCCATCTTTGAGGAAGCTGGACATGGAGAATCTTCTAGCAGCTTCTCACAGAAGCTATCCACCATCACAGCTTTTCCTCACAAATGCCACAGCCTCCTTTTCTCACCTCCGTCCTCCCATAGGCAAGGATGTCATCTTCTAGTCACTCTGGGCAGATTGGCTGGCTTTACCAGCCACAGTTTTCACAAGATATGAGATGTATGGAATAGGATGCACCACACAATACTTCCACCAGACCTCTCCCTGGTACAGCCTTGCCATCATGCAGAGCTGTACAGGACAAGGAAGAGGTGCTGGAAGGCAGTCCTGCCTCAGCATTACTGTGCACCACAGTGCCCTGGCATACCTGTGCCCCATGCTACCTGAAATGTACCCCCAGCCCTCTGCTGTGTTCCACCCCAGGTGTGCAGAGCCCTCCCCGGTATCAGTCATGGAGCACAGGCACTCTCTGTGTGCCATTGCAGCTCAAAGCTCACTGCTGGTGGGGCTCCTTCACCTCTGCTAGCACCTCTGCTAATTTTAACAGGGATATACATTCACCAAGGGATGGTTGGCTTGGATGAATGATCAGTGGTCAAGTGTTCCTGCTTACTGATTTAACAATTGAGCTGGCCAGAAGATCAAGTGGCTTTCCCTAAGTGATTCAGTAAGAATCGACCACGTTTCTTATTAACACCCAAAGTATTTCCTACTACCACCTTTAGACCTGAATAACAAAGCTGCCTTTCCAGAAAACAAAGAAGCTGAGAAACCTATTGTAAAGTACATTAAATTTCAATGAGTGAACAAACTGTAGAGAGTGTGAAAGTGCAGAATATTGACAGATAAATCTTGAAAAACTAAAGGACAAGAGGTGTTAAAAAACAAACAAAAAGATAAAATTCATACTGTTACCTATTTTAGGAAGGGACATAAAAGACTTTTTCAAGATTAGAGATGAAAAAGCTACATTGATCCACATTTATCCTCGATTACTACTGGGAGATGAGGGTTAAGCTTCTTGTTTCATCTGCAGAATTCTTTTATGAAAAGTCAATTAAATTTTCCTTTGGTTGAAACATTGTACCTTTTTGTAAAATCTCTGTCCCTTGCTTTTCTATTTCTCAGATTCTTCTCTGTAAAGTCAAGATAATGAATGTTTCCTTTTCTCTTACCCTTTATCTGAAATGGCTTTCAAGTTCTTAGGAAGCACATCATACAAAGTGACTAACAGGAGAAAGTTCTATTCTCAGCAATTCCTCTAGACACTACTAGGGAGTTCAGAATATGAACGGTTGCATAACTCTACCGTAATAAACCAGAGGTTAACAAGACCATAAGCCTCCATCCATAAGTTCAAACGTTCTTTCAATATTACTGCAGTGATAAATAAAACATCCCCAGCATTACTGTTCCCATCATTTAGGCCTTTCCTCTTGATGTTTGCAGTGTGTTTATCAAACTAAAAACAGTTCATAAAGGAGTCCCAGGCTCCAACTATCAAGTCAATACTCTTCCCCATAAAAACAACATCAAAAAGCCAAACTGTTTTAAATACACAAGACTATAAAGTTCTCTTTTCATTTGTTATCTCTCCTGCACCTGCTCTAAATACTTCTTAGGTTAATTGATGGTCTCTAAACAATCAGTGTTTATATTCACTTTGGAGCTGCTTCAGAAGGAAGATAATAGTTACTGTTTGTTTTCCTTCTGTATCCTGGGTGTCACTCAGAGCCACATTGAATGGAAACTTGATTTCCACTGCAGACACTGGCAGGAGAGTCCTGCACCCACCACAGACATTTGTTGTCTGACTGGTTAACAATTCACATATTAACCATGTTACTTTACCTACCTTTTATGTTCAAGCATTTTTCTTGCATTCCAGTAAACCCAACCACCTTCAGGCAACAGCAACACACAGCCTAGTAAACCTTGGCCTGGGGTCAACCATTCCTACACCAGCCCTCTGGGACTACCACCCAGGGAAGTGACCTATTTGTCCCTGGGGTTTCACTCCCCTGAATTCACCTACAGGATGGACCATAGGGCTGGTCTGCACCTCATAGTCCTAGGGGCAAATAACCCAGGAGAACTGTATTTAGTGGGACCTGAACTCTGCTTCCCCACTCCTGGCATCTGGAGAATCAGAGAATCTCATCCTCCAAGGCCCAGGCTCCCAGAGTGGGTCACAAGGAACAGGAGACATTACCCCAGGCTTTGAACATATTTTCTAGACTTCGACCCTGAATCTGCAGAGCACTAAACAGGATAAGAAAAATTAATGTTGTGTAGCTGAATGACACACCACAAAGAGGAAAAGAAAATGGAGAGGTTTTGTCTGGTGTTTTGATAAGGAGAATTTCCATATCAGTTTCATCATTCATTCTTCAGTGGCAATCAAGTTCAAAAAAGAATGAAAAAACAAAGAAAAAAGGTGAAATTTTTAGCTCCTTTGTGAAAAAAAAAACCTCTGAAGAATGTTAATACTGCAAAATATAAAATGTTACTTTTATTAATCAGTGCCTCATCTGGCCATATGGACTCTTGTTACCCCAGTGGTCAAATTCAGCTGACAACCCACTGAGTAAATACCACATAGGAAGCTGCAGAGCAGTTGCACGTTGGAAGATTTCCATCAGCCCAGGAGAGCTGCTAAGAAGACAGGTTCCAACAGGCTCAGTGCTTGAACTTCTGTGCACCCAAAAAGATGATGGGGACATTTTATCCCGTGAGCTGAGGGTCACATCTTGGCCTGTACCATCAATGCAGGAATGATCTCCAAGAACTGGGACAGGCAAGGCTGTCTTGGCACAGCCCAGCTGCAGCTCTCTTGAACTCAGTTATGCTTCTGGGACACCTCCTTATGGCCAGACATCACTGCTCAAGGGATGCTGATGGTCATTCACAGCACATTTCTATACATGCATCATTTGGTAATTCCAGTCTGTATTTGAAAACAAACACCTGTCTTTGGCAAACAAGAAATTAAGACCTACAATATTTAAATTCCCAAAGAAGTGTGATTCACAGGAAAATTGTGATTTCCAGTGTCAGGTTGTGGTTAAGGTAACGTTTTTATCGCTGCAGAGTTACAGTTTCTCAGTTACAAGTTTCTCAACAACACATTTTCCAGCATTATCACAGAAAATGCAGTGACACCTAGGTAGTATGCCTCATTTAACACCAGCATGCTCTCTTAAGAAGCACTTCCCACAGACCAAGAATGATGGGTGTGCAGAATTCTCTGCAAGAATTCCCTTGATTATCTCTCAACTCTACTCTTCCCAAACAGGAAGGTAAATGACAGGTAGTGTCATTTCACTCACAAAATGAGTTTTCAGAAGCATAAAAATGAAGGTACAGATATTGCCAAAAGCATGCCTACCTAAGAAGTGCTTTTTAACGAATGCAAAAAGAGACCAAAAAGCTTCTTTCTCAGAACTGTGCTGTTAATATTTCTCTTGTGAACTGAGTGAAAACATGAGAAAATAGTGATTTCAGCTGTGAGGTTTTTGTGGTTTAGATAAACATTCTTGCTGTTAGGGAATTGATGTCTGACAAATTCTACTCCTTGATTTATCACATTTCACACAAAAATTCACCTAATTGCATATTGTTATTTTTGCATTTACAGTACTATCATTGTAGCCCACCATGATTACTGCACCTGTGAAACTCAATGCCTGGGGGAAAACTACTGTAATAGCGTCTTCTTTCTATTAATGGAGTAATTCAATACATTTACCTTCCTGAGAACTGTCATTTTATACAACCAAAGCTACATATTTCCTGCTGAAACACTGCAAGAAACATTCTTACATTGTGCCTGCTTAATATGCTGGGTAATTCATGGGGGAAAGAAAAGTATTTAAAAAATAAAGGAATATTCATTTTTCTTTCAGGCAGAAAATTCTTTTTTCTAGCTATTATGTTTTTATTTTAAATATCTAAATAAAACCCCTCTTTCTTTAGTTTGGGGGGTACTTTAATAAAAATTAGCAATCAAATGAATCAAGTTTATTAATAAGAATTTCCAGATTGATTCAGTTACAATTTATTTTATGATAGTCATCCTCACAGCCTATTTATAGCACTTCCTGTTACAATTATTATACAGAACTTGTAAAAGACCAAAGAAGCATGGAAATTTCATTTGTTTCCCTCATTAAACAAAGATTCAAATTCTGTATTTTATTGTGCATGCACAGCTTCTCTTTCTACTCAGTGGAACTGAGGGCCAAGTCACACCCCTATTTATTCTAAGATCTTATTCAAATATAATTCAAAGCATATCTTTCCTCTACAACTCTACAAACAATGAAAAGAATTGTCAACTTTGGTTTTCAGGCTTTAAAACAGATAATTGACTTGACAGTGCTTAGAAAGTGTGCTCAAAAATGACTAATGTTACAACTTCAAAGAACACGCTTTAAGACTCTCCTTGTTGTCTTTCTTACAATCACACTGAAAAAAGGCTAAAATCAAAGATGACTACCTAGGAATAAATATTCTTCATGAATCTGCTTAGCTAGATTTTATCCATTAAAACTGCTACAATTTAACTGAGAAAAATGATGCCATTTAATTAATATAGACATTACCAAAATCTATCTACTTTTTATTTTTAAAACCCCCAAGCAGATAACAATGCAAAGGGTGAAAGGAAAAATTTGAAAATATATGGAAGGTAACCTGCTTGTGAGGCAGATTTGGACTTAAAGGAATCCAAAGTTAGTTCCATAAATGTAGAAGTCTCATTTTCACTATAATTTTTTTGCACATTTAGAGGCTTATTAGCCTCTAAAATTGTTTTTGCTGGAGAGAGTTATCAAAGTATTTATGAACAAAAAAGGACTGCTAAAAGACTTCTTAGTTGGGCTCCACTTCAGCTGTTGTTTTCCTTCTTCCACTGCAGCACACACAAATCTGTATATTCACATCTGCACACATTTATTTTTTTAAGAGTGCATATCAGAATATTTGGATGCATCAAGATAAGGATGATGATGCCAGAATCTTCTGGGGACAAGTAGCTCAATCCTGCCAAGTATGGCTGTTGTGGATTTACACCAGTGAGCAGGTAAGCACCACACAGTCACTCACTCACCACCCTCACTGGGATGGGGGAAGAAGAAAGGAAAAAAAACCAAAACAAACAAACAAAAAACCCCAAGAAAACTCAAAATATTAAATAAAATTTTAAAAAAATTGAATAAATGGGAGAAAAGGGAGAGGGAGACAGGAGAAAACAAGCAATGCCAAAGCAATCACTCACCACTTCCTGTGGGTACATTGATTCCTAGACAGTACCTGAGGTAAAGTTGGCTAATTCCCTATATCACCTTATTTTCCCTTTTATTGCAAGGCATATATGCACTTTATATTGCATGGGATATCTCTTTGATTGGTTCAGGTAATCTGCCTGGTTGTGAATCCTCACTGGAGTGTCAGAGGGAGAAACAGAGGAGACCTTGATGCTGTACAAACACTGTTCAGCACCAGCTGGAGTATTAAGAGTGTTATCAGTTTTATTTCCGTCAAAATTCTGAAATTTTGACTGAATTGACACAGATCTGGTATGAAAAGAAAAATCTATTATATTTTAGCCAGGGCCAGGGCAAAGGTATAATTACTTTCATCAAAGCTGGGTCGTATTCAGAAGAAAAAGAACAAAAAGGAATGTCTCCTAAGGCATAACAAATGCTGACCAGCAGCTGGGCCATTATGTTTCTTAGGATTTTGACAGTAGACTGTACCTTTTTCTATTAATTTAGAGGGACCAAAACTCCTAACCAGTTCTGAAAATATTCACTTTGATTTCATCATTCCCAGACTTTTAAAGACAACCTGAGTTTATGTATTTTTCCAGAGCAATAGTACATATCACTCAAAGAAGGCTTACTCCGAGTACTCCAAGACTACCGTACTTATCTGTGAGAAACTTCAAAAAGCATATGCCTGCACATTTGCAATATAATTTTGTGATGCTGCAACTGCCACAGCCCATTCACTGATCTAATAGGCAGGACACTTGTAGAACGAACAGTACCAAAGACTCCAACCTTTCCCCAGACAACCTCAGGACAAAAGCCATCATGTGCTCACACAATTTACTTGAGGCAAGTTTGGAATTTTTAAAATGGCATAAGTTTGAATATGACACACTTTGTAGACATAGTTACTTCTATTCAACATCACTGGCACATGGAGGATGTTCACTTAGTCTCTGCTAGAATCCCTAGTATTGCTTTCCAGCAAGGAGAATTAAGTGAGTCAAACTGCTACTTCATGGAGAAGCAGCCTTGCAAAATTTCCCACCTAAAGTCTAAAAGGACATGTTGATGGAAGATAATCTAGTCAGGGGAAAAGCAGTTGTCACTCCTCATTTTCTTCTTCTGTAGAAGACCCTTGCCTATGAGGCATCCCTCTTCTCACCTACAGCTGAGAGAGTCCTGCCTGTTACCTTGGAGAGAATAAAAACAACATATCCAGCCCTCTCTTACCCATCCTACCACCAGCACTTGTACTTTTGTCCTTGTCTGAAGTATCTACTTTCATATCTTACTGCCACAGCTAAGATGAAAAACAAATGCCTAATGGACAGAGCTAAAGGTGATCCTGTCAGGTAAAGGAACAAAGAAGGTCCAGAAGTTCTGGGTTTAAAAATACAGGACAAAAATGTGAAGAACCAGGGAAATAATGCAACTAGTAAATGCTTTCAAGGAGATGGAGTAGTTTTCCCCAGATGGGTACACAGGAGTTGCTACCATAGCACAAGATTTCAGGAGGAGGCTTGGATTGAAGTAATTTGCACATATCAAGTAATAAATTTCTAAATTGCAAATTTGGCAATGACATCACAGATTTAGGAAGTTGGTCTACCACTAAACAGGAAAAAAGCCCTTATGGTACATTTGCCTTTTATAAATCAAAAAAATGATTACTTGCTGAGGTCACAGATGTGTAGATCCGGAAGGATGATGTGCCCTACCCATTTTACTTAGAAGGCCACTAAGTTACAAAGAAATTCTCAGACTGAGACAGGAAAGAAAGCTTACCTTTAAACTTGTACTTTGTTGGCACTCACAATTCCTGTTTCAAAAATACATTCCAAGGCACCAGTGGGGGAGTCTTGACAGACTCTCAGAACAGGCAGCGAGCCAACTTGTAGTTATTTTAAAGAATGCATCAGTTGTCTACAATTTTGCACCCTGGTACAGATCCTATTTGTCTGAAAAGGATCCAGGCCATATAAAAACGTCCTGTTGGACAGAGTCCAGAGTTTTACAGTCTAAAAGCACATAATTTTACAACACTCCACCTCAAATCTTGCATGAAAATGCTTGTTAGCAAATTGTGATAGGTAAAGAGAGGCGAACAACTTTTAACATTGTCAAAACATTTTTGGGTCAATCTCGAGACTGTGGGAAGAGCAATATCAGAACTGTGGGAAGAGCAAAAGGGAAAAGTAGTACCTGTAAAATATTTTGTGTTCTAGTCTTTCTGCATCCTTGCAATGAAACTTTGCTACACTTACAGGGAGGTATTACTCTGATATTTTCAGTTTACAATGTATAGGCTTCTTGCCATCTGATCTAAATTCAGATGAGCAAAATCATCTAGTTGCCAGTGTGGTCTCAAGCCATTCTGCAATATCCTTCACTGATTTTCTGATGTACTGAGAATCAAATACGAGGCTTCAGTTCTAAGTCCTTCTTACATGATTACTTTTGTTGCCATGAACAGACCTACTCACCTACACAGGACTACACTATACAGTCAAGTTATGCAAGCGTGCAAATGTTTGCAAGTTCAGGGTCTTAAACAGGGACCTGTTCTGGTCCACATGACCTAACAGCAAGTAATATTCACACGTCCTTTTTAATTGTTAAACACCGAAACTTTGTGTATGAGAGATGTAATTTCTTTGCACCACTTAATCTTAAAGTACTTTAATGCATTAAAACTGGCTGGTGATATGTGCAGGCACATTGTAGGCACAACACGCCATTACAGTGGGAGTGACATTACTTTTCTCAGCATGACCATACATGCACACAACTGAAAACAGCAGGTAAAGCTGCTACATTCAGAGAACCTCGTTCCTAACAGGCTACAAGCCTTGCTTAGCTAGAGGTCAAGTTTACCAAATAAACAGGCTTTCAGCAAAGAGTGATAAGGTTTCTTAAAAAAGGAAATCACAGCCTGAGCCAAACCAACATCTGCATAAGTGAGGACAAATGCTCAGGGCACCAGACAAGTAGACAGGCTGATGAAGCTGTGGATAAATCAGGATGCCATCTTATTAAAAAAAAAGTACTCAAAAGAGACAATGGTGCCCTGTTACTAATCCAGTCACTTTTGAGTGGTAGATCATAAGAGTAAAGCTGGTAGTTCACATGGTTATGGGCCCCCACATTAAAAGCCATTTGAACTTGTTCCAGGAACATAACAGCATTGTATAAGAAGCTGCCAGTTGTACCAGTCTGACATAAAACAAGGTCCCTTCAAATTCCCTTATAGAGTAGTTGCTGCAGAGCTATTTGCCTTATAGGACCACATTTGCCAGCTCCATCATGTCATGATTTCAACAGACTAGGGGTTTTTTTAAAGTTACTGAAAAGAAAGGAGGCACGGGAAAAATTACTCTTTAGACAAAATCTTTTATATCAACAAAGCTAAAACTAGACAAGTAAGTTTTCCTTTCAGAAATGCCTCCTTATATACCTGGGTAGATCTGAAGCAGAGAAAAACAACAGAAAGGCTCATTCACTTCAGACTCTGATAATATACTTGTAAAAATCACTTGAGATGTGTGTTCTGACTACTGAAAAAAAGAAGCAAGATTATTATACAAAATATAACATTAGAAGCTTTGGGGTACAACTCAAAGAATCCAGGGACTGGGTCACTTATTCAAGACATGACAGACTCATGGGTTAAAATCCTATACTGTCAATAACTTGATATGACTCTGAGAGACTGAATCAGACCAAATTCATTGGAACTTTTGAAACCAGCTTCTCTGGTTCTCCTCCACACCCTCCATTTTAATGTCTGTCCTTACGACTGAAGAGCCTTTTTATAATAGAAATGTTCTCAAAATTAATCAATACTTCCAAGAAAATGTTTTGACCAACTCATGCTTTCAACCAAAAACAGTAGATGAAAAAGTAATAAAACAACACGAACCAGAAATATCTAAATAACCACAGGGGCTTCAACAAATATGGAATATGGCTATTTGCAATATTTCTGTGTAAGTGGCTGAGATGATCTTTATAGGCAAGCTACAAAGCCCACAGTGGGTTCTAATATCACCCTGTGTAATAGAGGCACCACATCTATCACCTTTCTTCTCTTTCTCATGACACAGACCAGTCATGTAATTGGTGGCACATTTGCTATTTCAGAGTTTCTTGTGCTTTGAACAGTGATTCCATTCCTAGTTCAACTGTCACACAATTCTCCTGAATCTCAAATGCATATGTATTTTCAAATTAAACACAACAAAAAAACCCCACCCTATCTGAACATTCTCTAATAATAGAGTTGGAGGAAGTTGGAAGTTCATTTACTCTGAATGCTGTAAATTTGGCACAACCTGGTGCTTCTGCATCCGCACAACTGTCAAAATGCAAGTCAGATCTGAGACATGGAAACTCCACCATGTCATCACATCCATGCCACTGATCCTCTCAGATCTGCTTTCTGAAGAGCCTTCAAACATTTTGCAGACCTCATTTGCCAACAGTTGAGCACACAGTGCTTCACCACTTCCCTTGAAAGACTACTCCATAAATTTTACTCATAAACCAAAGAGGAATTTATAATTGGATACAGATACACCATATATTAATTTCTGTGCGCTGATCAGTGCAGTTTGAATGCTTCTGTAATACTCATTCAGCATCCTCTTTGATACATGCTGGGATTAAATACTATAAATAATTCCTCTTTGGTGCTTTTGATATATTTTCAGACAGTTGTATTCCTTATAACCACCTTTCTTTATAGCAGATAAACAGTGCTTTTGCAGTGGCAAAAGCAACACCATACCATCTATTGTTTCAGTTTATTAGCTTACATCTTAATTCTAGAACAACATATATGGTGAAGAATCTCTCTTGAAACAAAAAGTTGTTTTGTCTTTTTTGTGGAAGGCAGAAGAAAAAATGTCCTTATGTTCTATAAGATGCATGAACAGTGGGGCTCAGCATTGCAGTATTTTTCACCTGAAGAGTCAAAAGGAAAGTGTACTTACCATTGTAATTGTAAATTAGATTGGAATTATACCTATCTTACATTAGGCAGAAAAAAGAAACATGCTATAGAAGAAAAAAAAAAATACAGCCTTAATATTACATCCCCTATTACTTCAGTCTCCTGCACCTGGGATTTCTTCCTTTAAGCATAAAGTTGGAAGTCACTTTGGAGAGAAGCCAGCTGTCTGGAATCCTTTGTCCAAAACCAAGTGTGGGCTTCTAACAAGTTATAACAGAAAAAGGCAAGATCTTTTTACTTTTTAGAGTATCTTAAAAGCTCCTTTCTCCTTGCAATTTCACAGAAACGTAAAAGACAAACAAAATCAGTGCAATTGAGAACAGAAAAAGCATGCTTCATTTACAAATGTTCAACGTAACCTACAGTGGTTACCACTGTAGATAAGAAAAAAGTTCTACCCATCTGAGAGCATGAGAAAACAGTGGCAGGTAGTAAAAAGTGAATATAGGAAACAATAGAAAAACAGCCTTCAGCTCTTACATGCATGTGTTACTGTTGATGAATTTTGATAATACAAAGAGATTTCATTACACACCCACAAGTTTTAAAAACGAGGTCAGTCCCACTTTACATGGACTATTCTATTAATTAATGCATTCAGAGCCTTGAAATCTTGTGGTCTCATGAACACAGGGCTCTGCTCCCCATAGCTCATAAATTAACCCTTTTTCCCATAGGAGTTGAAGACAGACTAATAAAACTGCTTTGAAAACGCTGATCATTCTGAGAAAAGAATCCTCAGCTGCAGCTGATGTATTACCAGAAAGAATACTCCAAGGGAGTTAGACCACAGGATTTTAAGGGCATGGAGAATAGGCCTTGGGAGCATTCTCTCCTAGATGGGAATGTGTAACACTGTCACCTTCCCAGCATTCTGCTCAACAGATACATCCTCATTCACCCTCCACTGAAAAACAAACAGAGGCTTAAACACAAGGCCTAGGAACCAGGGGTAAACAACACTGACTTCTTCAGAGTCGGCACCAAACAATTACAGTGAAAGACTGATTAATTTGGACAAACTTTGTTTTTTAAAAATCCAAGAAAAATACAAGCATCTCAGTACCTAGCTGCTATCTTCATCTCTTCATATTTCAAGAGACCCAAGTTAATGAAAGGGCCAGAAGCCTATGGATGCACCTACCTTTACATTAAGGCTTTTGAAAGCCTGTTTTGATTTAGTCTTAGTTTTCCATCTGTCACATTTGCAGCCTCCATGTGGGCAGAAAAATTCCTTGATTTTTTGGGTCAACATCCTCATAATGTAAAACATAAGAGTGACATTAGTTACCCCCTCCCTTTGGTGACAGCTCTCCCCAGAGGACCACGAAGTTCTGATTTTTGTGACATTGTTCTTCCAGTGACATGGGCACTCTAGGAGGGAATAAGTTTATATTCACACAGATATGTCACCTTGTAGCCATAGCATTGCCTCTTTGGGAGAGGGAAGGTTTCCAGCACACATTTTGCATTCCTTGAGCAAGTTAGTAATAAAAAGATAGATAAAACCTAAAGCCTATAAAACCTATAAGCCCTCTTCTTGGGCTTATAAATCAATGAGCTTTGTCCAGCTCTTGAGAGAATAGAAACTAGCAACCACACTTGGAAGAAAATTGCAAGCAAACAAAACTATGCACTGGCACTAAAGAAAGTTAGTGAAGTTTCTGGATCTCAGAAGAGGGCAGCCCATCACCTCCCGTAATGGGGATGTTGTAGGTCTTGGTCTGGGGTAATGATTACAGCAGGCACAGCAGTCAAGGCTTAACATCACACCTTGAAGCCCAGCAAAACCTGGGTTGCAGCACACATCTTTCTCAATCTAGTGTTAAATTATTTCAGTGGAGGAAAAATGCTGAGACACAGTTTTTTAGAAAGTACAGAATGTTTTGTGTTGAATATTGGTTCCATATTTGCACATTATTTTTCAGATTTTCTTTTTCAGAATGTAAAACCATGAAAAACCGCTGACCCAGTCGTGATCTAGGAGAACCTTGCTCAGAAGAATGTCATCTTTCAAACAAGTTTTATCTTTAGATGCAGTCTGTCCAAACATTTTAAGAAGTATTTTCCTCTAGGCAATATGTCAAAAGGTAGGTTGGAAGAGACATATGGTTATACAGTTGCCTAAAATTATTGAATATTTTAGTAGCCTGGTTCAATTTAATTATTTTTAGATGTAAAACATCTAAACCTCAGAAAGTCGTATAGTGATGTTGCCTATGAATATGAAATAGTATGTTTCTTTCCCGAAAATACAGTAATTAATGGTTGTAGTAATTACTGCCATCACAAACCAAGTATTTTTCCTAACAGTTACACATTGGCTGCCTGAGACAACGTTCCTTTCCTCTGTGCTGAGAATAAGGATTGAATTAAGACAGAAACCACTGTGGAAGACAGTAAATTTCCAGCAGGAATGAGCAGAATGCATTATGGCATCCCTTTTGCAAGATGGAGCCCCCAGTCAACCACACAGTCTTTGCCCAGAGAGATGTGAAATTCACAGTGACTGTCTCGCCACTCTGGATAAATACCAGCCTGAAAAAAGTTCTGAAGAACAGCCCCAGCTATGAAAGGAGGAGTGAAGCATTTTCAGGCTCTGCCACTGAGAGATGTCTCTGAACAGTGTGGTAGAAAGCAGGCTGTCCTGTGAGCAGATATCTCTGCTGTAACACCTTTGCACCTCCTCCAAACCAGAGTGAATTATTCAAAGACAAGTGAACAGATGGACGGATTCAAATGGATGACTGTGATAGTAAAAAGGTTTACTGCTAATAAAAATATTCACCTATATTTTTAAAATCACAATATGAGATAATTTTCCACTTTTAGGAAGGTCAACAGTTCATTCATTTGGCATTTCATGAAATAGACACTAACAATTAATTTAACCATCATTACAGAATTCATTTAGTAAAAAACCTCGTGAATCATGATCTCACAAAGCAGCAAACCTCAGAAATGCTGAGCCATGAGATGGTTATAGAAAGTACCAAGTAGAAGAAATTAATCTCACTTCCATTTCCCTGTTTTTCTATTTTTACATTCTCCTTTTCCTGGATCATTGCCTTTAATCTGAGGCCTCATTGATTGAATGCTATGCCTTGTACTCTCACAGCGAGATTAATGGATGTAGCACTGCAGTGAACAGCATTGATTGACTGATCAATGACTCAGCACTGCCACACACACGGGGGAGACAGACTCATTTGTTGCCCATAGCATATCAATAACACATTTTACACAACAAACCAAATTTGCTCTCCAAGGAGAACCTTGTCATGTAACCATCCAATCTACCTCCTACTTAGATTCAGTGCTGAGGAGAACAGCCTGCTCTCCTCCACTAACATGATTCCCACATTTATTTACAGTAGTTTTGTTCTTGCTTTCTTTACATCGACAGAGATTGTGCTGTTCCAGTTTTCATGGCTACATCACACGATCTACATAGTAAAAGAAAAAGGAGTTTATTTTGTAGCGTAAATGGCAGTGGTTTCACACGTGTAAGTATTCACACTTTTACCATGATTTCATTAGGTTTTATATTCATTCATGTAATCTCTGCATTTATTTTTACTAAATGCTAATGTTAAAACGGGATTCTTGGCAATAACTCTTGATTGGGTAGAAGCTAAATTAAGATAATCATTCAGAGTTTCCAAACTCTGAAACAGTGAGTTTATGGCACTGAAATCAGTAAAGAGGGTATCAGTGGATCCCAGTCTGAGGCTGAACTTGCTCTTCTTTACAGGTAAGGGCCAGCAGTGAGACACCAGTCTCACTGCTGATCTACTAGCACCTGACTGGAGTATGGAACTGGAGGCAAAAAGTAGACATGAAAGGAAAATGCATGCCCAGCTTAAGCACTGCTAAGGTGTTGGAACACAGACATGAGACAGGTTGGGGTCTGAAACTGGAAAATATTTCCATATTTCATGCTGGGGACACAGCCAAAGTCACAGCAAGCCACTACAGTTGTAAGTCTGAAAAGGTCTTTGTAGAGTCATTCCCTGATCACCGTGAGGATCAACTACACTTAGATACTCCACAAAAAATATTTTATTCAGTCTGAAAAACCTCCAAAGACTGACCTGGAAGCTTCTTAGGGTAACCGAACACAGTGCCTAAATACCAGCTGCAGAGTTCTTCCTAGAATCTAATGAAACCCTCCATTACTGCAAATTGCCTTTTGTTCCATCCTCAGAGATGAAGAACAATTAATTGCTGTCACATTTATAACCATGTCTGTGTTATTTATTCTCTTTTCTAGACAGCAATCCACCAAGCTAAGCTCGTGCAAGTAGCACTTTGATAGGAAAACCAATGAGTTGCTAGATGCAGGGGTGGCTGCTGGAACATAGAAGAACTTTGTGCTATGAAGGCAGCAGTGGGCAGCTGCCAAAGCTCAGCTCCTCCTTGGACCTCTGGGTGAAGGCAGATGAGCAGAATACTAGTTCATAAGATGCTTGTACAGGACACATTGGGAATCCAGATTTTCAATAAAGCACACTCAGTTCCTGCAATCTATGTCACATTTCCTTAGTACAATTTTTAGTTTGCTTTCCATTAGTCTTTCTCCAATTTGTTTGCGTATTTCTTACAGTATCACGTATAAAACTGGGTGAACAATTCAGGATGGTGTTTATCACAACACAACAGGGCAAAATGGTTGTCTCTCATCCTCTTGTTCATAATACCTTCAGTAATGACTCCCAGAATGGCTTTCACATTTCAGCATTTTTCCTCATCAGCGACTTGCATTCATTTTCTAATTTGCGGTAGTCCGCAGATACTCCTGCTGACTGAATTATTCCCCATTTTCTATAAATAAATTATATTTTCTTCTATGACTATAGAAACTCATGCTTCTTCTGATTCCATTATATCTTGATTTCAGACCAGCTTGCCAGCTAGTGAAATAACTTTCAATTTTAGTTCTACCTCCCTCAGCCTGGGTGTTGTACTGGAAACTTGGCAGATGATACTGACTCCACCAATTAAACTTTTTGGTTTTGCAAGCCCTTTCTAGAGAGCTTTTTGTTTTAATTTTTATTATATTATAGCAATTCTGCATACCAACTTTAAAATATCTGAGGGGGAATAAAGGCCTTTCAGCTGATAGTTCTACTCAACTGTAATCTTCCATTTTCTCCTTGTGTTTTGTTGCTTTAGTTGTCAAGTGGCAGAGAAAATGTCCAAATTAGACTCCTCATGGTACAGAAACATATGAATTAAACCTTCAAGGCACATAAGCTTAACCCCCAAAATTAAAATGCAAGCTAACAACTGTAAGTCATTTCACTCACTTTCATTAATCCAATCCAACGTAATCTTGTTGTGCATCCCAGCAATGCAGAATGATACATGCTAGAACCAACATGGCAGGTCTCTGAAACATCAGTGTGCCTATGAGGTATTGCTGAAAATCTGCTGAGGTCAACAGCTAAACTTATTTCTAAATCCAGGTAACTTTTCATCAAAGAGAGCACTCTAGAGCATATGTGGTGATATCAAAATGCTATTTTTTTTTCTTACAAGTGTTCCATTCGTGCCAGAATTGTGGTGAGATTCTAGAATGAAGGACATAGAGCTTTAATCATTTTGTTTTCTATCAGGTGCATTTCTCTATTCTCATTATATTTATCTGACATATGGATGCATACAATCTTTCCTTTTGTATTGATATTTATGTGACTTCCTCCAAACCATTAAAAACCCACTAAAATATGAAATACTTGCAAGTCTAGACGTGAACTTGTCACTTTTTTCTTCTGTGTATATCGTGTATATCATTCATTAGGACATGCAATTTATTGACTCAACTTAAGGCTTATATATTAAGCCAATCATACTCATTGAGTCCAGTGATTCACATCGTGTAAAAACTGAACATCTTAAGCAACACATGTGCAATAAAAGCAAACAGATGTTTGTAGTCTAAGCTTGCATTAACGGTGGTGGCATGGCAACATATCAAAGGCAAAATGCAACATGGCCAGAATTTCCCACTGGAGTGTTAAGCACAGCTACATAACTTTGAACCCACAACCAATAGGATATCCCAAACCACCCTGCACTTAAGGTAAGAATTCATAACTAACTGCTAATGCCTAAACTTCCCAGCTAAAATTGGATGGAATTTCCCATGAAGGAGACAACTAAGATATGAACAGTATAGTAAAACAACTACTCATTTTACAGAATTAACACAGCAGGAACATTCATGTTGTTTCATACATAGTGAAATTAAATTTGTCAAAAAAAATCCACCTCAGGAGGCCGGATCTGAGGTTTTACATGGAATTTTCCAGGCTAGGCAGCTACAAAACAGAAATATCAGAAACAGCAGGATCACATGCACCACTGGAGGAGCACAGCAGACAAGTCATGACACTTTCAAACCGATACCCTGAGCACTCTGCAATCCAGTGCATCACCAAGCAGAGCACTCTCAGCCCATAGCAATGACTGGAACTGTGCATGAGGGGTCAGAAATGGCCTTTCTTTCATAACACTGAATGTGAATATCATGAACACTAAATGAACCTGAACTTAATATAATGATATCTACTGAAAACAACTGCTTTTTTTTTTTAATATGCCATCTCCCTAAATCCAGCTTTCAGAGGACCAATACAGAAACACCATTGAGTGAAACTGCAAGAAAAAACAGAATACAACTTAACTTCTACCCCCTAATGAATCTGTAAATGGAAGATTTTCAATTTTTTCAAGGAAAATCCTGAGTTTTAACTGATTTACCTAAAAGCAAGGACCAATTATTCCAGTCTCTGTGCACACAATCACATGAAAATGGTAACTTTACTAAAAAAATTCAGCAGAGATTTTAGATGCATATGAAATGGAATATGTTACAATCATAGACATAGATAATACCTTACTGTTATGAGTCTCAAAGCAGTTTGTATTCCAAAGTTTTAACCCTGATAAATGGTTCTAAAACATGACTTGGAATTAACACAGAAAAAAACAGATTTAAAGGATAAGCTGTCATAAATAAGTCTATTTGTAAGATAACACAGGACTAGAGAATTTGTGAAGGATTAATTTTCAGCCTAGTAATTTTCTCAACTTTTTGGAATGAATAAACACACAGGAAGATAGGAGAAAAACTTCGCATCTTCATCACAGATTTTTTCATGCTTTACATTTCCCAACCCTTTTTAGTTAAAATACTTGCATTTTTCCTGTCCTAAACAATTACATTACACAATAGTGAACAAATATACAGATGTCACAGACTTGTAATCCAGAGCACAGTTTAATGTTCTCTCATCTAAGAAAGTGCCTTCTTAAGCCATTCCTCAGCTTCACACTGTCCAGCTTTTTGCCTCCTTCATTTTTATGACTCTTAAGCACTTATACTCACAGGAGCTGTAATGAATGCAATGCTACGCCAGAAGTTTCTCATGGGGAACACATCATCTCATTTTTAAGTTGTGGTTGCAGACTGCAACCATAATAACTGCATCCTGAAAGTGGCACACCAGAGCCAAGCAAGGCACTGCAGTATGAGGACTAGAAAGCCCAGCTCAGATTTGGAATGGTATTTTTAACTTTAAATTCCAAATACATTTACCAAAGGCTGAAAGAAGAGAGGCAAGTTTTTAAAAAGGTTAAAAAAAATTAGGCAACACATGCTTTTTGTGGATCACATGATCTCTGGAGAGCAATATTAGGCAGATGAACTGGGCAGACAGATAAAGATGCCCTTCCTATAATTCCTTATCATTCCTCTTCAAAGCAAGTATTTTACTGCATGCAATCTCAGTGAATTCTACAGAAAAAGTGATTTTTGCCTTGCTCTCTAGACACCCATCTCCATCTTGAGTTATTCTTAGAGCTCTTGCTTAGAGCTCTTCAACTGCAGATGGCAATTTTCAATTAGGTATGTGCTTCAGGGGAAATAAGGAATTTACTAAGGTCACTTAAGGGCAATGAAATCACACACGCCATATAAAATGCTTACACTACAAAATGATAGCATAATGGAATGGCAAAGCCTTTAACAAAATCGTAAAGGGAGCATGCAACTAGTACAGCATGTTCTTTTATTATTTCAAGCTCTCCAGTTACACCTTTGAAAAGTTAGTTTGTTTTTTTTTAAATTGAATGTGTGCAAAGATACCAGGAAAAAACATGATGTACCAAACTGCCTTCTGACAACTTATAAGAGCATTCAGCTTCAAATTATACACAAATCAGAAAATGAAAGCAAAAATGAAGTGATGGATGCAAGTCAAGCAAGCCTACCAAAAAAAGTGCCCTAACTTTGTTTTTCGGATGAGCAGATCACTAAATGTCGAAAAGTATTGAGGACATTTAGTATGTTCTTTTATTTCTATACAAAAATTTTATGACACTACATGCTAAATACATAAAGCACTTTCTGATTTAAAAGTGACGAATTAATAACAGTTCTCAGGAATTAACCCATCGGTAACACAGCAGCAAGGCAGAAGATCATTTTGGTTCATTATCAATACTGTCAAGTCCAAGTATTTCTGCTTTCCTGCAGTCTTGTCTCAGTTACACAACTGAAGCTGGCACCACAGGTGTATGCACAGACTTGAGGTGCTCATTGCCTTCACCTGGGTTTAACACATTCATCCTCAAAATATACGGTCCAACACAGCACCATTACTGCACCTCTAAACACTGTTCTGCCATTAAAATTAATACAAAGGAATCCTTGAAGGAAGGGAAAAAATCTTTAAACATAGTCAGAATGCCTTTAGAATGCGCTTTCTTCTTTAATCAGTGAATAAAGCTCATCATCTATTAACATGGGTTAGAGACCCATGCCTAGGGTAGCAGGCTGATTTGCAGGAGCTCAGGCCAGAGAATGGCAATCCAGTCATAGCCACTAGACTTTCTTGTGATTTTATATAAAACACAAGATCTATCCCATATTTTAAATGAGATATTTTAAATTTTATTTAATTCGAAATTCTTTTGCTTTTTGTACATCCAGGTTAGTGGAAACTTGTGTGACACCACGCGCACA
The DNA here is from genome assembly GCF_052056855.1 of Sturnus vulgaris. NCBI lineage: Eukaryota > Metazoa > Chordata > Aves > Passeriformes > Sturnidae > Sturnus > Sturnus vulgaris. The sequence continues at coordinate 100,010,717 of NC_142244.1, forward strand.
GCACCAAGCTGAGGTAAAGCCCCGGGGCAGACTTGGTTTTAGGCAGGTCCCCCCGAAGCTGCAAGCGCTGAAGCCGCATCTTTACACATTTCCTGTGGGTGGCAGAGGCAGGCATTGTGGCTGAAAGGAGTGTGAACCAGCTCCTCCCCTTGTGTCCCTGGAAAGGGTCACAGCCACAGAGCTCACCAAGGGGCAGGCAGGCTGCAGCCTGGGCCAGCCCTGCCCCAGCCTGGCCACAGACAGCTGCTCATATCCCGGCATACAATAAGATAAGAATAACACTGTAGAGACTTTGAACCACCTTTCTACCTTGCTTGGCACTGGAAAATCAAAAGACCATTAATGATTGCAACACAGTTAGACAAGCTGATGGGGGCAATGCAATTTCCTGAAATGAGACTTGGAAAAGGTGATTTAAGAGCATGATTCCCTAGAGTCTTCTCTTGCCCTTTAAATTTACGCTTTACTAACAGCCCTGTTAAAAGTCCTTTCTCTCTACTCCTTTTCAATTCAAAATAATAAAGATATTCCACAAAACCACCAGGATGAGAAGTGCAACAAGTAATATTTCTAGTTCTGGTTCACCAGTCTTGCTTTCTTTGCCATGGTGGCTTCCACCAGAACCAAAGATGCTTCATCACAATGAACCCATTCACTTCAGCCCTGAAATAGGTATTTAGGAACTTGCTATGTACTTTGTGGTGTTGAAGCTCCTATAAAAGTCTCTACTGAAACTACTGCAGCTATCCTGTGTCATTCCCATTAAAACCTCACTCAAAATTAAAAGTCAGGAATTAACAAAAATCTTACACAGAAATGAATGAGAATCTCTATGAACACAAGTGACTTAATTATTTCTTTATTCCTAATTAATTTTAACCAGGTAATACTATATTACTAATGTCAGGGAGACATTAATTCATAAAAGTTACAGCTATTTAGAAGGAAGAGGGTTTTAAATAATAATCATCTTCATTGTAAGCTTCTAACCTCCTAGGAATTTTACTTTCCCACTTTGATGGCTAGGAAAGATGTAGCTACATCTCCCATAATGAGTGCATTCACATGCCTGTGGTGCACATAAGTATGAATAACCATGAAAATAAGAGGGAAGTAATCATATATCTATCAGTCTTTAATGCCAGAAAAACAAAAATCATTCTGAAAATGCACTCCACCTGACTAGTTCTCTGCAACTTTTTTTCCTTAGAAGGTACTCCAAGAGATCAACTGAAAATATTTTTCCATTCCTATGTTTTACACCATAATGGCAGAAAACTTAAAGTTCCACAATGAAGATGCTGCTACTTAACAGTAACTGTCCTGATGGACTGCACACCAGCATTCTTACAGCTAGAGCACGATTTGAAATTTGTTTTCAACTTTATTTTTCATTACGTCCTGACTAAAATCTTCAGGGAAAAATTTCTCCATCTTTGGGAGGATTTTACTGAAAGCCTGTTTTTAAACATAATCATACTGTGCAAATACTTCCTAAGGAATACAAATCCTTGTTTTGAACTTGGTAATCCCTATTGTAGTAGAACCTGTTTAGCTTTCATTTCCTATACAGTACCTGAAGTTTATTTTTTAACTCACTGCAAAATCTTTATTGCTACAGGAACTCCCTGTATTGTAATAAGCACATTCCAGCTATGCTGATTTAGCTGCATTCACACACATCCAAATAAGATTCACCAAACCCCTAGACATGCTAAAGGAGTGCACCTTTTGTAAAAAGCACATTTTAAGATTTAAAAAAAACCCCAAACAAAGTAAATAAGAAACATGTCAAGAACTTCTTTTCCGAAATATACTAGGGTGATAACACCACGGATTTGCAGCGTTTCAGCCAACTGACCAAAGCATCTCAGTTATATTTCCAGTCTCAGCTCACATCTGTGTTCCATCAGAGCTAAGAAAGTTTGAGAATTCCTGCAGTAAAAGAAGGTGCATCCGACTTGGGAGCACACGGGATGTCAGACAAGTTACGGGAGTCGCTCCCGCAGCACCGCCCGCTCTGCCCGCAGCCCGCACGGAGCTCACAGCCCGTTCCAGACGGAACCGCAGTCGGAAGGGCAAATCTCGCTCCGACCCTCCCCGCAGCCCGACTCCGCCTGGCATACCTGCTCCTCCATTTTTCCGCGGACAGTTTTTCCTCTTTTCCCGGGGCCGGAGAAGCGGGGCGCGGTGCCTGGCGGCGGGCGCGGCGCTGCGGGGCGGCCCCGGGGCTGCGCTCCCTCCGCTCCTGCCCCGCCCGCCCAGCGCGCTGCCCGCGCCCCTCCGGCAGACACACACAGCCCTGCCGGGCTCCTCGAGGTCCGACAGGTTTCCTTATATAGGTAAACACAAAGTGCATTCCTGGTGACACAGGCTAACTGGAAGTAAGCTTAATTTAGTTAACTCCACAGATACCAAATGGGTCCGAGTGCCTGAAGTTTGTTTAGCGCAGCGTGGTGAAGGGTCTTCAGAAGGGAGTACAGTTTCCTTGCAGTAGTTTAGCACCTATCTAGTTATTCCATTACTTAAAGCCATAGCAATACTGAATACTATGTTCACATTACATTAAACACTTGACTATTTTGCAGGGCACTGAGCCAGCATTTTCACCCCGGAAAAGTGGAGGTGACAAAGGTTTGTTTGTATGTACTACAAGGTGACAAAGGTTTGTGCACATACCTTCTAAAAATGTTAAAATAATTCCCACAATACTGAAGTTTCCATATAAAAAAGGCTATCATATATCAAGTATTATGTGAAAAGGTTAGAAAATGAGGATTCCATTACTGATATCAATGGAAAGATACAGTGTAAGAAAAGATTGGTTTACTCTTTCCCGGTTCCTTTTCTATACAATGTAATAGTTAAGCATTTGGTGACAGACCTGTCTTGGCCAGAGATGTGTGATTGCAATATATTGACAGACACACCCCTCCCCAAACAAGGAAACAGGGACAGAGGAAGTACCAAGAACAAGCCTATGCTGCACTCTGCAGAGCAATGACATTGTATTTCGTATTTCACTTTTTTTTTCATCACCTTGATTGCTCACTACTTGCTAACCCTTTTCTGCAAATACTACTTTCTTGCCCTGAAGAACTTCAGCAGGAAATTAATTAATTAATTACAGGGAGATCATGTAACGTGTCACTTTATTGTATTCAGGCAAGATTCACTGTTAGTTATGGCTTTTCTACAAGCTAAAACACTCTTCATATGCAAGTGGAATTAGACAGCAAAAAGCATGAAGATAGGGAAAAAAGCAATAAAACAAATGATGGAGGAACACAAAAATATGAGTGAAAATGAGACATTTTTCAAGATTTTATAAAATTATGAGAGGCTGACTTAAAAAAAGTACAACAAGCTGAAAAATATACCATTTATTTTTCATTCTGCCCCCTGGATATATTGTCTATAACTCAAAATGCACAAGAGACACAAATTTGTCTTCCTTGTGACCTATGGAGTCATAGAAACAACAGTGTACCACACAAAAGCTGGAAGTTATCATTATCCAGTGGACTACAGCATGTCTTTTTGCTGCCCAATATATGACTTGACGATCATTAAATAATGTACTGCACAGAAAAGTTATTCCTAATGTCCATTCCTAATGGTTTCAATACTTCTTTAGTTATAATTTTCCTCTTTCCCTGAGGCATAAACATTCAGCCTCATGATACTGCAGGAGTTTGGCTTAGAAGTTGAGAAAAATGAAAAACAATACCAATAAAAGTTGTAAGACAATAAATACATCTAAAATCGTCTCTCTATACAGTATGTAGGGAATCATGAATATGTGGCCAGAGGCTTGGTGTAATGATCTTCATTCAACTTTTTTTGGGACAGATAACTCATTTGTGGCTCCACTGCATAAGGAGAGGACCTTGTCCTTGCCAAGTTCATGCTCCTGTGACAAAGGATTTGTACTGGACTACATGGCCAAGTATTCCCTTACCACCAGTGATCTCATGACCAATTCCTGAATGAGTATCAGTTTTTTCGCATGAGTCAAGCCAATTAAAATTCATCAGATTCCCAAAACTGCAACAACAAAGGAATTTTAAGAGGGCTACTAGGCTAATAGCAGATTAGAGAGCAGATATTACTTCAAATATGGTTGACAGTCTGTCCTTATGCTAGCACTTTTTCAGACTCCACAATAAACATCACATACATTTATCTAAAATACGCCCTCAATGAAGGATTTTCCCACCACTTCTTCAGTGCCCATACAATGCTTTACTAACTCTAGTGCCAAGATGAAAACTCAGCTAACTTTCATACTCTACACCTGACATGCCCCTTTACCTGCTGACATACCTGTGTACCTCCATCTCTTTACCCAAAAATCATATTGACAATCAGTCGGGGTATCTAGGCTCTTACAGCCAGGCACGAAATCTCATGCTTTACTTGCTGACCCCCAAGCTGTGATCTCATTAGAATGCTGGCAAAAGCATGAAAAGTTTCCCCAAGCCTTGCAGATGCTACCTTTGCTAGAGAGAATCTCTTTGTTGAAACAATACTTGTAGTAAAATAATCGTTTATTCCTCAAACATAAATCAGAATGAAATTTATTTCTATTTTCACTGCATGTCTGCTAAAGTCTCAACAGCAGTTAATCATCATAATAGATGTCGTAGTCAGATTTTTTTTATTTCTGAGTTCTTTATTTTTTAAAGAAAACTACATAATTCTCAAGCAATTCAGCTGATTCTTGAAGCTGAGAGTAACCTAGACTTATCTGCTGTAGTGTCACACGTACATATCTGCATATAATGCTTAGACTAATTACGCTGAAACCATCCTCTCCTTTTCTCCAGGAAGAGGTCTAGCAGATTTGAGCTTGTATTCTGCATCAGAGGGTTTAAGAAAAAATCTGAGCAGACCTCTAGAATATGTTGGGTTTAATGCTTAATGGAATTAAAAGATTCATTAAAAATCAATGTAATTGAGGACAAAGAGTTATTTTCTTCACTACTGTGCTCCAATCTGGCCCCAGCAAAAGCCCAGCATTAAATAGACACTCTCATTCAGTGTGTCATTAGCTTGTTTCCTGTGCGCAATCCATACAAACAGTTTATTGGTGTTTAGTCCCTGCTGTTTAGATAGTAACTATTTGTAAGCCAAATGACCTTTGTCCAGCAGAGCCAAGAATCACGGTCCCAGGCAGAACCTTGGTTATAGATCAATGTGTTACTGCCTTTCTCTTTACTTCTAGTTGCATACCTTACTAGCCATACTTGCTTCGTCTCAAAAAGTGGTTTATAAGAAATACTTTCTCTTATGAAAAGACTGATGGATTTTCCCTCTCCCACTTCTGCCCATTTTTAAAATATACAGTCATGTCACTCTGTGTTTTTGTACCAGAAATGGAAACCTAGTGTAAATTTTCGTGGTGAATTTTGATTGAATGGAATAGGTGAGAGCAGTATACCAAGAAATGTATATGAAACAAATAATGTTAGTTTCCAATCATCTTACCATGTGTTTCTAAATATCTGCTTTCAGCTTTTTCCCTATTAAATGCTCAGGATGAAACACAGTGGGTTTAGTCTCCTTTCACTGAATTCTTACTCAATAACAAGGTTTGCTTCTGAAGTTCTTTGCAGGCTGAAATTGTCCACACTTGAGTGGCTAAATAAATTGGCTCAATTTAGCCAGGTAAGTTTAAAGCAACAGAGATTTCTCAGGTTTCACTGCACGGCGCTATGGCTGCACATTTTCCAGAATCAAGCTGTTAATGCATTCTCAAAGTTCTAATTTCTTCCATGCAATGGCAACACTTCCTTTCACTTTGATACAGGCAAGATTTCATACCTCATCTTGGTATCTGCATCTTTACATCTTCAGTTTCCCTCAGAGATGTGCATCACTGACATCCCACAATGTATGTTCTGTTTTGTGGGGTGCAACAAGATCATTCCTTCAATAGTTTATTGTTTGTTCTCAGCTATGTTACCCAGCCCTCAAATCAAGTAACGTGCTCAGCTAGAATGGCAGCACTGAATACCTGACAAATGAGGTAGATTCAATTCTAACAGCCCTTGTTTCACATACAAGTCTCTTCAAAGATATGCAGTATCATAGTGCATCTCTCTTTCTACATCAAATGTTTTTTTGCATAAAAACCTAAGCCCCTGAATACATTTCTATGTGCAAGTTTACAAGTGCTATTTCCTTACTGCCATTAAATAATTTATACATGCAGAATGGTAGTATTGCATTTTACGATATTGTGGCAGTATACACAGATACACAAGTACACAGGTACACTCAGACTTTTAGCTTACAACCTGAGAAAACTACGAACAAAATGTCCTGGTGTTGAGTGCAGCTTTCCCCAAGCAAGCTAACTGCTGGAGAAACCCAGATGAATGGGTTTGTCTGAAATAGAGTTAACTTTCTTCTGAGAAGACTGTATGGTTCTGTGTTTTGTCTTTGTGGCTGAAACTGTGTCGATAAAATACTTTTGTTTGGCTGTTACTGAAGAGTGCTTACACCACCTCAACATGCAAAGTTGCCTTTTTTCCAGACACTGTCCCACTGCAGTGAGAAGGTCAGGAGTGGGTAAGGAAAGGGGACACTATTGATAACTACAGCTGACCCACACTGGCCAAAGAGCTATTTTATACCATGTAACAAAAATTTATTAAAATCCAAGATAAACTAAGAGATACTTTCCTACATCTCAAGGGGGTGAGAAAGTTAACTGTCCAGTCCAGAGACTAACAGCAGAGAAGTTTCAGAAATTTCTTGTTACTACTCATCAGTTACCTGCTTTTGCCTAGCAGAAGATACTTCAGAGCACCTTGTGTAAATGCTTCCATCTCATTTCATGGAAAAGTGAAAATCTGTCATGCTACATTGCCCTCTACAGTGGCCCAGTGAAGTTATTTGACTTCACCTTGAAATGCACTAGAGGCATCTAAATGACAATCATCTGAGAAACAGCTGAAGTCTCTCAGCCACAAATTCCTTGACTATAACTATGTGCATACAAGAACTTCAGAGAAAACCACAAGATTTCCAGGTCAGCAGGTACACTGGCCACAGACTGGGGCCTGAGAGCAATGTAGCCACAGACTGTAATTTATATACTCAGCTAATAGAAGGCACAGGGATTTGCTTTTCTTCCAACAAAGGCAAACTAAAAATTATTTTAAGAAGGTGCATTCATTCAACCTTCAAGTTGAAAATGAAAAGGGTCGAGAAAGAAGAAACTAAAAGGTTAAGTTATTCAGAAACAGTAACTCACAACTGCACACCCTGTGGGCAGCTGAGCATGTACCTTATCTGGGGAACACTAGCTGTACGAATCGGTTAACTTTATGATACAACCCTTACTTTTTATTATTTCCTGATCTGGTGTTCAATTTTACAGCCTTTATGCAAGTACTTTGTTAATAAAGCATTACTTATAAAATTTGACCACATTACTTAACCTTTACACAGAAACAAAGATAGCAAAACAAGTTAAGGCAAATTACTTAGGGTATTATTTTTACCTTTGGGAAATGAATTGAGCTTTCTTCCCCAACAGTCTTTCAAAATGCATCATTAAATCAATGTAACACAACAAGTTGCTATCTTTACCCTTGTACCACGTGTTCCTCAGGTTTCGGTAACACACACTAAACAAGAGCTTTATGATTTCATTAAATACATTTAAAACTCAAGGTTATGGTACTAGATGAAGCTATTAGCACACACAATCCAGCAAAAAAGCTATTTGCTTCTGTAGAGTTTAAACACTTTATCTGGAAAAGTTAATGAAGTAATTATAATGTTGTTATTAATGAAGATTAGAGATGGATTTAAATGGCATTTGGAAAATAAACCAGACAATTAAACAGGCTTTCAGACTGTGTAAACTCCTTAGGGTCTGGGGAAAAAAGTCTCAGAATACCTATACTAAGAAGGACATTTGGAAAACACTAAGTTCTTAATGCCATAGAATTCCAGACAGCAGAAATTATCTTCATGTCAACATCAACACTGGGGATTGTAAGCACTGTGATGCTTAATGCTGACCAGCTGTGCTTGAAGCTTTGTTTTAAAGTTCTCTCAAGACGTCTTTAATGGCAACACCTTCCATATTAAGCATACTTTGTTAATGATGGGGTAGTAGAAATGACATTAATGTTTGAACTGACATAACTATCAGATTAGTTAAATCAGTTTTTAATCAATTTTTCATGGAGGAGAAAGATGATGCTGCAAATGGAAGAGTCATTGGCAGATGAATTTTTATATTTCATCCCATGTAATAGTGTAGAAAATGGAAGAAAGCATGTGTAATGGAAAATGCTAAATGAGCCCAGAGAGGTGTTCCAGAGCAGGAGTGGGCAGGAGTGCATGTTCCCTTGTTTGCAATGAGAGCAGCATCCAACTCATGGTTTGTTGACACACTTTCCCCAGCCCTTTTGGAGGACTCACAGCTTGGCAACTGCATGAATTCACTTTACCTGACTACAAAGGTGAAGTACTGAAAGTTGGAGCCCAGCCACTCTAAGCTCTTCTGTGGTTTCTGGAAAAAAAATCATTGCTGTTTCTCAGACCCTGAGTAAGTGGATCACCTGGGAAAGGTGCACCTCTTAACCCTTCAGAGGGGTGACCACATACGTGGCTTAGAATGCCAGTTACATTCCTTAAATTGGGAGATGTGACTGCTGGCAAAAAAGCATGTGAAAATGAGTTACATGACGAAGAAAATATTGATTAAAATGGATAGTAAGCAGATTATTGTGACTCAAACAGCTCTGTATCTTGGTGGTAGAACACATGGACTAGTTTGATCCTTAGCTGATCCTTTAAACAGCCCATATCTTTCAGCCTAACTGTGTGCATAACATCAAAACCTAGGGAAAGAAAGTAAAAGCCAGACAAAAATTTGTGTTCTGGGAGATTGCAGTATTTAAAGGAAAGTGTGATTTTTTTATTTACAGGTCTTTGTTATGTGGAAGATCTGAAACACTGGTCAACAGCAAGTTTTGTCATGGAGTTCCCAGATGAGGAAAAGGAAGGAAACCATTCGACAGCACATAGGGACAAACGTGTGTGTATTGCAAAATCAAACGTTTTTAATAAAACTTGATCTGTCCCAGTCACTACTTATGTTAAACAGTGAACTATTTTGTTCCAAAACTTATTGAAAATAACTAGCTAAAATGCATTTTTAGATTTTGTGTCTAAACAAATGAAAATCAGAGATAATACTGATATAAAAAGAACACATTCAAAGAACTGTACTTAAGAGTAGGGAGGTAATAAATCATGTACACACATGACAGCTGAGGCCTCACTCAGGATATCCTTTGACCTTCTCACTGTGAAGATGAGAGAGCAGCAAAGATGAAGAGCATTAAGAAAGCTGCAAGATATAAGGAACAAGATGGAAAGGACAAGTAGTTTAAACAAAATATGGAACTTTTAAGAAGTTTTTGAGGGAAACAAGATAAAAGAGAGACTTGATTGTGGTTGTTCAAGGAAAATGTTCACCTAAAACACAACAAATTTAAATTAGATGTGAGGACAAATCTCCAAATAAGAGTTATTCATCAATGGAGAAGTCTGCCAAGAGAAACTTCTGGGATATCAGAAGAGGAAATACTTGAAGGGAGATTAGATAGTATGCTCAAAATAGTGCAGCAGATAAACCTGTAAAATATGCAAAAGACTGGAGTGGATAGTTTCTTTCAGTCTATACTAACTTCTTTTAGCCTATTCTTCAGAGTCTTTGTTTAGGACTTTACATATAAAAATTATTCTACAGTATTTGTCTTGTGAGAGTAGGAAAGAACCAATTCTGCAAAGACTTAAGCATTTTTAAATTCCTTAGCTGTGCAAGTAGCATCTCTGAATTAAGTTTATTTTAAATTAGTTCATGTTATTATATACATATAATATAGAGTGGCCAGAAATGTTCCCTAGCTGTCTGAAAATTATTTTGACAGCAAGCAAAGGATTGTAGATTGTAGACCGGCAGGTAGGAAACAACAGAGGTAAAGTTTCATCTACTCGAAAGGAAATGTGTCTCCTCCATTCTTCCATTGCCTCCTGCTACCCAAGGCTTGCTGCTGAGTGGCAGCTGGACCTCCTTAAACTGGAGAATTCTTCCCAAGGATTTTACTACTTTTACCTATAAACACTCTTCTGATATAGCTTTAAATGTTGCTAAATAACAAGTTCAGGAGATCCACAGGAAAGAAAAGGGGGAGGCTTTATGATGCCAGACCACTCCACCATTATTGTGCTCTTTTGGCCCTGCCATAGAGCATCTGCACTGCCAGTCACAAACCCAAGGCAGAAGGAAACCACTGCCCTGCCAAGCTACTTGCTCTCTCAAGCAGCATTTAACACCTGATGTAGGACACTGGGATGGGGAGTTTAAGCTGAAACTCCCTTGTCAAGGCAGCTCTCAGGTGCATGTGTTGCACATGGCACAACAGTCAGCTCTGTGTGTGTGGGGGCCACCTTACCCTACAGCAGCATCTCTGAAATCAGATTCCTGCGATTGGAAACCTCTTCCCAGACCAGAATACAGCTGCCTCCACTTCTGAGCTATGGGCTCTTGCTGTATTTGAAATCAGCACTTCCAGGGCTCAGTTTAGCTCAGCTATTTTAGGCATCTGCATTAAGAATTATGCCCTCTAAGTGCCTGTTTTTCTCTGGGGACTCTAAAGTGAATATTGATTGTCGGCTCAAACACTTTGTCAGCTGATTCCCACCTCTAGATATTTATTTTTCTGTAAAATTTGGCATCACCTTACCAACTGTGTGGCAAGTAGTCAGACAGTAGAAAAGTAGCAGATCTGTCACTGGAGGAATAGAAGCAAATCATCAAATAACCTCTAACCAGTCATCTTCATTGCCAGGATCCCTGGAGACGTTATGTGCAATAAAGAAAGTTTAGCTATTTATTCTTTTGACTAAATATAATTACATCTGTAAGTATTTTGTGGGTAGAAGCTGGCTGGTTATCTTACTTTTTAGCTTTTTTATATATATTTTTTGTTTAACTTCATAGAAGTGCTGACTCTTCTAACTCTTTTTAGTAGAGAAAAGCAAAAAGCTAGCATTTTTTTCTTGTCTTTTTCAAAGCCTTCCTAAAACACACTACACTCTTTTCTAAGAAGTAGGAAGCTAACAGGTCTGTGAATGTTGTTTCAGACCCACCGTTTGACTGATTCTAAAAGGAATTAGAGCTGTATGAATAATTAAAAATAATTTCTCTGTTAAAAAAATCTACAGACTATTGCACAGACATGTTGGCCCAATCCATGTTAATCACAGAGGTGGGAATAAATGCTCAATTAATGGCAGATACAGAAAAATAATTTTAATTAAATCTAATTATTAAGAAACTTAGTCTGTGAGCTGATCTATAGCTAGGAAAATGTAGTCACTGTCCTTGGGGTTCCATTATCCTGGCAATAACATCTACTTTTTTTTCTTTCCTATTTCCTCTATTGCTTAAACACCTCTTGTTACTCTCTCTTCCAGTAATATTGAAGGTGTAATTGAAGGAAGAACTGGACAATATTTTACAGCCCATTATGGAAAATGCTGCAGTAAATTTTTTTAATGAATTTGGAAATACTACCAGTTATGTCTAAAATTGAAAGTAGTACCATTTTATTTTCAATACAGAAATTTTGAACTTAAAGCAGGGTTGAATGACAGCCTTCATAGAATCAAAAAACAATTTTGTTTACTTTGGGAACTCATAGGTCAGGGAAAATGAGAGAGTTTAAAGAAGTATCTGGTTTTTATAGCCTAGAGGTGCCAGAACGACTTAGAGTGCCTGGAAATCTCTGTGAGCAAGACCAAAATCTCTGTGAGAAGTGAAGGCAATTTTCATTCCCTGAAAATTTCACTCTTCTCTGCTGGAATAGAAGATTTCTGCATGCTTTGTCTCCAAACTTGATTGAAGAAAAGCTGACAGGACCTGTTGTGACTTGAAACATACACTCCAAAGAGAAGCATCAGAAATTACATAAAACACTCAAATACTGATTTCATTTTACATAAAAAAATTGTTTATTCCACTGTTGAAGTAATTAAATATACTTCAGTTAATACACTACAAAACGATAATGAGTAACACTTGCCCTTCTTTAAAAAGCCGCGTTTCAATGGCCTCTCTCTTCCTGTTCAAAAGGCAGGTGCTTGAAGGTGACTTGCACTTTAAAAAAGGAAAAAAATATTACTCATTCTTCATAGTGTTGAAAGTCTGAAATTGGAAGGATACTAATAGAAGATACTATGACATTTTCATTGGTCGCAGGCTTAGAAGAAACTACGTCTAGTTAGTTAGACCAGTACCTATAGATTTATATATGAAACACTACTATTTGGGGTCATTCAATAATGAAGAAATGATACTGTGATATTGGAAACAAGGTAATTTATAGCAGACAAGGAGTTGAAGCTTTAGCTGTTTATGTTTTTTCAGAGCTGCTACTAATAGTAATTTCATAAGGTTTTCAATATTACCAGTTATCTCAAGTTCCAGTTCAGTTAAATCTGCTCCATGCATGGCCATGCATGGTGATCCCAAACACCTTCCACTTCTTTACCTGAGCAGCTATATGTAATGGCCATGTCCAACAAAATCCACAGCAGACTTCTAAAAGGCGAAAATCAGCAGGAGAGTTACGAATCAACATCTGAAAATGTTATCTTGTATCAGGATTACTCAAAAAATTATACTTAGGTTCATGTTCAGACCACAGGAAAACTTTGTGCCTTACTGTGCTCTCTCTCAGGTCTATAACATCTCCCACACTTCCAAGAAGGGATTCCCAAGACCCTTCTCCTCTTCAACCCTTTTCCCAGTACAAGGAGTAGAGCAGCATGTGGCTTTCTCCTGAGCAGCCTCAGTACAACAGCCCAAATGGCTCCAGCAGCTGATGTGCTCTTTGTCTGCATGGCTGGGGATGTGCACATAGGCTCAAGATTCTCATTGATCCTAGGTGGAAAGGCAGCTCCTTACCCTTACCTTTTTATGTATCTGCAGCATATTTCTGGTTTGCCAGGAGCAGGAACAGCCAAATCCCCATCACTGCTGGGTGAGAGTGCTGGTAGCTGGGGTGACCCCAGCTGTTTGTTTGTTGAGAGGTTACTGAACTGTTTGGAGAGGAGGTGATACAGCTGACATTGGCTTCACCTCTGCAGGGGTCAGCTGGCACATATATGATATGGCTTCCTGTAGAACCTAAAAAAAAATTACTAAAACTGAAAAACTTAGCAGGGGAAGAATTTTTGCTGTCTATGGCATATGAACAGCAGCAGTAATGGGGAAATTCTGCACTAGAGCAACAGGCTGCACAATGGCTTTTTTTGAAATTATATGGATTAACCTGAAAGTGCTTTCCAATATTCATCTTAATCTTTCCAATATTCATTATTAAACGGTTCCTTGGCTCAACCCACCTTGCCATATTTTCTCCCAAGCTATGGACATAACAGATTATTAAGATCAAGGGCTGTTCAGGCTCAAGGTTTATCCCTGGACTATGCCTTCAGGAAAGCTGGGAGAGCGCAGAACTTTCTCTGCTTTCAGAGAATGGTAGTGGTAACATGCAGGAAAAAGAAGAGTGCTCCAATGTTTTGTAGTTCATGCAAAGAAGACAGCTTTTGAGGTGCAATTCCCCTGTTAAAACCCAGGGGAGACGGTTCAGGTGGTAAACTGTGATGTCTCTATAATCATCCACAGTGTACATTTCCTTGAGGTCCACGTGTTCCTGCAGTAGGTTGTAAATATATTTACAAACTCTGTGTGTCCTGTTTTTTCTCTTTCTTGTAAGTATGAGATTTGTGATACATGTGACAAGCCAGCTCATGAGCATGACAGCCCCAGTGTGCCCCAGCAGTTTTAAGAGATGGGTGACAGTAAGGTGCTAGTAAATAGATAGCAAAGTGAATAATGATCTGCTTTGCTTTAGTTTGGACAGTGAAAACTTTAGAGCTAGTCAGGAATTTTTCTTTTTTTTTTTCCTTCTTTCTAGTTTCTGTGGTTCTGTGGCATGAAGCATACACCCCTTGGAATTCTTCTTCAGAAACATGTCAGCTTGAGGTTTCTTCTATTTCCAGCAAACAAGAAGATAATTGAAACCCTTCCTGAGTTACAGCTCTGTTTCCTGCTGGAGAGAGTGACAGATCCAGCAAAGCAGAGAGAACACTGAAATGCAAAAGAACATTTGCTGTGTTATTCCCTTCATACTTCTAACATATACAGCAATTTCCTGGCCCAGACTAGAGGTAAATAGCAAGAGATGCCTGAAAAACAGACAGGAGTAGAAACTTCTTTATTTTTCTGCAGCCTGTGAAAATACCAAACCCATCAGTCTACAGCACAGCACACCAGCCTGGCTGCTGAGGGGCAAGGAGGGATGCAGAACCAATGGCCATTCACCACCTGGTTTCTCTGTTGAAAGCCACTACAGTTACCTGCAAGTTGTAGAAGTGGGTTTTTGTGCCAGGATCACCTGGCTGGGATGAGCAGTGTGGTTATGCCCACTGTGGGGATTGCCTGGCTTTCCAGCTGCCTCTCTGAGAGTCTGGGGTCTTCTCCTCTTAGTCCCTTTATGGTGGGACCTAAATTTCCCCTTGTGTCTGCACCTACAGGCTAGGTGAATACAATGTAAGGCCCACCTGTGAGACATGGAAGCTACAGAAATCTGGTGTGATTGTTGGGGTTTTTTTCTGATGTGATGGGACACTCAGACTGTGCTGGCAGAAACTAGATAGGCTGGGTTTTGTTTCTTCATCGCAAATGGAAATGTTTATATTTCTAAGAAACAAAAGATTATTGGAAAGTGTTTCCAAGACTCCAGACGGACTCTTCTATCAAAGGAAAAAGCCAGCTGCTGGGCAGGGAATACAGAGCTGTCAAATCTGTATCCATGCTACGCCCATCACACACTCCTCTGAAAAGGAATCTGTTGGCAAGCAGCAGCACAAATTTGCTGCCCCTTGGGGTGTCCAGCAGAGAGCAGGGCAGCCAGAACAGCAGTGCTGTGCTCAACAGCAGTGGGACTCCGTAGGAGCTGGCATGGTATGGTTGAGCTCAGCATGGAGTTTCCACAGCCTGTCCTTGGATATAGGATGCATCTCTTACATGATTGGACACCTATATTTTCATAAGGGTTGGATATGTGAATTTTAAACCTACACAAATTATGAAAATTCTACTTTTGAGCTCTCTACCAAAATCATGCACAGGCTATCCTAAATACAGGTAAGATTTCTCTATGATTGCAACCCACAAAATACTGATCACTGTATTTTACATGATGATAAAAGTTCACATTTCTTTCCCTGTTTTCATATTGAAAAAGAAAGATCATCTGAACATCAGATTGTTTCTGTCTTACACTGGAATTATATTCAAATAGACATGAACAAATAAAGCATCATTACTCAATTCTTTAAGCTCTATTGAGCTTTTTGCAAAATAATTCAAGATTTTGTAATGCTTCTTTTAAGTTCACCCTGCAGAAATTCTCGTTAAATAACAACAAGTAAAAAGAATATTGCCAAATTACTTGGATATTTTTACAATAATAAAGACTGTACTCTGCTATGAGCTAGGAAGACAAGAGATGTAGCTTTCAGTCTCAGACTAAACACTGTATCCATCTTTTTGGCTTCTGTTTAAAAACTCTAATTGATTGGAGGAGAAAGACGGAAAGAAAAGATTTCATAATTTAACAGACCACTGTAAAAACAGCTACTGCCTTTTGATTATAAATATAGCACTTGCATTTCCTAAATATATGTTCTTTTTAGTGTAAGTTGTGTTACTAAATGCATAGCCTAACGTGTAGGGATGTGAGTGGATAATACTCTAGGAGCAAAATTGAAAACATAACATAAAAAGTAAGAGGGAGACAGGCCTGCACATAATTTATATCCTCAAAAATGTATTCCAATTTTTTTTCCCATAAAATAGAAGGGGGAAGAGAATGGCAAATTTTCTTTACGTTTTCTTCCAAAAATAAGCAAATAGTTGGAGCTTTAGTAGAGAAGGGAAGCATCAGCTGTTTTTAAGAAACTTATTGCTCTCAGTTCAGACAGTCTCTGAACACTTATGAAGTCATTTCCTGACAGGACATATTTAGCCAGGAAAAACCCTGTGGGGATCATCCAGTCACTAACAGGACAGCTATACCTGTCCACAGAAGAAGCAAGACAGTGCTTTGTGTGATGTGTAAGTGCAGAAATATCATCTCTGTATTTTAGAATTACAGGCCAATAATTACAGACCCCATTAGAGTGAGCTGGGAGATGAAATAGCTCTTGGCACCAGTAAATGCAGTCTCAGGACTAGGATTTAATTCTCGTGATTGGTTTTTGTAATCCAGTTTTTAGTCCTGTAGGATCACACATTTGGTACATATGAAGCAGAACTGCTCTCTTGGGGATGTCAACCTTTAACCGAGATGGCTCAGGTGTGCAAGGTGTGCATCAAGCAATATCAAGTTGAGCTTCTCAGTTACCAGGTTTTTTTGGTGGACTCTGCAATACATGAGCTCGATAATGTCAGAATGCCTTCATATTTGCATACTGGCTAGCTAGATATTCCTGCTGAAACAGGAATACCTAAGTGACAAGCTATCATCATTGTGACATCAATACATACTGTTTCCAGCCTTGTCCTTTGAAGTATCCCCTTTTCATTGACCTGGTAGTTCATAGTTCACATTTTCAAACACACATCAGGTGTCTACATCAGCCTACATGTACTCTTCAAAAAGCTGCTATGTTCCCATGGAGTGCAACTGCAGAATCCTGAACTCCCACTAGCACAATAGCCTGGGGTGTAATATTAGAGCTTAATTTGTTTTACATATGGAAGGCTTTATAAACGTACCATACATAATTCCATGCTGTGGTTGGATTTTATGGAAAGACTGCAGAACTAGACGATAAAAAATATAATGTAATTCCCGAGCAATTCACAATAAACTGAACATTGGAGAAAAGCCTTTGCGTAAACAAGAGCACCAGTAATGCTCACAGAGTGACTGTAAGGGCATGGAAATCATATAGAAGCAAGAGAAAAAGCCACCTACGTTAAGCCCTAGGAGGAGAAACACTGCATTTTCCAATGAAAAGAGTCATTTCAGCATGCTGTGCAGTAGGCAGCACAGTAATAGACCACTGCCATTTAAATGCCACTGAAAGAATTGTTTCCATCAAGAGAGTGCTGGTTCTCCTTCACTGCACCTCTTTGCCCACTGTCCTGCCACCTTCAAGTCCAGTAATGAAACCTCATAAAATAAAGTAGATACCACTTCAGACTACAGTGCACAAAACAGGCTCATCCTACCTGTGAACAGAGACTGTGAACAGAGACTGGCATCTATGGAATAAATGCACAGAAAGCTGCTGCTCCCTCAGCCTACAGCTCACGCAGAGCTACTTACAGGTCTTTAAACGTGTTAATGTAGTACTTCCTAACTGTCCACTTGTTAGTACTTTAATTTCTCCACTAAATTACTTCCCAGACTACACATATGTTATTGGAATTTACACCTCGGTGGAAAGCACGCCTGGGGAGGCCAAGAGAACCCATTTATTTGCACTTACTTTCTACTTCAATCAGCCTGCTCTTTCCTCATTTCGTCTCGAACTTCTCCTCTTTATTTACCTTCATTTTCTGCTTCTCTCACCTGTTTACACCAGAAAGGAGAAAGGCCACAAAGAGATTATTAGATTTCAATTGTCCCACCCCATTCAATGTTGCAAGTTGCTGAAGAAAGGACCTTTCTCTGGGACTCAGCTCTATTTATTTTTCACCACCTTCAGCAGTAGTAACACTGTGTCTCACAGATTTATTTTCCGTGTTCCTGGCTGGCCTGGAAAGCTGTGCCTCTGTCAGTCACAGCCAGAATGATGCTTGGCTTCTTTGGGATGATGTCATCATGGTTACAGGTGGTGGGACAGCAGAAGATAACTGAGCCTCCAAAGGTGATGAGTGAAGCCCCAGGTAGCAGCTTGGAGAGGGACTGGATTATATGAAATCCTGCTCCTCTTCCACAGCTTCTCCACTTCCCCTTATTGGTTCTTGCAGATGGGGAACCCAGGACTTCCACACTGCCCCTACACATCAAAAACAAGCTCTGCACTTGATGTTTGCCTCCCTCATGTCTCCATGGGGCAATTATTCATGCTTCTCTGAAATGTTTTTAGATGGATCAATATTTTATTCCATTATTGTGAAAAGCAAAACAGGTATATTGCTATTAAATGTTTTGTTTTGTTTTACAGGAGAGCTCACTCTATTTACATGATTCTAATTAATCTTAGAGATGCTAACAGGAACATCCCTGGCCTTGCAGCAACGTCCATCTCTCAGCAAATCAGCTGCCTCTTTCCACTTGAAGTATGTGGCACTCACTGCCATTTTCAGAGTGTCATTGCTGCCAGACTTTGAGCTTGTGAACATCACTGTGATTTTCCCTGTCTCCATAATTTCTTTGTTACTTATAATAAGTATTATTGTAAGTTGTTGCTCTCATACAGAACACCATAAATTGGTCTTAGCGCTGCTGGATTAAACTTTTCAGCGAATGTGAATTATAAACCTCCTTGTACATACCAAGTCAGCTGTAGTTCTAGTCAGGTTTTCCACATGAACCTCCCTTAAAATTTATTTTAAAGCTAATGTGGTATTTGTTTCATATGGGTTTGGGGTGAGAGTTTTCATCTGATACCTTCATGCTCTGTACCATATATTAATTCACTTGGGCTACATTTGCTTTAGGGAGTCAAACCATCCATTTTTCACTCTTGTCCTTCTGTCTGAGTGATTTGCCACATGCAGCAAGGAGAACCCAGAAGTGTATAAATAGCCTGAAAGAAAATTAGATGATCCATTCCTGGTGTAATCTCTCTATTATTCTGGAGCATTTCAAACAGACAAAAATCCACTCCATTTCTATTTGCAAAGCTTGTATGTCATCCCTAACACTGTCCACAACAGCTTTGATCCTTTGGAAGCTCACTTCCACTTGGGAAATAAAACTATCAACCTCAAGAGGAACAGATGTGCAAAATGCAATCGATGGGTGAGTAAACCACGGGTTTGGAAATCCCACGCATAGGAAGGAGAGCAGCAGCAAAACATGACAATGACAAGGAGAACAGCAAAGCCAAATTTGAGTAGCTACTGGGGTTTTTCAAGGCCATGATCCAACACAAGTCTGCAGCTCTGCCATGAAGAGGCACTGCTGCCCTTGTGGTTCCCTGCCACCAGAGCTAGAGCCCAAATGGCCTCGCAATGGGACAAGTCAGGGAAGCACTTGAGCTGGAAGACAATGCTCCTGGATGAATTTGCTTTAGAAGGAACTGTTCCTTGACCTTCCCTCACTCTGAAGCATCACATGAGCTGATGCCAACAAAAGAGATGAAGTGTAAACAAGGATTGTGCACCCTCCGTTTAATAACTGTGTGGATTTATCCTACGGTAAATAACGGCACAAACCAGTAATTGGCCTGAATTTTTTTAATTCCTTCTCTTTGCAAAATTTGATGCCAGAGAGAGAGAAAATAGGCAGATAAACATATACTAGTTCTGGATATTCACACATAACATAATATTGATGTTATAGAGGTCAAAAATCCAGATCTTAATTTTATAATACTTCATCTTTAACTCATATGAATTCTGAACAATAGGTACCAACCTTCAGCTCAAAATTCCTTTTTCATGCACTCAACTTGTGCAACCACTCTAACCGCTGTAGACTCAGTTTTTCATAGTGAATTTTACGTAATATGAAACTTTTTTGTTCTCTTGCTCTTCTTTAGGCTTTGTGGTGATAAATAAATAACAACTAACAGTGAAGACATAACTTAAGACCTCAAAATATTACTTTCATAATCTGTTCATACAAATGATTCTGAAGTCAACAGAAAACCTCAGACTTACTTGTGGGACCCACTTCTGCTGGTCTGTAACCACATTTGCAGGAGGACTGAATAACTGCAGAGATAGCCAGACAGGGAAGCTGGCTCAGGTGCCAGAAGCAGAGTCAGTGTGTCATTCTCCTCAGACAAAGCAGCAAGCCAAGCAAGAGGACAGTGAGCAAAAGGAGCAGAACTGCATCCCAGACTCTGCAGCTTCTCATGCAAGACTCTCTGTGGGTAGGAACCCTGACGCCTAAGTTCATCTTTTGCTTGCATCCTAGCAGTTTAAGACATCCAGATTGGTTAACTTGGCCACTCAATTCTCAATATTTTGACATGCTTTATATAAACCATAAATTTTATTCACACTGCTTTTTCAGTTATTTATTAAACCGTATTTAATAGTCTTGACCTGTAACTCATCTCTGCAAAATCCTATTTGACATACTTCTATTCAATGATAAATCTTCCACGACATCACTTTGATGTATACCAGCTAACAAGTGTCTAAATTCATTTAATTTACACTTAATCAGTATCAGATAGTGTTGACTTCTAATCACTATAACATGCAGTTCAGGGCTTTATGAAAGGCAGTTTCTATGGCATGTACACAATTGCTTTAATGAAGCAAACTTATCAGAGGAACTAAACCATATCTACAAGTCATAAAGGCTGGTTGACTCATATTCCCATATTTTGAATTGTAAAGAATTAAATCCCATATCAGCATTCTGATATAAACCATGCAGTCTAGGACTTATGTCAGCCTGCTTGGTCTAATAGCTTCAGTTATTCTGTCTGCCCTTTCCAGCTACTTGCATTACCTTAGCACACACCCTCCTGCCTGGGGCCTCTTTGCCATCAGATAGGTAATTCAGGGATTTTGTTTGAATCATATGATATTAATAAATTCATCCAGTTATAATGAAAAACATTAGGCTTTTCCATATTCTTCACAAAATCTTTTTCTGAATAGCTGTGTTATTAATTGAAGTAGAATCATGGAAGGCTCTAGCACATGCAAAAATTCTAATGTAGCATGACTATTCAAAATCCTTGCCACAGAAATGTTTATTCAAGGTACAGTAATATAAGTATTAATACCTGGTTTTGCAAACAGCTTCACTCAAATTCAAAATGGATGGTATATAAATACTATTAAGTACATGACTTACAAACAGTGACAACAAAACAAACTCTTTTTTCTAAGTTGTTTTTGCCATAAGCACAAAAGTACAATTATGCAAAAAGTCTAAATTCCATCTTAACATATTAGAGGGCACAAGAGAAAGAAAAGAAGTTCTTAGAGTGAAAGACAGAAAGTTAATGCCTCCCATCTGTAGGCATGAAACTCCACAGAAGTATCACAAAACAATTCATTATGTTAGCACTTCATTTTCAGCTGCCATTTAAAAACACCAAGTCCATTTACTCTACCTGACCCCGAGTTATGTCAGATGCATTCAACTTTCTTTGGAAAGATCCTCTGTATATTTTTCTTTAAGGGCACAGGAAGCCTAAGAAGAAAAAATTCAAAACATCTGACAAATGTTTCTGTCATTTGATTTTCACTGAAGGGAGATGCAATGGTTAAAATTTAGCCACATCATAATTTGGTATCAGCCATAGAATTTTGAATTAACTGCAACCTATTCGAAATCTGGTATTTTCAATTAACTGCAGCTTATTCACATCTGGCAAGCTAGCAAACAGAGTGGGAGAGTGTTACAGCAGCTTAGCAGAAGCCTGCCATGAATACACATTTGGACAGCCTGGGAGAGCATCAATGTCATTCTGGGAATGTTCCTGGCATGGTGAAAGAAAAACATCAAAGACATTACTGATTTAAAACTGCCTCCAAGAGTGCAAGCTGCAGTGACAGGAAATGGAAAAATTAGCCTCAAAGGGACTGTGAAGAAAGAGCTAGTCCAGCATGGTAGTGGGTTCCACACATACAGCTTATGTTTTGTCACAAAAGCAAAATAATGTGCTTTTTTTTGGCCAAAACTCAGAAATAAGTCTTCAGGGCAGCTCAGAAACTGCAGGAACCAAACGAAGTTTGGAAGGGACAGCTCAGAAAAAAAGCCTTGTCATCTGCATGGTACATCTAATATTTTAAAAGGCTACTGTAACCTAGATACCAGCATTTAAAAAACAACAAAAGACTAATAAGGTCTGAAGATGGAACCCTGAAGAGCTATGAGAGGGAAAAAAGGTTGAGCAGAATAACTATCAGTGAGCTCTGCCTGAGACTACTCCAAACATGCCAAAATAGTACTTGTGGTAACCCAGCAGTGCCTTTTCGAAGTTGACATTGCCTTGGTGTGATTGATGGAATCAAAAGCTGCCAATAAACACAGGGAAAAATAAGGACACAACTTTGATCCCAGGGTAGGCTGAGTTCTATTATCATCCATGGAATTACTATGCATGGTTCCCATGCCTAAGGCACAAATGCAAATTCTCAAGAAGTATATGTTATTAAGGTTTAATTGGAAGAATTAATTGACAGAGAGTTTTCCAGTAGGAAAATCTATTTATAAGATGTGTTTTTGTAAACCATGGAAACAGGCCCATGAGTTCCTTTAGCAGTTTTCAAGCTGAACAACCTAGCTGCTAAAATGTGTTTTGAGGAAACTGCTTAAACTGTTCAGGGACAAGATACAGAGTAAATTTCTTATTACAGACTGAATCCAATCACAGCACCCTGTAAGAGCACTTCAGTACAATATAGCCTGCTGTTCAGTGTTTAGCATTTGAATATTGCTCCACAAAAATTAATTTCCTATAGGGAAGACAGGGCATTGGTTACACTCCAGTTTAACTTGGCTCCTCACTTCTGGGGCATTCCCCTTTGTCCTAGGCCACCCAGAGATTAAGTCCTTGAAAAAGTTGAAGGAGACTCATTACACTAAATTTCATGAGCTTCAGTGAACTCTTCCAGCCTGCAGGGACTGTGAGAATGGTGCAAAAGAGTTCTAGTAAGGCTGAATTTTTCTACCCCTCCTTGCTGATTCACTTGATCTATTCCTATAGAAACTAAATAATATGTAAACACAGCCAATTCTTGTATTCCTGTTCTGTTTTGGACGTATCAACATGGAAAGCAACAACCAAGAGTTTTGGGAAGAAAACTGATTTTCATATATATTTCCTTGGGACATAGGTACTTATTTTTATAGCTCACCAAACAAACTGTAGGTCTGGGGCATTTTTGGCTAGGCCTTGGATTTGTCTGCCAAATTTATAATCACTCTTAGGTTTCCCATGTGTCCAAAAGATCATTGCAAACAGCTGCAGTATTTGGCCCAGGGGGCCTGTATGACCACATCAAGAAACTCTGAGGAAGGAAAAGAGCATACACTGCAAGATGGCAGTGGTTGAGGAGTGAGTGTGCATTTGGGATACAGACAGCCTGGAAAAGCCAAGGGGATCATTCTTGCTGAGAGTCAGTCTGTGCCAATGATCAGGGCAAATGCAGTCACAGTCTGAATGACAGAGGGGGAGATGGGCTGTGTTAAGAGACATAGGACACTGGACCACATCTTGTATGTAATTCCACTTGGAAAATCCAAGGCAGCCTAGGAAGGAACATGAATTAGAAACACTACATGCATGAGTGACTACTAAATGGCGTGGGTAGACAGCTTACATGTTTAAAAAAATAAATCCGGACCAAACCAAATCTGCACATGTGCTGAGCAACATTGGCAAATTTCTTCATCATTTAGATGTCTTGATCAAATGGGTACATAACAGTATCTCCAGTCACAAAAAAGTCAGAGGACACGAGGAAATATTAAAAGAAAGACAAAATTCCCTGGTTTCTACCAGCAAATCTGCTGCTACGATCACAATGTCTTTTTTTTGATATCTTGAAGCAAGAAAAGGAAATCAGAAGGTACTGAGAGCAAATTGTACAATAAATAGGCTTTTTAACAGCATTGCCCTTGCAGTTGCCAGGGCAGAGATGTTGTACTTTGTATTTAAAAAAAAAAAAATAATTTTCTCAGAGTACAAATAATACAAAATTCTGGGCCACAGTGCAAACAAATCCAAGCATATCTTGGTCCGACTCATGTTAAGTCAGGTTTTTTCTATTCAAATTGATTGGCAGTAAAGTCAAAGTTTCCTAATTGTTTCAGGCAACCTTCTCAAGATTAGCTGCTGTGTCTTACCTGTTATTCACCTAAACCAAGCATAGATTTCAATTCCCTGACCTTTTAAAATACATTTGTACATTAATCTAATTTAGTTATGCAATGCCATTTTTTCCTCCCCAGTGGGGAGTTTTTATAGCATGTTGGGACATTTAACATTGAATTACATAGAACGTGTTGCCTGAACATGATATTGAACTAGATCTTCAGACAATGAAAACATTATGAAACCTTTATAGACATCATTCCCATCAGAAAATATTTTCCATATTAAATGCTGGTGCATTTTTACTCTGAAGTGCAATCAATGTTTTTAACAAAAAGTAAATATAAATGGATTTTCCAAACAGTTGATAAAAAAGAATAGATAGGTGTGTTACACAAATATGACTACAGAAGAAAGAGTTACACAAATCTTTAGACTTTGACTATTTTTCAGCAATGTATTTAGAAAAGTATTCCACCACCACAAAATTGAGAGGAAATCAATTCAGCTGGAAAGAATTTTTGAGATCACAAAGGCCAAAGATACTAAAACAGACAGAGATATAAACAGGTATAATTAGTACATTAATATTGTTATATTGCCATTTTTACACCAGCATAATCAATTTTAAAGAATCTTAATCAGTGCAACTGAAGTGTTTTGATAGTGTGCAACAAAATACAAAGTGAGCTGCTGCTCAGGCTATGCAAAAACATCTCCTCCCCCTCATCAGTCCCATACCCTGAATTTGCTTATGTTCCTGTATGCATCAGCAGACTGGATTTAGGATTAAGAGATTCAGACCAAATTGAAACATGGCAGGTCCTTTGACTTTAGGTTGTGCTCTAACATGCACCTACATGTACTTCACAGAGCTGTATGTTAAGAGTGTCTTCATTTACCTTTAAGCCTTTAAACCTGCTCTTAACCACTCTGGTTGAGCACAGTCTCTTTTGCCTCTTCATAGGCAGCCAAGGAATGGGGAAACCTACGGGGGTCTAGTTCAGTACATTATTTCTGTTGCTGTCTCCAAAGTAAGTGTTTGAAGAGAATCAAAATATGCAAGTGGTAAATAGCACAAACAGTGGTAACAGCAGAACATCTAAAACACTGCTGCTTCTACATTTACTGTGGACCCTCGGTTCCTGATAATTGTCCCAGGTCCTCAAAAAGTGTTCTCAGAACATTCTTTAGAACCTGTTCCAGCAAAACACTGAAAGAAGCTGCTCACAGAGGTGGTAGATGCCTGATCCTTGAAAACATTCAACATTAGGTTGGATGGGACTCTGAGCAACATGGTTTAGTTGAAGTTCCTGCTCATTGCTGGGGTGTTGGATTAGATCCCTAAAATCTAATCTAATCTAATCACCTAATCCCTTTAAAAGATCCCTTCCAACTATTCTATGATTCTATGAACATACAAAGATGAATGTAGGAGTTAGTTTTTTAATAGAAGTAGCTGTTATTGGTAAACACCTGAGCCAAGATACTGTTTTCTCTAGTTTACATGCCTTTTTCCCCCCATTACTTTAACATGAGAACTGTGCCTTTCTTTAAAAAGTAACTTTAAAGATTTTCAGCAGGTGGGATATTTTGCACGCATTTGATATAACTAATTACTCTATGTTTTTAAACAAACATTATAGGTATATTTTTGCTAAGTGAATCTGAAAAAACCTGTAATATGAAATAGCAATAGCAGAGGTGGATCATTTGATAGAAATATGAAATCTTTCTTTTAAGTAATTCTAGCGAATTTCAGTTACTGAGAGGAAAAAACCCCGTTCATCTGTAACAGTGATTTTCCACTGTAACATAATCTTGAGAAAATAGGGAAAACTCATTAGTAATTTGAAAATAATATTAAGGAATGGCTCATTTCATTTGTCTGAAAAGGCACTCCATCTTCCCTGCTGCATTCAATTTTCACTTTGCACAAAAGTAACACTAAAACAGTGATTAAGATTCAACTTTACTTTCAGTATTGATTCTTTCAGGAAAGAGATGCATTTAATAAATTATGAAGAAGAATCTTATCATACTATTTTCTAGGCATGAGATGGAAAATTTTTGTCCCATTTACATACTAGTATAAGTTCCTTTTTTTAGATTATATATTTATAGATATATAGATAGGTATAGATAGACACAGATATATACTATAGATATAGATTTAGATTAGATATAGATAGATATGGCTATAGATATATATAGAGATTAGATAGATAGATAGATAGATAGATAGATAGATAGATAGACAGATAAATAGATTCCATGGTTTCATAATACTTTCCCTTCTTTACCTCATATGGAAGAAAAGCTCTGAGACACAACTTACTGTACAGGGCAGAGGATCTGATTCAGGCATGGGACTTAAAACAAAACTTGCCAACAGTTACCAATGTTTCAGCCTTTTAACCTATTTCCAGCAAAGGGAATGCAGCAGAAGTTGAGGACAGATGAGGACAATGTGACTGAACTAATTTGCTCCATTAAGCAGACATAGTGACTCCAAGCTGAGGGAGGCTGAGTGACAGACATTGCATGACAAGACAAAGCCGATTTTCTCATATGACTCAAGCACACAAATTTCAAACTGGCAAGAACTCGAGGATATTTGTACAGCTTCAAAAATGAGGAACATAAAGGGAGTAGATGTTGTCACTGTTGTAAATTAAAGGTACCAGGAGGTACAGGCAAAACACAGTTAACCTCTTTTCTGACGCCATCTTATCCCGGATTTCTTTAAGCTTTTCTCTGCCCTAGTTCATGAAGATGAATGCAGGCAACATGAAATCACACAAAACCTCTGGTTACATCCCTGGTTGTTGCAGAATGGCAGAGGCGTGCACATTTAAAAGTTGGTGGCAATGCACTGTTGCCATTACCATCACCTGGATGTCAATATTGCCAGCAATGTATAGCTGGATTGCAACACATCCCATCACATCTGCATGCTAAGACTGAGCAATTTTTTTAAGAGTATAACCTGCACAAACAAGGATCTATTTATTAGTCATATTATAAAAAAATTTATGTGCCTTCCTAAGCAGTTCGAGACAGAAATCAGAAATATATAAACACTTGAGAATCAAGTGATGAGCAATCAAGTACCAATACAGAAGCACTTTCCCTCCACCCAAAATTATTAAATACTGTGGATCATGTTGTAATAGTACCATAGTAGAAAATTTTAGAATTATGCTCTCTAAGTTATTATTTTTGTGGTGAGAGGACTGCTAATTCCTGTTAGCCATCCTGGGTCTTATTGCTTTTATAGTCTTATAGAAGTCGATAAGAATTTACTCAACAAATTACTAGTTAATTTCATCTCCCTTTTTTGCAAGTTTGGGGTCAGCAAACAGATGTAATTTTGTTTGCTTCCACAGATTGCTTTCACTTTTGCTATGCTTCAATAAGATGTTGAAGTACAGCTCAGGGTGTTTGCTCAGTTGTAATTAAGTGATTGAACACAAAAAGAACAGCAGAAAACTTCATAGTGGTGCAGTCAGACTCCACTAACTCCTAATAAAAATGCACTCTTAATAATTTTTGTCCAAGTTGATACCTGTGAACACCATAATGCATCTTTAAAGAAGTAGAAAGCAACCCCAAAGCTTTCAAACAGCCTACATCAATAACAATAGCATTTGCCACCTGGTGTTTCCCTCATATCTTCCCTCTTTTTCTGCATCTTCTTGTGCATTTGACAAGCCAAACCAAGAGGATGACCTCCTTGACTGACATGGTTCCCTGAGCTGACTAAGGGCAGGGAAACCCTAAAAATCCATTCCCTGACTGAGGGGAGAATTACAACAATATAACAGAGAAATGGTATGGTAGGATTCATCTTGACTACATTTCTTGCCTTGCACTTTTCAGTTTATGCAAGACATTACATTACTTCAAAATTTGTTGAACTGCAAATAAATCTGCTTTCTGATAAATTATATAAAATATGATCCATAGCAAGAATATAATATTATGTTAATAAGGTAACAATATGGTTTTATGACTTTGGAGTTATAATACCACACTATTTCTAAATCCTTGATAATTGCAGATTTTCTACAATTTATATAAAACATTCAGTGTATTGTTTTATAAATCTTCTTGAACTCAATTGCAGTTTTAGGACTGTAAAATAAAATTTCCAAATACTCAGCATAAAGTATCCAATATAGCTGAATTAGCATCTCTCTGTATATTGGAAGTTCAACAGAAGGTCAACTGTGTATGCAGTTGCCCCAGGTATGACTGCTTGGTCAGGGCTCTTCCAAGATGCAGTTTGTGATGCATTTCAGAAGGAAAGTAGATGCCACAAAATGAAAAGATTCGATCTCGTCTCAGCCACAGGAGTGCCACTGCTTGAGCTCAGTAAACCAATGGTTTCAAAGTACCCCTTCATATCTCAGCATCATAGAGCATAAGACACTCAGAGGTGAACCTCATTGTTAATATGAAACCACCAAATGCTAAAATGACTGAGCTGAAATTCATGGGGAAAAGGTGAATTAAAGGACTGCATACCTGTGAAGAGACCATATTTGACCTGTTTCTAGATCTCCTCACAGACATCAGTAAAACCAAAGCATAGTTGCACTACATTTCTTCCAGCTACCCATTGTCAGTATTTGACTCTGAAACAAAGATTATAGAGGATTGAATTGACTGAGGAGCTCACTCAACTTTGCTATGCTTGTGGTAATTTTACAAAAGTAAGTCACAAAATCACTACGGGTGAAAAGTGTTCTGAGTGAATGAGACCTATAAGGAAAATGGAAATTTACAGAAATCAGTTTAAACACTTACACTAGATATAAAAAGCTGCATAACTTCTTAAAGAAGTCCTACTAGATATGAAACCTATTAAATCACTTCTGTGGCTTTTTTACCATAAATGATTTGATATGAGTATCCACATCATCATATCATACCAATCTTTAAATTAAATGTATGCTGAGGAACTCCATAGCTGACATTCTCAGTAGAGCCACATTGTTATTACCAATTACTTTAAACACACTATAAAAGTTCAATAGAAATCAAGCTCTACTTGTACTCCATTAACTGCTGTGGTAGAGACTGCCTTTGCTCAGAGGTCAAGCTCACCAGGAGAGCAGAATAGGATTTTTAAGTCATTTTTTCAGTCCATATCTGAATATAGTATTTGATCACCTGGAAATATAAATGACACAAGGCTGCTGAAGTGATATAGTTAGAATGCATGTAGTTTGCTTATAACATGTTTAAAAGATTAATTTTGTAAACATTTTATGCAGTTATGAATATTTTTCATCTCAATGTACTCCAGCTTAGGATCTAGTCATGTAAATTTCCACCCCATGATTTACAATTACAGCAGCAAAACTGCACATTTTCCCTATATCAGCCACGGAATGAAACAAAACAACTCAAGTGCTGCAAGTATCCTTTTGCAAACAGCTTGACAGTTCTACACACTGGTTGAAAGTTAATAGAGCATAGCTTATTTTTAGGACAACTTCGGTCTTATTGGAATTCCATTTATTGCAGTCTAAAGAATATAACTCTGATCACTGCAACTAATTAGTAACTTAAAGTAAACAGAAAAAGAAAGGCTGAAAGACAGCAGTTATTAACTTTATTTGCATGGCTAGGGGAGGAAAGAATTACCTAAGGCTTCATCCATTTTTCCATTAAGGCCTAATTTAAGACATTGACTCATAAATACATTTTAGGAGAACAATTTACAAGTAGAAATGAGTCTCCAAATGCTTCAAAAATAAATCAATTTAAACAAATTACTGAATACCCAAAGGATGTCTAATTCCCTTATTTGCCAACACCTACCATTGCAATTCATACTCAGGGAGATGACACAGATACATTACCCACAACATTGCATTTCTGATTTGTTTTTTCTGTGTTTACAAAGTTATAGTCATTCACATAAGACTAACAAACAACCTCACAGGTGGATGAGGTACAAAAGTGGGTTATTTTAGCAGAATGTAGACACAATATTTTTTTAAATGACACCACGAAAACCCAGCCCGAATTCTGAAGGTACATTAAGGACAGATCTAACCCACACAGTTCCCTTCAATGCCTCAGTTTTTCCTAATTTAATTTCAAAGGGTGGTCTAAACATTGCACTGTGTTGTTTGGTTTTAAGCTTGAACAAAAGTAGGAAAAAAATGCAAAGATGTTTTGCACAGTGTAATATCCTGAAGATACTACTTTTTATGATCTGTCAGATAAATGCAGGCAAAATGTGGATTAAAGACTCTCATTCCAGTTTAGCCTCTGGCCTGAGTATTCAGTCAAAACCTAGTGGGCAACTGAATAAGCACATCAAGGAAAATTAACTTTCAATTTTCTATAGTGGGCCAAGCATGAGTGCAGACTGCTGAAGTGTTTGACAAGCAGTGTCCTCTTTCATTGTTTAATTTGGGAGGGAAAAAATATCTTTAAGATGTCATACAGCCAGGTATTTGACAATTGAAATTAAGATAGGTGTTTCTGACTCTGGAGAAGTCTGAATTCCACTGTATTACCAATTTACATGAAGAGAAATTGCAAAATATCATCTCCAGACCAGAGGGAAGGACATCATTCTTCAATCAAAAGAGAAAACATGTCAGCTTCTGAAATGTTAATATCTAAACAATCTTGAACATTGATTTTTGCAGCTATAAGGAAAACTCTAAATCTTCCATAAGTCAAACAGCAAAACTTTAATCCTTGCACAGGTATCTGTGAATTTTTGTTAGATAGTCAATGGGTTAAGCAACCTCTTCACATAGATCCCAAATTTATTTAAATACTTCCCAATTAAGATGTCAAATTTGAACAAAGTTTATGATCCTTCTTAGGTTATGATATCAAAACAAAGGATGTAGAAAACTGAAAAATAATCAGAGACATACTCCTACCTCTCTTAAGTCATAACTTTATATTACTTGCAGTTAAAACTTTTTAGAGGTATGTTCTTCTAAATGCTTGAAATGGTAAAAAGTGTGCATACCTTCTACCTGCCTAGCCAAAAAGGAATGATGTTAATAATTTTATATTTAATGCTGTAATTCTTTACTGGAATGTTTCCACCATACTTTACAAACAAAGTAAAGTATGAAATGTATCAAGTGACACTCCTGAGACGCAGCAAAAATTACTTGCACAGTTGTGGTTCTTTTCCCATACAGCTGGAGAGGATCTCAACTCTGCCATATACCTGGAGACATTTCAGAATATTCCCCCCAAAAGAGGAGAAAGCCCAAAATGGCTTTATATATTTCAATTATAGGTGTGTAATCATGCATCCATATCTGTGTTTATAGTTGTGTCTGGGCACAGAGATATTCATTTAGTCTGCATATGTAATATATGGTAATATACATACACCTCATGGATTTGTATATATATCACACACATTCTCACAAACACTTGGCATTTTAATATCTCCCCTCATAACTCAGCATGGTGCATAACTTTCTTAACCATTTGATTTTGTCTTTTTAAATACACAAATAAAAACATGAAGTAACTTAACATCAGAATGATCTCCTGGAAAAATAATCTTTTAGTTGTAAAGAAAGTGTGCAGGAGATTGTAATTTTTTCCATATTCCTGCTCTCCAAGGCTGCATACATTCTCTCGACCCCAAATATCTTCCTAATTTTGCTGAGGGTCTCAAAAGTAGATCTGTGTTTCAAAGTAAGGTTATGCTATAGCAGCATTTTCACTGCTCAGTGACCAGCCTTCTTACCAAACTTCCTTGTCCCAATTTTTCCTCTGTTGACTGGCTTTATTTGGTGTGATCAATGCAGTCAGTATGATCTTGCTTCATCACCACTGCCACTTTCACTTTACAAGTTGTTTTTCTTTTCTTTCCTTTCTGCCAGCACCTTTTGCCTCCCCATCTCCAGCCTGTACTACTCTTTTTCTTAGCTTTACAGTTATGCCCCTCAAAGTGCACATGCAGCTTTCAAAGTCACTTCCTTCCCCTGGCATTCAGTCCCAGATCTACCCGCAGCAGAGTTCCTCAGTGACAAGGTGAGGACTGGTCTCACCCTTCCTTCAGTGACCCACCCTTCCTTCAAACCATTCTCTCCACCAGCACTCCTGTTCTGCCCCCCCATCCCATGAGGTGATGCAGTATTGGATGCCACTGATTGCAGCTTCCATGCCTGGCTCCCCAGGGATTACTGAGTTTGGCACCGTGTGATAGAGACAGGCATCTGCCATGGAGGTACTTAACTCTGAGCTCTTTCCACCCAGACCTCATGGCCCTCAATCCTCAACTCTGTAATTGAAAATCATTTCCCCTCCCCCCTTAACAGTTAGGAGACTGCATTGCTAATGTTTATGGAAGAGTGCTGCCTCTCCAGTGATGGAACCCATTGGGAACAAAGAGCACACTTCATCTGCAGACAGGAAAAACAATGGACTTTCTGTTGTACCCCTGTGTACTACTTACCATCTCCAGGTGCCTATCTTAAGCTTTTACTGCATTTTGCTAAACTGCTAGGTTTACTTGTCTTACTGCTAGGTTTGCTATTCTTACCCCTTTGTAACTAATTAAAATGTTTTATGAAATATTTCTGGCAAACACACTCACATCTCCCATGATACCACTGCACACCCAGGCTTGCAAAGCTTAGACAGGAATGGGGACAGGCAAGTCTGATGCAAAAATCATTGATGGCTACTCTCATTTGTTCTAATGGACTTATGTTCAAGATTATTTGGCTCATTAGAACAAGTGAGAATCTGCCACAGTATCCCTAATCTTTGTTAGCAGATGTCTGTCTTTGGACCATATGTTAGGTGTAATCACTTTCAGTTGCCATTTCCACTGCATGGTGAGCAATTTGGCAACTACTTCCTCTCATATGAGAGGCATCTGGCACGGACAAAAACAAGCCCTGTGGATTTCTCTAGCAAAAAGAAAGATATTGAAAACAAATTATGAATATCAAAGACTGTATCTGGAATGGGCAGATAGTGCTTCCACAGCTATTTGCATATTTGTCTTCAATTATTCTGTTTTCTGAATGCATAAAATTAATTATTATAGAAAATTCATAATATACAGAAACATTGTCATGTGTGACTGCACAGAAAGTGAACAGCGATTTCATTATATCATGATTTTCATTAAAGCATTGGTACTTATGTTGTTCCGGGTTTCAAGACTTTCCCCCACCTGCCATACATTTTAATTCATGCCACAGATTCGTACTTCACTATCACCAGAGTGTGCTGGTCTTTCTGTATCTCTTCTATATCTTTTGATAATGTATACTAAATAAGTAATTCTTGTAGAAAATTAGTAATTAATGCTATGGAATCAAGTCAGCTCTGTGAATTGTTAAATATTTTTGATGAAATACATGAGGACAGTGAAACTGCTCATAAATATTCCTCACAGTCTCTTTTGACACATTTCAAATATTTCCCAGAATTTAGAGTTTATTTCTTTCAGTTTTGGTGAAATAATTTGATGAACATAAACCAAACACAGTGTTATTCACACTGCTTACTTGTACTTGCTCTTCATGTTCCACGTCAGGTGTTACCATTGCTACTGCACTATAAAAGCACTGATATTTCATCCAGCAATGACTAGTAGTAATTTGCCCTTTAAGATTTCTTTTTGTTTTAAGGTGCTTTGTTGCTAGGGGAATGCTTCTTTCAGACACAGTATACAAATGAATGTTGATGCTCTATAAGGCAAAGCTCCAATTTATAGCACTTTAAATATAATCTTCTCTTTCTGTCACTTAATAAAAACCTGCTCTGTTACTGGCATAGTTGTGAATACCTTAGGGACTTCTGCCAACTCATCTATGCCAGTGGCACAACTTACTTCTGCACCTCTTTGACCAACACGATTGTTATTCTGAAAGAAATGAGTTCTGTGGGAACAACTTCTGCTCAAGAGTTTAATTTCCTGATTGAGGCTCAAATTCAAATTTCCAAGCACAGAGACATAAATCCAGTGTAATATCAAA
The DNA here is from genome assembly GCF_052056855.1 of Sturnus vulgaris. Lineage (NCBI taxonomy): Eukaryota > Metazoa > Chordata > Aves > Passeriformes > Sturnidae > Sturnus > Sturnus vulgaris. Next base: position 100,044,790 of record NC_142244.1, read on the forward strand.
CACCAGGATGATTCCAAATCCCATGTCTATAAAAGAAAGTAGCTCAGTTGATTGTACATAAATGAAAATGAGAAAAGAATCTGAACTGCTGATGAGAGCACCACAAAGATTCACTTGTTCAAAAATCTCACAAATTGCAGACAGACTTTACTCAGCATGTGTAAAGGTGGCAGACATATGCCAGCATTTAAAACAAACACACTCACTGATGTTTTAATCAAATCTTGGTTCAAATTTAATTGAAATAAGCTCAAGAATTCTCAACATCATTAATTGTTCAGTTCTGTGTGTACAGCATGGATGGGAGGAAAGAGACACATGCTGATGAGGGCATGTTAGGAACAGCATCCCAGGAGCTTGTTTCCTTAGCAATTTACAAAGCAAATGAAGGTAATGTGAAACTTCAAACTTACAATATCTGCTTTATTAGACTTTAGTTTCTTGTTACTCTTTTCTCATTAGAAAACTCTTTTAAACACTAAAGCCTCTATATAACTCCTTCACCTCTTTCAAATCCCTTTCTCTAAACTCTAAGGCATGTAGTAGGCTTCAAGCTTGGTACATGAATTAGCTCCTTGTGATACTGTCCCACAGAGGGTATTTTACTGATCTAATAAAACCACAATGAAATTACTGTACACAGCCGAATACTGAAGCCAAATTATTGATTTTTAGGGCTTCATTTCCAACCCTAAAGTGGCAGCATTCTGGAAATCCATGTAACTATATGTGTCTGGCAAAGAACCAGCCAGCCATAGCGACACACTGTTCAAGCATTACATTTTCACCACTGCTGCAAGAGCCAGGAAATGATGTGTGCCTGTGGGTACACATAGTATAGATGCCACTCAATCATACTCCACCTCTCCAATTATTTTTATTGAACTGGTTTTTTTAAAACATTGAGATGCCAGGACAGTAAGAAGAATGATGGTGTCTCAGTGGGGACATGACAAAAAATGCAATTTAGTACTATAATTTGATGTCAATCCCAAAGTGTTTTTATTTATTTAGATTTATTCAGGTTGAGGGGCTTGAGAGGAAGCTTAAGTATCTGATTAAAAAAAAAACAAAACACAACCCAACTGGTCTTGTCTCTGCTACAGTATTAATTTCTACATTAACCTTGCTTCAATATAAGGAAATGTTTGAAATTTTGCCTGTGAATATTTGTTCATGAGGGATTTTATACCATAGTGACTGAATCCATAACTGATCAAAAAAATTGTCTTAATTTCAAAATAATTGAAATGAAAGTGCAATAGTTCATTCATACAACTAATTGGTGGAAAATTTTGTAATATACTATTAGAGGAAGATTTCAGTGTTCACGTATATTATAAAGCATTTAGAGAACATAAAATAGTAAAGCAGAAACAATGCATAGGAAAAAAAAGTTCAAGAACTCATATCCCATCCTGAAAGGTATTCCTAAAGGAATAGCTTAAGTGCTATATGAAAGCGAGCAAATTACTTCCCTTTTGTTTTAACCCTCTGAAAACATGAAGAAAAGAGAAAGAATTAGTGGCAAAGTGTGTAGCACAAAGTTAAATGGAAGAAACAAAGTAAAGAGAAGAAAACAGACAACAGTTGAACTTCTGTGGAACTTGGACCTCCAATGTAATTTTCTTAATTTAGTTTTCTTATTAATTTAAATCCTCTTATTTCCAGGAAACCATTGAAAATTAATGATTTGACATTTTTCCAACTGGTCTTTTACTCACAACAACATATTTATGTCTCTAAGGAGGCTTAGTTTTTATGTGAAAACAAATTTTTGGCCTGGATGGATTAATAGAGAAGGTCTCAATTCCTACCAAAACTACATGCACATGTCAAACAAGGTCTTCTACCTTCTTGCTGCCTAGACACAGATGAGCCACTCTTGTCAGCCTCATGAGAGAAGCAGCTGAATTGCCTATGCAGTACTCAAGGTACAGAAAAAAAATAATGTCTATAAAATGAATATATAAGGAATGTTTCACAGATATTCATGGGTCTAGAAACTGAAATCTAGCAGAAGAGGACATTTGGCACAAGTTTTTAGAAGCCACTAGTAGTGAAACAAAATGTCCTGTCATTAGGGTGTACAGCCGAAAAGGCAAGCCTTCAGGGTATTCATTAAATTACTATGATGTTTGACATGAAGTTAAAAGTGTCACTTGGTCTCTTCTGCTTATAGAAGAACTTGCCCACCAAAAAAGATAAAGCACCAGAATCGAGATTGGACAGAAACAAGGGAGCTGTAATGACTCACTATGGGAAGAAGTAGTAAAATATGCCAACTATTATCTTCGATCAGATCTCTCAATGTAAGTTTAGTGCATCTGTTTGGTTTTAAGGCATGATTATTTTTGTCTTCTAAGCACAAGAGCTGTCTGCAAACCCATGAAAATACTTTTCATAATGGTCCCATCACATTGTGTTTTATGTAAATATTTTCCTATTCTCCGATTCTAGAGCCTGTGCTGTTATTTCAAAGAGATATTTACCTTTCCATATGTGAGGAAAAGATTAAGAAAAACTGAAGTCATATCTCAAATGCTTGTTCTCTCACTGTCATTCATAATATTATGTACAATCAAAGCAAAGTGGATTTTGTGTCTGGATTTTGTGTCTGGAAACTCCCATTTATAATTTTCTGATTAAGACTGAAAGACATTCAGAAATTATCTCCAGTTCAAAGTTCCCTTTATTTTATAATGCTTGCAACATTTCTTCATAACTTATAAGGAAGTCAACTGAAGAGCAGCTATCTAAAATTGAAAGTCATAATCTGCTTTTGATGGAAAATCAGAGACCAGTAGGCTGTCTTCCATAGGCAACAGTAATCTCAGTCCATCCATTCTGAAGATTTACAACAGCAAGACTGGATTAACAGTATTCTAACTCTAGAAATTGCCTCTCAATTTCACTTAGAATTCGAGTCTGAATTCAATACATAGTTCCATGGTGAGTAAGCAAAAATAAGCTAACAAATATGCAGCCTGTCTGTTCCAATGAGCCCAGACTGCAGAGAGCTGACAGCATATAGTCTCTCATACAGCTATGAAAATTACAGATTGTAACATGAAAGATTACATATTGTTAAACAGTATCAAACCGCATTGGCAGCTCTCACATATCAAATGTGTAATTACATAAGGATTATTGCTAGAAAAGCACAAGATCTGGGTGATAGGAGCTGAGTGCCAACTCAGCCACTCATTTGAAAACACAGGGTATATATGTAGTTTGGATTAAAAAAAACCCTGTGTTTCAATGAATTTGATATTTCTTGGGCTGTTTCTTGCAATGTTACACTGATGCTGTATTGCCATCTCTAAAGGACACCCCTTCAACCTGAAAGTACCATCCTGTGAATGTCTGACGTTAAAGGCATGCCACACTAGCACCTGTACACTAGCATGAAACAAAGCAGCCCTTACTTCAGATTTTCTTGTCTTTGTCAGTACAAAGCAGAGTTACAATTCTGTTTTAAATAGGATGCTCACATTTATGATTTTTCTGTGGTGCTATGAAAGACTACTATCCACATCCAACGACCACAGGTTTGGCAAAATAACACAGGGTGAAGAAACGGAAAAGAAGCTTGTAGAGAGATGCAATTAGACCAGTTGGGGATCAAGAAGAGAAATTAAACCTGTCATAAGGCTAAATTTCATAAAAATGGCCGAGCTGGCAGGCAAACCTCACCACCATCTGCACAGGTATATTTCTGGTCCTGGACTAAACATTAATTTACAGGGGCCTGTGAACTAATAAATGACCTCTACTGAATTTTAATAGTCATTTTCTTTAAGCAGAAGTTATTAACTTTTTATTCAATTTTAAAACTTGTGAATATCATCCCAGACACTTTGTTGTATACATATAAGATGCTGTTGTAAGCACATAGATGTTGTTTTTAGGGCAAATATGTGACTATTTCTTCACAGGACAAACATCATTGCATCAATCAGAACTTAAAACAAATGAAGCAGAACTCAAATCTTCACAGATGTTATCAAAAGAGAAAAAAAAAAAGGAAAATCAGAACCCAAACAACATGTAGAATTTTTTCTTGGAAAAATCCTCATTTCTCTCCAACCAGGATTTTCAAGGCTGTTTAGGCAGGGCTGGAAGCTGAATCCAAGTTAACACCAGAATTTTCAGACTTCTTCCTTGGAGACTGGTATCTTGGAAGCACAGACCAGGACTGCCATCATCTGCCTTCTCCCACTACTCTCTTCACACCAGGATGTCTCACCAAGAACAGTGGCAGGTACCACACAAGCCAGAGGGATGAGTCTCCATCTCCAAAACAAACTCACTGTGTGGGCATGCCAAGGGTGGTTGGTTCTTTATTTTTTGTTTTTCAAGATGTATCTGGCAACCATTCTCACTTCAAAGCCAGTTTCTTGTGAAGGCAAGTTACGATTTTCCCTGAACTCCCATGATGATTTGAATTTATTGTTTTGCATTGTATTAGTGAGCCACTTCCAGCAAAGCACTGTTTCTCCCTGGCAATGATCTGTAACATGGTCTGAATGAAGATTGCCAAGAGCTTGGCTCAGTTACTCCCAAAGTGTCGAGTGCCATCTGTGATGGGGATATACACTAGGGTATCTCCTCTTTCAACTGCTGTCCCAAATTGCAAGGATCTGCCATACTACTATATATCCTGTATAATATCTGTCAACTACATAAGGCTCTGAATACATTAGGGAGCCCCACAGTATGCAGGAAAATTAATTATACCCAAATTGATCATTTGTATCCAGCATTGTCAAGACATCTCACCAAATCGTCCTATTTTCCAAAAATCATGAAACCAGATTTACCCCTTTAACTGTTTACTTTCATTAGAAAAAGTTCATTTAGAGGTAAATATAACTTATCTCCCTAGTTGAATTTTGTTATTAAAAAGACATTACCTGTATTGAGAGGGCAGCCATGAGTGGCCTTGTCTCAGACCATTTGTCCTATGATGAGTATCTCCTAGCAGCTATTATTTGGGGTTTTCAGGCCCATATGTCAGGCCCAGTGTTTGAACACAAAGGACACACATCCCTTACCAGCTTGCTCAAGGCTTTTTTCAGTCAGTGAGTATCTTCAGGACTGGAGTTTTCATGGGCTTTCCAGGCAGTTTGTTAAAGAATTTACCTGCTGCCAAGATAAAAATTTGTATCCTCATAATCAAGATTTCCCATGTTCCACTTTGTGTTGACTTCCTCTTCTATCAATGAAACCACTGGTAAAAATCTGGTCATGTAGCAGTAAAATTAAATTATTATCCTAAAGCAATCCACATTTAGGTATCAATGCTGCTAGCAAAACAGTTATTTTAGCAATTTTTTTAAGTCATGTATAAAACATAAAGAGTACCACTAGATTCCTATTTTTCTATAATATTGATAAAAATTTTACAAATATTTGGCATTTCATGTTGGTTAACTCAAATTCACTTTCAGGTATGTTCTAGAGTGCATAGAAGTCTATATATTTATGTTTATAGGGTTATTTGACTAAATGAGGTACAATATTTTCCATATCTTCCTGGAAGTCTGCTTTGCAGTAAAAAGAAGTCTTTTTCAACATTGCATGTTTGGTCTAAATTCACAGAAGGATAGCATGAGATGCCTGAGACAGAATTTAGATGTAAACTAATAGGGAATCAAACAGTAAGACTTAACAGAAATTATCTGGTATTTCTCATCTTTTTTTCCAGGACTATGATGTACAGGAGTTCAGTGAGTAGCTATACACAGCCCACAAAAAAAGGGGGAAAAAAATCGTTCTAAAGCTTCTTTGGAACTCACATACCGGATGGCATTGGTCTTACAATAAAAGTGGAGAAGGTGTGCCTGGTAGACGTGCAGAGGCTCAGGGAGGAAGCCCCAGACACTGATGGAGCAGACACACAGCATGTAAGGGCAGTGCTGTCCTGTCGAGCTGCCCCTTGTCCCAGCAGACCCTTTTCCCTTTCTCTCTTACTGATCCCCTGCTGGGGCACCCAGCCCAGAGACCTCGTGGAGCCAGCGCACGACATCTGTGTGCCCAGGGCAAGGGACGTGCACTGGGGCATGGGGTCATTCCAAGGAGACCACAGCACTCCTACCCCAGCCAGGAGCCTCTCTTCTAGCACATCCTCAGATCTAAAGAATTTATGACAAATTACCTGGCACTTTTACACCCTTGATTTGCCATAATGATGCCGTAAATGTCAATATTTGATATGATTCTATGTAGAGGCCATTTCCAACTCCCTTGAAAATGGTGAATTGTCTCAGGATCATAGTTTTGGGATCACTACCTTAATATTACATTTCTTAGGCAAACTTAGCTAATAAATAACATGGTTGTGTTCCCATGATGTTTGTCAAGCTACTGTTCTTTCAGTCTGCTTATGAGCCACATTCCTCTCTTTTTTTGCACTGCCACTTTTAGAAGAGGCTTTCTTACTCGTAACTTATAGCTCATATAAACTCCCTATTGTTCCTTTACACATGATAAAAATATTTAAGGATTGGCAATTATATGCAGTTTAATGGGTATCCTCAACAGTCATTGTGATTTGATAGAGGTAATAATTGTCCTGTGCTTCTAGCCCAAGCTTGTCTGACTTTTGCAAAGATCAACTCTCATTACCTCATTATTCACAAGTTTCCATAAGCCCTTGATGAAACTTTCTTTAATAAAGACCCTTTCCAAACTCAACACTTCTTTTCAAAAGCTTTAGAGTTGATGGACTTCAAGTCAAGAATGAATATAACAAATATAGCAAAATGCCAGATGCAGGCTGCAATAAGGAATTAGGGCGTTACAGCAAATACTGACTCCCATAAAATTATTTCAACAATTATTTCACACATTAACATATTTCCAATTTTGCTATAAAAAACAAAGGTTGGTCAATAGTTCCTACATCTATGTTTATTTTCTGAATTTTAAACATAGAATTCTGCCAGCAAACTGAAGTAACAGTTAAATAAAAACAAACAAAAAAGAATTTAACCTTTTAAAAATTAATTGCATCATCTGTGATTTTCAGATTCACCCCAGTTTCTGGGGATAAATTTTCATCTTGACCCTCACAAAACAGTTTCTGTAAGTTTATAGGCTCAGGAGTTTTCATGAGTGTCCAGATGTCTCAGAGCATCAGATTTATAAGCCCTTAAAGGGAAACAGCACTCATATACAGCTGCTTTGTTCTGTTGGAATAATAAAAAAGTCTCTAACGAGTGTCTCATATGCAACAACAAACACAGCTTAATATTTGCAAATTGGGGCTGCTGGAAGTTCATTTAATATTAATGTCATTTTGATATCTTCATATTAATTTACTCATTGCTTTCAAATTCTTTGATATTGGTCTCTCGTGTGCTTTGTGGCATACTAGGTTACTTTCTGTTCATAAATAACAAATGTATGTGTGTGCTGCAGGGATATGGGACCCTCATGGAAGCAACTCTGCTATGCATCAGAGAGACAGCAGAATTTGCAGACAGAAGTTCATATCATTTGCATTAAACTTCTATGTCCAAGATAAGATGTAGGGACCTTTGGGAATGTTTGTTTTTTTCCAGTTACCTGCAAAGTATATTTAAATGCATGGTTCAGACTATTTTTATTGACCAAAAGTGTAAATGATAGGGGTTTCCAGATATTCAGAGTTCCTGACCTTTCTTTGCCTTGAATATTTGTTTGTTTTTCCCCACAAGTTTGTTAGCAAACCCTCCACAAACAACATGTTTCTCGGCTAAAGACTTTTCCAGTCTTACTAGGGTGTAGCTTTCTTCACAAATTTTTTTTTCTAAATCTGTTCCAGTACACTAATACCTATTAATTCAGTCTTTACTTCCTTTGGTATTCCCAGTACAGCACAAGAAACTTTGAATTACATCTCTATGAAACCAATGTTACTTTGATAAACGAAGCATTTTCTCATTAGCAAAAAGTACTCATGCATATGATAAAATCTCCAGCAGGGTTAGCAGCTGTTTATTAATGGCTGTTGGCTTGTTGATACAGACGTTTATGTTTAAACATGAGCCAACACATTACTGCAGTGGGTATATCTGCTCCTGTGTTTTCCATTTCACCCAGGCATATCAGATCATATTCTGTTTCTTTTACAATTTGAGTCATTGCAGACTGGGAGCTACTCCTATTAAACTCAAGCAACCACACCAGCGTAACACTAGATAAAAATGAAAAAACATACAAAGCCCGTATTTTTCATGCACAAACATTTGCCATACATTATGGATGCTTTATGCTTTTATGTTCATTTTCTAGTTAAATTTTCTGAGATATGATACACTAACGTATTCAAAATTATATTGATGAATTATTCAACAACTCTCTTAACTATGATTTATCTGAAAGCAGAAAGAATTCATCACCAGTGGAGCTAAAATAAACACACTCTTATGACTCTAAGATTAAATTACTGACATAAACAGAATCTAAAATTCCTTCATACAGTGCTCGACATGTACATCAGCAGAGAAAGGAATGTTTTCGTGTAGGGGCTGCAGGAGTCCAGAGATCTTTTCTTAGCCAAGATTGTACATCTTCTTTCACCAGGGCAGCAGAAGAACTATGTATCCAAAAGTTTCCTCCCGTTGTATTTCTGACAATAAATGGTGACACAAATGGGAATTTACAGGTCGTGCTAAAGGTTTCATATAAAGCAGTTAATTAAAAGTGCAGTTTACCAAAGTTCTCTTGATGCCAGTTTTCAGCAATGAGTAAAATCTGTAGTATACAGGAGTTATATATTTTTTTATTTAGCTTTACCTGGTGTGCTTTTAATTGGCCCCTGAGGAACAAGTTACAACCCGTGAATCCAGTCATCCCCTGGGTCCTGTAACCAGGGGTACACAGTTCAGCTTTAGTTCTATGCTTCATAATTAGGCATCCATGATGAATACACACACAAGATTGAAACACAGGATTCCATTGTGCTTCCACTTATTTGCAAACCCAAAAAGTTTATTTTTAAGCTCAGCATTGTATAGAGGGTCTTTTCTTTCCCTCCTGTCACATGAAATGCCAGAGAGGGATGGTTATTTTGGAAGGCCCTTTTTATTACATGTGAACAGCATAGAAATTAAGTCCCAGGTCAAGCATTTTAGGATTTGAAACAGGAAAAAAATGATAGAAAACAAAATAAAAAACCCCCAAAGTCTTCTTCATTAAAAGTTTTTAAGAAATTAATTTAATTCTACTGACTTAATTTCTACTTATGATAGCATGAGAAAGTGTAGGAATGGTGGATATACAGAGCACTGCACAGGATTAGTGCTCTTCTTTATGTTTTTGTACATTTTCTTGTCTGTTTCAAGAAGTTCTCACAGCTCCACATGTATCTGTCAGATCTAAGTCTGACTTTCAGGCATGTGAGCTGTTTAAATCCAAGGCCTGAATTAAGTTAAACATCATAGTGACTGGTGAAGAGTTATTATCATTAAATATAAACTTGTTTTCTTTTTTCAAAAAAGATTTTTTTTCTCAGTTATCTTTCGAAAGTTTTCATAATATTTGTGAAAGCTTTATTTATCAAGACACAGCTGCTGGTGGAAAAGACAAATATATATTTGTAGTGTAATCATTTGAAAATATTAGAACTTTGAAAGCAATTCTCTAGGATGTAATGTTTGGCTAAAAGTACATATTCTCACAAAATATTTTTTAAAGTACATTTTTAATCTAAAAAGTTTATATCTCAACTACTTCATCTCTGCTATATTCCTCATCTACTTGCTGGAATAACCATATCCACATGACTGTTTTCACCTTGTCTCAACTCTTCTCAAGCTCCCTCACCCTATAAATTTGCACAGCCTTTAACAATGGTACTTTTATCTGGGATATTATTTTAGAAACAACTGAGATACTCATCATAATAGCAATAAGCACTGTAAGCCTTTTAAAACCTTGCACAAAATCCTGCTCTTTCAATTTCAGATATTACTCCATTACCTCTTTCATAACCTTCCTCTCCAGAGCTTAGCCTTGGGACATATGAGAAATACTTAGTCACTTGAAGTGTTAGATTGGCACATTTCCTAGAACAGAAAATAAGATACTTCAGCTTCTGAAATAAACAAAAAAAAAAGCAGGCAACAATCTACATGTTTGAGACATTGTGAAATCCTGGATTTTATGTGACCTTTCTCCTCTTCTGAAGAGCACATTGGGGCACACATGCTCCTTCCTCATGAAGCACAGATTACTACATAGCAGAGGGTTTCAGAAGCAATGAAAAGCAATTTGATGTGATATGAGCTCCAACAATAGCATGCTTTCCAAGGAAAAATTTTCCTTTAAAGTTATTACTCCAAAATATTAGATGCATGTTTAACTTTATATTAATCAATAGTCCCATTGTCTTTAAAATTACAGCTTACATTTCTTTTCTGTTTTTATACACAGATGTGGTATAACAAGTGGCTATGTTAAAATGCAATGCCTGAATTGACAGGACTTTCTGTGCTTAAGAATAAAGAAATGAAGAAAATGTACTTACAAAAGATAACTTCAGGTTAGTACAGATGTGTGGCAACACTTTTTCCTAGAAAGTTGGGAGTTTATTTCTGGTTTAAGGATTTTAAATTATTTTTCATGAACTTTCAAATGTCAGTTTATGCTGAATAATATTCCAAACTTCAAAAAATTCCCTCTAGTATTGGAAGAACAAAACACAAGAGAAAATAAATCCTCAATATACAAGCAAACATAACAAAATCAGACCTTTATTATGCACATCAATATTTTCAAATACCTTTTTATACAGACATAGAAAATTTTCATCCTTAAAATCAATAAGAAAAAATAATTTCAAAGATGGCCAATGGCACCTTCTGACATTGAGTGTAATACAGGTTTTCCAGAAGTTTTACTGACTTTCAACTGTTAGTATTTTCCAAAAAAAAAAAAAAAAAATTAATCCAATTTGGGTTTTTTTATTTTTGCAAGACTGCAATAAGAAAGAAAAAAAAATAAAACCAACAATAATCATAAAACAAGTTAATACTTGACCATAAAGTATTTTTGTCTTACTTAATCAACATTTCTGAAAGTTTTAGAAGTCATAACCTGCTACACTTAATCTTTAGATATGGACCTAGTTCAGAGCTTTACTAAAGGACTTTATTTTTCTTCTTCTTAAAATTAAAATTTAAAAGAAGGGGAGAAAGAATAAAGAGTTACATAAAGAGTTTTCCAAAAATATGTCAAAGGGTATTTTTTAATTTATTGCCTTGTGGCCACACAACAATTTGAGGAGAAAACAAAGCAGAATCTCTAGCAGAAATAAGCTATGCAATACAAATTTATTTTCAGGTGTTTTGTCATTCACGTTTTCTTGAAACAAATTTATGTCACATTTTCTAAAGTCCCTTGGATTTATTTATTTCAGGGTAAATTAGCAGGCCTTGAAGCTTGTGGCTTGTACTTTATTTTTGTCTCCTAAGAGCAGCTACCCATGGTAACATCATTTTTAAATGCCCTCTTCCCAAAGCCTATTTGGGTGACATTTATCATTTCATATAAGACAAAAATTTAGAACACCAAGGTGCTGAATTTTTTGATGAAAAACTGGAAAGTTTGTTTTAGAAGCCTCCGAACAAGGATTCAGCTTGAATCTGAAGCTTCCACAGAATTTTTGTTGTCATTAAATCATCTGCTCTGGAGTCACTGTTGAACAGCTGTGATAGGGATTCACAGTGGCTAAACCATTATTTAAGGGAAATATGAGTCTCACTGTATGTCATACATTAGAGTGAAAAGCATGAAACATCCATTTATAAAAATCTATTTTTACTGTGACAGAAGTAAATCAAAACTCAAGAGTATATGTAACAGCTGTGATGCATTTAATGCACTGTTCTATCCTGCTTAATCTCGTTTTGAAATAATGTGTGAGAGGTTGTTAGTGTAACTGGTATAAAGGGGGTTTTGACTGAAAAATATTTCCTTTACAAAGTGATGAGGCAAAACACTAAGACTACCTTCCTATGTTAAACAAAGTAAACCATACCACTAGGAAGGCATAATTTACTTTTTTCTTATTCCTGAAGGTAATTCCTAATTATAGTTAATGAAAGAGAACTATATTTTTGACACAAAGACAACTGCAGAAGTTTGATGGTCTTAATTAACAATATTAACATTAATTTAATATTCAGTGGTATTTTTGGTCCGTTCAGTTCAAATCTCTGCTGATTTAGAAGACAGATTGCTTCCTTGCTTGCATTCTTTAGCTAGAATTTGTGCAAGCAAATATATATTATAGAGGAGTGCTATTACTGAAGATTTGGAAGACAGCTGAAAGAAGCCAAAAACAAAAGGAAGCAATGCAGATCATATTTCTGAAAGAATTCTTTTTCTAACCATGGCTGGAAAGTTAACATTGAAAGCAAATGTTAAAAGCTTTGAACAGTTGTGTGTCTTTACCTGGATTAGATTATACCATTGTAAGGGGAAAATTAGTCAAACAAATTAATCCTGTGTACCTAACTATCACGGACAACAGAATTAAAAGAACCAAGATGTATTTATTTTTAAAATGAAATATTTACATTTAAGATATGATTGACACAACTTTTAAGGAACTCCTGTTGAAACTTATGTTAAGACTAGTTTGGACACATAATATTTTCCCAATTTTGCCCACATGATTGCCCATGATTTTGAGACAATCATGTTGCACATTTTCATCACTGAAAAGTACAGTATTAGTTTACTTGGTCCTGCTCATATACCCTGAGCTTCTGGAAAGAAAGTTTTGAAGGAAGGGAGTCCTGACAGGCTGGGTCAGTCATAAACAGCATCTATCAGGATACACCAGAGTGGCTTCAATAGAAAGCATAACCCAGTAAACTGCTTTTGTGTCTACCAGTTAATTGCTGTGGAGTGCTAAACTCTCAGGGAATTCATCTCCAGTAAGCCACTGAAAGTCCAAAGCTAGGACACGGGCTGCCCCTGGCCTTAAAGATCCCTGGGACAAAAGGATACCAGAGGCTGAGACCAAAATGAACCATTTTGTGTAACAAGCCACTCAAATATACCCAAGCAAATCGATGACCATAAAATGTTTCTCTACCAGCCTTGTTGAGGACATAAACTTTGTCCTTACAGTCTATGCAATGCCAGGCACAGAGGCCAAGATCTTTTTGAGTAATGGAGGCCAGATATGAAAGGCAGGAGAGCTGCACAATTAACCTTTTCTAACAGCCTCGTTTCCCTCTTCCGCCTCCAAGAAAATAGTTCTAAGCAAGGACTGACTCTCCTACTCCCTAAAGAGTCACCATGGCCACTGAGCAGCAGAGGCAGTGCTGGCTTTCTCTGCCTGCCCACATGACTGACTTCCCATTTAGTCCCAGGCTGTCTCCAAGAGAGGATCTATAGATTGGATACAGTCTTGGCAGAGGCAGGACTCCAGAGCACAAGTTGCTCATTTTCCAGATGTAAAGTCTAACCACTGCTTGAAAGAGTCGTTGCCCACCCTCTCAGCTCAATGTTCAAAAGTTGGCTACAGCTGCAATTTTTGTGCAGTGCTCCACCCTCGTGGCAACAGCAAGAGATTCTTCTAAAACACCTGGGAGCCATCAGGTGCCATGTAGCTTAGTATTTTAAGATTCTGTATTTTAAGCAGGATTAGGTATGAAAGACTCAATTGAGTTTCTCAGAGAAAGACAGCAAGAGAAAACGTGCATCACATTAAGGCTTAAGATAGACCAGGCAGGTACTGGATGGGGATTTTTCACAGATTATGTTTCAATTGTCCACCAAGATTCATCTCAAACTCTGCTTGGCAAGTGAGAACAAGAGGCATCTGAATTATTGGTTTAATTGAAGCACCTGAAATGTAAGGTAGTCCAACAGGGACTGAGACTCTCCATGCAAGTCAGCATATGTTGGCTGACAGACAGCTAGCAAGGAGTAAGAAAAATAGTGGTGTCATGGACTGTAGTAGTCTCACAGGTCATAGGGTTACTGTAAGATGGAGATTTCAGAGTACAAATTTATACCTTAAATTAGTCAATAGGATGTATGGTTGAAAGGATGGGATGATGACTTATCATTTTGGGTGTGCAGAATGGGATGAATGGTCTGCTGTCCTCTTTAGCTACTTGGGACTTAGCAGAATTATGCTCCCCTGGTGGCCTTCTCATGTTCTATACCAAATAAAATAAAGTAACACTACACACAATTTTCACTTTTTTATTCCAACTGAATAGTAAATTTAACAAAACTGTTTCACAAGGAATAAATTCACAGATGTCACAGAGAACTTCCACTAGTTTAAATCACAGAATCATCCAGGATTTCACTCACTGAGAAACCCAACAGTAAAAAGCTATGCACACCAGTAAAAATAGAAAAAACTTTCCATTAAAGTATCAAAATAATGGGTTTTTTTCTAATCTACACCCCTACTGGAAGCATGTCAGAGTTTATGTATCTCACAGCAGATGAAAGGCAATTAAATTCTCATTCTAGATGCATGCTAGAGCCTATCTCAAATATTTCAGCTTTAATGGGAATTTACTGATTAGAGTCGAGAGGTGGAGGGCCACGTGATCTTTGGCATGACATTTCTCTGTAAACCATACTGTCTTGTAAAACCATAATCTATTCTGAACTACAAAAATTGCCATAACTTTTTCATCCTGGCCTAAGAGGCTCAAAAAGTTCAGGTGACCTTCTGATTCCTAGCAAGACAAGACAGGCAGTAGAGCTGTTAAGCACAGTCAGTAACTAGACTGGTTTTGTAATGCCTGCAGTAACATTAAGGGCTCTATCTTCTTCACAGGCAGAGGATTCTGGCCTCTTGGAAAACTTTACAAGAACATTTAATCTACTGTTTCCATTCAGCCTATTTACATCATAATTTTTAATAAATAACTGATGTTTACCAGGAAGCAGGCATGACTTAGACATCCCACATGATTTAGAAGCTGGAAAAGAAATTTTAGTTTATTTCATTTCACACAAGTAACGTGACATGTAAAAAGCTATGATCACTTTAGTCATTTAAATATGAAGAACAGTAGGCAATTTGGAGTAGTTTAAAGGAACTATTATCTCAGGATTTCTAACAATGCACAAAAAAGATAGAAATGTCAGACAGTATAATCCACTGATGCTCATGAATGACCTCACGTCAAAGAATTGTATTTGTATGTGAGAAATACTTGCTCTCATAGGTGAGGTCTCAGGTTATATCTGATCAGGGAATTTGAGAATGTTTCCGTGCTTTACATATGTCTCCCTGGCCCAGACTATTTCTTATAAGGACAGAACCTGAATACACGTCACCATTCCCCACTTTCCACAGAAAGGAAACCCAAACACAGAGGTCAGGCAAGATGCAAGTGATGCATGGACTAGAACCACAGGGCATGCATGGTATGCCCCAGCAGAAAATTTAGACACAGCTTTGAAATATTAGTAGGAAACTAATTGAAGAAAACTCATTTGGTTTGCAATATCTGAAGTGCCCATCAAATGTGAGTTTCCCCAAAATCAGCTTGTCACAAAACCCAGCCTCTCAGAATGGAGCTCTGCAGGAAGAAACCTCACTGAAGCAAAGTTTTGGCTATCAACATTTGAAAATTTCTTCAATATCCACTTTACAGTCAATGAAAAAGTAAGCTAGAAAAACCTGGAGTACTGGCATCATGATAGATATACTCATCAATTCAATGAGCTAAGCTAATTTAATTTTATCCCTTCTTCAACGTATCAAGTGAAGGAATCCCTTAATCAGTGAAATATAATATTAAAGTAAAATAGAAGCTTCAATATTAACCCAGTGTAGCATATAAAAAAAAAAAATCACAAACCATAGTTCTGGGTCCCCAGGTTTTCCAAATTCAAAACCACATGAGTTTCAATTTTCAAATCGTAATATAATTTAATTATGCTGAAATATTTAAGATGTTGCTACATTTCCTCTTCAGTCTGTCAGGAGACAAATGGAAGAAAAAAAGGAAAAACTACCACAGAGATGAGTGGAAAGTATTATAGTACTACACAACAAATATTACCATCATCATTTAAAACTGGCTCTTTTCTGTGCATGTCAAATGAGAGTATACTTGCAAATATCAAAATTATAGCTTCTACTGGCAGTTTAATTTCATTTTTATTCCTTGCTTCTGTGCTCTGTGTCATCATAACCCTATTACATTTGAAGCTACTAACAACTTCATTTCAAAACACTAAGGAGAAAAAGACTTTTCTTTTGTCTGGCCTCTGAAAGACTTTTTAATGCCTTCCTTATCTATATACATTGTTTATAAATATGCATTATTCAGTACCTAATTTGGATAGTGATGGACCAAAAGAATTTTCATGGATCACATTTATAGCAGCTCAGAGAAAATTACTTTGTCAGGGACACGACTGAGGAAATTATTTTTGCTGAGCAATGGGTAAAAAACCTCAGACATCTGCTCAAAATACCTATGTGTGTATTAGAATAAAAATAACAGAAATATAGAAATAGTGTCCTTAGAAATCTAAGGAAATGTAGTGAGCTTTAGTCAAACCAATATTGTTGCCAGAACAAATATTCTGGATATACTGGTTTAGTGATTTGTTTTGCTGCAAAGTTCCATTGGAAGATTCCTAGCTACGGACTACCCCATTTATTTACAGAACTATGCGCAGGAAAATCGGATTTTCCCATGCTAAATTACAACAGCAGAGAGGAAAGGTCTTTCCATTCAGAAGAATATTCAGCATAAACTACTGCAAGAAGGCTTCATTTGAAACTTTATTTCCTTTTTGTTTAATTTGGTTTGGCCAATATGAAATTTGAATAAAGACGTGAAAGCCTTACGGGAAAATCTGTGGTGCTTCTAGTCTGTAAATGACAGATTTAAGCCTCTTATTTTTCTTTTTTATTCCCTTTGTTACCATACTGTTGCAAAAGCACTGGGGAATGGATCCATCCCCTAAAACCCTGACAGAATCTTAGCTATTTGCTGAGCACACACAGCAGTACACAGTCAGCATTTGTTTTGTGCCTTGCAAGGTTGCCTCTCTTCACAAATGCAGCAATATACTTTATGTCTACAAACATCTACATCCCTCTATAAAGGTCTTTGATAATTTCAACATAGTGCCCAAGATGTGATGAGACAGATTGCCAATATTTCTCATAACTCAGTGACCCGTTGTAACTTACATACCTGACCCTGTGCTCTTTTCTCCATTAAGGAGTTCACCACCACACCATCAGCTAAATCAGCTCAATCCTGAGGCTTTACTTCACTTCTGACCTGGGACTTGCAGTGAATTTTGGTGTGGACCCATAGATCCAAGTGCAGATTCAGCACAGTAACTAAGCAAGGTGGTTATCCTGAAAGGATCAGTACACAAAGGATGTGCAGGGGATTATGGTGCATAGTCCAGCATTGACCCAGCTTGTTTCAAATTGGAAACAATGCACTCAGTAGTGAATTTGGCTGCTTTCCTCCCGGAGTAGAGACTGGCCACCTTCCAAGGCATCCTGCAGTCCTAAGATCTGCTACTCTGCTGTGAGTCATGGGGACTTGTGACTTTCCCTACAGGCACTGGAACTGTAAGAATTCTTCTCCTACATAATGTCCTCTGGCTCTGTCTGTGTATGAGCACAGGGAGATGTCAATAGTTCATTTAGTACTAAATAGTTGACCTAGTTTTAAGTTGACTCTCTGCCTTCCCAGGGTGTGGAAGGTCAGCATTCTTCCAGGGGCTCCGTGAAGTTCAGCATCTTTTTTTGTCAGACAGCCATACAGATGGGGCAGCCAAACAGTGGTTGTGGTTTGAGAGAGTGGTGAAAAGGGAAAGCCACCCCCTTCCTGGTAAGATTTCACTTTTTGATGACAAGGCATAAAGTTGGCTTGAGACTCTGTGGTGTAATGCAGGAAACAAACTGAACAAAATTACTAGATCTCAGAAGTGCTGAAAGGTGTTTACAACCATCACTTATTCCAAATAAAGGGTCTCAGCCTTAAACTTCACCAAAGTGGACCGAGCTGGCAACAGTGTCTCAGGGGAGATGGTGAGAATATCTGTCAAGGGAGGTACAGCTCACACACCTCCCATGAGTGGACAGGACCCAAGGTGCTGGAGGTGGCAGTGCTGGCAGACATGGTGCCACCCTGGCAACAGCCGGAGAGAAATGGATCTCTGGGAAAGGCTGACAACGAGCACTGCACACCGACCTCAGGCTCCATCCCTGAAGATGCACAAAACCACAAACTGGGGATGGCTCATCTGCACTCACGTGAGGCAAAATGCTGATTAGCAGCTTCAGCTTTTTCAGTCTGCATCCCAACTGGGATAGTGTTCAAAGGCAGAAATGTGACAGTCTAAAAATAGATGTCAAAAGTAGAAGTTGGAAGCCGGTAGTGTCTGGAGTTATTCAGACTTGTGAATGTGTTAGGAGAGTCTGGGGAATTACAGATCTAACTCTCTTAAGGCATTCGTTCTAAGGCAAACAGTAAAACTCCTGTGATAGGAAATTAAAACATCAAATTGGAGCCTAATCATCTCAGTAGTTTGAGAAAAGAGCTTAATACCTTGACTTTCATTTTATAATTTGCTCTTGATTAAAAAGATGAATTACACTTCTGTGTGACTAGATTTGATTCGGAGAGTATAGGAAAGGAAGAAAAAGTCAGTTTTGTGGATATTTTTAAATCTAAATCTATTCCTTCCTTATTTACAGGGACAAATAGATTACACTACAAAAGCAGGGGCTGACACTCTTAGTTTTAGTACATAGGACATATTTTCCTCAGTTCACATATCAGCTTTTCTACAGTAACATATGTTATAGAAGAGACTGCAGCACACCAGATAATATTGCTGGCTGAAGTGCACCCTGCTAACAACTACCTCTCTACTACACACTATAAGAATTGAGAAATTAAAGATCTTTGCCTCTTCCCATTAGAGAAGATGTCCAAAGTAAATCATGGGTTGCCAGCAGCTTTCCTTTCAGTGTTTAAGCCACACTCATCCAAAGCCCCCAGTGTTTGCCCTCCTTTTGCTTTATTAACCTAACAAAGTCACACAGAACACATCTGTGCACAAGCTTGAGCTGGCCAGGGCCATGCTGACAACTTATCCTGTGGCCAAACACAGCATTAGCTCTTCTTCATTCTGCAGTGCTCCAAGCCTCCCCCACACAGCTATGAATGCAGTTCTCTGCAGGAGCACAAGCCCCAGATCCCACTGCTGCCCTTCCCATTTGGGATGGCATTTGGTCTAACTCCATCCCGTCCACCATCCTAAAACAGTTTCTGTGTTCAGATTTTCTGTGTTCAAGCATCAGCAAACTTTGCAGTGAAATTCCAGCATGAGATAGCTGTTTCTGCATCATGTCAGAGAATTTTAGGAGCCACTGTTGAAGCTGTGGAAACAAACAAGGACCTCTTTAAAAGGTCTGACTTATCATATTGCTGTTAAGTGTGGACTGACCACTATTAATCCACAGAAAATTGGTACAAATCTCTTGCAATAAGAAAATAGGTGTGGAGGAAATAGCAGCTTTGCAAAATTGAATCCTGTGTTTAATTTTCTAACAGGCGAGTTTATGAACCTGATTCCTATAATTCATGCCTATACAGTTCCCTGACCTGAGTTCCATCCAATGCAAACATTGGTTTTCCAGCAAAGGAGAAAGCTGGGATATGTGCTGCAGCAAGAAGGCCAAGCACAAGAGAAGAGTACACCCAGATGCTGCAGACTGCACAAGACAACCTTGCTGTGTCTCCCATAAAAGATGTGTTTGCTTTTAGTAGGTAGGCCTTGATCTAGGAAAAAACAGGAAAACAGTGGCATATTGCCTAGATACAGCCTGCAAATTAATTTCATTTAACCTCTGACGTCTTTCTCTTCTGACTTATACTGTACTTATGAAAAGAGTACACAGTTCTCAGACAGACAGTTATATATAGATGTATATATCTATATATATGGATAGATACAATTTTCCAGTTGATTTAAGCTTGTTCCTTTCCACTCAACAGTTGCTGCTGTCATTCCTTCATCTTTCTCCTCTGCTCTCATTTTTCCTTTCCATTACATTTGTCCTCTTGCCATTTTCAGTCTAAACTGGATGCAAAACCAAAAACATTCATTCTCAATCTATTAAAAATATTAAAAATGTTTATGAAAAGTAAATTCTCCCAATACATAGCATCTTGCTATATATAACTCTAATCACTGCATATAAAGCCTATCTTTAAAAGGTTCTAAAAACAGTGGGGTTTTCTTACAACATTCATTTGTCATTGACATTACCCCGTTACAAAAAGCAAAGTAACTATAAATAAAATAGTCAATATCTTAAAAGGGAAAACTATTAGAGCTAGCTATGGAGTGCTTAGGTTTTCACTCCTGAGGCTATACAGCAGTAAGCCCTCCATTAAAGTTCTGTTTTCTGAGGTCTCAGTGAGCAGCAAAAAATCCCAAAGATGTAATCCATGGCTTGCTTTTTTAATACTTTTTGTACTTGTTTGCATGTAAATAGAAAATGCCCTTTTCAGCTTTCGCAGTCTGGCTCTCAGAGAGGAAGTTCACCAAAAACTTTCCCATAGAGGTGTGTAATTTATAACATCAGTCAATGAGCAACTGGGTCTAGGTGCGAGGGACAGATAATAAATCTAAGTGTCCGAGATTTGCCAATTGCTTTTTACTTTATGACTTTCGGCAAAATATTTCACTATTCTTTATGTATATATGTAGAGTAATTTGTGACTGCCTGCTACCAGAATTTAACCAGATTAAATATTACATATGAAATATTTAAATTGTGTTTAGTATAACAAAGTTGATTCTAAGATTTCAAAAGCTGAGATCAGGGTCAAACTGAACATACATTTGCTTTTCAGCTATGGAAAAAAAAAAGAAATTTCTTTTTGTATTGTATGCTGAACAACACACCATAACTTTGCATGTTGAAAGGTTGCCTCTTTAGCACTATGATTTATTTAGAAAGGAAACAAATGTTCTGGGTAAGCAACCCAATCTTCATAAATATAAACAGTATTAACTATCAGGCAAGATAAATCTATGGTGCTATAAGTGAACCTTACTTTAAAGTAAGGTTATTGCTTGCAAAATGTGCCAGACAAAGGAATTATACGCATTTATTTTTTCTATTCTATTTCTCTCTCTGTCTTTTTAAGTTATTTGACCACCCTAGGCTCAGAGCTTGCACTTGCACATGAGTGTACTTTCCAGGTGGCTTCCCCCAGCCTTTCTAATGGGAGAACTTTTCTCTTTAAAGTGCACACAAACCATCATTTAAGTCTAAAGAAAAACATTGGCTGAGTGATGTCAGTTTTATGATGCTGTTTATTACCAGCTATATAATCCCAGTTTGAGGCAAGGATTACTCAGCACTTACAGATAATCCATTCAGATCACTGCTATATCAAATGAGGACAGCACAAGGTTATACCAATTTAATCACTTTAGTTTCAATAATCATTGCACAGAAGAAAACTACAAAGTGATACTAACATATGACTTCAATAAAAAAAATAGGTTTCTTTTAGCTCTCATGTTGCAAGCCACCCTGGTGAAAAGTAGAGAACACAAAGCTCATTCAGAAGCACAAGGAAATTGGGAGCACTAGGCATGTCCTGTGTTTCTCCAGTCTCTGCATAATCAGGGTCGCTTCACACATCAGCCCCCCAGATCAGTGAAACTGAAACTAAGTATTAATGAAAATTCAGAAATAATGTTATATACTGATATTTGCTCAGCCACATCAAGCATCAAGCCCATTTTGAGAAGCCGTGTCTAACTAAACATGATAGAAATAGCATCTTAATTGCTAAACTTACAGTCTGAGTTGTCACGTAATTTAGGAAGTAATGGGCCTAATATGTTACGACATAAATATCCTGAATACCTTTCCCTAGTTTTTAGGCACAAATTATTCTAAACAGGTCAGACACCACTCCAGTGGCTCCCCAGGTAATATCACTGAACTCATCATGGAATGTGTGTTGTGAGCATCTGCCTAATTCATTACCTCAGCCATGGAAAAGACTCAAAACCCAAGCAAACAAGTTTTACAAATATTCCCACAAAAGTTGCAATACATGAATCACCAGAAGTTTGAACTTGCAAATGACAAAGAGAGAGCAATTTGGTATATGTGAAATAGAGTATTCTGACAAAGATAAAGAGAAACCTCCAAGTAGAGGCTGGGGAGACAGGCATGAACTGCTCATAAAATCCCTCTCCTACCCATTCTTATATAAGAAATACAAGTCATTCCTACCTCTACGCTACCTCTTTCACAAAAAGATACAGTTACTTTAATAGCTGGGATAAATACATTACTCACAAGTCACTAGCATGCTCTCCTAGCCCTAGCTCTGCTGTGCAAGCAGACATCCAGCAGTGAATAATTTAGGGAAGCTTGTTTGGAGAAGGGTGGTGGAGGAAGGTAAAGAAAACTACTAACTCCAGCAGTGCCCCTCAATCATCTCCTAAAAAGGGTCAAAGTGCATCTGCCCTGAAAAATCCAGGCCATGTCTTGCCTAAATTCCTGACATTTTCAGAATTCCAGACACGATTAGGAGACCGTTAATGACAGGGAAAAGCACTGACCGTGAGCAGTACAAACAGCAATTATCAAATCCATTGCCAAGTTGATGTCCCACAAATGCACACTTTCTTAAGTGAAATGGTTCTGATAAGCAAAGCATGGCAGCTAAGGAAAGCAGAGCATGGCAGAGGAGTTCTTAGGTGAGTTATCTCCCTTGGGCTGCCAGGAGGTGCAGGAGATTCCAAAAGGCTGAAGTCATCCGAGCTAAGAGAAGGTCCTCAACATGGAAATGACACACCTTTATTATCACCAGTCTCCAGCCTGAGAGGAAACCACCCCACCAGCTAGGGAGTTATCTGTACCTTCTCCTAAGCTCTTCTCTTCTCTCACTCCTTCACTAAAGTATTTTATCAATGAAAACACAAACAAAACCCAATTTAGACCAGAAGAATCTTTCCTTTTTCTTTATTCTTCAAAAGAGAGCCAGCAGAATTTCAAACATCTTATGACTGGTGATGAGAACATGAAGAGAACATTTCACAGTATGTGGCAAACAAATTTTTAATTTAAATCATGTAGCAGTTTCATGAAAGAAAATTCCTTCTGGCATAGGCTAAAATGGTTACAGAATCCTGAAAACCAGTACCAGCCATATACATACTGATGTGACGGGAGGCAAGCTGTCACCAGCTTGAAGGCACTGACTGGATTCATAATCTTAAATTAATGTATATGGGGACAATTCATTGAATGCATTCCACTTTTATGTGTTATGTCAAAGAACCTATTTTCTTAATTGCCAGAACTGCCAGGAGGCACACAGTAACATATTAAGATGCCAGCTACAATCCATAATTTGCACCTCTGAAAGACTATTGAAAACATTGTGAAAGGTACAATAGAAATGATCTGAGGCATAGAAAATATCTTCAAGAGGCAGACATAAAGACTGAGCTTAACAAGGAAAAGACTGACAGACGACATGGCTGCATGCAGTTATGTCATAGAGAAAACCAGCAGGCTCATTAATTGAAGAGCATAATCCTCAGTGGTCAGAAGCTGATGCCAGATAAAGTTAAATTGAAAGTAATCATTTGTTTGGACTTCGTCAATCATCAACAAAAAGCTATCAAAGCAAACCTTCCTTAATTTCACATCAAAACCGGATGCCTTTTTGGAAGGCCTGTTTAAGTTAAACAGGAAGCCATGTGTTCAACATGGATAAGGGGATGAAGTGTAGCAGCTTGTGAGATACAGAGAGCAGAGCACACCATCGCCTTCCAGCTCCAGGCTTGGTGAATCCCTGAGGTTTTGGGTGGACTTGGTCTGATGCTGCCTTCAATCCTTTTTGTGCATTTCACAAAGCTGGCTTGACCTCCACGTACACACTGGTCTGCACTGTGCATTCTTTACATGAACCTTTCCTCAGCCCGTGTCAGAGAAAACTTGTTAGTTCACTAAAAATTCATTTGAACAAATTTAGCAAAAATAAAGACAAATAAATCAGCTCTGAAACCTGTGGCTGAGAACCTAATTTTCAAAATATGTGTAAGTTGGTGACATGAAAAGTCAATTTCCTCTGGAATGTGCTTCTCCTCAGCAAGGGCTATTTCAATGCCAATGTGCTCTCTCACATCATTTGGTTTGGCTGTGATGCTATTAAATGGAAGTGGCAAGATTTTTTTCTTTCCACAATGGCTAAAAAACGCTAATTTTCTGAAGTGACTGAGCAGGGTTTAAGGTCTAGGAGGGTTTATAGCATTAATATGTGCATTTTGGAAGAAACAAGGCCTGAAATTTTCAGTGTAAAAACCAGGGAATATTAGATTACAGTGACTGAGAAAAGCAGCAGGGAGAAGTTTCAGAGACTTGAAAACACAGCTACGCTAAAGCTGTGAGTGCAATTCCAAGAAGTGATAAACCAACCAAACAAAATAACCAAAACATCCAACTATCAATGGAGTTGCAAGGAGTGGGGCAGAGGGAAATCAAGCCTTATCCCTGCCCTGGGCTTCCTGCAGGGCAGCACAATGCAAAACATCCCTTTCCCTCAGGGCAGGCAGAGAAAACGGGGAAAAGCAGCAGCAGAACCCCAGCAAGGCTAGGAGCCCCCGAGGAGCAGACACTGTCTGCTCCATGCATGAGACCAAGAAATTCATGCCAACAGTGTGTTTTCTGAAGGGGCTTGGGGCTGCACGTGTTGCCCTGTAAGGATACAGGACATATTTGTATCCAAATATTTGAGATGCCACTCTTCAGACCCGAGCACAACAGGAGAGAGTGGAAAAATGCACAAAAAAAAATATGGAAAAAAAAAAAAAGGCAGCACAAAAAAAAAAAATAAACATGTACATATATATATATGAACAAACAAAGAAAGAAGAGGAAAATGGAATTTATGATGAGAAATCTTTCCTGTTCTCGCTGAGCCCACAAATCTTCAGGACCACCCTGGATATAAGTGAAAACATGCCAAAAAGAAAAGAGGAAATGCTTTTCACAGAGCAGTTACATTTCACCTCTCAGCTTTAGAAATGCCAGGCTGCCATTGTCAGAACTTATATAAGTGTGTGTGTGTGTATATATATATATATATATATATATATATATATATATATATAAGTACTTTTTACCCTCAATTTTCTTTTGTTATGAATCATTTTACATTAGCAATCTATTTTTAAAAATTATGACAAGAATCAATTCTCAGAAAGCAGCATCTGTCATATCCATTCCTAAAGGCAAACTTGTTTCATCCCATTCTGAATCCTGGTTAGTAAACAAATCCATAAATCCATTTTGACAATGTCATCAGATCAAGCAGTGCCTTTTGGAAGGGGGAGGGGGCATGACAGGACAAGAAAAAAATTCAGAAGAATAACAGAAGACTAAATTTTTTTTAATGAAGTGAAAAAAGACATGCCCAGTTCAGAGAAAAATAATTATTAAAACCCAAACCAACCTCATTTCTTCATATCCAGCAGCATTGAATAGAGCCTGTTTCCACCAGGAGTGAAGATTTTCCATATTCCATTTGGGGAAAAAAAGAAACCCTTCCCAATTACACAGCTATGATGGATTTTTTTGTTTGGTTGGGGGTTTTTTTTGTTTGTTTTGTATTTTGGGGGTTTTGGTGGGGTTTTTTAGGGTTTTTTAGGTTTGTTGTTGTTGTTGTTATTTTTTATTCTTTTGTGCCAAATCCAGAGCAGAAAATCAGTCACCTTCCTTCATTCATCTGAGGGGAAAAACTTGAAACACAGTTGTTTCCTTTGGTTGAGAACAAGGAGAGAGCCTGCAATACAAAACAATACCTGTGGTCTGAGTGCATATGCTTCATGAGATATTCATATGGGGTTAAAACATTCACATGTCTGACATATTTTTATCTGGCAAGGGACTACATGACATTTTCCATTCTAAAAGATGTGGAAGATTTTATAAAAATTAGCTTCCTTTAAAAGGAAAAAAAATAGCAACAACAAAATCAGAAGTGTTAGAATTTTAAAAAAATCCTGGATTAGAAA